>NW_028263370.1:6910663-9310663 GCF_051168715.1 Poecilia mexicana | reverse complement strand
CAGGAGAAAACTACAGTATGGTTCTGCATTGTCATAATAATAATAATAATAATAATAATAATAATAATCCAGTGATCAGTTTCATGGATCATCAAGATGCATTTAGGCAAATGAAGAATTATGGAGTCTCAAAACATTAAAAATTGCTTTGTAGCCCTTTCCATACTGATAAATGTCAACAGGTTTGTTTCTTGACTATTTTGATTTTAAAAAAATGTTTGACCTGATAAAGGTGTGGTTAATCACAATTCATTTATTACTTGACACGATAGGCTGTTATTTTTCTATTTAAAAGCTACATTTTGTATTTGCGCAGGTTATAATTGTCTTATTTTCACATTTATGTGAGACAGAAATGGTCAAACGCAAGAAATCGGCAAGAGTTCAAATATTTTTTTCACAGCAGTGTAAATGTGCCACTGAGGAATTAGCTAAAAACAAATATTTATTAACACGATATTTTTAATCTACACAGAATAAAGTATGAGATTATGTTTTAAGACTTTTTGCACATTTTCCCCGTATTAACAAATCTGTCAGTACCTGCACTATGTTTCCTACAGACCGTAAACCAGTAGTTGCTCAAAATGCATTGAGCACCTTTTAAAGCCCATTAATTCATCTCAGCATTTGTGTTTGGAGATGCTTTCATCAAGCAGTGATTCTAACAGGTTCGAGTTCACTTCAGTACGACTTCATGTTGAAATCCAGGAGCACTGCATCAGTCTTCATTTAGAGTCCGAGTCTCGGTGATGCACTTGCAGAGATCATACAATTATTTACACACAAAAAAAAACCCAACCTAATCGTAATGACATCTTAATGTGTGGAGATGTCAAAATAGGAACTGAATCCATGTAGCAACGATACAACGGGGAATTTGCAAACCTCAAAGTCTGAGAGTATTCCAGACATCTGCAGAACCTCTACAAAGCAACGGAACAATTTGTGCATGTGTGTGTGTGAGCAGTCTGAGGTTCTACTGGGTCAATCATGGTAATTTCCCCATTTTTTAGATAGCATCATTTTGAGCTTAGGCCTGCTTCATTACGAGGCTTGTTCACGCATCCTAGCTGTGAAAAATACTTCATACATAAAATCCCTAATTTCCTGTCTGGGTGTGTGTGAGTAATTGAATAATTTCCCACAGAGGAAAGATAAAGATCAATCACGAAATTTTTTTCTTTTTTTTCTTTTTGCAAAGTTTTGGCCAATGTAGCCACAAACATTAGTGAAAACATGCAGCACAGCGTGATTCTTTTTTTGTTGTTGTTGTTTTGAGGGGGGATATTGTTTGGACAGAACATTCAGAATGCAATTTATTTTATTGTATATTTTGAGTCCCACAAATACCGTTACAGCTCCTCTGATCATTCTTGATCTGACGCTGATGATTTTTATTTAATGTCTCCAAACACAGGTAAGATCAATGTATCAAGATTCCTGATCAAAGATCCGGATTTGGATTTGGGTAAATCACTAAATGATTTGCTGATTTATCCAGGGCAGCTACCTTTTCCAGACCAGGCTTACTTTATCCTGGTGCCTTATTTGTTCAATCAGTTGCCATGCTGATCAGAAAACAATGAGCTTTGTGAGTGATTCTGTTTTGTTGGCTTAATTTTATTTAAGAAATTGCTAAGCTCCCCAAAGTAGGTATTTTTTTCTGGACTGTTGTAATCATTAAATTATTTTCATGGTCATTGAACTCCCGAGATTCGTTATATTAGTGGGTGGATGGTGGCTATTTGGCATTCAGATATATATTTTTTAAATCTCAATCTGAACTTGTTAAACTTTGGTGTTTGACACTTGTCACTGTTTTGTTTCAAAAATGTTCTTACTGGTATTTGTCAATGACAAAGGCTCCATTGCATTAAAAAGTGAATATGCATACTTTGTGGCTGCAAATGCATAGTATAAGTACTTGTTGCAATTCGACAGTATAGTGAAAGTCGCAGTATATCCACTTCCAAAAACTAACTCACAGCAGTGATGCTGTTACCCAGCATTACGTGTTCAAGCTGGTGACTAGCGTGAGAATCGGGACGTGCCAGGTGTTGTTCTTCCATACAGTTCTCCATGGCACTCCTGAAGGCCCAATTTGTTAAATAAATCAACTGGTTTAAAAAAATTGTCAAATTAAATTGTAATTGCATAATGTATCTCATGGTTGAAACCCATTTGCTCAGTTGTGGTGTTGCTTAACCCACAAAGCATTTTCCTTAAAATTGAAGCAGTTTTAAGGAACATTGTAAGGTATAAGTTACCTTACAGTGTAAGGTAACTTATACCTTATGCATATTTTATGCATTAAAATAATGGATAAAATATGCATTATTTTATATAATGCATATGCATTATATATATTATGCATATTTTATTATAAACATTTGTTTTTTTACACATTTGTTAAAACTGTCACTATATGACAGATAATCTATGAAAAAAAAAAAGATCTTCTCTGCCTCCAGCCGGTGCTGTGATTCTACTGTCATCTGCAGAAATACACTGTTCCCAGTCAGAAACAACCAATCAGTGCTAAGATCCTTCTCCTGAATCTGATTGGTTGTTTCTGACGTGGAGTGGTGTATTTCTGCAGATGGCAGTAGAACCACTGAGAGAAGGCAGAGGAGCTTGATTTTTTTTCCCCCACATCATATGTCGTACATCAAGACACAGTGACAGTTTTAACAGACATGTAAAAAAAACTGCAGCTTTAACAATGTGGGGCCATTAAGAGGAAATAAACCAGCTTTCAAGTTGCATAAGGTTTATTTCCAAGAAGGACTGTTACAACAACAACAACAAAAAGGAATAACTTTTTCCTGCAAACCAGAATGAAGCATTCAGGAAGCCGCTGTTTCTCTGATGCCCTTTTGCCAATTCCTCCAGTTTGTCATTTAGATTTACTAAATCATGGCATTACTTGCAACACTAATTCCTCTCCTAACCTTTTTACCTCAGTTTCTTTAATCTGCTTCAGCTGCACAAGAGGTTGAAAAGGCTTTTTAAGGCTCCGGGGAGGAGGTGAAAGGGTGAAGAGCGGGGTGGATCTGCGGCACATTGTGGCTGCACATTAATTGAATGGGCTTGGTCTCTGAATCCCTAATTAGGGACAATGGCTGTGACATGGGCAGTGGAGATGCAGAGAGCTCTTCTGGGAGGTAAGTGGGATGTTGAAGGACACACTGTAAAAAAAAACGGCCTCATTTTACGGTAAAAAACTGGCAGCTGAGTTGCCAGAAGTTTACCGTCTTTATACGGTAAAATTCTGGCAACCAAAACTGCCAGTTTTTTACCGTATTTCTAAAATACGGTAAAATTCTGGCAACCAAAGCTGCCAGTTTTTTACCGTATTTCTAAAATACGGTAAAATTCTGGCAACCACAGCTGCCAGTTTTTTACCGTATTTGCTAAATGCAGGATTTTACCGTATTTTAAAATACGGTAAAATTCTGGCAACCACAGCTGCCAGTTTTTTACCGTATTTTGTAAATGCAGGATTTTACCGTATTTTTAATATACGGTAAAATTCTGGCAACCACAGCTGCCAGTTTTTTACCGTATTTTGTAAATGCAGGATTTTACCGTATTTTTAAAATACGGTAAAATTCTGGCAACCACAGCTGCCAGTTTTTTACCGTATTTTGTAAATGCAGGATTTTACCGTATTTTTAATATACGGTAAAATTCTGGCAACCACAGCTGCCAGTTTTTTACCGTATTTTGTAAATGCAGGATTTTACCGTATTTTTAAAATACGGTAAAATTCTGGCAACCACAGCTGCCAGTTTTTCACCGTATTTTGTAAATGCAGGATTTTACCGTATTTTTAAAATACGGTAAAATTCTGGCAACCACAGCTGCCAGTTTTTTACCGTATTTTGTAAATGCAGGATTTTACCGTATTTTTAATATACGGTAAAATTCTGGCAACCACAGCTGCCAGTTTTTCACCGTATTTTGTAAATGCAGGATTTTACCGTATTTTTAAAATACGGTAAAATACCGTACTTCCTAAAATATTTTAAAAAAAATAAAATGTGGTTTTGCCGTAGTAAATACGGTCATGCTGACTGAGGCATAATATCTACATGAGTGAAAAACACATCCAGACTGTATGATATATTGACATTTTATTGTAAACCCTCCCCCCCAAAAAAAACTTATGGTAAATTACTGGTCTCTGTTCCTACCAGAATTTTACCATACAAATTATAGTACAACAACCAAGGAAGTGTAACTTGTCAAGCATTTCTATACAGAAAGTTATAAAGAAAATAATTTCTAATTAAACAAAAATACAGATTACGAGTAATCCACTTAAAGAAACAATTTCTATTTAAAAAGTCAAGTTAAAAAAAGAACTGATTCTATTTTCTGTCCAGTTTCCTCACGGTATTACTGAGATCTGGAAAACAAAAACAAAACAAACAGTATGTGTCCACATAAGAGATAACATATTGTAGAAGACAAAATGGTGATAAAAGGATTCTTGTTCTGGGTTGAGAGTCACAAGTCGCTGAGATCAGACGTTGCTCAGGATGGTTGTAGTCTTCCCAGTCACAGGTTGAAATTGAGACTCGCATGTTGTCAATCGGGTGTTTCCTCTCTGCTGGAAAACAAAAAGAAAAAGTTAGAAAGATGCACTACATGAACATCTTATTCGCTTAAATGTTTGTTTCACCTTTGTTGACTTGCATATGGACACAGGTACTTCAACCAGGTGGTGTGATCATTTCTGACTGAAAATTCAGTAGTTAAACCTTTGTTTGTTGTCAACAGGTGTGATCCTCTGGTCTGCAACCAGACAAAATACACAAACAAAAAACAAATAAAAACAAATATAACTGTTTTAGGCAATTTATGAAATAGATACTCACCATTTATCTGAGTCTCATGAAGGCCAATAGGTTGTCTTCAACCATTTATGTAAGTTACATTTCCTGCAAGCTAGCAGAAACAAAGCTGTAAATGTGAACACTTTTCATACAGGCAAACAAATTGATACAGCTGAGACAATTTATGCTAGGTTAGTTTTTCTCAGTCACTTTTGGTGCATTTCTCAAGTCATTGTTGGCATTTACAAAACAGTAAGCGCATTTCTCAAAACAATTTGTAGAAACAGGAAAAATAGCATTTGTTTGCTTTCAAAATCCTTAGTTCAGCTCTTAAAATTCTGTCTGTTAACATATCAGTGACTCAAAATAATAAGTTATAGTCTCTCTATGTACAGATAAGACAGTCAAATCGATTAGTCATGAGAAGAGACTACAAAAGGATCATTTACGCCAGTGTTTCTCAACCCTGGTCCTCAACGCCCCCCTGCTCTGCATGTTTTAGATGTGCCTCTACTCCAGAACAGCTGATTCAAATGATTGGATGACAATCAAGTACTGCAGAAGCTTGTTAATCATCCAGAGATACAATTCAGGTGTGTGGCAGAAGGGAAATACCTAAACCTGCAGGACAGGGTGACGCTGAAGACCAGGATTGAGAAACACTGATTTACGCTTTTGCTATAATTTATTCATGGACCATGCCATGGTGATTCAGAAAGAAAAAGACAGAAATGCAGAGAACAAAAAAAGTAGAAAAGGAGCCACAGGACAATCTCCTCAAGGAAAACTGTACAGTGCTGTAGAAATTACATTACATTTTAATTTCCATAGTCACTTTGTTCCTTAACTCCACTGAGGAATCTTTTTTCCTCAGTGGGGTTAAGGAATGAACAGTAGGGTGGGAGGACCTCCATCAGCATCATGTTGTGGGTCTCAGCCATGTCCTGATGTTGGACTGATGGAAACTGGCAGATGTCCTCAGCCTCTTCTGACTCTTCTTCTGCTTTCCTCCCAACTATTTCCTCCTCAGCCTCACTCCTCTTCTTCTCTCTGGCTGTTCACTCTGCCCAGATACTTGTTCATCAGTTCTCAGACATGTAACATTGTGTTGTGTTCTGACTATATAGAGCATAATGTTGCCAACTGATGGTTCACAAGATGCACCTCCAATCTGTTTCAGAAAACTGGTTGATCGTTGGTTGAGCTAATGGTTCATACACTGACCTGTTAGAGAAACTCAGGACTCACTTGGGAGCAATTTACCAATTCAGGACAGATTTAGAAAATAATAGAATATAAATTAATTAATATATGATTCACATTATGACAACTTTAAGACTTATGCATGTTAAGACTTACACAATGAACTGATGCTATTTTGGAAGTTGAGAATTCAACACAGACACGTTGTTGTCCTGTTGTCCTCATTTTCTGTATACACCCTTTATCCTCCGGGTCAAAATGACCCGTCTTCAATAAACCCCCAATATAAGCAGCTTAATTGAATTTTAAACACCAAATTCTATCTTGTATATTGTCACTCACCACAAAATGTGTGAATACTTGACTTTTCCCTCTCCACTTGAATTTCTATAGCTTAAGAAAAAAAATGTGCAAAATGAGTTTCGAATGCATTTTTATTCATCACAGTGACTAATTTTCTTTTACTTTTCTCCAGTGAACAAGAGGATGTACAATACAAAAATATGAAAAATAACATAACCCATTCAACTAATTGGCACATGTAGGGCAGTATGCAAGTGCACAGCCTTTGCAGATATATTTCTTACACCTGCAGCACACAGTATGTGTTTTACAGTCTGAGGGCAGAACTGACATCTCTTCCTCTTACTTGGCTTAGCTGAGGAAGTGGCTGTGGTAGATGGATCCTCAGGTTGATCAGGAGCTGCTGCACTCTGAATAGCTTTCACAACTGCTGCTGAGGCTTCTGTGTGGGGGACATGCTTCCTTCTTTCAATGAGTGGAGTTACAAGTGCCTTTCCTAGCTGCTCCAGGAACACCCTCTTCTTGTTGTGCTTATGAGACATCCAGGTTGGGTTGATCTCTATCCAAATCACAAAGGCATTGTAGGAGGACACATCAATGATGTTGTGGAAGATGACCAGGGGCCAGCGGGCAGTCATTCTTCTGCAGCTATATGCTCCAATCACCTTATCTAGGTTGTCCACACCTCCTTTGTTTCGGTTTTATTCCAGGATGATGATTGGCTTCCTGTCCTCACGGTCACTAATGTCGCCGTCTTTGTGCAGTGTGCTCAGAAGAACTACATTCTTGTTTTTCTTTGGGAGGTAGGAAACTAGAGTGGTGGTGGGTGTGAAGGCAAACTTTGAGGAGAAGACCTCTCTCTCCTTTGACCCAAGCAGTGCAGGTGGGAGCTCAGGCTTGTTCTTTTGAACTGTACCAACCATGGTGATCTTCCTCTTCAGGAGCTGCTGTCCGAGTTCATAAGAGTTGAAGAAATTGTCACATGTCACATTGTGACCCCTCAGTCCCTCTGTCACATCAAGCACAACTCGCAACCCCTGGTTCTTCTCTGGGCATCCACTGGTTGACTTCCCAGTATAGACTTGCATTTTCCAAGCATAGCTTGATTCAGAAGCCACCCATGACTTGATCCCATATTTTGCTGGCTTGCTGGGCATATACTGCCGGAAAGGACAACAACCTTTGGACAAAAGACATTAGCATCAGTGATTAGTATCAGTGTCACAGAAAACAGTCAAAGAAATCAATAGTGAAAATCACTTTTATTACAAATATGAAAACAGATTACCTCTAAATGGAACCAGTTGCTCATCCACTGTTACATCAGGCTCTGGATTGTAGAGGTAGGGCAACCGCTCCACCCACTTGTCCCATACCTCTCTTATGGCTGCAAGTTTGTCTGTCATACGTCTTGCTGGTCTTGATTCACGGTCATCAAATCGCATCAGTCTTGAGTAGGTGTGAAAGAGTTTGACTGGCATTGTGGCTCGGAAAATTGGCCTTCCACTCTCTGCTCACTTCTGCTACTGATTGATCTGAGACACAACTAAAACTTTGTAACATTTTATGGTTTGTAAATAACTCTGTGACCTTGATTTCAACTCCATTTGCCTCACGGGTCATTTTGACCTGAAGACCATCTTTGTACCTTTTTTTGTACAGCTTACATGGAAATGAGAATAAAAGCAACACTGAACTTTTTCTATTGTCTGGGCCAATCTAGGAAAAGTCTTAAAATCTCAAGTTAAAAAAATTACATTTAGGGGATTTTTTGGGGGGGGGGGGGTTTAACACAGTGGCGGGTCATTTTGACCCGAGGACAACAGGAGGGTTAACATATTTTGATCAAGACGATAAAAGCAAATTACAATTATAAAAGCATAGAAGTGTACATAACCAGCTACATGATGTACAAAAGCAAAACTTGCAAAACTAATTTTTTTGATGTGCAGAAGTGACACAGTAATTTGAAGATTGAACAGGTAGTTTTAAGAATTTCAATTCTGTTCTGAGAGATGCACCCAAACTGAGAAAAGCTGTAAAATATTAATATTTAAATTCTCTTATCTTCAAATCCTTCAACTGTCATGGACCCAGTGACTTTAGTGCAAGTATTTTGGGTGTGAGAGTCAAGAGGTCAAAGGAAAATATTAAATAATATCTCTGATGCCAAGCTTTATACTTCTAAGTATTACCAAAGTATTGAAACAAAAGCTAACATGTTCTTCAGAGATTTAACTTGCATGCATGAACATTTCACACTCAAAGTAATTCAAATTAATTATTGAACCAAACTTGGAAAAAGTTGCTTCTGCCATTAACAATAACTTTAAGCACATGTAGTCTGAAGTAGACCAGAAATATAATCTATGCAGCCGTTCCTACAGAAACATTAATGGAAGTGTTGCATCTGTGAAGATTAAATGTTCCATATAGTAAAAATATCTAGCTGCAGTGCATGTACATAAACAGCATGGCTCAGAAACTACACATTTCTTTGTCAGTTGGTTAAAGTTAGCTAACTTCAGTTGAAACCGTGAAAGGGACTCACCTGTGATGTGTTGCCCTTCTCCTCCTGAACGTGCAAAAATAGCAGAAATTTGATTTCAAAGACAGTAGCAGCATCTTGACAAGGACCAGGCCTACTGGGCTCTCAGCACCCTAGTTAGCAACCTTAGTTAGCACAGTGACTTTACTGTGTTGAGTTCAGGACACCACTACAGGAACAGAGTTAAAAGAATCTTGCTGCTGATGCTGAAGGATCAAGCAGCAATGCAAACTAGATAATTATTTGTTTACATGACAAATAACAGTCTCCATTTACTGTAAACCCTACTATTTATCACAATAACAAAATGAAAAACTCTCTAGACCAGGGGTCCCCAAACTACGGCCTGCGTCATTTGGTCTGGCAATGCCGGATCTGGCCCGCCTCCTCATACCAGAGAGCATTCAGTGTATTTTTTCATATATTGTATTTTCTGGTTTGTGGATTTCTCTTCAACCACCAGGGGGCTCTTGAGCAGATGTTAAACTAACTTTCCCTCAAATATATACTAGTCAGTCCCAGTCACCGTTTCACTCACGGTTTTTTCCATTTCCATTCTGGGTAAAAATCTATCTAAAAGCGACCGCGAATGTGTCGTAGTCAGCAACCCCCCCCCCCCCCCCCCCCCGTCGACAGTTTCAAAGACAGAACAGCCCCCCCCCCCCCCCCCCCGCCGACAATAAGTTTCTAAGGTATCTTTCTCCAAAAACTAAGACCGGCCCCCGAGCAGAGAAAGGAACAGCTATGTGGCCCTCGCAGGAAAAAGTTTGGGGACCCCTGCTCTAGACTATTCTCTACTAATAGCACAATATTTAAAACCAAGTGTGGGATTTGTGAAACTTCAATGATGGGTGACTTTACAACTTGTATGATTTTGGATAACACTAGAATTGTTCTTTATTGAAGTTTCACAAATCAGATAAAGGTTTTACAAATCCCACACTTGGTTTTAAATATTCTGATATGAGTTGAGAATAATCTAGTCCAGATTTGAAGAGTCTAGGTGTTGTAGTTTTTTAGCTAGAGTAAATTAAAGATGCTGATTGCAGTGAAAAATTAGGTGGAATTGCCCTTTAGCCATTTCCCAAATTGGAAGCAGCAATTGGAAACCAACTTCAGCTTCATTCAAGCAAGAGGGGCTAACATACAGTTCTCTTAATGTTAATGATCAAATGCTCTCATAAATGATGGTGGCGTTGGCTGTAGGAGTTTGCTTTGCAATCGGTGGATCGCCAGATCGATGCCTGGTCTACTGCTGAGATTTCAGTTTGGTGTATTAAAGGCATTATTAAAAAAGAAACCAAAATATCACACCAGCATTCTGTTCTTTGTAAAAAATTATTTTGCAGTCTTGTTTACGCTTTTACATTGTAGATCTAAACATCAGCAAAATTTGTAATTTTGGCTGATTGCTACTGTTAAGTTTAGGGTAATTAACTGCTGGCAATATTACAATTTTTTAAGAACTTTACAATTACTTATATTTTTACACTATATTTCTGTATTTTCTACATTCGTGACTGTCACAATTATTTAGGATATATGTTTATTCAGTTATGATAATGCCATGTATTTTCTACGGCAGTATAATGCTGTGAATATTCTGGTCAGTAACTGCTGGCATTTTACAATTTTTTACCGTAAATTTACTGACTTACAGTGCAATTTTGTATGGGTTTCAATGATTGTCATATTTATTGATAGCCAAAAGAATCATTAGTTGCAGTCCTGGCTGAGATATTAATGGAGCATCTAAATTAAATGAATCTACAATTTTAAAATAAATAATACAAGTCACTCTTCTCTCATTTTACTGAACTAAAGGAACAGCCTCTCACAATGATGGAAAAAAAAGTAGCTGTTGTCTTGAACTTGTCTACATATTCAGGCATTTATAATTACCGCAAAACATACAGCAAGCCTGTTAAAATAAATTCAATAGATCCTAAAACTAAGAAATATGAAAACTAAATGTAAATTCTATCCATCCAGATTGCAAACCATATTCTTGCAGTGAAATTTGTATTCTGCTCTATAAGTGGTGTGTAAGAAATCAGAATTTACATTTCTGCTGGACTATTATGTCCATTTTAATATGTCCCTCTCCATTCATGATCTGCGATTTCAGAGATTAGGGTAAGGACCCTTGGGTTCACTGACACGTTCTTCTTATTCTTCTTGGTTTCAACTTTTGTCCCCCGGTCTGGATTGATGTTTAGGAAGCACCTATTCAATACATGAAAATCAACCACTGTAATGAAATATGACTTCATCTAAATGAGGGAAGGAAAACAAAAGAATATTACCTCTGAATGAAATCAAGTGTGGAGGCCAGATGAGTCGGATAATGAATGTTGAAGCAAAAGTAACTTGCTAACATTAGACATATAGCGGATGTGAAGGTTGGTATTTGGTCATTCACAACATTGCCGTCAATGCCAAGCATAAAATTCTTGGAAGTATAACAGGAGGTTCCTGACAAAAAATATTCCAGAAAACAATTAGTCTTATACAAACTTTAACCAGTGTAATATTTCTTTCTTAAAATTACTCAGTGAATATTCATATTTACTTACCACATACAATCAAGCATGGTGTGACAGGCAAGTTGTCCACTTTTACTTCTCCTGCTAGGCATGTCTCATCTACATAGTGGAAGAGGGTTTCCTCTTTGTCATTGAAATGAGACAGAAGGAGGAGGACAAGATCTTTCAACTCTTTAGAGCAGCCCTGGACCTGTCCTCTCAGAATATCCAGGTTTCGGACAGTTTGAAGAACTCGTTTAATTTTGTGGGCCGAGACAGTCCTTAAGTAGTCCAGAAGTCTTTTACCCTTTTTTTCGAGATTTTTATGGAAAGTCTCTAGTAGATTTACTCCAGTAAGCTCCTGGAAGTGGATCGTCATACCAATTTCCTGAAACAGGAAGGGCCACTCCTTCACCATAATTTGTAGGTCTTTTCCCTGGTTTATTTCTTTCCTTTGAGTGTAGTAGGTTCTCTGCATAAGATCTCTTATCTCGTCCGAATTTAAGTTATTTTCTTCACTTAGCATTTTCAATTTGACTTTTTTCTCTTTCTGTGTCTCTGCTGTCTCCTGGATTGGCATGACTTCCATGTCCCACTTTATACAACCGTAAATGTCCTGAACAGCTGCATTTTGCTCTGGTGGGACTGTGCCATCTTCATCTAACATGTTTTTACGCTTCCTTATTTTTGGTTTTGAAACCCGTCTCAAATTTTCTATACGATTTTGTAGTTGCTTGACGAGTGAATAATACCCTGGGCCCACTATATCACCTTCAATAATATCTTGGAGTGAAAGTGGATATTTTGCTATCAATTTTTTCGCCACTTCTGTGGTTTCTTGCTTGCGAGGAGAAGCACACACCTCCATCATTGAAGCAACAACAATCCGAATCATTTCTCTTCGAAGGTGGGGTTTCGGCCTTGCCTCATTCTCAAAACACTCAATCAAGTTCTCTGGAAACCTGTTCCAAGGAATTTGAAAAGTGTCAACCCAATCTACTGGCGTGGAATGTATAGAAAATGAAGAGGCAGACGATGTGCTGGTTGTAGAAGGAGATGACAACGACAGAGATGGCTCACTGGAAATTCCACTGGTCTGTGCTATATGATAAAAGGTATATAGTAATGAACAAAAGGTAAAGATAGGCTGCTATATCTCTGTAATAATGTACCTACTGGTTTGTTTCGAAGCTTTCAGTAACTTCCTTGCTTGAATTGGTGTTAGTACAGATCTCAGATCATTTTCATTAATATACTGAAAATCTTCATTGGTCTCCACCCCCAAAGATTCTAGTGTGTCCTCCAAAGTCTGTAGAGTTGAGACTGGGAGATCTGCCAACCCCTCATAAATAACCCTGCGTGTGAGGCTTCGGGAGTCATCATCCATATCTGAGAACAAAACAGTTAAAGAACTCCAGTTAACACAAAAATAACAACCTAAGACTTCTTCCAAAACATCATTAGTATGGCGGTGTCCAAACCTTCTGTCCTAAGGTGCAAAATATTGAAGTTGAAAGAAGTGAAGGGCCAAAGAAAAAAAGTGATAGAAAAAAAGAGGCTAAAAAGAAAAACTAATCAGTTTTTCTTACTCAACTGAGAAAAAGTGATCCACTATGGACATTTTAAAGGTCTCCAAAATTGAATAAATTCATTCAAAGTAAATCTGGGTGCAGCAGGGCTTGCTGGATACATGTGGTCCTCACAAGAGAATGCAAAAAGTTTTGATACTTTAAACTTTTAAATGTGTAGGCAATGTTTTGTGGTAATAGTTAATGTTTTCTGCATTCATTTTGCCTTAATTAAAACTAAAGACTCCATCAGTCATGCTGGATTAGTAAAACTGTTTCATTAGGGGATTATCGTCATTGGCAAAAGATAAAAGAAAAGAAAAACAGTCAAAAGGCTGCAAATGGGTCCTGGACTTAACTTTTCAAAACCCCGGTTTAATGTGACAGCACACTGTGTTTCAGTGGAACCATTTTGTTTCCATTCTTTATGTAAGATGGTAATGGATAGAAATCTATCAAGTCACAGATGTTTAGACACTGCATCTTTTCATCATCTTTCCTAACAGAGTACATGTGATACTCGGGAAGGAATTCTGCTATATACACCGAGACCAGAACATGGACAGTTTCATTATTTATCAATATAAGCTGTAGTTCACCAAACTCCACTGCCTCCATGCTCCCTGTTACAAGAAATTGGCCTTTTTTGTAAGACGTTCCCTTGTAGAGTATTTCAAATGAGACATTTGTGTTGGTCTCAGTGAAGTCAAACTGCCTAACTGCATCTTGAATTGATTTACTGTATAATGTTGAGTAAAAAGGAGAACCAGACTTAATCTGTAAGATAGTCTGACCGCTTTGGCCTGCTGAAACATAAGCCTGCAACATCTGATGTCTTTCAGAGAGGGTGAGGCAGAGATTTTTGAAATTCTTCAAATGTCTAGCACACCTCTTGAAATAACTGTGCTTACTTTCAAAACGCATTGTCCATAGTCTAATCAAGGGTCCAAATTTTATAATCAGAGCTGGATAGTGGCGTAAATAATGGTGCTTTGGTTTTAGATTACATTGTGGGAAAAGCGCTTTTCTTGTCTCCAAATACTCTTGAATAACAACGTCAAGATATGCAATCTGAGCCAAAGAAATTTTCTGAGCACATATCAACTCTACAGTATCTTTCAGCTGGAGAGTCAACTGCCACACATCATCTGCTGTATCTTGTACTTTGTCGCCAATAATGAGGGGCAACAGCCTTAGAAGGTTCCAGTTCTGCGTAGCCTGTCCTGAGAGCTTTGCTGCGTTATAAGTGACTTCACACGGCTTCGAGGAGGCATCAGAGTCACAATATTTGAACTGTTTAATGCGCCTGTTCAAAGTGGAGTAAGTGAACCATCCCTTTTTCTTAATTAAATATTTCAGGTACAATGCCAGGTCATAAGATACAATTCCCTCAAAGAGGTCATGACCTAGACAAGGAGGTAAACCTGGAAGACAGACATGAAAGTATTTCAAAGAATTAAATATTGACCTGAACTTTACACCTTCTACGTCCGGTTCCTCAGCTGTCTGGAGTTCATCAAGAGCAGAGTTGTACCTCTCAATAGTGCGGAGTGGTCCACACACATTTGGGTCCTCACCCTGAAATTCTGATCGGGTTATTAAGCAGTATCTGCAGAAATGCTGTGTGCGACTGAAATTTTCAGAGAACCCACCAATGCAATGTGAGCCTAGATTATCTCCAGCAATGCAAAATACAGTTCCTTTAACTACCGTTTCATCAACCATTACAATCCCATTTTCCTCCAACAGCCTCAGGTCTTCTAGTAACTCAGAAAGAACTTTAGAATGCCCAAATTCCTTGAAATCTTTTTCCTTGCACAATAAAACCAGTGACATGTGGTCTGTGTCAGACCGTACATGAAGTGGCAAGTTGGCAACAGACACATACACGGCTAATATCTTATGTCTCGTCTTTGCTGAGCCTAAAGGATTAACCACTTCAAATGCATCTTGGTACAGTATTAGCTTGAGACATGATGGATTCTCCACAAAAAAGTTGTTGAATTTGTATATCTGACCATCATTAATGTCACTTAAAATGTCTGAAGGAGACTCAGACGTGTGCTGCCTTGATTTCTTCCACAGATCAGACTCCAACAAACATTTCAAAGTCTTCCTCAGAGGAACATAGTAGGCAAACCTATCTGTTCTGTTTTCATCTCTTCCTAAAAATATTTTCTTAGGCTCAACATAGTTGAAGTTTTTTTTGAAGGTTTGCACTCTTGAGTGTGCTGTCCTCATCGGCCCAGTATGGCATATAGAGAATAGATCAGATCCCTTGACAGACTCACAAATGTTGGTGATGTCTTCATCTGATAATGGTGTCTCATTTTTTAGCAGTGACCAAAGTTTGCTCAAACAGTATGTCTGGCCCAACTCGTGTATATTTTGTATCTCCTCAACAATATTCTGGATGGTTGAAGCTGGTAATAGAAACTGCCCTTGCAATTTCAAGTAAAATAGAGAGACATTTCTAAAAAAAAGATCACTGAAATCCTCAGTAATATCATTATCACTTTCATTTGGAGCTGTCTGTAAAATAATCTCATTTCCTTGCGACTCGATGTTATCTGGATCATTGTGAACAGATAATGACTGAGAACCAGAACATTTGTATGAGTCATGGATATTATCTGCAAGATCTCTGTGTTTCCGGGAAATGTGGGCAGTAAACGAGGACTTCACATGAAAAACTTTTTTGCATCCTCTGAAAGGACAATTCACAACACGCCCTTCCACAATATGATGCTTCAAGTGAGCTATTAGAGCCTTAGTAGTTTGACACTGGTGGTCACACAATGCCAACGAGCATTTAAAGTCGGTAACAACCGTTCCGACGCTACTAGGACCAGAGGTGTTGTGTTTCCGATAAAAATGAGCCTTCAACGCTTCATAACGCAAGAACGTGTCTTTGCAACCAGCAGCAGCGCATTTAAATAAACATCGCGGCTCATTTCGATGTAGCTTACAATGAAGTAAATAAAGTCTTAATGTTTTAGCCAAATTGCCACAGAAATTGCAAGTAAACATTTCCTTTGTAGATTAGTAAATTAGGGTTTAATCGGAGCAGGTCCTTACCTGGAAACGGCACGGGGCAGAACCTGAGAGGTGTCTTATTCCCTTTGAGTAAGACAGAGAGCAGCGGTTTTCTGCTCCGGAAGTGGCAGACACGTGATTTATCTCTTATATATTTATTTATTTAATAGGTTATTTCAAAATGCTGTGCTATTTTAAATTTTAAAAATATGTATTTCATTTCGTAATAAAAATAAAATGAAATATATTTTAATTATTTTTTTCAGCACTGTTAACTTGCGTTTGGAACATGCGCACTTCACAAAAGACCCCGTTTAAGAAAGTGGGAGGAGTGAAAATTCTAAGGAAGTTAATAAGGGTAAACACAGTTGCGCAACCACACATTTTTCAGGTGGACGCGAAAACATAAATCGGCGCCCCACCCCCGTCAGAGGAAGGAGCGCTGTCTTGGGGGGCGGGGTGAAGGAGCGATGCTCACTCGCTCAACCCCCCCAGCCCCGAGGCAACGATACGTTCTCATTGTATGAAGAGGGTTACAATTAGATGTTTTGGAATTCTCGGGCTATTATATTTTCAAATCTTATTGTTTTTCACCAGTTTTTTTCCGTTTTATCTATAATTTCAGCCCTCACACCAGTCATTAATACAAGGACATTTGTGCTGCACTTCACTTTAATGCCAACAGGATCCTGTCAGGTGCTAATGTACAGGAGATGTGCCAAGTAGTTGGATCTGAATCTTTCACTCGAGTTGAAGGAAAATAGCACACTGGTGCTTGTCTGCACTTCTCCTTCAGAATACCTGGGTTCGATCGTCGGCACGTGGTCAAGATTAAATCTCTTCTGTTTTTGTCCTATGTTCTTGGTATTAAAGACAACTACGTCCTTATGTAAATTATATTCCGGACCTTTTTAGACAAGAGACCTCCCACCGTCAGACTGCATCATAACTAAACCGCAGTTAACATATCAAGCAACTTGGGTAATCGATTGCAACCGCTGTCCCGCTTGTGCTTAAATACTCAACAGAAAATGGAGAACTCTGTGTTTATGTAAGGATTGACGGTACATGTAAATTCTGTTAGTGGTGTAATATTTACGCACGATTTGATTGTTTTGAACGACACATTTTCATGGACACTAGGACTCAAGTCTCAGTGAGTGTAATGCTCTTCACACACTGTAGCTGCTATTATTCTATTTCTTTTTATTTAATCGGCGAATGAACAAAACACTGCGTATGGTCCTTACTCTGTTTATAAAACATGTCATGGGGACACATGAAGATGAGTGGGGAGGAGCGATCTTGTACGGGTGACGTCACTCAGAAACAATTCTCTGTTAGCCTAAACATGCAGTACCCTTGCGGTGGCTCAGAAGTAACACACAACAGAGAAGGTTCTTGACGCTGTAGTCACAGGTTCGAGTTTAGGTCTCACCACCCAAGATGCATGTCTTCACCCTCCCTCATTACCATTTACTGGTCCTATCAGACCACGTTCAATGAACGGTCACTAGAGCTTCTATTTATCTTAGAAATGTTGACTAGAACAGGATTCCCGAGGTAGGGAGTCGAAAGATGAAAATCATTGTGATGTGACCCCTGAAAGATATGGACAGTGGCGCAAAAAGTGGGTATGCAGTGTATGCAACGCATAGGGGCGCAGCATCCACCTGAATAATGTGCAGTTGCGCCACTGGGTATGGAGAACCTTATGAGTAAAAAGAGAAAGCTTGAATGAATAACTATGAATAAATATATTAATATTTCCCAATAAATGATTAAATAATGAAAGCAATTATTTTGCTAAGCAACTGTGTTGCATTGTTTTAAAATGCTTATGATTGAGTCACCCTATAACTATTTACTAAATACAATATATAGATTTATAAGCAGAACATTTTGAGAACCCCTGCACTACAAGTCAATAGAAGAGAGTAATATATTTTAAGATGTATTTGTAGAAATCAATTATTGTAATGTAGTTCTATGCAACATTTTGCTGATTAACTTCAACAAACTTTGTAATTTGGGAAATTAGTACCATTGATTATTAATTACTGGTAAAGAATACAATTTTTCTATGGATTTTACCATTTCTATTATTTTTACAATCCTTTTTTTTATTGCTCATGACTGTCAAAAATTCATGATATATATGTGTATTGACTTACGGTAGTTCCATGTAATTTCTACGGTAATGCAATGTTTTTGGATACGACGGTCAAAAACTGTTGGTCTTTTACCATTTCTTACCATAAATTTACTGACTTTCTTTGCAGTTTCGACTTACGGTAGTTCCATGTAATTTCTACGGTAATGCAATGTTTTTGGGTACGACGGTCAAAAACTGTTGGTCTTTTACCATTTCTTACCGTAGATTTACTGACTTTCTTTGCAGTTTCGACTTACGGTAGTTCCATGTAATTTCTACGGTAATGCAATGTTTTTGGATACGACGGTCAAAAACTGTTGGTTTTTTACAGTTTTTTACCGTAAATTTACTGACTTTTTTTACAGTGCAGCCACGGGAAAGCACCTCACACTCTTATACAGCGTCCTCCAAAAGCTGTAAGAGGCTATTGTAAGAGTGCGCGCACACACGCACATATGAATGAAAGAGAGGTGTGCTAGAGTAGGGGCGCAGCGGAGGGGGCTGAAGCAAGATGGAGAATAAGCAGCCCCCCTCTTGTGTACTTCTTCTTCCAGCTGATGTCACAGTGAAAAATAGAAGTATGAGGGCCTCATCGGGAAACAATAACAGAACAATATGAGAGTTCAACGTACAACAGCTATGAAAAAAAAGGAAAATAACGCCTTTCTTATGCGTCAGGATGGCTACATATTCAGAGGGACAATCCAGCATGAATTTAGTCAATTTCTTTTTATAAGCATCACTTGTAATTGACAGATATGTGCTTTTGTGCTATACGACAAAAACTTAAAAAAAAGTGTTGACTAGGAATAAATGTCTGTGGTTTTGTGACATTATTTTAAAATCTAACTCATTCATAAACCACCTAGTCTCATAACATATTATGATTTTAAAAAATTTAACTCGATGGCTGAATGCTACCTTTATTTATAATCTGCTCACTAAGAACAAGCAAAAGGAACACCCAAACAAACATAATGACTAACAAACAAAAACAGTAACTCCAATCGATCTGCACCATGACGTTAAACATATCATCTAAACTGTTTAATGTCTAAACTATATAATCCAATCACATTGGTTGTCTGATCATCCAACAAATCTTAATCTTGAAACAGGTAACCTAAGTAACCACAAACATCTTCTAAATTATGAAGTGACTGTGACAGATCGATTTGTTTTTGTTTTTTTTTGGCATGGTGGAATATTAAGTTCATTTTCATTAGCCACTCAAAGGCTTGATTACAGTGAGACTTTATGAGATTATCTTAATAGAACCTATCTGACAACATGAAGTAGGCTAAGCCATCTCCGAAATGCAACAGAATCTACCAGGACCTGGAGAAATTTAAGAACAGGTGAAATCAAAATTATTGATATACTGAGAGCCACGTCTAATGCTGTGGGACTCCAACGAACCAGAGCGAGAGCCGTTATTCACAAATGAAACAGTCATGGAACATAGATAAACCATAACAGGAATGGGCCCTGCTGAAATTACGACATGAACTACTCACACGGCAATTCACAAAGGGACCATAAGAACATCTAAGCTCTGACAGCGTCATGTTTCTCACAAAAGGCTCACTTTCTTCAAAACTCAATAATGAGAAAGAAACTGGACAAAAACGTTACCCATGAAAGAGTTTCAAGGATAAATCCACTGCAAAAGGAACACAAAGGCTCGGCTTCACGCGTTGTAAAATCGTCTTGGTGATACCGTGGATTGATGAGAGAAAAGTAGAACTTTTTTAAAGGCGTGCGTCATTCATTTAGAAAAAGAACATTTAGTAACAGTCAAACATGGTGGTAGTAGTGTGACGATCCAGTAAAGCTTCACTGTGCAAGTGTCAAACCATGAACTCTGCTCTCTGACTGAAAACCCCAAAGGAGAATTATCCATCCATATATAGGTAAAGTAAGGTAATTTTATTTTAATTACATAGCACATTTTCAGCAACAAGACAATTCAAAGTGCTTTATCAGAGTTAGAGGAAATGCAAACAAAATAACAAAAGAAAAGCAAAAGAAAAACAAAAAGTACTCTGCAATTTATATACTAACAGGAGTCTCTCTGGATAAAGTAATAGAAAAGAAAAATAAAAGCATAAAAAGCTTTATACTAAATGTTGATCTAAGGTAATGAGCAGTTTCTCTGGATATCCAAGTTTGTTCTAATTCCAGGACAATGCTAGACCAGGACAATAATTTGCTGCACACCACTGAGTGTACTTCTTAATCGCTCAAAAGGAACAAAGAAAACCATAAAAAAAATAAATAAATTAAGACGTCAGAGTGGCCTAGTTAAAGTTTGAACTCGTCAGCTTGAGATGATGTGACATCACCCTAAGCTGACTGTTTATGTCTGAAAAACACTCCATTGCAGCTGAATCAAAGCGACTAAAGTTTTGACCAAAGACACAAGTTCTTTGACAACAACACCCACTGTGTGCTGAAATTAGCAAACGTGAAACAGCGAAGCGCTCCCTTAAACCGACTCATGACTCCCAGCTGCTAGTTAATTTGTGCTTAGCTTGGTTGATCAATACTACCTCCAGTACCGCCTGATGTCCTCCAGGTGTGTTTACCAAAGTTGCGGAACAACAGCTGCAGAGAGGATCTGGGTGTGCTCGAACAAGTTTGTGTCCTACAGTGAGACGCAGCTGGATGCTGAGGGCCAGGGGTGTCAGTCAGCCAGCAAACCTTACCCACCCCACCCCCTTTCCCTCATTATTAACAGGAAAACGCTAACAGATACCCTCTCCTCCCCCTAGCTCACGCCGTGTCACGGCCGCAGAGATGGAGAGATGTGCATGTGGATTAGTTTCTATGCCAACAGCGCGAGGACGCAGAAACAGAGTCAGCCAGCTAGTCAGCCAGGGTCCCTGCAAGACACTTGTTTTTGTCCCCCTTGTTTTCCTCTCCCTGTCGGCCCTTCCCTCCCCTTCTGCTCTCTCTCTATCAGTGGGGGAGATAAGGCTGGGCCTAGGGCTTGGTATTACGCCTTATCTCCCCAGCTGGGGCTAAGGCCTGCTGGATTTGGCGACACAAGTGCAGAGGTTCAACTCAAACAAGCCCAGTTTTAATGGCCGCACATTAAATTGTCGTCAACGGCAGGAGACAAAGGTATAAATAGAAAACAATTTCTCCTCTTGTAGATAATTTCGGTTTGAACTTTGATGGCGCAGAATATCTTAGGTCTGTTTTTTTTTTTCTTTTTTGTTTTTTTTTTCTGCTGTGTTCCCATAATCTCTCTCTATTTTCTTTGTGTGATATTTCCTCCTGATGCTGCTGCTGTCCTTCTCTCCCTGCCAGGTTTGAGGGTGGGTGGAAGGAAAGAAGGGAAAAGACGAGCGACAGACAGGAACCAAGAGGAAGACAGAGAGAGAGACAGAAGCAGAGAGAGATAGAGGAGAAAGGAGGAGAAGGAGACACACTCTGAGGAAGGGAAACAGGCAGGAGCAGGAGAAGGAAGGGGGGGCGGAGGGTTGAGGTGAAAACAATAACACGGGAAGCGGGGATCGTGCGTCTGTGTGCGGCTCCCTGGAAGTGTCAGGCGCTCTGTTCATTGACAGTGTCGTGCACCCGCCGCCCCGAGAGCGCCGGCAGCCTCACAAAGACAGACAGCTCGAATTAATCCCACGGGGGGAGTGCGTGACAGTTTGGCAGAGCGGAGAATTGAAAGGGAGGAGGATGCAGAGGATGGGGAAGGCGCGAGCATTTGTCAAATCATAATTAAATGATGAATCACTATTCCGTTATTAAGGATATGCCCACCCAAAACCTCCCTTGTTACAGGGAGAGGGGAGAAAAAAAAAAAAGGGAAATTGTAGAGAATTGAACCACCAGCAGCACAGTGGCCGCCGGAAAAATGGGAGGATTTATCTCCTGCTCATTTGGCAGCCTTGTGGCACAAGATTGTAGCTGATGGTTGATGGTTTTGAGTTCCAAAAAGTACAAAACGTTCATAGTTAAAAAAAAAAAAAAATCTGTTGGAAATGGCTTCACTAGGCACAGTGATCACAGTTTCAGATGCCCACAAAGCATGGTGATGTTGTCTTGTTTTGCTTATATTCAACATGCTCACTTTCCCCTTAAATTCATATCACATTTATATTTTTGTGGCACTCACGATTAGGTTTCCTCCTTTGAAACTTCATCCATAGGTTATGATTCAGACATGATTTTAGTGCCTTCATTGAGGTGTAGACCCCACAGGTATGTCAAATTAATGAAAACATTACTTTGAAAGATGAATGTTGGGTTTAAATTACAGCATTTTGCTTTTCAATAAAAGTTTTTTTTGTCCCACATTTTCACTTTGACCTCTTGATCCCACCAGTTCAGCGTAGGCAGGATTTGGCATTGGCTTTTGGTCTTTAAATTGTTAATGCAGAGTTAGAAACACACAATACTAAATAACTATCAGACTGAAAGGTGAGGTTGCCTTAGAAAAAGAGAGATAAAAACACTCACTCATTGCATATTTCTGTTAAAGAATAAACGTGAGGATTATAGGTTCAGATGATAATTTCAGATTGGGAAAGCCAGGCTTTTAAATCTAAACTTCATCAACCAATTAATGAACATCTAAAAGGTTTACACACCACTGCTAAAATAGCAGCCTAGAAAATTATTTCTGAACTTTTTCCACCTTTAAAGATGATCTATGTGCAGTATTCTTCCACTGAAAAACAAAGCGTATCATTATTGAGTCAGTGCATTTGTGTACTTCATGTTGTCCAAAAGATATTACAGTTTTCTAGAAATGGGCCCTGGGCTTGGCCCATCTAGATGCCTAGAAACAAGGAGGATAATTGAGTATGATTCTCCTTGATCCTCCTAAAGGTGGATCACACTTCTTTAGAACAAATCCACAAAAAATAAAAACTGCATCTTCCTGCGTCTTCCTGGCAGCAGCCAGTCGCTGCATGTTGGCATTTTGGATCATCTTGCTCGGTTAGTTTCTTTACATTTAGTGCACGACCTTCAGTCTCCCCAAATCCAGACCACTGTTTGTTTGTTTGTTTGTTTGTGTGTTTGTTTGTTTTCAGAAACCGTACAGAGCAGATTAACAAAGACAAATAAATAGAAACATAAATACACAATGCGGTGGTGATGAGCCGTCAGAGCAGATTCATGATGAACCCAAACACAGTCGATGTTTTTCCACTTTGGAGCAGCTTTGGTAGGCTACTGCACCCCTTGATTTCTTGTTTTGTAGATAATGACTCTCTGAATTCCCAAAGCTTTATAAATAGTTTAGTAACCATTTTCAGAAAAAACAAACAAAAAAAATCCTTAGATGGGGCACAATGTGATGTTCTTTTGAGAACTTTTAACCTGGTTCGTGTGGTCAGACAGGTGCTGGTTAATTCTTGATTCTGCAAATCTGGCAGTAAGCATGTCTGGGATTGGCTGGTAAAATTGAATGTAGTCTTTCAACAAACGCGGGTAATCACAGTTAATCCATAATTTAGCACCGGGGCAGAGTGGGGTCAACTAGTGCTAAAACACATCTGTTATCCCTGAATAAATGAAATCAGTGTATTTATTCAAAACTGAGACTATATTACTTAGTAGTTTACATTATATTACATTTGTTTGACAACAAAGCAAAAGCAGAAATCTGTGAGGAGACATACTTTGCCACAGCACAGAATAATCATACTATTTTTAATAAGCTGTAAATATGATTATTAGTAAAAAAAAACAAAAAAAAAAGTAGAAAGTCTAGTTCCGAATCAGTAGTTTTTATTGATTTAAGAAAAAAAAAAGGAACTGGGTAGCTTTACAGCCATACTAATAATACATATGCATAAGTTGATATATACATATATACGCAGGCTGTCATATCGTTGAATGCACACATGCACGCTCTTGGTTCGTACTGATTTACAACCACGGACGGTTTCATTTTTAAAACAAAATAAATAAATAAAAAGGTTGAAGGGCAGTGGGTAACATGTAGGATTACCATATCAGAAACAGGGATGTCGAACACTCTGACTCACATCGTGATGAATCCTTTGACATGTCTGATCACTCATTGAGCTTGTTTGCAGCAGCAGGCGCAGTCTCCTGATACCGAGCCACCGGAAAATGATTTCCGATACCTCTTTGAGTGGGAGTCGATACAAGAGGGGCAGAATGACTCTCGCATCTAAACTTTCAGGTGAGCAGGTACATTAAAAGCTATCTGACTTTGGTGCCTGATATTTTGTTTCTTAAGTTTAAGTCAAAAGTTAGCAACTGTTAACTTTCACAGCTCTCTGGTTTGCGAAAGCAGTGGACGTCCAGATAAGCTCGGCAGAGAAAACTGTCAAACTACAGGATTTATTTTTATTATTATTATTTTTTTTTTTATGTAATCCACCTCCACCTAGATAGCCTCTAAATCAAAGCCCTTGTGTCATCAGGGCACCCTGCAAGTAGTCCATACTGAAGAACAGCTGCAGTACCCTGCATCAACACACTTCACTTGTTACTAATTATCAAACATAAGTAGATATTTAGCAAAATAAAAAGAGAGACCTGTCTAGAAAAGGTCTTTTTCTCCCTTTGCTGTGTAAATTGTCTATTTGCTGCACATTAGGAGGCAGGAGACAAAATCCTGGAAGCTTGTGAGGGAAGTTGAGCAATTAAAGAACCATTAGCAGCACCTCTCTGCAAAGCCATTAATCAAGAAGCAGCGGTGCAGCTCACAATGGCAAGCACAATGTTCACAAAGGAGAATGAGCGACGGATGATTAAATGAAAGATATCTCTATTTGTAAAGCATCTCTAGGCCAGACACGCATGCAGGACTGCAAGAACAGGTTTGATTTACAAGAAGAAAGACCTCCCAAGAAAAAAAGAAAATAAAAAATAAAAAAAACAGCAGTGCTGCTTCACACTGAGGCAAATTAACTCAAACGTCTTTCCTATACGTAAGCAGATTTAAGCATATAAGGTCCACAAAACTGAATAAGAAGAGGAGATGAAAACACATGGTTCTGAAAATTGGAAAATGCTATACTTTTAGAATAATTTATATTTATGGTAAAACCCTGAACTAATTTATGTTTAAGATTATGAATATATAATTTCCTTCAACTGCATTTTAAAAAAATTGTGAAATGATAATAATTAAGATTTTTTTTTAACCCTCACCCTGGAAAATACGATGGAAAAACGGCACACGGGCGTTCCGCTGCAGGTTAAAGGGATAAACTTTCTGTGGGTTTGTTTTTAGTGTTTAGATTTAAAACAAATCAGCATATTTTCTTACATTTTTCATTTCAGTGTTTTAAAATGATTCTCAGAAGTCTCGAAATCAATTTTTCAGTCAGTGAATCAAATGAAATACCCTATAAAGTTGGAAACTCTGAGGTCCCTGAGCAGCATTGGAGTCCAGATTCAATATGCTACGATTTTGCACCCCCTAATATGTTCAAATCTCTTAATGTCAGTATCGTACAACTTTTACAACAATTAGCAAATGCCACAGGGTTTCCAATGAGAACAAGCTAAACTCAAGCGCGAAAGGATTTCCAAATGCAGGTTCCAACTTTTGAAGCAAATCCAAATCAGAGTAACATACGGTAGTCTAAATGGTGTGGTAAAATTTCAAAGATACGCATAAACTACTTTTCTTAACTTGCCGGACTCGTTTAAGTATTTCGGAAACATTGTTGTGAATATTCACTCTTGGTCAATTTGCATCAGCTGATTACTTTTTCACTTAAACTCCCCAACCTGGAAACCCATCGGAACTTAATGCAAACATTTGGTGAGAGCGAGCTGACTGTGACTTTACAATGAGTAGTTGTTGTGGTGAACTATCAGGTTGAAATATCCACAGCATTGCGAAAGATGTCACTGAGTGAAAAAGAAACTGGTTCATTGCAGAGATATTTAAAAACGTAGACTGTGGAAACACAGAGATGGAAGAAGCTCTATTTTCTGCCAATGACTGTCAGGAGTTCAGTAAAGCTACATCAACAGATAACAAAATCTTGGTGGGCGCTGATCACTTTGTTGCATCACCATTTCCTGCGCTAGCTGTTTTGGTCATACGAGAAAAAAAAAAAAAAAAAAGGATAGCAAAGGGACGTCATTTTGCTCACACTTTGCAGATTTTGCCAAATGACCCAGATACCCAGATACCAGAAAGACAGGATGTATCAGAGCTGCTCTATTTTATCTGGCTGTTTTGTAGCTTTGAAGGAAATGTTTGGAATGCTACAACAGCTAAAACTGATTATCAGAGGATTAATGCATTACAAAAATAAACAAGTCTTGAGGCTCTCATTAATGCAATTTTATTTTATTTTTTTTAAGATAAATAATGTTTAAACTATACTAGTGTGATAAAAAAAGAGGGTATAGCTTGCTGACAAGCTTCACTGACAAATTCAAGCTGTGGTTTTTGTTTTCACACTGTAAAGAAGATACCTGTGGAACCGATGCACTTGGAAAGAGGGTGAGGGAGATAGGGAAAGTCAATAGAAATATTATTGATTGCATAAGTCAGCTATATTGTGCAAATACTGTCAAAAATATGGCAGCTGCTCATTAATTAGAAGCATTGATAAAATGTCAGGGTTTCTGCTGGTTCAGCAGGCTACATGTTATAAAGGAAAGGTTAAGTGCCGTCCGACATTTGATTTCCTTTCTTTGACTCCGTCTCTGTGCTTTTACTCTTTTACGTCTCTGGTGCTCCCTTTCTATGCACATCCTTTCTAGAAATTACCCACCCTCTTTCTTTTTAACGTAAAAATGCATCCATGGTAAGGTAAGGTCATTTTATTTACATAGCACATTTTCAGCAACAAGGCAATTCAAAGTGCTTTGCATGAATTAAAAGGAAATACAAATAAAATAACAAACCAAAGGAAAGAGCAAAAGAATCCAAAGTATATAAACTAGATACTCCTGTTCAGACTAGATACGTTTAAGTATCTTCTGGTCTAATTTCTTTTCAGGGTCGGAAGGACAGGAGTCTAAAAAAGTAGTTGCTAAGGTCGTTTTTTTGGATTCCATGTTTGTTCTAAAACCTGTTCTGGGTTGCTAGATAAGCAGATACATAAAATACACCCTCTTTCAACTATACGGTTTAGCATGCAGGGAATAAATATCATCTGGTCTTTACCAGGTCCAAAAATGATTTAAATTTAACAATGACATGTTTCCACTCTTCACTACTTAGTCAAGAAAAACAAAAGCTATATGTCAAAGCTATATGTTTGGGAAAAAATAAATAAATTAATATACACTGTTTGATTTCATAAGATTTGGGATGAAAAAGCAGCATCCAGGTCCAGTACTTCCCATAGACTGATTTTTAGGAGTAACACTCCACTGCACAAAAAAAAAAGTTTCCCATGTTTCCACATAGCCGTCTCATTGAAGTGTGCTCACACACATACACACACACGCACAGGGCCCTCACTGTCATTTAACAGCATCCTCTTCAGCATCACACTTGCAAGATGGATGTCCTCTCTTGCGCGTTTATCCGCCAGCACTGTGGTGCTTTATTATCTAATTCTGACAGCCTGGTAACACCCATTGTGCTGCTGTATTTCTGCTGATGGTTCCCTCAGAGACAGCTCTGGCAAGGCCTCTGCTGAACCCAATCACAAAGTGCTAAACAAGGTGCACGGCATCGGTGTTAATTTACTGTAACTAACACGCTGAAGGACCTCTTCTAATTGCAGCAGCCGCTTCGGCCCAGCTTGACCAGCCGCCACTGACAAACAGACCCACTCTCTCGCAGAAACTCTGATTTTTTTCTTTTTTCTTCTTCTTCTTTTTTCCCCCCTCTCTGGTCCATAAAATTCTGCATCCCAGTGCCGCCCAGGGTCCAAGGTTTAGAGGGATGATAAAAATGGAGATTTTGAGGATAGCTTTCCGTGCCCAGGGGAGAGGTGACAAGATTGAAATGTGTATAGAGCTGTCCCAGTCAGCTGTGATGAGGGATGGATGCTCACTCTCGCTGAGGTCTGAGCGGATGAAACATAAAGCCACCTTAGGATTGCTGATGGAGGGCTGATTGATGGTCTAGTTAGCCTCATCGTCATTCATCATGCCGACGGAGAAAAAAAATTGCGATCTATCAAATCCACTGGTTCGTATTCAGATTAACTTGTTCTTTATTCTTTTCCCACATAGTCTGATTTGTTAGGTTGTTAAAAAAAATGTGCTACCCACATTATGTTTAAGTGATTTAAAATAAGACATAACTGTAGGATGTAGAAAGAGTGTAATGAGATCTATATTAAAACAATACAGTACTTAGTTTTATGAAATCTGCCATGTGTTGCGCCATCTAGCTGCTGTTTTGTTGCAAGTTATTCTAATATAAAGTGAGTGCATTTAGCTTGACACAACATATCCACGTTTGAGACTCTTATTTCGAAAAAGCACAGGATGCAATTCTTGATTTTTTACGTAGACGTCAATAGCATGAATCCAACTGCTGCTGTTTAACATTCAGAATACAAAGCAGTGCAATATTACTGTCATTCCAACAGATAGTGCTTCGCAACCAAAGGTTAATGAACGCAACTCAAAGTAATCGCCTGCATAAACAAAACCTGCAAGCATCCTATTTGTCAGTCAGTATAACTTAGGAACCTTACACAGCCCCATGCAAAGAAAACATTGTTTTAAAGACAATAATAGGATATTTAAGAAAAGAAAAATGCCAATTATTGCGTTAAATACTACAATTCAATACAACACATTACAACACCACTGTGTGTTTAGTAAAGATATGACAAGCACTCAGGTTTGAAAGATGTTATTTTCAAAGGGATCGTGAACTGGTGTCCACTTTATGTAACAATAGAAATCTAGCCAATACTGATTGATCTTATTCAATGTTCAATTTCCTTCTGTTTAAGTACAATGATGTAGCTCATCCACCAGGCCGACAGGCTGTGGCAAGAAAACTTTGTCTTATTTTATGCCAATTCTGTGCCTGCAATATAACGCTAGAAAAAAAATTCTAACAAACCCGGTCCAATCAGACAGAACGATGAATTACGCTGCATGAACGATGTATTTACACTGATATTTCACCAAACTGAGACTTTCCACTACATTTCCACTTCCAATCCAATCTGATTGTTGTGCATATGAGAAACAAATACTTGGGGATTATCAGAAACTATATTTTAGTGGGCCCACTTTGCACATGGCTTTCTATACTGATGATTTTTTGGCATTTTTATCCACGCCTTTCTCACTTTGTCCTGGTTGCTTCTATTAAAGCTTTGGGCAGAGATTGCTACCATCATCACTTATATGATTGGCACAAGGAAGCAGAACCCGTGATACAGTCCGTGTGGAATTCACTTGTGTTTTTTTTTTTTTTTTTTCAGAGCAAAATAAATGTTCAACTTAAAAATGAATAAACATTTTATTGCGTTCTTTATTTTTAGTTATCGTGATATATTTTCAGGGGTTAAAGACGATAAACACGATGTATGAACGCTGCCAACTATCTGTTGGATTTCCTCTTGAAACGAGAAGATGTCATCACCCAGACAGTTTTTGGGAGGTTACTCAGTTTTTCCTAATAACTTCACTGCAGTTGTTTGCTCTCTGTCATCATCATTTGACGAATTTGAGCATTTGTCAAAGCTCCGTGTTGTCAAGACACAGGAACCTACCTCTTCTGTATAAAACATTGGTTTATCTAAAATAGTATAATTCTCAGTGCACTCCTGTGGTTTCATAGCACCATTCAGTGCTTCAGCCCCTGACTTAAAAATGTAATTCCTGTCCTGTTTCCAAAGTCCAACCTTGCAGCTCCAACACTCCCCCGCCCCCACCTCCCGTTTCCAATCCCAACATGCAGGCCGTGCAGTTGGTCAAATTGCCTAAACCCAGAGTGATTGTAATTTCTGAAGAGGTTGCTGAGTGGTGCTCTGAAGGAGGGTGTGGGGAGGGGAGAGCGGTAATGGCACTGAGCAATAAGCAAGAGCTGGAAGCTAGAAGGGACGGGTGAGGAGCACGGGTGCAAAGAGGGTTTATGTTAAGTGCTCCTGTGGAGGGGCTGGACTGTCCCTCAGCACTGGTCACAACAGTGCTCGCTCTGGCCTGATCTCATATAAAACAATTACCCTTTCACCTGTACAGGCTCGTTGTAACACCCACCACCAAACTACCATCATCTTCACTCACAGTCAAAGTTTAAGCAAAAGAGGAAGATGTTAGAAGGAGAGGAAGTGTGGACACAAAAAGCCCCAAAGTCTGGACCCTATATGGTAAGTTATCTCTTGACATTGTTGGGAGTTGGCTTTTAGAGTTTTCAGCCACACCTCTCAAGTCAAAAATGGAATAAGACTTAAATATAGCACACTGTGCAAGCTCACCATGATAAACTTATGACAATCCATGTGTCACACCCAGTGTTGCCACAGCTACCGTGAAAACGTACTGATGACCGATTCTTTAAAAAAAGTTACTTATTTACTTACTACTTGATTCCAAATGTAACTAAGTTAGATTGTAAGTTACTTTATTAGTTACATTCATTAACTGTGGACAACATGAAACATGAAAATGCCAACCAGGAGGGTCAACCATATTAAAAGGGCAGCATTTCCTGTACTACACCCCATCTGGTCAGTGGCTTGGACACATAACTGCAATCTGTCTACTGGTTTAGAAACAGTAACGTGTTATATTACCTGTTACTGAAAAAAAGTGGTGATATTGGAGTAACCCTAACCCTGACCCAGAAGTTGTCAGACTGCAGAGTTTGCTGCTGAATCTGAACACAGGTTTGACAGACCAATGGTCGACAGCACCAGAACATCAGCCGTCCCCCAACATACGTCACAGCTCATATGCAGCGTTTATGCTGATGTGGTTAGTTTGTGCCAAATATGGAGCTCTACATTACGTCCGAATATCTCTACTTTCACATCATAGGCAGAAGGAAAATCAAGTTCAACTTAATTAATCATTAGTCATTAATAAAGAGCATTTTAAAAGCAGCACCCAGCTTAAATCCAGTGGAAGCATCAAGGGTGTACTTAGTTTTTCACAGTTAGATTTTTTTTTAAAGAGAAAGGTAATAAATGTATGATATCTGATGTTTATTTCACATCTGAGGTTAAAGTTAAATTCCATATGCTTTTTATTACACTCTTGTATTTAAAATCCCCAAAATAAGTGACTGTATGTATCTTCTGTTCGTTCTACGATTGACAACTTATAAACTTTTTATTGGTTAAGAAAAGTTGCAGACTTTAGAAGAAGTCATTGTCCTATATGATATAATATTCCTTGAGATCAACGTAATTCACATATGTGGGGCTCTGTGACTTAGTCAATGTGAACTGCAGTTTCTTATTTCCTTCCCAAGGTTAGATCCCTGTTCGGGAAATATTTCTTGTAGTGCATTACAGTCACAAAAACACATAGCTTGACAAATCCCATCTGGAGGAACTACACAGGCTAGTTTATGTGATTCAAACTACACTGACGGGAACGTGTTTGTCTGGCATTTCTGTGGTGGCTTAAAATTGATTTTACTGGAGAACATAAGCTCAAACATTACCAACCCAAATAAAAACACTGGTTTTAACCTTTAAATATTCATATGGGTGCACATGTGTGCACCTGCTGAGTGCTCCATCAAGCTGAAGCTTAGTAGATCAGGCATTGTCTTAACTAATGAGAAAATCTGTTTTGTTTTTTTTTTGTTGTTTTTTTTTTATTAAGTTTGAGCATATTTGTCCCTGAATTAGTTGACTCTACATCAATAATTAAATAAAATGCAAGTGGCTTTGAGCAAACAAACTGTAAAAATTTAGCTCTTCCCAGAACTTATGGATGAATTTTCTTCTATCTAGCCTCCTTCCGTTTCTTTCTGACAACTTAGCTTTTATTGAGACAATGCTTCTAAAGCCTGGCCAACTTCAAACGCCCATAAAAATTATGTGCATTTACATTGAGAGTTGTGGTTTAAATGCAACAATTTGCATTTAAACCACAAAGAAGAAAACAAGAAACAAAACATGTAGAGGTGGTTTACGGTGAATAGCAAATGAGACTTCACTTATCTACACATTGCCTAATTTACGCTGCAAGATTTTAATGACAATTTCTGTCCCAATTGTCCCAAGAGTCTTATCAGGTTGGCTCTATTTGTGATGTGTGTGGTGCTAAGAGTGATGTGGTTCTCACTGAAGAACATCGGGACTGCTCCGATCTAAAATATTCAACATTGGATTGTCTTTGCCCGATGTAGCAGCATGTGGAGAATGCAGCCTGTTGATTGTAGCTAATCTGAAAGCAGACATTTGAACGTCGGTGAGTGAAATCCGTTAATGTGTGGTGTGTTGCTCCTGCCATGTGGTTGTACACCACACACCGGACAACCGAACCTGTTATACCTAATATTCTTTAGTTATTTTTATTTTTTTTTATCGTCATGTGTGGGGTCTCCTAGGTTTGGAACATTGGCTGACAATTTTAAAATCTTCTCGTGTGAACCAGGCACAAGACCAGATGTGTGGAAGGAACAAAAAGTACTTCTCTTGTCGACGGATTCCTCACCGGAGCTGTGACTCTCTGCAGCTCCTCCAAAGTTACCATAGCAGCTCTCGGTTGCTTTTCCAGGTTAATGCACTCCTTGCGATGCGTTAAGGTAATGTAGAAGCTAAATTTCCTTCTTCTTCTTCACAGGTATGCAGAACTCTATGTTTGTCTATCGCATAAAATACATAGAAAATCCAAAGTTTAGCTTCTCTGGAAAACCAACCAAACTGAACAGGACAAAACTGAACTTGGTTTCAGTTGTGTGGATCTGCCGGTATTTCCAAAATAATGTACATTTTTGTTCAAATACTCCCCCCACCCTCCCCCCAAAAAATAGGTTTTTGTGCGCTTGCATTTCATCCACACCTGCATGATCATTTTAAAAGCGGACCATCCCCTTGTTTTCGGTGCCAATGTCATAGAGATGCAGAAAATCCTCCACTAGCGACGCCTGTACAGTACACACAGATGCATATATCTGTATGCGGGCGCGTGCATGTCCAGCTGAGTGTGCGCCGGCTCACAATGTGGTGCTCACACATCGTCCTGTCAGGGGGTCTGTGCAGCTAATCTTTATGCACTCTGTGACCTCCTCACTGCAAACCCTGCTAAATATATTATTCCCCTGGGCCTTTCATTGCTGCTTGGTGTCAGAAATCAATATGTATGAGGCGCGTAGATGGGAATTTCTAATAGATCTCTGCGGCCCCGCGCTGCTCTTCAATATCTGCCTTGGACTATTAGTGCCGGCTCAGTGGCGGTGAAATAACCGAGATAATCTTTTAAGGTACCTTCCTTAAGGTGGAACCGCAACTGCGGCTTTGCATCTTCCTCCTAAGTGGAGGTGGGTTATTGTTTTTGGCGGCCGCCTGATGAAAATGTCTAAATGAAACTAAACCGCTTGATCTTAAAGAGTTTTTAGATTATTAGTATTTTATTTTTTTTTAAATTCAAGCATAAAAAAAAATTGATGCCTACATTTGAAAATGTAAAAACAAAAAAAGCAAAAAAAAAGAGAGAGAGAGAGAGATGTCCATAAATAAATAAATAAATAAATAAATAAATAAATAAATAAATAAATGTTTATGCTTCTTCCATGAAGGATTCTCAGCGGTTTTTGCGGGGATGTGTTGCGTGAGGGGGTGTCTGGAACGCCACGGTGCTAATTGCCCAGATTCTTAATGCGGGGATGATTTGCTGCAGCACTTAACAGCAGCAACCTGACTCCCCCCAACCACCGCCGCCACCACCAACCACCACCTTCACCCTCCCCACCACGCCGAGGAGGAGAAGAGGAGATATCCGGCGTCGGCAGGCAGTTAGGAGATTGGTGGAGGAGGTAAAGGTGGGGAGAGGGTGGGGGTTGGCGGTTGGCTCAGACAGCATGTGGTCTCCAGGGAGGGAGAGAGGCTGAAATTATTCTACGGTCACAGCCTGCTCCCCGCTCCACCCCCGCGCACCATCATCCACCCTCTCCATCTCTCAGCGAGGACCTCGGTGTATAATCCTTAGCACTCGCCTGGCTCGTATATCTGCCGTCCCTGAGACAAAGGTTATATCTCTTTTTTTTTTTTTTCCTGCAGGAGCTCTGACTGGAGACCACATACCTCTGCCCGATTATCAGCACATCATCAGCACCTGTAGTGCAGAATTAATTACGGGGAGATTTCGTCCAGAAGCGAACTATCAAATTGTTGACAGATCGTAAAAAGACAAGCCTGCCCGATTTCAGCCCACCACCACCACCTTCAATGAGATGCATGAAATTCCAGTCATCCACAAATGGCTTTCCTCCCTTCCTCCTTACAGGTGAAGCATTACATGCCCGCCGCTCTGTGCGCTGCCAGAAAACGAGAATAATTATTCCCTCTCTCCCGCTCCGGTCTCTCCTTGGCTCAGTCATTACCTAATCCCCGGTGCAGCCAATTCATTTCAATTGTGCGGCTGGAATTATTAAGAGATATTTGAATGTAATGCGGCGCTGCCGCCTGTGTAAGTCAGAGGTTTGTGGAGGCTTGGGTCTCATTAAACTTTGTTGGTGACCCATCGAGGTGGGTTAAAGCAGGAGGATGAATAGAATACGACGTGGAAAAATGGCAAGATGGGAAATAGACAATGAATTGAAAATTGCAGAAAATATTTAAAATGTAAAATCTCTTGTTTGGGAGGGGAGGATAGGGGGTTCTTCGATGGACCATGACTAAGTTTTGGTACGGCGTGGTCATGATATTTTGCCTCCAATATGCAGAAACGCTCTGTAACACACAGCCCTTCCTCATGCTGCTCGCCTGGATAATTACATCCCTCAGGTACAGCTACACAGGGATACGCCGCACACGCGCTGCCACCGGGGGCACTGCGCCAGAGAGAGCAGACGGCAGCCATTCAGGGGGCAGGGAGGGAATAAAAGAGACAGAGGAGGTGGAGGAGTGATGTTGATGACGTGTGTGTGTGTGTGGGCTTGTGGCGGTGTAGGAAAATATCAGGAAGGTTGAAGCAGGGGGGTGGGTGGGGGTAGGCTTCTAGGAGACAGGCGTCACGGCAGGCTTGCGTTCTAATTACGCAAGGTCTCCCACAGCCATTAGGAGCTGTCAGGAACAAGAAGGGACCCAACCAGCCGATAAAGAACAGGAGTCCACTGCAAGCCACCAAAGACTGAGAGCGAACAAGCTGTGCGGGCACCCTGCGTGTGGCTTTTAAGCTTTGACTTGTTTGCATGTTTGGTTCAGCGTTTAGAGAGCTATAAGAGAGCCTGGACTAATGAGAAAAAAAAAACAAAAAAACTTGCCAGTGACATTGAAGGTTATTAGAAATAAACATGCTGAGCTGTGTAACATATTAACCCTATTTAAGGTATTTTTTAAAATTATTTTAGAACATGTATTTTTAAGCTTAGCGAAACATCTAGATCAGTGAAGCTTTACGTTTATGAAAATGAGATCTGAAGATTTTATATGGGATAAGCTAAGCATTATTTTTTTTTTCTTTTGTTCCCACAAATTCGTAATGAATATTGTTATCAAATCTTTGGTCTATTAGCAAATGTACAAACAAGTCTGGCTTTGAAGCGTGGTTTTAATAACGTTTTTAAAAAGCACATAAAAGAAAGAGAAAACGCTGCAACTTCTGCTTTGCTTGCATTTTTGAGGATGGCATCGCAGGGCGCTCCGATTGGCTAGCATTGGATAACACAAATTATTTCTGACAAATTTCTGGAGCATTAAAGCCCAATTAGAGCCTCAAAACCGTTTCTGTTGTGCGATTTAATATATAGTGTTCTCAATTTTCCTTAAAAGCAACACTTTGAAGGAGGTATTCATTTAAGCAAGGTTAAATGAAAAAATGAATATATCAAAAGGATGAAGCAAATCAAGTCTAACTGCCTGCCTTATGCTTCATGTGATGTCACTAGAGTCATTTTCACGTGGAACCTTGTTTTTGGGTGGGTAGATTTTATTTCTTATTTAATAACATTGTGTGACACAACAGCAAAGCAAAAATGGTCACAACATGTTCTGCACCTAGCAAACTAGCTAAGCTGAGCTTGACTGACTTTATTTTTCTGATTTCTCAGAACACAAACTCTAAAACCAAGAATCATTGTTAAAAATGCCAAACCAGGTTTAACTGATCCAATTATTACTTTTTTTTTTCTTGATTGGTTCTTACGTACCCTTTATTCCAAATCAGCTTCAACAAATGAAATGTTATAAAACTTAGGATCTCTGATACTTTTTTTTTTCAGCTTTTCCCATTAAACTAGAAGTCCATCTTAAACAAGGTGAGTCTAATCTGGTGCTGAGGTGAGTGTCCATGTCATGTCTGTCTGCGTTTGGTCCCCTTGTCCCAGTATCTGGCAGAACGAGGCCTGTCAGGTTCTTCCCTCCACTGTCAGACCTTGGACGGGGTGACATTCTGAAATGTGGCAACCTGCCAAGTAAAGGTTTCAAGATTTGCTTAACCAAAACTCTACCGGACTCCTCTGTCCGTGCAACAGTTTTACAAAATCCAGAATAAAGCTGGCTTAAAGGGACCTTCGCATTTGATAGCGATTTACAATCGGGACTGGACTGTATGTAAAAATGAAGAAAACCAATTCATTTAAGGAGTGTGTTCTTGTTGAGTTTTGTTTCTCTGTGTTGGTGTGATGGGTTTGGTTTCAAAAATGATCGTTTTTGACCTCCCAAAATAAGCGGATCCTTGCGGACGGCCAGCTTAAATGACAAATACGTTTAATCTCGCCTCTGCGTGGACGGGGTCTGAACAGAGACGGCTCTTTGTGAATCTGTGCTGAAGTGGTGCAGGAAGAATTAGACTTACGTCACACCTGCTTGTCTTCCAGCCCATCGCAGCTGCTCTGGCAAAAACCCACCACACACACACACACACACGCACACTTCCCTCTCTTTGCCTCTCCCTTGTGCCTTCCCCTTTAAAGAGGCACGCGGGTGACTGCGTTCCACTTGACGTGTGCCTGTGTTCTCACCTTAGAGACAGAGGATGGGCACGGTTACAGGCTTTGATGGCTTAATTATTGCTGTGGAAACAGGACTGGTTACAGAGGGAGGCAGGGGGAGCCAGGGTGGTGTGAGAGTGCAAGCAGCTCTTATAAGCTCGTGAGGATTTTCAGTTTGAAGCCGGAATGGCAGTGAGATCACAAAAAGGCATCCTAAATCTTTGCTTTTTGTGATATGAAATTTAAATACCGATTTTTAATCGCAAAAAAACAAAAAGGGGGAGATTTATTACGTGCTTTTATTCCTTCTGTACTAAAAATATCAGGACCTGCTGTGTAGCAACAGGTGAAGTTAAAAACAATTCCAGATATAACACTTAGCTGCAATGTTGATGCACTGCATTGTAACTGATGCTATTTGTTTAGGTTTGCTTCTTTCATTCACACACATTGGTAAGTTTAAAAACGAGCAAAAGTCTAATTAAATGAGACATAATGCCAATTAAACTTAGGTTACATTCGAAGCGCAAAATTAAGATATGGCGAATAAATATATTAAATAAATCAAAGAATGAAATACAACTACATCCAGTGTGTTTGTGGCCATTGGGTTTTCAAAATGGCAAAGGTGAAGACCTAAAATAAAGAAATAAGGTTGGAAATTTCACCTTTGGCTCTAAAGCAAATTCTTTCCCTTAAGACCTTGGAGCTCTGTGGGGTTTGAAGGTTGAAAACAGTTCTGATAAATAGATTGGACTAAAACCATTAATCCTGAAAAAAAAGAAAAGAAAAGGAAACATTAACATGCATGTCAAACCCAAAAATAATCAGAATAACTTAAATGGCCTGAATTACATATTTTTCAGGCACATTTTATGGCACAATCAAGTAACTATGTTACCTTCAACTGTTCTAAACAAAATTCCTATATACATCAGTTAAAATAAATTTTACTTTACAATTTAATGCCTTGAAACTGGTCTCTGTCTCTTAAAAAAGCTCCCAATCTTTCCGACACTCTCCCTTCAGCACGTCATTACAACAATGTCCGTCCAGTAAGCCATTTACAACCGTTTTTAGGAGCGCTGGACTGAAATATACTTAAGATAAACTCAGCAGATTTGCAGTTCCACCAGGTGTTTGCTAATTGCTGCCGCCTCTAGTTTGGAGGAACCGAGTAGAGGGGTTGCAAGGAGGGGTGCTTTGTGAGGCGAAAGACTGGCTGGAGATTTCGGCTCCAAGGAGGAGCTTTGTAGAAATATGCAGCATGTGTGGCGCTCCTGAATGGCTGCCACAGGAGATTCGAGGATTTATCAAACATTTATGAAAGAATCAAAGCAACACTGCAGGTACGCTTTTGATGGGGGAATAACATTTTACCATGTTATATGATGACAGTTTGTGTATGTGTGTGTCTGTGTTTTTTATCAGGTTATATCTTCTTACACTATGCGCACACTTTACACTCTGTATGCACTGATGAACTTTTACTAATCTCAGCATGCCAAATGCTTGAAGTGGTTTCAACAGGAAGGCGGATGAAATCATTTTCTGATTGATTCAGCTAATTATTTATTAGTTGTGGGTGTTTATATACGCTACATTTTAACTCCCTCAGCCATACAAATATGTTATAGTAGTTCTGCATCATGTACAGCTTGACAGTTTTGGATAAATAACTCTGAATCGTAGGTTGTGGTTATATTTTCATTGATAAGTTGATCTCCATATGAATTCAGTTTTCAGGCAAAATCCACATTTTAATGTCCAGGCAATAAGGCGTGGGACCAACACACCTACACCCGGTTTCTGATATGGTTAATCTCGTTTGGGCTTTTAAATCAGTCTGTGCATTTATAACACCTTTTTAATTAAAATCATATGGTTTATTTTGAATTTCCCCCAAGACACCACCTGTGATATGACTTTTGAACGCAGCCCCGATTTATTTATTTATTAAGAAGTCTGAAGTAGTCAGCACAGCAAGGATCTTCGTCATCCATCATTCAATATTTATTAACACTTAAAGATTTTGTCATTGTTTGTGCAACTAACAGACTACACATGCCCACAAAAGGGAATCAAAATGAGTTTTCCATTATTGCAATGTATTTATATCTAAATAGATGCACTAGTGACGAGTTCATGTTATGAAATTATACTTTGCAGTCTTGAAAAATGTTCATTAGCTCGTTTACGTTCAATTAAAAATAGAAAATCTACTGTATAACACTAAATATTACACATGAAAACCTATGCTAAATATCAACCCTTGAGTTCAGAGGTGAACAATGACCACGTTGAACAGAGAAATCATGAAACATGGCAGCCCTCTGGTTGCACTGCAGGGCGACGGAGCATTCATCACGGGAACGAGGAGCCGTGCGCTTCGAGCCCATCTGTCTCGAGTTGGGGGTTGCAGGGTCGAGCTTGGCTTAATTGAAGATTATCTGCTTAATTACTCAAGCACAGCCAGCGTTAAACAGCCGTGGATTAAGGAAACGTCACAGAGGCAGACCTTGGGGTCCGGTGCTGCGTTCAATTAACAGGAGGCCCCAGATATGGCTCTCCCCTCCCTCGCCATCAACTACATGGGAACTGAGGCTGCATACTAAGAGACGGGCCATGAAGATAATAAACACGCAGCTAAACGACTGCATGAGCACAGAAAGTCAAAGGAGGAATATGACCCCGGCACCACATTGTTCTCTCTTCTGGCGCCCAACCTCCACATTTTATGCGTTGATATTGCAACGTTTCCACCCACCATGTTGTTTCTGCCTCCATTCAGCTTTTCAGCAGGAAACGTTACCGACGTATCTTATAGGGCAGCATTTGCAAAGGGAATGTGAGTAAATCGAGTTCTAGATTTACCTCACACCGTGGTTTGGGCCAAAATTTGGTTCTAAAGATTAGTTTGGCTTATAAAGGATTAAAGTTTGAGAAAATTAATAGCAACAACAGAGCAAAACTGTAGCTTCTTTCACATTGAAAAGCATGCTAAATAACTGTCCATTTACCAGAAGCTCTGACATTTGCATAAGGCTGGTCTTATCACACAGGTAATCAAGTAAGCAGAGAAAAAAAAACCTGATTGCTTTTTTTGTTATCCTATCTTTAGACTTGGATCTTCCAGTGAAGAACTTTATTGCTTTGGTGTCAATTTTGCTATGGAAACCACTGACTTTGTCTTTACTAAACATAATTTTGTGTGCTGTTAAGCTACGTTTCTTGGAAGGACAGTTTCTTAATCAGGGAACAGTAATACCATTTATGTTTTCTGCCAGGTTCTGTTGAGTGACTGGAGTATCTTTTGTTATGTAACTTTCTCCTCTCCTCTTGCTCTATTGTTTTTTCTACCCCTCTCCTCTTTATAAACCTTTAACATCTGTCAATCCACTCCTGTTTTTAACTTCTGTTTCAGAGACATTTAAGAAACATTCAGACTCCTGAATCAAGCCTTTGAGACAACCAATTCAATTAAACTCGCTAAGTAATTATTTACATGCTTTAATTATGTCGCTAATAACATTCATTAGACATCAGACATATGAATGATAAGCAAATAAACAAGTTCATTTCCTGCGGTTTTCATCTGTCCAGACGATGTCCACCATGACTAGCAGAAAGCCAGGAATCAAGAAGTGACATTTAGAGGTGAACTCTGTGAGTCATCCACTTCAGCTTAATTAACAGCCTCACATCAAGTCTTAGTCTCTGGCACCTTCGGCAATACCAAATGTGCTTCTTAACATTTCCCACTACAATTTAAAAATCTTTGTCAAGATCGTCTGTATTTGATCAATACTAAAAGACTTTTCTTCTACATTTGGATATGAATAGATCATTTTATTTAGTAAATATTTCTTCACATTCCACTTTTCAACTTTTAATACAGAAACCAATGTTGTGTTTTCTAGAGTTACACAATGAACTTTCCTGAGGGTTGCATATGAACATAAAGGAACTGAGTTAAATGATGAATTAAAAATGTCTAAATATGGTCCTGTAAATTGTGTAAAAAACTATATTATGTGCATCAATTGATGATGTTTTCCAGTGTGTTTTCAGAGAAAATGAAATCAGATGTTTCCAAATATCTTTCTCCATTTTGGAAATTGTGCTGAAGGGCAGGCCGAGTTATATCTAAGAACAGTAAATGCATCTTAAACTATTATTGTTCTGTCTATTCTGTGACTTTGACTTTCAAGATTGCAATCAAATAAAAAAGACACTTTTTGTAATTTGTTAAAAAAAAAACAAAATGCTTTTTGCTTTTGCACTGTAGGCATTGCAACGGATACCAGTCAGTCAGCGCAGAATAGTTAGAGGCAGAAAAACAAAAATAAACAACAGAAGGTGAAATAAAAAAAATATAAAAAACTCTCAAGGGGATCGGATTTATTAAATCTCACTAAATCCATATTTTTTTTTTTTGCGTAAGTAGCAATATGGATTTGACTGTTTAATCTATCCTCTGGGGTGAAGTGCCACTGAATTAAAAGTGTGTGAGTGTGTAAGAGTTTAATAAATGGACAGTGCAGCTACATAAAGCATCATTCATAGTGGAACAATGAAGAATTACCAGGACTGATAATCTTTAAAAAAAACAAAAAAAAACAAACAATCACATGAACAATGTTCCAATTTACAGCAAATTCCTTATGCTATGTACACTGATGTATTTTGGGATATAAAGTTAACATTTTAGTGTTTGCAGACGCACATTTGAAGTCAGCTGTTTACTTACGCCACAAAAAGAGACACAACGTTTTTCCCTTCACTAGTTAAACCAGACTAAACTTTTCCTTACAGCTTTACTGTTGTCAGGACACTTGACAGAAAGCAGAAGTGTGTGTGTATGAACCAGAGCAACAGGAAGATCACCTGCTTGCTGACTAAGCAGAGGGACAGTACCATGGCAACCATGATTGTGATCTCTTGGGTGGTTTGAGTAAATATGTGTTTCATTAATTTGTCCACGTTTGTGGGAATTTGTGAAGAAAATAGGAGGTAAATCCTTCAGAAATAGAAAGTCAATTTTTATGTTCAAGTCCCGTAATTGTTGACGCAAGTAAAAATACTGTAGCTTTGTCTGTAGCTCAGGGTTACACTGACATTTTCCTGTTGTTTCTTCACAAGACAATGTCCTTTTCTATAATAGAAAAAAAAAGTTTTTGTTCTTTACTGTGAAAGGATACAGTTTCAAAAATGTACAATATCTATAAAGGGGACAGCAACGTTGGCCCGTGCCAAAGGGTTTTCTTAAACTTTTAACATCCTGTAAAAGACCTTCATAAAGGATAGAGCTGCGGACAGATATAATCTGGCCTATTTTAGCTAATGTCTGTGTTTTATAATTTGGCTTTGCTTTCTTTTTTCATTATACTATATCACCCCTCTTCCGGAAAGGTAATTTTTAGCTTGACAGTGATGAGGTCAACAGAAATGGTCAAACAGAGGCCCTAAACTTATTAGTACACGTATTAGGGCTTCCAGTACCGGACTGAGGATTATTCTGTTGTCTGTGTGTTCCTGGTGGGAGAGAATGAGCAGATAGGCAAACAAACAGAGTGGAAGGAAAGGTTGTTTGGTGGTGGAAGTGGAGTGCGAGGAAAAACGGGTGAAGATCTGGTTCAGGCTGAGTGCTTCACTCATGCAGAGGAAACGCTGAGGAGGTCAATCACCAGCCGCGCCACCTTCCCCCCCCTCCACTCTCCACTCCCTCCATCTCCTCCTGTCATTCAAGCTACTTCTCCTTTTTATCCCTTCTTTTTTTTCCTACCTCCTAGGCTCTTATCTGTTCCAGTATTTCCTTTCCTCTCCAGCCATGTGCCGTTTTGACAAACAGATTTATTGGTTACGTCATATTTCTTCCCCGTTTTAATCAAACGCCGTGGCGGCGGGGCTGACTTTTGCTCAGATTAATATCGCCATTGATCAGATTGGATGGAGGTGTCCTCGCTGCACGCGCCACTCACCCTCCCTCCCTATTTCCACTGCTGGGAAAAGGGCTTTGCCTTACAGAATTACAGTAATGTGCCTCACCAATGTGCAGCTAGGATTTGCCTTCACACACACACACGACTCACATTACGTTTGTGTGTTTTTATAGAGTATTTTTTTATATACGGTTTTAAGCTGGAACGATACTGGGCCATCTGCATACTGCAAAGTATCTGTTCACTTATTTCAGTAATTCAGTTTAAAAAGTAAAAATGATGTGTCATGGATTTATCATAAACAGAGTCAAATATTTCATGCATTTGTTTCTGTTAACTTTGATTAAGAGTCACATCTAACAAAGACCCATAGTTTCACAGAAAATTAGAACATGTTTACACAAAACCAATAAAAAAGAAATGATATGTTATTGCCTGCACACTCATTGGAAGACGGCTGATTTGACAGTTGTTCACGTATAAAGTCTGCGACACCCTTCACAAGGCAGATAAGCCACCGATAGTCCTTGGTAAAGAAGCTGGGTGTTCAGAGTGCTGTACCCAAGCATACAAATCAAAAATTGATTTGAAGGAGAAAATGTGGTGGAAGAAAGTGGACAAGCAAAAGGGATAACCACGACCTGGAAAGGATTGTGAAGCAAAGCCTATTCTGAAGTTTGATGGAGGTTCTCAAGGTGTGGACTGCAGTTGAAACTAGTGCTGCAAGAGACACACAGACATATGTGTCAACATACATGGCCTACAACTGTTGCATTTCTTGTGTTCAAAGAGACAGTATTATGTGTTTTCTAGGCACACAGTGCAATTTTAGAGCACAATCAAGTATCTATTTTACCATCAGCTTATATATATAAAAATATACTGCTAAAAAAAATAAAGGGAACATTTCACTTTAATTTTGTGTGTGGCTCCAAATCCAGGCCTCCATTGGTTAATAAATTTGATTTCCATTGATGATTTTTGTGTGATTTTGTTGTCAGCACATTCAACTTTGTACAGAACAAAGTATTCAATGAGAATATTTCATTCATTCAGATCTAGGATGTGTTATTTGAGTGTTCCCTTTATTCTTTTGAGCATTATTTTTTTTTAATTACTTTGTAGTTCATTGCCTTGAAAACTGGGCTCTGTCTCTTTAAAAACTTTTGCATCACAGCATTGCTCCTTTATTAACATTTTAACTATATTTTTACCAGCGTTGCACTGAGAAGTAGCCCATTCAATGAGCTCAGTAGATGCACAGTTCCACCGGGTGTTTGCTAATTGCTGCTGGCTAGTTTGAAGGAGCTAAGTGGAGGAGTCAAGTGGAAGGACTGCTCTCTTATATCAAAGCTTGGAAGCTTGGAAACTGCAGCTCCGAGGATGAGACATTGAAGGTGGCACTCTGCACACCCAGGCGTTTTGCTTGAATGACTGCAACGGGAGATTAAAGGATTTCTCAAAGCTACATGAAAGAATAAAAGCAACACTCCAGATATGTTTTTGATGAGGGAATACCATTATAATATGACGTATAACTCAAAAAAGTTGATTTTACGTAATACTGTCCCTTTAAGCAACTTCTAAACAAGGACAGACTGGGACTCTGTGGCCCAAAGTAGGGGTGCGCCGATACATGAGCCAGCTGATAAATTGGCCCTGATTTCCTTAATTTTGGAAGATTATGATCGGCCGACACTTACATGCTTGCATTGTTAAATTGATTTTATCCACTGATCTTGGCAAAAGTTGTTGGCTGAGCAAAATGTTTCCTCTTGCTCTGCCATGAGAGGTTTGACTGACAGACCAGGGCACCAGGTCAGGTCTACACATTTGTAGTTAACAACCCCATGGCTGCCAACTTTCTTGATATATTTTTAGACAGTAAAATCAGTTTGGCCAATATCGGAATCGGCAGGTCAAGCATTTTAAAGATCAGTAATTGGCGATTGGCCACAAATATGCAATCATAGCACCTCTAGTCCAAAGTCTATTTTCCAGACGGAAGCAAAATTTAATGATCCACGAGCCTCACCTGATCTGAACCTCATTGACAAACTTTAGGATATTTTCAAGAATATGAGTGAAAACACATCTGTCAATGCAAATGACCTGAATGCTGCTAGCAAAGCAACCTAGATTTCCTTAACACCTCAGCAGAATCACAGACTGATCACCCTGTGCCAAGGAAAAGGCTGTCATTCTCTTAATTCTTTCTGCAGCAGCCAAGTGTTTTTCTCCTGGCAACCACCAAACCTTGACTTGGTCATTGGATTTCCAGGCAGAGAGGCATGATTCGTGACACTTATCAACGATATCTTCACTGCTCTGGAAGCTAGTCATAGGATTTAGTAATGTAAGGTTTGGATGAAGGTGCTTGGCAATGGAAACTCAATCCAAGCTTCCTTTTCACTGTTCTTAATCTAATGTAAATGGCACATGAAGTTTAGAGGTCTGTAGCTATTGACTCTGCAGAAACATGGTGGCCTCTGTGAACCATACACTTCACCATCTGCTGACTCTACTGTGTGATTCTATCATACCTACATTATATAGTACTGCTAAAAGTAGATTGGTTTCATGACTGACCTTGTGCAAAGGTGGCATCTGTGCACAGAGCCACACTGACACTTATTGAACTCCTATGCATGATCCATTCTTTCACTAATTTTTTATAGAAGCACTCTGCTTCAGGTACTTGTTTTTGCATGGCTCCAGCCATGGAAATGTTTGGAACACCTAAGTTCAATAATTTGGATTGGTTGGCAATATAGTATGTCTCCGGATATGAATCAGACCTACTTACTAAAGTCCCTTGAGGCGGTACTCGTGAATTGGTGTTATAAAGATAATATGAGCCAGCTGAATTATACGCAATTCTATAAAACAAACAAACAAAATGCCAAAAAACTGAGATAATGGAGTCTTGGATTTTCAAACAGAAATGTGTAGGAGCCTTGTATTTGAAAAGGCAGTATTTTATGATGACTTTAGGTGCATCTTAATTAAATGCAGCGCAAAAAAAAAAAAAAAGTCATTTAAGCCTGCTGCTGTGGAGGCGTCTCAACTTGGCAAATTTACTGTCATTTGTGAAGTAGGGCACTGTGATGTTTGTGGCGGAGACGCACGTGGGTAGGAGGGAGAACGGGAGCAGGTGCAGCACCAAGGCAGTGACAATGCTCCATGAGGAAGTCATTTTAACAAACACACCGTGGCGGCCAGGGCCACTGGCAGCCATCAGCTCTGCTCCTTCTCTTAGTGCTCACACACACACACACACACATGCACCATCACATCACCTCCAATGCCTTCAATCGTCCTGCCCCCCCCCCCCCCTCCATCCCGCCGCAGTTATCTCCCGGCCTGCCAGTCACGCAGCTGTAGCCCTCCGCTCTCCCTCGCGCCGATCATGCGTGACATGGAGGTCAGTAGCAAGCAGTGGCGAGGCAAAGAGCCTCTGTGGACTCCTCCCTCCATCGCCCCCTGGGGTGTGACTGGCCAGCAGTCTGCTGCACGCGGTGGGAAATTACCACCCATCTTTTGTTGCTAAGTGTACGGGTGAGTGATGAACAGAGGAGGCCTTTGGCAGATGCTAACGGCAGGGTTGTTGGAGGAGGTGTGGAGGTGTGGGGTGAAGGGGTTGGAAGGAAAAATGTAAAGGGAGAAAAATAGCGAGTGTTGTGAGGAAAGTGGTGGCTGGTGGTGGAAGGATAGAAGCGTGTGTGTGGGGGTGTGGGGGGTGGGTAGGCAGTGAAGCACTGGGAGCCGCAGCCTTCTGATTAAGGGCGAAATACTGTCGGCTGAGGTGATGGGGGCGGAGGAGCAGGAGAGGGAGGAGGAGGAGGGATGTGGAGAACAGAGTGAGGAAGCAAGGGAAAGACGGGGAGAGGAGATAGAGGAAACGAGAGAAAGGAGCCCGAGAGGTGGGGGAGGGGCAAGAGGGACAATTTAACGAAGCTCAAAGGCGCTGGCGTCTCTGAAAAGCAAGAAAGGAAGCAGACATGGAGGAGACCGGGACGAGCTCAGGCTGGTGTTAACAGCTTGTTAGTTCTGCCCTTGCTTTTCTCCCTCTCCGTCTTTGTTTAGGATTTGGTGTTTAAAAAAATGAGAGCTGGGATTACTCCAGGTTTTTGAAAAGAACTTTGAAAAGCACTGCTCTGTTCCCCGCAAACAAGAGCACGGCTTGTGGATTATAAACTTATTTTCTCCCACGCAATGTAGCCTAAATATCTTGTTAATTTCTCCTCAATTTAGTCCCAAAAGTCTTAATTGAATCAAATTAAAGTCTGCTAATGCATTCATTTCTTTCTTTAAGTTTAACCCATTTTTTATATTTCTAATAATAGTCTAGCAATAATAATAAAATATTCATCAAGATTGTTCCCCCCTCCCCACATTTGTTGAATTGTGGGAAAAAGTCTCAAATCAATCAGGATGCCTTGAGTATTCTATCCCATCCACCCCCCGTTTATTTTTTTAAAGATAAACTTAGAACAAGTGCCATTTAACATTACTAGGGACTGGATGCTAAACCCGCAAACACTGGATGAGAGAGAGAGAGACAGAGAGGAAGAGCACCTGTGTCATTGTTATTCCTGTTGCCTGGTTACGACATTCTTCACAGTGGCAAATGGCAAAAAAAAAAAAAAACATGCATGAAGAAAGCCTTCTTCTTTGAGAAAAAGAACTGAGTAAAGAAAGACTTCCGTATTTCATGGAGGTTTTTGTAGGTTTCATTTTTTGTTTATCGCCTCTGTGTGGATTTCAGCACAAACAGGTGTTGACAATGACATTAACTTAGCGTTAGCCATGAAGCGCGCGCCACGGCCACCGTATCTCAGTTTGCAGAGGCATTTCAAAGAACTGTTTTTACCTGTTTGTGACCACACAGACTGAAAACACTTTTTTTTTTTTTTTTTACAAAATAAATCTACCAATGTTGCCAGCGCATGCTCATGTGGAATTTTTTTTTTTTTTTTTTCAACTTTTAATGAAATAAATTTTAACACATGTCTAATTCTTTGCCCAATCTTGCCATGGTGCCCATGTTTTTGGTTTATGTATTTCTGAAATTTATATTAGGTTGTTGACAAGATGCATATTCTGGTCATTCTGCACCATTTCACCATTTCGTAGCTGCTGTTTCATACCCGCTTTGGTCACCAACAATTTAAAGTTATTATCTGTATTCTACTGTCAGTCATAAGGCAGAGTTCCTGGAAACCAATAAATTATCCAAATTTATTGGTTCATTCATATTTGGAAATTACATAATGCTCCTCCTTTAACCATTTAAGTAATCAACTATGGCAAAAAATAATCTGTCTTGCCATGGTGTATGTACATAGGTACAAGATGTTTTTTGGGAAGAGATGAAATGGCGTAAGAATAATGAATTCAACCCGCGCTGATGAGATCTCATGATAATAAAACAGCACTCATAAATATATCAATGTTTGTCTTGTAAAGTACCATCCAGCTGCTTTACGTTTATCACTAGGTCTGGTAAAATAAATGGTAAGGCTGATGCACATCAGCAGATGTTTGCACATCTGCTGCTTCCAAAAATATTGCCCGATTGTTTTTTATATGAAAAAAATCCACTTTGCAGCGGCTTGTAGACGTCCGACCTTCCAAGGTGCAGTGGCCAGTCTGTTCTGTTTGAACCTGCTCTACGCAAAGCGCTGTCACTTCTAATAAAACGATCTATATAGCTGGAGTTCCATCTCGGCACACTTCAGCACGATGTACCTAATGTTAGTCGAAGAGACCACAAGAGCCAGTTGTTGCGAGATATTTTTATTATAAGTAGCGATTTGCTTGCTGTTTATTTGGGAAACAGTTTTTTTCAATTCCTTAAATAACCGACAACTTTGGTTGCAACATGATATTTTGACTTGATAAACAGGAACTACTGAAAAAGCAGCTATTTACTCGAATGTAGGTCATATAAAAATAATTCTCAATGCTGAGCTAATTTGAAAAAACGTGGCATTTAGAGGTAAAGCTTTCAGTGACAAGTGTCTCCATAATATTGTCTGATCTGTGAGATAATGACTCAGATCAGACAATGTTTTAATGTTTATTAAAACATTTTTGTCTTACAAATTGCAAACTATGTTCAAGATAATCTGTAATCAGTGTTGAATTATTTAATTTTAAATAATGTACTTTTGATGTTTGTATCAATATAAGATGATTCTAAGCCCAAGCAAGTTTTGAAAATGCTGTTGGTGCCTCTGCAAATGTAATGGAGGTTAGGTGAATTTCAAACCTTCATCACTGACTAGTATAGCGGTAGCAACATTTACATCCCAAGAGCCATTTTTGCCTTTGGTGCTGCAAAACAAAATCTCTTTAGGGATACAAAAGTGACATGAGGCTTTGAAATAAAATAGCATGTTTTTCTGGGACTTATTGGAATTTTTTTTTCTAGACTTTTTACGGTTGAGCAATTTCATTTTCGCTTTTCTGATTTCAATGGGATATTCATTTTTATTTCATTGAAAGTGACAACAAAAAAGAATGCGTTGTTATGTTTTGTTGGGTTAGACAGAAACCAAAAGAAAAACAAATCAGACAGGAGCTTGAGACAATCATAGTGCATAATATTTAATAAAATAATAACTTACAGGTCAGAAACAGACAGATCATGTCATGGAAGGAGCCAGAAAAGACCAGAAAAAAAAACAAAAACCCAGAGAGTAAATATACACCGTGGAAGGAGTAGTGAGTGACATTGATGCAGGTGAGAAAGTGAAAATAAACCAACAAACAGGATGAGGGGAGGAGAATGATATAATCACAAAGACGCTAAACTAATAAAACGAGAATAAATTAACTAAATGCAAAGGCGTGAACATTTACAAACATATCGTTAAAGCAATACTAATGACCTAAATATGGCAAGACCTAAAGGAAATATGGTAAAAAATAAAGGAACACAAACATAATTGAAACCCAAAACTCAAAAAACCTGAAGACCATACTGTTTACAATCTACTGACAGGCATGTTACTAAAAAAATATATATATATGTATATATTTTTAAATACATACACGTATTCTCCTACACTATAAGTATGTTTCTTTGTAGAAATATTATGACTATAGGTCTATTCCATGAAAATACCTACAAAAGACTCCTAAACCTGGCTGTTTTAAAATTACCTTGACATTTTAAGACATTGCTCAGTTCTTTTGAATTTTTGCAAAGACGCTATTAAGTATTAAGCGCTACAAAGGAGCCACATGCTGCTCTGCAGCCACAGGTTGCAGACTGCTGCTTTAGAGCAGAGGTCTGCAAACCGAGGCATTCATGCCCCGTTGTCCTGCAACTTTTACATGTCCCTGGTTCAATACACCTCAATAAAATGGCAGCATTAGCGCCGCAGTAAAGTTTTCCAGAGTTCTGCTATTAACCTGCTTATTTCACTCAGGTGTGTCGAAGCGGGGACACATCTACAACCAGCAGGATGCTGGCCCTTAAGACCTGGATTTGAGACTCCCCGGGTCTGGAGCAATCTAGTTCAGATTTCACCAATCTTAGTATTTTAGATTTTTTATAAAACATATATTTAAAAAAAAATCCCATAGATTTAGCACTGGATAAGAAGTTAAAACTAAGATAACATCATTATCTCCAGCTATCTGAGGAGTGAACCATATTTTCTTACAGAAATTACACAGTGCCCAACACTAATTGCACATAAATAAGTAAAAAAAAAAAAAAAAAAATCAGCACCAGGGGTTTATTTAGAGCTAGTTCTAGACACCAAGAAGATGCTGCCCCAAGTGTTGAGCCATAAGCATATTAAAACCAGCCACAGTGTGTAAACATATTTAAACTAGTGTAATCTTTAAGCATGTAGCAAAAGGTTGTTTCTGACTCTGCATCAACAGACACATCTTGATATATTGAAGTCATATTTAGCTCTTATACTGCAAGACTGACATTTCATTTTAGTAAGTCGTCTTCTCATTTATCCAGTTAGTGACTTTTTCCTCTGTTGTCAGCACATCTTCAATGTTGAAATTAACACGCCCTCTCAGAGTCAGCGGGCCTAATTGGCCTAATATATACCCACAGCATCCCTGTGTCGGCTGCTGACTGTGTGTTAAAGCACACAGATAGCTCTCGCTTTTTTACGAGCCAACGGAGGGATGACTGTGCAGGTGATTCATGCAAACAGCTATTCCATGACGCAACAGTTGAACACTGGAGGTCATGTGCATCTGATGAAACCTGGGCTTTTTCAGAGAGGAAATGTCATTTTAAAATTAGAATATACACTTTGAATTTAAGAAGCAGGATTTCTTATCTCACGTTTGCTTGCCCTCAAAACTCTGCTCTCGCGCTGAAATAATTCCTATTAGTTTACAAATAAGTCGTCTTTCCCTCAAACTACGTCCTGCTCTTCTTGCACAAATTCTCTTTCCTATTTGCATCCTTATTTTTTTTTGCACTCAAGTTGTGGGTCTGCAATGTGTTTACCTCTAAATTTCCAGTTTCCACCATCCACATGGAAAAAGGAGAATTTGCAAATCTTCACTTCGGCCAGAGTTTTTATTATCAGTTGGTTTTAATACTATTAAACGGAGGATAACATGCAGATGAAAGGCCACACAGCATAAAAATCTATTTGGTTTATCAGATAGCTGGCTACGTGTGATCAAAGGCTTAGTTATAAACTAGACATTACTACAATATATGCAGTAGGATGCCTTTCACCCCTAATAAATTAATATTTTATTTTAGTAACATACAATCTTACAAAAACCTTATATTTAATCGTCAACCATGCCACACTTGTTGCCACTTCCAGCAGTTTCCTTAAAACGAATACAACCAATGTCTTCGAATTTCTAATTTTGTTTGATCACCATGTGCAGGAGATTTTATTTGGTAAGCAAAGTCTTCCCATTTCTAGTTTATAAATGAAAGAGGCTCAAGCACTCTTCAAAATTAGAAAGACAAGAGAACATGCAAGACAGTAAGACAGCTTTGCACGAATGGTTAGGACATGGACATGGTTGCAATAAAATAGCTACTTGCCTAAACTTGCTCATGTTTACAGTCAACCTAACGATATTTAAAACCTTTGAACAAAGAGAAGTTTACTTTTGTCACCACACACTAGACTTTATACCAGCAGCGCAATTTAGATTATGTTTTTGTCGCAGAAAACTCCCCGTGACTTGAAACCTTTAAAAAAAAAAAAAAAAAAAAACGTTGGGTATCGTTCGCCAAATTAAAATAGTGCTCCTAAGCAGAACATTTTTCGTTCAGAAAAGTTGCCGGGACATTATCAGAGAATGTGCTGCAAGGCGATTTTTATAGGCGGTGACAGAAAGCTGAAATAACGCTGGCTTTTTCTCTTACACTCCTCCTGGTGAAAGACATAAAACACTACAAAGAGGGGCTGGTGGGCGACACACACAGCCCTCAGGGTGAGAGTGCTGTCTGTTTCAGGCTTCGTTTTACCTCGACCGGGGTCAGATTTCAGGTGCGCTTCGCCAGCTGCTCGACGCTTCGCCGCAGCTTAGCCGTCTAATGGTGCATGCTGAGACAAAGCCACATGTGACTTGTGGAAGGAAATCTAACCTGATGAACACGTTTTTGATTGACCGGCCCTTTGGAGTGAATTATACGGCAGAAACAGGCCATAGCGTCATCTAAGGACACATTCATTAGTATTCTGCCCCGACGTCTTTGGTGGTCTGATAGAAGTTCAGTTAGATGCTTCAGATTGCTGGTAAATGGTGACTTAATAAAGCAATAACGGTTGAAATAAAATGATTTTCAACTAATCTTGCGGCCAATGATGAGCAAAGGTAACGGCTTGGAGGCTGGCAAATGAGCCGCTGCCTTGAAAGCTTACAGGCTAATGATGTGATTATTTGCTCATCAGGGTGATGCGAGTGTGGGACGTACATACATGTGTGGATGTGTACCGCATCTGTAAATGTCTATGATCTTTGCTGCTGATGGCGGTGGCGGGTGGCGCTGGTCGCATCTAAGGACGATAATAAAAGCCCGAGCTGTTGTCACAAAACTCAGCCCCCGTGCTCGGCTTTTAAGTGCTACGTCTACTCGCAGAGAGCTGCAGACACATTACAGAGCAGGAGGAGGGAGAAGAAGGAAGCAGGGAAAAAAAAAAAAAAAAGCCAGAAGGAAAGAGAGCTGCGGAGAGAAGCAAGGGGAGCTTGGAGGCCTGTGGCTGAAGGATTGATTTTAAATGTTCTGCAAAGGCAGTGTTTACTATCCTCTCTGGCTAGCCCCCTGACAGCACCAGTATCAAAAACAAGAATTATATCCCCTTCCCCCCACACTGCAGAAAGAGGATCAGGAAATGCAATGGTTGTTAAAAACAAGGAGCTGTTTCCCTGGTCAATCGCTTGGGTTTGCTTAAAAAAAAAAAAAAAAAGAAGAAGCATGATGGCATCCTCCATCGTACTGGAAAAGCTCACTCTTACTGCTATCACTAGAGGACAGGCTGAAAAGGTTAAGGAGATCTGGAGGCCCTTTGGTGGACTTTTCTAGGCTATGCTATTGTAGTATGTGGTTTTTGATTTTGCTTAATTGGTTCATTTCTATTGTGTGCTTTTATTAATGTATTATATAGTTTAACTTGAAAAACAAAAATGGAATAACAATATTTTGTCCCATTTCTTCTTCCATTTACAGATAAGCACAGAATAATTCATACCTCTGAAAGATTTTGTTTTAATAGTTGCGTTCAACCAAAAGCTTTGTTTCTGATAGGATTTGAGACGTACATCTCTCAAAATATACCGAAACAATACGTATAGAAAAGGTATTCTTCCTACAATGTATATTTTGGATATGATTGTGCATAAGGTGTACTTTTGCCAAATAGTTGAGGTAAAAAAAAAAACCCCAAAAACTCAGAAAATATATTAAGCATTGCCGTAGGATCTTTATGTCTTATTCAAAATGCCTCCAGGTAAGAATCTGAATTTACAGAAACAATCATGTCTAAAGTTTCCCATTTAAAGATATCTTAAAATTACTTACCGTTACTTGTTAGACTGAATCTTGTTATCCCACGACTGAAACCAAGCAACAACAAAAACAATAAATCGTCTATGGATCTGAAGAAGAAAATTCCCTTTCATGACACGTGGCCACACTCATAATTATCTGATTGTTTCAGACCATTAGGAACGTGATTTATTGTTCTTTGGCAGCCAGGGAGGAGGTTTCTCACCCCCGCCTGAAACGTGTGTGAAATACACAAGTCTGGCAGGCAAGAGGAGAAGATGGGGAAGCAGGAGCCATATGTCTGCGCTGTCAGAAAGCCACTTGTTAGAGGAAGTTTAGCCTCTCTGTGCCTCCAGCCACAGCCTTAATTATTAACAACATGTCTCCCCTCTGAAGAACTGTGTGAAGGTGGCACAGAGAAAAAGGTTCTTTGGAGTGCAGACGGGTAGCTGCGTTTCATCTGGATAGCGAGATATCCACAGTATTAGACTGTTTCAGGACAAGCGGTTAGCAACAGTTTCATATCTGTTTCATTTCATGTTAAGATGCTTAATTGAAGATTGCCCGTTATTTACAGGTTCATCAGTAGCAGAATACTACAACTTGCTGAGAGCAGTCAGAGTAAACAGCAGGGAGAAGAATTTTTTTAGTTGTATGTATTTATTATTATTATTATTGTTTTTTTGTTTGTTTTTTTTACACAAAATCTCTATGTAGGGCTCAGTTATATCTTTGCAGTATACCAGGGGTGTCAAACTCAATTTCACCGAGGGCCACTTCAGCATATTGGCCCCCCTCAACGGGCCACATTGACGGTACAAATCAGGAGTGCATCCCTGCTAAAACACACCCCAGACAAAAGGTTGACTTCCCTCATTCAGTTCTGTAGAGGCTTATAATGAGTCAATGGTCCAGGTGTGTTAGAGAAGAAATCCATCTAAAGTTGCAGATGGTAGCTCTGGAAAACTAGACTTGGGCACTCTAGCATAAATGTATAAAAATACAATGTTAAAAATAAATTAAACACCACCTCATATTGTTAAATAACTGATTTTATGTATTGAAGTTTTAAATATTACATTTGAGTTTCCATGGATGTAAAATTACTGCTCAGTTTAAAAATTACAATATTTAAGTGTTTAAAGGTAAGCAAACAAATAATAAAAACAAGTCACATGGGCAGACATTATAGACTTTACACAGAGATTTAGTCTCAGAGGCAACTGAAATCAATTAATTTAAAAAATCCTTTCTGAATATCATCTCATGGTCTCTGAACTAAATGCGTCTTTCTGACCGGGAGCTGACAGCATGTTGAAGAGTTATGGACCGGACGCTTTGGAGCGTCTGGTTAGGAAGCGCATTACAAACCTTTGGTTGAAATGTAGTTAGTAGTCAATTCGTGCTCAAAACCTATTTTAAGTCAATCATTGGCCTATAAAATGCTGGGTACCCCAGCATTTTATAGGCATTTTTGAGTTTGACACATGTGCATTACGCCATAGAACTGCCAATTGGTAATTGAAGTAAAGTAGCTTCGATTTCAAAGAAGCCTACATTGAAGTTGATTGGCAAATGAACCATCCCAAAAGAGGAAGGCTCTTGTTGTCTCCCTGCACCCCAAGAGATGCATAACCTACAAAAACCGTTTCTGTCTGGTTTTGAACCAGAGACCTTTCGCGTGTAAAGCAAACATGATAACCATTACACTACAGGAACTGAACTTCTCTGCTTTGTTTCAGTTTGAGGTTCCAAAGTTGATGATGTGAGATGCAACATGAAAATTTCAACTGAGGTTTGCACTCAGATGCCTGGATTCTGAGTACAGACCATGACACCACAGAACCCTTGTTGACTTTTAGTAAACACCTGTGATGAATAGAACATGCAAAATCTGTTTCTGTCTGGTTTCGAACCAGCAACCTTTTGCATGTAAAGCCAACGCGATAACCACTACACTACAGAAACTCATGCTCTTTAGAGTGTTCCTGGTAGATGATCTACATTTTGTTAGAGACTAATGTCAACGATGGGCATGGAACAATGTCAAATACTTATACCACAGATCCTATGTATGTTGTTTTGAAAAACATTGGAATATAAGCACTTTTATCAAATCTCCATTGTGGTAAGATCATGTAAGTTATTCTTAAATCCATGGAAACTCAACAGTTTGTAAGGTAGGTGAGTTAGCTCAACAGGTTAGAGCACTGTGCTGGTAATGCTGAGGTCATTGGTTCAAACCCCATATGGGGCAATTCATGTGTAAGGTCTTTCAGACAATCAACACTTCAAAATAAATAAGGGTTCAAAAATAAAATCAATACTTCAAAATAAATAAGGGTTCAAAAACATCAACACTTTACAATTAAAAAAAAATCAACACTTTACAATTAAAAAAATGGTTCAAAAATAAAATCAACACTTTACAATAAAAAAATGGTTCAAATATAAAATCAACATTTTACAATTAAAAAAATGGTTCAAAAATAAAATCAACATTTTACAATGAAAAAAAATGGTTCAAAAATAAAATCAACAGTTCAAAATGTATAATGGTAACTGTTCTGTCTGTTCAGTCCATAAACTAAGCCTGGGATCAAAAAATGTATTGAAGATGTCATTAGCAGAGACAGAGGCTTGGCTAAAAAATAAAATCAATACTTACAAATTAAAAAATGGCTAGGAAGCACATTACAAACCTTTGGTTGAAATGGCGTGTTAAATTCAAGTCTCCATTACAGACCAGAGAAAACTAAAGAGAATGCAACGTTGTGTTAATCCAATTGAGGAGCCGGTAGTTTATCTGGAGGAAATAAATGACGATGCAAAAGTTAATTAGACTGTGACATGCGCAGTCCGCTGCTCAACCACTGCGGACGTGGCTCCGCCGCTGCGAAGACTTAGAAACCGCTGGGAGAAACTCATCCAGCGGATTTAACAAATGGAGCCTTCTTGGTGAGCGGCGGTCTGGAGGAGCTGCAGACGTAACATCTGTCCGTTTCGGAGAAGCGAAACCACGCTAAATAAATAAATAAATAAATAAATAAATAAATAAATAATCAATCCTGGTAAAAGCGCACACCGGATCGCACAGGGTAAAACACTCACAGAGTTCAGTTGATCTGTTTGGATCAGACAGATCCAACTGACTGATGAATTAGCGCAGATTTTTCTGCAGATGGGAACCAGGAGGAAGTGCGTTCAGACCCCAGCGGGTGAAGTGATGCTAATTTAAGTGAAGTCGCTTAATTTAATTTATTAAAAGTTATTGGGGTGGTTTTTGTCACTACGAGAAAAATGTAGATGCATTTATCTGCTTAATTTGTGATGTGATCTGGATTGGTGAATATTAACTAAACCGCATAAAATGCGACTAAATAGTCGATGTTAATATGATTGTAATTTCACGGATAAAATAGTACAGGACCGATTTTTTTTTATGTTGTCGTCTAGCGCGACCTGCCGCCCTGACACCAACTCACACACATCTTCATTCACAGTCTTACTTGTAAATCGATTTTTCTTTTCTTGGACGTTTTGATGTTAGCTTGTCGATGTCTCAGTTTTATTCGCTGGGAAAATCAATAAGCAGCTTGAGGTGACTCTGCTGCTCTCTAGTGGCGAGAAGCCGTAATGTTAGCTGGTAACAATCGGAATGCATTGTGGGAGATGTAGTTTGTACTCAATTCGTGCTCAAAAGTCAATGTCAGCCTATAAAATGCTGCAGGGGCCACATAAAATGACATGGCGGGCCACATGTGGCCTGCTGGCCTCGAGTTTGACACATGTGCAGTATACCATGTGTAAATGAAGATTGCTATCACTTATACACTGGTACTTTATCAGAGATGTCCCCCTAAAAAAAAAAAAAAATCTGGTCGCTATAATTGTATGATTTTCAGCTTTATCAGCCCTGACACGTAACTGGCTAAAATATCCTAACTTTTTCTAATCAGTGATTAAATTCTAACAGGTTGTGTCATATAAACATTCTTCAATGTGGAAAATATTTCTCAGGGAGAAAAAGATAACTTATTTTCGGCATCAGTTAGATGTGAGAACATTAAGTCAGAGAGGAAGCAGAGAAAGGTTAGAAGTTTTATTATTGACAGAAACTGAACATGTTCAGACATGTTTATGTCTCCTATAAACTGCTAAAGAGTGTGAAATTTTCAGTAGATAACAGGAAGACTGAGAAAAGGGTACAGCAAAGTTACTGTGTTTTATCTTTAAGGACTTTTAACCTCTGTCTAACATGAAGCATGCCATATTTTCAAATCTCAGGGTTAAAATAATAATCCACATTCTCAATTGAATATACTTGGCTGCCATCTTAACAATGCTTGATGTTCTCACCATGCTAATATAAGGCGATAAAACAGTTTACATTGTCAATTCCTTTGGTCGTTGTCACTAGACACTCAAGCTCCCCTGTCCTGCATGTTTTTGGTGTCTCCTTCTTGCCACATACCTAAACTGGCTGATGAACAGGCGTCAGCAATACCAAATGTCATGCAGAGGAGGTCAGACCATTTGAATCAGGTCTGCTGGAACAGACACGTCTAAACATGTAGGACAGGGTTGGAAACCATTAGTGTAAACAGTATGAATATGAATCCACCCTGCTTTGAATCAACTCAAAAGTTCAAACTGGTATAAATGCACCAGATACAGACACACAGTTTATGTTAAAGTGATGCTTCTTTTTTTATACACAAGTTTTGTTGGTTTACTGTTATTTTCTGTCTGCCAGCATCACAGCCTGATAGACTGTGATAATGAACTAATAGAGTTGTTAGTGAAACTTTAAACCCAAACATTGTTCATATATAAACTACTCATAAACTGTTCTTGTGTTTATTGTAAGCAGAGCTACGTACACACACAAGTGAGTCAATTATGGTCAAACGGTTAACAAACTTGTAGATCTATTATGCAAAATTCACATTTTTATACTTTTATTTGGGTTCGACTGCTTCTAAAAACAGCACCTAAAAACTCCTCAGCTACTTTTTTGGCAGTAAGCTAATGTTTTTTGATGTCTGGAAAATGAGTCATTGCAAAAAAATTGTATGGCAAGTTACATTTGAAGAGCACTGCACTGATACCTAGCAACCCCAGCTAAATCCAGCCAGTCACCTAGCAACCCAAGCAGAGCTCCAGAATATTTGGTCAGCTGGTTTTACTACTGTATGTGCTGTATAGTGGCCACTGGAAAAGACAAATGTTTTGATGCAACTTACCATTCAGAAGTCACTTGCTGCATTCTTGTTAGTTGTGCAGGAGGATCTAAATCTGCTTTCCAAAGATGTGAGGTTGTGGACTGTAAATGCTGAGTTGGAGGGGCATGGCCAACAGCAACTTATTTAGACTTAAAGTGACAAGAGGCCCTAAAGAGGCTCATTCTGAAAGGAGCCCTGGCCAGAGTGAAATCTCATTATCTAAGAATAAGTGCAATCAGTCTGGTGCAACTTTGTGACACTATTATGTCACGAAAAATCTCTGAGGGGTGTTTCCAACATCCTGTTAAATCTTAACTTGAAGAATTACAGCAGTTCTGAAGAAAAAGAAAAAAAGCAATCCAACCCAGTTCTAGAGACATGTACCCAATAAAGTGGCTGGTGAGTATTTATACATATATAAATAATCACAGCTTGTTTTTTTTTTGTTGTTTTTTTTCAGTCCTCACTTTGCTCCCCAGTCCTTCTGCAGACCCCTGCTGCATGTCCCCTGATTGCCTGGCTGAGTTCACCTGTGTCTGATTACACTCACACCTGTCCCTGATTATTTCTGCTCAGCATACAGCCTCCTCACTATGTCTCATCTCCCAGTGCTGGTTTCTCACAGTTATGCTTGTCTTTACCACTTTTTTTTCTTCTTTACCATAAATCAATGGTTTTGTTGAGGCACTTATAAATTTATGGGTTTAAATTGTCCATAGTTTGGCTTAAGCAGATGCTCTACAAAGAAGTGTGAATTTTTAATGTGAAACTTTACAGACAGGATTACGCTGAAGAAAGAGAAGTGACTGTTGTCTTGAGTTCGGTGATCTTTTACATATGGATCTAATTTTTCTTTGCTTCTCAAAAGAACCAGCAGCCATTATGCTTTGCGCTGTAGTGATATTTCCCACCAACCAGTTCCTCCCATTTCAACAGAGTGGGGGAAATCATGCCTTTAGTTGCTCTATTCCTTCTGTTTGGAATATTCTTCCACCTGTTATGTTAATGAATAAAAGAGATTCACAAAATTGTGCAAGTGTCTTAAAAATGTTGCAATGAAAAATTGCACATTTTAACCATTTTTTATGTATACTTTATGATATTGAGACTAGGAGACGGTTGTACAAAGAGCAGCATGTACAAGTTATCATTCATTCTAGTGAGTTTTTTAAAATTATTTAAATTTGCCATACCACCCAGGGTTTTAGTTTAAAAAATGGTTGCTTACGTATAGGCAACAACTCATGCTGTTACTTTCAATACGCTTTCACTAAATAAAATATATATTTCACAGGCATCAATAAATTATGTAGTGTTTGCAGTGGGGCTTTGAGAATCCTAATTAATCCAATTTACCCCATTTAAACTGCAATCACTTTGGGGGGGGAAGGGGCTCGGGGGATGAAATGAGAAGTTATTAAGCAATTTTGCCAAATCTAATTCTGTTTTTATTATATAATTTGAGAAAGTAAATTACGATCTCCCTTGTGTCTTTTTGCTCGCCTTGATTCTGCTCTTCCCCTCTGTTTGTGTGAAACAGAGGGAAAGCGGTTTGTGAGAGTAAACCGTTTCTTTTCTCTTCTTTTCCACTCATCATAGAAAAACTCCTACACTTTCACAGAAGATTGAGTGCATGAGCAGAAAACTTGTGCGCACTCACGCACCCAGCCCAGTGCTGTGGAACAGCCATCAGTCAAAGTGTGTTGCCGCTGCAGGTCTGGGGGCATTTACATAGATAGATGATAGAGAGATTATGGGGCACAGGGGTTATTAATCACACTGCTGAGAAGGAGAAGAGGGAGTGCTTGCTGTCACTCTTCTCCTCTGAGATGGCTCTTTACCCTGAATATGTCTTTTGTGCCATTTCCTGTGTTCTATTTAATGCCACACTTAGCCACAGCAGCATCATGAAAGCGTTTGCACTCTGCGTGGCTGCAAAGTAATGCAGCCATGCATTACTTTGCACTTTTAGTACTTTGCTCTTTTAGGTAAATTAATATTTTACGCATATGAAATCTATTACTTTGGGGGGAAAAAATTACATTAATTGTTTTTATCTTTCCACATCTGTTTTCATGGTTGTGGTCACTGAAGCTGCTACTTAACAGCAAACATCTCCAGTCTGAAGTCTGGGATCAGAGATTCGAGATGGTTTGTTTTAAACACAAATAAATCAGAATACAGATAGTTTAAGGAATCAAATAGAAGTTACTGAGGGAATATCTAGACATAGAAGATGATGAGTTTGAAATTAAGATTAGAATAACCCAAATTTTTGCTTTATGTCATTGCCAGTGTGATAAACATTACGTGGACTTTGGCTTAGTGTGGTGTGTGCACACATTATTTCCAACATCTACGGCAACCCAAAGATGAAGTAATAATAATCCCAGTTTACACAAACAAAAACAACACAGGTGTCAAAGTTGTTTTCACCAACTAAACTGACACAAATGTTAAAAGTCTAATCCACAAGAAAATACACATGGAAACAGGTGTGTTGTAGTTTAAGTCAGTTCCAATTAAAAAGGAAAATAAGCCTAAAACTGCAAGTCAGAAGCATTCAAATTATGTTTCTTTGCACTACTGCTTTTTTCATTCACAAGATTAGCAGTAACTTGTCTTTGCTTCAGCAGTTCAGGAACACAGTAAACTCCTCTCAGCAAGCTCAACGCTTCTTTAAAAATTTGAGTAGTCGTGTGGTTCGGTGTTTTATAGCAGCCACTATTTAGCACGTTGTATGAATTTTGAATCGTGAGAGGCTAGAATGTGCCATTGTAAGACTGGCTGGATGCGATAATAGGGTAATTCACAGCGACAGGTGAAGTACTCTGTTCCTCTTGGCTGTTTGCTTCGCTAAATGTAGCCGCCATCCTCTGACCCCAATGGGACATGACATTTGGATCCTCCCTGTCCCTTCTCCTCAGAGCCTCATCTCCCCTTCCAAACATTCAGCTCGCTCACCAACATGTTTCGTGGTCTTAGTGCAAATTGAAGTTGCAGTCTGCAGTTGGTGGTGGTTTTTGTCTTCTTTAATGGTCCCTTCCGGGTATATGGATGGATGAAGCATTGTGGTGTAGTTGGTTGATGGATGCATAGATGATGAATAGTTGGGGGGGGGGATGGGTGAACGACAGATTCACAGAGTTATTCAGAGCAGATAGGTGAGTGAGAGCCTTTTCAGTGGTAAAGTATGCTAGCACGTTTCTTTCATTCTGATTACGTTTTTTTTTATGATGCTAGGATGAGCTGTGCAGGACAAATAGATCAACGGTGTATCCCATGCAGTGGAGTTAAAGGAAGTCTGCATTCAGTGCCTTGAAAAATTATTCACACAACATTTTTTACTTTTCTTTTAATGTTAAAATATATTGAAATTTGTATTCCAAATAAGAAAAATCTGAGGTCACCTAATTAGAATATATTGAAAACAAGAGCTCTGGTTTTATATATACATAAACGTTTTAGCCTTTTTGTGGCTGAAAAGTAATACTTCACATCACCCTGAATGCACCATCCCCAGAGCAAAATATAGTGGTGGTAGAATCACTCATATTTAGCGATATTTTCATAATTATACATCAGTTGGTAAATGACTTGGTGCCTGCATCATTGAATCTGAATCTTTTAAAGATAGCTTTAGGCGTCTCATCCTTCAGCGTACGTTTGCCTGAGCTGGTCACCATGAGGTTCAGCCACACAGTGTTACGGATGAGTCCAGACCATAACCTCACACAGTGTTTTACTGGCCTAGACTGCAGGAAAGTTCATCCTGCAGTTCCCTTTTCCCATAAACTACACAAAATTTATCTGGATAACATTTGTAGCATGGTGGTTCATATTTGATACGGGCAGCTTTTATAATAATAATAAAAAAAACTTAATATATTTTTTTAGCTTAAAGTGAACCCAGAATGCCTTTCCTCTCATTTCTCTTTTGTACTGGGGGAACAGCAGAAACGAGCCACAAATACTGTTAAGTTTTATTGTGTTTTTCAGGACATTTAGTTCAGAAAGGTAACTTCACAAAGCTTCCAGGTGTTCAACTGAAAACTCAAACTATTTCATTATCTGTACGGTAACATCACTTCCTTTCCTTAGCAGTATTTCATCATCTTCTTAGGCTGCAGCTGCTGTTACTCAAGCTTGTTGACAGACTGAACTCTCTCATGCAAATGTTTCCAAGTAAATGACAACTTATTACATTACTGACCTAAGAACAGAAAACTGCTGATGTGGGTTAAATAAGCACCTATTTCAGTTTTATTACTAAACCACCTTCTCTTATATTTTGATAAATGTTTCATTGGGATTTGATGTAACAGAACAACACAAAGTGATGTTAGACTTTCAAGTTCTTGCTCTAAATAGGCGAGATAATGTCATTTTTAATCATTTCTGCAGTATCGAAATTATTCAGCCACTTAGGGATGAACATCTTTAGCAATTAGCAGAGGCAGACTTTGTTGGCATGGCCTGTTGCAGATCCGATGGCTAGGTAGAGACCAGCTTCTGGTAGCCTGTGGCCTGTTGCTGCCTTTTTCAGAGTCTAAATATAAAATCTCTTCTGAAACCAAGCCTTTGACTTTGAAATATGTTATAATATTTGTTTCATTGTCCAACAGAACCGAATGTCAAAACATCTTTGGCTTATAATTTTGTAGTTGCCATGTTGTGTCGTTAGGAATATTCTGGGTCTTTATTATCTTTTCATAACCTTTTCTCTTTCTGCACAAGACAATGGTCATTTCTCTAAACCTTTGGGCAATCCTCTTTATTTAGCCACATTTATAGAGGCATTAAACATTATCATCAGCAGTCCGTGTGTTTGAGGTGTTCTGACTCAAGCATTTTGATTGGTTGCACCAGGCGTGAATGACACACCAGTTGACAAATGTGAGCTGCAGAGTTCTGTTTCAAGGGTTTAAAACAAATTGGAGTCTGCAGAAGTCCCTAGAGGGGTTTACTGTTGAAGTTGGATGAAATCCTTCAAATTTATGTTTTAATTACTAAAGCAGTTGTAGTGTGTTTTTATTTAATTTAACAGTTTTGGATTTTGCCAATGAACCCAATTTAGAGTGGAAGGTGGAACAGTCTTAGGCAAAACTGTACACTCATACGTGAGGCTGCACAGATGATATTTCCCGGTATATTTTAGATGCATTAGGCTCTTACGGGGACACTTTCCTGGATTCCAGCCCTGCTGACTTTGATTGCCTAATTCCTCAGAGATCACTCTGAGACTCTGGCTGCCACAGGCGTTGACAAGATGTGGAGAAATGTCGCCAGCCATCATGAAGCCAAACGTCCCAATCAATCAGTCTTCCAGCACCTCGCTGTATGCGTTTGAATGTGTTTTGGTGCCGGCTGAGCGTGCATGCGTGTGCGCGCGCGCGTGTGTGTGTGTCTCTTCCAGGTCGACACGTGAAGAGGACAGGTAGGGAGACCCTAAAAGCTTCGTCTTCCACATTCATCAATTACGGCACAGAGGAAGGTTGTGTCTGTCAGGGGGAGCAGATGGTGTGTGCGTCTCGCTTTGTGTGTGTGAGAGTGAGTGAGACAGGGTGAAGGTGTTAGTCAGAAACAGAGAGAGGTGATGACAGAGACAGAGAGAGAAATGTATGAGATAGAGATGTACAGATGTGTGAGGGAGATACGTACAGGTGTGCTACACAGAGAGAAGCCCGGCGTGCTCCGTGATGGCTGCAGGATAACTAATCAATCTATAGCTGCTTCGCAGGAGGGGGGAGGAACAGTCAGGCAAGATTAGTGCAGAGAGAGAGAGGGATCATGTCATTTTGGCACACTGCTGCTTCCTTGCTTCTCTTTTAGTCGTCGTCCTCCTCGTATGCCAGCCTATAGACACACATTTCACCGTATTTGGTTGGATTTCTTCAGAAAGGTAAATGCCAGTCACCTTTCATGACTCCTACACCCACAGAGTTTCCAAGTTACTCAAATTACTCGAGCACTTCACATCCTCTAAAACTTGGCAGCTCACTTAGCTTGTTGAATGAGTGAATGAAGTGCATATTGCAAAAAGGTTTCAATAATTTTCAGCGACGAGCTTTGAAAACACAGACCCAGGAGCCGATTTTCCTTCAGTGAACTTTCAGAACTTTAGAAATCTACTTTTCACCCAATTGTTGCCCGTGCAAATCTTGCTGCTTCTTTCCATGGGAGTATTTTTTTTTCCCTTCTCCTTCTTTCTCGTTTCTCTCCTGCTCTTAACTGTGTACCAGCGGTTCTAGGAGCTGTCATATTGCATCAGCGCTCTGCTGATTACTTCCACCTTGTCTCCCTCGTCAGGAAATGATTCTGACACGCACTCACACCCAGCTTTCCCTGCATCAATATGCGTGCGATGGAAAAGCTGCAGACAGTAAATAAATAATGAAAGGCAAGGAAGCAGGAGGGGCGGAGGGGGGGGAGGGTTCTGTATGACATTTTCTTTATCCGTCTCTTTCTCCGTCCGCCGTATGCGTGAGAGAGTCATTGTGGGAAAGCGGCATATGTAATTGCGTTTAAGTATGTGCACTAACAAGTATCTGTATGCTAAAAGTTGGAAACAAATTAAAATTTCGATCTTAAAAAACATTATTTCACTTTTCGAATAATCTAGTAGAACTACACGGACCTGACTAGTTCCACAGCTGAGGTTAGACAGGAACTAAACATGAAATTAGTTCCAGAAAATGCAATGAATTTGTTTTGAGTGAAATATCAAAGCACATTTTTTTTATCTATAGTGCAAAGAATCTTTAGAGCCCAGTGTTAATTTTCCCATTCAACATGCTTAATATGATATTGATTTGCATGAAATTAATTAGTTTACTTTCTTGCAAAACATATGCCAGTAGTTCACAAACACGCACACACAATTTATTAAATAAAATTATTTCAAATGAATTGCAAATTCAGATTTATCTCGATTTATCCGGTGAACTTTTGCACATCATAAAACAACAGAATGTCATTCATTATTTGCTAAACCTTAAAACACACCTGATGTAGTGACGGTTTTTAAAGTGACAGACTTACAGCATAGTGCAAATCTTTAGTGTTGCCGTTGTCTTACCAGAAGTTGGTCACATAGCTAATCCTGCGGCAACAGGATTAGCTATGTGTTATTTCTGGCAACACTGTCAGAAATAAGTTGGATAATAAAAAGACAGTATCTAAGAAATTTGTCATCATTTTAGATTGGTTGAAAATCACTTTTAAAAACCCGTTCTGAGGCTAAGAACTATACGGTCCCATACAGCAAACATAAATATAAATATAACAAAACATCACCCAAAAACCAGTTTAGTCTTTTTTTTAGAGATTAATAGTTCACAAAAAAAAAAAATAAAAGAAATAAACATTTTGATATTCTCCCCATGAAGGCATTTCTCTATCGGCTTTGCACATTTTTGTATATTTAGAAACATTTACCTTTGATCCATTTGTAAATTTTGATTTTTGTCCATTCTTCTTTACAAAATGTATTTTTAATTTTCGCCACAGAATCTCAGTTGCATTTAGCTTTGGTCTTTGACTGGGACTTTCTAACAGATAAATGCTTTGAACTAAACCATTTGATTCTATTTGTTTAAAGGTTTCACTCAGTTGGAGGGCGTACCTCCTCTCCAGTCTTAGGTATTTACAGTCTCTTGGAGGTTTTCTTCCAGGACTATCACCTTTTTAACTCTGTCCATCATCATATTAACTTTTACTTTCTTCACTCTCCCTGCTGAAGAAATGCATCCCACCCCCCCAACATGATCCCACCATCATTATGTTTTGTGGTGTTCTGGGTTTAGGGTGATGTATAGTGTTAGGCTTATGCCACACGCAGTTTGCATGAAGACCAAAATGTCAAATTGTGGTTTCATTTGACCGCAGCGCCTTCGTTAACATGCTTTCTATAACCTTATTTCATATTACACTTCTTATGGCTTTCTGTCAACAATGAACTTTTCCTTGCCGCTCCACCATAAAGGTCAGAATTGTGGAATAGTTATCATGGCAACGGCTTCTCCTGCCTAAGCTGTGGGTCTCTGCAGGTGCTTTGTTGTAGTCATGGCCCTCTTCATTGCTTCTCCCAGAACAGCTTTGGAGTTTAGGTGGATTCTCCTGTCTGTGTAGGTTTGTAGTCTCTGTTTTCACAAAATGGTTTGAGCAGAGATCCATCATATGTTTAAACCTTATAATATTGTTTTATAATCTAACCATTCTTTTTAAACTTCTCCACAACTTAATCCCTGACCTGTCTACTGTGTTCCTTAGTCTTGATGAGGCTGTTTTGGAACATGGTTGCACTGGATTTTATTTAGGGGCATCAGAGTAAAGGGGGCTGAATACAAATGCATGCCACAAGTTTTGTATTTGAATTTACAAAAGAGGTTGCATGTATCATTTTCCTTCTATTTAATAGTTTTACACTAACTTGGTCTGTCTTGCAAAATCTCAGTTAAACATTTTAAAGTTTGTGGTTGTAATGTGACAAAATGTGGAAAAACTTAAAGGGGTTCCCACGTGTGTTTTTGGAACAGTTGCAACATTGAACTTACCTTCACATTCCAGTTGTAAACTCTGAAATTGCTAATCCAAGAAATCTCGGAAGAATTTACACCTATGTATTAATTTAGGAAAAACAGCTCAAATATGGTTGAGGATGATGATTAAATGTGCTGTTATTTCACAGAACCATTGTGGAGGTCTGGGGTCTTGTTATGTAGTCTTGCCAGCGTGCCAAGTCGCTCGCATCCTTCTACCCTCTGAATCGTTACCTCTCCACCCTGTCAAACCAAGAAACTGAACATTACCTCTGGGGCCCGAGGACTAGAATCCCAGTTTCAGAGCGAGGAGTGGGAGGTGAGGGAAGGATTAGAGAGGAGCTGTCTCTGATGTTATTTAATCTCAGAGGCCAGGGAGCGAGCCAGCCGGAGCACTCCTGATGCACATCATCAGCCTCTGATGACCAGCCAGAAAGATTGGGTGCCTCAGATGCTACATCGCAGCCAAACGCCCCCACTGCAGAGCACCGTCTTCCTGTCCGGCTCTAACCAGTCGGCAGCTCAATTTGGCTGATGGCAAGCGTGCTCAGTCAGGGGAGAAGTCGGTCCCGGATGATTTCCTCCTTCTCTGCTCGCCTCTCCTCGAGGCTGACACCCCTCCCCACCTCAGCCATCGTCCAAATGTGCTTCTGTCCTCCCTTTCCCTCCCACTGCTGCCCCCCCCCCAGCATTATTACACCCCCTCCTCTCCCCTGATACTCAAACACCCAGCCATCACTCAGTTGCTCACGTTATCTCAGGAGCCTGTCTTGCTTCACCCTCCCACCTTACCAGCCACCCTCCTCTCTTTTGCTTCCTGGCATCCCTCCATCCCACCCCACTTCCATCCCCCCCTCCCCCAAGAGCATTCCAGCGTGACAAACCACACGGGATTTCACAAGTCCTTTAAAGTCTGCTGCCTCTGGGAACTGCTCGTCTTCATGCAACATTTTAGTATTCGAGGGAATACGTGACTGGGGAGGTAACCAAAGCTGTTACATTTCTACTGTCTCCTTCAGATTGTTATTGTTGGGGATGCGTTCCAGCCACATAGAAAGTCTCCATCGGAGGATCTTTGACGATTGTTCTTCTCATCTATTAAATTTGTCTTTATTTCCATCTTGCGTATCAGATATTTTCCGTCCAAATAAATATTTTTTTCTTTACTGAAGCTCTTTTTTTATTATTTTAACACATAAAAGCATCACAACAACAATATACAAATTCTTAGTAATCTTTAAAACCAAAAACACATTTACACATGCAACAATAGGGTTTAAGACAATGAGTAACTTATTGAATAACTTTGTTTTTTTTGGAATGTTTTAACGCCGCTTTGCAGTAGACCGGACTGCCGTTTTACTCCACTGAGGAAAAGTCCAGAACGTACTTTAGCTTCAGAGCAAAATCTTGTCTAACGTTCAGCATTTAATTCCAGATTTTCCACCGTAGTTTACAGTACTTCTCTGGGATTTCTTCCAGCTTTCATATTAACCTTCGGTGGCCCCCAAACAAAAAAAAAAACGGTATCAAAAAGATATAACAACTGGTGTAGTTTTTGTGAGAGAAAAAAAAAAAGTTGGATTATCTAGGGGAATATGACCTCCCGTCAGCATTTAAGTATCAGGTGCTGATACTAACAATTAGAAGTGCAGCTCACTAATGCAGGACAATGTGCCCTGTTCTGGAGTGTGTCCACACAAGCTCAGTCAGTCCCCATGCCTGCTGCCACCTTCACACTGGTATAAACACACACACAAAAAAAACTGCTGGGTTTTTTCTTAACTCAATTGTTGAAACAGAAGTTTGAAGGTTTTTCGAAAATCAGAAATCATGACCAAAGTTTCGAGGCTGGCAAAGAGATTAGATATGAGCATATAAGGAGTGTATCAAAAAAAAAAAATGTCTAGAAACCTCCCAGAGTATAATTTCTAGAACATTATAATTTGCCAAAGAAAGTGCCAGAGTTATCAGATCTGTTGGCACTGATTGTAGAGTAACGCAGTGCTGTTGCTCCCCCGCCTGCTGCTGGGCACTGCTGGTCAGTTGGCTACAAGAAGGCTTTTGATTTGCTTGCAAGACAAATTTAGTTGTTTGGAAAGATTTCAGCTAATGAAAAATTAAAGTGAACTGGAAATTAAAAGGTCATCACTCATCAGTATTGTTGTAGTGAAATGGATCCCAACAATGTCTTTCTTTTCATTTTTATTTTGTGTAAATACATGTCAACAGTGACGCAATATCATTGTTAAATTAAGGTTTACAGACCATGACAACCTGATAGCTGTGATAATACTGTTGTCAATGCTTTGTGTTGATGATTAACACTGGAGATGAAGCTCGCTAACTAAATGTAGCGCTAGCCCTTTAGATGCTAACACTACACTTTGGCCAATCAGTTGGTCAAGAAGTAAAATTAAATAGGTAAACTACTTTTATTATTTATCTTGATTTAGCATATTTATTTCATATATAATTCTTTACAGTTTCATTTTTGAGTTTTAAGCAATGATGTACTAAGGAGAAAAGTGTCCCTGTTCGTTGCTCAGTAGCTAGCTCAAGCTAATGCTAGCTATTTTCAACACACCCACTGAGTCCAAAGCCCTAGTCATAAAATCAAATGGAGAGGTCCTTTTTATACCGTTTATATAAAGTTGTCCAGCAGCAGTCACGCCCCTGGTGGATTAAGCAAGTCTTAAAATAACACTAAAAGTTATTTTTTGCTTGTTTTGTTTTTCTGACTATATTTCTTCTGGCTGGAAGCAAAACTAACATTTTGAAATGGCCCAGCCAATCTCCTGATTCGAATCTCATCAAGTAAAGCTAAAGATTAGGGTTATCGTAAGGAGACCTTTCCAAACACTTGGCGCTCATCACCAATGATGTCACTGGTAATGTGCAAAAAGCTGGTCAGCAATTTTCCCCAATAATTATTGGTATGAAAAAATGTTGACAAATAAAATTTGCCAAATGTATTTTTTTTTTCTCCAAAAGATTGATACTCCTCATCTGATCATTTTTAATGAAGGATGTATATTCAGGCTATAATTTATAATTTCAACCCTCTCTTTGTTATCGTTAAAACATTTGTCGTTTTAACCAATATTCTCAGTTAAAAACCTACTCCGGTGTCTTGACACTGGAGTCACCCTGTTTTGTTAAATCAACCAAAGTTTAGATCAGTGCGTGTTTAACCCAAGACTGTGTCAGCAAAATAACCTGAATTTAGTGGTGGTGTTTTTTTTCTTTCTTTTTTTTTTTTAACCCAGCAGTTTTTAGAGTGTAAACAGAGCTAAAAGACAATCCTAGAATATGACTCAGTTTGGGGAATAAATGTTACTGAAATGTGAATATGAGGAATGATCAACGGGATCAGTTATTGCTCCAGAGTGACAGGTGTTTGTTTGATAATTGATTCTTGTGGCCTCTTCGTTTTGTCAGATTCAGTGTGTTTGTATGATTGTCTGTTTGAGTTCTTTACACAGGGCTGGCTGTAAAACCTACAGCCATGACACTGAAAACACATTCATAGACACCAAAAATATACATAATGATACTGTCAAAAGGTACAATAATTACACAGGGAAAAAGAAAAAAGGAAATTACAGAGTTAAAACAACACCATTATGTTTTCGTTTATCCTTGTGTCTGTCCACTTTGTCTCCTTGCGTCGTCTTCAAAAATGTTTGGGCGGCGCTACGTGCCGTGTGTCCATGAAATTCTCCCAGCAGACAGTCAAGAGTCCTGCCTGTCTTCCTGCTGCTGGGTGGAGGTCCACTTCTCACGTTTCTAAAAGAACCACCGAAAAGCTTCCCCGTTGTTTACCGGCGTCCTCTGTGAGAGACAAAATGTGAAAGAGGAGGTTTTAATTTGTGGGCTCTGAGGTCAAAGTGAAGGTCAAAACAAAAGAAGGAAAACCTTCAGAAATTTCAAACGCACTTAAAAGCAGAGTTTTTATTATTATTATTATTATTATTATTATTATTATTATTATTATTATTAATTCAACAATTAGAAACAGTCTGAGTAAAGTAAAAACTCTGAAGGCACTTGAAGCCCAACCACCAAGTATTTCATCAGAGAGCCAGCCAAGGTGATTACATGCACGTCCCACCCACACCCAAATAATCATTACGCTGGATGAAACATTCGATACAAATTCCCATGGAGCAACAATGAGGCATTTAATTACTGTGAGCTGGAGCCGCAGTGAGGGGGAACAGAGCATCATTTCAATTTGAGCCCGCACCAGCAGTTGCCCCACCTCCTTCTCTCTAAAAACCTCCGTGCCGCGTGTCCTGAAACTCATTTAGAAGTCAGAGACGTGAAATACCAGAGTCTCCTACCAATCCCCGTGACCAATTAGCATATTTTTTTGTATGTGCTAGAGTGTGTGAGGGAAGAGGGTTAACAGAGGGGAAATGGTGCATAATCACAACTAAAATCATTTTAGCTCGAGGAAGGGGCAATTTGACATTTTAATACCAAGTGTCATCGGTGGCTCCTTAAAGGCTGATGACGGCTGTAGCATTATCCTTGAGTTCACAGGCTGTTGACCAAGCATACTTGCTAACCTCATTTGTTTTCTGCTTGGTATTTAGGGTTTGATGAGACTGCTCTTTAGTGTAATCAGTGCAGTTTGGGCTGTGCTGTACGTGTGACTGCGAATTAAAAGGTACTCAAAGTTTTTAAGTTACTACTACACACAAAAAAAAAAAATTAAAGTTGTGATGTTGGAAAATTTGGTTTACGTGAATCTTACACGTTTTATTTCTGATTATTATCAAAGGTCAGCTTCTAAAATACATCTGGTTATGTGCGTTAAAATGTATCAAAGAAAGTGTTTTATTTGTGACGCAAACTTGCAAGTTTGCACAGAGCAAACTTGCAAGTTTTAGATTAATTTTCGATTCATTTTGAGCAGTGCCAGTCGATGTACAAAACAGCTAAATTAGACGCAATTTTATTAATTAACATTCAGTCATTTTTTTCCCCCCACTAAATAAATGTACCCAAATTGCAATCTGCATTTGTCTTAAATCTTATGGAGTGAGAAGCTACTGCAACAGAAGATTACTTATTTCTGCGGTTGGCACTGCAACCATGCAACTAAATCCCAAAATGAATTAACCCGAGCCACAGCAAAAAAGTAATGTCTGCAAACATCTCCTCTGATTACGATACCTCCGACGAAACATTGCAAATCATCCTGGGTAACACATCCCACTACTTGTGAAAGAGTTGAGACTGGATCACTGCGGATGTGTCAGTTTGCTTTAAAAAGCAGTTTTTCCAAGACACAACTTTACAGCTGTCTGTTCATACGGACAACAAAAGCTCATCACACATTTCAGGTGCATACATTCTGTAAAAGTCACTTATCATATATTCACAACATTTACACCAATTACTATTATCCTTCCAAATGAGAAACAGAGGAGCCCAGAGCAGCAGGGGCCCATCGTCACCAATTTAAACCCATGAGAGAAATGAAACACCATCTTATTTGAAGCAGTCAAGATGTTCTCACACATCTAATATCGACATTTTTTACTCTTTTTTATTTTATTTTATTTTTTTATTTTTACCTAATAGCAATGAGCTGATTATTGCTGCATGTCACCGTGACTCTACAAATTTCCATCTGTCACTTTCTATGCAGTTTAATAAATTACTATGTGAATTTTGCTTGTATTCTACAGAGCCAGAAAAACAGAAAGGATGTCTCAGTGACATGAATAAAAGGAACTGTCTAGACATATTTTTTGAAATCTTCTAAAGTATGAAGAAAGAAAAAATGTTTTATGGATAGAGTTTCTTCTGTACAGAGATGCGGTTGCATTGTTACTCGAGTTTAATATATGCTGTAGTGGCTTTAACATTTGTTTAGTAAGGAGGCAACAAGATCATGTGACACAAAATGTCAAGATATTGAAACATTTCTCGGCAAAGGAAACTCCGTCTCCAGAACCGCTCTGAACTTGCTGACAATGAGTGATTTTATGTATTTAAGGGAGTCCAAACTATTAATAAGATACTACTATATAAAAACAAGTTATTTGAGCTGGACAGTGTGCTGACTCTTGTACTGAAGAAAGAAAGGAAGTAGTTGAGTTCTTGCTCTGTGGAGTTGAAGGATCGATCCAGGACTGCTCTTTTGACAACACTGGCTAGCTAACAACAGCCAGTTACACTGAAGAAACTTTTATCACTTTTTAAGCATTTGTGGGGCAACAGTTTCAGCAGTCTGTTGAAAAAACTGTGGTTTCCCAAAGAGACATCGCTATGTCTTCCTTATTAATCGTTTTTGTCTTTATTTCATAACATGTTATAATGTAGGATTTACTGTTTTATTTCAGATCAGCCTTCAACACCACCAACCCAAACGTCCTCCACCAGAAGCTCACCCAGTTCACAGTGCCTGTCAGTGGATCACCAGCTTCCTGACTGACCAGCAGCAACAGGTGAAAAGCATCTTCTCCCAAACAAGAGCCAACAACACTGGGACCCCCAGCAGAGTTTCCTCTAGCCTCTCATGTTCTCTATTTACATAAATTACTCAGGATGTAACTCTTGAAATTTGCAGATGACAACACTGTTACTGGTCCTCTCCAGGACAGTGATGGTTAACTGGTGCTGTCAGAACCACCCAGAGCTTAACCCACTAAAGACCGTGGAGATGACGGTGGACTTGCTCCCCTCACTATTCTCAACACTACTACTGTTGATCGTTTCCACTGCATAGGAACCACCCTTTCTTGGGAGTTGAGCCCTCAAACTTAGACACTCTATTCTATGTGAATAGACAACTCAAGATATACAACCTTCCCCAGGAGCTAATGGTCATCTTCTACACTCCCATTGTTCAGTCTGTCCTGTGTTCGTCCTTCACTGTGTGGCTCATCCTAACTGCAACAAACATCAGGTCTGTGGAGAGGATCACAAAGGCTCACATTCCCTCCATCCAGGACTAAGGGTCTAGGGTCAGGACAAGGGCAGCTAACATCTTTGCAGACCCTACACATCCTGGACACAAAGTAACATTTTACTTCAGGTCTGTGCTACCAAGCACTATTTGCTAAAAAAAACAACAACAAAAAAACAGCCGCCACAGAGACAGTTTCTCTGATAAACAGTAAACGGTAAAAACATTCCAAACACTAAAACTTAAATATCTTAGAATATGAAACATTTTCAACCAAAACATTACGTTATGAACAGAACTTTGCACTTTCTCTGAAAAGAAACACTGACATATTGAGAAAGTTCTGGACAATTTGTTCCATACATCCGTAACAGTGGCGAGTGTGAACACACCATGAGTGGTAAGCTGCTAACAACGCTGAAGTTAGCTTCACTTTAGAGCTAAATTTTGGGTTGATAATAATGTCTTTACATTTTATGTAGAATGGTAGACAATACAAACAATTTGGGAGTATTTTAAAAGTACCGTACCTGGCTAACTGTTAGCTGCTAGCAATGCTGAAGTTACTGTTTTAGATTTCTATTGGAGCTACACTAAAGGGCTATTTCTCAGTGTTTTATTGCATCTCGAGAGTACATTTATCATCTTTAGGTTATAATGCCAAAAGAAAAAAAAATCTAAACTGGATAATTCTACACTTATAGGTTCAGTAAAATACAACTTGTAGACCTAATTAGTAAAATTAATGAAAAAAGGGGGATTCTTTTTCTTTTTTTCCAAAAATATTGCTAAAATCTTGTTTTATCCTCATGGACCCTACATTGTGTATTGTATTATATCATGAGCAGGATGTATTGTTACACTCGTAGGGCTAACTGTTATTTTCTTGTAATTAACTTATGCAAGCTTGAATTTAAGTAATTTGTTTTCTGTTTCATAACTGCAAAATGATCACATCTGAATCAAAAACTAACTTACATTCTTAGACTATGTCATATAAAGAACACAACATAACACAGTCCTTTGCATGGGAAAAATAACTAAGACAGGTTTAGCCTGTTGAACATCTTACCAACCTCCCATGACCTCTTTAGACTTTAATAAATCAGTAAGACTCTACCAGAACACCAGACAGCTGATATGCAAGCTGAATATTCTGTCTCCCTGCCTGCCTGGGCATATAGAATATTTTATCTTGCACTGGTAAAACAATGGGAAATGTGTGAATATCAAATTATTAGGCTAATATAAAAAAAAAACTAATTTGCTGACACACTTCTTAAATTTAAAACTAGATATGCTCTGTAATTTGTAAAAAAAAAAAAAAAATAGTCCATCTGTACTGTAATGTCTCCTATCAAGGTTACTCTGAAGAGAGCAAACCTGACTAGTGCGAAGGATGCACATCTGCACCGTCTATGGTGGATCTGCAGGGGCACCTTAAAGGCTTAAGCCCATTTCTGTCAGCATTGTAATGCCTGCGGAGCTGAAGCAAAGCAGAGAGTGAGGCGAGCTGAGAATGTTTATCTTGATCCATATTCTCACATTGATCAATCCCTGGTGGAAGTGCGGCTCACCAGAGACAATAATGACCCTGATCCGGGCACTCGGCATGTCTCTGTTTTGTTAAGTTCCCCGCGTTATCGATCCAGTGGGGCTCTTGAGTGCTGCTTGGATTCACTCCCAGGCCATCTCTCCTCGGCACACAGCAGTGACCAGGCACAAAGAAGGCTCAATTAGCACCGGCTCTGCGTTGTCTGCTCCCCCACCTTCAAAATCACTCCATCAACTGGTAGAAAGGGTGGAAGGAAAAGGGGGGTGGGGGGGGAGGAGGGATGGGGTGTGAAAAGACGGGATAGGAAAGCTAGAGAAAGATAGAGAGAAATTGAACGCTTGAGGAGAAGGGAAGCGCTGACCGTGTTACCTGGGACAAGGGAGCAATGCCAAGGTTTTACGTCAAATCAAGACTCCGAAGCGGCGGCTGCGCCTTATGTTAATGACGCCTCCTCTGCAGGAAAGCATACAAAACAACCCGGCAGCAACGACACACAAGAGGAACACAAGAGACAATTTCCTGCACAGGCTGTAAATGCACACAAGGAAAAGTGGCAAACTGACTCCAGGAGACGGAGGAATTTCACTAGACCTCGAATTAACCCCACCACATCGCCACAGTAGGCAGGGTATCCTAAAGTGTCTGCCGGTGGCTCTGGGTGATAACAGCACAGTAAAACTGACATGTGGTGGAATAATTCTCCGCTGATTCTGGTGAGGCAGTGTGAGGTCTCTGGGCTGCCAAGACGCCCTGTGATCCTAACCGAACCTGGCATGTGCCGTTAATGTTGCAGACATGTTGTCAGCTGATTTGGGCAAGGTGGTGGAGAGACATTATTGGCTCGTACGGGAGGGTGAATCATAAGCAAAGTCAAAAAAGAAAAAGAACACTAAAATGGTGCTCGTATGTGCTGGGGACGTAAGCCTTCAAACGCAATCTGAAGGATCCAACCTTTGAGTCAGGTCCAAAGCGTTTTCTATCCACACAAACAATAAAAATGCATGAAATGTCCTCAACCTCCCAGCCCACCGAAAGCCCCGCTCCTCTTATCCCCTGCAGCCTTGGCGTCACTCTGCGCCGGGGCCAGAGATAAACCACTCAAGACGATGAGGATGATAATGGCAGACGCCGCAGCGCCTCAAAATTCAATCAGCGCCTGGACGTCAATGCGGATGAGTGTAAAAGTGAAATATGTTCGCCAGCGTGTGTTAAAAGATGCCACACAGGGCTCAGAGAAACAACAGCGAGAGATGTGGAGGGCCATGAGGGAAAAAGGAAAGAAAAGGAGTGGGAGAAAGAGAGGGGGAGCGAGAGAAAAATGAATATAATGTGTTTCAACCGCTCAGCTTCCCAGCACAATCCCACTGGCATTTTGAGCAGCGCTACTTTAACCACAGACTGTGAATAAATTACCCTTTTGAACTCAGGGTGATTGCAAATGTGCCCCGGTTTCTCTTGAGACATGTCTGGCACTAACCCTCAGCCAGCCTTGTCACAAAGGCCCCTTCACTGCCTCCCCCCCCCGCCTCCCCGGCCTCTCTCCCTCCCTCCCTCCCATCTACAGTACTTACAGGGCATACACACAGGCAGGCATAACATCATAAAACTTTTAATTTCCTGCCTGTAATTGCTGATGAATTTTCTATTTCTTTCCTAGGTACAAAAGCTGCATTTCCACAGCAAGAAGCTTTTCCAGGATCCAGGGTAAAATTCTGGGGCCATTTTACCCTTTTGTTTTGAGAGCAGGAGCCTTTGTGGAAATAGGCTGTGCTTTTCTTTATCCCTAAAAAAAAAAAAAAAAAAAAAAAAAAAAAAAAGTACAAATCCAAACATCATTTTCTTGATACTTGCACATTAGCCACCAAAAAACTTTTTTATTTGTATTAATTAGAATGGTAGCCACGGGAGACTCGAGGGTTTGTCAATCAAATCACTGGTCAAAGCAATGATTTGTGTCTGATGGGAAACGACATCATAACATACTATAAAGCTCAAAAAAGTCAATTTTACATAATTTATTTCCTCTCCCCAACACGCAGTGGGTAAACATTTCAACAACATTTAGAGAGGCAGCATTTAGCTTTTTAGCTGTAACTACAATGAAAAAAAAAATGTATTGGTCTGATTTTCATTGAAAGTAGAAGTAATTTATGTGATCGGCCGACAGTTGGATCATACAGTGGAAATGCCCATAACTGATGAACAGGGTTCAATAAAAGGTTACAAGAAGTTCCGACATAATTCACTTTTCTCCATTTAGCTTTTTGTTTCAAGGTGCTACGCTTTATGAAGGAGTTATAAAGTTCTAGTTTCAAACGGTTAACATTTCTCTCACTTTCCTGTGGTTTAAAGACCTTTTAGGAATTTTATGCCGATATTCAAAGCAAAGATAAATGCAGTGCCGCCCCAAACCACTACTGTTGCTGTTGCCAGCTGACTGGAGAAAAAAGACACTTTCAAATATTTGTAACAGAGCACAGAAAGTATAAGGTTTGTAGTGGCTCATGTGTGAAGCGGCTGCCTGCAGACTGGTTTGCTGGAACAGGTAGTCCAACGAAGTTACCATCCAACAGCAGCTTGTTATTCTGGTGTGACTCTAGCAACAGTTAGAAAGGCAAAAACCTGGAGATTTCTGCGCAGTAAATTTATTGGTATAGTTGTAGTAATCGATATATCATTTAAGCAGCAGCAGAAGTAAGCTTGAAGTTGAAACGTTGTGTGTGAAAAATGTTTGCGTAAATACCAAGACAGTACAATACTTCTACTCTGAAGATTTCTTGAAAATGCTTACGCTGTAATAATTTGTGTAAAATCTAAATAAAGGTGGAAGATAATTCAGAGATTTGGGAGCCGCAGAAGGGAGGAAAGGAATTTCAGTGAGTAACATTAAGCAGGTTGAATAGCAGCCAGCGGGAGTGAGCCAATGTGTTCCCAAATGCTCATTATAACTCATGGCCCATACATTACTGTGACAATGTCCATTATTTATTAGACTCCACACTGGGAAAGAGCCCAGTTTTTATGACCACAGTCGCCTGACAGGCTGCAACCAAAATAAAAATAATCACCACTGTCACACACACACACGCACGCACGCACGCACGCACACACACACACACACACACACACACACACGCAGACGGTCACAGATTGTTCGACACTTCTTAGTCATTGGCACTGAAAGTTCAGACTGCAATCATTCCAGAGTGGTCAAATGACACCATGCTTTTATTGATTTCAACTTGTTTTTAGAGCAGAAAACTGGGAAGAGACAAGAATTAATTTGTTTCATCAGTCAGTCAGTGATGGGGGTGTGTGTGTGTGGGGGGTGGGGGTGGTGGTGGGGGTGGGGGGGAGTACTATGATAGCAAGCCAATCATTCACGACCGACCTCCAGCGCCGATCGAGCTGTGGTGGTGCTGCTGGGAGGGGCTCTGGTGGTGCAGTCACCCTTAACTGATGTGTTTTACATATCCTGTCACTTTATTCTGCAAAAATATTGGGGCGTTGCCGAGCTCAAACGTGGAAGGTATCGCAATCCATCACCTGGGGAGCTCACCGGCGCCGGTGGGAGGGGGGTGGTTGAAATCTCATCTGGAGCCTTGTCACTGGTGTCCCAGCCACCCGAGGGCCGTTTATGAGAGGCGCTTCTCCAAGGCCGCCGTCGCGGCGGGACTCATCCAGGCATTCACATGACGGCGGCCAAAACGCAGCACCACACCGAAGCACTGACAGACTCAGGCCTTTGACAAACAGTTTAAAGGAAGCTACCCAGTAAGGGAAGCAGTTTCAATTGGCCCAAAAATTTGGCTAAAAATCACTTAATGACCTCCACAAAAAAAAATTGTACATTTGTAAGTTGATTGTATTAACATGAAAATATTTTTTTTTTCAGTTGTTACCCGCAAAAGTGATTCAAGGAGACATTTTTTTTGTTATCAGTTAAATAATTTTTACTTGTTTTTAATTTATAAAACCTGAAGATTTTTTTTTTTTTTTATCAGAAAAATTTCAATTTGTTTTTGCTGTACAGTCTACATCAGCAACAACCTGACAAATTTTTAGAGTGTAATAGCTTAGCTTGGAAATCGCCTAAATCTACAGCAATTCTAAATGACAGGACACTATCAAAAATCTAAACTAAAAACTGTATTGTATTAGCTAATCATGGGATGATAAGACAATTTTTATGATACACATTGAGAAAAAATAACACACCTTCATGCCATTTAGTAGGAATCTGACAGAGCATCCGACTTGATAAACGGCATGATAGACGATATTTGTCTGACAATACAATTAAGATTTTTATGCTTCTCTAATTTGCATTTATAAGAAATAATATTTAAGGAGTCTGTTTGAGTGTAGAATTACCACACATGTTCTGCTTTCTCGCTAATGCCCCCTTCCTGTCCGTCTGTTCTTTTCCCTCCAACAAGAGGTCAAATCTTTCTGGTTTTACAGTGACTAAAAAGCCACAAAGCCAAATTCATTGCATCCCCATGTTTGTTATTTAATGCTATGCTTTTTATTATCCCTCAGCATGTTGGGGTTTAAACGAGGGAGGATCAAATGCAGCTCAAGCCCAACAAATTCTGTGAAATGGCCTTTTAGTGTAGAATCAATGCGAACACATGCGAAGCAAATGCTAACTATAGCATCGTCGCTGGACAGCAGTGCTTCAGTAACAAGTGTTATCTGCCGAGCATTGTGAGCAAACTGTCAGCACCGAAGAGTAAAGCAGGAACTACTATGATTTCCAACTGCACGTTTTAAAGATATACACCCCTTCATATCTGAGGCTCCAGCTAATCATTCACACTTATTTAAAATATTACACCTCAGCAAGGTCTCATCACACCCCTCACATTAATATAAAAAAATAATTAAAAGATGGATAACGTCGTCTAATTTCTTTTGTTTCAGACAAAAAAAATCTATTATTACTGGTATAATAATGTTTTCATTTCGTTCATCATTTATTTGTTATTCTGATTCTCATACACCGACCAAAACAGAAATGCATAATTGACACTCACCAAAGTTAGCAGTGGTTTTCAAGTGCTAGATGCGCTCCTCTCATTGTAGAGTAAAACGAGGTTAACAGCCCACTATGAGGTCTGAATTAGTTAGGGTATCATCTCTGGTTACCAGCCTGCAGCCCCTTGCTCAGGCATGCTTCCCTTAGGCTACGAGCAACAGCTGCAGGAGCGGCAACAACACACCAATCTTGGATAAAATACAGTGGAAAAACTTTTAAACCTCCCATTATTTCAGCATGTTTTGGTTCCAAGGAGCCAGACTGTCTTGTAATCTTCTAAGGTGGTCATGACACAAAACTGTCGAGGCTTCCTTTGATCACTTATGAAAAATCGACCAAAGTCCAAATAAAAACAGCCTATTTGGACTTTGGCTGATTTTTCACCTTTTTTTTTTTCTCCAATCTGACCATCATATGATCTTTGCGATTAGTACTTGAAGAGGAAGTGGCCAAGTGCAGAAGGAGCTATAATAATCTAACTACCACAGATTAAAAGTATCTGAAAAAGTATCTGAAAGTCAGGACCTTAAAAATATTTGTACAGGAAGCAGCAATATTAACTATTTACAGTTTGCCATGTTTTCATCTAAGGGCTTTTCAGGATACTTTTTGTTGGAACTAAGATGCTGTTTTATGTCTGCCGTCTGTTGTCTTCTGAGTTTTTCATAGAATAAATGCAGAGAGGGAAGAAATTATCCCCCTGTGACAAGTAATGTTTATAATAAGGAAGTGCCTAAAGACAGGTTCTTTGCTAAGTCGTCCGTTGCGCAGACACAACACAGGTTTGTTCCGTTTTCCCCTTTGGTCCGTCAGCAATAAGTGGCTCAAATCCACTGAAAAAGCTCAAGAACTGCTTAGAAACATTTCAAAGTGGCCCGACTCCTTGGAAACAAACATTGCCTTTATTCTCATCCCATTCACATCCGTGCATCCCAAGCGAGCACGGTCAACGCGTAGATGCCCGCTGATAAGAGGTCCATAAGTGTCCTTATTACACCTCAGTACCACAACGTGGCTACAATGCGACGCCTGGCCTTGAACAAGCCATCCTTTCAAGCAAATCTAGCTAAGTGTACTGCGGATGTTTGTGAGTAATGAGGAATTTGGGTGATTTTTGCTGACTAGGCATTTATGGATGGTGGGAGGGATGGCTTATGATGGTGTGCTTAAGGGCTGAGGGAGGAGGGGTGGTCACAGGGGGGAGATTAGGCTGAGGGGCAATGAAGGAAAACCCAAATCCATCTCCATCTCAGAACCATCCTAAAGCAGATTACTTACTTCAGTGGCAGAGGGAGAGAGAGAGAGAGAGGTAGAGAAAGAGAGAGAGGGCAGCAGATGAACGAGGAGGCAGTGAACGAGAGAGCAATTAGCCTAGATGCAATTTCGGCACAGTCCCCTGACTTGATATTTGACCTTTAGTAAGAGTCTCGCCAAATATCGCCCGCGAAGCACCGACAGACCATATGGCAAAGTGCTGCTGGAGGCTGAGATCAGTGTGACTCGCAGCCTCTGTATGGTAATGGGAGGGAATGTAATTACAGCGCACTATTCCTGTAGGACGTATATTTCGCTAGCCCGCAATAGGAGTGGCTTTGCATTAAGCGGGCAATGAAATGGAATGGACCCGGTATTTCTGAGCCTGAACTGAAAAATGACTCTTTATGAGCAAGTCCTGATAAGAGAGAGAATACTTTGTTAAAAAAAAAAAAAAAAAATCCTGAAATCCAAGCTAAGAAAGAAAGGAGCTGAACCACAATAATTCATGTCACAGCAGAAATGTGTTGGTTGCTGGCAATGGCAGAACCCCCCACTGAGTCAGATACTCCACAGTTAGGAGAACAGGCTTAAAGCCAGAGATAAGAGAGGACAAAATGCATGCAGACACCAACTAGCATGACTCAAACAAAAAAAAGCTCTAAAACGTAGACATCGACAGGATAATTAAGAAATGAGGATGTAAACAGATCCTTTACAAAAGATATACATGATCTTGAAGAGTTTTGTTAGACTTTTGTATTGGTGAAGACTGGTGAAACTAATATGGCGTATGTTTTTTTTTTTCTTATTAGTACATTCAAATTGTATGCAGTTTCTGTTACAATTATCTATGAATATGAATATCAATATGCAATTGTAAAGAATATGCTCTGCAGTTCCATTATTTACCTTCAAAATAAATAGATGATTGGGTTACATCAAGTGTGGAGGATTTTTTTGTCATTTACACTTCACTGTACAGAACTTTTTTAAATCCATGACTTTCTGCTTTTCTGGTGTCTATTTTTGATAGAGTGGCCCATTTTTCATAGCGTTTTTCAAAGTGGGAAAGATGAGAGAACATGATATTCAAGTCACATCTATGTACATTTACCTGTATAAATTGGGATATTGCAGCAAAAAATAACCACTTAGCAGAACAAGCCCACTATAATAATAATAATAATAATAATAATAATAAAGATTATTTCAACAAGAACTGTGATTTAAACTGGGAAACTGAGCTGGAAAAAAGGATAAAAAAACACATTTTCAGATATTTTTATGCATCTTTTTCAACATTAGCAACAACTGCTGAGTCTTGTATTAATCATTTAGTACTAGTGCAAAATAGGTAGACAATACATGCAATTCAAATATTTTTTATACATATTTTTCTATTCATCTGACGCATTTTAGTTGTTTTTTTTTTCCTTAAGAGTCAGTCAGTAACAAAAGAACAGATGGGATGTGTGTGCCTTTCAGTTTCCAAACCAAGATCCCCATCTCTCTCTGGTGACATCAAAGTAGGAAAAGCAACTCAACTACGCTGCTAACGTTCTTCTTATGCTAAACCTTCTGTGCAAATATAAAACACATATGAGAGGTAGTGTATGTAAACACCAAACTCCACACACGCACACACTCAATATTTGCCCAGTAACAAAGCCTGAGCCTTTTCTGCTCTACTTATATTCATAAAGAAGTCCCATTTAACACTGAAAAATGCTTAGTAACGCTGCTAAATTATTATGTGTGAATGCAACTTTTAAACTGTACTGAAAAACATTACCTTACCTTGAACAGTTTAGTATTACTATGGCTTTTATGATGCACAAACAAAACTATTTTACAAATGGTTTATTGAAATACCAAATTATAATGAGGTTTTTTAGAATATTTAATGTGGCAAAATGAGATTTTGTTTTCTTCCTGATCTTAATTTTTACCAGAAAAAAATTAGGATCCATCGATCTGCTACCAAGTGACCGTCGTTGCTGTTGAAACCTCTGTTGTGCTGAAGATTTTTTTTTTTTTCCCTGCCAGCCAAGCTGGAAGACAGAATCACAAGTCTAGACACCAGTGCAGGTTCCTTGAGAGGTGATACAATAAGATCCAAACCTTCCTGAACATAATCTGCTAAGGTGTTTTTTTTTTTTGTTTTTTTTTGATACTCTGAAAAATCTACTGAAAACTTTCTGTTCTTCCCTCCTTTCTTTCTCTCCCAAACTATTGTTAGGCCTTGAAACAATTGCTCTAACTTGTGAGAGAGCAGTATTACATATTTAACCACTGGTTGGCAGTAGAGCAAATGTAAGGGTCAGAGTGTCTCTTTTTTCCATTTTGCATCATTGCATATAAATATAAAGTACGACACAACAGTCTGAATAAGCCACACATAGATACCCAGCACACTTTACAATAAATAAAATGCATCTTAAGCTTTTCTACATAAAAGTGAGTTTTTCTACTATGCAAAAAAAATCTGCAGAAGCGTAAAAATTGATAAAAAAATAATAAAAAAAAGAAATGTAGCTCTGATTAAGGCTGCAGCTGGTTAAAAGACTTTCACTTTGAGAAGGAAAGGAGAAAAAAAATGTGTTTGATTTCTGTAGAAGTTTTTCTACAGGAACATTTACAGGTGAAAGGTCACCCAGTGGGAGTTTGTCTGGGGAAACCACAAGATTTGGGGATTTGGAGTAAATTTCCAACATCAAGTAGAAATATCCTTCATGTAGGTAAAGTCTACATCCAACCTATGTTGTTTAAAAAGACATTTGTGCTACAAGTATTTTAAAATAAATTGCAGCATTATTCCAGATAATTTAATTAGTTACCTAAAACTCAGACCCACATGAATGGAGACTGGAAGAAATCAAAGCATCACCTTTAAATGAAGATATTTTTTGCAAATAAAATAGAGTGTGGAGGTCTTTCGATTTTCAGGACAGAAGATTAGGGCAGCGTGAGCAGGAAGGAAAGAAAGGCTGTGCTAGGACAGGCGCAAGGGAGGAGCAGTTTGGCTACCTGAGGGATCCGGTCTGGAAATCCCCAATCTCCCAGCCAAGTCGCAGCTCTTTGAACAGCGAAAGTCGTCAGCCAGCACGACAACAAACCATGTGGGTGTAACGAAGCGAGGGCTAAGCGAGGCAACGTGCTGCCAGTTCTCTGAAATGTTAAATTGAAATGCAAAGTAGGAGCGGGTCGTCTTGTTTAGAGCAGATTTCTTAGCATCTGTGTGGGAGTCCTAAAACTTGGAGGGTCCACACGCAAATCTCTGCATATTTAGAGTAAATCAACATAATATTTAGGTTAGGATTGGAAGGTACACACAGCTGAGGCAGAGTTTAATTTTGCTCAGGTAAATGAGAGTTGAAGCAATCTGTTCTTGAAATATGGTGAATAACAAAAGCTCCATTTCAGGAAATTAAATTTTAAAACACACAAAATATTAGCTTTCACTAAGAGTCACGCTTCTCAGTAAGGCTTCTGCATCACACTAGTTGTAGCATAATTATTATCATTATTATTACACATATAAGAAATCAATGTTAATTAAAAATGTGCGTCTAACTAACAAGAAGTAATCAAAGTTTAAGAATGAGTTGGCAGCAAGTTAAAGGTCCAATATCATCAAGATAGGTTTTTACATCATTTTTATGGCTTTTCTTGTTGTCTTTCGCTTAGTTTTACCTGGCGCTGCTTATCCTAAATGCCCTTGACCTTCGTATTGCTTGACTAGTGGTTTATTATAAAAGCTTACGTTTAAAACATCGAGGTTAAGCACTGTAAAAGCAAAGGTATTATAGTGGTGTAAAAAAAAAAAATGACTGTATTGGTTTTTACGCAGCTTTACTTTCATATCAAACAGAAATAAATATTTCTTCTGGCGCTAGTGCCCTTTATTGACAGTCACCGGACAGGAAACGGGCAAAGAAAGAAGGGCTGAAAACATGCAGCCAGTGTCGGGACTCAAACCCAACTTTAGCCGCTGCTTTTCCACTTCACCTCTGTCAAAAGGTAAATCTGACTGGAAATTCATCACAGTTTATAAGGAGCACAACAATTTGTCACAGCTTGCGTTTTAACTCCACACACACCCTGTTCTCTGACCTGATGGATTATTTTGTGATTCTATCTTTTTATTTATTTATTTATTTTGAGTCTTTGTAATTTTAAAGCAACATGCTGATCAACATCCTTTCCTGGCAGGCAAGCTTTGGACAAACCTTCAGGACCAGCTCACTGGGTTCACCTGACCACATTTCCGCTGTGCGGGCCGCTCTTTGTCTGGTGAAAACTTCACGATATGCCTCAGTAAAAACACAGACGGCGCCCATGCAAAGCGTCCGGGACACACGTCTGGGGGAAAAAACAAGCACACATAATGACCTGCGATTGTTTTCTCGTCAGAACCACAAACGTCCGTGTGCTTCATTGGGATTTCACGGAGCTCACCAAGACAAAGTAGTGTTGTTACGTGGAAGGGAAATTGTACAGTTTTCATTTTGAAAAAAGTAAAAATTCCCCCAAAATTTGTATGGATTTTTTTTCCATCCCTGGCTAGTTTAACATTGAATCTTAAAAAGTTAAACACGTTGATGGGTTTCCCCTTACAGCACACACAAACCAACAGACTTAAAACTTTAGGGAAGTGCTGGGAAGCCAGGACCAACTCTGTTTTTCAATATCAAAGTTTTTAATTTTCTGCTCTACTCAGCTTTGGGTTTTCAGCGAATGGAGGTTTTGTATGCTAAGCTTGAACTGTTTTGTCAGTTTTAAACCTTGGTTTACATTGAAACACAAAGTGGTGATAATGTGGAAAAAATAAGTAAGGGTAGAATCCTAAAATAGTTACTTATTGAGGAACAAGTAAGAAAGCCAGCTGATATGAACTGTAAAGCACAATATTCTAATTCAAACTGTTTCTGATGAAGCTAGAAAACGAAGCAAAAACCTGGATCAACAATTTAATACAGAGCCAGTCCAAGGAGACTCCCACACTGCCAAGTCATTTCTACTCAACAATAATCAAACAAGGAAACTGGTCACAGTTTGAAAAGACACAGGCTGCCCTCTGAACTGATTGAAATTACTTCTCTCCCCTTTACAGAATGCCTCAGACAGCGCATTTAAGGAATGTCAATAAACTGCGGACGGCGCAGCAGTCGAACGGCTGAACGAGGGGAGAATCTCCCCCAGCTGTAGTCAAGAGGGGAAAAAAATTAATCCACCTGATTGTGGCATTATAAATCCTATCCTTCGCCTGCGGACCACAGGGTGACTTCACACCTCTATGACACACTTGAACCTCGGGGCATCTCAGAGAAAAAAAAAAAAAAAAAAAAAAGAAGGAATATCTTTCTGGGCATGGTGTCAGATGCTCATCATGAAATATTCATAAACTGAGACCGGAGCCACAAAAGACGAGATGGCAGCCTGAGAGGATTTGACTTGCAGAAATGGAGGTGGTTAAACCGCATTGACCAGTTTCTCTCATCACAACTTGTCAGTCACAAATTCACCTCATCCACGTCACCATACCACGGAGCCACCTGTCGTTTGCTCTCTTTTAACTTAAACACGCAAACCTTTCACTTTGCTCCACACTAAGACAACTGACTAAAACGACCGAGAAAAGAAAGAATAATAGAATTTGATTTTATATGAGAGCTCCAGTTTAACTGTGAAAATTCAATGTGTAAAAAAAAAAAAAAAAAAAAAATCATCCCTATTTTTTGAACACATGTATTGTATAGAGGGAGGGTACAGAGGGGTTAAGAGTATGCTGACCAGAATAAATGTTACATAGAAAAGAATATTATTTAGAAGAAACATATAGCGCAATTAAACACAACCCGGAAGAATGTAGTTCTGGACTGGTGCTTCATTGCGTCTGTTCTTCTTAAAACCCAACACATGGATTAATACAAAGTCAGCAAGTTGATACAGTAGGTTTGGTCTCCTTAGAAACTGTTTTATCAATTGCCATAATAAACTAAACTTGACTGCATTGTTTCATAGCTACAATTGAATTTGAATGTGTGTTTTTGACTTATGTCTATGTGAATGGATCAAACAGACTGCATATTTCTGCAAATAAAATGAGACTCTGTTTTGCAAAGTGCCCTGAGACAACATTTATTGTGAACTGGTGCTATATAAATACATTGAGTGACATTTAATGGCAGTTTTTAGTACGCTGGGATTCTCCTATGCACCAGCACACACAATAAATAGTGGTTGTTACAGTCTGTTTTGAACAGGTCACATTAGTAAACAAACTTTTTTCACCTTTCCTGGTCATTTTAAGCTTTTGGATATTCCCTCCTTCTAACTGGAGAAAAAAAACGTGTTTTTAACCAAAGCAGTTTCAGGAGAAAAGGTGCAGCACACAACTATGAGGCTGTGAACAATAGTCAACAGACTTCTATCAGTGACAGCTTTAAGACTATGTTAAATTTTGCAGCAATACAAAGCTTGCATTTTACATGAAATATTAAAAGTCAGAAGCCTTAATGTCTTTATCGATTTTGTTATTTACAGCATGTTAATAAAAGTCCCCAATAAACATAAAAGGGAACAAAGCAGGGATATTATTGTCTAATAAAACACATTTTTTTGACCTTTGTTGGAAGTAAATGCTTTTCATTGTGGCATGAATGCAACCCAAAGTGTTTTGCTCCACACGGTCATCATCTCCTGATTGACTACATGTGATGTAATTACACACAATTACAAACATAAAGATTGCAGTTTTGCAGCGTGGTTGCAGATAAATCAAATATCTGAATGAATGTAGTCTGTGCAGGCAAAGATCTGCAGCGCTAGTTTAGATGACTCTATGTTTAAGACATCAGAAAGGAATAATATGAATAATATATTTACACCCTGGTCCTTATCTACACAAACAATGTACACCTTTTGTGCCCTCAAAAATTGGATAAAACCTACGAGTTTAATTCTCATGAATTAAACAGATAGGTTCAATTCACAAGATTCGAGTTTAAAACTGCACTGCCAGGTATGTAGCAGTTGGCAAGCATTTATGGAAAACAGGAATTGTTTTGTGAGTATTTATGTTGCGTTACAGCTGCCCCCACAAGCGTCCAACTCTCAAAGACCAGAGCTGTTTGCGTAAAGTGCTGGTGATTTTGGTGGCAGCTGTCTCACATGAGCCGTAACTATGTCTTCTTGTGACTGTCCCTGATGTTGCAAAAGATCTTTGCAACCTGCAAATAAACGATCAAAAGTCTGTAAAATGCTGTTGCTGTTATCCTATACAGAGAGTTTAAATGTTTTGATTGTCGTTACCATTTCTAATAAGAAGAATTATAATCCCACCACGTTACGCTAAATATCAAGAGATTCATTAAGAAAAGCTAATTAATTAATTCTGAGAGCTATTCTTAAAGTGTTTGTGGCCCTTTGTGGCGCACCATGGAAGTGAATTATTTTGACTTCATGATGTCGTAGTGTATATAATTTTCTGTCTACACCTACCCGATCATCCCCTGTCTATCCTAAAACTCTTTAGGATCTTGCGGTCATAGACGCTAACAAACAGAAAATCTGAAAAGCCTAAGCTATAGACAGCATCTAGTCAGTCCCTTTCAGATTACTGTAGAAACACAATGAAAGGGGGAATAGGGATGCAGAGTGAGTACAAAAATACACTGTCCATTTCAACATCACACAGATTCATGTCAAAAGAATATGCATTTGTTTATACCTGCTTCCTACCTTCAACAAAATGTTGCAACCTAGAATAAAATGTTCAAAACCCTGTACCGTTCTCACTAGGTGTCTCGGAATGAATGGGAATCCTGCCGGAAGATTTTGGTTATCTCCGCTTTGTGGCCAGTGCGATACGGATCCACTTCCGATGGGGCGACGGACAAAAGTTAAATGAGCAGTAAATACAAACTCGATAAGATTCAGTTCACCTCTCAACAATAATTAAGTCTGATTCAGTGAGTTTTGATTTAATAGAATACAATAGGATGTGATACAATCAGTTCGGATAAAGCAAGAGAAAAGTGCTTTGTGATTTACAGAGCATAATTAGTAGAAACAGAACATTTTCTCAAGAAAGCCTTGTACTATAATACCTTTACATAAATCACGTTGCTCTCATTAATCGGACACTTTGCCGACTCAAAAACGGAAACCGGGGGGGGAAAATGCGCTGGTCAGCATTGTTTTTATACCAGATGCTATAAAGTAAATTGTTTCTTTGTGAACAGGTCTGCACCAGACTGATGAGGTTCAAATGTACTAAGTGAACTTCGAATTCAAGATGAAGAAACAAAGAAAACATCTGCTTTGGGAAAGCATTTAGCCTTTTTGATTTCTGTGAAGGTCATGTATATGACAATGATTTAAGCAAATGGATCCTCCAAATAGAATACACAGCACCATATCCGTTACAAAGAACAACAAAGTCAATGTTTGGAAGGAGCCATCATAAACCCTGATCGGAGTACAGTAGAAAATCTGTGGGCAGAGGTGAAAAAGGTGAGTAAGGTGAGTAAGCAGAGGAGACTACAGACCTAACTCACCTACACCAGTTGGGAGGAATGAACTAAAAGACCAAAGTATTGTAAGAAGCATCCATCCATCCATCCATCCATCCATCCATCCATCCATCCATCCATCCATCCATCCATCCATCCATCCATCCATCCATCCATCCATCCATCCATCCATCCATCCATCCATCCATCCATCTAAATCCAAGGATGATTTAGAGAGAGACCAATGAACCTGACAGTCATGCATTTATACTGCAGAAGAAATCCAGAGTGGAAAAGTAAACATGAGAAGCTAAAGAAAAATAATAAAACAAAAAAAGATCGAACAGACACCATTCTCGTTATTCTGGAATTTAGTAAGTATAAACAAATTTGATGAATCTAACTGATCCAAATAGCAAAGTTTTGTCTGATTTCATGTCAGACTGAGAAAAAATATGTTACGCCTTGTTTTTAAAAAGTGGATACAGATGTCTGGTTTTTACTACATATGTAAAAATGTCACATATTTTGGACATTCGCATGTCCAAAATACGTGAATGGATTCATGACTCGGAGATATTTACTAGTAAAATCGATTCATAGAGTTTTCCATCATTTCAACTCCCAATTTTCAACGGACATTGAATAAAGTTGATGTTTATTCAGTAAACTGATCTTAGCTTCACATTCACACTTCCCAGTTACAGTATATCTACAGCTTACTGTAGTCAAAACATAAAACAACTGCAGAAATAAAATCCCCCAAAAAATTCAGAACCACACTGGCCCAATATGGTGCAATACTCTATGCATCTTTACTGAAGACTTTCCTCTCAGTCTTTCCTTTTTTTTTCAGTCTCTCAATAATGACGAGATACCTTTTAACTTCGCAGCCCGAGTTAACATCAATAATTTATTCTTCTCCATTTAAAATTTAAAGCGCTGCACATTAACGTCTTGCCACACCTGCTCCTTCACGCTGTCCACCCTCCGCTGGGCTTTTTTTTTCCCCCGCCTCTGTCCCCGTCTCTCTCTTAGCTTCTCCTTACGCTATAATGAAGACAATGACAAGTCCTCCTTCTCCCCGCTGAACCACGGATGTTAAATGAAACGATGGCAGAGAAGGCGACAGACCACATAATGTAAGGCCATCGTCCAGACGCCTCCAATTACGCTTTGGCCTTAATTGGTGGCCGTGGCAAGGATGAGGAATCCTTCATTGGTGTGCTGCATTTGCGCCTTTCAGAGCGCAGCATTGGCCCAGGGAGGACAGCGAGTCAGTGCAAATGAAAGCTGACAGAAAATCCACATGGTACAATCGGTCTAGGAGAAAAAGGGCATGACAGTGACTAAAGGGGACCTGGGCTCTGAAATAACTGGGGGTAGTTTGCAGGGCAAAATCTGTATAATTAAGCGGTCTGCATTGTTGTTCAGATGGCAAATTCCCTTTGTCTTGACAGGAGTGTACCGTTGCCCTTTAGGCTGCGATGCGTGGCGGTGTTCACCGTCTCCTTTATTTTTTTTTATTTTTTTCCACACTCCTCCAGACCTCTGTGACCAAGTTAATTTTCAAATTTTCAGCTTGAATAAATCCAGTAAGTTAGAGATCCATGGATCTTAAGGCCACATGTCCTTCAGAGTTTTTCCTTCACATTTTTTTTTTAAATTTATTTATTCTTCACCCCCTCTCCTTAGCCCACAGAGATTGACTTGGAGCAGCCGGTGTTATCTCCAGAGAGGCAAAGGTTGGTGGGGGTAGTGGGGGGGGAAGGCCACAGATTTGTCCTTATCTATTCTGAGCACACCTAAAACAAATTAGACCTGGCGGCCGCTGCTTATTTGGCTCCCCCACTCTCATTAAGGGGCTGAAATCCAGGCTATTTTCCTCGAGGTCCTGCCTCTCTACCATTTTGGGGTCTTGTCTTTTATCGCTACAGCAAAGGTTTCCAGACAGACATGCCGCCGTTTCATCTCAACCATTTCATGTAGTCAAACCAGCCCTGCACAAATACCGAGACTGGGAGAGTGAGCGTCCCTCCCTATGCTGAGACACTGTTTTCCTGCACATCACTTGATGCTGGCCTTTGACATTTGTTAATTGAAAGAGCAATCTGTTCAGTCTCATCCTGCTCTCCCTTCAGCATTATGCTGCAAGCAAATCGAAGCCTCTTTAGGTGTAGCTGCATGTTTTTTTTTTGTTTTTTTTTACTTTGTCTTTTGAATGAGAACAAATGTCTTCAAATTCAATGTTATACCGCATTGCATAGTTGCATAGTACCATATTGTATTTCGGTGTGGGCGATATGACAGCACTGAACTCTAAAAATGTTGAAAAATTGATCATCTGCAAATATCAAAAATATTGTAAAGGCCCAAGTAATGCAGACAGTGTTGCGTACTTTGATAAATTAGGAATATCACGTTCCTTTTTTTACATATTTTGTGATTTTTTTTTTTTTTTTGTCTTTTCTTTGAAGGTAATCTTGGCAATGTCATGTTTGTAAATATTCTCAAACATTTTACTTTGTAAAATAAAGTTTAACAAATTACTAGTAAGTAAATAAATAATTACTAATAATTTGTGTTTTTAACCTATTGAATCAGCAATCATTTTCATCACTACTTATTTATTTATTTTTTTACAGGAAAGTATAACAAAAGAAAGACTGTCTTAGCCAGTGCAGATGCATGTCATACTCAAACCACACATCACCAGTTAATAAGAGCTACAACTGAGTGCTTAGTTCACACAGTTAACTGCAACTGGAAGAAAACGTGCTTCAAGGGAAATTATCAGGAAGTCATACAGAAATAGAGAATGGATGCTAATGTTAACCTATAGTTTTTATACTCTTGAGCATTTTATTCTTTATCCCTTAGCTTCAAATAAATTACCTTTAATGTTGCAAGCATTCTCTTTGTCCGACTGATGTTGGTTACATTAAAAAATATGAATCTTTTTTCAGATAAATAAGAATACATTTAAAAAAAATAATTCATAAATGTCCTTTGGCTGAAATACCCAGGTATATGCTTTTGATTTGGAAAATCTTGCCCCCAGAACGGTTCATATGTCTGTTACTCAAGTGCTTTATGACAGCAAATGTAACACCAAAAAAGTCTCCAAAATATTATTGATCATGCCGAGTATATAATAACTGAGAAGAAAATGAACCAAGGGACATGATTTGGTAACACTTTATTTGAAGGGGGGTGAATAAGACTGACATGACACTGTCATAAACATGACATAACACCTGTCATGAACCTGAATAAGCCTTCATGAATATTTATGACTGTTGTCATAAAGTGTCATTCGGTAAATTATGACACTTTTAATACAAAGTTGACATTATTCAAAATGTCTTTGTTATGACAACTTGACATTAACCAAGAAATCATTACTGATATAAATTTGTTATAAAAGTATTAATGACTGCACTTTAAAAATTAGGTAACTTTATGTTATTAAAGGTAAAGTGTTATGTCATGTTTATGAAAGTGTCATGACAGTCTTATTCAACCCCCTTCAAATAAAGTGTTACCCACTCTACTACTAGTTTTTCATGGAAAATCGACCTTTAATATTATGAAGTAGAGAACTTACTGTTATGTTATCAATGACAAAATAGTTTGCTTTTTAAGATGATGTTATAGTTAATGTTGCCTGGCGTTGCAGAGCTTTGGTCACTCAGAATTAAATATACCAAAATGTTATAAAATGGCACTCAGAACTATACGTCTGTATCAGTGAAACCATTTTTGACCATCATCTTCAGCAGTGCTCTCATATATTGTTAACATATCTCTTTTTAAGGAATAAAATAATATTATGATTAAAAGAAAACATTATAGTAACTGTGACAGTGGTTCTGATAAACCTGTTTATACCTGCTAAACAAAGGACGCTGAGGGAGGCACACAGACAGATATTTACGAAAACAAACATATTCCACTGCTTTTGCCTTTCTCATCCATATGCAAACTGTGCAAAGATTTACAAAATCACATTTTAAGAAGTAAAGATCCATCCAACTTTGCACATGCCAACTATTTGTAGACAAAAACAAATGAGTCATTTTTAAATATTTTTTTTCCCCCTATGTTTGGGTTGAGTTATCTTGACTGTGTCAAAAAAGGAGAACGGTTGAGGTCATATTTCTAATTAAGGTAAAACGTAACATTAACCGAATTCATGAATGAATAAATGTCAAATGTTTGTGCTTTCTCTAAAACATTGCACATTTTCTGACAGCTCTGTGTGAGCTGGTTATGGATTATGTTAGCACATGGCCGTATTCTGCAATGATCAGAAAATCCTGGGTTACAAAGCCTACAAAATGCTGGTTTAGAAACAGTTAATCGGACTCACATAATGTTAGCGTGTTTTGCATTTTCCTTTCATTACGCTTTCCAAAATGCAGAAAAACGTACTTTTACTCCACCAAGTTATAGTCATTTGTTAGCTTCTTTGACAAATTAAAAGTTAGTTTGTCGTAAATAGCTTAAGCAGCAAACAAAGAGAAAGTCTCCTCCTGCTCTCTCACATGAGTATAGCATTTGAATGTTAATGCGGGACCTTTGAGCCATCTGAGCTCAAGCTATGCAAAGGTAACTGCTCGGGAAATGTTAGGTTAGATGAGATTCATCTGCCAGACTAATCCATCCTGGAGCCTGAGAGCAGCAGCAGAAGCGGGAGCAGCAGCAGCAGCGAGACAGAGCAGGATCTGCTGCAGAACGGCATAGCGGTGACACGGGGCAATTCTCCAGGGCCTTGCATTAGCGCGCTAAATTAAAGGGGGTATTAGATTAAATTGGCTCTCCGATTTCAGGGGTGTGAGTAAAATTCTGATTTGCATTTTCCACCGCTGCTTAAGATATAATTAGTTCAGGGTGATTCCCATGTGGAAAACATTGACAGGCAAATCTAGCTGGTTGCCGGTAGCTTATCGTCTCTTGCAAGGCAAAAAGGTACGCTCAGCTCATGCCTGGTGCGTTACTCTGTGCTTGTGTGCCTCTTTGCCTGTGTGAGTGGGAAAACAGGTGCAAGACAGGAAACATGCTATTTGTGAGTTCTGTAAGCTCTGCATCTGAGGTTACTACATCACCCGGTTCCTCACGTTTTCAACAGGATGACAAAAAAATTTAAGCAGCTATAAAATCAACACACTGTTGATATTGGCAGGAAAATACAAAATAATGTACTTTGCAAAAATATTCATGACAACTGGATATTTTTCCTTTGCATGGTGTTAAAATGAAAAAAATAAAATAAAATAAAAAAATATTTGGGTTTTCAGTGATAGACCTAAACAAAGTAGTGTAGAAGTGGAAGAAAATGCATAGATAGTGTTTTTTTTTTTGTTTTTTTTACAAATAAAACTGAAAAGTGCTGCACATGTTTGTATTAGCATTACTTGATCTAAATCATGGAACTGTAGCTGTGGCTTTGCTCTTAGGGTTTTTGTCCTGCTGGAAGGTGACCCACTGCACCCAGTTTCAATTTGCATAAAAGGTTTTCATTCAGATTTGCCCTGTGCTGAGTGTCATCTCTCTTTCCATCGACTCGTCCCGATCCCTTTTACAGAAAAGCAACCACACAGCATCACGCTGCCACCACTGCAGGGTTTGGTTTGGTGTGTTCAGGGCAATGTGCAGTGTTAGTTTTCAAGGTAGAGAGCCACGTTGTGGTAATTTGGCAGTTACTATTTATTATACTATTTATTTTTCGGACCACTGATTGAACAGAGCTTTGAGAGATATTTGAAGCTTGGGAAATTGTTTTATAACCTAAATCTGCTTTAAAGTTCTCCCCCAACTGGTCCGATGTACTCATTTGCCTTCATTATGCTGTTTGTTCCCTAATATTCTTTAACAAACCTACAAGGTCTTTGCAAACGGAGCCAAATTTATACTCAGAAACAATACAAATCCACACAAGGAGACTGTCTTTACTAGCTAAGCAACTTCTGACAGTAATTATTTATAGTGGATTTTATTTAGGAGTAGCAGAGTACAGAGGGCTCAGTACAAAAGTATGTCACACATATTCTATTGGTCTGTATTGGTCCACCACATACAACCCAGGAAAACACTAAACACTTTTGCATGACACTGTATTTGCATTAATGGAAGGTTTATGTAAAAAAAAAAAAAACATATCTCTCTAAACTAACTCGTGAACGTCCCTCTTCTGACACCAACTTTTGACTCAAAAGCATTTCCGTAGCCAAAAGCTCACCTGTAATTACAAACGCAGAGCCAAAAATAACAATTACTGCCGGAAAAGTCCATCCTATGAATTACTGAAGAAGGTGAAGAAGCTTTTAAAAGCAAGTGCAGGTTTGCTTAGAGGCTGCACACCCTTGCTAATTCCACCCTTCTTTGCAAATAGATGTTTTCCAGAAGCGAGTCTCGCCTCGGATAATAAACATGAATCCAGCTTCCTGCGCACCTGTTTGGGGGCACCTGTTCGAACATGAAACTGACACATTTGGAACATCCACATCCAGTCCACACTAAACCAAGGGCAGCATTGTTTTCCCACACTGCCCAAAAACTACATCAACTAAACTCAGTTTACCTCATAGTGCATTAGAGGCATTCGAGAGACCCTGGTTATTGTGCTAGCAATGTTTCTTGCATTAAAAGGCATTAAATTTAATTCAAACCTACATATTTCTAAAAATTAGTTTCAAAAGTCAACTTCTTCCCAAATAACCGCTAGCTGTACTAACAAACTGTAACACTTGTGTTTTCAGTGAGGAATGTTTTTGGCCAAAATGAGAGCAACAACAACATCAGTAGCCAGAAAACATGATATAAGCTGAAAGGCATATATGGTGAGCTTAGAATACTTAGTAACAAAAAATCAAGTGCGATATATTCAGATTAACTAAGAATAAAATATGTGAACCATCTGGAATCAGTGTACAGTAGTTTGGTCCCTGTTTGACCAATTCAACAGTTCAAATGATTTTTTTTTCTCTTGCCTAAATCAATTTTTTGGCAAAAACGAATACTTACACCATTATTTTAGGAAGAAGATAACATTGTGCTTTTCACCTTTTTCTCCATCTAAGATATCCCTAAAGTAAATAGAGCATCAAAAATACTATCTTTTTTTTGTTTTGTTTTTTTCATGAATCCAAATAGGTTTTTCCAAATCTCAAGCTGTATTTTAAATAATCTCTGATGAGAGTAAAATAATCTAGACAAGGTTGAACCAGCATAAACATATAATGTTGACCACGATCTGGTCAAAAGCTGTACAGAAAACTCTAATACAGCCCTTTGTTTGTGAATTAGATACCAACTTTACACCACCATGGACATCCAGTACCTCTGATTGGAAATCCAATTAGGTTCTGGAATACCTATTTGACATTTGCTGCCCTGGACAGAAAGCCATCTAAATATGTCTGTAACTGAGGTTTGGTTTTTAAATTGATTAACATCTAATTTAGTAATTGGCCAATTACTAAATTACTAAGTGAGGAGGTGAATAATTTGCCTTGTTTCAATATTTCTTTTGTTTGTTTTAGCCCAGCCCCTAAACATAAGAAACAACTACAACTTATTTGTTCAATTTGAAAATTATATTTTTTTAAAGAATTAAGATAGAATCAGCAATAAAGTAGTTTTGTTATTCAACAGAAGACAGATAGTTAGATTCCAACAAGGAGAAAAGTTTTTTGTAAGCATCATCCTGTCAAAATGAGTGTCATGATTGGCCATCTGGTTAAATTTTATGTTCCACAGTTAGTAGAAATGCATGAAAATACAGTTGAATCACCGAGTACCAGCTCCTTTAGTCTGTTTTGTTTCTTTTCTTCTTTTGTATTTTATTTTTTATCGAACCAATTCCAGTGCTAAACTGGTGCTATTGCTCACTCACGTAGCGCCAGTTCTTTTTGCTTCCACCTCTGCAAGTTCTGGCTGACACCAATAAAATGGAGCTTTCACAGCACAGACTCTCATCTGGATCAGAGGAAAGAACAGGAGTTTGATGTAGGCTTAATGAAACCAACAACCAACCAACATTGTGTTCTTTATTTGGCTAATTGTAAACAAATAACTGTAAGAAAAAACACAGACTTTCAACATTATGATATGAGCTCTCTGTCTTACATTTCCTTCGTTCAAACATTAAAAAGCTACTGTTCACACAGTCACAGCCACTGTTTTCTGCAAAATTCTTCCACACAACTTTTAAGTCAGTTTTGAAGAAAAAAAAAAAAAAGCAATATTTTAATATGGTCAGATCGGGTTGCAAACGCCTCCTGTACTGTGTGGCTTCCAGCACGCCTGGTGCTGATCAGAGATCACATGGGTGGGATTCTGAGATAATATGATTTGTGCAGGAAAACTGTCAGTGTACACATTATAAGCTGGAGAATGAAACATTTGCTGGACGAGATCTTTATAGTAATGTACTAATATAACACCAAACTGGTTATGTATGTATGTATGTTTTGTTTTGTTTTTTGTTTTTTTGTAGAACCTGTTATCCACTAGCATTTGTAACACTGATCTAATGAAAACTACAGGAAGTGAATATGATCGGAATCAAATTTTTTCTGCAATTTTAACCAACTTTCATTTGATCACAGAAAAGGAGTCAAAGCAGTAATCTGATATTACATTAGTCTATATTATCTTAGAAACCCACGGTAAAGAGGTGGTGGCGAAAGTGAGCAAAGATTTTGACAAACCAATGTCTTAAGTTCAGTCTTAACAAATGAATTCATAAATGCTATTTTTTTTTTCCAAAAGTAGATTAGGTAACACTTTATGATTAACCCAGTTTTCCTCTCTGTGTAATCACTTAATTAATGAGCAAATTATCCGAGCCTCAGGTTGCATCTGTTAGAAACACATTCATCCAGGCCCCTGTAGGCATCTGTGTGAGTCTGAGGGCAAAGAGAAGCATATTTACGGCTGAAGATTCATATTTGGCCTTTGCACTTGACGCCCAAATGTCAACTGGAAAATAAATCAGCTTAAATGAACCTGTTTGCCTTCATAGCTCTCTTGATATGCATCTGTCCCAGACTGATCCACACACACACACAGTCTGCATACTGTGTACCCACACTTCAATCAGTTCATTCATAATGTGTGGAAGGGGATCAGTTTATGGGATTAACCACCGCCCCCACCTCCCACACACACACACACACACACACGCGCATACAACACTTTGGGCCCAGGGAAGGGGGGTGTTTTGAAAAACGCCATCAGCAGCTCCACCATCACTCTCACCATCTCTTGGTGGTCAGTGGCTGAGGCTCTGTGGGATATTGATTCTCCCCATCCAGAGACGGCTTCCATAATTGGTTAAAATGACCGGGTGCGGAGAGAGATGGCTCTCTGCTGAAAACCATTTCCCAGCCCTGCTTGGAGCAGAGCCAAACTCGGGGTTGTTCGGATGCGTTCCAGCCCCAGCCTGACTGGCAGCAATTAGGGGTGTCTGAGCCAAGCTCAGCTTGCGCTCCGCACAAACACCCCTAATTACTGCCAATTAGGCTAGGCGGGTAGGCAGATTTGAGAAAGCAGGGGGATGTTCAGGCATGGGTGGGCATGGAAACAATTTTCAAGGGCTTAGAACGTGACTGGATGAAAAGGTTAATGCTTTGGAGTGCGAGGGGGATAATAACAAAAGAAGGGGAAGCAGAGCCTCCGTTCTCACCTCCAGCGACGAGCCAGGCTTCTTCTTCAACTCCTCGCATTTCCTAAATTTGCAGATCTGGTGGCCTGTTTTGCGGTTCCGACAACTGCTGCAAACACCACAGTTGATTAGCCGCCTGCAGGGTGCACACACCCCACACCTTTTCCTTTTCTTCTTCGCTGGGTTTCCACTGGATGCTGAGGAATTATTCTGTGGGCAGTCTGCCAGATTGGCAATTTGAAACGCACTGTCTGTAACGGCTGCTGAGGCTGCGGGGGAGTGAAGGGCTGTCATGACGATGACCCCGGGAGGTAATGAGATGCCCCCTAAAGCCGGAATAGCGGAAAAAGTTCCAACGCGTTCTGGGAGATTCATTATCTCTGCTTCAGCAGCGCCGCATTTCAGCTTGTTCATGCATTCTCCTGCTAAAGGTCTGCAGTGTTCGGGGGATAAGGTAGAGAGGAAATTATTATTTGCCATTTGCAGCGTCTCTGGCGGCACGCCAGGCTTCCCCGGCCTCTGGGAGTCATTTCTATGCATGCTGGTCCTATTAGGGTTTATTGCCGCTGATTTCCTTCCCCAGAGCATGGCGTTATCACAGTTCCAAGGGGACATACCAATTCTGGCGCTGGGAAAAATCGGCGTCGTGATTCGGGCAATTTTTGCAGTCTGCGGAAACGCACCGTTCGTTTTGTAAAAGTTCGCAAAAGACCTGTACCTTTCCATTTCTGCGTTATAATCCAAGAGCTGACTTAATCCACCATCCTGGAGATTATCCTTCTGCAGGAGCGACACGTCTGCATTTTGTCCATTTTCAATGCAAAGCGCATTGTTTATGTTAGACATGGCTGGGGAAGTGCTTGTCAGTGTTCAGGGGGAGAGCGTGAAGGTGCACGGGCCTTTGTCGAGCTGAAGCTGGTTAGGAACAATGAGTAACCATCCTGGTGTGTCTTCTTCAGCACTAGAAAGCAGAAAACGGAGAAGAAATAACAGTTACATGCACAGGATAAACGGTAAACGGTCTCATGCAAATTCAGCTTTCAACTTCATGTTTCTCTAAAGGTAGCAACTGAACATGTGAAGCATTCTGTGACATGTTTTCAGGCTCTGAGGCTATTAAAAAGCAGTCCAAACGGACCTGCATCTGGTGACAGTGACATGATGAATGTGACAGATCAACCTAGAATTATTGTAATGCTGAACAATATTTGCACATTTCAGGAAAAAAAAAAGGAACACTTTCAACACTTTCAGATCTTGAGAACAAATGCATTAAACATTAGGATGTGAGTGTCAATACTCCAATATATTTATGTGTCTGCATTTTGAAACATCAGAAGGGACCCTCATTCATACTATATATAAAACAACAACAGCCACAATCTTTACATAATTACTTGGATTTCTCTAACGCATTAAACTGTTTTCCACAGGACTCATGGTACAGCTAAAGTGCAGTGAATATATCGATTGCATCTGCAGCAGCGGCGATAGCAGAGGCGGCCCTGTCCGTGTAAACAAGACCCTCACTGGTGTCTCTTAAGAGCACCTGGCATTCATTCATGGCCACTATTACAGTGACAGCCCTCAGTGATAGCCAGCGGTGGATTTACAACCAGATCATGGACCAGACCAACCACAGTGTCAGCTGCCTGAGGATAGGCCTCCTGAATGTGTGTGTGGGGGTGGGGGGGCATTTCCTTTCTCTGCCTTTCCAACCAGTCTGTCTGGATTTGGTTTCCACAGATAAAAGCCCATTAGACACATCTCTCCCTACTTCCATTACCGTTTTCTGGGCTTTCTCTTTTAATTGCCAGTCCGTCGCTGGAACCGTCAAGCATTTCATATCCTATCCGTAGTTTTTTTTTTTTTCGCAAAGAGCAAAATGCGAATGTGCACACGCAAAGCTGAGATCAATTCTCACTGGAGTCGCCCCAAGAAATCGTCCGGTGACCGCAATCGGATGATTTTGTGCTTGAGCGGCGCTCTTCAGAGCAGTGTTGTAACTGAGGTAAGACGTTTGAGCTACTTTCAGTTTCAGAACAGTGTTTAAAGTGAAGTTTTAGCCGTTAGAACAAAACAGTTCTAAGACATTGGCAGCCGTTTTGAAGATCTGCACAGTCTGCTCCTTACACAGCAGAAAACACACGTTTACTGCGAGTGTGAGTTCTGCTAACAACACTACGATAAGTCACGAGGGGAAGTTTAAAGATTTGGCCCTATTGTCATTTTGTCTTTGCTTTGAAATAATTGTGAAATCAGGTTTCGCCACAGAGCTGTGTGACATGATCATTGCCCTCTCTCACATACACAGTGTGACATCACCTCTTATTCCAATAAATATGTTTTTTTCATGACAGAGAAAAAATAATTAAGACTTCTTTATGCATATTTGGACAATTTAATAAACCTTCTGACAGTAAATCTGAGCTTTTACGATATTTTCCAATTAAAGAAAAAGAAAAAACTACCTAACTAAGTACTATAAAGCTCTCCTCCAACTTTTATTTTGGCCCACAGTTACTTTTCAGCACATTATGAGCACGTTTAAAAACATTATTATCACTGTGAGGGACATGATATTCTGTTTTACGCAGCTTCCAAGTCTCATGATGATTTTAAGCTGCATGTCTGGCATAAGGGCTTGAACTACTGATAAATTTGATGGCTAGAAATGTTTCCGACATAATTAAGATAACACTGTACCTAGGCTAATGAAAATTCTTGGTCCTTTTGCTTATTTTGCTAAATCTTCAGTCAGGAGTCTTGGGGTTTACTTTTGATTAAAGTTCACACTAAACTTTCAGAAATCTTTGGTTTGTTCACATTTTTACTACCTATTGTGGAAAAGTTGAATCCTACTGTGTCATGGTCTGTAGTGGAAACTGTTGTTCACTTGGCATTTTTCTTTCACAAAAACTTTACATATTCATCCTTGGTCCATCAATACATTTTTCAAAGCACCACTGCCAAATTTCTAACCAAGTCACATTAGTTTTAACGTGTCACTCCATTTCTAACCAGGCACACTGTCTCTCCATTCTCTTTAGAGAATATCAGGAGATCTTGACTATCACTTTTGGACCTCTAAATGGATAAGCATCGACATATATCTCAGACGTTCTAAATCCGAACGTTCCAAGCATTACTCTGAACTCTTAAAACCAGGACTTGCTGGTTCTGCTGGAACAAGGATGATAACTAAAGGCATTAGACATTTTTAAAATTGCTTTCCTTCAATCAGTTGTACTGACTGATATCGTTCTTTTTTTTCTAGCATAGTGTGATGTTTGCCTCATAATGCAATATGTCATTGAGTTTTACTTTTACATTAAAGCACATGTTCTTTAAAACGTCTTTCATTACATTCAAACCATGCACAACACTAAATGATGATGGTTGATAAACTATGAGGGCCAAAAATTGTGGGACTTCTCAGTTTTAGTAAATTACTGTAATTTTCAGCGTTTGATCTACCGATCAACAATCGGAGCCATTGAAGGAAAAATTCAGAACTTGCCGTTTTTGGAGAAATAATTATTTCCCCGTTTTTAAAAAAAGAAAAAAAAAACGTCTTATTGTAAAATCTTTAACCAATCTGGACAGTAAAAGAACATATATGCTCTGGGTGTGGTTATTTATAGTTCTTATTGTGTTGACAGGTCAGAACTTTAAAGTCATTGATGGAAATCTGCCACAACACGTCTGATCGGTGCAGTTCTATCACTCATTAGAACTGCATTATTAAACTGCATCTTCCCAAAATCCGTTCAAAGAGAGCAGATATCTTCATTGTTAGGTTAAAAAAAGCAAAACATTTAGCCCCACAGACATCACGTTGCCACAACAGCAACAATTTCTTTCCTAAGAAATGTTGAAGTTACTGCACACAAAATGTGACACCAGGGTGCTGTGAGCAATCCCTTCCAGATTTTCAAGTTCAGTGTCGACCAGCAGCCACCCGTAAACAAAACCTCCCTGGCTTAATGATCAGCACCTCCTCAGGGTCATTATTACTTAATCAATTCACCCCTGGAGCGAAATACGCAGCCCAGAGGCAATCAAGTCACGGACATTGATTTTTTCCGCCTGTAAACAAAGTTTCCAGAGACAGAAATGTTCAATACTTGGAGCTGGAGGGAGACAGACAAAAAGGAGAGGGGGGGAAAAAGGGGGAGGAGAAGGAAGAGAGACAGGAAAGAGTGGAGAAAATTAGACAGGATGGAGATAGGTAGATATTCAGATCAAAGGTCAAATCATCCAAAAAGATAAGTAAATAAAGGTGAGTGGTGCAACAGTGTAAACAGGTGAAAAATCCACAGAGATGAGTGCAACAGGAGCAGAAACAGGCTAATAAAATGCGTCTAGGTGCCAAAAGCCAAAGGAAACAGAGAAAAAGACACACACACACACAGAGAGAGAGAGAGAGAGAGAGAGAGAGAGAGCATCACCTACCGGGTTCCCGTTGAGACAAGGCTCCCAAGATGCTACCAGCCCGCCACCGTGTTACCGCACATCACTGCGAGGCGATATGTGGAGGGAGGCGGGGGGGGGGGGGGATTTAATGCAAAGATGCGAGAAAAGACGCACAGACAAGCCGCCCGAGGGTAGCAGAGCCGCCGCGTCTCTCTGTGTCTCTGTAAGTGTGTGCGTTCAGATCGCTCAAAACAAAAGAAGCATTTTTCTCGCTTGTCCTGCCAAACTAGGAAGAGAGGTTGAAAAGTGCATCTATAAGCCAAAACGAGAGTGGGAAGAGGGGTAAAAATAAAAAATAAAAATCTAGATCGCAGCGCTGGATGTATATATAGGTGCTTCCTCTCCTCTTGTATTGTGCGTCTGCCTGCTCTCTGCTCGGTCCGTGTCTCCTGTCGCTGTGTGTGGCTGATTGGTGCTGAGGTGAGGAAGCAGGGATGTGGACACCTACTGATCATTGGCTGGAAATTACTATAGAAACACTGGGGAGGAGGGAGGACTGGAGAGGGAGGGATGTGGCTCGGAGGGGCTCACCGAGAGAGAGAGGAGTATCCGCGCCGCGCTTTGACACAAACATTTCTAACATATTTGTTTCATGGCGGGACCTTTAACGAGGAGGAGGAAGCGGGGTGTCATTTTTTGCCAGACGCGCCCTTTAATAAGGTTTGGTGTGTGTGAGTGGGGAGGGGGGGAGAACTTGTCAAATTAATTTAAATGGCGCTGAGCTGTGATTAAGATAAAATGCCTCCGTCGGGTTGTTGCCCCCTCCCTCCTTCCTATCTCAGTCCAGCGACAGCTATAATTACTGGGTCCTCCGGGATCCGGCGCGTTATAAATCCCGCCTGCCGGCCACCCATGCCTTCAGATCAGCTCCAGCTGACAACCCGGGCTCCTCCTGAAACATTTATTCCCAGAATCCCCCCCGTTTAAGAGTTTGCGCTTTCCTTCGTTTTGATGCTTATTAGCTTTGCTTTAAATCAAGACTCCTATCAAACCTCCACGATGGATTTTTTATTTTTTTTTTCTCACTCAGCACTTATTCTGAGTTGTCGTGGGTAATTTAGCAATAAGATAGAAGCTGACACTGAGGTCAGTTGTAGGATTTGCTTGTTTGGTGCTGTTAAATATGCACACCCTTAAAACGATCTTGTCCTAATTGTCGGTATGAATTTTAGACTGTTTTGACCTGTCCACGTTTGAGCACAACTGTAAAGCAACTTATGCTGCTTGTCCATGCTCAGAGTCAGCTGTGTCGTGAGTTATATTCTCATAGTCTCATTGCTACAACACAATGGCTTGCACAGTGCTCATATCCATCCAAGTCATTACCAGCTGCGTATCCAGACACTGTAATATTTGCTCATTCTTCTTTGCAAAATAGGTTAAGCTCAGTCTGAGTGGAGGAAAAGCATTTGAAAAAGGTCAAATAAGAAGGATGCATTCTCAACGCCTTCAGATTGAAATAAGAACATGAATGAGCAGCCTCCAATTATTATGGCAGTCTCATTTTAAAGCTAGGAGGCAAAATAAAATATTGGACTGCGAAAAAGTTTGCAGCTTAATAATTTGTGTCATTCTGTTGCGTAATTTCTAAGCAGATATGTCATAGCAAAACTGCTCTTTTTTTTTTTTTCTCCTTCTTTTTGGGGGTTTATATTCAAAATTACAGCTCAGCCATGTATCATTTTTGGCCAAAGTTACAAAGAGCCAGAGGGGCTGGAAGAAAGAGCCACATATAGCTCTTTAGCCGCAGGTTGCCAACCCCATAGCCTTAGCATATTCAGCATTTCTCCTCCACCAAATATGGTCAGTCAAGTTGATGCCAGCAAGCTCAGTTTGTGTCTCAACTGACCACCATACTCTCTCTCTCTCTCTCCCTCTTAAAATCTCTAAATCATTTACTTGTTCACTTAAAAAAACACAAGATGAGTTTATATGTGTTGCTCCTATTGAAAAATAGGAGCAACACAACAATAGCCCGTGTGACAACGGGTTTTTATCAGTGATGCACTTAATAACTGTGAACCCAACCACCTTCAGACTGTTGACACCTTCATCTTAATGATCTTAACCCCACATTGCTCAGACTGAGGGTGAAAAATCATCAGCAGCTCTCACTTTCTCACAAAGCTTCATGCTGATGTACTTCCAGCCTGTTTCGTGGTCGCTCAAGGACAGTTGTACATAAGTTACCCAAAAGCAATAAACAAAGGAGAGTTTTAAAAGTCTTATTATGCACAAATTAATAGAGAGAAGGAATAATGTCACTTGGACGTTCCACAGGTTGAGAAGACCTCAGTAGGGACTTGAAGTAGAGTAGCAGGGTGAGTTTTGCCAGGATCTTGTTTCTCTGCTTTCCCAAGTTCAGACAGTGAATAGTGGAAAGTGGTGATTCTGATGATATAAAGGTAGAAGCTGCAGAAGCAAGTTTGTAGGCAGCAGCTTTGTTTGTCACACGATGAGAGTGGCACAGATCCAGGTAAGTATATCCAATAATTAGAAGAGCATCTGCTTTCGTAAAGGTGAACGGATTCAGTGAGTTCAGAAACTTGAGAGTGAACCAGAAATTGAGCAGACTGCTGAGCCGTTGTCAGGGAAAACGCCAAATGGAGATCAGAGTTACTTGATTAGTCAGAAAACGCTGGGAATTAGTTGCAAATTTTGATGTATATGTGTGTACTCATATATATATGGGTAGGCTATGTGTGGTGCCTACTCATGCACCGTATGTTACCATGTTGGATAAAGTTGGCTAAAGGTCTGTCTTGATTTATAGATCGCTGACCCTGCAGCAGACCCTTCCTCTATTTATCCATCAAGCTCAAGAGCAAAGATTTCTTTGTTGACATCTTCAAACCACTTCCTCGATCAGAGTCCAGCCATTCCTCTGTGCTTTGTGTAAACAGCAACATGATAAAACATGTGAAATTTCTATTAGGAAAGCTGAATACTCACTCAATTGATAATTCCAGCTTTCCATTAGAAGTCACTTAAAGTGACAGCACGTCACAAAGGAATAAACAGTCCCTGCACTGCGTCTTCCCTGAGACGGGCTTTGTGTGGGTAAACAAACTGACAGCTATACTGACACATTTCTAAGTCGTACAGCCCTTCTAGGTACGCTGTGTGACACAGGCCTATAGGCTGCTAACGGCTACACTTTGATGAATGTATTTAGAGCCGCCGATAGATAGAAAGGCGAGGAAACAAAGACCTCAACTATAAATTGTGGTTGAATCGTAAGAAGGAATCGTAAGGGCGGGGTGAGAGTTTGGTTGGGAACATTGCACACTACTGGGACAATTTTTCAAATTCAAAATCAAAGAGTAAGTATAGCGTTTTGTTATTTTTTTATTTTTTTTTTAGATCATTTTATATGAATAAATAAGACACATTAAAAATACCACCGGTGAGAATTTAAAAATACACAGTAAAATGTTTGAAACGAGTCTGCCATCTTGAAAGACTGTATTGCTGCAGGTTTTGATGAATTGTATTGTTTTTCTTTTTTGTTTTTTTTTACTGGCCAGGCAAGTTAGTGGTAGTAGATTTAGAACTGTTATAAAATGAGTAGTATACATTTTATTTGTTTCTATAACTAAGAATTAAATAATGCAAGACTTAATACTATTCTTCATGCCACGCTTTAAACAAAGTTGTTGATATCATTAGTGTGATGATAAGCTTTCCCTCAAAGGTTTGTCTTTATTCTTTAAATAAAGAGAAGCAACATGTTCTCCTTATTTATCTTCAGTGCTTCACAAAAGTATTCAAACTTTTTCACATTTTGCTACATTACAGCCACAAACTTCATTGCATTGTATTTGGATGTTTTGTGATAAATCATGTTAAGGTTGTCGTCCTCCAGGAATTTCCAACTGAGCACGGTGTTTCAAACTCTGTAACATATTTTTCATCCAAACCTACCCTGTATTAAAACCAAGTGAAATAAACAAAAGTTTGTGGTTGTAATATGACAAAGTATAACAAGAAGGTAAATGTGTATGAGTACTTTTGAACAACACAGCACTGAAGCATTTAGCAACAATCTCTTGGGTGGGAGGGGGCGGGAGGTAAAAAAAAAAAAAATCATTTTTTTTTAGCAGTGAGACCATGATGGACAACTACATTTAAAAAACCAGCAACCCTTAAAAGGTGAGTTTCTCCAATGTTCTCAGTAGCAGACATTCCATATCCGTGTAAAAAAAATCCCTCTTTGCGAAAATTATTTTATCCTCCATGCGATAATAGCCCCGCAGGGAAACCCGCCAAGGTGCTCCTCACCTCTACCTGCAAAGCTGGTGTGGGTCACCCTTAGTGGGAGCCGTGAAGCTTTGCGGCTGGTCTTTGTTCATGTCTGCATTTCCCCGCATCACCGCCTGTGCACCTATTTCCTCCCATGTCTCCCCAGGCTTAAAAGTGAGCTCTGAGGAGTAATTAATAACCATGAGTCACCAGACGTAGCCTGCGTCTTCTCAATGAGAGCTGAAATCACAGGGGAGGGATGTCATGACGCATGCATGTCTAAAGACTAATGGTGTAAATCCATCGCTTCAGCTGTCTCAAATTGATATGAGCAGTGTGTTCAACATCTGTGTGTGCAGCAACATGGAATATCCACCATCCCAATGTCAAATATTGGTGGCAATCCAGATGAAGAATTTTTATATCGTCAAGCATGTTCAAATGTTAAGGGACTGTCCAAAGACTAATAATCAGAAAGAGAAGATGCAGAGAAAAATTAGGTTAAAGAAAAGGAGAGACAGCTTGAGAAAATAAGTGCTGTGTGATTATTTTTGGGGGGGCGGGGGAGTTTGGCAGTGATGCACCACTTTTCGAGGCAGCCTCTGAAGCATTTCTTTGAGAAACGGCCTCATTTCCTCTCGCTGCCTGTAATCTATGACGCCCTCACCTTGCGTGCATTAGCCTTTCGCTGTGATTTGATTTGTATCAGCCCGTACAACGCCGGTTGCTTCGGATGTGCTGAGTGATCCCTCCCTCCGCCTCCCCATCCTTCTGCGTTGCCTGCTAATTGGAGTGTAGAGAGTACCCTTAATTATCCTGTTAGTAGCTCTGCTAAAAGAGAGCCAACTCCTGGCACAGTCTGTTGCAGATGACAGCATCTACATGCAGCCGCTTTCCACGGAAATCCATCACTAACCTGTAAGACGGGAAATTATTGATGCCGGCAACGTGAGGAAAAGCTGGAAGTCAAGAGTGTAGGAGTTTCTGCTTTAAAATATTCTTTCCATATCTGGCACAGTATGTTACTTTGAACATTTCTAGATTTCCTTTCAGTTTGCAGCTGTAAGGATTTATTTTTTGCTCCCTCCTTCTATTAATGCATCCCTCTACAGATGCATCATAAATGCATGTTTTAGAGTTTTCATGTCCATACTGCAATGCTGTAGAAAAATAATCATATAGCTCCTGATCAGTTTTCCATCCTTCAACTGCAAACATCTGTGTTTTGGGGTTTTATGTGATAAAGCAACAAAAAGTAGTAATCGGAGGTGCAGCCAGAAGACATTCACAGCTTAGGGTTAGTCACTTGACGGGACAAATATCAGTCCTGCATTCAGACAACCCTGGCCTTTATGTAAGAGAGGCAAAAAGACCTTAGATGAGACCATGTTTAAAATTATCACCATAAACAGACCGTAAGCATCTTGAAACATGGTGTTGCCAGAGTCGTGCGGTGGGGAGTCCTAACTTTTCTTTTTTTGATCCAGCTGTGATTGTTTATAGTTGTTTATGTATAGATCAGAGTTAAATCCACAGAAATCCCAGAAAAAAAAATCTGATTATAAGCTTTTTGATTTAGACCAAACATTTAACCCTGTAGATGTGCAAAGCTCTTGTTCTACGAAGCATTGAGTGAATTTGAATAAATGTGCTATATCTTTTTTTTTTTTTTTCAAATTTGATATTTGGAAAGAAAAAAGTTTTTAAGGCTTTCCTTCACCTTTACAGTTATTTGCTAAAGTTGGTGTAATACATAAACTCTTATTGAAATACATTTTAGTTAGTTATCAAAATGTGATAAACTTCAAGGGTTATGGATACTTTAACAAAGTAATACCTGTGCTATTCATGGTTCACTTAAATTACATTGCCTCCATTTATCTAAATCTATGGCACTTCTGAAGACGTCTACAGGGTCTTCAGACCCTGTAGACGTCTTCATCCATGGATAGAGACTCATCCATGGATCTCATCTATCCATGGATAGAGACTCATCCATGGATAGTCTCTATCCATGGATAGAGACTCATGGATAGTCTCTATCCATGAGCCATGGATAGAGACTATGTTAATCCTCCTCCCGGGATGATATTCAGAAACTATTTTTGCAACAAATTCATTTCACAAAACACAAACATTATTTGGTCTTTCATTAGTGCTTCAAAACTATCGTCTTATTATCCTAAATTCTAGAAATTCAAAACAGCATTTACCCGGTGAGTCTTAGACCCCACACATCCTGGACGCAAACTGTTTAAACTTTTACCTTTAGGTTGGTGTTACAGACCATTATTTGCAAAAAAAAAAAAAAACCCAGCTGCCGCAGAGGCAGGTTTAAAACCCCACCTGTCTCTCTGATGAACACAACAAACACCTTGCAGACAGAGCCATGCTATTGTGAAACAAAATAATATTTGCATTGTTGTCACAGCAAGCCTTTTTTTTCTTTCTTTTTTTATATAGACAGAAATAAATTTGGTTGTAAATACATGTACATACATTTCCTATTATCCTTTATTTTATTTCCTTTAAAGTTTGTATATTTATACTTTGTGTATGTATGCTTTCAGTGCTCAATACCAAAGTCAAATTTCTTTCTTGTGCACACATTTTTGGCTCATAAATTCCGATTCTGATTTCATTCTAGATTGTTTCCCCACAATTGATGGGAGTTATTTCCCACAAAAGTCTGCAGGAGAATATTCAGCCATCAGTTTATGGCCTTAGACTCAGATACACTCGGGTAAAGCAGGACAGTGATTTAGCCTAAAAATAGCCTAAAAATGGTTTTGGAGGGGCCTAGACAAAGTCCAGCTTTAAATTTGTATGAGATTTGGATCTAAATGAATTATTCTGGTTTTAAAAGTCAACAGAGTAGTTGAAATTAAACAAAACTGCAAAGAATATAGGCTAAAGTTCCCTCGGAGTGATGTTTAAGTCTCACTGCCACATACTGGAAACACTTTATGGCGGTTGTTGCCACGTCAGAGTGGTGCAACCCATTATTTGGTTTACGGGACAATTACTTTTGGAGTCAGGGCCATACAGGGTTTGGTGTACATTTTGTTCCCCTTAATGACTAAAATTGCCATTTGAAAAAAAGCTTTTTGTATTTTCTCAGGTGATCTTTTTCAGATTTTGAAGTTTATTTCAAGGTAATAAGCACTTTTCGGCGTGACAAAAAAAATAAATAAATAAAAAATTGTAAGTAATCAGTAAGAGTACATCTTTGCACCAGTTTAAATATCAGAAGCTGGACTAAAAACATGCACATATTTTGATCTAGGATACCAGTAAAGGTTGTTCTGAGGTGCAGTGGATCTGTTTTCTCCCAAAGAATATGCAGGCTGCCCCACTCTGTGAATCAGACCATGGTATAGTGAAACTGTGACATATCCCAGTGGTCAAATTCCGAGTTGAAAACCAGGTCAGACTCTGCTCCACTTGGCTGTAAAATCTCAGCAGTTCTCAGTGTCACCAGTCATTGAAAATGTCACTGCCTGTTTCTGGCTTTATTGCAATGTGACACACAGCATTGGACACGTCTACGAAATGCAAGATCCTGATGGCAATCTGACGAACTATGAATATAACCCGTAGAAAAACCAGATCTCCACGTTATGCATGCGTGAGGTGAATTTATGTTTCCCGAAAACCCTGATGGATATAAAAATAAATAAATAAATAAAACACCAGACCAGGCGCGCTTTTACACCCTGTGTCAGTCACTCTGCGAGGCAGGAAGCATAGAAGGAAGCATCCATAATACAAATACATCAGCAGCGGTTGCAATGCAGAAGTGGCAGGATGGGAACTGCTGCCAGACACATTACAAGGGGCTCTAATGAGGGAGCTCACACTCTCACCCCCTCCCCCTCCTCCTCCTCCTCCTCCTGCTCTTCCTCCCCTTCCCGCCACCGAGGAGGAACGCGAGGCGGGAATTAATTGTGAGGGCGATGGTGGCGAGCGAGCTGAGGAGCAGGTCATTACCACACGCCTCCTCCTAGAGCGCCGCGGGCAGAGCATGGAGCGCCACGCTGCTCGCACAATTCCCATGATCCCACAGGAGGAGGAGGAGGAGGAGGCAGATATCGTGGGGGGGGGACGCAGAGAAAGGGTGGCAGGGGTGGGAAGGGGGGGAAGGAAAAACATCCTGGATGGATGGGGAGGGAGGCAGCTTCTTCTTTGTTGGAAACCAAACCAGCATTTGAAAAATGATTTACCCTTAAACGTCATCATCTGGTAAAAATTTAAACTATTGCTTTGCATCTGGTTCTAATTATTGTTTCGTTCAGTTGTTTTTTTTAATTTATTTTTTAATTCATGCAACAACTCATAATAAAAATGACACATACACAAGAAATAATACGAATAATAAAAGTTGTAAATTAATTTTGTATGCTCCGTGGTTCCGATTTAGGGAAGATGTGTGTGTGGGGGGGGGAATTACAGTTTTGTGTGTCTTGTCTTTGCCAGCAAGGTAATCATCAGATTTAGCGGTACGGGCAGCACATGGTGTAACGACTGGCTCTTTGTGGGGGATTGTCGCCAAAGCTGTGGCAGTAAATTGAACACATTGGGTACATTGCCCTCTAGTGGATGTTTTGATGTCTGTGGCACAGCATCAGATACAAGTTTTCCTTCCCATTAACCAAAATCTAAATTGCAATTCCGACTGCGAATATTTAAGAGGCGAGATTAATGGATTTATTGTGTCCCTAAATTGTATGACGGTGTACCTGTTTTATATTTTCAAATGTGGGCTTTTGGAGAAAGAGAGCTTGAAAGTCAGTTGGTGCAACATTGAAGTTAAAGAAAAGTAGTACAAGGATTTCAAAAACATTTTAAATTAAAATCTGGAAAGTGTCATAAGCATTTGTAGTCAGCCTCTTTTCTTCTGGTACCCAGAATCCATTCAACAATTGTCCATACCTTCTTGTATAGTCAAGGAAGGGCTGATTCCTATCTCAAGCAGTCAATGAGCGAAAGGTGGAGTGCATTCTGGACAAGTCACCAGTTGATCGTAGGGCAATACAGAGACAACGATGCACACACAGACACAGACACACACTTGGGCTATTTAGAGAAACCCATTAACCTAACAGTCATATTTTTAGTCTGTGAGAAGAAGCCGGAGTACCCTGGGAGAACCCTGGCAAGAGGAGAACATGCAAACTCCCTAACGAACGACCCCATTTTGGGATATGTGCCGCTGTTCATCTTGAATTAAATCCAGTACAACTTTGTCTCCAAAATTCACCTAACAATTACCTTCTGTATAAATACAGCTGTATCCATCAGAGGTCCATTGGAAGACCCAGATAGGTCACAGATAATTTTCTGGTCGTAGCTTAAAGCAAGATTAGGTTATAAAATAACATTTCATGGAGAACTCATCAGCCCAGCATCCATAAATGGAAAGAGGCAGCTATTCAGTAGTGACCCAGCAGGTTGTGAGTAGGAACCTGACTTCCAAGTGAATGTGTAGTTGGGAAGCCTAGATGTATGAACACTGTGAGCGCTGGGTGAATGAGACTCATGGAATAAAAACCCCTTGACTGGTCAGGATGAGTAAAAAAGTCACACACATGACACGTCACGATGAACCTGCCGTGGCTGTCCGCCTGGGTAAGAAAAACATCAATCAGAGAAGCAGACAAGAGGCTAATGGTATCTCTGGAGCAGTTGCAGAAACTCACAGCTCATGTGGGAGTCTAATCTATCCGCAAAGCAAGCAAGTTCATATATATATTGTACCGTTCAAGCAAAGGTGCATTAGAGAAACTCAAATCACACATTTTAGATTAGCAAAATATTTTTACACCTTGAAAAGCACTGCATAAAATACTAAAAAGCAAATTTAATCCTAATTTTCATGCTTTAGTCACTCCTCAGTTATCGGGAGAAATGTTAATTGGTGAGATATTGTGATCTAGAAGTACAGCAAGATGATTTCAGTCCAGATTGAATAATTTCTGAAGTTTTTCAAAGATTTTGCTCTGGTGCTAAGGAGCAACGAAACTGAATGCTGCGTCCTCTTGTTTGGTTCTGGTACTGGGATCTTTTGGGTCTACATGCAAAATGGTTAAACTAACATTGCACTTCACCCTGAACACAACGTCTACAAATTGAAACATGATATGTGGGAGGGGGTCTTTTCTTTAGCACAGATAAGAAAGTGTTGACTTGTGCATTTAAATGCACACCACACTTTAGAGATTTGTATTTGTAAAACAAATTTTAAAACAAACTTACCTGTTTTTTTTATATTCCACTTCATAATTATTTTCATAATTATTCATATTTTGTGGTGATATAGTTTGTGGGTCTGACACAGCAGAACATGAAAAAGGCTGAAGGGGTGTGAATATTTTTGGTGGTCACCACAAGCACAATAAATCTAAAACAATTCTCATAGATCAGACAGAAATACAAGGCAACAGATGAATTAAAATAGGATGGATCTATATCATATTTAGCAGTCTTTAAAACTGTTATTTCTACTATTTATTACAGATGAAAAACACAGAAACCAAGAAACATCAGTAAATAAAGAATAATAATTCATAAAAGATTTTTCAACCTTTTTAAAGGTTAGTTTTTCATGTATGTGATGTGAAAGCCTCTTAAAGAGTGAAAGTTTTGTATGTTGTTTTGTATGGGCATAACATTTTTGAAAAGAAAGAACATCCTCACCAAAACCTCCACTTGATATGCTACAGCAATCATGAGGATTTGTAAGTCTGACATTGGTGATGTCAGCAAGTTATACCAAATGCAGTTTAAAAAGTAACCAGTAGATGGCACTATACATGCTCAAAGATGTACATGTGGACAGTAAGAACTATCCAGCGACTCAGTGGATATAAAGCATTAATACGCAACACTAAGTCTGCTTTGAGCATCTTGTATGAATCTGTTACAGTCAAACCAAATATATAAAAGACATTTTACTTCTCTTCTGAACTCTGGAACTGAATGTAGATAAGAGCAAGAACAAAATGCAGAAAGACAGATTTTCTACTCCTTGAGAGACCAGTATTGTCGTAGAACTTCCTTCTTTATTGTTTATTGTTGTCTGTATTATTTGTGTTTCTTCTTGTGCTTAAATTGCAGAATTGTGATTGTGAAAGTAACCGTAAGGTAGTCTTTACATCCCCCAACAACAACCGCCGGCAAGTTAGAAGATGATTTCGTGTCTGTGCTATCAGACCATCTCAGCTGCCAGCACTCAGATAAAGCTAAAGGAAAGGGATGTGTTGTTGCTGTCAGGCAGTTGGCCAACAAGATCATTTCCTCACAAACAGACATGTTTTGCAAAAGATTTGAGCAAATGCTTTTTTTTGTCTTAACCACAAGTTTCAATGTATGTTAGTGGATTTTCTATGAGATTGATCAACACAAAGTTGTGCTTATTGTGGAGAAAAATAAAAATAAGACATGGTTTTCATTTGTCTTTTCAAGATTGGTAAGCATTAGAATTAATCCCTCTTAGGTAGAACGTCATTTTGCTGCAAACCAATCGGGGGTATTTCACTATTGGCTTTGCATATTTAAAGAATGAAACTCCAGCACATTTCCTATTTACAAAATTAACATACAACAATATAAACCAGGGTGTCCACAGTGCTGCATAGCCAAGAACCATTTGTTGCCCTTTGACTAATTTTATGTGGCTTTCCATGGAATCCAAAAATGATACATATTTGGCCTGCCAGGTGAATGATGCAAAAGAAAAATGTTACCAACAAATTTTAATCTCCTTGCAATCTTTATTAGGTATAAAACGTAATTCTCTTTTAAAACTATGTTGGTAGCAAATGGACCACATCTACTTGACTTTTACTTGAAAGCATATAGATTTGTGTTGTCACAAAAGACAATTTAATAAGTTGAAGGCTATTTCTCAAAAGCCTTGAGCTCATTATTTATCAAGTTCATCTTAGAATAAACCAGCGTTGTTATAGTTGGGATATATAACAGTTTGTCTTACGCACTGTCCTCAAACACCTGTGTTCTCTTGGTGTTGCATAGCTCGAAATTTGACTTGAAAAGTCAATTTTCCTTAAGTTCTTAAACGCAACATTGAAATTTTATCCCTCCCTTTTGCAGCTGCGCTACTGCAAATTAAAAGAAACATGTTCGTGGTGTATATATGTCCACCCTATACACTGTACAACGTTTTGGAAAGACGCTAACAGCAAGTTGTTTTCAGAGGAAAATGACACCCTGTGACGAAGAACGGGCGCCATTACAGATTGACGGCTGAGCAACAGGGGATAAAAAGGTATAGAGATTTAGTCACAGAATGATTTCGTACAACATTTTCTCTTGAACTGTGTCGACATTTAAATATTTACACCAATATGAGCTTCACTGCTGTTAATTTAAACTGATTAGTGAGCTCAAACCCAAAGTAATTCTTCAATAACAGCATGCTAGGCTAGGTGAGTATTTTCAATGGGACATACTATGACCAAATGCATTTGTAAACTATACTGTATCAGACTTAACCGCGTAACGTTATGGCGACTACTACCTAATAAGTAGCTAAAACAAGATTAGCTATTAAAGCTTTTCCTGGTGTCTGTAATCTCAGACAAATAAATTAATATGTGGAGTAATTAAAAAAAATAAATATATACAGTTGAAATGCAGATTGTTGCACTTTATTAAGAGACATGTTTTATCCCACTTTCCTAGATTGAACAAAGCCTTTGTTTTTTTTAGGTCAACTACCAAAATTATTTATTTTTACTGAATCCCAGAATTGCAACAAGAAGAATTGTTCATTATTTTAAATCACTAAGATTGCTATGCCATTAAATAATTTGGAAAACCCTTCATGATGATATCACAGCTTTGTACGCTTCTATTTTTTCAGGGAAAATTTGGACAAATAGAGGGACAACACTAGAAAACATTAAGGCAACAACTCAAACACACTGCAAACATTGCAAAATAGACTTATGTTTCAGAATTGACTACATATATGCAATTGGAAAATATATTTACTGATACATGTTTGGGAACTTACATCCTGTGCTAATAAGCTTTATATTTAAGCTTTCTTAAATATATTATCTCTTATTCCTGAGAATAAGAGAAAACTTTCAAAACCATGAAGACTCTTTGAAGCTGCTGTCTCAGTAGCTGTGTCACATTGAGAGATACAGTTGTGTGGTGTATCCTAGCTGCTGCAACAGTACTGCAATACTGGGACAGTTGGCAGGCAGATGGGGTGGGAGGGTGGGGGTCCAGAAGCCACCTGTGTAATGATGGTGAATCGGGATGTTGTTTCAACCAACCAAGGCTTCTGTTGTGTTGTTTAAGATGAACAGTCACAAATGCTGCATACCAGATGTCTGCACATGGAGGAACTTTGTCTCATGTTTGTTCATTCACAGAGACACACGTCACATCTGTGGTGGCAGAGCTGTTTGCTGCAGCCGTCGCCACTGCTGCAAAATGATACACCAACATTGATTTCCAGACTCAACAAGTAAGTCTCGAAGCTATCTGTGTCAAAGTGAATAATGTCAAAGTGTTGGTTATTAAAATACATAATAAAAAAATCATTTAAAATCTCCTTTATCCAATACAAAAAGAACAATACACAACAGTGTGTTTTATTTTCTGTTTCAGTGGTGGACTCACAAAGCCAGAATACATATTAATAAAGTACTTCAAGCAAAGGAAGAGCAAATACTATCAACTATCTGAGGTCATACAAGACAAAAAAACTATGTGCAAAACTAAACCAATATGTGGTAGGTTACAAAAATATTCACAGCCCTTAATTTTTCACATTTTAACTGAAATGTTGTGGTATTTTATTTATTTTATGTGATAGAATAAATAGAAAATACTTGTGAAATGAAATAAAACTGACACATGGTTTTCTAAATCTTTCACACATAAAAATCTGAAAAGTGTCACTTATATCTGTGTTCAGTCCCATTTACCCTTGAATAAAATCCAGGGCAATGAATACCGAGAAAGTCAGGAGTTTCGTAGAGAACATTAGTGAGCAAACAGCATCATGAAGACTCAGGCACACAGCAGACAGGTCAGGGATAAAGTTGTGGACAAGCTGAAAACAGGGTTATGTTAAAACAAAACAAAAAAAAAACAAGTTTTGGACATCTCAGGGAGAGTCCGTCATCTGAAAAGCCTACTAAAACATGGCTCCAGCTAAAGTGACAGGTCAGACATGGTGATTCATCAGAGAAATGGCTAATTAAATAAAAAATAATTCCTCCTGAGACCTGAGACTGAGGCAGAGGTTCACCTTCAACAGGACAATGACCCTAAACATACAGCCAGAGCTACAATAGAAAGAAAACTGCATCAAGTCTGGTTTAAAAACTGAGTTTTCTTCAGAAAGAGATTGATTGGTTACTTAGCCAGCAGGGGGCGTTTTTTTCCTCCAGCTCCAATTTATGACTGTGCATGTTGTAGTGAGTGTCAATGTTAGCAGAATTGAAATTGTGACTTTTTTAAAAATCTGTTTTTATTCTATAAATTTAGTGTTGATCATTACAAGACTGTGATCAGTACAGATTAGGGCTGTTGTAAACGAATATTTTAGTAATCGAGTAATCTACCGATTATTCTTACGATTAATCGAGTAATCGGATAAAAAAAATTATAAAATGAAATATTGGTAAATCTGGCATAATACCAATGTTACTATCAGATATCAATATCAGTCCAATTTTCCATATTTGAGCATCCCTAACAGTTGCTTTTTTTTAGTTTAGAAAACTAACCTGTAACAATAATAGCTCACTTTCTAAGTTAACCAGAAGAAAAGTTATAGAAAAATCTGAAATTATATTGAATTTAATAACAAAGAGGCAGGCTCACAAATATGCTTATAAAAAATGTCTACAATCCAGTTTTTAGTTTATGTATTCATCTTCAGTGAGTTTAATAGATTAATTAAACTCACCTTGCCACCTAACCTGTCACGCTTTGGGTTTGAAAATACGGGAAATGCCGCCTGGAGTGGGAGGAGAGGGCGAATGAACGAACGTAAGATGGGGTGGAGGGGAGGAAATAGACCAGCGGACTGACGAACCGTTAGACCGGGGGACGAACACGGGGGGAAGCAATACGGGATATTTACGACACCTTCACTGGTCACACTCAGAAACTCATCTACCAGCCATGTACGATGCGCTCCGCCACCCGTTTCTTCAGACCGGGATATGAAATTTATTGTGCGGTTCGTCGGTAAAGCTACATTTACACGGTAAGCATCAGCTACTCAGCCGCCCGCCCTGCTCAGTCTATCCGCTCACCTCAGCGCTCTTCCCGCCGTTCGCTTTCAACCAGCAGCCCCGGAGGAGAAATGCTGCCGTACTCCAGGCATTCCCCCAGTCATTTTAAGGATGCTTATTGGTTCCCCAAAAACGATAAAAAGTCGGGCATTATCATCAATCAATAAAATCCCCACAGGCCAATCTTGAAGATTGGACTTTATGCCGCTGAGACTTAGCTTTTGTCAACAACTCAGAGGCGGAAGTGAGAGCTCCGCGCAACGCAAATGAAGTCCCGGCCGGAACACGGTGCGCTAACTAATAAAACATAAAATTAACGAAGCTTCGAGGCAGGTAAATTTTCCTCGAGGAATTTTAGCAATCGAGGTACTCGAATCATTCGAGGAATCGTTTCAGCCCTAATTTGGCCCTAATGAGGTGGGGGACTTTCACTAACGACAGATTTGTGATGAATCCATTGATTTACAACTGCCTCCACCTCGGCCTCTGAGTAGGAGGACTTTTTGAGGTCTGACTGAAAGCTAGCGGAGCTAATCATGAAGCCGAGAAAAGTGTCACCTCTTACAATCACTCATGGCTCAGCACACATCTCACCTGGGGCAATCTACACATACAGCGGTTTATGTGGGGGGTAATAACTAGGTATAATCTGCTTGAGCCAATACACAAAATTAGTGGCCCCAAGCCCACCCCCTACCTCACCAACTAGATGCTGCTCCTCCTCCTGTAGTTATCTACAAAGACAAGGGAGAGTTGTTAGTGTGGGTCTCACATAGCCCAGTTGTTCAGACCTCAGCAGGGGTTCTGGTGACAGGGTAGATGGGGGGGGGGAGGATGGGGGAGGGAGAGATGCAATACACACACAAGCAGAGTGAATACAAATCAACTAATGTCCAGCATTCCTGTGGTAAAAGCCTAACAATTTGAAATTATAGGTGTTGTCATGCCCTCTGTGTAATTTTTTTGTTCAATCTTTGTGCCGTTTTACAATCTCTTTTTGTGAGGACGTCTGAGAGCAATTTCAGTAATTAACTCCCTTTCGCACAGCAGGGTTGGGAACTGATCACGTCCAACTGGTGAGCCTCAAAAAAAGGAAACCACTTCATAAGATGTGAAGATGCTTCATAAGACGCTTGGAGCGGTTCTGTCCTCCTCCAGCAACGCTCCAAGCTGAAGTCTCTGTGTCGTCATTCAACTCTTACACACATTTTATATTAAGAGTGTGCACATACAAAGGATTACTCTAGGACTATTGCAAAGTTTCACTACGTAGATGAAAAAAATTAAACATATGATACCTGGAAGTGCTCTGCATCTGTACTAGGGCTGAAACGATTCCTCGAATGATTCGAGTACCTCGATTGCTAAAATTCCTCGAGGAAAATTTACCTGCCTCGAAGCTTCGTTAATTTTATGTTTTATTAGTTAGCGCACCGTGTTCCGGCCGGGACTTCATTTGCGTTGCGCGGAGCTCTCACTTCCGCCTCTGAGTTGTTGACAAAAGCTAAGTCTCAGCGGCATAAAGTCCAATCTTCAAGATTGGCCTGTGGGGATTTTATTGATTGATGATAATGCCCGACTTTTTATCGTTTTTGGGGAACCAATAAGCATCCTTAAAATGACTGGGGGAATGCCTGGAGTACGGCAGCATTTCTCCTCCGGGGCTGCTGGTTGAAAGCGAACGGCGGGAAGAGCGCTGAGGTGAGCGGATAGACTGAGCAGGGCGGGCGGCTGAGTAGCTGATGCTTACCGTGTAAATGTAGCTTTACCGACGAACCGCACAATAAATTTCATATCCCGGTCTGAAGAAACGGGTGGCGGAGCGCATCGTACATGGCTGGTAGATGAGTTTCTGAGTGTGACCAGTGAAGGTGTCGTAAATATCCCGTATTGCTTCCCCCCGTGTTCGTCCCCCGGTCTAACGGTTCGTCAGTCCGCTGGTCTATTTCCTCCCCTCCACCCCATCTTACGTTCGTTCATTCGCCCTCTCCTCCCACTCCAGGCGGCATTTCCCGTATTTTCAAACCCAAAGCGTGACAGGTTAGGTGGCAAGGTGAGTTTAATTAATCTATTAAACTCACTGAAGATGAATACATAAACTAAAAACTGGATTGTAGACATTTTTTATAAGCATATTTGTGAGCCTGCCTCTTTGTTATTAAATTCAATATAATTTCAGATTTTTCTATAACTTTTCTTCTGGTTAACTTAGAAAGTGAGCTATTATTGTTACAGGTTAGTTTTCTAAACTAAAAAAAAGCAACTGTTAGGGATGCTCAAATATGGAAAATTGGACTGATATTGATATCTGATAGTAACATTGGTATTATGCCAGATTTACCAATATTTCATTTTATAATTTTTTTTATCCGATTACTCGATTAATCGTAAGAATAATCGATAGATTACTCGATTACTAAAATATTCGTTTACAACAGCCCTAGGCCAAATGATTAGCATCAAATAAGGAACAACTACATATTGGCATCTCACATCCAGGTCATAAAGGTGTAGTTTGAAACTTCTCATGTACTTTTCATAATACGAAATTTTTATTTTATGGTTGGAAAATGTTTTGTCTCGCTTAGATGCTAATACCATGTACCATGTTTATGTTGCACTAAAAAGTAAATGTAGCACAATACAAATAGTCTAACATCTGTTGTTATGTGAAAAGAAAAAAAGAAGCTTATTCAGTAGTTACGGAATACTATTACAATTACAAATATTTTTTAACACACAGATTCCTAATCAAAAGCCCAAATCTTAATCTGTAAAAGAAAGTGAAAACAGCTGACACTTTTTGAGCATTTTAGGTGAGAAAGCAGTCAAGTGACAAGTGTGCCTAAATTTTGATTGCCCTGGGTCAGACTGAGGTCAGGGCTCTGTGTTTACACATGAGGTGACGGCACACGCCTGCATTCCTTTGAAATGCGACAGGCGGAGAGCAATGGCGAGATTTACAAATTACAGTAGCTGTTGGAGGAAAAAGCCTAACAAGAAGCCCAGCTAGAAGCTTTTCTGCCTCAATGCTTCTGCCAACGCAAACAGTGATGAAGAGAAAACTGCAGTTGTACCTTCATTCAGTGGCCTGCAGGATTTTCTTTTCTTTTGTAAAAGAGCAAAAAGAGGAAAATACAAGATTAAAGATTCAAATTTCTTTAATTACTTTAAGTTGAACATTTACACACACCGACACAAATCACAAAAGAAGGCTGTCGGGACACAAGTTTACTGCTGTACACAGAGTGGAGAGATGGTATCATTCTCCACTGTCTGTCCTACATCAGAAATATCTTTGATTAGGAGAAGCTAATGCAGAAAATATGATGTTGAGGGTGACATGGAACAACTTTTCTATATATGAGGATTGTGTCACAGATAAAACCCTGGTGTGTTAAACAGCTGAGCGTTATGAGTTGTAGGCCACACCGCTTTGGCCTTCAACCCCCGCTGCATGAACTGTTAGCATAGCAACTTGGCAGATCAAGTTGTATGATGTGAAATGACAAAGAAATCTATAAAAGGGGCTCCATTGGGAACAGAAACCTGAAAAGGAGTCGAGTTTACCATCTCATTTAGCAATATGAGAAAGTCCAGATAATGGTCTCAGTTCTTTGTAAGCTACTGATTGGTTAATTTAAAGCATTTGAGAAAATGAAGGCACGCCATTTGATGTATTTGTAAGGGAACACCCCAATTAACAAGTTTTGGTGTGAAAGAGAGTGTCTCTCTCCCTCTATTAATCCCACTAACGCCAACACTGTTAGAGTCGCGTACTGACATGGGCTGAAAGAATAGAACGTTTTGGAAGTGATTTAAGACCAATATTTCCCCAGATTGTTCAGAGGAATGGGACAAAATTTTAACAAAACTTTTGCGAGAAGCTTGTGGAACGGTAACCAAGACATTTGAGTCAAGTCATACAGTTTAAAAGGTAATTTTACATAGTTTAATTTCTAGTACTTAGCTTATCAAAATAAATAATGTTTATTTTTTTTGAAAGCAGAAAAAGCTTAGTCTGATAGTGAGAAATGCATGCAATGAGAAAATATGGTTTTGTGTCTTTCTACACAGCAGATGAAAATGTGTAAATATTTATATTTATAGTTTAAACTACACAGAAAATATACAAAAGTAATGTGCAGCTGTTCATTTTCTGTATGAAGTGCATGCTGACAAAATGGGCATGCAAACTGGCCCAGAGACGAAATGACCCGGAGCCCTCGCTATCTAACTAGTATTCCAATCTGTATTTATTTTAGCTAAGATATATATTATAAATACTTAAAAGCTTTTTTTTTCCCCCAGTCCACAATCATTTTGGAAACAAGAATAAAACAGAGTTATCTAATTCATTTCAGGCAAAGGACAGCAGCAAGGTTAGTAAATTTTATGAAGCTAAAATCATGGGATCCATCATCAGCTGTGGTCCAGTCTAATCAGCTTTCTAGCATTAATTCTCTCCACCATCGTTAATAACAACAGGTCTGTGAGTGTGCGGTGGGCGGAGCTTGCGCAAGAGACTGTACAGTCTGTACACAACAGCAGTGTGTTCGGAGCAGATGTCACAGCAGCTGCGTCACTAAACACGAGAGACGTGTTTTGCTTCTTATAATTTTTAAGCATCTGAAGCTCTGAACCAGCTCTCCTTTTCCACCACCTGTGGTGCTCACATACAGGTAGCTTCATAAAATGCCCATGCCAGTGTGTATAAAAGAAACTGTGTGTAGCTCCTCTGTCTGACTCTGTCATCTCACTCATTCATGGAGAAACAACTATGTAGCAATGAATCTACCTGGCATGCAACCAATTGAGACTATTTATGTTCTATGCAGAACACAAGAAACCTTAAGTGAAACATGACCAAGCACACTGATTTTCTGTCATAAAAACTCAGTTATTAATGCCAAAACTTTGCAGAATGACAATTTATCTTTGATACTTGCTGTGCCTTGAAAGCTTTTGCTAATTACAGTACTGCTAACTAACTTAAGACTGTGCTAATTGGTCTGGCTGGAGCTGATAAACCAGAGGCCATGCTGTGGCAACACTACAGCTCTATGCTGCGCAAAGAAATTACTGCTTAAAAATGTCCATAGTGTGCAAAATCAAGTGAGATTGCTGGTACTTAACTCAGCTGGCCAATAAAAGTGGTAATATGAGCAGAGATTAATTGCCTGTGAAATAGAGGTACTTAAACTATTTTATCTCAGTTTACCTTTTTGATTATTGACAAAAACAACTTTTTTTGCACAACTTACTGTCAAAAGAAGCCCCTAGGCCACAGTCTGAAAGGTCCTGTGTGATTTTTATGCAAGTCACTGATTGTCTTTTGCATTTTTTAAAGAGGAATTGGGTCTAAAATTTGAGTGTATAAGATGACAGTAAATGTGAGGCGTGCAGCTGATGAGCTAATACAAAAGCCAAAGTTTTAGTGGGTTTTTTCTTAAGCTGCTAAATGCTCTCTATCAAGTCAGGCTCAGACACAGACTGTCTTGCATTTTCCTCTGAATAGATGTGAGGAAACTTTTAGCAAATAATCTTAGGCAACTTCTGATGGGATAATGCATTATGTGCTTGCCCTGATGTGCAGACTTCATACAGTTGGAGATAATTTTTCTCCTGTCTATTCAAGAACATTAAACTTCAGAAGATGTATATCTCAACGAATTAACCTTTAAACTAGAAAAACTGAGATGCAGTACAAGGAATGGGCAAAAAGTCATTATTGTGGAAAAAAATGTCCTCCTGTAAATAAACCAGTGATGAGTTTGGATAACTTCAAAAACCAACACAATGGTTCTGTTGGTTTAGTGCTCAAATCATTTTTTCTGCTGTTGCTCTGGATCAATGAAAGCATCAATAAATGTTCCATTTATGTTTCCAAACTCCCTGCACTTTATTTGTTCAGCCGTGTTTGTTCAATACCAACAACATTGTGATGAGTTTTAAATAGTTTTTATCAAAATCACATTAACACAAAAAGACAGAATGACATTTTAAGTGCCTTCCACTTGTCATTTTGATACATTGCAGTTAATAGATACAATTTATACATACATATATGTTACATAGAAATGTCACAGTAAGCAATATAAAACTTTAATAGATAAACTATTAGATTGTTTCCATTTTTTGCCGTTGTGCTTATGACTGAAGTGAGGAATTTGACATCCACAATATATTGAACATTATTAGGTGTATTGTTTTAAATGCATAAGTCAAAAATACGTACATTAATTCATTTGCTGGCATTTTTGTAGGGCATTCTTATAGCCACGTTTGGCTGGTTGATAAGAAAGACTTATGTGGTTTATGAAAAAAATTAGTTGACACATTAATGTGTGTGACTTCCTTTATTGCAAGATGCGTAGAACTACTCTGTTTGATTTAAATATGGATTACTATTCTTCATATATGCTGACTGAACTGACTGTTTTTCAGCGGGAACCTGAGGAAAACAAGATGGAAGGAAATTTACCCGTCCAAACAACCACTGACCGACCTGCAGCGCTAATTAGAGGTACACTCACAGAGCAGATATAGTTTTGGCAGGGAAGGGACTGCTCTTCATTTATTTGCTATTAACATATTTACAAGTGATCTTAAATTTGGTGTCAGTGGTCTTATCTAATAGAAGCCGTAGGTCATACATGACATAAGAACATCCCAAAGTCCAAGACACATTTATTATAGAGTTGAAACCAGATGTTTACATATCCTGTCTGAAAAGACAGAACCTTTTCTCTCTCTGTCTGATTCTAAATCCAGTGAAACGTTCTGCTGTTTCTCTGCCTACAAAATGTCTATATGACTAAGATCAGAGCTTTTAATTGCCAAGTTGAATTTGTTATCCTGATATCACTTTCCAATTAATTTGGCTTTATGCTTTGAGTCGTTGTTTGAAAGCATAGCTCTTAAACAGTGAACTTAATGTTGCAGTACAAAGTGCTATTTTAACCATATTCTGATAAGTTTTCTCTGCCTCGCCAACTTATATCAAGCAGTTACCTCAAGTTTTTTTTCTAACTCTAAACGCTTAATTTTATTTTAAAATAAAACAAAAAATTCTATCTTGCTGTCTAATCCAAATGTGACAGCATGGAAATCATGACTATTTTATGCAAATGCATCACAGTTATCAGTTTATAGATTGTGGCAGTGGTAGTTTGAATATATTCTGTCATTTCATCACACTTTCCAACACACACAAGGATTTTACTATTCCTAACTTACACACAAAAAGGAAATGTTTAGTCTGATTTAATGTCAGACAGTGAGAAAAAAAGGTTTTTGAAATGCTTGTAAATGTTTAGTTTCAGTTGTACCTCCAATTTCCTTGGCATTTACTTTCTGCTTAGACATTTCTGTCCTGTTTTAAAGTTGTGATTATTTAGTGAACTATTCTCACTATAGCATAAAGCAGATATCTGGTCATCTGCACAACCGCATTTCCTTTTTAGAAGTAATAAGTAGCACTCCAAAGAGGAAGGGTTTATTCCATCTGTGCAGGATCTGTGCTGGAGTCCAGATTTGACTCCTCCTTCCTCTCTGCCTCTCCCCCTCCCCCATTCTGTGTAAAAACAAATCTACTTTTCTGCTCTGAAAGTATTGAGTCAACAAATGTCACTACAGCCTGGCAGGGGCTTCTGGGAAGGAGGTGGGGTCTCCGTTTTAAGCCTGAAGCTCAGCAAAAAGCAGATTATTTTCAGAGAAGGGACACCTGTTAGTTGAAAAGGAATTTAATGGTAAAATGAAAGTGTTATCCAACTCTTTTTGGGTGTTTGATCTACTACATGAAACCCTTGAGCTCTGTGTGAAACATGACACATCTCTCTCTATATATAAAAATATAGTTAAAGTTCATGCATGCTTGCAGGAGATAGAGATCTCTCTTAAGCCCACGTGGCCAGTGTCAACAGGGGGAGGAAGATTTTTGGCAGAGGTATGAGGCAAACTGTGCTTCCTGTGCACAAGCTGCAGAGTTTGTCTAAATATGAGCCAGCAGTGTTCCAAAATAAGACACAGCCGCCTGAAATAAGTCCAAACCGGCTGTTTTTGAACGTAACTGTGAAGCCGTTCTTTTATACAAAATGGAAAGTCCTTTAACCTCTAACTGAAAAAAAACAACAAAAAAACCTCAAGATAGGCGATGAGAAAGGGAGGGAAAAAACCCTGAGTCACTTGGCTTCCTGTATGAGAAAAGGAAGGGGTGGAGGCAGCTTCTGCTCTGCCACAGTCAGACAGTTGGACCCATGCATATTGAACAAAAAGTGCACTGGTTGTGGGGGTGGAGTCTTGTAATCCAGAAATCCACTCCAGTGCTTCAGGGCAGCCATCAAAGTGTTCACTATTGTGTACGGCTGAGGAAGGAAGAAAAAAAAAGAGGGAGCTGAGGGGAGGAAAGAAAACCTGTATCTTTGTGTGAGAAGGACTCAGCAGGAAAGTGTTTTTGTGAATTATTATTTTTTTTCTCTTTTCAGAGGTTGTTGCCACAGCCGGGCTTTTCTCCCAGAGCTACAGGAAGATCTTGTCCGCTTTTATATTTACCATAACTGCCTTACACTCGACTGACACACAAGTGTGCTCCTCCAGCCGGCAAAACAGCGACACCCGGGCTTCTCCTGATGATGAGAGCCAACGTCAGACTGGTTTCCATGAATATTGATGTGGAGCATAGACTGTTTCATAGAACAGAAGGAGGCAAGATGGCTGCCCTTTAGGATTTGTTAAAGAGGCGATCCAGACAATTTGCTGGAATTTCTACAAAGTGGAGGGACATAAACAGAAGGTAAGAACGTGCTCAGTTTGTTACTCCTCTTTTGACCCCGCTGTCTCTGTAACCTTCGGAGTATTTTTCTTTCATTTTGTGGTCAGGTGAGACAGAGCAGATGTCCCTCACCGTGAAAAAAAAAAAAAAAGCAAGAGCCAACATAATAAGGAGGGGATATTAGATAAAGCTACTTCAACATGGCTGACAATTTTCTTTGTGGTTTTGCCAGCTGAATGTGAAGGCTGCTATCTTGTTTCCTTGCCGTGCTTATTTTAAATGGATCATAGACAATGCTGTACAGTTTGTTCAGGAGTTTTTCTTCAGGCATAATTTAAATACCACTGTGCCTCTTCCTTTTCGTCATAAAACCACTCTCTGGTCTAACTCGTTTGAAATAGATGCATGTTCATCTATATGAGTTTTTAGTATAGATCTGCTATTCAATGAGTATGTTTTGAAAATTAAGAAAATAATAATATTTATGTGTAATTAATGGCTATTACAGACAAATAATATTTTATTATTTAGTCTATCTAAAATCTTTTTGTGTCAAATCTGCTGCTTTGCATCTCCTGTGGGATTGTAAATGGTAGAGTAAAAGTCCAACCTGGACTCGTCCAGCACAGGGGGGGATAGCGCCTGCACAGCAGCAGAGCAGAAATAGCTCCTGGCTTTGTGTGTATCTCTGTGAATCAGCTTTCGTTGCTTTCACCACTGAATGACACACGCACACACACATACACACACAGAGACACAAAGGCAAATCCCAAGGAGAGGCAAAAACAGAGAACTGTGGTGGTGGTGGAAGGCAGTAAGAGAAGGTCAGACAGCGCTGAATCAAATGAAACCCAATCTTACAACACCATTAACTGAAGCAGAACACAAATGTTAATTTTGAAGCAGAGGTTTTACTTAAAAAACACTTGTCTCAGGAGAACAATAACCAGTAACAACACTAGAAATAACATTTTCGGACTGCTCATGAAAGCATACTCTTATGCATTAAAAGCAGGTAAATGTTACAACAGGGCTACTGTTCTCAGGACATTTTCCCCTAAGGGCCATTAAAAGAGGAACTGCTTTTACTGTATAAAAATATGTTTGAAATAGGAATCAGCGAACCAATTATCTACATTTTCTGATCAGTTCAAATGTGTGGAAGCATAGCGATGCTAACCCAGAAAGAAGATATTGCTCTATCTCAGCATAATGGAAAAAGTTTGAATAATATTACTATCATTCTTTTCATCTTAGAACAATTAATATCTTGTTATGGCACTGCTGAAGGAATATATTTTGAAAACCTTAAAATATATAATGTGGTAGCAATACCATGTCCACAATTTGCTACATTATGTTATTGTAAGTGTCATTGTTTAAGCCCTGAAGAGTGGGACAGCCCTTACTTTTTTTTTTTTTTTTTACGTATGAGGTTTTGTCAATATAAATATTACACTACAACAACACAATTATTTGTATTATTTCATTTGTTTATGGGTACAAATGTAAGTTGAAAGAAGTGCTTGGGTACAAAATGAGGGTCTGAATTTCCTGAAGGGACAAACTGACCCAGAGAACCAGTTCTTCATGCTGAGAAAAATCTAGCCATTTAGCCCTTTGTCATTTTTATAAATCATCTCACTATTTCTGATCAAAGTTAAAACTGACTGCTGTGGCATGTTTCATGCTGGCCATTGGTCAGTTGTTCCCTGTCAGGGAAACATTTCATATCCTCTTTTTTTAAGGTTTTATTGGCTCTAGTGGCCTTTATTTGATAGTTAGTTGACAGGAAAGTGGGTCATAAGAGAAGGGGGAAGACATGTGGCAAAGGTTGCCAGGCTGGGAATTGAGCCTGCGACAGCCACGTCGAGGACTGAGGCCTCCATATGTGGACTGTGCTTAACCCCTGCGCCACCACAGCACACCCAACATTTCATATCCTCTTTGACAAAGGATGAGTCAAAATAATTTTCTGTCACCTCCTATTTACGGGGGTGACAGAAGGAAAAGGCTATTTCCTTCTTAAAACTTCTTAAAATAATAGTTATTTTAGTTTGACTAGAGATAACAGTCTGTAGCATTTTATGAGTGATAACTGACTGTAATGGAAATAGGGTGTAATGCATATTCCGAAAATATACAATTAAAATTGAAATATGCATTCAATTTTACTATTCTTGTGACTATATATCTGTATAAATAATAAATGAAATCTTTTGTAAATCTAACCATATTTTTTGTTTTGTAATATAAAGAATCCATGCCAGTCAGTCTACAAATGGAAGAAATCCTTGGGTACAAAATTAGAGTCTGAAACTTCATAATAGATTCTACAATATAAAAAGTAGGCCTGAAGTAAAATTTATTTCCAGTTGAAAAATGAGGACTCAAATGTGTATTAATCCTACACCTATTTCACTCATCCGGGATATACCTCATGAATAAACAGATAAACTATGTATAATTATGCAATGGTGTCACTAGACTGCACAAGATGGTTTGTTTAAAACTATGGTAATGTTTTAACCATTGTCAGCAAATATCTAATTGGTTGTTAGTTTTTCCTCGAATTCACTAACAGCTTCTTGAAGATTAACATCTAAATGGTACATTTGAATAAAACTGATCTCCTACAGGGTTTGTGTATCGGGCTTGGGTATTCTACTGCTTGCAGTTGTAATACAGCTGCAGTTCAGCCTCAGGTCACAACAATATAAAAACCTGTCTGTAAGGTGGTTGACCTTCATTGTAACCCAACAGTGTGCTGCCAACGGGAGCAGCAAAGTGCTTGACATAGAAGATCTCTGTGACACACTTGGAGGTGGATGGATACAGAGGGCACTGAAGAAGAAAGAAGGGCATTGAGTTCAAAACAAAGTCAGCTGCTTGTTGTTTCCAAGCTTTTATGAGAGCAGTTGATGACGGTTTATTACCACTATCCTCCTAATGTTCCCTCAACCTCATAAATCTTTTTTCACCCTGTGGTTATCAAAGCAAACAATGTATCTTTTACCACAAAAATCATTTTGTGAGCAAGTACCTGTCTCTAATCACTACAAAGATGTAGTGCAACAAATTTCCTTGTGGTGAACTCACCGAATCCACTTAGCAAACACGGTCACTGAGCATGCAGTGTCAACACATGTGCCTAAGCTTGTTATATATGGTAGTATTTAACTGTGTTGTGACTACATAACTTCAGGTGATGGATCTGTGCATGTACATACTTGCATAAATAACAGTACTCCCCTTCCCCCTTTAACAATATTGGCAATGACGTCCATTAAAAGTGTCCAGCAGTGGATTTTATAAGTCACATTGTTGGAATTAAACTGCTCTCAGACATTAGCAAGTGTTAATTTTCTCGTCTTCGGTGGCACTGAATGAACAGCTTGCAAATGCCAATTATGACCTAAAGAACATTACAACAGGGATTTTTACAAGAGGAATTTTCATTGGTCTCTGCACGCCTGCTTTGACATAAATAGCTGAAAGGGCAGCAGCATTAATAGGGTTACAGGGGGCTGAGTGGGGATGGGCCACATAGATCAATCACATGCGCAGAGCTCATATCATCTATCTGCACCTACAGATAAAGCTGCGCAGTTGGATAGTTTCTTCGTCATGGCAGTAAGCCCCTTTAAGTCACTCCTAGGGCAAAGACAATATCACCTTTGGGGAGAATGTCCAGTTGCCATAGTGCAGTACAACAATGCTGTTTGGCTACAATACCCAAGCCGTTGCCCATGCCCTCACCTTTGACCCTGTTCCGTCCAGCCCAAGTATCATTTTTCCAACCTAGGGGGTGGCTGCAGCAGAAGCGACACAGAAGCATGCTCAGTGTTGTTGGGTTAGACATTTTAGAATGCACTGTTTATAGATGGCAAGACAAAATGGCGAGTACAAAGAGTTGTATTGATTGCTGCAATATTGATTTCTGTTGTCTGCCAATGGAGGGTTTGTTTTCTATGGACTTCAAGAGAATAAAAGGAAAACTCAGTCTCGTGCAAGTGCAAAAGAATCACTCTCAGACACATTATTTAGACATTTTGCACATAATTTAAAATAAACATTGCACAGGACTTAAACTTTCCAAGCTTCTGCTAAGGAAAAGAAAAGGCCATTTCCTTTTTAAAACTGACCACCTTATGCATCAGACACGGCTGAAGAGTTCATGTAAAAATTTGCCTTAGTTTTACCAACTTACCTAATCTACTAGAGGTTACTTTAAGATGTCCAGCTGTTGTTTTTTTGTTAACTTACTGTAGGCTCTTGAATATTTCAAAATATCAGATAAACCTTGTGATCCTAGCCTGTCGCAGGCTTGTTAGTCAGTCTTTCATAAGAGATACAAAAGTGTGGCCGGTAATTGCTACATCACATGCAATCGTAAATGTGCACCACGGTCTTCCTCTTCCATGATGTCCTGCGCCGCTATCTGAGCCAAAGCGTAATTATGGGCCGAGCATGATAAGGCCTTGTTTGAGGAGTTCTTGGGCTGCAGGGAGCGTTGCTGGCTCTGTGAACATGTATTGATGTCAGGGTTTACCTCAAGGGTGAGACAGCGTGGGCAGCGACTCAAAACCTTCTGCCACGTGAGAATACGCACATGGCTTTTCTGTTTACAAACAGTATCCTTGGCATTCCGCTGAGAGGAAAGCAAGCGAGGTGTTACGTAATCGCCATAAAGCAAATAGCATCCCTTCCTGCTTCTCGCCAAGCCGATCCTCCTACGCTTGGACAATCAGCTTCGGTTGTTGCTTTCGCCGGTTTAAGCTGCGAGAAGCTAAGACCCACAGTAAAAGCCCAGTTATGTTATAAAGCTGTAAGCAGGTATTTTCTCACGTTCCTTATTGGTGCTGTCCAAGGCCTAATTAACAGCAGCATGTTAGAAGCTTAACAAGCCATTTCCCATGTTGCTCTAAATTTGAAGGATTGTGTTTTCGTTAAAAGGAACAAGGAATTGTAATACTGACAGATTTATTTATTTTTTTCAGATTAGAAACAAAGCTAGTACTAACTCCCCACCAACAAGACCAAAAAATAAAAAACAAACAAAACAAAAATCGCCCCGGTAGTTTTTTCTTTCAAAGATTCCCTTTGGTACATCAATTCTTAGTTTATATAGAAAACTTGCATATATCAATTTATTTATTTTTTTGACATTTGAGAATTTTACAAGAAAAAAAAGCTGCATGAGTGACAGAAAAAAACTTAATAATCTCCTAACACTTCCCTTTTTAACAAGTTTGCTACAAAGTCTAATTAATAATGTAAACTATATTATTTTATCCTATATTTTGTAACACTTAATTGTATGAGATATCTAACCTTATATCAGGGATGGAAAATTAAAACCTGTATCTACCACTCAAATGCTCAAGTCTGAGAAGGCACCACTGTTTATTTCAGATGCAATTATATGCAAAATTTGAATGTTATATATATATATATATATATATATATATATATATATATATATATATATATATATATATATATATATAAAACTGGCTACCTGTCCAGGGTGTACCCCGCCTCTCTGAGTATCTCCAGATGTACTACGCATAAATGTGTAAGCTAATAGATGGATAGATTAAAAACATATATATTACTATATATTTGTAAAACAAAGTGTACTCTAAAAATAATAGTTGTTCTTTTGCCACTTCATACCCCCATTTCTTTTTTATGCATTGCCATTTTGTCTCTTTTCACTTCCATTTTGTACCCATGCATTTAAATGTAACAATTTTGTTTTCTATTTTGACTGATTGGATTCTGATCTCCATTTTGGCCATCCAATAAAGTTCCTTATACCGTATAAACAATACATTACATCACATAGTTCAAGATTTTCCAGTTCCCATTAAAAATTAGAGGTGTGCCTTTAGTTTAAGTTCATGCTTGAGGAGGTTTATGGTTTCTATCACCCACTTTACACCAGGAACATTTTGTCCCCTTTTAGTTGAACTGAATTTGCAGCAGTTTAGTAGCAGTTTAGACACAATGCTGCCCCCAACAGATCAGTTGTAGAAACTGAACACTTCTGGACTGTTCAAATGTCAAGTTCACTCCTGTCATTGGTTGGTTGATGAGATTTACCCATTACCTGCATGATTTAAGTACTAGGGGCTAATTTCCACACCTGGTTAAACATTGATTAGACAAAAACTGTTCCTTCATCAATTCCTTCCTTGCTAAAATTTGCCAAGAGGAAATGTCAGCTTAATATGGGAAATACTCCTTTTCAGAGTCAATGCACAATGCAGTAATGAGAGCCTGGTTCTTACATTTTGTTTTGTTTTTTAATGAATGGTCCTGATTGACGTACTTTATCTTAAAATGACTCTCCAATATGAATTGTTTTGTTGGTAGACAGTCTTAGGTCAGGGCCCCTTTAAACCCCTGCTGTCTACTCGGGGAGTCCAGACAGCTGGTCTGGATTGTCCTTTAAAAGTATAACTTACCAGACGCCTTGCATGACATCACTAACCACCCCTCTGGACTTGGGCTCAATATAAGGTTTCATTAACAGAATGTACAAGTGGGGCAGCTGGTGCCTTTATTTACACTTGGAGGTGGAACCAATCCAGTGGATGCAGTATCAGTTTTCTCAGTATTATATGATTGCCAGTGCCCTTTTATTTTATTATGTTTTATGTAGGGTTGAAATAGTTGTTTTCTGACAGCCCTTACATCCTGAATCACAATAACACCCGTCACTCAGAGGATTTGTGATTTCTATTCATTGAGAGTCACGTGCGTCTCGCTCAGAGGAGGGAAAGAGGGAGCTTAGCAACAGCAGCTTAGGTCAGGTTGTTTGGAAACCAATGAGAGAAACACTGCAATGTTCTTATTACTTATAAACACTTGATCAAGTACTTTTTTTAAAATGGTAATTCCTGTTCATTTTACAACTCCACACTCTCTTTTGGTGCAATTTTAAATGCGAGAGGATTAATGCAAAAATTAGCTTTATGGGTTTGCAGCAGTTATGGTAGGACCAGAAAGCGCATGTGCACACAACCTATTCCTGCTGCTAACCTTTCTGGGGTAATGGTTGGTCCTGGTAAATGCTCAGAAGGTTGCTGCAGCCACTGTGCATTCAGAAAGAAAGTTACTTTCCTCAGTGCACAGCTCATCAAGTCGGTCAGATATATTGACTTTTGTGTAGACAAAGGCAGCTTCAGGAGGAGGGAGAAGGCAGTTTGGAGGGAAAGCACTGTGAGCGACTGGGGTCAGGTCAGTGGGTTTGTACGCTCAGGAGCTCATTTCTTAAGTCTCCATGTGATGCAGTTTGAAAGCACAAAAAAGGTTTAGTCTCTTGTGTGAGACCGGACAGGTTGTGTTTTCAGGTTGCGGTAACTACACAGAACAATAATCAGTCTAGAAGGTTTAGTTAGAGGTGAGCTAATGTTCAACCAAGAGTTAAACATTTTACATTTTCAATAAACAAAATCGAATGAATAAAAACACTGTTCTGCTCAGATTCATTACAGTGAATTCATACGACCAAAATAAACACACGGAAGAAAAATCATAACTCTGTTAAGATAACCACAGAATTACAGTAATATAGTAATAAATATATCTTGGCTGGTGCCGTGTGTGTGTAATCTGGATTTAAATACCTTGTAATGCTGAGCAGATCAGAGCGGTTGTAGCAGACAAAAGGAGCACATACCACCGTGACGTTTACACACAAGCCGTTATAGTTTTCTTGGAAAACTGGTTAAACACGCTTTGTCAGAAATGTACAGAGGTGGGGTTTATCCCCAGCAAAGGCAGAAGAATAGTTGACTTACTCATGGCCCAGAAAAGGGGTTCGAGTTTTGTCTTTTCTAAGCGTTAACCTTGACATGTTACTCAAGAGTCTGTGAGTCATCAGGCAAAACGCTGACATTAAACCCAATTCTTAAAAGGGTATATGTCAAAAAGTTGGCATTAATACTCTTATACTTTGCAATATGTGTAGGAATTTGACAGTTCTCAGGAAGTGATATTAATTTTGATTAGGTGCCAAGAGAAAGAAACTCGTTAGTCATTTCCATCTTGCACATCAAAAAGTAGAAAATTTGTTTAAAGCTAGCCGCATATCCCTCCTGTGTTATCTGGTAGATTTCTGTGGTTTTTATGAGTAAATATCAAATGCTGCGTGTTGTATTTTTTTTTTTTACCATGGCTCTTTGAACGTTACACGAAATGGTACTCTGAGCATATGCACTGAAATATAGTATACCATTTAAAAAATCCTGCTTTTAAAATCATATTTATTGTTTCTCTCCACTTAAATTTTGTCAAAGTTTGTATTTGCCCTAGTGGCCTTTATTTGATAGTGAATTGACAGGAAAGTGGGTAATGAGAGAAGGGAGAAGACATGCAGCAAAGATCGCCAGGCTGGGAATTGAACTTGCGACATCTGTGTTGAGGACTAGGGCCTCCATATGTGGATTGTGCTTAACCCCTGCACCACCACAGCACCTCTCTCCATTTAAATTTTACCTTAAAAGGCATTCCAACCGCTGACCAACAAACTAGCCCTTCTAACTATTGATCCGAACCCAGTGCTCTGTCCCATGTTTGTTTCTATGCTGTGCCACATGTATTGGAGTTTGTTGTTATAATGGATTCTTTTGATAGCAGCGAGTGCAATCTATAAACTCAAATTCTTTAGATTCCTTCTTGAGCTCCAGCAGTCACATATTGATTGAAGTGATGGTCAAATGTCTTTCTCTCCCTTTTTTCTAAACATCTGCTTTTAAAATTGACCCTTTAAGGCAGTGAGCGGACTTGCACAACATATTTTCAGTTTTTACAAACATTTACAAATGTCATTGCACAGTGAATCAACGGTAAGTTCCTAAAAAGTCTTTAAAGGTTCAACCATTTAATGATCTCCATCTTAGACCTTTAAATGTCCCAAATAGTCAGATGTTTTTTAAAAACTAGGTCTTTGGTCTGCTTGTAAAACAGCAGTTTACAAGCTAGGAGCAGTATGTCTATTAAACAGCAGAATAACTGAACTGATACCCTAACGGAATAACTAGGTAATACCAGCTTATTATTAGGGATGTATTACTGTTATTTTACTGTTTACTGTTGTTGGGGGGCAATTATTACTATAAGAGGTAGTTTAAGGTGTACTTAAGAAGTGGTAATGGGTATGTTTTTATGTTAGAGCAGTATGTATGTATGTACACATATGTATTGCCAAATAGATTATGGCACATTTTAAACAGGTTTTTATCATTATTGGAAGAAATGTTACAAAAAAGTGTAATATATATTTGCTCTAAATAGCAGAGCTGTGTTGAGGTGTAATATTCTGTGCATGTACTTACATGAAAAGCACTAAAGTGTGTAGCTATTCTATGTTTTTTGTTTATGCGTCAAAATCAAAACAATGACTAAATTTTACAGATGACTTTTTAGACGTAATAATCACAAGGTTGTATATTATATTGGATTTTAGCAGCAATAGGAATTAATTGTTAATCTCCAGTATAATAAAAGGCTTTAGAAAATGTTATGCCTTTTGCATGTATAACATAGTGACACATCAAATTTTACTTGAATTGGACGGGCTGTACTGACGTGACATTTTGCAAGAAAGGCATTCTTATTATTATTCTGAATTTCAATTTTACTTAAGGTTAGCTTACTAGTTGAACTTGATGTTTATTTATGATCTATTTATGGAAAATGCTGTTTTCAGCTATTTTTTTTAGTATTTGGTGGTTGGATAGTGTGCGTCTAGAGAGTTTATTGTTTAAAAAGTGACCAAACTACAACTACAGAAGCATATGGGACAAAAAGCTGCGCGAGTTTAAAGAGTACATAGGGAACCTCCACATTTTAGCCACATCTGTCTTGCATTACACATAAAGAACAATATCAATTGTACGGAAACCTTTCCTCATATGGAGGGGGAGGAGGCTCTCCAGGGAAGGAATTACAAACAGAAGTTTATGTCCTCTTTGTCTCTGCCAGAGTCTATTATCATTGTCGTCTGACTCAAAAGAAAATACAAAGTTACACTTAGCATTTATGAAACTGTTCTTTAGTCTGAACAGGGCTTTCATGGCAAGCGCAGTCTTTTTAGGGCTTTTCATTTCACTTTAAAAATGTGCTATTCGCCCACCAGTTTAGTTTCTGGGGAAGTTAAATCTAACTGCAGAGTTGCCCTAGTTTTGGTCAGCGAATTAGTTGGGGGAGGACAGAACAGGAAGGACAAACAGGTCCGTTGCTTCTGGCTGCCAAGTGATGCAACTGTCATTACGTCACAAGCCAAAGTTTACGCCGGAGCAGATAACTGAGGTGTGCTAAAGAGAACTGCCATGTTGTTGTGCAATCCAAAGACAATCCCCTCCCCCACACAGAAAGCTGCGCAGCAACTTCTGTTCTTATTAATGGAAGTCACATGTATAACTGAACATCCAGCTTCAGATGTTCAGGTAATAACCTTCATATGCATCTGCTTATGAGTGGAAACAAACACACAAAAAAGATGTTTATAGTGGAATGCAAAAAGAAAAACATGCACCAAAAACCTTTCAGCAATCAAACTTTTCACATGGATAGTCTAAAAGGTATAGCATCTGATGATTTTTTTATTTTGCTAAATATTAGCTGCACATTTTAGTATAAAAATATACAGTAAATTAATTCCAAGGGGTACATCAAGGTGGTTTAGAGATTTCACATTCTAGTTAGCAAATGTTAACTAGAATGTGTTAACATTTGATCTGTGCAATATTTAAAATAGAAAATAATCAATATGTAGGGTAAAGGTTTGTTCTTTGTGGAATTCCAAAGAAAAAAAAATGTTTCACTTTGATCCCGAGCGCCTCACAGAGGAGTTCATGCCCCTTGAACTCTTTCAGATCTTTAGGTCTTGTTGGGATTTTATATGATATAGACCAACACCAAGCAGTGTGAAATTGTGTGTGGTCTTTAACATTTTTTTAAAACAATACTGTGGATGCTCTTATTTGAATTTTTTATTTATTTTTGTCCTCGTAACATTGTATGTTGGATAATTAGTTTGGTTTCATCTGACCAAAGCACTTTCTTCCTCATATTTGCTGTGTGCCCTATGTGAATTGTGGTGGACTGTTGTTGGGGATTTCTGTAGCTGGTTGATGCTTTCTTTGCCTGGCCTCTCAGTTAGGGTGAACTACCATGTCTTTATACATCTTCAGATGCTCTTTACATTTACATATTTTGGATTTACCATTCATATGTGCTTAGGGATTTTGATTTACAGTCCAAACCTACTTTAAACTTCTGAGCAGATTTCTTTCTGGCCTGTCTGCTATGTTCTTTGGTGTTCAGGAGGTTGATTATTGTCTAATCTTCTCCAACAAACCTCTGATGCCTTCATGGAACAGCTGCATTTATACAAAGATAAATACAGGACACATGTGTCAACTCTTCTCTAAATAGTTAAGTCCTGAAGACGGTTGGTTGCAGTGAATTCTATTTAGGAGTATCAGATATAATGCAAATGCATGACACACTTCTTAGATTTTCATTTGGAAAATTGCTGTACGGCTTTTATTCTTTTCAGTTATGAGTTATTTTATTGTGAGTCAATCACATGAAATCCCCACTAAAACACATTGTCAGAATGCAACTGAACACAGGTCAGAATGAAGTGTTCCATTTAGTTGTTTTTTTTGTCCTAGATTCATTCAGTTTTATGCAGTACAACTGAACTTTACCCAGATCTAGCAAAAATTGACTTAGCCTTTGATTTGGTTTGACTTGAAGCAACATCCAAGGAGAAAGGAGATATGCAGACAGAGGAATCTTTTGTGTCTTCATCAGGCTTGTCATATGTTGAGAAGAAAATAGAGATAGCAGATGTAAAACCAAGCATGTGAGAGACACAGCATGAGTGTGCCATGTGACAAAAATCACAAGCGTAAGTTGCCTGAACAAAAGACCCTGTACTATGCAAACCATAAATGGGCATGGGTACAACTGAGCCTGTTAAGCATTTGAGCATCACTGACAACTCACTCAGCTTGCATATTGGTTCTGAATTATGTTATGAATTCTGAATTTATTTTTACCGTATCAGCTATTTCTAAATACTCTTTCCAGTGCAGTCAGTCCCTCTCTCTGAACAAGCAAGCTATACATCATGAACTGTCATCATGCAATCTGCCTACAATGCAATAATCAAGCGGCACATTAAAGCAAGCAGTGAAAGAGTTCTCCTTTCTTTGGCAAAACTTCAGATGCAGGTCATGTACTGTTCTCTGTAAATAAATCTTTGCAAAAACAGAACTTATTATACTGCTCTTGATCTTTAAAAGAGGAATAATAATCGGAAATTGATCATATGCCTTTTTTTTAATCATTTGTTTTCATACAGTCAACTAGCTTGTAGGATGGTGACGATTCTGCCACAGGTCATTAGGTTTGTGGAGCAGCAGCTCGAGCTGATTGTTTACCATGGGGACACTAAAACAGTGCTATCCAAGTACTCTGACCTAATTACGCAAGCAAAGGACTGCTAAGGATAAGGTATCACTGTTAGCTCTTCTCCATGCTGTCAGAATATCCAAGCTACAGTGACTTTTGGTGTAATATGCTAATTAGCAAGCCTCATGTTGAAAATATTCAGTCCGTTTTCTTGTTTATCGTTTGTTATTGTGTTATGGTAAAATTCTTTTAATAACACTTCAACAGTGTTCAAATTATATGATTGTGTCAGTTAAATACAGGATGTTGATGAACTGATAATAGTGGCATAAAAGTTATAATAGTGTTTAAAAAAGCACTTTTATGTAAGTAATTTGGCAAGGCGTCGGACTTCTACTTGCGCTGAACCCTTCAAAAATTTATAGTCTTTAGACTTTGCCCATGTTTCATTTTCTTATCTTTTAAACAGGAAAATACAACCGTGCCCTCTCACCAAAGGAAATTTGTACTTGACATTATGGCCTATTCTGAACAAAACACTAGTGTGACTTGGCAAGTGTGTATTTGATTTACAACTCTGCCCAAGATCTACATTTCTCTTAGCTTCGGCAGCAGATTTTATTTCTCTTTTACCATAGAGGCGAACTTTTAATCTATCCATGTGAGTATAATGTCATTAAAATCAATATTATTTTGTTTTACTTCACAATATCAGTGAGTAGATAAGTTGGCAGGACAAAGCTTGAAATTCCAGGTAAAAAAAAAAAAATCCTTGGTTTGTTCCTGACATTACAACCTAAATAGCTACAGGCTCCTAAACATACCTTTAAAATTTATTTTTAAAATATTCAGTATTTCTATGCATTTTCTATATTTTTCTTCTATTTTTCTAAACTCAATATGACTGAAGAAACATTTTTTTTCTTCTTTTTTGCCGTAAGATTTTTTTAAACATAGTTGCCTTAAGGTCTGAACTTGAAAGTGCAGGGACCTGAGCCTCCAAGCAGCTGTTGGAATGATGAATGTCACACAGGGCTGCCAAGTAACAGCAAACAGGCTACAAACGCTGTGGCAGGCCTCAAATTTCACAAGCTCTTTCTTTGGGAGGACAAAACAGTTTGAATATGAGTTCAGTCCAAGGCAAATCACACAGCAGAAAGGGAACAGATGTTCCATTTTAAATATTTATTGCACACATTGTGTCGTGTAGTAAATAAAAATAAGGTAAACAGAATGATTTTAAAATTTTTAAACTACCGTATTTTCCACACTATAAGACGCACCTAAAAACCTTCAATTTCCTCAAAAGCCGACAGTGCGCCTTATAATCCGGTGCGCCTTATATATGGACCAATATTGAGCCACAACAGGTCCAGCAACGGACCTTACCACAGGGGCCGCGTTTCATTGGCTAATGCCCATTTTAGGTCACAGTGCAGCTACCACGTGCGTGACCGTCTCACAAACACAAGCTACAGTAGTAAACATATGCTAATGTACATTGTGGACCATCAAAACCATGAATGCCGACTTACCCAGCCTTGCAAGAACAATAGGCATCAGTGATCTTGTCCACAGCTATATTTATGCTGAGGGTGTGAGGATCTGCTGTTTTCCTCATCTATCGGTAGCTTTTAGCTGTGACGCGCACAATGTTGGAGGCATCCAGTGGCTCAAACACCTTGATGTCGTCCAAAAAAGATGACATGAACTTGTTGGTTCCCCTGTCCATTGTCGTGGCTGATATGTTGTGAAAATCCGGCAGAAATGCTACGCTAATTAACTCAGATCGAAATGAAAGACGTCATGTTTACACAGACATGCAGTAGGCTGCTTATGTAGTTGGTCCACTACGGTAAGCAGCCGCCAACTTCTTTTTCCCCCGTAGAAGAAGTAGTGCGCGGTGCATGCTGGGATAGTTGTCAGAACACTGGTTTGTTAATAAAGTTTGATAATACATTTAAAGGGGGGGAGGGGCAGGGGAAGAGAGACAGAGACTGCAGCGGCAGCGTGTCGGTTGGTCTGTGTTACCCAGAAAGCAGTTGGGCATAATATCGCAACACCAACACCGTGAGTGAAACAACGGCTGGGCCAGCCTACTATATAAAGTACTCGGGGACCAGTTCTTTATAAATGTGGATGTGTAATAATAGAGTATGACACGTCTATTCTATGCGCCTTATAATGCGGTGCGCCTAATGTATGAAAAAAGTCCTAAAATAGGCCATTCATTGAAGGTGCGCCTTATAATCCGGTGCGCCTTATAGTGCGGAAAATACGGTACTGTTTTTTATCATAACATTCTTACTGATCACAGCTTATTTCAGTGAGATGCCAAAGAAAGTTCTCAAGTGATGGAGGTTTTCTGTGGCTGCACCGTTATAAAATAATGCAGTGTTGCCCCATCCCACATGGTGCTGCACACTGGCTTTTAGCTGGATGAAAGAAAACTGCAAGAAAGACAAACTCGTCTGTTTGCAAACATTTGAATAAAAGGAATTAGATAGTAATATGCACTTTATTTGTATAAACACCGTGATTTAAAAAAAAATGTTTACTTGTATGAATGGAGCAAACAATATGCTTCTAACTAAAAATATGGATGTCTATCTTCAGTGCATTGGTATATAAAAAGACTATTAAGCTTTCAACAAAAAAGTCATGGGCAGTTAAAGCTATTTCTTACTAGTTTAGCATACAACTTTTTCTAGTTTCAAGAGGTGTAAACCAAGTAGTTTGCATGTAATGATTTGCTATCAAATTAGCAGAGAAAGACAATCTTGATAAACAGCTATCATCTCACTATGAATTGATTCAATTCTAAATTTCTGACAGCTGACTGACATGACACAGCTGTTATGACCGCAGTTTAAATTTAGCATAATCACGTCAAAAGACAAAACATTTCACTCCATCTGACCGCAGAGTATGTCTACTGAATATTCAAGAGGTGATGCCTTACTGACCGTTTCAAATTTATATTACTAAAAATGCTGATGCAAATAAAAGAAGTCCACATTTTAGATTGTGGACAACCTAAAGTGTGTTGCTGTTCACACTTTACGTTAGCAGGTGTCACTTTAAAATGTTTCGGTATATATTATTGTGTTACTGGATGCACAATCTGTAAAATTGTGGCACAGCTTTACAGAGGCAGGCTACTGAGGTCAGTCTTCATTTTTCATTTTTCTCTGAATAACCCTTCTGACTTTGTTTTTTTCTTTAACTTTTTAATGAATAAGCTCATTTCCTACTCTGGACTTTGTACAATGCAATGTGACTGACTAGTTATAGCTAAAAAAAAACTATGTGCAAGACTGTGTAGAAAGGTTGATAATTGTCTAGGTTAGATATTAGACTTGAACAGGAAGAAAAAGATAAATGGCAGCATAAGTAGAGAAGAATCTGACATGTAATTATAGGGTAGAGGTGAAGGCGGTCAGAGAGGGAGAGAAACAATTGCACAGAAACAAAGAAGCAGACTTTTGGTGCTGGAACAAAATCTTACTGGAGAGTTCAGTTTGTGAGCAGTAATTCAAGCTGCAGTTCAGTGTTTATTTCTATCAGAAAGCCTAAATAGATTAAAGCACATATGACCTATAAGAAAGATCCAATGTTGTCATTTCATCAGCATATCTTTGGCTTAGTTTACTGTGTTACTTTTAGAGCAAAAATACATCACACTGTCAATTATGCAAGTATTAAGCACTGCTGTAAATTTGGGTTTAAATCACCGTATGGTAGCTGTGTGTGTTTGTGTATCTGTATAAAGCCCCAGATAGACGCACACACAGCTGGGATTTCTTGGCTTTGTTCTGGGTTTGCAAAGATTTTTTCTTCTTGGTCTACATGGGCGTCTCTAACTGTGACGAGCTGCTTGGATTCTTTGGTGCTTTGCAAAACACGGAGCGTGCCATCGGAACGGAGCTGCCCCTAGAGCAGCTTGACACTGGCGTTCACGTCCTGACAGAGTTACTGATTAACATACAAAACAAAGGGAGATTTACATGGAGTAGGGAAGTAGAATTTACTCACTTTGCTGTGTTGCTGCAACAATATTTTCCTAAATTCTCAAATAAATGATCAATTTCAGCAATTATTTGTAGAAAATGATTATAAATAACAGAAATGCAGTGTTTCATACCTTAAAAAAATCTAATACATTTTTTAAATAAGATAAACTTTGTTGTCCCAATTGAAATTTGTCTTGGGTACAGACACTGACTGCTGCATAGCCCAAAATCCATAACCATCACATTATATTCAACCTTAACACATGAATAATGTTTTAAATTGGGTCAAGTTCATAAATTAATGTTAGGATAATAAACCTTTACTTTCAATCCCAGATTTCATGTCGTTTCTGTTGGATTCAGGTGATTATCTGATCAGTTCTCCATGACGTATGTTAATGCTAGAATTCAACACTGGAGACGCTGGAATGGACTGGCTGTCGTATTTTCAGATACATTTTCCAGTGGTCTATTGATATTTTCAGGAGGTATACAACTCAAGCAGCATAATATGCTAGATTGCAGTCATCATCACATATCAATATGTGAAACATCACAAATGCGCAGAGCTGCTGGATGGAATATTTCATAAAGTTTTGTATTTCAAGTGTCACACACTCCGTGTGCCAATAATATGTTTTGCCGGTGTTACCAATAGTGTACAGACTGTCAATGCCAAAAGACATATTCCCTCCAGCGTGTTTGGGCGGTCTGGAACCTCCTTCCAAAAGGACGTGCCCAAAACACTGGAAATGATGCCCAAGCCAACTCATCTGACTCGAAGTTACATTCCATTCGCTCTCTGCTGTAGGGTGAGAAGCTGACTGGTCGAGCTTCTCACCCTACCTCTAAATCCCTGAAAATGATGTGTAAATGATGTGTTTAACATTGACTGAAAAATAACATCTGAAAAATATTCAAAGTAACCTTTTCATGCTGTCTTTCTACTCTGCAGGTGGGACAAAGGGCAGCCTGACGTATGGGCTCTGAGCAGGACAGATGGAAACAGAAGAGGCCAAGCATGAGGCGGAAGAAAGTTTAATGTTGGGACAGTTTGGAGCATCTCACCATCATTCTCACAAATTCCAGAATGGAGCTCGGTGTTCACAGGAGGATTCTGTGCAGATCAGCGACAGTGAAAGCTGGATTACTGGTGTGGTGCATTATGAACCCAGCAAAGCTGCTGGCTCCATGAAGAGGTACAGAGAGAACTGCAACATTCCCACTTCAGAACAAGCATTGTTCCAGCCGGGATTCTTCAAGATGAACGGAGAGTTGAAGCATGGATTCGCAGAGCAGTCCTTAGCGGTCCACCAAAGTAAGAAAATAAAAGTAGATAGTGAAATGAAAGAAAACGGTGACTCAAGCCGTAGTTTTGTGAAAAACTTCTCTGAGTTGACAAAGAAAACTGAAATGGAACAGACTTCTGTTCAGACTGATATTAATTTTGATATAAGAAACTGTCACATACCTAACAGGGATATTTTCAGCCGACCACGAAATAAGTCTGTTCCAAACGGTGCTGTATCATCTTCCTCAACCATAGAAAGTACTCCCGGTGATCTGTTGGAAAAAACCTTGTCTCAGTATTATCCTGAGCAAGTCTCCATTGCACCACAAGCATCTGGATCACAGCTGGATACTGTCAATGACTCACTCGCCACACGCTCAGTTGGTGAAGGTGCTCAACCCCCTGCTGTAACCTCAGGGCTGCCGGAGTCGCAGCAGCAGCCGCCTGCAGCATCCGCAGAAGGCGTCAACAGCTACAACTCTGTCAACTATTTAGTGAATGGATATTCTAGTAACTTTGGAGTAAATCAACAGCAACAGCCTTCATCTTGCTCTGGTCAAGAGATAGTTCTGGGGGCACAACAGCATCCCAGTGGGGCACAATGTTTTCCAGACAACACAAACCCTCAAGGTACATATACAAAAACCCAGCAGGAATACAACCCAAGGTCTTTTCTGAACCACAATAATCCCACGCAGGCTGCAGAGGCGGGTGGATATGGATCTCTTCTTAATTCCGGTGCAAATGAGAACAGCCAAAATGACAATGGAGCTGGTCTGTATCATGACACCAACATGGGACTCCAGTACGGGACTCAAGCTCAGAATTTCCAGGATAACTCTGGACGACAACATCAGCCTGATGGTCAAATGGGAAACAGCCTCCAGCAGCAAAATCACTCTGTGTCAGTAAACGGTGTGGAGGATGCACATCAACAAAGAGTCAACATTTCATGTTCCACTCCCAGCCAAACTAATTGGATAGAAAGGAATCTGTCACATTCCCAGCAGCAGCCGACGCAGTGCACAGCATCCCAGGCAAAAGAGCAAGACATGTGGAGAGCTAAGCCTCAGTCAGAACAGCAGACCACCAGCCCCCAAGTTCAAAACCAGATACTAGAGCCAAACCAAGCGCAAAGGTTCAGGGAAACGGAGACACAAGGACTTTTTACAGACGCTGGCCGAGGGTCTAACGGCTCGCTTCAAAAACAGCCGGACTGTCTACCTGCTCACATGCAATGTGCTCCAGTTCAGCACAACACTGCCCCAGAGTGGCAGCAGTCCAACTCTAAAGCACCCCAGATGCAGCAACATTTACTCCAGAAAATGCCTGAGACAAAAAACTTCCCTCAGAATCAGCAATCTAACTGCTACCTCTCCCCAATGCAACCAGAGCACTTACACGAGGACAAAGACTTGCAGGAGATATTGTCAGTAGAGTTTTTAACAACACAACAGCAGCACTGTCACCTTCAACGCCCGCTGTCCCACCCACCGCAGTTTGAAGCCCAGCAGCTCAAATCTCCCACCTACAGACCTCGCAGCCAGCCTCCACCAGGCCAACACCAGCCTCAACCAGACCAGCCTTTCAGTAACAACCATCAACACACTGACCAATCAGCATTCACCTACAATAACACAGAGATGCAACAGCCACAACATCAAAGACAGTGTCTTGAAAACTCAGGCAGCCAAAACCTCAAACAGTTTCAACCACAGCAGCCTAAGAACCACTGCCATGAGCCCAACCAGGTGGACTTAGCCCAGACTTCTTCACAGTCACAACCTCACCTACCGCAGGGTCTGTTCAGCCAACAGTCAGGAACACGGATGTATCCCAAAGCCGAGGAGCAGGCGAGGGCTTCTTGCGCCCAGTTCCAAACAGGACCTCGACTACCTCTGGGACCAGCAAGTCCCCATGCTGACTTTCAGAGGCATGCGGCTCTTCGCATGCGTCTATTACAAAGGCAGGAACGTCACGGCCCTTCTCAACTCCCTCAAAGCCCAGTTGACTCCAAACAAAACCTCGGAGCTGTAAAAATGGAAAACGGCCCCAGATTCGAGCTGCCCACCTCACGGCAGCAGGAACAGCCGTTTATGACCCATGATGCAGGGATGGGTGGGGTCAAGATCAAGACTGAAAATCAACAGTCACTATGTGTTCAGGACAGGAAGCCAGGGAACATCATTGCCTCTATGGAACAAAGCTTGAGGCAGTACGAGCTCTCGAATCTATTCGAGAAGAAACCTCTCGTTGTTAATTCATCAAATAAAGTCAAAGTGGAATCCTCAGGCCCTGTCACCATACTATCAACCAACATGGATATGAGTGGGGCAGACTCAACGGCCACAGCAGCTTCTGTTTTGAAAAATACCCTCGACTCCACTCCCAAGAAGGAACAGCTCCTTAAAAATTTCATAGATTCCCCCATGAAATTGTTAGATACCCCTGTAAAGAATCTTCTGGATACCCCCATGAAAACTCAATATGAGATCGCATCGTGCCACTGTGTTGGTAAGTCTCACCCTGTGGGTGATGAAATGCGGTCAATGGTTTAGGTTGTAATTCTTAACATTTTATGCCTTATTTAATTTAGATCAAATCATTGAGAAGGATGAAGGTCCATATTACACTCATTTGGGCTCAGCACCTACTGTCGCTGGCATTCGAGAGCTGATGGAGAAAAGGTAATCCACAAATTAATAGAGCATTAGAGGAAAGCTGACAATGTTTTGCAACTTCTGTTTGCTTTTTCTTAACGTTTTATGTTTTGAAGGTCTGGCATCACTGGGCGAGCCATCAGGATTGAGAAAGTAATTTACACCGGCAAGGAGGGGAAAAGTACACAAGGATGCCCCATAGCCAAATGGGTATGAAGATTTTATTTATTTTTTTGTATTTTATTTGTAATCTGATAAATTGGCTGCCCTTAAATAGTTCTCTGATACCTGTGTGTGCTCTGTTTCAGGTGATTCGGCGATCCAGTGTAGAGGAAAAGCTACTGGTTTTGGTGCGTGAACGTACCGGTCACAGATGTGACACTGCCTGCATCATAATTGTAATTCTGGTCTGGGAAGGCATCCAGCCCAGCTTGGCTGACCGCCTTTACCTCGAGCTCAGTGAAACTCTAACAAAACACGGAGCTGATACGCAGAGACGCTGCGCTTTCAATGAGGAGTAAGTTACAGCATTGCAGTAGTCAGAAGTGTCTTATAATTAAATACCTACATCTTAGTAGTTTACAGGTGCATTTAAAAGATATTGTGGAAAGGGTAAATTGTTATTCTGTTCAAAAAGGGAAATTCATAATATATGGATTCACAATAAAACAGATTTCAAACATTTAATTTCTGTTAAGGTATGACGTATTTTCCCGGGACAAAGTGCTACTTATAGCACAAACAAGCAACTATGTTACCTTCAGTTGTTATAAAAATGCTGTTTATATGTATTAAAAAAAGTATTTAAAAAATGTGACTTTGCACCATAGCCACATCCTCCATGAACACCTCAACAGAGCCGCAGTAAGATTACCATCCATGTCATGCTGCACTGATGCAATAATTGATGCAAAATGAACCTCAATGTTTTGAGTACATATACAGTACAGTACATGAACATACTGTACTGCTGATCCTTTGTGCTAGAAACCTTTTTTAATGATTTTGTGTTATATTAAAATATTCTGACAAACTAAATCTTGGGTTTTCATTGGCTGCAAGTCATCAAAATTAAAGAAATAAACTCTTTAATACATCACTGTTTAATGAGTCCATATATATTTTTCTAACTGGATTATTTAAATAAAATAACTTCTTGATATTTAGTTGTTTTGAATACACCTGTCAGACTTAAATATTAGAAACGCATTATGTTCAAGATATACTCCCACAGTGTAAATCTGTTCTGTTATTCAAAGTGTTTTAGCTAAGTTTGTTTTGTCAATGTTACCTGTACACTTTCAGGAGGACCTGTGCATGCCAGGGCTTTAATCCTGAAGCCAAGGGCGCGTCTTTCTCTTTTGGCTGCTCTTGGAGCATGTACTATAACGGCTGCAAGTTTGCCCGAAGCAAAATCCCGAGGAAGTTTAAGCTACTAGGAGATGATGTCAGAGAGGTATTTAATAGGAATGATGTTGAGGATCATGGCTGTAGCCAAATTCAAAACACTTATATTTAACTTAATGTTAAACGTTCTGTTTTTTAGGAAGAGAAACTTGAGAAAAGTTTTCAGAATTTGGCAACATTACTGGCTCCTTTGTATAAAATTATGGCCCCTGAAGCCTATGGAAACCAGGTGAGTATATCTTGGTATTTATAAAACCTCAGTACATCAAATAATTTCCTATTTATCTACTAAAATAATGTACATAAACATTAATAAAAGACATAGCTGATCCTCAGATCAAAAAAGCAAGAGCAAGCAGGCTTTTAAATTATTATTAGACCATCATTTCTCAGTAATGTGAATTTTTTTACTTTCTGACTTTAGTGAGGGCACTTAGTTAAATAAGCAGGTGCAAAAAATATTAATATGACCATAAAAAGAGTGCACTATAGTTGATTTGTCTGTGGGAAAGACTGTGAATAGTTATCGTGTACAAGATTTGTTTTCTGCTCCATGTGTCTTGAAAAGGATCAGATTTGATAATAGTGTGACGGAATCTACACGTCTGAAGGATTGTGTGTGAATAAGATCTGCACAAAGAAAACACCATTAAACATAGATTAGACACATTAGACATTTTTTTACATTTCTGACAGGGTTTTTGTAATGTTTTGAGCTTTTGTATTTCCTCTTGTGTTTGTCCGTAGGTAGAACATGAGCACAGGGCCCCAGATTGTCGCCTGGGGATCAAGGAGGGACGGCCTTTTTCCGGAGTGACTGCATGTTTGGATTTTTGTGCCCATGCTCATAGAGACCTCCACAACATGCAGGGAGGAAGCACTGTGGTAAGTGTGGGGACCTAGGAAACATGTTTTTACCCTCCCTTGTCAAAGTATTCATGCTCCCATAGGATTGTCGTATCTCCTCTTGTTGCAACTATAAATCTAAATATTTTTATTGGGATTTTTGCTAATAGGTCAACACATAGTTGGGGATAATTGTGAAATAGAAAGAAATTTTTTCTCAGTTTGCAGCTTTTTTTTTCAAATGAAAATCTGAGATACCAAATAAAAGATCCTGAATCATATCCATAGTATAAATAAAAGAAATGTAATCTATATAATATTTAAAGTGCACCTGTATGTAATCCGAATAAAGCTGCATTTACCTTACTCTGGCATCTACCTTTTTTTCCCAGGTGTGCACATTAACGAGGGAGGATAATCGAGAAATTGGAAAGATACCAGAAGATGAGCAGCTCCACGTCTTACCTCTTTACAAGGCTTCGAGCACCGACGAGTTCGGCAGTGAGGAGGGCCAACAGGAAAAAATAAAATCAGGGGCCATTCAAGTCCTCAGTGCCTTCCGTCGTCAGGTGCGCATGCTTGCAGAGCCTGCCAAGTCTTGCCGGCAGAAGAAACTGGATGCGAGAAAAGCGGCTGCCAACAAGAATGCCATGCTGGAAAGCTCAAATGACAAGGCAGAAAAGGCCCTTTTGGCCAAGGCTAAGGCTGGCACTTATGAGAACACTGTCCAGAGCACTCCATTTACAGGTAGAGTAACATTTTATGATGACTTTTTTTTTTTTTTTTTTTTAGGAAACTCCGATTTTAAAATTTGGTTGGGTGATATGACCTGAAAATAATTTTTGATTAATGTGAGGTTTACTGCGATATGCAATTGATATTGTGATATTAAAATTATGTTCCTAACCACTGTATTTATGCCCCACCCTGTGTTGTAGTGGTGTACCCAGACTCACCCTCATCTTTAAAGTCAACAGGATGAAAACAAACCTTACACCTGTCCCTGCATATAATCATTTAGTAGAAGTAACTTTCAATCAGTCCAACTCCAAAACAAGGGTTTGGCTCAAAGTGAAAACAGTAAATTAATTAAATAGTGCTTTTTCACAGCACTATTTAATTAATGAAAAGACTGACTGGTAAAACGTCACATGAAATCAGTTTGTTTTCATAAGATTTTTTTTTTTTCTAGGTGCTGTGGGAGCCCCCCTTCAGTCAGGTCACCCATCATACCCCCTCGGGGTCATGCCGCAGCAAATTCAGCAACCACAGCACCAGGGCATGTACCCCCCTTACCCTTCCTCACCAAACGCTGCTCTCCCAAGGTTCTCTAACAGTCCTGGCTCTTTTCCAGGCTCTCCAAAGCCAGGAAGCATGTACACCGCTCAGCCATCAACACCAGCCAGCCATTTCCTCTCTTCACTTCCAAACTCATACATGAATGGGCCAAATCGTCCACAACCAGGTCACCAATGTAACGGAGGAATGGCGGTTGAAAGTTACCATCAGTTCTATGCACCAAACCAAAATCAGCTGGACATGTATCGCCAACAGCGGCCAGCGTTTTTCCCCGAGCAGCAGTATGGTGTCCAACAACGCTTTGAGCTCAATTATCCATCTAGGTACAGTCAACCAGGCTTCCAAGTCAATGGTTACAGTGCCATGCGTCCACCTCAGCCCATGAGACACTATGGTCCTTTTGGCAACAACAGAACCTCAGATGCCCGGTTCATTGACACCCTAACAGGAGCCTCTGTTCATGGTGGCATGGATTATGCACTTGCTGTAAGTAAAGCCAATCAATTTGGAGAATACCCAAGTTCATACTTGCCTCAGAGTCCACACATCCCAGGCCGTGATTCCTTCCCTATGCAACTTAATACAGACGTGGCCATGCCTAATCCACAGATGCTCCCAGCTCAAATCAGCAGTGGCTGCTTAAACCCTGAAACACAGTCAGGGTTGGGTCTTCCCAATGGTGGACAGATAGCCTCCAATATTAAGTCGGAGCCTGGAGCGCCTCAGACACCCACAACCCCCAAAAAACCAGAAATGTGGTCAGACAACGAGCACAACTTCTTGGATCCTGAGATCGGTGGTGTGGCTGTAGCTCCAAGTCATGGCTCTGTACTCATTGAGTGTGCAAAACGAGAGCTGCATGCCACAACGCCCCTCAAAAACCCAGACCGCAACCACCCAACACGCATTTCCCTTGTCTTCTACCAGCACAAGAATCTGAATGAGGCAAAGCACGGGCTGGCCATGTGGGAAGCTAAGATGGCAGAAAAGGCTCGCGAGAAGGAGGAAGAGGCCGAGAGGAATGGCGGGGAAGGGACTCCGAGCAAGAGCAGCAAGAAGGGGGGGAAGCGGGAGCATTCGGAGTCTTCAGAGGCTACCGGAGAACCGCCATACAAGCGTTTTATAAGGGCACTAATGGAAGGATCGTCATCATCGTTCACAACTAATACTCACGTCATGACAACTCCATATGCATTCACCAAGGTCACAGGGCCTTACAGTCAGTTTGTGTAGAAAACAGCCTCTAAGGAACTTGAAGGTGCTGCAACCCAAACCACATGCATCAAATCGCTATCGGCAACCTTCCGATGGAAAAACAAATGTGCTATGTTTCTCAACTCTCACACAGCCGAGCTTTACTAGTTGATCCTACTGAGGTAACTTGCAATACCAGAAAAACAGTGGTGCTTTCAGTCTAACACACAAGGAACTTTTTCAGCTGAAAACAAAGTTTCTTTTAATGGTGGCTTTATTTTTCTTACAAAATTTCTAATATTTGCATAAAACACTGACTTTCAAAAGTCTAAGACTCACGGTGCTGAAAAGTATGCTTATCACCACTTTCAAATGCCTTCACACTAAAACCAGACTACACTCTACAAGAGACTCACAGTTCATCTACTGGTCACTGTCTAAAATCAACCGACAGTGAAATCATGAGCATCTCCATCATTTTTAAGAAGTCAGTGTTTCTTAAGAGCACTTTTTTTTTCTTTAATTTTTGAGTTTAATGTTTCAGACATTAAATGAAAAATTACAATCTCATCATGCTGTATAGCAAATATGTACAGGTGCATCTCAGTAAATTAGAATACCTTCAAAAATGTAATTTATTTTAGTAATTCAGAGCAAAGCAGTTAAACCCACTTAATAGGCCCATTACAGAGTGATGTATCTGAAGTGTTTATTTCTGTTGCTTTCAGTGATTATGGCTTACTGCAAATGAAAACTAATTTATTAGCTTCTTAGCTTGTCTTCATAAAAAACAATCAAGAATTTTTTTTCATATTGAAATCTGGGTCTGTATTAAAGTATGTCTTTGTTGACGGTTTTTGCATACATTTCTGCATCAGCACAGTGTTGCATTATGCTGACTTGATAAACCTCCTCAAATCATAACTGAATGGAACTTTTTTCCTTCCTCTCAACTTTACATCAATTAATATTGGAGCAGCTATGTAAGTAATTGTAACAAGTATCATAATAAAAGATCTAATGATCATTTTAAGCTCTTACCTATTGATTGTAGCAAACCTTAAAATCTAACAGCGTGTTTGCGATTGTTAATTTGCTCTTTCCCCTTACTTTTGGTTTCATTTTGAATAAATGTAATTATTGTGTTGTGCTTCTCGGTGCTACAGCTGCACTATTTAATGTATCCATGTAATGAAGTGGTATGTAAAAGTTTTATCTTGAGATAAATATTTGTGCTTGTGAGGCTTTTCTTATGCACTCTTATAGACATATAGTCTTTTAAAACATTTTTAATACTTTTTGAGAATTATTTTTATTGCTATTGGAGCAGCTCCAACAAAATAAGAGAAGAAAAAAAAAAAATCAGATCAAATAACTCATTGCTATTTGATACCAAGTCAGCAGTACACAACATGATTGTGTAAGCCATTTTATATACATATCTGTTTTAAAAACCTTTCTTTGTTGGCCTTATGTAGAAGAAGATGAATTTTATTTCGTTTCTCTATTTGCTGGCAGCCATAGCAACCTGAAGTAACAGAAAACTGTGATATATGTCAGACTGTCGAAATGAATTGATGAGTCTCATGTTTTGAATTGATACAATTCAAGTTCCCAGTAATATTGTAATTTATGGAGATGCATCTTTTGTACTTAGTTCAAGTACCTGGAAAGAAAATTAACGTGTCATCTTATTGGTGCTTTTATCACTATCTGGTGTTATTTATACTGTAAAATTGAGCCATTCATGTGGTGCATTCTAAACATTTTGGGGACAAAAATATAAATATTTTCTCTTTAGTTTTTAGCAGGTTTACTTTGCTGTTCTTTGTGACTGTTTTTATAGCTCCTTACTGTAGATTCTCCAAATATCCTGGCTTGTGAATATTACATGTAGTTTTATGTCTGTGGTGCTCAGTAAATGTGCTTTTATACACTGAGGAACACAAAACAGGGTAAGCTCAGTGTCAGAGGGCAGCTGACTTGCTGTTGTGATCGAATTAAGACAGACAGGTGATATTTGTACAGTAAGTTAATTTACCCATATTGGACTTTTGGGATTTATGTTGTAAATTATGCCGGGTGTCATTGTGTTTCTTTAGGTTTCAACTGATTAATTTCAACAAGGTGCTACTCAGCCTAGTAGAAATGTACAATGTGAAACTTTTGACGAGATGAAAAGGCTTATAAATGATGTACAGCATAAACCTGTCGTATACCTCAAAACTAGCTCGGCAATAGGATTATTACATATCGGTCATTGTCTGTGTGCTACTTTCACAATATTAGGCCACCAAAAGGCGAAAAGGAAGCTCTTGTTTTTACTTTCAGTGTGCTTTGAAAATATTAGTTGAAGTTTTAACATTACTGTAAAATCAGGGACATTTTTAACTAATTATGTGTGCATCTTTCGCAAATCTGTGTTCAAACTTTTTTTTTTTTTTTTCCTTTAAACAGTCGGGGACTCGTTCTGAATCCTGACTGTGTTCTTGTTTAATAGATTTCACATAAGTTCAAATGAAAAACAGATGCTATCCTGCAAAATTTCTATTTTAGCTAGTGAGAGGGTATTTTCTTCAAAATTAATCAACATATATGCACTCAGTTGTCAAAAGGGAAAGATAATGACTAAGTTAAAGCAATCTGTTTGCCTTTGGCACGCAAGACCACAGCAGTGATTGATGCGACTGCACGTTTTGCGCCTGCATGTTAGTACATTTCATTTATAACCACTGAGCAACTTAATTATTTCTTCCACTTAATTATGGCAATTTAACTGAATATCAGTCGTACTTTAATGAAAACTCTCCCCAGTTCTTTCACGTATTGATTTCTTTGAAAGCACTTCATTTATTTTTTATTAAAAGAAGTATGTAGTAAAAAAAAAAGTAATGTTTTATTTAAACAAATTGTACATGTGTTTAAAAAAAGAAATAAATTATGTTACATTGTACATAGCAAGAATTTGTATTGCAGGAGTACAACTCACTGACATTCATGTTAGGCTCTTTTTATTCTGTCAAATAGACCCTTGGCTCCACATATATGACCTTTAGAATAAATTTTAAAAAAATTAATAACTGGAGCTTTTCAAGGTGAATGAAATGAAAATGATAATGGATTATCCAGGAAGTTTTATTTTTTATTTTTTTGTAAATACTCACTTTCACAGCAATGTTTACAGTTATAGAAGCTAGCTCAGTTCTTTAGAGGCTCTGGTTTATAATCGTTGTGTAAAACGAATCCTTCATAATATTAAAGAAAAAAAAAAAGGTTGGATTATCATTGTACAGGACCCAGCTACAGTAGCAGGTTGTCGATGAGAAAGCCGAGGCACCAGAAGCGGGTTTTAAAGCATAGCCATACTTGAAGATGCTTCAGAGTGTTTCTGAGTGAGTCAACTTTACTTGAATGACTTTCCTGACTTAACCTGTACATTTTATGTGCTGAACTGAGCGAGGTTAAGCCAGCACTTTGTACACACTTGGTCTTTTTGCAGTTAGACACTAAAAAAGAAAAAAAAAAAAATGTTTTCAGCCCAAGTTCTCTCGAAGTTCGGTATGCTAAAACAATAAAATGAGGTTGGCTGTTCATACTGTAAGTATTGTAATGTACTGAATGCAGTTTATTCGAAAGCTGTTAATTGTATCATTCCTGATGTTGCCGACATGTGGGTGTTCCTTTTTTTTTTTTTTTTTTTTTAATAAAACTTATATTTATTTAAAGCAAATAGCTTCATTTTTCCCCCCCCACTCTATTAAGGTGAATAAAGTTTTTTAACTGGACAATGAAAAACGCTGCACAGAAGCCAAGTTCAGAACCTTTTTTTAATTATTTATCCAATATTAGAAACATATTCTTGCTGTATACAAAATGTCGGTCGCTGAAAAAACAATCCAATTTCTGGTCACTGCTCTCGGGGGAGTACGTACTTTTCTCCAAGTATTACCAACAAATATACCCCAGTGCACAACCAACTTAGTGTATCGCTTAAAAGGAAAACATCACCCAAAAACAAGTGTTGCATGTCTTCGTTGGCCCCTACAGTTTATATATGACATGGCACTGCAAGTGCGTATAAAAAATAAATCTGCCTGCATACAAGAAAAAGCAGCAGGATACATGATACTTCAATTCATGTTAAAGACGATCTGATGTTTCCAAGGGAACTTTAGAACTTCATACGAAATGCCATTTGTCCACTGCAGGAGACAAGAAGATAATTTAGGATGCAATCAGAAATGTAAAGCACTGAACATGAGATTGACAGATAAAATTATTTTCTGCTTACCTTCTGCAGACACAGGATGTGCACTACCAAAAGCAGGAGCCTGAAAGTGAAATCATTGAGATGCGGATTACTAAATTAGATTCCAAGTTGGATTTACTGTTCCCCCCACCCCACCCCAGATGTTCACATACTCTCAAGAGTATTGATGTCATTCATTTGGAGGATTAACTATTTTCTTAATCATCTATTCCAGTTCGCAAAGATTATTAAAAACATGACTTGAATATAAAAGTTTGAATTTGTTGATTTTGTTTAATCCATTCCTAGTTAAAATTACACACACAGGCTTAAATATCAACATATGTCACCACTAATGTCAAGTTAGATGTCTGCAGAGAAACTGCTTGCTTTTTGCAGCCATCAACTACTTTCTCTCTGGATGTTTGGACATTTTGATAGAATTGGTTGGTTTGCGGTCACTAACCTGGTTTCTTGCAGGGTTCTTAAAGATTAAGGAGTTCCCAGAGACCTAAGGTTAGTGTGTTCTTGCCATTCTAAAAACAGTATGGAAGTATGTTTGGGATTGTCGAAACAAAACTAATCAAATCATCGGATCCAAACTGCCGTCCTCCATGAAATTTTTTTTTAAAAAGGCACATACAGGAAACAGAAAGGCTGAAACCTTTCAAACTGAAGAACTGCTTTAACACCAGTCATTGCCACAGTGAAGTTTTAACATAAACACTGTAAAGGTTTCTACTGTGAGACACCTGCTGGCTGAAATGTGCATCACATGGAGAAGCTGGAAGCCTTTGGGTGAAAGGTGCATGATCAGAGAAGCCCAGGATTTAATGGCTTTGAGAGCAAGTGTGGCGGGAAGCAATCAAGGAGAGGCAACAACAAAACTCTGCTCCAACTATGAAGAAATGACAGCGGCAGCATTAAGCTGAGGGCCTCTACAAAGGGACTAGAAAAGCACAGATTGGGTAGAGTGCCAGGGTTCATATATGTTTAAAATTCACTATTTTTCCAGACTCAAATTTCAAGATTTTTTTTAACGTAGTTTTTAAAAAATTCAGAAGAATGTGTTACAAAATTACTCCTTGTTAGTTTGCTTTTATTAGCTACAGGTTCTATAACATTTTAAATACAATATCCACATTGGTGTCTGAGTTTCAGACAGTGGCATAGTGCCATTTTAAAGATTTTTCGTAGCGTCTAGCATTGCTCAGATCTGCTCCACTTCAAAAACTCTTTAGCTTCTCAAAGGACTCGGCATCATGGACTGAGTGATGTTTTCCTTGCAGAGTCAGAGATTTGTTTTCTTTACTTTGTTTGACTTTTCTCTGCAGCTTAGACCCGGTTTAAGATCACAGGTCCAGCTCAACCTGAATTTGATGTGGTCCTGAAACCAAACAGGTGATGAAATGACTTATTTTTGAACAGGGTGTGTAGAATTTTGTACAAAGAAGTTAATTTAATACAATTTGGAATAAGGCTTTAACTTAAACTGTATATTTGAACCTGTGTGTATAATTTTGACCCTATATGAATTAATTAAACTAGTGCACTTAATTATAGTTCATCAAGCATCTACTCTGGAAAAGAGTAGGTACTTTCTTTAGCTACAATTCATTTTTGTAGCAAAAGTACTAAATTAATTTGACATTTATGGCAAAGATGATTCCATGTTACTTTTAGAATCAGATCTATCTACCACTGCTGCTGCCGTAAACGGTTTTTTGAAGCTCTCACCGACTGAACGACGGCTCTGGCCTCGTCGGCGCTGAACTGGAAAGGACTGTTACAGCAGGACATGTTTTTGCTGAGGGGGGGAAAAAAAAAATGATGCAAGTTCAACTTTCCCTTATCCATTTCACATGCACATACACATCTGCTTTGCTTTACCACTCAATCCCTCCAGCATTTGTTTGCTTCTGCACAAGTGCCCTCCAGTGCTCATGGGTGGACTTAATGATCTCAACTGCAAAATCCTGTCGGCAGAGAGAAATCCATTTCAGCACATTTGGTCTGAGCTGCCGCCGCGCTGGTCCACCAGCTGCTGCGCTCTGTTTATTCTCAAAACCTGACCTTGTCTTTGAATTCCCCGTTGAATCCAAACTGGTTCTCTGGCTTTCCATCGGGCACCTTGTATTTCCTGAACCACTCGACAGTAGCCTCCAAATGACCTGGTCGGCTCTTCCGAACATCTTCTATACCTGAGGGGAGGAGAGAAAAGCAGAGTCTGAGATTACTCGGGTTTCCATGAAACAGATAAAGTGGATTTTATCTGTTTACACATGAAACGTAACCTGCAAAGGGAAGTTTCTCGGGATTCTAAGAATTGGCCTTAGTGGAAGAAAAAACAAAGCCTTGACAATACACACAATATGTTTAAAGAGCACCGAATGTCAATAAATCCATGTTGACAATGAAAACTCAATGGTTATAAACTATTAAAGTACAGAGAGCTAATGTGGTGTTACCGTCTGTGCTGCTTGCTATTGCATTACCATTCAGTATTAAACATGCTTATAAATATATTCGAATATGAACAAAAAGTTGATTCAATTCAGCTTTTCAATTCAAACCATGAAACGTCTGGTAAATAGATTCAGAACTGTGAAATAAAACAAGTTCATTTAGATTATTGTGGCTTTCTGCTGTTAAATACCCCAAATTACGGTTACTACGATAATGAACGTATTGCATTAGACGATTACAAAGGATAACTAATACACAATTATGCAGATGGTCACTGAGACCCTTCACAAGACACAAAAGGTTATTGTTAGAGAAGTTGACTGCTCAGAGAGCTGCATCCGAAAATTTGGATGGAAAAATAAAATGTGGTAGAAAAATGCGCAGCTTTGAGAGGATTTGTGAAGCCTATTAAAGAGTTCAGGGGATACCGACAAGAAATTAACTGTGCTGGAGACAAAGCTTCAAGAGCCGCCGTCACACAGTTGGGAGGCAATGTCAAAAATATCTTATGTGGGATAAGAGGAAAAAAGTACTGAAACTGTTGCTCACTGGGCCAACCAAAGTCCTCTTTGAGATAACCACGGTCAGTATTTAAGTTAAGGAGCTTTTCCACTAAACCACCTCTAACCAGTACGGTCCGTTCCGCCCGGGCCAGATTCATTTTCCATTAGCAAATCCGGCGCGGCTCTGCCTGGCTGTTCTCAGATCTTCGTGCCTACTTCAGGGGTTCTCAACCTTTATCAACCCCACAGAAACCACGGGGCATCATCAAGAGGAAGAGGAGAGAACCAGAACCTAACACGGCTGCTGTTACAGTCTCTGACCTCTAGGGGCTCTCCTCACGACAGAGCTCGTTCTCCTGTGTTTCAGGTCTGCCCGACTGGAGATGTGATGCAGCCACTGCATAAAGAATGCCATCTCAACATGTCACGCCCATTTTTCCCTTGGCCTTCATCTGCAGTCATCTTGTCAGAGTTTGTTGTGGACTTGAGCAGCTTGGTGTGATTTGTTCTGTGTGTCTGCATCTAAAAGGCCAGTGCACAGCTGAAATATCAGTCTTTAAGTGACAAATTTACATATGAATTTCACATCTTAAACTGAATCATCTTAGCCTAAATCCCACCAGACTCCATGTTTTCCTTTGGCATAATAATAAACATTCATTCATTTATTATATAGAAGGTGAACTTCCACAATAGAGAATCTTCTCATGCTCTCCAGATCAGCAAAGCACAGATTTATTCCAGAATCGTCCTCATGGCTGTTGTGAACTTTTGCCTATGACACTCACAGTTGAGCTTTTCTGCATCTTCATCATTTGCATTGATGGCGATGACCTTCCAGTCCATCTCTCCCTCATCAATCATTGCCAGGATGCCCAGAACCTTGACTTGGATCACCTGACCTGGGGAGCAAACCTGAGGTTGAACAGTTTAACAGGTAAAGATCAGATACAGAATCCAAAAGTGCACATTTCTTTTCATAGGCATGGAGATGAGTAGCAGCGTACATAGACGTCTGCTTACCTGGGTGCCGATGTCACAAACATCAATGGGGTCATTGTCACCACAGCAGTCAGTTTCTTTGTCTTTGTGGCTGGGATCCTCCCAGGTCTTTATAGAGGTAAAGTCCACAAGCAAGTAAAAAACACGAAAAAGTCAAAATCTTCTCAGAAATATTCAACAGCTAACAAAATATACAACAAAATGTCTGGATTTAAAACTATTCCCTCCCTCCCCACATGCTTCAAAGTTGAGATGGCGTATTAAGGATTGTACTCCTCTTCTTTAAACAGGAGGAGCAGAGGGGATTTTGTAACAAATAAGTTCTTCTCTGTTCTTTTAAAGTGGGAAAACTTAAAAATTTTGCAATGTACCAAATACTTGCTGCAACAGATAGGGGGAAAAAAAAGTACTTGACCCACAAAATAATAAAACCTGACAAAGTGAAGCACCTAAAATCGGTGCACTTTAAAGCATATCTGTCTTGGAGAAACGCTGCAGATTTCTCCTGACCTGTGGAAGTGCCCCATAGTTCCAGATGTATCCTTTATGAGGAAAAATGTTGGCCACGTATCTGAGTTTTCCCTTCTTCACGTCTTGTTTGATGGGATTCAGGGGCTCCTTTGTTGCAATCTGGGGAAAAAGAAGCGATAAATACCGTCATCTATAAAATTGTCAGACATCATTTGATTCATGAGGGCCGCGGTGGAAAAGGACGAGCAACAAAAATGCCCAACAAATTATAGTTGCAATTTTCAACAATAATATCGTAATTCCTAACATCCTGCTGAATATTTGTACAAATTAAGATTCGATATCTTGCTAAGGAATACAGCTAAACACTTTTAACTGTAATATAAAATCAAAGAGTGAAAGCATATAAACTAGTTTATGCACAGCTCTGTTGTATGTTTGAGAAAACTGTGATGTCCTCAAACTAGTCGTCATTTTCATTTTATTTAATCTTTAAAAAAAAAAAACATGCAATGAAATGTATATAACCTGCATATATGAGGACACAGGGAAGCTTTTCGCTTACTTCCATTTTAGCGTTTGACCACCGAGGGACCTCAACCACCATGTTGTACAGCACCTGGAAGTGAGTAAGACGGTCAATAACTGCTCAAACGCGAGTCATTGATGGTCCACTTGCATAAAATAGTCCGATAATGAATTTAAACAGGATAATAATACCTTATTTTCACTCTTAGGTTTTTTTGCTGGTACATCATCATTCTATAGGGAAAGAAAAATCACAGTCATTTCTTGTTTACATGTCACACTCAACAAAAACTACAAACAGCTGTTAGCTAGTTACCTGCTCTGACTCAGCTATAAGTGGAATATCATGGAATGGTGAAATGTATTTGCCATCAGAGGTTTCTAGGAGATAAACAGATTTGTTAATAAGCAACAACAAAAAAAGGAAAATAAGGTAAAAAAAAATAAAATAAAAAAAGCTGCATGCATAAAGATCACCCCATAATGAGTAAATTTAGCTCAAAAAGAATGAAAAATTGTTTTCCCAATTTACGTTTTTGTTGCGAGAACGTGTTTTGTCAATAAGTCAGTGTTGTCGTGTCGGAAAGTCTTTATATTCCAAAGCAAACATCAAACCTTTTACCAAACCAATAACGTCCTATTCAGCTATTGACTCTTTGTTTTGAGTCAAGAAACAAGACATGCTGACGATTTATTTATTGAACAAACAGTCGCCTCCGTAGCTTAAGGAAGAGTTGTTGACGGCCACAAAAGCCTGCCACCGTCTGCTATTGCTGATCACCAGCTTGGTCAGACAATGTTCCAAGTACAAGCCATAATCAGTATTCAATTCCTCATCAAACATTTCAATGGGGTTGCAGTCTGCAGGCAGGTTATTCCATCCTTTCCACTCCCAAATGTTGGTGCTAGTCTCTGGTTAATCTCACTCTCTTGGGGCCCTGAGAGTAGACATATTGGACTGAAGCTGACTGACATTCACTGAATGTTATGGAGGAGCCGTCTCTCCATACCAAAGGCAGATTGGCTTTGGCAGAGACAATTTGGGCATTTTTTCCCCCATGGGCAACACAGAAATGCATTTACCTGACAGATAAGTTAAAATCATAAACAGAATGCTTTATTTGTTTCACTGTAGTAGGATAATGTCCAATTAAGTGAAAAAACATGTATTAGATGTAGTATTTTGTATTAGTGATCCCCTGGTTCTCATAGGCCATTGTACTGCATCTCTTAATGCGACACAGATGTTTTTAATTGCATTAAATCCTCAGCACGACACTGCAGAAGCCTGCCATCTCGTTCATTTAAATCAGCCTCAGGGAAGCATAAAATGCATACAGGATAATGAATAATGCTCTACACATGTACACACACTACTTTGTCTTTTTACTAGTAAATCGTTTGAATCCACATGTTCTTGTGGACATGTTTTCTAATTTTACACGTTTGGCTCTAATGGTAAAAGAAACGCGGCTGCAGCTGGAAGGTCAAACATTTACCCCGACCGGAAGCCACGGCTATTTAAGACCCGGGCCAGTTTTCTTTACAGAAAGCAAACTACACATGGGGTCCATTCATCATGGCGGAGATGAACTTACTAAAATAAATGCGGTAGTCTGGAGAATTCGGGTGTCCTCTCTGCTCCGTTTGATAGTGCATCGTTTTTCTGGGATAATACGAATGTGGCACAGCTGCTGCAGTTTGTCTGACTGCTTTATTAATGCAGGAAGCGGGGAACGGGCCGAAAACAGTCAGCAAGCAGCCGAACGAGGAGCGGAGCAGCTGCGATCTCATTGTAATATATACACTTCACCCCGATCAGTCAGTTCCTGCTTCCCGTCCTGCCCGCGTGCGTCCGAGAAATGTAACAGGGAAGCTTCCTGTTGCATTTTCAAAGTAAAAGGGATCTTGTAAAATCAATCAATCAATCAATCAATCAATCAATAAAGAGCCTTTCTCCAACACGATCAGCTTTAGACTACGACGATGACAGCGAGCGATAAAGAGCTTGCAAAATTAAAATAAATTCACACATCACTTTATACATTTTAATGGCTTGCTACAGCAACTCAGCCAGTCACATGGCAGCAACTCAGCGCATTTTAGTGGAAAGTGCTAGGATACAGGAACAGAACAGTCGCCAAGTAATCTATAAGTGTTTGCTCAGTGTTAACAATAATATAATACCGCTTTACATTACCGTTGTGGGCTTCTGCCACAACTACACCTTAAAAATCCTACAAGGCTACTCTTGCCTTGGAGGATTTTACACCTGCAAAGGTGTAGTTGTGGCAGAGAGAATGCCACATTAGCAGCATCTATGCCAATGTGGCAACCCATTAGCATAGATAATTTAAAAGCTGAGTTCAGTATTCTCATTGAGTGTAAGATTTTACACTTAAAAGTAAGACATGTAGCTGTTTGTATCATAATCCACATCAAGATATTCAATAATTACCTGAGCTAAGATTTATGATCCCATTAAAGAGCTTCACCAATGTTCTTTTGCCTTAATCTCCCCTCAACCTACCCTTTTGTTCTCTTTTCTTTGGAGGTTTAATCGCCACAGTGCATCATGATCAAAGTCCACACGTGTACATATACCTTGGGCAAACACCCCACCCACTCACCTTGATGTGCCTCTTTTATAGTTGGTCCCTCTTCAAACAAATGACGAACACAGCTTCCAACATAGCTGCCATAAAAGCTGGTTTATCAAAATCTTTCAAATGCATTTCATAAATGTCACCAATGGAGCTTTGAGAAAAAAGTGTAGAAGTAGGTTCGGTAACACTTTATTTGAAGGGGGTTGAATAAGACTGTCATGACACTTTCATAAACATGACATAACACATGTCATGAAGATGAATAAGCCTTCATGAATATTTATGACTGTTGTCATAAAGCATTATTCGGTAAATAATGACACTTTTAATACGAAGTTGACATTATTCTAAATGTCTTTGTTATGACAACTTGACATTAACCAAGAAATCATTACTGTTTAAACTTTACCTTTAATAACATAAAGTTACCTAATTTTTAAAGTGCAATCATTAATTCTTTTATAACAAATTTATATCAGTAACGATTTCTTGGTTAATGTCAAGTTGTCATAACAAAGACATTTTGAATAATGTCAACTTTGTATTAAAAGTGTCATAATTTACCGAATGACACTTTATGACAACAGTCATAAATATTCATGAAGGCTTATTCATGTTCATGACAGGTGTTATGTCATGTTTATGACAGTGTCATGACAGTCTTATTCACCCCCCCTTCAAATAAAGTGTTACCGTAGGTTCCAACCTAAAATTTGGTTTTAATTACATTGAACTACGAGCTTAATTGTGGGATACTTTTTTGGTAAATCTATGGGGACAGTCAAATAAGTAAATCAATTTTATGTTTTGGGGTCAAAGCTAATGGGTCTTTTAAATCTAAGTGTCCTGGGTTTAGAAGAGTACACCTCTGTCTTTCAGCAGGTGTAGCAAACTGCAATATATATTAAACAAGACGCTCATGTAACTCCGTCGGCACAGAGCAATTATTCTATGCAAACAGATTATGCTGTTTTCTCTCTTGTATGTTTCTTCACAGTGTTTGATTCTGTATGGCCCACCTATACAAGTACTCCCTGGTGACTGAGTACTATGCTTTTCTATTGTATGTAATTTATATGTGCTTTCCAGAGGTAGAAAGCTGGAAAATAATGCCTAACATCAACAGACTACATGGACTCACAGTATTGACCGTTTCCGAGAATGACCTCAGAATCTGGCAATCTTTCATAAACCTGTGACACAACTGCATGTGTGCTTCGTGTTTCAGCAACACGCGAAGAAAGGCTGCCTGAGGTAAATACGTCTCCAGCTTCCTTCCCGCATGTCTTGTACTGTTGCTTAAGTCAGTGTTTCCCAACCCTGGTCCTCGAGGCACACTGCCCTGCATGTTTTAGAAATTTCCCTGCTTTAATGCACCTCATTCAGTTGATTGCAGTTCAGCAAAGACCTGCTAGTTGAAATCACCTGTGCTGAAGCAAGGAAACACCTAAAACATGCAGGGCAGTGTGCTTTGAGGACCAGGGTTGGGAAACACTGGCATAAGTAATATAATTTTTTATTTATTTTTTATTTTTTGTGCATTTTATGAAATTTTATATAAGACAGCATATACAGCACTCTAATATGTAATAATGTTTCTGGGGAACAATGCTGTTTGGAGAGTAATAATTTGGCATTGTCAAGGAGCGTCAAGGAGAAATCCTTGCCTTCACTTGAATCATTAATGAGTTATATGTCGAAGGGATAGCCCAGTCAGTTTCAAGATGGGTTTACCTTGCATGAGGATGACTTCCTGCCAGGCACTGCCGGGTCAACCCTGAAGAGATGGGACAAGAAGATGCTAAATAAATGGCTGACATCCAGTTGCTTAATTAAATCTGCTGTTAAAATGCTAACTCAGGTTCAATTACATTACAGCTTTATTCACCGAAGGCATCTAAATGTAGAAGGCTTCAAGAGTCACCAGAAATGTCATACCTAGCCTAAGGAGAAACTTGAGTGTTGATCAGTGATGTAAAATCTCTTTTTCGGACGAAAGCAATTTGTGCATTTAATCTGAAAATCAAAGTTCCAGAGCTTGAAGGTAGAGTGGAGACAGAAGTCAAGTTGCTTGAGGTTCAGCGTTTCCCCTGCCAGATGTGATTTGGGGTGCCGTGTGTCACCTGCTGGTTGTTCGTCAACTGTCCAACGTCAGCAAAACTGTCTGCTAGAAAATCTTAGCGTACTCCACAGTCTCTTCTGGTGACTTTATGAAGTTTGTCATTTCTAGCAGTACTCTGCCAAACGAAGTAATATCTGATTTGATAACCATGGTATGGATGTGCTTAACAGGCCATCACATATGATTCAGGTTAGGTCATATGATTCGGGCCCAACCTGAATTACATGGAAAATCTGTGGATTTTTGCTACATCATACTCAACAATACAGTCACTATTAAAGCAAGACTGGGCTTTGCTAACACTTCAGCAGAGCTATAGACTGATCACCTGCATGTTACGCTGCGTTGGAGCAGCAAGAGGAGGCCCAGCTACTGTAAGTGATATGCTGGTCAGCACATGGTCATACTTTGGAGGAGAGCAATATTTCTGTACTGAAAAGGATATCTTGTTGGGGTTTCTTTTTTGTTATAGTCAAATTTTCTGGGGAACTGAATTTTGGGTTCCAATTTAGATACAAGTCATATTAAACAAAATTAATAGGAATAAACACTCATATGTAACTCTTTGTACTGAGTTTATGAAACATAAATTTCACTGTTTGGATTTAATCAGTGTAAATTAACTTTTAAATAAAATTTTAATATGGAAAGATGCACCTGTAAACTTGTTTATGGCTAAACGCATAGGATTTCTAAAAATGATCTCATTCAGTATTGTGTAAATAAGAAGCTGAATTTCCCAGTGTATTTTACAGCCAGGCCATTTGCATGACTACCTTATTTAACTTCCTCATGAGCAGTTGGCACCTTGTCGGTAAGTGAGAGGCAGTTTTTCTTTCCATCTTGTTAAAGTGCATGAGCAAGGAGATAACCTCAATAGTATTTTCTTCCCGTAAACCCTCGAAATAAAGGCAAGGCACAAAATGTCCTTTTGGTGGGTAGATGTGATGGTCTAAAGGGAGGAAAGCCTAGGCACTAAGTGCAGAGGTGTGGCCCTCGTGACAGGTACATGGGAGGAGCTACCTGTGCAGAGCAGGCAGTCAGGACACATTGAACACAGTACACCTGTTGAACTTCCCAGGCAGTCTCTCTCTGTCAACCCTCCTGTTCTCTCTCACTGACCTGAGGAAAGGGGGACCTGACAGGCTCACCATGGATCCCAAGGAGGCCGGTGGGGGTGAGAAGGACAAGGAAAGACCGATAAAAAGAAGAAACCGGCCTGTGTTCCTGCGGTACCTGGAGAGGAGAAAGACGGACACTATAGTGGCCAATGACATAGCCAACGGTGACATCAACCTGGGGACGCTGGTGAGGAGGAGTCAGTCTGACAAGACGGAGTACAGCGCTAAACTTAAAGGTACAGCAGCTAAAGATGTTCCCAAGTGACAAAACTATAGCAACTAAAGTGTCTCAGTGCAAACTTATACCTGGAGATGTAATAGATGCATAACAGACAGGCTGTTAAAAACAGCATCCGTGGCTTAAGGGGGTGGGGGAATTTTAACACTGCACCTGCCAGTAAGTGTGCTCTGCTCTTTATTGGGCACCTGTTGTGTTACTATGTGCTAAGAAAGATACTCCCTGAGGGATGAAGCCACATATGCAAACTGTGCCCCATACCCGGGCACGGAGGAGTGGCCTTTCAGGTATTCCGGACTGACACATAAACAAGACATTAGCCAGGAAGACTGGAAAAAAGGAACATAATGTTATTTTTATAAATTCAAGACGTTGGAACAATGAGTCCCTTGAGCTGTTTCCATTTTATACAAATGAAAAAGATTCGACTTAAGAATGAAATTAACTTTAAAAAGCGTGGATAGACATGAGTTACAAAAGCAATAATAGCAACAATGGGGTCACAACTACAGATGAGCATGATTACTTTTAACACATATCCACTCTTCAGAAAAAAATTAAAAAACTGGCTCTGCCTGTCCTAGAGTGCAGTCAGTCAGCATTCCCATTTGCAGTCAGCAAGTGGGAATGCTGCACTTCAAGCAAAATGACATCAGCTGTCAGCAGGGGGGTTACAATCACTGAGTCAACTGAGGTATGTTGGCTTTCCTGCACCACTTGTTCCTCAGTTTCCTTTCCTGTGAACAATGTAAATCACATGACACACTGACCGCTGATGGTTTATAAAGTAAACGAAAAGTAAAAACATCTCAATGCCTGTTTCACAGGTAACTTTCACACACACTTATACACACACACACACTTATTTATGCTTGCCTTATCGGCAGCAGCTTTGTTTACCTGAAATAGGACCACTCTACTGCTCCTTTGTGCTATTTTCTAGCCCAGCCTGTATCGTGGTGGGCAGAGTTGTCAAAAACACACGCAGAGGTGTTTTCAGTAAACCATTAACCCCGCCCTGTTTTAGATTCAGCTGATGAGCAGCATTACATATTTACAGGGGTATTACCAATGCAAATATTGACAGAACGATGACTTCACTGAAAGAGGAAACATTTGAGCTGCTGCTCTTCAAGTCTGCTCTCATCTGCCTGTCAGGCAGGTTTGTGCAAAGGAGCCATGGAGACATGACATCAGTATGTCTAATCAGCTGTAGTCTTTGACATTTGTGATATGGCTCACCACCCAGGGCAACACAACTGTCTGGGAGTGGCATAAGCATCCAAACAAAGAAAGGAGAAAAGATGATCTGTCAACCTTTGGTCAAACACAAGGTTTTCTAGTCTTTCATACACACATTTAATCAAGAAAATATGGTTTTATACTGGGTTAGAGTCACTTATGATGGTTAGTACATCTTAAAGTGGCATTTTATTAATCATTCCTGTGCTAAGTTGGAAGACAAATAAAAAAAAAAACAAAACAAAAAAACGGGTTGCTTTTAAAATTTGGATCCTGTTTGAACATCTGTTGCCCAAATTCTAAAATACTAAGAATGGGCGGTCATGTAACAACCACCAGGATATCTTACCATTCCCAAAATCATCTCATCCACATCCAATGGCATCCAAATAAAGTAAAAAGTTCTACAATGCCCACAGACATTTGTAAGTTTTAAGCATTTTCAAATATGTGCTCATTCACTTGTTTTTGGAAACTTTCAATATGATTTTGTGGTTCCATCGGGTGCAAATGTGAATTGTTAAAGAAGCTTCCCTTCAAGATGGGAAAGAGAAATGAACGTACCATTCAACTGAGGCAGATCTGTGTTGATCCTCACACATGAAGAAATATATTCAAGAAAAAAACAATTTGCCCATATATACTTTCAGAGTATGGATTAAATGGTTCACAACAAATGGAACTGTTAACCATAAGGCTGGATGAGGAATAAACCTTTAAGGTTAAAAACAAATCTCCAAATAACTACAGCTAACTTTTCCTCATGAGATTATTGTCTTGTAAAAACAACACAAAAACAAAAGAGAATTGATTTTGTAAACTTTTTAACACAAATTTACTTAGGGAGCCAGTAAATGTGCAGCAGTTTTACATTTTAAGGTTTACATAAGGATTCATCAGCTTACATTATTTCCTGTAGGCCTTTGCAACAATTGGCATTTATTGATATTTTATGGTAACTTTAACTTTGTATAACTTAATAAAATAAACTAAAATTTAACGATGAAAAAAGTTCTTTGCTGTTACCATGTTGCCAATTCATGAGAATAAGAACCATAACCCACTTATTGCAACCAGCTTTTCTCCAATTTCTGTATGCTTTGTTTTCAAATTACATTTATTTGGCTTGATAACTTTCCTGTTGGTGTGTGGCACAATCCAAAGTATTATTTTTCCAAAAAGTGCAACACAATCCGTCAGGTTTTTTTTGTGCTCTTTCCGGACTAGCGCATTGGGATCCCTTTCACTGGGCTGAACAGAGAAAACCCTTGTCTCTGCTTTCATGGGAAATCCCGCACCTGAAACCAAACCAAACAGGATTCTGTCAAACTTAAAATGTCCCACCAGTTTTACAGTTTTTCAGTTTGGTAGCAAAAAGAAGTGAAGCTTTCATGACACAAGCTTTTTGTGTCAATTTTATAAAATTCAATAGTCACATTTCAGCTGGTTTGAAGTGACCAAACTCAAACTCTCCTTGGGCCTATTTTCTCACAGGTGCTGGTTTTCAGGTATGGGATCTTTCTTACAGACTGACAGCTAAATCTGACACATGACACTGAACTAGTTACTTATTATGTGTTTGAGACTTATTACTTAGATAGTATAATGTATTGTGATACAGGGTAAAACAAAAACAAAAAATTGTAACAATTGCAAAAGTCGGTTTGGTTTAATTGCAAATTGTGTAGCTGTAAAATGGAAGAAAGCAATCATTTAAAGAAAAAATCAAGAGAGGGAGCTGTATAGTTTTTATTTATCTGACCTGGTCTGAAGTCTGATAACCTTTAACTGGTTTTCTTTGAGGGTGACTCTATAGCTGTTTAGCTTCATTCCTCTTCACAACAACTCTGACCAGTTTCATTGTCACTGCTGAAATAAAGCATCTCATTGTATCATAGTTCACAGTGTGGATGGTGTGAACTTAATCTTTCAAATTCATGGTATTAATGTGAAAAAAATTCAATTTTGGTCTCAGTTGAGTTGAGCACACTCATGCACATTTGCTGCGTCCTCTACCTGGCTATATTCAAAGAGATCAAACTTTAAAAAATAAATAAATAAATAAAAAAGTTAAAATAAATAATAAAATTCTTCTCTGGCTTGAACTAAAGTTATTGCAACAACCCACTAATGTTAGCAGTATTATACAGCACATTCCAGCAACTGTGTGTCACAGTTTTGATTCAATAATTCTTTAAACCTACCCAACTTCTGCCCCATGCGTATAAACGCAGCATTTATGTAAACTGAAAATGATCATTGTGTGTGACTTGTTTGGCTGTAAAATAAATAAATAAATAAATAAATAATTTAAAAAAAATCTAATCTGGATGTGCACAAATCAGAAATCAGTAACGGATGTCTACAAAAACCCACCACAACCATAATGGTGTATTTTACGATCAAATTAAAAGCAGCAGCAATTAAAAATATTTTTTTTTAAATGTGACAGCGGTGAGCAAAGGTGTGTTTGTAGAACATCTCTCCGGCCGATAAGGATGTGGGTGGATTGTTTACATTGTTAAACTTGTGTCACGGGAAAAATTTCACTTGTAGAGGTAGGATTAAAAACGTTAGAATATTTGCATAACTTGGAAGAAAATGATTTATATAAGCGCCAAAGATTATAAGAGGATTGGTTTCTACAAGAGGATCCTGAAATAGACCTCAAAATCAACATTGGACGGACTCAACAGATACAAGTTCAAAGTTTAGCTCTGCTCCTGACCACCAATGTTTAAAATAATCACAGCATGCAGAAAACCTTAAACCAGACGTTTCTCAGAAATTATTCATTGAAGAAAGGACATTCATTAGATCATTATAAGTGAAATATTAATAATATTAGATAAACTGAGAAACGGCTACATGCTTAAAACATAGGATGATTTCTACCTTGGGCTCTGACTTTTTTTTTTTTTTTTTTTTTTTTTTTTTACTTTTCTTCAAACAATAAGTAATTTGCCATTTTTCTATATGTTTTAACCTGTTTCTTTAAATTTTGAAGTAAATTTAAAATAAAAAAAATGAAGAAATCTCATTCTGTAGCTGAGTAGTGTGACAAGAACAACAATCAAACCAATGTGAAATATTATCATTTTATAATACATATTAAAATATGAATGTGCAGACTATAATAAATGTCTTGCTTTCCAACTTTTTGTGGCTTTAAGTGTGAGTTGGCACAGCAACACGCAGTGTTGTCGGTAGAGTGAGGTCAGAGCTTTGTTTCTGCCATGTTAGTATTTTCCTTGTGCTTGAATTCACCATAAGGCTCTGCTGGGCACAGTCACATGATCCGTCCTACTGGGCTTCACCCAACAGGTCAAATATTATGTCACTTTTATCAAGTTACATTCTCCTACTTCTGTGCTTTCTGTTGTCTTTTAAATAGCAAAATATGGGGCAAGTATTGCACCTGCGACACATCTGCACACTTTTTTTTGTAGAGTATGTACTAGTTTTACGCAATAATTGAGAAGACCTTTGTAAACAATATAAATTCAAAATGGAATCGCTGAACAAATATTGCCAGATAGTTCTAGAACAATTTTCCAAATGGTACTTTTGTCCTCTGCCTGAACAAGATGTAAATCAGTCCTTGGTAAAAAAAAAAACAAAACAAACAAAAAAAAACTTAAACCCTTATGTGTTGCTTGAAGCAGATGATATTGTCATGTGCAGTCATGACAGTCCGTGTGCACCTACTCACTCATTCAGTGTCACTTAGTGGGTTTCATTATTCCTTTTTGAGTGTGAGTTTGGTGTGCCCCACAAACACTTTGAAAGATCTGAGCAGATGAGATGCCTGAGATCCTCACAGCAGGATTGCATCAGCAGCCTGATTAGTTTCGTAACCTGACACGATGCTCGGAGCCTTCTGCCCCCCCACCACCACCACCACCTTATTGCTCTCTGCATACAGAGGAGGAAGCAGCGCTTGGCATCGATTAGGCAGCGAGGAAGCATCGACGTTCCCCCAGCCTGCCACAGAACAGCCTCAGACTGTGTAGGCAGCAGAGCGTTTAAAAATAAAAAATAAAAAAATAAACGTGAAGCAAGTGAGCCTGACTGGCATGCTGAAGTGAGGCTCTCTGACTTTCATTTGAAAAAGATGAGATCACAGTGACATAGTTTCACTCTGGTGTCAAGTTGATGGTAGAAAACTCACAGAAAAAAAAAAATTAATTTGAAAAATCAATAATTTTTAAAAATTTAAATAGCAACAAAAGCACAACATTGCATTTCAATAATCTCTTGAGCTGTGTTTTTTTTTTTTTTTTTTTTTTTTTGTTTAGCCCATTGCCAGTTTTTCACCCTGTGATGATATCAAGTCAAATTGACATTAAATCAATTAACTTGGACTCATTTTTACGTGATCCTTGTCCCCATAGAGAAACTGATGCCTCATGACCTGTCAGCTCTCCCCTCTCCGGTGCTGGACGTGGAGGAGATTCGGTCCAGGAAGATGAGCCGCAGGGCGAAAGTGATAAAAGAACTTGTGCAAACCGAAAAGGACTACCTCACCGACTTGGAACTGTGCATCAGAGAAGTCGTCCAGCCTCTACGAGTGTTGCAGGTAGAGGAGTCTTAGCTTCGATGTGTCTACAAATTTAATAGTTAACCGATTTACATTCACCTCCAGTTAATCAAAGTTTAAATCCCTTCCAGTGTTACTGAAAGCAGATATTTGCTCAGTTGAAAAAGAAAGTGATTTTGTTCATATAAATCATCTAAAAATACTTAATTAGGTCATCTTTAATTTATTACAAATACAGTCACATATCTTATTTGCATTGTCAAAACTTGAATTATTGCGGTTTTTGACATTTCTAAATTGGCAAAGGTATTCTTGAAGAAAGTGCTTTTTAAATGACAAATTCATTACATCAAGAAAATTAAATTACATGGTTTGAAATACAGATGGCCAAGCTGTGCACATGCAAATAGGCTGACTGTTATGCATAACGCCGCAGTTCTTAATCAGAACAATGTCCTCCCATATTTTTTGTCAGGTTGTTGACGTAGACCGACTTTTCACCAACATGGAGACGGTGTGTGAGGTGTCTGCAGCTCTCCTTCACAGAATGCACACGGCCTTGTCTGACCCGGATCCAGAAGCAGTCGTCATGGGTACGTCTTTCACAGTTCCTGACTCTTTCTTTTTTCTTCCATTTATTGTTGGCTGCTAGCGACTAAAACAAAGGTCTTTTTTTTTTTTCTTCCTCATTTATTTTAGGGGATGTGTTTATCCAGGCTAAGGCAGCTTTAGAAGATGTATATAAGATTTATTGTTACCACCATGACGACGCCAACATGTCATTGAAGGCGTATGAGAAGGAGGAGCAGATAAAGCAGCATTTTACTACATGTGTCTTAGCACTGAAGTAAGTTTTACTAGATTCACTAAATAACTTTATTATGATCTACAACCTTAAAATTAAACTTCAGTCTGTAACTGTTTTTTTTTCTGTTGCAGAAAAATCTATGAGCAAGAGTAAGTAGAGTTTTTTTTTTTTAACAAAGATTTTCTCACCATTTGCTTTTTTTTTTTTTTTTTCTCTGATCCTTTACTGAGTCAAATTTGTGTTTCCACAGAGGAAAACCCAATTTGTTGGACATGGGCTCCCTGCTGATCAAACCAGTCCAGAGGATCATGAAGTACCCGTTGCTTCTGGGGGAACTTTGGCAGGCCACCCCTGAAGACCACTTTGACTATCTGCCCCTGCAGGAGGCGCTCACCGCTGCCAAGATCATAAACGTTAATATCAATGAGTTCAGGAGACGGAAAGATATAGGTATGAATTTATTCACATCCAAAAAAAAAAAAAGTTTATTTAATCAGTCTATTCAATAAATGTGTAAACTTGTTTTTTTATTCCCTGCCTGCCTTTTTTTGTTTTGTTTTGTTTCCATACCTACAAACATTAGTTATGAAGTACAAGAGGTTAGAAAATGACGAAGGCACGCTGAGGGGCAAGCTAAACAAGATTAACATCCACTCCCTCCGGAAGAAAGGAGACAGGTTTGCGGGATATCTAAAGATTCTCACTGGAGTCGAACCACAGGTACCAACACGCTGTTCCTCCTTCGCTCCCTGCAGACGTAGAAACAGATCAGTGGTTGGGCTCACGAGCCGAACATACCAGAGCATTCCCTTAACTGTGACTGTGTCTGCAGGTGAGAGATGAAGTGTTTGACAAGGAAGAGAAACTGTTCAGGAGTCTGGAGAAAGCTGTGAGGCAACTGGCCAAGAATGTTAACTGTTATGTGCAATATACTCAGGTGAGAACTGAGAGGCTGAAGATTCAGCCATGCTTACTGTACTGGCACCGTTAGTGAAGATGTCTAAAAGGCTTTAAGCTACTAAAACGACTCTTTTACTGAAGCTGCAGCAACATAGTCTGAAAACTCCACCTTTTAATCTGAGTCCATTTATGCTACAGGGAAGTAATCCAATGTTAGGAATGGATTGTTATTACAAAATCCCTTGTGGCACAGCCTCCATCATCTATCTGAACATACATTTGAAATAAACACAAAGTTTAGTAATGTCTCATTTGTACTCAATAATTTTTTTTTGTTTAGCTGGGGTTCAAAAAGAACGCCTGTTTCTTTTTCTCACTAGCCTGGATTCACATAACTGTGATATTGGTAATTTTGTTAAAAATTAATTCTTAAGATGGGCATTTTCTCCAAACTTAAAAATAACATATATAAAACATATATATGACCGCTTGTACAGTTCTCATAATAAACCTAAAAAATGGGATAGACTTGAGGAGAAATAAATAATCTTCAATATCCTGTCAGTTTCCTGAAAGCCTCCACATTTCTCTGCAGGAGATGGTGCCTGTTGCCGCTCAGAACGTGAAGGACATGGAAAACATGATTACGGATCCAAGCAAAGCAGACACAAATGGCTCGTCACACAAGAATGGCAAAGATCCTTATAAGTACTTTGTAAGTACAACTTTTGCTGCACTTTTGCAACAGGAATTTCTTTGTTTCAATTGGAAACTTCTCATCAGAGAGGTCAAAGGTCACATGTGGGGTACCCCAAGGCTCAATCCTAGGACCCCTTCTTTTCAATATTTATATGCTCCCGCTGGCTCAGGTTATAGCAGGAAATAGGATTAGCTACCATAACTATGCGGATGATACACAGCTCTACATCACGATGTCACCAGGTGACTCTGAACTCATCCAATCACTGAACAGATGCTTAGAACAGATAAATGTGTGGATGAGCCAAACCTTTCTCCAGCTGAACAGAAACAAAACTGAAGTTATTATCTTTGGACCGAAAGAGGAGCGAACTAGAGTCAATGCGCAGCTTCAGTTATTACAACTGAAAACCAGCGATCAGGCCCGGAACCTGGGAGTAGTGATGGACTCTGACCTGAACCTTCAGAGCCACATAAAGACAGTCACAAAGTCGGCCTTCTATCACCTGAAGAACATCTCCAGGATTAGAGGACTAATGTCTCAGCAGGATCTAGAGAAACTCATCCGTGCGTTTATCTTTAGCCGTATTGATTACTGCAACAGCATCTTCACAGGTCTGACTAATAAATCAATCAAACAGCTGCAGCTGATCCAGAACGCTGCTGCTCGCGTTCTCACTAGAACCAGGAAGATAGAGCACATAACACCAGTTTTAAAGCCCCTACACTGGCTCCTTGTAGCTCAAAGAATAGACTTTAAAATACTGTTGTTAGTTTATAAATCACTGAACGGTTTAGCACCAGAATACATTAAAGATCTGTTATTGCTGTACCAACCGTCTAGACCCCTCAGATCTTCTGGTTCTGGTCTGCTCTGCATCCCCAGAACCAGAACCAAACGAGGAGAAGCAGCATTCAGTTTCTATGCGCCACGGATTTGGAACAAACTTCCAGAAAACTGTAAAACAGCTGAAACACTGGGTGCCTTTAAATCTCAACTTAAAACCCACCTGTTTACAGTTGCTTATGGCAATTGATGCCTTCAATGTATTTGCGAGTGACTGGGAGTCATTGCGCGTATATAAAACCCTGTAAATTCTAGACTCTAACAGGTAACCAATTAATGCACAAAATCCGCGTAGGACAGCGAAAGTCCTAGCGCAAAATTTTCGCGAAACAGGCGGACGGAGCCTGGTGCTGCAAGGCTGGAGGCCTTGTCCTGTTAGGCTGCGGGGCCTGGCTAATACCCGTGTTAAGAAATGGAAGATCTGAGTAGATCATATAACTTGAATGGACAGGAAGTCCAACAGAATGATTTTATTTTTTCTTTTTATCTTTTTATTACTTTCTTTTTATTTTTCTTTCTCACTGTTTAAAATTATGTAAAGCACTTTGAAATGCCTTGCTGCTGAAATGTGCTATACAAATAAAATTTGATTGATTGATTGATTTGATGAACATATATTCATCGTGGGCATGAAAATCACATCAACGTTGAGCTTTTCAATGTTTTATTTGAACCATTCTTTTTTCCATGGTGGAATAAAAGTTAGTGAGACACTGAAAACCTTGTCTGACTTTTAAGGAATAAAACATTGAAATTTGTTGTGGATTTTATTAAAGCCACACAGGGTAAAAAAAAAAAAAAAATCCAACCCCACTTACATTTCAACTAATCTGGAAAAATTCTGGGTAGATATTTGGACCAGTGTTCTTAAAATAATGTGTCACGCTCATTTAAAGTTATTTGGTCCCTGCCTGATTTATTCAAGCCAAAACCAGGTTTGATTTTACTTTGTTGACATCATTGTCATGTTTGAACATCACTAGTCCAACCGTCCATCTGATGTTCTCTAAATGAGGTCAATCATTTGGTTCGTCTGTGTGGGCAGCTGTAGTTTTCAGTTGAGAGTGAATGTGTTGATTTTGAAGCAGGAGCTTTTCTCATTCAAAGTTGATCTTAAATTTGCTTCAGAAAATGAAAAAAAAAAAAAAAGTGCTTCACCGTGGGCGGTGACTCTGGTCTGCTGTTGCTTTCGATGTCTGAACTTTGTTGTTTCTTGTGTTGTTCTTGAACATCGTAACCAGCTTTCTTCCATGTTAGGTGACAGTTTGAGGCTTTTTTTTCAGACCTTAGCTAAGTTTAAGCACATTTAACTAACTTAAATATCTGCTTACTGGTGGCCTGTCCTGGGTGTACCCCGCCTCTCTCCTGTTGAGTGCTGGAGATAGGCACCAGCCCCCACCCCCACCTCGCAATCCCACAAAGATTGTGGATGGGTGGAAATATCTGCTTAGCATCGAGCTCTTCACAAACTGCACCGAGTGAGCTTTCAGACTTGTGTGCATCTACGATTCTCCCTTCCCTTCTCCTTCAGAAAGAGCGAATGGAGGAGTTGGTTCTGCTGCCCCTCACCTCTCTGCAGGGCATGTTCACCGCCCCGCAGAAGCTCATCCAGAAGCGTTACGACAAGCTGCTGGACTACTGCTGCCGCCTGGAGCGCTCCTCCTCTTTGTCATCCTCCTCCTCCACCTCCACCTTGTCCCCCACCTCCTCACCAGCGTCAGACGCGCCTCCTGGTCCTGCCAAGAGAGACTATGAAGCCATCAATGCTTTGCTAGTGGACGAGTTGCAGAGGTTCAACATGGCGGCTTATGCCATCCTGACAAACTGCGTGCTGTGTCTGGTGGCCCTGCTCAGAGGACTGATGGGTTGTGCTTTGGTTGGAGCTCCGGCTGTTCACCAGCTGCCTGTGAGAATCACACACACACACACACACACACACACACACAGCTTATATGCATATGTAGTTTTGTTCATTTGAAATTGATCTAACTTTTGTTTTTCTGTACTTTCAAGCCTCCTCTGTCAAACATGGCTGAAGTGCAGAACAGCATCATGGATGAGCTGAACAATCTGACATTTGTGAAGGATAATGCTCAGAAGTTAATGGAGAGAAAAGTCAGCTTTGAGAGGCAACGAGACAAAAAGACAGTGGTAAGACCATAGAAATAATCATAACTTTTAGGGTTTTTCTTTTTTTTTTTTTTTAGTTGAAGGGTTGCACAATGTTGCTCACATCTGATTGGGTACTTGAGACAAATAAAGGTTTGCCCGTGAAGGTTTTTTTTTCTACTTTCAAGCCGAAATCTCAGAACTTTACCTTTTCTTTTTTTTCTGTCGTCACACCAGAAAATTTACAAAATACACATTAATAAATAATCTCCCAATCTGAGTTACCTATGCAGTTTGATTTGTGCTTAGACGTGTGAAGCCATAATCTAAAACTCCTTCCTCTGGATGAATTCTCCCTCATGTACTGATTACTGACAACTCTGTTACGTAGCGCCACGCAGCAAATACCCACAGCAAATATTTACACCAACACTTCTCCGTACCGCTCTGTCTTCCAGGTGCAGGAGGTGCAGCATCAAACAGAGGAACAGCGCGCCTGGCTGCTGGCGGAGTACCCGCCGAACCGCCTCTTCCAGCTGAAGAGGAAGTGCAATGGCTGTCAGGAGCAGGACCTCAGCCTGCTGGAGGGAGAGCTGGTGGCCTTGTTGGAGGATACAGACCCTTTAGGCAGCAGCAGCCGTTGGCTGGTGCACAACGGAGGCAAGTGTGTGTGTTTGTGTGTATGAGAGAGAAAGCAGAGACTTTATTTAAAAAAAAAAAAAGATGACTGAGACTCCTTACTTTACTTTGTGACGAGTCAGCACACAAGAATTAGTCCCAGGAGCTGGCGTGGTGTCATGGTTGCTGGTGCCTCTAGAGCTGGTTGCCTCACAACAGATCCAACTCCATAGCTTGTCTCCCAGAATCAGCTGAGATATCAGCAACCGGTTGGAACAAACTGAACTCCTCTGCACTTATAGTACAAAGCGCTTTCCTCTAGGGATCTGGGGGTCACGTGAGATTACAGGGACTTTTTTTTCTTATGCTGCTCCCCGTTTTCTGCATATTAGTATTTCTTAGAGGTAGCTACATTCTTTACGGGCCTGGGATTTTCCTTTGGGAAAAGCAGCATTCGTGGGAAGCTGTTATACTTTCTGTTAGTAGCAGCTCTGACGTATATTTACACAAAGCGTAGCTGAGTTTAGGATTGTGCAAGTAAAACTTCTGCAGCCTCTGAGGTGCTGACAACCTTAATGTCAAAGGTACGATTAATCGTGGTTAATCGATTATTGAAATAATCGTCAACTCATTTAATAATTGACTAATTGTTACCTGGAATACTGGAAATGTCATTTATTGTGCAACAGTGTGAAAAGTCAGGTGCAACAGCTGCAAGTTAGATGGTAGCATGCATATTCTACCATGTAGCTTGGTAGAATATGCATGATACCGTGCAGCTATAGCATGCTTAGGTTAAAATAAATGTGCACCTGATTATTTAAAGAATGAAAGATGTACAAGATGTGTATGTGAGGTTGAAAAACAACAACAGATTGTTAACAAGAAGTAAAAAAAAACAACCTGCAAACATCAAGGATGTGCAAGTATCAGCAGTAATATTATTTGAAAGGAGAGATCTGTGCAAATAACAGCAGGGACGTAAACACCTACCGAGTTAGCTTGGAACAGTGATTGTTATAAAGTCTTCAAGCTGATGGGAGGATAAAAAAAAAATCACACCAGTGTGTCAAAAACAAATCACAAGAATCATGGATTATAACAAGTCACGTTACTCTGCCTCCATTAGGTGACAAAGGCTATGTCTACTCCACGTTCCTGAAGCAGTACAACCCTCTGAGGGACTCCCAGCGGGCGAACCAGAAGGCCAAAGAGCAGCAGCAGGCGCCTGTCATCACATATGAGGACTTTGACGACCTCAGCCTGTTTGTGTCACCCAGCAGCAGCGGCAGCATGCGCAGCGTCAGCCTGAACACCACAGACAGCAGCTCAACCCTCTCAGGTCTGCAGGGAGAGCTGGAGAACGCTGAAGAACAGGGAGAGTCGGTGGATGGTGACACCCAACAGGTGTGTGGTGCTGCCCAGGTGTTTCTGTTGTAGTTGTTCAATCATTACGGTAACGTTAGAATATTGTATTCTTTTAAAAACTGTAAGTTTTAAAGTAAAGATAATCGGTAGCCTTAGACTAACCAGTGGAAATAATTTCTTTGTCGACGTAGAAAACTAAAAAAACAGTCCCCCCTACTGGTTTAAAATAAAAATACACCAGATGTATGGGAAGTGAGAAAGTAAACTGTGTCCACACAAACAAAGATATTTGTTGCATTCAGTAACATCTGGACTATGTTTGTCTCCACAGTATTATGCCGTCTATGCATTTCAAGCACGCTGTGAACAGGAGCTGTCCCTGCAGGAGTACCAGCACGTCCGCATACTCCAGTTCTGTGACCTGGGCGGAAACAAGCAGTGGTGGTTGGCTGAGTCCAATGGACAGAAGGGATACGTCCCTGCTAACTACCTTGGCAGAATGTCATATGCATGAATCCAGAATGTAAAAATGACCAAAAGAAAGCAAGATTAATGGTTATGATGTCATACCCAACATTTTTTAAGTAAAATATCGTACATTTTGGATTCAAATATTTTGTAACTGTTCAAAATTACATATTTCTCCATTTTGAGTTTAATACCAAAGTCACGAGAAAAGTAACTGCAAGAGCGTGTTTATTGCCTTGTCGCATCAGAAGAGCTAATTTGTCTTGTTTGTAAGAAAACTTTCCACTTTTTTAATAGTTTTTTTTTTTTTACATTTAAAGCCTGCCACAATTATTGGCACTGCTGATAAAAATGTTATTAAAATGCTCAAACGAATGCCTATTATGGGGTCTTGATTACCCCCAACATACCACAGGTTCCTCCAGCACTCTAATGAGCAAGATTTGGAGTTTATTTTTGCTCCGTCACCCTCTTCACAGTGGATGATGGAAAGATAAATGTTGTTCCTTGTCTATCCTTTTGTTGTCAGACTTCCAGTTGTTTTAAGGTGTTTTATCATCTCTTTGATTTACAGCGAAGTTTAGGCAGCTTGCTATATTGTTATAATTTCCAACACATTCAGCTTACTTGCATGGCATGTTCTCTTGATATCCATTTGGAAGAGTAGATAAAAATGTCTTTATAGTCACATCAGTCCAAGAAACAGAAAGTCAGGGGTTACCAATTAAAATTTAGAACATCCCGATTATCTAAAAAAGTGAATTACAACTTATCAAAAAGCTGTAGTTACAGTTTAAACGATTTGTTAGGGGTGCCAATGACTCTCTAAAAGTATAAAACTTATTCACCACATCATAAATTTACTCAAATGAAAAGTTGGTTCACTGATTTTAACTTCCAGATATTGCAGCAAAAACACAATTCTTGAGATTTCTTTTTGTTACAGACTACTTGTGGTGCCAATACATGTAAAAAGCTCTGTATGCGGTAACATTTAAGATCAGAACTAAACAATCAAGAACAAAGTTTTTGTCTTTTTTTGCAACCGCCTTTTTACCCCCCCCCCCCCCAAAAAAAAACAGATCTGTTAACATGTTGAATTTCTGCTTTGTACTGAAACTGCACTTTCTAGATGTAAATGTTTTCAGGCACCATGTAAAACTGCTTTGTCTTTATATGAATGTAGTGCGAGAGCTCACCGTTGGTATTTAACCTGTCATTTGGTTCGGATGAAAGAGATGAAACCGCAGTGCACTTTGCTGAGCACCTTTTGTACCTCAGTGTTGTTTATATTGAAGTTATATGACCATGAAGTAATGTATGACTTGATTTAGAGATCATTTATATAAATGAAGAAAATTATGAAGAATATTTTTTATGATTTGTTCAAAATGTTTTGATTTGCAGAATTCATTTTTTTTTCTTAATTTTGAAACATTTAATAAACACAACTAATTTCTACATTTTTCTAGACTCACATTTCCACACGTTTTACATCTATGAGCCAGTGTGTGGATGGATGGATTGATGGAGGAATGAATGAATGAAGGAAGGAGATGGAACAATAACCGAGAAAAGGAAGGTCAACGGGGAGAAAGAATACAAGGATTCGATAATGAAGTAAAAGAAAGGTGTACAAATGAAGGGCACAAGGAAGGACAGAGAGAAAATGAGAATGGAAGAGGAGTGTGGACAGATGAAACAATGAAGGAAAGATAATAAAAAAAAACAAACCAGGAGTACTTCAGAAGGTCAGGAGGAAAACACATGATCAAGAAAGGAAGGGATGAAAACAAAGAAAGGACAAAATGAAGGCAGGATATAAAGGAGTAAAGAAGGAAGGACATGATCAATAAAAGCAACAGAAGAAAAAAACAACCTGAAAATGAAAAGTTTCCCCGTCTTATATTTTCTTTGTCTCTAAATATCAAGACTTAAAAAAAAAAACTAAAATCAAAACAATGTTTTCCTGAATGTGTAGAAACCCTTTAAAAAGTGACAGAAATAGCCAGCTTGCGTGAAGAGATTATTTATTTACCGGGTTGTTAAAAAGTGACACTTTACTCGCTGGTCGCTTTTGTTAGGACAGAAGAGGCACACAGCAGAATCCAGCAGCGTTAACACACAGTGAAGTTCAAGTATGTGACTGGATGATGGTGACTCCTTGTGCAGAAGCTCTTGAAGTGCAAACACGATGCTCTAATCTACATGTTTTCGTTCTGCTTCCGCGCGTCACCCTCTATCCTCAAGGTTCATGTCTCTCGACCTTGACTTATTTCTTCAGTTTCTTTTGAGCCGTTTTTTTCTTCAAGATCTGCAGGCGTTTCATGGCATGAAGCTGGGACTCCTGAGAAGTCGGTGTGCCCTTTGAGCCGTTCCCATTGTTTCCATTGCCTCCTCCGTTATTCCCTCCATTCCCCCCGGCCGCCGCCTGTGAGCTGCTTGGTGAGCCTGCTCCAGACGAAGAAGAGCCTTTCCCTTGACTCTCACCGCTAGATGAGCGGCTAAGTGTCTGCTTACCGAGATTTAGAGGTGGGGGAGGCTTCAGAGTTGCCTGGCTGGAGCCATTTCCATTGCTGCTCCCAGTAACCTTTGCACCAAGTCCCGATTTGGCTCCTGCTAGTCCCGACAAACCCACTGGTTTCTGACCGGACGGAGCTGTCAAAGTCTTGCTGCTCCCGCTCGGGCCGGAGGAGGAAAGTTTGGAAGTGGCAGGAGCAGACGGGTTTGTTTTGGCACCGAACGCAGCCCAGCCAGTGAGACCGCTGCCTGGGGAGGAGGAGTTGCTGCTGGTGGGGTTGGCTGATGTGGCCGGAGGCTGCAGGAAACGACAGAAAACAAAGAGTCCAACTGTTAGGGAGCGATATCTGATAGGATTTGATTTGCATCCCATCCCATGATGCATTGCTGTTTTGGAAATAATTACCAAATGAATGATGTGAAAGATGTAGTCCAACCACTACTACAACCACTAACACTAATACTGCAACCACAACTACTAATGATTACTTAAAAAAAAAAATTCTAATAAAATTAATTTATTCATTCAATTTATGCATTTTTTTATTAATTATTTAAATTAATTTTATTATTGTTACCACTAAATGGAGAGAACATAAAATTAACACTATTAATAACATTATATTGTGTGATAGAAAAGAAAAATTGCCAAGATAATTTTATAAATATTTAACAACAGCAATAATAATAATAATAATAATAATAATAAACTATTAGAAGATTCATCTGTTCAAAAGATGACTTTTTGCAAAAACTTTAAGCCAACATAGAAATTAGTTGCAGTTTCATTCACGCTTTGATTCATTGTGATTCACTCAGGAGGTAATGCAGCTATTTGATTCAGGTTTGTTGAAGCAAGGACACAAAAAGATGCAGAACAGTTCTGGAATTGAAACTGGAATTGACTTTAACAGGATCGGTGGATCTGATCAAATATGAGCAAGGTTGAGCTTTTCAGCAATAAAAAAAAAAAAAATGCAAACACTCCACTTTGCACCCAAAGCCCAATGTTAAGCACACTGAAGGATGAATGATGGAGTGGGATGTTTCTCTTCTAATGGTCAGGGGACTTTGTTGTATATATTAGACAAATAAAATCTGGTGGTGGACCCTGAGAAAATCCATTTATTAGGATAATGATCTAAATGATAAAGCAAAATCAACACAGGAAGCGTTTGGCACAAGCTTGTACGGCCTCACATACCTTCACTTCTGTTCTTTTGAAAGCTTGGAAGGTGCTGGTCGTGTCGGTTTTTAGCTTGAGGTCAGTCTTCTTCACCACAGTGTCCTTTACAACAGGTGTGGATGAGGCAGACGCAGGGGAAGGTTTCTGTGGAGGTTTCTGGGCCTAAACAACAATAAAGATGTTCATCTGGCACCGGTGCAGCACATACCGATAACATAACAACGAACTGAAACACCGGAGCAGCTCATTTTCCTCACCATCCGTTTCATTTGCCTGGTGCAGCGAGCGCAGTACCACACGAGCCGGGGGTCGTTAACTTCTTTATCCGTCACTTGAGGTCTATGACACTCTTGGTGATAGAGATTATGACACTCCTGGCACTCCACTAGCTGGTTTCCCATGGTTACAGTCATTTGTCTGATTGACATTAAAAACACAACAAGTTAAAATGCGATGGCAATATTGACGAGGCAGTAATACTGTCCTCAAAACATCAAATCAAGAGTTATCATATCCACCATAAAAAAAAAAAAAAAAAAAAAAAACAAGAGGATTAAAATGTACCTGCAAACCACACAAGCCAGACCCATCTCCATGGCAAAGTCATCAGCATTAGTCTCGTCGTAGTCACTGATGTTTGGCAGCAGGTCTTTGCTCGTCTGAACGGTGATGGGAGAAGAGCGATTCTCCTGTTTCTCCAGGCGAGGCTTTTTCGGGGGGTCCACTTCACTGAGGTCAACCCTGACCTGCTTTACACAAAACAAGACAAAGATTTTAAGTTCACAATCAAATCTGACTTTTGTGCTTGTCAGGCGACTTAAACAGGCACTATTCCCCTCAAAACTTCACAATGTCATTATAACATAGCACTTCCAAAAGGACGCATTTATTTATGGATGACTAATCTAAACTGGAACATCGTTGACAAAAACTGCTAGAGAGTGAAGAGTAAAGGTAATCCCAAAGTCACCAGCTTTCATTCAGAGCTGGACACATCCAGACTCTGAAGTCTTTAGATGACACGGAAGGCTGTCTTTGTTCTCTCTTTAATAATAATAAAAAAAAATTGTTGGAGAAAATAAAATTATTTTCCTTGTGTCATAACTTTCTACTTTTTGCCAGGACAACTTGAATCTACAATAATAATAATAGAAGGAACACTTGGTTGACATTAACATCTCAAATTGGGCTGCAGGAAGGCTTAGAAGCTCCCTTTCAGACTGAAGGTGCTTTTCCAGTCCGGTGTTGCAAAGATTTAAATAGAGATCCCCTGACAATTAATTGTAAGTTCTGTTTTACTTTCCTTTTTTATTAACAAGGGTAAAACTATATCTACAACCAAAGCGCAGATGACACCGAGCTTCACTCAACACTCTGATGTAGCTTATTGGCAAACGTCATACTGCTTTTCAGTTGCTGAAGGCAAGACTGTGGTTTAAAGTGCTACATGTGGCATAAGTATCCTCCTTATTAAATACATAAACAGATACTAAAGTAAAGTCTTTGTTCAGTTATTTGACATTTATTCTTAGAAATAATTTTGTGATAGTAATAGATTGATATTCCAGTAGGGACTCATTTTGTTTCTTTCCGTTTACTCAGTTCTTTATTCCACGTCAATAGTCTGAGCGAACCATAAGAAAACTGATTGCAGCACACAGCTCCCCAAGTTTCAGACAAACCCTGAGAAAGAAGGGCTGACTAAACCGAACCTCCCAGCATTCATAGTACCGCTGGAGAAACCGCTTGCATCACAACCGTAATGGCATTGCTGTAGTGCAGAGCTTCTGAATGCTGGTTAAGTGAAAGGCTCTGAAGCTTTGAACCTTAGATCGCTGTGAAAAAAAAATTCCCCTTCGTACCTTTTCCGACGGCCTTTTCTCCACATCTTTCTTGCTCTTCTCAGAGCTGGATTTGCTGCTTCCGCTGCTGCTGTTGGAAGACGAACCTGATGACTTGGAATCTTGTTTACTCAAGCTCAGCTTGGACACGGACACCTTTGATACCTCGGCCTCCTGAGGATTAAACACAGAAAACACTAGAGCTTAGCTGTTAACACAATGCATAACTTATGAAACGCAAAGAGAACATAAGGATGCAAATACAGACTTTCTAGATATATTCCTTACTTTCTGCAAGGACCGGTAGGACGAGTCGCTTCCTCTTGCGAGGGACTCGTCGAGCAGAGCTTTGAGCTTCTCGGCCGAATCTTTGCTCTTCGAGTGCAGGTAGCTCAGTCCCTTTAGAAAGAGCGGATCCAGCTCCAAGCTGACAGGCCCAGACATGGCTGCAAAGCGGGAAACATCGTCAGCTTTCAGTTTGAAAACGTTCACAGTGCTGTGCAGCAGGGCGGTTGCCACTGTCCAGCACTCCGACATCTCTCTACCAGAACACAGAGATGGCGACTGGAATGACGAGCTGTAATAGGCACGGCATTAAAACTGAAACAACTTTTTCTATCAGGGGATGCAAAAAGTGTTTAATGATTAGCTAATTTCTAAAGCACACATCTTCTAATGAACGTTAATATGGATTATTGAAATTCAGGTAATGTGGAAATCATCCCGCATTAGAGGCCTGAAAAACATTTCAGACAACAGTTTTCATGGCAGTTCAGTTACTAGTCTACTTAAGATCATCTACATGAAATACATGGGCTTTAATTTATTTATAATAATGTTAAAGGGCAAGAAATCCAAACATTAACAAATAAAAATCAAATGCGTGGCATGCATTTCTATTCACTCTCTTTTGCTCAGACACACCTAAATGAAATGCAGCACAACCAATTATTCCAGTTATCATTATCAATTATTCCGGGAGGCACCCAAGTTCAAGTCCTTGAGAGCAACCATCCATGCAACCGTTCTCCAACATACCTGAATCAAATGTCTGAATTCCCTCAGCATGTCATGCAGAACTGCAGAGGCCTGGTAATGAGCATTCATTTGATTCAGGTGTGTTGGAGCAGGGATACACCGGATAGAAGTGCTCAAGGACTCGGGCACTCCATTATTGTGTCCTCAATTATGGCCTCTCTGGTAGGAGGAAGTAAAGAAAGTCACTGCAGCAAGCAAGAGGAGACTAAAATTGAAACCGTGTGGTCCGTACCCCATCCTGATCACATATCCTCCCTGCAATAAAACAAGGTGCTTTGTTCAGCAGGGTCAGTGTGAAACTGTTCAGAGCTGATGGGAAGATGGATAGAGCTAAATACATGGCAATCCTGAAAGAAAAAAACTATGTAAGACTTTCAACTTGGAGGAAATACCACCTTAAAATGGCATGAAGAATACTCTGCAATTATCACGTCTCTCAAAGGAACTTAAACTGACATTTCTTTACCATTTTTTTCCCACTTTTAATTGCTGATAGGCTCTACTGTGGTGCTGCATATGAAACAGTGGGGTTCATATTTGCCCACTTTAGCTTCCAAGGAGGTTTTCAAAATATTATCGAGAGTGCACTCATCTTTAGAAGAATGGACAAACATTTCAACTTATAGATGTGCGTAGCTTTGTAGGTACAACTGCGGGGAAAGTTGGTTCTACAGTGTTTTTATACGGGAGAGGGTGAATAGCAATGCAAAACACGCTTTTCAAATTGTGTGACCTGCAATGCACAGTATCTATACTGTATCCATTTTGAGCGTTGTTTTTATGGAGACCAATATATTAATATTTTTGAAAGAGAGCCTTTTCTCGACCGGAATTCTTGGCCACGATTTTTCCGCGCCTAACTGAGCATATTTTGCAATTTAAATTAGAAAAACTTCCCATTTATAAAAAGATTGAAGAACAAATGAGAGGAAACAAGTTGTGCGAGAACTAGGTATTTAAAGTACTTCCTCAGACACACATTAACCACCACGTCATAACACTGTAATATAGCAGTACCGATGCCTCATGTTTCATGCTAAGGATTTTAACTGCCGAAACTCAGGCAGATCTTTGTTTCCACCAATTCTGATGGCTGTGTAACACTGAAAGGAGCTGTGGTACTGTGGCGGCAGTGCCGAGCTAAAGTTACCTTCACAATAAAAACGACATTTATAAAAGCCGTTGTGAGCTCAGTGTAGTTATCTTTTAAACAGCCTTACCTGAGACTGTCGTGGTTCTCTTTAACGATATCAGAATATTTTCGGTTTCCGAACAACGGAAGATTGAGCAACACGTCCGACAGAAGCCGTTTTGGTGCAACCGCTTAATAAGTCCGGAATAGACATAAACGGAACGATGTGGAAAAAAAAAAAAAGCTGGTGCATGCCGCTGCAGAAATGTTCTTACTTTATTACTTAAACTATGTCAGTGCATAATTTAAGTAATAAACTTAAACTAGTAATCAAAAAGTAATCAAAGTAAAAGTGATAGTGCACACATATCCGTTTTATATTTAGGTCGTTCACTTTTAAGTTAACTGATGAAAATCCGAAATTAAATTTATCAAGAAAAATGAACATTCTTTTGAAAAAGAATCTTCTGCTAGAAAATACTCCATAGATTTTCTATGGGAAGTTTAGGTAAAGAGAGTTTATTGTTGTTGCCACTATTCACAGCAGAGGGCACTGTGGCGTCATGTTAGCCTTATGCAGAGGAAGAAGAACCTCTGTTGTGAACGTTAAGAATCCATGTGTAACTAGTGTTCGTGAGTATTTTTTTTTTATGTAACGGGTTGAAGTTAGCATTTTGGCGCATAAATGTTGTGATTTGTAAGCAAAACAAATATCTTTCGTTCTACTCCACAGCATTGACTCCATTTAAAATGAAACACTCTGAAGCAGAGCAACTGCATCCCTGCCTCTATTTAGAAGTCTGTTCCCATAACGAGGAGCCGCGTCTGCCCCTGCACACCTCCATCGTCCTGTTCCTCCTGTTTTACTGCGAGTCCAAGTCTTTCAAAGTCTTCCTGGTTCGCAGAGACGGCAACAACAAAGGCTACCCGGAATCCCAGAGGTTTCACCTCCCAGAGTCTCTGAGTGTGTGCGACGACTTTCTCTCCCCGGAGGGTCTCCCGCGGCTGGTGAGGGGTTGCCGTTTCCCGGCTGCCGTGGATGAGAGCGGGCGGCTCTGCCGGGCTGGGCTGGCGGTGGTCCTTAGGCACATCATCATCAGAACCATCGAGGCTGACCCCTCCAGGAAGGATGTGCAGGAGCTGCTGGGGTTTAAGAAAACATGTCTGAAAGCTTGTGCAGAGGTTAGTTGGAAACGTATCACTATTTCACCCGGATAAAGTGCTTGACACGGATCACATCTATGTCAGTGACTGTGGTTTTATTCAAAATGGAACTTAAAAGGATTGTGCAGGTGAAACACCCATTTATGCTTCCCCGGTCCAAAACACCTGAATCAAATGAATGGTTGATTAGATTAGCAGGATCGTGCAGAAACTGCTGACTGGTTTGTTTCTGAACGCTGTTCTTGAGCCATCACACCATCATCTCTTAGTGCTGGCGGTGATACAGTGTGGGCAGATGTATTTAGTCAATAAAGATCTGTCCTACACTATTGTGAATTGTACAGTACCCATACTACCTGAAAAACGTCACCAATCCAGTTATTTTACCCCTGCATAAACAAAACAAAACTAGCGTCCATCTTGGTGGACAACAACACTCCAGCTCGTTGAGGTCACACATCATTAGGGAATTGCTGATTGAAGTACCTTGAATAAAGTAACCTGAACTCTCTCCAGACCTGAATTTCATAGACAACCTCTTGGATCAGCTGAGTCACAGTTCTGCACCTCAGAATCTCAATGACCTGAGGGGCACCCTTCAAGAAGAGTGGGACGCCATTCCTCAGCATACAATAAGTCCACTTGTGAACAGTGCGAGGCGTTGTCAAGGTGTAATTGATGTTGAAGGGCACATGACATGTTACAGAGATGTTTTGTTGTTGTAGCATAACCAGCACTGCTGCTGGCTTTTGCTCCATTTACTTAAAGGCCCTACTTTCATGATGAAACACATTAGCGTGAACATTTTAGATCATCCTTAAATTTCACCTGAAAGCAAAATGTCCTTAAGATTTTGTGAGAAGTACATATTTTAAAACAAATCTTAAGCTTAGACAGCTCCTATTAATTCCCAAGGTTTTTTTTTAAATTATTATTATTTTAAGGAGAGTTCTTATGATCTGATCTCCTCGTTCCTCGCTATCAGGTGAGCAAATGGACCAGACTGTGCGAACTGGGCATCCCCTCTGCAGTCGAGGAACACCTCCAGAAGCCCACGGGACAGGCCCAGCAGCTGCCTCCTGCTATTGTTACCCTCGAGCGACGACTCGCCGAGCCCGTCAAAGTACACAATGACGACAAAATCCGGAGACAGAAGCTCCAAGAGCAGAGACAAAGGCAAAAGAACGGCGCGCCTGAAGGCGAGGGAAAACCCGAACTTGAAGGGCTCGAGCTCAGGGCGGCTCTGGCCAAACTGGCAGTGGATTCAGTTCCGGCAGGGACCACTAGAGAGAACTCTGAGATCAGGAAAGTGAAGACGACGGATCTGCCTGAACTGGAGCATGTGTTTGCTGAGGGACTTTACTTCACTCTGACTGATGTCGTGCTGCTGCCCTGCATTCATCACTATCTGGTAAGGCCTTCTGGCGTGATGATATAAAGAAGGATTTATTACCACTTTGAGCAATGATTTGTTCTTAATAATTGCCTTATTTCTGCTGTTTATCTTGGATAATTGCACTTTTTTTATTTCAACAAACACATGCCAGAAGTTAATTTCATGCTATTTTTACTGCAATTAGCCAAGTACTTTTGATATAATGACGCACTTTGTTTAATAGCAGTTTGTATTCGCACAGCACCTGTTATGTGGGCAAATAATCCACACTAATAGGAGTTTAAGTGCTTTTACAATCTGTTTCTCATTTGCCCATTCACACACACACACACACACACACACACACACACACACACACACACACCATTGTCTGCGACATTATGCCACAAGACATTAATTGCTGCCATCCAGAACTCGTGTCATCACGCACGTTTTTCCACCATCCGTGCCACACAATTCCAGTTGCATGCATATTCACCGTGTCGCTGACATCTTTATGATGATGACTTGTGAAATAATGTCCGACGTCTGGCTTCCGACACTCCGGTCATGGTGAGCAGCCTCCTTTCAAACGCATTCAGGCAGAAAGTCAAATCAAGGAGACTCGCTGCATCAGACCTGGCACATTTTGGCTCTCACAGGTGGTCCTGGGCCACCTGGCAGAAACTGATAACACTATATGGGAGGGATTCTATTGAAATGCAGCAGGCTGACATGCATTTCATCTGAGAGCGTGTTTCTCTCTCTGACAGATCATCATGGCAGGGTCTTATGCTGGCCTGAAAACTTCAAACTCAATCAGAACTTCAAGAGCTGAAGCTCATAAATGCAGAATATTCATTACTCAAAATGATCTCTTTTTACAATTTGCATTTAAAGTAACAGAAACTAAGGTTTATTTATTTATTTATTTATTTTTAACCACAGACCTGAGTGGCATGCACAAAATTTTGACCAGGTTCACACAGGCAATTTTTATGTAGTGGAGCTTCACAATATATCAAATCATATTATTGTGTGCAATATTGCAATCATGAAGGGTAGGATGCAATATTAGATAGCATATTGTATTTTCTGTGCCATGCATGGACATTTTTTTATGCCTGTATTTTTTGTTTGGCCGGTCAGGGTTTCGCTGCACTTGATGCGCACATTTGATTGATAGATTTAGTAACTAAGATCCGAAAGCTCACAAAGCATGCTGGTCAAATTATGATGAAGAAAAATGAAGTGAAAAAAAAAAACATTTGGAATTTTTTTTTTTTTAATAATCAGCAATTAACAATTAGTGCTCATTATCAACATTGCAATTAATCAGTAACAGTTTGGCAATTAAATGTTTTCCAGAGATTGTGTGCAATGAGAATGCTTTGATTAAAACCTCAAGTTATTTAATAAGCTCTGATTTTCATTATGTTATGATTGTGAAGTGCAAAATCTAACATGTGAAACTTTCCACACTTTGTCAAACACAAACTTCAAGATATTTTATTGGATTTTTAAATAAAATGGCAACACAGGGCCACACAGCTGAGAAGTGGAAAGAAAAAGGGTGCGTGTGTTTTTTTTTTGGGGAAAAAAAGATCTACTGTAAATAAAAGTTTTAAAAGTGTTGCTTGCATTTGCATTCAGCCCATTTTAGAATTACACTGACCTCTTATCACAACTGTATATCTTTTGGGTGTGTCTCATCCATCCTTGCTCATCTAGAGACAAAATATTTTTTTTTCCATTCTTTGCAAAACAGCTCAGCCTCAGTGAGTCACTATTAGCATAAATGTTTTCCAAGTCATACCTCAGATTCTGCACCACTCTAACACAGGAATTTACTTTCATCTTAACTTTCCTTTGAACTATAGCTGTATATTTGGAACAGTGAAGTAGAACCTCCACCCCAGGGATATGACTGGCTTTCTTGTTTCTGATGGGGGGAGAAAAAAAAAACATTTCCCACAGTATGATGACTCCACCACTTTGTTTCACAGTGAAAATTTACTGTTTGGTTGATGTTCAGTGTTTATGCTGTGTAATGTTTTAGATGTAGGTTAAAAAAATAAATTAAAAAATCAGTCTAGGTTTCTGCTAAACCTCTGATTAATTATTTTGACATACAAAAAAATGAGTTTAAATTAATGTATTTGTTCAACTATTAAGCTATTTTGACACACAGCTTCGAAACAGGACGGGTAAATTATTAATCATGGACGTCGTGCTGTCGAGCAGAAACCCCGAGTCCGAACCTTTGTTTCACATGTCAGCTGTCTCCAACTATCTGTCCACTGTGGGAAGGAGCTGAAGTCCTCACATCGAGGCTTTTAGCAGTCAGCTGCGCTCCACTGGTTTCCAGTTTCACACTCAGCGTAGCATGTCTCCTTTTAACGACTCTGTCCACGCCGCGCACGGCTCCCAGTGACTCCTTCTCACTCGTCCTCCGTTCTGCGTGTCGTCTTTCTGTCGCACGCAGTCAAATGCAGCTTCTGTTATCATGTCTCGCCCAGTTTGTGTCTTCACCCCCACTACCCCCCCCCACCAGCTCCCAACTCTGTTTTCCTGCTTCTCCTGCCAGCCCCTGGAGTGTGTTTGTCTGTACAGAAACGTGATGAGTGACTTTTTTTGTGGAACTTCACCTCTCGCTTCGATAGACATGACACAGCAGTCAATTCACTAAATCGATATCTCCCCTTTTCTTCCCCTCTTTAATAGTGTTCGCTCCAAGCCCACGCACCGAGCACTCTGCATCATCTCCCCCGTCTCCTGCGCTGGTACGGTCGCGTTCGGGAAGTACCCGGGGTCCTTCGAGCAGCCGAGGACTGTGGGCTCGTTCTGTCCGAAGTCCAGGTTCCAACACCCAGCCTCTTTGGGCCACCACAACAGGAGAACCGTGATGACCTGCTGCCTACAGAGGGTCAGGAGGTGACCCCAAACCTTCATTTCGTCGGTGGTCCGAGGCCCACAATGACTAAGCTCAAAGTAAATAATTACCTTTCCTTTGCTTCTGTGATTCCCAACTGCTTTGCTTTTATGCATGGCAGGAAATTTAAGAGGCTGCGCCCCCCATTTCCCCCTCAGCACACAGAGGCGTGATTTGTTGGGTGATGGTTTAATAGCCTCAGAAGATTCATGGCTGCTTATTCTGTTAGTTGTTGCACCTTAAGGAGTACTAATATTTAAGCCTCTGGCAGACATAGATTGCTGACTTTGTGTACTTTTACTCCTTCTGTTTTAAAAAATATGTCTGTTTGAAACAGAAGGGGTAAAACAATTAACATTTAGCCTGCTAGCTACAGTTTTTGTCACACCTGGTAAAGATGTGTGAAAAGAAATTAAAGTTTTTCTACAGCAGCATAATCTCTGTGGGGGCGGGGGGAAAAATCCAACCATTATTTTTTAATATATATATATTTTTTATTTTGTAGTTAAATGTTTTCTTATATAACGTACGCATTTCGATTATTTTTTTTTTATTTATACTTAATTTTTTTTAAAGTGGATCAGAGGCTTCAGCACCATCTAATCAGAAATTCATGACTTTCTGTTTTTCTGGGGTATAAAAATGACACAGAGGTCAATTTCTTTTAGCCTGTGGTCACAAGGGTGGAAGAAAACCTCTGTTTTTCTTGCCACCAGGCACAGTGGGCAGGATGGGAAAGCAGGTAAGAAATCTCTAAACATTCTCAGAGAATTGCAGCAAAGGCATCTTGGGATCACAAAGTTTCACAGCTACTAGTAGATGCTGCCTCACAACCCATTATTAGGGAAGCATGCCTGGAAAAGGGAAGATTGAGCTTTAAAGCAACAAACTCCCCAGGAGGTGGTGGCATGAAAACATAATAAATTCTGTGGAGAAGCCACCTCAAACCCAGTGTCGAGTGTGATGGAGAACACATGATTCTCTGGGTTTGTTTACCCCACGATGGCTCGACAGGCATCAATCTTATTAATTCTGAAAATGGGACGTTGTGAGTAATAACCTGAAGGATTTTACTAAGTGACTGAAAATGGGTCGTCACTTGGTGTTTCAACTGGAATCTGGTGCAAATCAACAGAGAGACGGTTCAAAAGACACTCATTCAACGGTGCCATTTCAGTGTCCAGTGTAAGAGGAGACGGCAAAGAGCAATGGTCAAAGATCACTCTCTGTTTATGGTCCAGCCTTGTTAAATAGTGGTAGTAGTAGATTATGCTGCAAAGCCCACCTTTCCCCACCATCTCAACCAACAAAAAGCACTTAAACGTTTACCAGGAGTGAAAATAAGTGAGGTTTTTACAAAATAAGTTTTGGTAAAGACAGAAGGTCAGAAAGTAGGTTAAAATATGTGTACTATTTGTATGAGTGCTTTTTTTTTAATGCTTGTTTCAGTACTCTCAGTGGATCTTGTCAGTTGAAGTAATGCTGACAGTAAGAAAATGCAGAAATTGTGCTATCCCAGTTTTTTGTAAAGAAGTATATGTCAATAACATTTATCTGATTGTTGTTGACCTAGAAAATGGTGCATCACAGAACATGTTGTTGACTGTTGCTGATTGACAAAAACTGGTCGGAATTCCTAGTTTTGATGGATTTGGGAGTGAGAAAAACTATTTATTCAATATCAGGCTCTTTTCTTTGTCTTCTTGATTAATTGGTGCATTTCTAGATAATTCTCTTTTTTTTCATAAAATAAACAAATAGGCCTGTCACGATAACAAATTTTGCTGAGCGATTAATAGTCTCAAAAATTATTGTGATAAACGATAATATTGTTTGAAGACTATTTTAATTTGATGTAATCGTAATGATATAATAATGCAAGCACATCCTGCCCAAAAAAAGAAAAACACTTTATTTTCTAAAAAAAACACTTAACACTGGAACTGGTAAATAAAATAAGCAAAACAACCAAGAACAAAAATAAAATGGACTCTCAGACTCCGTTAATAAAAAATGCACTGTTTTTTGTACAGCAGCGCAGCCAGCTGGCGCTTGCTTTCTGTTTGGCCTGACAAACTAAACACAACATAAAAGCAAAGTGGAAATAAAAACTACATTCAACCACCAACATAAAATCAAAGTAGAAATAAAAACTACATTCAACCACCAACATAAAATCAAAGTAGAAATAAAAACTACATTCAACCACCAACATAAAACCAAAGTGGAAATAAAAACTACATTCAACCAAAAAAGTACAGATTATGAAGTCTGTTTTTCTATACTGCCATCAATAATCGCTAAACTTGGATAGAGAGGACGGCCACATAGTTCACTCCTCTCTTACGTTAATGACACGAAGAAGGGAGGGATCAGTGGAAAGCACCAAAGTTGAGCCTTTTTTCATCTGTCATCAATAGAAAGAGAAAAAGGCAGGAAGAAACGATACAGCCGATAAATTAAAATGAGGTCGATAATTTTCATTTATCATGCGATTAATTGATTTATTGTTTACCGCAACAGGCTTAAATGTAGTATTCAGGAACCAAAATAAACTTTCTATTTGTACAGCCAGCCTATTTCCAGTGCTGTGAACTTCCCTCAAGGAGTGTTGATGACACACTTGGATTCAGATGCATCTCTAGATTTCTTCACTCTGTATCACCCAAGTTGTCACCCTTTGCATATTTGAACAAGCTTTTGCAGCAGAAGATAAGCAGAGGCAGCTTCTCAGACGTAGATATCCCCCTCAACCCCACTAACTCGGCTTCTCAGTGAGCTGTTAGTCTGTCTTTCTTCCTGTCCTCTCCCTGCATAGATATTTCTGTGATTTCCTGCTGGCTCGAGCTTTATAAGAGTGATTATGAGTGGCAGGAACGATGAGGGCAGTAAGAGGGTAGGTGTTGGTGTTGGTGGTGGGGCGGGTGTTTTTGTAGTTTGGATGAGACGGAGTGAGCTGGGTGGTCAGGACGGGATGTGTCTCATATTTGCCACGTCGGTAGATGAAATTTCAGTCAGGCCCAGATGTGCACAAATGACAGTTTTCATGCCGTGTTGAAATCAGACATTAAAACTAAGAGGAATGCCTGCACGTACCGACACAATAGCCACCATTCTCTCTCTGCTTAGAGGGATTAGAAAGATGGCTACATGTCGCCACTATTTTGTCTGGAGTGCAGCTGTTGTGCTTTCTTGGCCGATGTGTGTGTGTGGGTGTGTGTGTGGGTGTGTGTGGGAAAGAGCAGTTTGACAATCGATCGTTCTGTTGCTGCTGACCAGAGGCAGCCGTTACCATCTCTCTTTCGCTCTCTCCTTCTCTCTCTCTGTTATCTACATGATAAATGGCTCATAAACTCTGTCACTTTCTCATTTTCTCACACGAGTTAACACCAACTGATGCCCGTCAGTCAAGCTGTCAGTGCAATGAGGTGTAAACTTTTACCTGAATGCAGACCCAGGATTAAGATGATTCTCTTTCCATTAAGGTTCAACTCAGCCTTTGAATCCAAGAGCAGGAATGACCCAGAAAGAAATTTCTAGCAAAAAAAAAAAAGGAAAAAAAAAAGAAAAAGGGAGTCAGCTGCTTAAAAAACAAAAACAGAAAAATATGTGATTTTCTGTTGAAGTAATTGGTCTCATAGGGAAGCTGTTGTTGGAAAAACAGGGATTACAGACACAGACAGTGTGTTCCAGTGGAAATGTTAAGCTTCAAGCTGTGATTCTTTCAGCTAAAAGTTTTTTTTAAATGTTGCCTTACGGAGTGATTTAATTCAAAGTTCCTAGGATATTCCCAAATCTTTGAAGGGCTTTGTCTTGACTTGACCTTTCCTCAGGGCTTATTGGGCAGCTGGAGCCATCTATATTAGTATGAATGTTACTACTGAACATAAAGGCTTTTCAGTCATACAGGAAGATGCGGATTTGGGTCATTTTGAGGAAGACCCTTAATCAGCGTTATGTTTTATCATATATAGATGATCCATTAAAGAGTCATATCTGTGCTTACTATTATCACTGCAACCATTGACTACTTGTTGCTAGTAGTAACAAAATAAATCTACGGAATTATAGTGAATTAAAGTTAAGAAAAACAAAAGTAATAATTCTGAGAGCTAGTATAGACAAATGTAGACATTTTATAGATAAAATAACACTCATTCAAAACCAGACAAAGGTTACATGTTGTGCAAAGACACCTGTTTTCCTCCCTGTATGAACTTTTCCTGTTTTACACCTGTTAGTATTTTCAAAACTTTTGGGCCATTCCTTCAGACAGAACTGGTAGAACTAAGTCAGGGTTGTAAGCCATCTTTGAAATATGGCTATTTACAAAAAGGACAATGTGCAACGCCAACATAAACGTCACCATTACATATGTCGTACCAGATCGCAGCTTTACGCTAATAGACATCTACTCTCCCTTGGCAGTTTGAGACAGGAAGAGAAAGCTTAGAAACGGATTCGAATCGAAATGAGAATTTTGCTCAGACACCTTTCAGCTCTGATCACTACTTTTTTAAAGATTTTTTTTGGCTCTAGTGGCTTTTATTTGATAGTTAATTGACAGGGAAGTGGGTAATGAGAGAAGGGGGAAGACATGCAGCAAAGGTCGCCAAGGCCGGGAATCGAACCTGCGTCGAGGACTAAGGCCTCCATATGTGGGTTGTGCTTAACCCCTGTGCCACCACAGCACACCTATGATCACTACTTTTCTACAGTATCTGACTGATATCAGTTCTTTGCTGTGGCCACTCCAAAAATTGACCGAAGGTTTAATACAAACAATGTAATCTCATAGGTATAAATTCTTATGATCCTTTAAAATGGGTGTAAACAGGTCCCTAATCTGATCCTGATATCAGATCTTGATGCTCAGAGTATTTATGCCTACACAAAAGTAACAAATGTAACTGATTTTCTTGCATTAGTGTGCTAATAATAATATTGACTATGAAATGTGTGTATATTGTGTAACATAAATTGCTTTGGTTATCCCCGCTCAAGAGAATCTTTCTAAAAACTGATGTCGTACATTTTTATTCAGTATTAAGATACACCCCATAAAGGAGATAAATTGTGATAACGGAATGGAGTAGCACTGCAGCTGGAAGGGTAATGTAGAAAATTGTTGCCTGTAGAGTTAAACCAGTATGCTGTGCCTGAGAGCATGTAACTGCACAGGTGTCCTTAAAGCCCTCTTTGCTTTAATGACACCACCAGCACCGCAGGAGCTGCTGTTTTGTGCTAATGCTGTTGTTCTGTGTTGGCCCAGATTTCTCTGATAATGCTCCAAAAGGTTCTTGTAATGTCAGGGGCTTTTGTTTTTATCAAATTTCTAAAAAAAAAAAAAGGTACTTGTAGAAAACTTTGAGGTATATTTGAGCTCATTATCCAGCTCCATTTTCTCTTTTCCAGTCATAAAAGCTGTGAAAAGGGGGAGGGGCTCATTATCTTTAGCTGTTTCAGTGATTGCTGCTTCTGCAGTATTTAGTGACTGCTTTTATGCATGGATATGAGAGGTCTTATTTACTCAGCATATGTTGCGGTTATGATTATTATTGAAGTTCAGTTCAAACAAAGAGGTATAAAAAGTCTTATCTCAGCAGCTCTTGAAATTTGGTAGCTGCATCCTCGGATGAACAGCAGCATGTTTTACAAATTCTAATTAATTTTCAACAAGAACTGACAAAACGCAGGGCCATTAAAACACCAACCAGGATCTGTGCTGCATTAGGTGGGGGAGCAACCTTTAGCAACGGTAACTTGAAATCAGCAGTTATAATATTTATCAATGTTTGTTGCACAACAATACAGGTTTACCCTTCTTTTTACAAAGACTTTTGCAGAGACTCATTTGTGCACACTCTTACTTCTTTTGTCAGTCATTCTGTTATAAATTTGCTGCTGTGTTTGGAATTATTGTCTTGTTAAATGACAATAATTAAATGAAGCTTTAGCAGCTGGACAGATGGCCTCACATTTCAACCTTGCATATTTTCGTATACAGAGTGGTCCACGGTGTGCCCAGCTCCTGGAAATAGTTTCCATCTTGGCTTGCTTTTTGGTTCATGCAGACACAACTTAAGAAAGACAAATCTCTTTCTTAGGAATCCCAAGATGGAAATTTAAGATACTGATGAATTGCTTTGGAGCCTGCAATGTAAATTGTATTTCTTTTTTCTTTTTATTTTGCATTTTGTTGGAACACCGCGCAGCCTGCCCTTGGCTTGAACTTGGTATGCCCACTCCTGGGAAATTGGCCCCAGCATAAAATATTTTTCACTTGTCTGCAATCTCTTGCTGCAGAAAGATGAACTGCACATTGTTGAGCATGGCCTTACATCTGGCACAGATTGATGGACAGCAGCAGTTGTTCTAAAATCACTGTTGGAGTTTCTCCTCTTGCATCATGTCGACACACACCTGAATGTTCCAGACTGCTGCTTCTTCTTCTATAGAAACGCTCCAACTTGGTGAATTATCAGTTCATCAATAAAGGTGAATCTCAGTTAATTAGAAAATTGTCAAAGAGCTCAATCATTAAATTAATTCAATCGTAAACATGATACTCGTATAGATTAATTCTACACCCATTTATGGTGAGCTATTAAGCGGAAGCAACTTGAGCTGGGTTACTATCTCAGCAGAGGCACCACATTAAAGCTGTAGTTTGTGAAAATAAAATACCCTGACCAAGTATTGAGTCCATATTCTGTTTAGTACATTGAGAATATTTGCAGGAGAACCACATTTCTGTATTAAAAAAAAAAAAAGTCTTTATCCTTTAGTTTTCTAGCATTCTTTTTTCTTTTTTTTTCAAGCAACATTTGACATTACGGCAGGATGGTTTTCATGCTCCACTTTTGTGATCGATAATTACTAGAATACTAATGTTAGAGCACTGACTTGACATTGTAGTTAAGACATACTTGATAGTAGAATAAGGTTTGTTACCCTTTTTAGCTTATTTTAATTTTCTGACATCTTACGTTACTATATATATATACATATATATATACACACACACACATATATGTATAAATACACAATATAATCAAGTAAATTGTTACATTTAACTGGTTTTGGCTTTTGGGATAATTTTTATTTACATGTAGCTTATGCAGCTTCTTAACGGAGGTATGTGTATTTCCCTCAGGAAAATGGCATCGAGGCAGTCTTCTCTCCTCATCCTTGCCCTGCTTGGACTCTCCCGTGGGATAGATTACCAGCAGCTATCAACCCCACCGAAGGTAATGTTGAATTTTGACCTCCTTGCTGCGCTCCATCTGATTTCTCTCCTCACACTCTTTTCACTGCTCTTTTGGTTTCACAGTCTCTAGTGTTGCCCTCTGCTTATGTTAATCTTCTGAATTTTTAAACAGTAACAGTGATGCTGTTTTCACAAAGAGATACTTATGTAAATAACTGAGCCCATGCTTCCCTTAGATGTTTTTTTTTTGTTGTTATTTTCTGATATCCTATAGCAGGGGTCCCCAAACTACGGCCCGCGGGCCGGATCTGGCCTGCCACGTCATTTGGTCCGGCCCCCTGAACAATGCCGGATCCGGCCCGCCTCCTCATACCAGAGAGCATTCAGAGTTTTTTTTCATATATTGTATTTTCTGGTTTATATGTGGATTTTTCTTCAACCACCAGGGGGCTTTTGAGCAGATGTGAAACTAACTTTCCCTCAATGGAATTTATACTAGTCAGTCCCAGTCACCGTTTCACTCACGGTTTTTTCCATTTGCATTCTGGGTAAAAATCTATCTAAAAGCGTGTGTCGTCGCGCTCTCCCCCCCCCCCTCCCCCCCGCTCGACAGTTTCAAATACAGAACAGCCCCCCTCCTCCTCCTCCTCCTCCTCCCCCCGTCGACAAGAATTTTCTAAGGTTTCTTTCTACAAAACCTGAGACCGGCCCCCGACCAGAGAAAGGAACAGCTATGTGGCCCTTGCAGGAAAAAGTTTGGGGACCCCTGTCCTATAGTTACTGAATTTCGTAAATCAGAGCTTTACGAAAACCAGGTATTGTAACTCAGCCACTACACTGTGATGGGTACATCTCTGGTTTTGCAGCATTAACTTGCTGATAAATATTTATAGTGGGATCTAATTGTCTGTGAAAGAAAACAAAAGGACTTTAGCAGTAATGTGGTAGCATATTTAGTCCTAGGATATTTATGGTAAATTAATTTGCTTAGAAATAATACTAATGCTTTTAATTTTTTCCCTTCCAGTTATTTTGAATTGTTTCCAAGAAGACTTTTGTGTCATGTTTATGTTATTGGGAGATTGTTTTCATGGTTACTTTCTCTCCCTATTCAGAAAAAAAGATGAAGGCAATAAAGAAATGTTATGCAGCTGCAATAAGTATTCTGATAATAATTACGCATTCTTGAAGTTATTTTCTGTAGTCAGTGTACAAAAAATGGCCTCAGTTAAAATGTTGGCAGAAAGAGTTTATGCAATCAATGTGAATGTGCTATATCTGTTTTGGAATCATGAAAGTCTGTGCCAAAATTCTTGGCAATTCATGCAGGAAAACAAAGATCATTTGGCGAAAACTCAAGGTAAAGTCTGCAGAGGTTTAGTTTTGGGAACTCGAGGGAACTCGAGGATCATGTCAAATAAAATGATACATTTCAAGTCCCTTAAGTCATTCTACTAAATTAATTATTCCTGGTGTTGATAACCTCTCCGTATTTGTGATTAAAAGGTGTTTTTGCTTTGTTTCTAATCCCAAAACCTAGAAACGTCAGAAATCTAACAGCAAGTCCACTCACTTCTAAACACTCTGAATGATGTAAGAACTGTTCTGAAAGCAAAAAGATAATAAAAATGATTGCGAGCGACATAGTCGCTGCCCCAGTATTGTAACCGCTGTGCAATAAATGGTGCTATTGATAACCCTTCCTGCAGTATTATGACATCCAGCAGGCAGCCCCTGTGCTTCAGAGCTGTGTCATTCAAGGTTGCCAGAAAAATGCCCATTTTCCTTGGATATATGTATGTGGGCTATGACCTTTCTTTTCTCCAATAATGCATCTAAATTAATGTACAACAGCTTCCTCTTCTCTAGATATTTCCATGGTTTTATAATATGAAAGCATTTCTGTCTGCAAGTATGTGGGCAGATGTAAATTGCTCAGCCAAGAACAGAAGTAGAAGAGACTGTCCACCGATAACAGTAGAGAATGCTTAATATCACATGGCAGGGCAGGGGAGGGCAGACATATTGGCAAGTACACAGCAGGAAAACATATGTTGTGATAATTTCACCTATCACCTTCTAGTGAGGAATTACATGCATATTTGCACAAACTGAGTCTAGTCTTACTCTTCTGTAAAAACACAGTGTGCGTATATGTATGTATGTTTTGTTGGGAGCAAATTGGAACTTGAGTCATTCTCCTCGTTCGAGCTCACAAACCTCACAAATGAAACTGATAACGATTGAGGTTTTTTTTTTTTAGATTAAAAGCATTTTTCAGACATACTGCAGACCTGCTAATTTAATTTTGGGTCACGGTGGGCGATAAAACCTTTAACTTTTATCGCATTATTTTTTAGGTAACTGTATGGCTGTGATTGCACGGCACAGCATTCATAAAGCCACAAGTACAAATATCGTTCTTGAAAAACAATCTCATCTTTAATAGTCTTCTTCAGGACACCGCTGATTTACAGTGTGATTTATATCACTAACCCACTCACATTAACTTTATTTGATCATATTTTACTGATGTTTTTTTGATGCTCTCGGGGAGCAAACGGTGGAGAAAATATTCAAAATAAAATTTCCAGCCTTCCTGTCAGTTTTTTATTATTATTATTTAACATAATTAACTGAAATTTATCATACCAGTAAATGCCCACCTCTAGTTTTGGGAATTCACCAATTCAGATTTTTGTATCAAAAGTAAATCCAAATTATTTGCAGAAAAATCACATGGAGGCAGGTTAGAGCTTATATAACGTATTTCAGAGAAAAAACTGTTTGGGAAGCTGTAATACTGGGTTGCAATGCTACTTAATGCACTATTGGCTGGTTTTTGCAAACCAACCAATCTAAGAGCACCATTCATTTCCACTGGCACTGATTGGCTGTTTGTTCAAGAGCGGAAATAAGAAGACATTAGCTTCTGTGGTAGTGACTATCACTGCACAATGTGCCTGGAAGCCCTAAATATGTCTTACAGTTTAAACTTCCTTCAATAAAATCAGCTAAAACATTACCTGCAACACCACCAAACTCTGTAATCTAGGTTGTGTGATAAAAACAAATACCAGAGTTATTTTAACAAGACAGCTCAATTCCTCCTACACACATGTTCATCTACACACATGATTTTAAATCTTGGATTTCAATGTTTTGATGCTTTAAGTTCTACTTTCATAAATCCAGAATAAGACTGGTTCCAGCTCATGTTTTATTTCAACAAAATTAAAAATTAAGCTTATAAATCCAAAAGTTTTTTTTTTAATTTTTTTGTCCTATGAAAGGCTGCTTCACAAAACAGATGAACAGCATTGCACACCGCGGTGCCATTATATAAAGCAGCCGGCTTTTTGTCTCCAGCATTTTATTTAATGCAGGGAGTGTGGGAGCTAAACATCAAGTGGAATGGGATGATGGATTGTGTGACAGTGGGAGATGGAGATAAGAGTGAGAGCAGGAGGAGCTACTAGAGTTATCAGGGAAACGAAGCGGGGGAAGAAAGGTGAAAGAGACAATGAGGCGTGAAAAAGGAGTGCAAGTGAGGGAATCGCATAGCTGTCATGCCTGAGACATGCAGGTATAATGTCCTTCAGGGTTGTTTTGGTATGAGTGGTTGGGTTTCCATTTCTTTGATAAAGAAACCTTAGCTTATGGAGATGGAGATCTGTCTTCTTTGTATGTTTTCTGTTTTGAATTGAGCAGAGATTTTGTGATTATTTTTTTTAAATTAAATTCTGTCTTAAAAAGATTCCATAGTATGAATGTTGCTATATTATATTTCTGTTATATAATGTTTCAGTGGGCAGAGTTTTATGCATTGTCTAGACCAGAAACACTGGTTTATTTGGTTAACCGTGTTGAAACAGCTTTTGTAAAAAACCTTCTGGGGTTGGTTTAAAAGTCTACGTCATCTGTGTCAAACTCGAGGCCTGGGTGCCAAATCTGGCCACCATAAGATTCTCTTCCCTATAGGGCCACGTAAATAGAAGCTTCGAAATAACAGTTGTGTGTTTTAAATATTATTTTATCCATCAAATCAAAGCTGTTTTTTGTAATATAAAGTACAAAATTGCATCACTGTGAAAAGATATTCAGTATTCTTTCATCTTAGGAAGCGCTCGTTGAATGCTTGGCCAGCTAATTATTATCTTAGCAGTTTGTTAACGAGTAGGTTTGTGGACTTTTGTGATCTTGATGTGGCCGAAAATGAAAATGTGTTTGACACCCATGCTCGATATAATTAAGGTTTGAACTGATTGCCACTTTTTTTCTAGAGTTTGGCAAATGAACCAAACTGGCGTCTAAGTTTCTTTTTCTTTATAGGAACTATTTCTGGATGTTATTCAAGTAGGAATGTACAACACGTTAACATAGCAGTCTCTAATTGCTTTCTGATTGCAAGTCTGTCTGGATATATGATGTCGGTGTTGCTCAACAGAAGTAAAACTAATTTTGACACGCTCATACTTAAGGTTCAGCATTGTAACATTATCTGTTTCGCTGATCAAAGCTACATCCAAAATTGAAATCGCAGTAATTTGTCTCATCTTAGCTTGAAGTGTGCAAGTGTTTTTTTTTTTGGTTTTGTTTTGTTTTGTTTTTTCTTTCATATGGGTTTCATTTGAAGCGGTCGATCTGTAGTTAAAGCCACAGGTTAAGGTCATACTTGACACTTATACATATTTATCTTCTCATCTTTTTTGTTGTTGTTTTTTTTTCTGATGATGTCTCTACAGTGAACAGACATTTGACAGTTATTTATTCCCTTCAGGTTTACAGCACCAAACAGCCGGCTGTGACTCCCAAATCACTTCTCTCATTCCCAATTAGCTGAACTCATTACAGCCGATAGATTGGAGATTCAAAGATATCCAGTAAACATGGGACCCGGCACAACAGGCAGCCAGCTTTGTTACTCCCAATTAGAAGGATAATTGGCACTTTATTAGTGCAATTCAAGTTCAAACACAGCTAGATCCCCTTGGGGTTACAGCAGAGTTGCACCATTTGCGATAGTGTTTGAGTTGTGCCTATTTAAATTCAAAGCCTCAAGCCATCTGCGTAATAAGCTCCTTGTAAATGCCATGGCATGAATATTCATTTAGCTCCATAGTTTTTGCTTTGTTCAATAATCTCTGCTGAGGCCCTGCAGTGGGGATGTGGAGCAAGAAAAGAATTTGCCTCAACCTCGGACAGCTATAAATGAAGTTTTCTTTTTTGGGAGGGAATTATAGTTTTTTTTATTTATTTATTACATTTTACAACAGTCATAATTAATTACTCAACAGGCATCTCTGCCTAAAGGAAAATGCAAAATTAAATCCCATTTTTTACATGGTGTGAATGTCATTGAGCTGTAAATGAAAATCTCAGCAGCTCAATAATTGTTTAGTAGATATACACAGATCAGGTTTCTTGTGGCTAACCCCTTTTTTTTGTTTTCTTTGGACCTGTTTATTCAAAACAGACTAATTCCTTTTTTTTTTCTCATATGACTTTAATACATACAATCTTCAAACTATGTTTGATAGCATCAAATTTAAATATAGCCATAAATAAAGAATCAAAACATTATTCCTATTTATATATAAAAGTACTTGTCTATAATTGTCATCAGATTTTTCTCGGGCTAAAAAAAAGTGACATCTAGTTAAAAAGAAAAATGTTTTTCAGCATTTGAGATCATAGTCAGAGCCACCCAAGCAGAAACTGGCCAGTTTTAATCTCAGACCTATTGATCGGAGGATGTCTACTGCCAAGCAAAGTCACCTTAGTAATAAATGAACACTTATTATTGTCATATTTTTACAGACAGGATGCATATCTTGCATAGCAAACTAACTCCCATACGTGACTTTTTTGGTTGGCGATTTGAGTGTTTTTGTCAGTGTGAAGCTGTTTGTATTTATTACTGTCATTTAACATTTTCACCAGCCACCAGTTGCAAAGTTCTTAACACTATCTAGTTATTACATTCCCTTTGATGTCTTATGCAAAGCAGTTTTTTTTCCCTGATCTTTTACTGTTGCAGAATTGCATACAAAAATATATTCAACCCTCGGGATGACTTAACACTCCTTTGGGTGAATCACAGTTTTAAATTTCCTTTGTAGTCAATTTAGAGAAAACATTTTTTTTTTGTTTGAAGGTATACGATCATCTTGCCTGGATGGCTCTTTTAAGGTATTTTCCACAAATATTTCTGAAGTGTTTTCGTCTTGGAGCCATTAGAGCACTTTGGGATTTAGATTGTTAGGTTTGTTCAGGATAATTGCCCTGATTGCAACACATGTCTAAGCAAGGTAAGAGTAGAATTTTTTTTTTCCATTATCATCAAAAACCCTGCAGCATAATTTTTTGAAGATTTATAGTCTTAGGAGAAAAAAATAAAATAAAAAGGAGTTGAGTTTTAGAAAGGGGTGTTGGAGTTTCTGTGGAGTGGAGGTGTTAAGGTTTGACAGTAGATGGAGAGAATAATTGTAAACATAGAGGTCTGACACAAAGATTTGAGTTTCAGGGTGATTTATTGGCTTTAATACATTATTTGGCACAAGGGGCTGTTGACAGATCTTAACTTGAACTTTTCATTACGTCTGATCAACTTTTCTCTGGAATCCAGCTCTGAAAGGGGAAAGATTATAGCCAATAATCTGCAGTCAGGGGAGAAAGGTGAGGCAATGAATGAAGCAGTCAAAAGCACCATGTCGCACAGATAAGGGTGCATTGCTGAACCTGATAGGCACAACAGGTGCTCTTCTTCTATACATTAAAAAAAAACAATTTCAGTCAGAATGCAACCGTCTTAGTTTGACTCTCCTCTTTTATTAGACCCAATAAAGTAGGCTTTAAAAAAAACAAAAACAACAAAACGAAGGTTGGTTTTTACAACAGAGTGACAAAGATACTTGTGAAGGATGGGAGCATTGCCTTTATATATAAAAAAAAGTAAGACTGTACATAATTTTCATTTATAAAATATTTTATTTGTCTTACCATTCTATTGTTTGATAAAGCCAAAATTCAAACCTTTTAAAACAACAACGTATTTCAATCCAGGTCAAAATTGAAACATGAGGATCCATTTTAGACTCCTATAGAGTATTTTGCTTACCAGTCATGGACCTGACCACATGACACTAGCCATAGCCACAAATAGTTCAGCTATCCATAAATGTAAATTATATACAGAAAACAGTACGAAGTGCATACAAGGAACAGTGGACTTAATTTTGATATTGCACAACTGAATCAGATAATATGTTCCCCACAACACACCTTACTCTTTATCTTTTTGAACTCCAGGGCCTGGCGTGGGGTGGGCCTGTCGCCATCGACCTGGCCCTATTGTACTCCGGCACAGGTTGTTTTTGCATTGAGCAGAGTGTAGTCTCTTAAGTGGACAGGGATTGTCAGATCCAAACAAATTCATGCAGAGGCCATCTCCTCAGAGTCTCAGGGGAACACTTTGTTTTGTTGTTGCTGTTGTCCCATCCATTTCCTTCTGTAGCCGGTTGTCAACGAAGAAAAAAATTACCTCAGCCTTTTCTTCAAATAAATAAGACAAAAGAGTATCATCTCTGATCTGTTTGGTGGGAGTAAACCACTGCTGCAGAATTTCCTCCTGATCAGAAAACCCCTCTATCTGAGAGTATTGCAGACTTCTGATCACTTCCATTGGATAAATATTCCCAGATTTCAAAATTTTGGCTGAACTGGCGCTTGCAGTTCCATTCTCCAGCGTGGCTTCAGCCTCCAGATCAACATCAAAACCCTGACATGTTAAGCACAAGCAGGTGCCTATAATTTAGTTTAATTTCATTGCTTATATGTCACACAGGCAGTGATTTTCGTCAGTTTGGATTTTTTTTCTTTTCTTTTACATATATTCATCTTCTTCATTTGTGATGCCGAAATGTGGATTCTTCATTCAGCCCGTGGAATATCAGTTAATCCAGAGAAAAGGAAAAATAGCTGAATATGTCATTGTCATTCAGTAATTGACAAGGATAGAAAATATTTTTTTACAGTTATATATTTCAGTAATGTTCTGTGTTAAGGACATGGGTTTTGTACTGGACCCATCAGTCTTTCTGCTAGTCAGTCATTCTTAAAATTTGGGGCAGATGAGGCAGTTATTTTTGAAAGTCCTGGCTGGAAATATAAGCTGGTACGTGAAAATAAAACTCTGGTCCTCTTCACAATGTCTTCCATGTGGTTTTGTCTTTCTCTTTTTTCATGTACAAATTACTTAAACATAAAGCACAAATCATTTCATTTTCAGGAATCACCTTGTCTTCATATTGTTCGTTTGTGACTGCTCAACCGTGAGCACAATACCTCGTTGAAATGTAATACTGCATGAAGTGAATGAGTCTGGTTTGTGCTTCTTGCGAGGTTGTATTGGTGTGTGCCAAGCCTTGCACACAGGTGGCTCGAGGAGACAGAATAATAATTCAGTTAAATCCCGCTCTCATTATCAGAAAGGGCACTTGTGGTGTTTGTGGCTACTATGCAGTCTCTTGAATTGTTGCCCCACTTTTCAACATGAGAATATCCTTGCACAGATAATGAGGGGAATCTGTTACAAAGTGTGTATTTTCTGTAACAAAAATGGATTATGTGATACAGAAATCCAGATAACACTTGGACAATGTACTTTTAAAAAAAAAAAAAAGTTATTTTATTTAAAAAGTCTCCTTAGGGTTGAAGAAGTTGACTTCTGCAGTGATAATAAAGCTTGCAGAGTCAGAGGAGGGATCCCTCTGTTCCACTGGAGAAACCTTGGCTTTGACATTGAAGTGTTTCTGTTGGAAAACTAGAACTGTGGACACCAGCTGGCGGGAGTCCAGCTGGCCTTTATTTGTAGTTAAGTTAACTGCAATGCCTGGGGTGAAAGCCCCACACTGACTGCAAGATTTCACTAAGGTGGCGAGTCAAAAAACCATTTACACAACACTCCACAGATGCCAGTTTTTGTCACTTTTCCCCCTCACCCTGACGGCTTTGGCAAAAGGATAGAGAACTGTTTGTGAGCTGAATGACAGCAATCTGGTTAGCTTATAAAACATCGTCTGTGGAGGAAAACGGTTCTGGAAACGTTATAAGTCAGAGATGCAGACTACACCGTGTTGTTTTTTTACTTTCATTGCAATAAGTCCACACTGACAAATGTAAAATATTACAGTATAGTGTGACACAAACCCTTCAGTAGATATAGATATCCACAGATCCTGTGAAAAGTTGACTTATACACACCATGGACATTAAAGTCATATTGCATTTTTGAAGTCTTTAAGACTGCTCTTGAACTACTGTATTTTCAAATTTGAAAATCAATTAAAAGTATTGTACTCGCAAGTTTGAAACTGTCGCTGAATTTCTGCAAATGCATACATAGACCTACAAACAGTTTTTTTTTTTTTTTTAGTCCGTAAGATGTTGCAGAGAAACTCCATGCTTTTTTGTAACCATCAACAAGCTTCTGGTCAGTTCTGGCTGAAAAACAGACTATGACTAGACTAGACTGTCTTTTGCTCAAAAGTCTAAGCGGGGATTATCATTCCCTTTCTCCTGCTTCAAAGGAGCATCCTCCTTGTCTTTGAAGAGTCTGATGACCTCCCCATGCTTGATCTGATTGTCTTTCTGCATGGCAAGCAGGAGGAGGTCAGACATCCCTCCTCCACACAGACCTCTTGGTTTGTTCTTGGTCATTTTCAGCTGTAAAAATGATCTCTCCAAAGAAGCTGCAGGTGCTCACTAAAATGAACAAAAGATGGTTGAGAAATCTAAATAACTAGTCTTATCAGTAAATAACCAACTACTTTCTAAAAACAAACTAGTGAAGTCCTCTTATGTCCTACAGTGGGCACATGTACAAACCTCCATGTAGGTACAAAATGAAACCAACAGCACACAATAAGGCCATAAGAAGAATCACTTATTCTTCTGCATGTAGCCACCGTGGCATACAATAATCTTATTCTTACAATTAAGATTAATGTGATCAATTACAAGCCCACAAAATGTCTGCTGGTATTATTTATATATTAAAATAGCTCTGATCATCACATCATCATGTTTACACATACAGAAATATAAAATAGAACCTAATCTACACGCCCCACTTTTACTGAACGGAACTTTATTAAATGTATTTTTAGTAGAATATGAATTTTAATTTTACCCAGCTGACTGAAATGATAAAACGTTTAACAGATTGAGGTAATCTCAAATATAGACGACAAAACTCTCCCTGAATTTTGTTTGGCAGTTTGTGAATACTGTAGCTTCAGGCCATATCCTCAGGATTTCAGCAGTTTTAGTCTTCAACAGTTTTTTTTTTTTTTTCTCTACCACTGGCAAATGTAGCTGTACTAAAAGGTGATCTTGATTCTGTGCTGTCTATATTCAGTCTCACAACATGTTTTATTTTGAAAATTGTGAGTAATATTATTTCAAGCAGTGTCGGCATCAGAAAGTGCTCTATAAATCAGTTCAAAAAGAAAGTTTTGAGCCAATTTGTCATACCCTCATTAGTTTGCATCACAAATGCCAAAGCTTTTTTCTAGGGTTGTCGTGTGAGCCACTGAAGTTAATTTGAAATACAATAAAGCCATTAAGATTAGATTTAATTGAAGTGAAAGTTTACCAATAAGCTATTTTTGATTATATTTTGCTTCGTTGCTCTAATGAAGGTGTGAAATTTAGATGGACTTTCAATGAATCTCGACTAATGAAGTAAACGCATCGTGGTTGCATTTCCAAATAGTTGAGCTTGGAATTGCCGGAAGTTTAGCCACACGTTTATTTTTTTATTCCAATAATTATCAGTGTGGACCCTGTTTGCTAACGATGATCTGCACATGTATTTAGAAAGTCAGTAATTGGGTGCATTACGAGCTGCAATATTGAGATTACTGATTGGTTGTCTGCTTGTTTTGAAACCAGACAAATTGGGTATGTGCCATGACCTGTGAGAGGCTCTGCTGGAGATTGGTAATTATGCAGACATCTCGCCTACAGCTATGTCAGGTCGTGTTTTGACAGACATTCCAAAGCAGCTCAGGGAAGCACGCTGAGTAGTTTGTTCCTCACATGTTTGTCTTCATTACTTTTGTTTTTCTTGTCACTGCAATCTTCTGCAAACACACTGAGAAGTTTCAAGTTTCCTTTTACTGACAGTTGGGACAGCAGGATTCCCTGTAATCTTTTCTCTGCAACTGAGTTGTTGCTCGGTGTTTTTCATCAAACCAAACTGAATCCCTCTTTTAGCATCATTACGGTTGATCTGTATTTTGTTGAACCTTTTCGGGAATGGCCATATTGTTCCCGCATCCAGGTGGCAATGAGGTAGAGGATTACGGTCATGTTATTTATCAACCTGTTTTATCCATAGTTTTTACAGGAAAATCAATAAAAAAAAATATCAGGCCACTATTCATAATGTCATATAATTAGGGCACTGACTTTGTAAGAGGCCTGTAAGCTAAAAATATTGTTTTCCATGTTAAAGCCTAGTTTAATTATGATTATTAATCACACAGCTGTAGGATTATTAACATTTTTCCACATTGCAGCTAAAAACTTCATTGTATTTTGGTAGGAATTTTACTCGGCTGAAAGACTGGATGTCAGAATTGCCTTGTGTTGTTCTACAGTTGCAGTAGATGCCACTAAAGCAGTTTGAAACTGTCAGAACTGACACACACATTCACACAGACATTCACAGGTCAACAACAAAACACTTGTCTTATCTAGTAGCCATTGTACAGCGATAAAACCTCCTGACCAATTGTACTCAAACTCTTCTTGGTTGCTAGGTAAAAGGCTGGGCTTGGTTGGGGTCGGTAGGTGAGGGAAAGTGCCTGCTGATTTGGAGTGTTACAGTTGGAAGGTTTTTGAAATGGCTCATTTTCCAGGCACCAAAATACATTAAGTTATTGCAAGAAAATGGCTGGGTAGTTTTTTTTTGTGCTTGGATTGTTTTCAGAGGTACTGAAGACCCAATTGGAACTACAAAACTATGCATTATGCAATAGGTCCCCTTTAATAATTACTCTTAGCAATTGTCTATAGTTAATAGTCAAATCAGACGTATAGATAGACGGATAGATAGAAACTTTATTAATCTATAGTTGTACAGTATTGTATGTCATAAGTTTTGCCCTTAGTGTAGATTATTTCATTCTTATGTTTTTATTTTTCTGTAAATATACATGCTTCGATTGCCTGTCACTTTTCTGCTGGTGCTCTTGAATTTCTCCGCTTTAGCTGGAAGCAAACTAATCAGATGCTTGAAATCTAATACTCTGTCTGTAAACTATATAACGTGGGTTCCACTCTTTGAATTGAGCTACTGAAATAAAGTCATTTTACAATGATGCTCTCTCTCTTTTTTATCCAGTTGGACCCATATTTGGAAATTTTCCGATCAGCCAGTAAGTTGTTTCTCTGGGAGTCAGCAGCTCTGTTTATATCGTTATTTTACTCTTACAAACCCCAAGTGTGCAGCTCTCAACACTTGGAACATCAGCAGTTTGCACTCTTCCAGGCTCATACATTAAACATAGTTTGTTTTCTCACATTAGGATGTGTCACAGGAGCCACGGTTGCTAAATCCAGCTTCATTTAGTCTTTAGAAAAACACTGACTCCTCTTTTTTTAGTCTTTCTTTTACATGTTTGGGTTTTAATAGATGTTTTTTGTGTTTCATATGTAAAGGTAAAAACGATCATTCAAATTGTTCCTAGCGATGCTCACTTGCCCTGATACATTGCTACCAACATTCATGGCAAGAGCAAAAAAGCTGCAGGGGGACAGACCGGGCAGATAAAACTCAACACAATCTGTTTTCTGTTTCTCAAAAATATGTTTGTGCAGCACAGTATATACATAAGCATGTCTTCTGAAAAGTAAAGTTAGACTTGAATATCACAGTTTCTAAATGCAAACTTTGTGCTTGAATGTTTTTTGTTTTCCTCCAGATGCACAATCACCTCATCCAAGAATGAACCATCATGTAATGCATGTTTCTTTGTATTATTTGCATTATTTCATTTTCAAGCAAAAAAAGACCGCATTGATAGTTTTTTTGGATTTTAAGCTGTTTTTTTGTTTTTTTATCTTACCCTCTGTAAACATGGCTGTCTGTGACACCATATTTGTTTGCAATAGATTTGGTGTTTTGGAGCATTTCTGCAATAAGCACATTTTAAGTCACTTTTCTCTTCTCTGGGATTCGTATTTGCAGTGGCAACAAAATGGACAACCTATGCCAGAGGATTGCACCTGCTAGTTATTACACAGTCTTAATGCTCTGCAGGTGTGTTTTAAGGAAATATGTGAAACGTTATTCTTCAAATATTGGAAAGGTACTGGTATATACTTAGGTCTTTAACACAAAAGGAGGAGATAAAACTGAAACTACTGATGCAAGTAAGAGTATTGCTGCTCTTTTCCTGTGTGGGTTCAATGTTAGTCTGCTTTAATGTCTTCAAACCTTTATAGAGTGCCATGTTTGCATGGCACTCTATAAAGAGTGCCATGCAAACATGTTTATTTTTATTTTTGTCAGTACAACCAAAAAACAGTTTTGAGAGGGAGAGTCCCATTTGCATTTGCAGAAATCAAAAAAAATTTTCACACTACATCTGATTTACGATTTTAATTGAAAAAAATATTTTTGCTTTCTTTTCAAAAAAGAAATTACAAATGACAGAAAAAAATGTCAAAAAGTGTATTATATATATATATATATATATATATATATATATATATATATATATATATATATATATATATATATATATATATAAAAAGAACGTTCCTTCTGTGATGGAATCCGTAACCCCATAAATACCCTGTGAGGAATCAGAGCAGGATCCTGCTCATTCCCCCTTTGCCACAGCTTTGTCTTCACATTTTAATGGTGGCTTCCTTCCAGGTGCAGAAGTACTGGGCACCCTTTAGCAGAGCAGATAAAGACTAATAGATCTGCAATCTACCCCAGTGATGCTGCCACAGCATGTTTTCTCTTCACTGAGCTTCAGGAGACATATAAGCCTGCTGTGATAAAACATGTGTAACTGCAGGCATGTCTGCAGTAGCTATGACGATGGTTTGGACGATGGCCACTGTGATCCTTCCTTTATGCAACTCAGTAACTACTCAATGTGTTACTGCTGAAGCTGACTTTGGATTCCTGCTCATCTTCTCTGTAGTTTCAAGAATTTTTTTATGTTAATTGGTTTTAATTTACACATAAGAAAACACATTTAAAGACTTTTAGTCTGGTTTCATCACCACCTCGTTAGACATTCCTATTGATGCTGAGGAGTTATTTTTAGTCACACCATTTAGTTTGTTTCTTTAGATGTTTTTAGAACAACATCTATTGCCCAGTAAAATCTAATTAGTTTTAACTAGAGGGGAAACGATTTCCAGAACTATTGAGGTGACTAAAGATGTGACTTCAGATTTGATGTCAGCTTAGAATAGACTCTCCTGTTGTGCTTTGTTACTAAAACATTCACAGAGCTGGTAACAAAGCTGCTTCTCAGGTTTCTTTCCATAAATTTAAGCTCACAATGAGTCACATCCCATACAGATTTGGGTTTAATGTAGGCCTGTACAATATTAGGAATAGGAAAGCATGGAAAATATGTGAGTATTGGTAATATTCTGACAATTGTGACTTGTGATGAATAAACTAATAATTAAAATGGGCTACTATCTTTTTTCATTGGGGAGACCAACTGCTAATAAAGATAGAAAGATAGAAATTAGTAATTAATGTTGCTTCAGGTAAATGTCTGCTGTTTTGTCTCTGAAACAACTTGGGTTTAGTTTCTTAAAACCTCAACCACCTTAACACCTCCAATACATTTTGTGTTGCATAGAGAAGATGAATGCTTATGTACAATAAGACCTATTGTAGCCCAGGCGGTTTTTTTACGATATGTATATTGCAATCAGCAGTTTTGACTTGCGATTCATTAACTTATAAATAAAACTGGAAGTTTTTTTTCCCTGAAATTGAAACTTCTTGGTTGGTCGAGAATAATTATCCAATTCTGCTCAAAGTATGAATAATTTTGGGCTTTCCTTTAAAGAAAACCCTTTGTTAAATGCCAGTAAGCATATGAATACACAGTGTAAGTGCAATAAGGTATTTTCTATTTCAAACACAAAATGTTGCAATAGTTTTGAAATTATGAAGAAATTGCTATTTTATTTAATCATCCTCACTAAATCAGGTTAATGATATACACATTTATTGTTGTAAATGCATAGCTGAATTAAACGTCGATCACTGGATGATAAGAGTTGCAGAAAACACGAGTAGTCTTACTTAGACCTGCATATGTTGTGTGCTTGGGTTGGACAGGTCGGTTTTGTCCTCCAGCACACTCAAGCACTGGCATGTTTTATTTAAAAAGCTATTCCAGGTAAGTGCTCCCAGCACTAATTCCCTCTATCCAGCCCAAGAGCCCAGACTGAATCTGGAAACAAAAACATGTTTAAGTATGCTGCCTCCTCCACTTTAAGTCAGAAAGACACGAAATTCACCTGAATTTGAGAGAGCAGGAATGCAAATGTGAAACCTGACGAGGTGCAGCGGGCTGCGGATTTTCTAACTCGTCTGTCCATTTTAGCCTGCGTCATGAAGATGAGGAACCTAAAGTTTTCTTTTTTAGCTTTTAATGTTTATTTTCTTTTGTATTAATAGCTAATATTGTGTTTGTATTATCGAGGAACATACTCAGTAAAATGTGTAAGTCTCCCAAATTTATTAAAGCCTCTGCTAGTGAACTGTGAATTTAATTTTTATTTTCTGCTTACAAATGAATCTTTGCTTTGGCTTCTTAAATACCCACAGCAAATGTATCTTTTTTTATTTTTAAATATATATTTGTATTTTAGCTCTTAAGTATTGATTAAAATGTTTTTTTTTAATTAGCACAACTGTTCTTAGTCTTAGAAATGTCTTGAAACAAATTTTGTTTCATGTCAAATTACGTTCTGTTTTTGTTAAATTAATTTTTAGTTCTCCTTGAAAGCGCTGTGTTCATTTGTGTTTATCTCATAAGGCTTTCTAGGTTCTTCTTTTGTTGCAATGAGCTGCCAGTCTTTTTGGATTCGTCTCCAGCAACATTACAAATACAAGTATGTTGCTGATATTTCTTTGTAGTGAAAGTATATTTAATGCTTCGTAAAAGTGGACGAAGAACATCTGTGGGCAGTAGTTTTGAAATCTGGCCACCGATTCTCTGTTGCATTTTGGTTGCGCTCTAACACATGGGAATGGTTTGATCCGACTCTGGCTGAATTAGACTGGAATCATCTTCATCTGGTCACCTGTTGTCTCAAACAACGCAGTCCAAAGGGCAGCGAGAGAGCGTGTCTCTGTTTTGATATTTTCATTTTTGTGACTCGGAGGGGGGGCAGGGGTAAATGAAACCCTCATCAATTTGGATTCATAAATCAGAAACAACATGGCAGAGGCTAAATGCCAGCGTTGTGTGCCAGAAGGTTGCAGTTTGCTCTGGGCTAATTGGCCACATATTGTTTACACTGCAATAAAAAGTTTTGCCACAAACACAGAAATAGCTGCAGCAGTCAGTTTGCTGGGATCACACGGATCGTGCTGCCGGGTCAGTGGAGGCCTTTTCATTGTTGTGCTGTTACTATTCCACAAAAATTGTTTGCTGTAAATCACGACTTGAGCAGCTTTCAGAAGGAAAGGAAAGGCTGACGACATGAAAGTAAAGACATAAAAAAAAAAAAAATCAAATCACAGTTGGATTTTTGTAACTAGCATCTTTCTTGATTTTTGAACACGCTACAAGATAAAAAGTACAAGTTCACATTAAATCAGATTTAGAGTGCTGTTTACTGGTTTTATTCTGTGAATATTTAAAGTTTGTGGTTGTAATATGAGAAAATCTGAACAAATTTCCTGAGGTCTAAATGCTTTTTGCAAAGCCTTACATTCATAAATCTTATTCCTTCACTAACTATTCAATTGAATTGAGTGTTTACAAAAATCTGTTGCTTTGTCATTTTTGGCCAAATGACTTGTGTGTGTTTTGTTTACGTTTCTTTTCAGGAAAAATGTCTGACATCCGAGCCGTCAGGAAAATGCAACAGCTAAATAACTTGGCTGCGATGGTGACGGAGCTAGCCAGGCCGGGCGACACAATAGTGGATTTCTGCAGTGGAACGGTACTGATGCTCATCCATCAGCCTATTAAACCGTGCGCACATGATGCTCCATCTGACTACAGCCACATTAGACGCTGCTTCATTAGTGACCATTTGAAATGGAACAATCCCTCGCAATTACTCGTGCTCGTCATTTCCAGTCAGGTGGATGTTGTTGCTGGGTCACGTCAGTCACACAAGCTGAAAGCAGGCACACTGAGCAGCACCCTTGAAAGGATTTTTATAAAGACCAGGAGAGTTCATGTTTAGTTTATGGGGCCTTTCCATGTGCTTTGTGCTTATGTTGGATGTTTCTGTTTCCCTTATTTTGTTCTTTTACTTTCCCTCAGGGTCATGTGGGGATTGTTCTGGCTCACACACTTCCAGATTGCCAGGTAAAGTATCTTAATATGTGTGTGTGTGTGTGTGTGTGTGTGTGTGTGTGTGTGTGTGTGTTCAGAGAGTACAGCAATAAGCTGTTCTCCATTTTCTAGGTTAAATAAAACTAAATAAAAGAGGGATTCTATCCAGGATTTTTTTTGTTCCTTGTGATACTAGTGATCTCTCTTGTAGACATTTTATCCCAATAGACGTTTCTCTGTTAGGAAATACTTTTTTTTTTTTACTCTCGAGTAATTTCTTAGATTGTTATTTCTTAGTTTTACTTGAGTAAAAATATGTTGAAGTCGTTTTACTCCTACTTGAATACAGTTTTTGGGTAGTTTACCCACCTCTCCTTATAATCATTATAGGTTGTGCTTTACTGGCAAAGATTAGTAGGAGCCCCTTAATAAAATCACAAAATGCGTATTGTCTGCAGAACATTTTCAGATGAGGTTAAATAATTATTTTGGATTAACAGACTGTAATACTACTTATCAAAGTAAATTATTGTGTCATTATGCGTTTTAAAAGTGGCTTTCTAAGGAAATTCTCTGTTTTATCAAAACACAATATTATGGCTTTTTTCCTTTCTTCATATTAAACATCACAATCCTCTGATTGCATTACTGCTGATTTCAACTGTTTTAAAAAATGTTGCTGTTTGATATTTTCCTGTTTTCATTGCAGATCATCCTCATAGAGAACAAAGAGGAGTCTTTGGTTAGAGCCCAACGTCGCAGCACTGAGCTCGGCCTGAAAAACATTGGTTTCCTTCAGGCCAATTTGGATTACTTTACTGGACCGTTTCAGATTGGGGTGAGTGATACATGTAAAAAAAAATAAAAATACAAGTTTCGCAACAGTTCTGTTCTTTACTCCGTGTGATGCCCGTCAGATTCTCTGGACAAACTGATAATCACTTCAAATACAGTTAGAAAACAACAGAACAGAATTGAAACAAATTTTAAAGCAATTATAACAAAGAAATAATTTACCACTTAAAGCCAGAAAAGTGCTGTAAACATACAGAGCCCCTCAGGTAAAGCTGACATTGGCATATTTGTCAAAATGTTGGAATAAATTGGGAGAGTTGAATTCGACTTTGTCCTGGGGCGTGTTTGTGCTGTTTGATTGCCTTGGGGTTTTCAAACTAAAATCTTCAGGATTTGAAGAAATACCAACGGTGGTTCGGGGAGGGGAGTGCATTCTTGAACACCACTGTAACTACTGACTCATAACAGGCCTGCTATACTTGGTCAATACTGTTAATGTAGTTGCAAGAAAACATGTGTTTCTTTGCCATGACGGTAAAATATTTCCCTGCATTTAAATTCCACCGAAACAATAATTCATTTTGCATTGTGATGTAACAAATTACATGCCAACATAAAACATGCTGTACTTAAAATTACCTTCTTTTTTTTTTCAAATGCAGATGATGCAATTTGTTATTTATGTTATCAGTCTTACACACTTTTGAGTCAACAATGAGGAGATTGATATTGTTCGCAACTTATATTGTTAATTTAATGTATGCGGCCATGAAATTTGTTATTGTAATTATTGAGAAAGTGTCAGGTTTCTACAAGATTGTTCTTCTCCTTGCTTCCTTTTCACCCATGTAGAGTAAGTCTTATAAGAGAACGTATTTGTACATTAATAATGAAATTTGTTAAATCGAGTGAATAAACTTATTGACTGATAGATATGCTGATACCGTGTTCATGTATGAATGAAAGAGGCTTTATTCAGTTGTTTTTGTTTTAGCTGCAGACTTTTGTTCAGTGTTCTTATGCAAGTGCACAGTACCTTGAAGGAGCCACTCATCACAGTAGGCTTAACTCCTTCATGCATTATGCATGGCGCCATTTTTAGTCACGTTCAGTTCGGAATGTTAATTATCCAAAAACCTTATTTTAGCATCTGCTCCTCCAGGCTTACATTTCACAGCTCAAGTGCTAAAGTTGTAGCAGGGTGAAGAAACCTTTTGGGCACACAAACACATACAGTGGAAACCAGATATTTACATCTGCTGTACAAATAGTTACAGCAGATGCAACCTTTTTTTTCTTTTTTCTTTTTTTTTTTTCCACTGTCAGATATTAAATCAGATTAAATATTTCTTATTTTTGGTCAGTTAGGTTTATTTCTACATGCTAATTGAAAGAATGGGTCATAATTTAATCTATATGTATGTTTTACTGTCTTTAATGTTAAAGGTTTTTGCATATTTAGAAGAAAATACAATAGAAATATCCTTTATTGTCCCACAGTGAGGAAATTCAGGTGTAACAGCAGCAAAGTGACAGGACATCGAGGCAAAATGTCAATTTAAGAAAGGTCAAATCATAAACATGCATCAAACAGAAAAAAAAAAACTGAGATTTCAGAAAATACTAAAACTGACCAACTTCTAAAAAAGTGGGAAGCAGTGCCACATGGCTGCTGATCGACAGCACTAAGATCGACCTCCTGGCTCTGATTGGTTGTTTCCAGTTAGCATACCGCAGCTTTAAAGGCAAATTAAAATGTATGTGGGCCCTCTTTGTTTAGGGTTGGGTTTAGAGGTAAAATGTGAATACAATTCTGGATAAGGTTAGGAAAGGACTAGTAATTGTTAGGGAAAATGTCTAGGTCATGCATTAATGCAGTTACTGAAATGAATGGAAGCCAATGCAAAGTTCTAAAAAGGGTAGAAATGCAAACATGTGCATGTGTGTGTACATGATCCATTGAGATGTTTCTCTTTATTTCTCTAATTTTGAGTATTAAGGAGCAGAAAGGTTGTGGAGCTCGAAGGTAATTTGGATTTTGTTTCAGCTTAAGCTATTATTGACTGTGCTCAGATTTTCTGCTTGTATACAATTGATTCTGCCAGTAGATTTATGTTCGTGGGAACAAAATATGTGCTTTGTCAAATGTCTTGCGGCTTTATTGGTTTATAATGACAAGACTGATGGTGTTAGAACACAGCAAAAAAGAAAAGCTTCCAAACCTAAAAAAAAAAAAGTTTGAAATGCAATTTGGCAGAAAGTTGTTATGATGAAATATGAGATGATTGCAGGAATTTACTGTTTTTATGCATGGATGGATGCAGAGAGAGGAGGGATTATTTGAACAAAATAGACTCTTGTAGCCTTATTATTGCTATGATGTATCTATTTAGTGAACGCAGTGACACACTGGCAGTCTTTTTTTTTTTTTTTACTTGAGGAAAAATTGATTCATGAAGAATTAGCTTTACAAGTGCCCTCATGCTTAGGGCATACTAATTAATGTTTTCTACCCCCAGACTCTGCAGAGATGGCACTTAGCCATACTTGTTCATACATACGAACACAGCTGCAATAAATGATTTTAAATGAAACATAATCATTGTGCATATTCAATTAGTAAAACATAGACATGGACTGTGGAAAGGCTTCATTATTGCCAATTTAAAGAGATAAAGCATCCCTTGAAAATGATCAAGCAGAAATGTTTTTCACTTTAAATGCATAAATAATTATCAAAACGTGTTGCTCATGCACCTCTGTTTGACTAATGTGGTTTTGTGTCGATAAAGGCAAAGGTCAAAACATCACATTAGAATTTAGTCCTGTATGACTGATCTACTTTAATTATCTACATAAAGCTGATGTTTGATGGGCTTTTTAGTGTCCTTTAGATGTGTTTGTTGTCACATTAAGCAGGTTTTAAGAGCTGCTTTTCTTGCGCCTGTTTGGCTTTTCTGTATCAGTGTCTGTCCCTGGTGAGAAACATTTCCAAATCCGAGTCTCTATTTAGAGAATTCTTTTAAGTTTCTTTTTTTTAAGTCAGTACACAACTTACTATCTTCTGTTTTAAGTATAGATACTTGTAGAACTTCTTTCATATTTAATTTTGTTAAACTTTAATGACTTTAATGTATTTGAGTCTTTTATGACGTGAAGTAGTGTATAATTGTGAAATAAAAGGAAAAAAAGTTCAACATATCTTACAAAAAAAAAAACGTTTTGAAAGTGTGGCGTGCATTTGTAGTGCTACATTGCAATCTTAGCGTGTTTGTTCTTGTTTGTATGTGACATATTGTTTCTGTGGTTTTCTATTTTGAGTGAAATATACATTTTTGCATCTTAGAGCTCATGCTTCCACGAAGATTATGTGAAAACAATTGTGCATAGGCTCCAACTTTCATAAAGATTTGCAGAGCATTGCCAAATGTCTTCCTGTCTAGACATACCAGTGACAGAGAGTGGCTTTAGCGATGTCGCTCAGGCTGTCTGTATTTCCCCTTCCCCATGTGGAGGAGGAGCTCCGGCCAGCTGTTCTAATCCCACCCTGATCAGCTCCGAACCTCTGTTGTGTGGCTCTGCTGTCAAGATGTTTTCCATTCAGACTCTCAGACATGACAACTTCTTGGAAAACGGGAGCAGAACATAGACTTAGCAATCTCAGTGTGCAACTGAGAACCTTTGTGGATTTTCTCAAATAGATATTTATTAATTTAAGCTCTTTTTAGCAAATTGGAAAAACATCTTTTAACAAAAAAAAAATATATATATATATATATGCAGATGTTCTTAACTGGGGAAAAAATAGCTGGAAGACAGAGACAAGAAACATTCTTGGGTCTTTTAGTCCCCTTCAGCTGTTCCTGATATAAGCAGAGCATTACTAATGCAGGGGCAGGTGTTTATCACCACCCACAGTTTACCCTCTCAATGGGAATCTTGATGCATTCGTGTTTCTGCTCTGAAAGCATCAATGCTTTTGTTTGCTGGAGCTCCCGATGTCTGCAAGTTTGGAGTTTTACATGCAGCAGCCTTTATGAAGTAATCAGTGGGGATCAATAATACGTGCTCTCAGTTTATATTCTTAAAAAAAAAGTTTTTAATAAGAAAAATTAGACTTTTTTAGTTGAATTACACTGTTTGGGTTTTGTCTTTGTCTGCTCTAATGAAGGTTGCCCTTCATGCGTGTGGGATTGCGACAGACATGGTGTTGGAGCACTGCATCCAGGCGGGAGCCGCCTTCATCATCAGTCCTTGTTGCTACGGCTTCATCCAGAATGCAGTCAAGTTCACCTTCCCTAAGAGGTCTGTGCCTTTCCTCCACTCCTCCCTCCAGAGCCACCTCCCTAAGCTTAAAATGTTGTTTGTGACCTTGTTAGTCTCATGTCAGATTAATGCTGCCTCCTTTCCCCCCTCCTCCCTTGACTTTTTTTTTTTTTTTTAGTTTCCTTGTTCAGCCCCTGCTGTCTATTATTCCCAAATTCATTCTGACTCCATTTCTGCTCTCACATAGAGATAATCTGTCTTGTCGCTGCGTTTTTGTTCGGCTCCCGTTTTTTATCAGCACCGCTGACAGTCTGAGGCAGCGGTGTCACATCACCTCCTCTGCAGGGTCCGTCCCTCACATTTTCAGTCTTCTTGTCAGCTCCAAAGAGGCGGTCAGGGGTAATATAAATAGACTGGAATGGAAATCTGCTTGAAATCGCTCTTGACTTGTGACATGCAATATTCACTTGAACAGAAAAATGCCCCTCGATCCGGCTGCTTGGACGATGCTGCTCAGTTAGAAGTGAAAGAGAAAACGCAACGCACCATCAGACAGTGAGAAACAGGAGGATGCACTGAGCGTAATTGAAGTTGATTGGTTGCTTAATGCTGTTAGAACTTACAGTCATAACAAGGCAGACAGCTGCTAAAACAACTCAATGCAACTGATTGCTGGGAAACAAAGCCGTCGTGTGGGAGTGCTGATGTAACGTTGGCGTTTTATGGTGGAGAAGCTGGTGCAGCAAATGATGCTCCAGGCGTCAGGTTGGAAGGAATGGTGCTGTGTGGGATATTTTACTGACTTCTTCTTGTTCATTCTATGTCAATTTTGCATTTTTAGAATATGTAGAACTATAGTTTAAATACTGAAAGATTTTGTTGAACTCGCACAAAAAAAAAAAAAATGTTGGAACCGACAGGTCACACTCATCTTTAAGCTGCAGTAAGTAATAATTTTACAATGAAACCTCTCTGCCTGTCTCCAGGTAGTAACACTAAGCTTAGATGTCTGAAACAGCAGGCAATTCTAGTGTTGCTCCTGTAACTCTCTCGTATATCAGCCATGTGTTACTATGACATAGTAAGATAATTACGCTTCAATTAGACCATCACCTGTGTCAACTTATCCACAAATTTGATCTTCAACTAAGCTAGGCAGCCTGGATTTTTTTCTTTTCATTTTTTTAAGGAAATACCTTTTCCTTAAAAAAAGATAAGGGAATATAAAGATAGCTGGTGGTGTGGTACCTCAGACAGGTGCTTGCCTCAAGAGCCATCTTGAGTACCACACTTTAAAAGTCTCATTCTGCATTTTTACTCAAGACCATTTAAGACTCCAGCTGCATCAGCCTTTTATTGTTTTTTTTTTCTTTTTCGGCAGCTTAGTGTTAAGGCTTGTGGCTGCATTTAAGTGCATTTAAGACATTTTCATTTATATTGAAAATGTCCTCCAGATCGACAAAGGACCATTAGATTCAGAGTAACTTATCTCCTTGTTTGATTTGAAGTGTTTCGATTAATAACAGAGACAGCCAAGAATGTGTGCATACTTGAAGTTTTAAATGGTATTTTTGTCATCAATGCTGAAGTAGTCTTATTATCTTCCAGCAGAGGAAGCTTCAATGGACAATGGAGGACGGCATAGTGATCTGCTCCATTGCCAGTTGTTTTTTAATCTTCTTGGCTGTTTAAGAGAGTAAATTAATCCTTATTCTCCAAATATGTACTATTGTTAGATTAGCTGCTATAACATTTCTGTAAGTGTCAAATCCCTGTGTCTGGGTGGTCCTTTCTAGGGAGCAAGCCACCTTATATATCTAGTGTGACATAAATAATCCAAGTAAAATTGGACTGTATACAGATATTTGCTATAACAATGACAAAGTCTGGGAAACTGGGAAACACTTTGTGTTTTATTTTAGCATTTTTATTCAAATGTGATATTTACTAAGAAGAAGCACCATTACAAACATTTAAACAGCTGAAGCAGCAATCAACTGCCTAGTGCAAGTATCTCAATTTTCTTTTGCCAACTCAGCTCTTCATCCTTCATAACTTCTTGTTAGAATGACAGCAAGATGTTTGTGGGAGCAATACGAAGATGTTTCTGCAGGCAACATGTGGAAAGGATCTGCACACCTGACTCAGTCAATCATGACACTTTTAGTGTTTTTTTTTTTTTTTGCTTAGGGTCATATTCCAGGTAGTCATGTGTGCATTCTGCAGGTGTCTACATTCCAAAAAGTTTGCAGGTTTTTATGAGCTGTGAAACTCAGCTTCCCATTTATATTAATGCTTCCAAATGATCCTCCATGTGACCGGGCTGACTCTTAACCCTTGACACAGCGCTTGTTGAATTTTAATTAACATCAAACATTAACCAAACTTTGTGACGGATAAACTGCATTTTATCCTTCAAAAATAAACTGACTTCTTTCCCAGGGATAAAGTAATTACTCTATGAAATCATGAGCTCTATTTGTGTTTGTTTTATCTTTTTTTTTTCCCCTTCTAAAATTCATGGGTTTTATTTGTGAGAGCTTTGTCCATTAAAATTGACTCTCACAAAAAGAGGACACACACACACACACACACACACTCATGTGGCCTGAGCAGCTATAAACATGAAATATATGGCCTTTCAGAAATATTGCAATATAATATTCAGCTTCCTCTTATTTGTGCATGTAGTTTTACAAGTAGAGATTCTGATGTTTTATATCTTAATGTTTATTTTCTTTCCATTGAGTCAATTTTTCACAAGTTTGAAACTCCTTGTCACAGATTTTTCAGACAGTCTGGAATGACTCATTTGCTTTAAGCATCATGTTGGAATAATATCTCTAAGCCAACAGTGCCCAACTGTGGATCCCACAGCGCTCTACCCTGACTGTTTTAGATGGTTCCCTGCTTTAACACACCTGATTCAGATGATTGCAGTTCAATAAAACCCTATTAATTAGCCATCAATTGGAATCAGGTGTGTTGAAGCAGGGAAGCACCTAAACATGCAGGGCAATGTATCTTGAGGGCCAGGGTTGGGAAATACCGCTCTAAGCTATTCTTTGACTGGAGTAGAGGAAAATGTTTAGCTGAATTGGAATGACTTGAACCTCATTCCAGTTGAGTTAAGGTGATTTGAGGCTTGTCATATACACGGAATATAAACACACCACATGATTGCTTTTAATATAAAAGCGACTTTCTTCAGTTTAAGCTAAGCACAAATTACAGGGAATGTCCCAGAAAAGAGAAAATATTCATTTAGCACCTGCTGTGGTGAGAATGACTATGCTTTAACATCAGAGGCAGGCTGGTGAAGTGTGATGGAAAGACAAAAGTAGATCCAATCTTGTTTGAAACAAGATACGAAGGATATCAGAGGTATGAACAACAACTTGTTGAACCCTAAAGCCAGTGAGCTGCAGAAGAAGAAGAGCACCTCCTCCTTTTTGGTGAAAAACGGGTGTTAGAACCTATGATTTGCACAAAATTAGACAGTAACAAATTGGAAAAATGTTGCTTGGTACAATGACTATTTTATTTCAGTGGCAACATTTGAATATTGAGGTCAGAATTTGGAGAACATTAATCAAATTAAGGTTACTGGTGGATGTGTAATGGTTTGGAAAGTATTTTGCTGGCACTCTGTTATTAGAAGCTGATACACCTAATACTTGCAATCACAAATTGTCCCTTAAGCTTTTTACTTTTTTAATATACCAATGGGATTGGTGCTAAATTTGCAGACTGACCCTAAGAAAACAAGAACGGTGCCATCTGTAATGTTTTGCCTCTTGACTTATTTTTTAGCTTTGTGATGATTCTTTAAATATTACCAGATTTGATCAAATAATATCTTTTGATTACTTCACAAACGCACACAGACAAATAATTACATATTCTCCCGTTTATAAACCTGTGAAGGCGAAAAATGACCAAATGTGGCTATTCATTTTTACAGTTCTCTATTTGCATGGCAAAAACATTATTTTCTCTTATATACTTTAACATGTTTTGTCTTCTGTTTTTACAGCAAAATGTTTCAAGAGACTCTCACATCCAAGGTATGCTTTACACTTTGAATACATCTCCACCAATTCAATTTTACTTTGTATCAAATAAAGCACAGTTCTTACAGATTTGTGAAATGTTCACATAGATGGGAGCCTTCAGTAGCTGTGGGTTTATCTTCCTAATGTCTTCATCGTTACACTTCCTATGCTTTCTTTTTCTTCTCGTAGTTCGATACTTTTTTGTTGACGTCTCGAATTAACCAAAGTGGAAAAGAAAAACATTCAGTGGTAGAAAAATGCTCAAATTTTAGCAAATCACTGACCCATTAAAAGCTAAAGATATTCTTATTCTGTAGATATCAACAGTTAGTCAGCATGTCCAAGTTAGATAAGACTCTGAAATTAAAACTAATTAGGAAATAGTTTGAGTTTCACACATAATATATAAATCCTTTACTTATAAAGTTGAATATATTTGTGTTACCAGTATTTGCGGGCAAGACTAAATTCCATTATTTGGCTTAAACAAAACAACACAATATTGAGGGTCCTATGGTCATATTCAGCTTAAATGTAATTTATTTTTTTAATATACTTCTCCTGAATGATTAATATATTTCTGGCAAGCTAAAGTTGTATTTATTTATTTTTTTCTTTTAATCAGACGTGAACAGAGCTAATGCTATCTTTACACTGATTTCTGTCTTGGTGAACGAATCTTATGCAGGCTTTTACAAGGGAGGAGTTCACACCCTCCAGCCACTCAGGCCTTTATCGCTCAGCACAGGCACAATGCTGCTCTTCAGGGAGAGGCTGTCCCAAAGTGATCTATGGGACCTGTCAGAGCCCCCGAGGGGGAAATCTGTGTAAAGTAGCTGCAGGTCCTAACCATGGCAACCTCAGGTTGATGTGTCAAAACACTGAGCCAGCTTCTCTTCCTTGGTGCAGAGCAGGACCCTTACATGGGCTGACTGGCACAGAGAATAGTATACAGTGCCTTGCAAAAGTTTTCATCCCCCTTCAACCTTTTCCACATTGTGTCAAGTTGCAAGCACACACACTTTTGTTTGCAATTCTTATGTAGAAGAAAAGAATAGTGCAGGGTTTTCATTATTTTTGTTTTCTGTAGAAATAAAACATGCATTTATATTCAAACCTCTTTATTCTGTTACCCTCAAATGTAACAAAGCGTTGCTATCAGTAGACTCAAAGACTCTATTTTCATTTTGGTGTAAACGTGGCTGTATCATATTTTTTTTTTCTCAACTTTACAATTATTATAATTATTTGTGTTGTTCTGTCACATAAAAGTGTTCATAAAAAAGTAAAAGTGGCTATAACGTTAAGAAACGTGAAAAATCTTAAAGCGTGTGCATACTATTGTATGATACTGATTTTCTGAGATTGTAGATTATTACTTTTGTTTTTATCATCGAGAGAAAAACAAGATTAAACAAAATGACAACAAAAAACAAACTCACAACTTTTGATGCGGGAGCCCCGTAACGGCGCAAACACGTTTCAACACTTTATTTCTTTTGCTGATGTTCCCTGTGCTTCTGCTCCCAGACACCCACTTGTCTTGTTTTATAGCAGAACCACCGTTGTCCTTGTGAACCGAAAGTAGTTAAAGCAAACGACAAGATGCTGACAGATGCTTGTGAAGTAAAGGGTTAATGGTGTGAGGTGTTGGTGCTCGGCTCAGACGTAAAGGGCCAGCTCTGCTTTACGGCCTTGCATTCAGCATTTACTCTGCACTGTGAAAAATGGGATCAATTAAAGCAGAGGCAGCTTAGAGATGACTTACTGCTCTGCTGAATCGCTTGTTACATGAACCATACACAGGGAGAAGCTTAGAAGGGGAAAGTGTGTCCTTTGTTTGGAAATAAATTACCTGGGTTCATGGGGTGTGTTAGGAAAGCTGACAGGGATGCACATATTTCACTCCTAGGGGGTTGGCAGTCGTATTATTTCCTGTGTGGAAACTATTTTTAACAAACGTATAAATTAGAAACATGTCACCTGGAAATGATTACGAGCAAACAAACAGCTGCAAGCCGGATCCATGTCACAATATCTAATGACATGTATTATGGAAAAGGCAGACACAGCGACTGCTGCTGGGGTTTGTACATGGCAACAACCACTAATGGAGGCTTGTTAGCTAGTCTGCTTGCTAATGTTGGAGCCGCAGGTTTGGGTGTGCTGGCTTTGATTTTGTGTGTGTAAAAATAACCACGTCGAGGAATGTTGAGCTTTTTTGAGCCGAAAAGATTTGCGACGCGTCGAGGTAAGACATCTCATTTTCGGGATCGTTCCCTCATCACTGAGCTAAGTACGCCGGGTGAGATTGCAGTGTCACTTTTTGCCACTGTTTATACAGATTTACAAAACCGCGCCATGTCTCCAGTCTCGTCTGGTGGACTTTGTTTTGACTCCACAGTTGCTACGCAGGTCTAATAAGATGATTGTTAGTTAGGATATGTTCTTGATGCATTCTTGACAAAAGAATTACTACTTTCTCTCTGCAATCATGCTTTGCTTCCATTTAAAACGGGAAATTCTTGTAGTTTTATGGGCATAGTGTAAAAAATCTTGACAGATCTTGACAGTAAATGCAAACGTGTGTGTTAAAACAGCTAAAACAGACAGACTCCTTGCTTATTGTGCCTAACCATGCGATGTGCTAAGAATGTTTCCCGCCTCACAGGCGGAACATGCCGAGATCTGCATCATGGCTGTGCACAGATTCAAGCAGGTGTAGGCTAAAGTAGGAGTAGTAGACAAGCAAAACTAATCCATTCATCCATCTTGGTTTCACTGAATGCTTTAAATGCCTGAAATGCGTGGCTTTGTTGCGCCTACTGTTGCAGCCTCGAGGTATATCGTTTCAAAAGTTGGTCAAACAAGATAAACAGTATTTCCAGATTAAACAGTTATTTTTCACCTGTCTTCCTCAGGAACACATGATCCTTTGCCGCTTTGCAGATCAGACTGCGGTCCAGTTGCCACCTGAGAGGCGCCTCATTGGTACTGTTCATAATCTGCTCTTTTATCCCATCCCGTCTCCATAATGCAAAACATTTGTGGCATTAAAGTATAAGGATCCCTACTGTCCTTTTGAGTTAATATCATTATTTATTATGGTGAACTGTGAATAATTTTTGCACTCGTTTCTTTAATTTTCTTGACTTGTTTTTCTTTTTTTTTTCTTTTTTTTCCCAAGCATCAAGTATTTTGTTTTGTTTGTTCCAAGCGATATTTTTCTCTCTCTGTTTTCTTAGCTGAGATTCATTCTTAGGATCTCTATATGGAAGGTTTCTATGGGGTCTTACAAAAGATCATATCAATTTTAAGTCCCAGAAAATCTGTTTTTGGGGTCAAAGATGCACGGTCACTGTGCATCTGCTAGTAGCCACTTCCACTTGTCTGAGGTTCTAAATCTCAGTTGAACTGGTCTCAGTTTAATGCAGTTCATTTCACTTTAAAATACTGTTCAGTTGATTTCAACTCAAAATTCGAGAAAATTAAATTAATTTGAAAATTATATTAGAGAAAAGTCCTTGTATTTACTTTAGCTGGACCTTGAGATTGTACTTTTATTTATTGACATTTTTCATTTTGTGAGAAATCTATTGAATCCATTTGTTAAATTTCCTGTGGGTGTACACTGATTCAGTTATCAATGCACAATTGATAACTATTGTGAATAGAATAGTGTAAGTCCACTCTACACTGTAAACATTCACGTATTGCAATCACCTCACTATGACGCTTTAATCTTGTGAAACGTGTTAAAAACTTCTGACACAGCAAAAAAAGAAAAAAAAAAACTGACTGAAACAATCAGCTGCCGGATCAGAGTCCCATTCAGATGGAAGTGTGAAACCTCCACTCCTGTGCAGGATCTTTACTGAGAACTGTTTTCATTATGCTAAGTACCCTTTTTCAAGTTGATAGCTTTCCACTTTATCAAAGCTTCATTAAATCAGAGAAGCTCCCCAGGGTTCTTGAATCTGAAGCCTTTTTTTTAATGTGTCTGACACCACCTGTCACTGCTCTCTTCTATCAGATTACAGAACATTTTCTTCTTATTTTCCCTAAGTCTGCTAGTCAGGCTTTTACCATCAAAGCAGCATGACGATGGACAGTGTCTAATTTAGGTGGGAGTTTTTTTTGTTTTTTTCTTCTGTGAAGAGATTAAATACATAAAATAAAAACCTGAACTAGATATGTGTAAGTAAATACTCACTTTGCATAGGTTGGGAGTTGAGTTAAATTGGCATCTGATCCTCCACAGCCCAGCTCATGCTGTGTATGTTGATACGGCACACATATTGCAAATTGTCAATTAATGAATTAATGTCAAGAGCTACTCCTGGTCCCAACATATTTGATGTGATTAGCAATCTAATCGCATCGGAGAAATGTTTAGCTCGCTGGTATTAAGTCAGACCTGCTGTGTTTGAAGGAAGAGAAATGCTGAGTGTGACTAGAAGAACCTCATTTCTACATTAAAGTTCAGAGGCAGAAGCATCGCAGCGTTGGCAATATATAACATTGGGGGTCAATAGAGGATTTCATTTACTATAAAAATATTGATCAAGTGCTTCTTTACTCAGCCTTAACACAGAAGAACGGTTCTGTCACAAAGTTTAAAAAAGGAGCCTCCAGTCCTTCACAAATGATCATTTAAGTCGCACATTTCCGGCTGACATATGTCATAATTTGTCAAATGCTTACTTACTTAATTAACATGCTAATTGGTTTTGTGTTTTTCTGCACTGCTAATATTCTGTCTTTCTAAATTGAAATTCACCTTCCATAGTAATTTGAGGATTATTATGGTAATAGTTCTCTAATTATTACCATAACAGTAATTATGGAAATAAGTATTACCATAATTATTGGTAATTGTGGTAATAATAATTTCCATAATTTTTAACATAATTACCATATGGTAATTTGTTTGTAATTACATTTTGTCATAAAGCTTATAAAATCAGTGATAGTTAAGTTATGGCACTAATAAAGCCAATAAATAACCATATTTGTCTTTAACCGTCACCCAGTTTAGGACTTGTTTGGTCATCTTGCAAAGCCTCAATTTCTACTGGATTTCAAGCAAAAAGTGTTTGTCGTCTCAACTCTTGATTTGGTGATAAACAGTAGCATTTTATCATTTTTATTTGTGCCAACGCAGGAAAACGCTGCATGGGCTTGGTGGACTTGGACCGGGCTTGGGCTGCAGAGACTCACGGGTACTCGGTTCAGGTGATGACCATGGAGCCTGAAAGCTGTTCGCCAAAGAACAACATGTTGATGGGAAGGCCGCCGCAGAGGACTGCAGAGCCAGCTGGACACGTCGACGCATAATCAGGACCGTGATCCCTGCTGCACAGCTGAGCGTCTCCAGAATCGTTGAAATTGATGCCGGGTCTCGCTTTGGCAGAAGCTTTTCTTTTAGATATCCATTTTCAAAAAGTCTTGGTTTCATGAAAGGTGGAAACTGTCAAACTGCATTTTTAAAAGTTAAAAATAAACTTGGAACCAACAAGGACGGAAGGTGTTTTTCTTTGAACCGGGACTTTGTCAGAGATACTCCGCCACATAATTTGCAGTACCATGATTGTGTTTTCGCTGACACTGTGTGATCAAGCTGTCCAAGTACACAGAAGCATCGGTAATTTTACACTTACTTTGTTAATTAAGCAAATCAAACGTCCCCACTTGCAGACGATCTGCATATGCAGTCAGCGCCTTCTGATTAACTGCGGGCGAAATATCAGAGCTATGAGACTCATCTGCAGGTGAAGATCAACTAGGGGATACCCTCGGCACTACCTCACCTTCATTTCTGTGTGTTTTAATCAAGTAGCGCAAGAGAAGCACCTTTAGAGGCAAAAAGCAGCTTTCAGCTCCAAGTGTTAAACTCTTGTGCTGTTAAACTCTTGACTTTAAATTAAGTCTTTGTGGAATTCTGTGGAGAGAGTGAATATTTCTCATAAAAGATATGTAAATAGACCAGCATCCTGCAAAAGAACTCGCATCCATTGAATTTTTACAGATGTTGATGTTATCTGCAGATGTGTTAGATTTTATATGATGCACTGCATGATTGTGAGTTGGTAGCAAAATTATCTTTTTAAACATTTCTACAGGTAGAATCTGAAGTGAGCTATAGGCCCTACTATCCCCCCCCACCTCCCCAATTATTATATAATAAAGCCTTCCTGTTTTTTCTTTTGCTTTGTTCTGGACTTTGACTGGGCCATTTTTACATGTCTTTAATTGACACACATGGTTTGATTGTTTCGTTGTAGCTCTGACCGTATGTTTACCATATGTGTTATTCTTCTACAATATTATCCCTGTGGCAATGATGTCTTCAGCATTTAAGCAGTGGTATTGGCTAAATTTGCTCTTTTGAGAGACAATTCTTTTTTCCCCCCTTTGCATTTTATAAAGATCATATTTCTGAACTTCAAGACTTCTAATTGTCCTGTCTGTGGATTCTCCTACTGAAGCTGTGGGCTTCTGGAGCACCTTATGAGAAACTACCATGATCCTCTTGGCTGCTTCAATGGCCCAGCGTATCAGTTTAGGTGGCCACGTTTGGTAAGTCTGCAGTCGTACCATACTTTTCCATTTCTACAAATACATAGAACATATTTTAGATTTATATATGTTTTACAGTTTTCTTCCAATTAACAAATGTGTTGGTTTCTTACGCAAACGTTTGTGGAGCTGATAAAATATGTCAAAAAAAAAAAATGTTAAAACTGTGATTTCTTTTTCTATCCGCTGTGTACATCCCCTATCTTACATTCAGCAGTATTTATTAATGAATGATTGTGTCAAAAAGATTGGTGTGCTTGGTAACTTAGATAGAGAGGCTTTGAGGGAGATGCATCTGTACTCATCTGAATTCTGTCAGCAGAGTCAGTCGGTCCCGAAGTGAATCTCCACAGACACAGCTTGTTTCAAGGACTGGGATTTTTCCTCAAGAGGAGGCGTCTGACTCCCTGTTCACGTTTGTGTGAACGCAGGTGGCGTGACTAGAAGCCTGCATCTAAACCTGTGAAATTGCTTGATTTAAGCTGAAGGGAAGATACTGGAGGTTGACCGGGGTGCCTTATTATTGCAGGTGGAGTGGATTAGTTGATTTCACTTTTAAACAAGGATCGTTCTCTTGAAGCTTTTCAGTGAGTGCATCGCGCTGATGTGCTAAGACCTCGATATTATTCCGAAACTGGATAATTAACATTTCTTTTAGTGTCATTTTCGAAGCCGAGTCAAGAAGATTATTTGCTTTTGTCTAGAGTAATCTGATACTTTGTGCAAATTGTTTTCAAAGAAGACAGTCATTTCGTCTGTGAGTAGTATTTATCCAGAAGATCTCTATAATCAGATGTGTGGATACCTGATTTAGCTTTCAAAAGGTTTTGCAGCAAAACTAATCCAGCTTCCCAAGTTGTAACAGTTTATCCACCAGCCCACCTTTTTTCTTTTTACTGATACCCCTGTGTTGTAAACAGTCTGTTGTTATATACGTAGGCCCATACCTTTTGTGATCAAGCAGATAAGAGCTTTCCAAATTAACAATTTATATGTTGTTTATGTTGCTTGGTTACTGAAGCAAGCATGCAAAAAGTAAGAAACTGTGCTGCTTTTTGTTGTTTCTGCAACACGTCTGCTCTTTCATGCTAAATTTGCAACTTTTCTTTTTTTTAACTACTTAAATCTGTAAATTATTGTTCATATGTTGTTGTTTTTTTCCAAGTAAATTTTAGTTTTTATTTCTTATCTCTAAAGTTTTCTTGCCCCACGATGCACCACGAATTGTCTGGTAACCTCTGATTGGCCGCTTTCTCAGTTCAGCTGACCAAAATTGGTGATAAGCAGGTTAATTGAACACACTGTGCATAAGCACTTCCAGATATCACGAACAACATTTCTGAGTGTGTGCTCTTTCAAGTAAAAGTATGTTACAGCTAATTTAAATACTAGTTTCCAGAGAAAGGGCAGAGATATAAAAAGCTGTTGGGGTGGTTGGAGTATAATATATCTAGATGTGGAGATATGTCTGCCTTTATTCAAGCAATGATAAATAATAATTACTTTATTAGCTGCACCAATCCCTATAGCCACACTGATTGCTATTGTAAGTTGCCGAATACAGTTAAAAGTGTAATTTCCGTTATAATTTTCATTATTTTTCATATCACCTGACCTCAAAGTGCCTTCAAGTTGCCTCTGCTACTATCAATCATTAACAGTTGCTAATGTGAGCAGACGGCCAGAAAGAATCATTTTCAGTAATGCTCAACTTGTGCTTCAATCATATGTAACTTCTTATGTCATATTTCTGGAAGAGAAATACAAAAAGGCTAAAACTGGTATCAGCAGGTCTCCCGTTCCATCCATAATATGGTAACGCCTCTGAAAAGCTCTCTCAGTGACAAACTATTGCACCCTAACTGTGCAAAGGAGCAGTAGATATGTAGTCCTTCCTCTCTGCAGCTGTCAGACTTTACAATCAGCACCTCTCCCAGAAGACCACGATATAGAGCAATTGTTCAAAATCCCCTATGTGCAATTTACAGCTAAACTTGTTATATTCCCTTCAATATGCATCCACTTACTTTTTTCCTCTTTTTTTTCATCTCTCCTTGAACGGAGCCATACCTTCATACATTTATATGCAGCCTTTCTATGATGCATGCTAGCATTTATACATTGGTGCACTTTGTGTGTTTACATATTTACATAGCATTTAGCCTCGCAAATGTGTACAACTATTCCCTTTTCTAGTTGGTTGTTTTCTGTTGTTGTTTTTCTTTCTCTCAGACCTCTTGTTCATTTGGCATTTGGATAGCTTATATACTGTACACCTGCAGAGGTGGCATTTCCCAGTTGTGGATTAAAATCCTCGGTATTCTGCTATTATATTATACATTTTTAAGGAGCAATCATATTCAAATTTTCAATTGCCACATTCCTTAACCAGAAAAAAAAAACACCTGCACTTTTTGTGATTATGAATAATATACACCCCCCCCCAAAAAAAAACACCAGTTCTGTGTTTTAGAGGGACAACATAGATCTTAAGTTGTAAATGTGGCACAACTCTTTTAGGCTTAATCTTGAAACAGAGGGCTGTGACTTATGACAGCCCTCCTGTCATAAGTCACAGATGTGGTCTTCTCATTTTAAATGGCTTACTAGAGCCTTAATTGGTTACTCAGTCTCATACATGATCTCCTATAATGTCATCCCTTATTTCTGTGCAGCACAAGAGTTTAACATTTCAAGCCCTCCGTCTACTCAGAGAGCCCTGTTACATCAACTAGTTTATTTTATGTAGGTTTATAGAAGACTAGGACTGGGTAGATATTTTAAATTTATTTAAAAGCAATAAGGCAACCAGTTAAACATGTGGGAATCTGAAAATAAACCAAATCAACAAAAATAAAAAATAGAAATAAAACACTTGTCACATGTTTCTGAATTTCTCTAGGTTTGTAATATTAAAGCATTTGATTTTCAACAATTTCCGCATCCTCGTGTTTTTTTTTTTTTGTTTGTTTGTTTTACTTTATGGTTTCTTTGCCCCGGATAAAGCGGAAGAGGATGGATGGATGGATGGATGGATGGATGGATGGATGGATGGATGGATGGATGGATGGATGGATGGATGGATGGATGGATGGATGGATGGATGGATGGATGGATGGATGGATGGATGGATGGATGGATGGATGGATGGATGGATGGATGGATGGATGGATGGATGGATTCTTTAATACCATTTAATATTTTTGACTCAGTGTAAGTCAGTTTATATGTTTTTATTTAGTTTGTTTTGGCCAAACCTGCTCTTTAAAATTCGCACATTCAGAACCTCCACATTTATCCTTTAGGCTGTTGGTAATGAGGCATGATTTGGCCAATCTGCATAACCGGTTTCTCAGTTTTTAATGTAATAAATCACAGTATGACATGCTTTCACTTTGTGATTGATCATCTAATTACACATAATCAACTTTTCTCCAAAACCTTCCATGTCAAACTTTCAGTGCCACCACATAGACTAAGATTCATCACCAGAGTAGGTGACAGGCTGTAACAACATGAACTGTGACAGAAAGCCAGTCAGGACTTTGATCAACCAACAGTATGCTAATCCTATCAAAGCATCTTCCCAATTTGTCCTCTTCTCCAGGATGGTACACGATTTATCTCCACACTGGGTTGTTTTAAGGTAGTTTGTTACAAGCAGATTGATGTCAAAGCTGAAAATGAGACGGTTGCTGTGATTTTGTTCTCCATGCTTTAGAAAATGTGGCGCTCTGATGGGTTGGCTAAAATTTAGTAATTGCTTAGGCTCAAAAGCCATGAACCTAATGCACCACTGGTGCCAGCCAAATGTTTTTCTGCCAGTTTTGCAAGATGTAAATTCATTGTATGAATGTTTTTTTTTCTTTTGCAATCACTTTATTAGGTAAATGGCACATCAAAAAGTGTTCATTTTTGACATGTTTTTTTTTTTTTTTTTTTTTTTTTTTTGTTGTTTTTTTTAAAGCTTACTTGAACACAAATAACATAGAGGGAAAGAGATAGAATAAGATACTAATTTCCTTCCCTTGTTTTAAATAAATATTGATTTAAATAATTTTGAGCTTTGGTAACAGCTTTCTTCTGCTGCTGGCACATTTTAGAGAAGTATATTATACCACTAAATACATCAGAGGAGTGCAGAGAGGCAGAATTTATTTACATAATTTATTTACATCTCAATACATCACATTTCCTCAGTGTGATGTATTGAGGACCAGGGTTGAGAAACACTGGTCTAAATCAAGGCTTTGCATAGACCCTAACAAACTAACTTATGTCTAAATGAGATGTATGCATAGCATCAACGCTGAAATCAAAGCCAACGTGATATACATGGCATTTGACAGTTGCGCCCCTTGTGAGGCATAAATGTTTCACTTCTCCAAAATATTTGACAGTCTGCTTTAACTGGTGATCAAATACTGTATACTAATGTTAAAGATGCAGGAAGGTGATCCCGGAGTGCCGTTTACCCAAGGCAGCATATCTACCAATGTGCAGGTACAGCAGCATTGTATAACAATCACAACATTGTCCCTGGGACAGATTGTAAAAAAAAAAAAAAAAAAAACCTACTATGAAGATTCTATGTGTTGAGGAGTAAGTTCTTAAGGTTCACAGATTATTGTAACAGATGTATTTTCTGCATTGAAAGAAAAATAAAAAAAAGAAAGAAAATAACTAAAAGTGGAGTTATGTTCCAATTTTGGCTTAAATTTTGAAATGTCATCCATGTCATGAGAAGCACACTGTCTTATTTTGTTAAAACAGGAATGAGTAAAAGCCCCAAAAAGCTTTTATCTGTAGACTGTATTGAGATAAGTACAGTAATCAAGTACGTTTGAAACAAATATGTTGAAGACGTTAATGTAAACAAACAAAAAAAAACTAAACTAAATGTGTATATTTCAAATTTCGTCCTCGGTTATTTTTCTGAAAGACAGAAAGCTTTGTACCTGAATCTCGTCTACATCCTGGGCGTCTCTGCTAGTTCTATGGTAACAAATGGACGCCACATCAGAGCGTCCATTTGATACTTTTTCTCCCACATACATTTCCACTGCGTCTACTTTCCTCTCGTGAGTGCCATCTACCTGGGTGGCCGCGTGCAAAGTGCGTGCCTCTGCAGGCTATGCAATTAATTAAAGCACTTCTAAAAAAAAAAACAGTGTGGAGCCCCACGTGCTGCACAGGTTGCGTGCTTGCGCGGATTTTTCTTCAAGGTGCTGGATTAACACATGAAGGTAGTTAGGGGTCAGCCTGCTGAGCTTGTTGTGAGTTTGGAGAGCCCGCTACCTGAACTTGTGAGAAAGAAGAGAGAGAGAAGGGAAGGGAAGGAAAGGGAGGAGGGAAGAAGGCTGTGCGCTCTTCTCCCGGCAGAGTGCGTCCCGCTCACGCACACTCAACGGGGCTCACTCTGCTTTCAGGCATTAAGCTAGATTGTCTTCCCCGCTCCTACTGCTGGATATCGCAGATGAACAGTTTAACGAACGGAGGCAAACTCTCCCCACCCGACAACATTCAGGCTCCAGCGCACAACCCACTCCGTTTTAAATAGTCTGTTTTTGCTTTGGTCACCATTTCCCCCTCCCACCCCACTCCACCCGGTCCTTTTGGATTACGGAGCACCGAGATCACACTGGGCGCGTAAAGTATGGAAATCACGCAATTGTGGATAAAGTTGGTGGTGTTTTACTGTTGCTGTTTCGGAGCAAGTGCAGACTTCGATGGCAGGTAAGGATCACTTTAATGCAGCGGTGTTTTTGGTGTTCGGTCTTTTTTGCGTGTTTTGCACCTGAACACAGTCAAGCAGGTTGTTCTGTGAGGCTTTCAAACCAAAACATCAGTTTACAATTTCTCTGCTCAAACATCCAAGGTGTGCTCGAACCGAAGCGTCAGTCAAATCCTTCCAAACGTGTGTGCGCGTCTTGGAAGACACGCTGTCTTTTCTGTCGGATCGGAAGCACTGTTTACATTCGCAAAAGTCACGCCGAGCGGCTCTTGTCTTGTGCAGAGGCTGATTTAAAAAAGTGATGAGAGAGGACACAACCCGGTGCTTCATGTTCAAACACGATTTCCACCAAGTGTTTGTGAGAAGACGCCAGACACCAAAAGAATGCACCTTTTAGAGATTCCGATCTGCCTGTGGGTTCATCTCAATTAAAGCTGTTTGCTTTTGTTTTTTGTTTTTTTAATCTTTTACAATTTTGCACAGTAACACTGAGATGTGGTACACATTTCTGCACACCCTTCCTTCTCCTACATTCCTATTTTGAGAGACTGCTTTGATTGACATGGCATCCAAAGTTCACTTTTGTGTAACAGCTCAAAAGAAGTTACTTGTGTAAAATCAGAACAATACATCACTTCTCACTAGCCATATTGAGATGGCTTAATGGAGCTCAGACAAAGAGACCGATTGTAATCCATCCAGAGAAAGTTACACAAACAAAACCCTCGCCAAACTCTGTCTCTCACAGATAAGGTCACTGAGTAATTATTTTCCTCTTATGTGCGTTGCCTCAGTTTTCGGCAACCACAAAGTTTAACTTATTTTACTGGGATTTTTGCAAATCTTTGGGGGTGTGCCTCTGTTTGGTTTGCACATCTACAGAAAGACATGCATGTCTCTTCTTTGCCAAATTGCTCAACTTCAGTCAACTCAAACGGAGAGCTTGTAGAAATATACATTTTCAAGTCTTGCCTCTGATTTTCTTGTAGGCGTGGACTTTGACTAAGCATTCCTAAAACATGAATCTATGATCTAGAACATCTAATTGTAGATCTGGCTGCATGTGTGCAATCTTGCTGGAAGGTGAATCTTCACTGTCCAAAGTCATTTCCAACCTCTGACAGTTTTTTTTGTTTTATCTTGTTGGCCCTACTCCCATTCATCCATCTTCCCATTAACTGTGACCAGCTTCCCTTTCAAGAAAAGCATCCGGGTTGGTTCATTCTTATCAGAAAGTAATTTGTCAGAAACAGAAGCAAGAGGGATTTGACATTTAGTTCAAAATACAAGTTACTAAATTGACAAGACAATTTCCATTTTGTGACTGAAAAAAAGATGAGCAGGAATTTAAATTAGGCTTGATTTTCTTATCACATTAAAATAACCAAAAAACTAAACAAAGCCATCAAACAACTAGCCTGGCAATTGCCCTGCTGTTCAATTGAAAAAAAAAAAAAAAAAATTCTCACTCCGAACACAGTCTGGAATTTCTCCCCTTGACTCGGATTGACTCCGGTCGATTTTGACCAGGCCAATCAGCGAACAGAAGGAGACGTTGTGAATGGTGACGGTGACTTTCTGCGCTGTTTTAGAATTGTGGTCTGCCTGTAGTTCTGGCAATGACAGCAGAGAAAGTGAACAAAGCCGTTCAGTTCGTTAATGTATTAAATTAACATTAACAGCCACCTCGTTCAGTTTGGCACTTCTATCTGTCTGTCTGTCTGTCTGTCTGTCAATAAAACACTTGTCCCTTTCCAAATTTAAAAAATGCTTTTGTTCATGTGTCTTTTTGGGTAAAAGAAACTTGTGAAAAACCACCTTATATTTTGTTGTTGTTGTTTTTTTTTCACTTTAAAAATGAAATGAAAACCAAATTATATGTTGGGTCATTATCTTTCAATTTCATGTTTTATCTTTTAAAACAAAAATCAAATACATTTATTTTATCTTTTCTACTTTCTGATTAGAAAATCCATTTAGTAAAACATGCATGGATGCATTTCCAGTAGCATGATGCTGCCACCACTATGTGTTAGCGTGAGGATTGTGGTTTCAGGGTGATGTGAAGTGTTTTTCTGGTATAATGTTTTCCATACTGGCCAAAAATTTGAATTCCCATATAATCTTATCGGGCTGCCTTCTTCAAAGTTTTTTTTTTTTTTTTTTTCCTCCCACATCTTGTTATAAAATGTAAAAAATATGTCCAAGAGGATGTTAATTATTTTTGCAAGGCACAGTATCCCTCTCAGGCGGACTGAACTTCAGAGCAGAATCTTCCCATGCATTCAAGGTTTTGCAAATTAACAGAACATTTATTTGACGAATATTTGAGCTAATTTCAATTTAAATGACTTCAAAGAACCCTGACAGACATTGTCATTCCACCTATTAATTTTTTATTTATTTATTTATTTTGACATGAGAAGGTGTGTATGTCGGTTATTTTTCAAAGCTGAGCTCCTTCAACCCAGTTTCTGCTTCAAATAAACCCGTTTCTGAATAAGCAATTAGGAGATCAAAGGTTTCAGCCAGCCAGAAATTTGTGTTTCTGTGTGAGACAGAACGGAGGAGAGAAGAGGGAAGTGGGTTAACATTTGCCACTGCATTCCTGCATATTACATATTTTTTTAAGGCTATTTTTCTTTCTAATAATCAGAGCTAATATCTGTCTGACGGGGCTCATCAGGAGACTTTATTTCATGCGCCGCCTTTGTGAAATAATCATTTATTTCAACCTTCACAGCAGCATATTGTACATTATTAACATTCCTGCTGATGGAGTGGCTTGTCACCATGCTCATAATTTGCCAATTTTTATGGGTATAAACATGCTCAGACTTGAGTCCCTCTCTTCAATATTAATTCATTGAAAAAATATCCCCCCTGAGAGTGAGTGCAAGCAAGGAAAACATTTATCACCTAGTTCTGCTCACTTATTGCCTTTTAGAGAGCATTCCTAACAGGCTTATCCATCTGGCCCTGAAGGGTCCTTCACAGGCGTCGTCGGCGAGATGGTTCTGCTCTCCCATAGCAGCACACACAATATACTTAATATACCTACTGCGGAGTTTCCACAACATGCCACTGTTGCTCCTGGGAAGGGATTAAAACCCATCCAGTTGCATGTCATAACAGAAAATACCTGAAAGTGAAAGGCTGCTTGTACAGTAGAGGATATTCTTCACCACTGATGTCATTAAGTTTTTAAGTCTTGCACAGCCGAATGGTGCATACCAGACATCCTCTGTCATAATCCAAAGCTTGTGAAGGGGCGCCAGGTTATGTAGGGATATCAGATCCACGTTTGGGCTTTCAGGCACGGAAGTAAGAGGAAAGTAGACTAAAAGACATCGAGCACGACGACTCTGTTTTTTTGATCCGCTTTGCAATTGTCAAAAAAATGTCAAGGTGTATGGCATCATAAAGTATAATATAGAAATTATATACACTGCTCAAAAAAATAAAGGGAACACTCAAATAACACATCCTAGATCTGAATGAATGAAATATTCTCATTGAATACTTTGTTCTGTACAAAGTTGAATGCGCTGACAACAAAATCACACAAAAATCATCAATGGAAATCAAATTTATTAACCAATGGAGGCCTGGATTTGGAGCCACACACAAAATTAGAGTGAAATGGTCCCTTTATTTTTTTGAGCAGTATATTTTTTTTGTGCATAGATACATAACAAAGGTAAACTTAAAATTGGATTTATTTTACATTTGAGAAAAGGGCTACACAGAGGTTCATCATGAGATGCTCTTGCACCAGAGGGATTGCCTCCAGTTTTGAGATGGCAGCTAGAGGAGTCATGCATGTTTCTTAATGTCTTTGGATAATCTGTTTTAAAGTTGAGGAAATAGTCTATGCTCATGGCAGCAAACAGCAAGTCTGACAAGACTTGTTTTTCTATTTTTTACAGTGTTACTGAAGATGCACTGATGCTTTATCTCTTTGTACTGTGTCGTTACAACCAACAGATTGTGCAGCATCCATGCAGTTTATACATCTGCCTCGCCATTAAAGGGTTGCGCGGGCAACGGGACAGGGTGAGAGTTTGGGCATATCCTGGACAGGCCACAGTCCACCACAATACAACACAGAGACGCATCTGTAAAGACAATTTGGAGTGGCAAATTAATGTAACACGCATGTTTTGGGTATAGGATGCTGGAGTATGTGGGGTAAACACACACAGGCTCTGGGAGAACATCTAATTTGGACACAAAACGGCCCATCTGGATTTAAACCCAAGATTACTTTGATGCATGGTCCTGGCGCTAACCACTCTACCGCAATGAAACCATAGAAGGAGAAATAACCCTATTTTTACAATTTTCTCTGTGGACTCCAGTGCCGACCCTACAAAATCAATTGGTTTTTATCAATCAATTTGTCCTGTTTGTTTGAGTCGCCAGCTCTGACACTGTTGCTCTAACAGATGGCTGAAAGGGGAAACTGTACTCTTCCCCCACCATCTCAGGGATAACGTACGAGCTTTGAGAGTAAATTCCGTTTTGGAGACAAAACACAGGCTTAAACACAGCAGAGTAAAGAAAACATGTTAGGGTGCAGTTTCCTGGACATGCTCCTGTGGTGCTGAGCACCTGCTCCCACGCACACACTGTCAAAATATTTCACAGAAAAAAATGTGGGGTGTAATTTTCATATTTTGTGCTAAATGCTTCTCTAATTGCTCCACGACCACCACGGCAAACATTGATTGAGATGCCGTCTTTGTAAACTTAACAATACGAGCATAAACTGTCTTAAGACTTGCATTTATTCACCAACACCTTTAAATTAGGAGGGGAAATGGATGACCTCAGTAGGGCTTAAAGGATTCCTTTACAAAAAAATGTCCATGAATCAAAATATTTAGCTAATATTTCAAATTTGAAAGTTTTTATAGTTAGTTAGATTTAGTAGGATTTGACCTCTTTGTCACACATCAGAGTTGAAATTGAAATGGAGTTTTGACATGCAGTTACTGCATTAAAAAAAAAAGTAATTGAATGATGGGTTGTTTACTTAAGTGGTTTGTGTGTGTGTGCGTGTGTGTGTGTGTGTGTGTGTGTGTTTGTAATACTCATAAAACAAGCTTAAGTAGTTTCTGCAGAACCTGACAATTTTAATTTTTTTGTCCGATTATTCAGTCAGAATACTCGATTACTAAAATAATTAATTGCAGCTCTAGACCACATAAGTCATTGGAAGGAGGGAAACGGAGAGAAAAGCCAGAAAAACAGGCATTGACAAGATGTGTAACTTGATTGAACAATTTTACATGATTGCAAATCTCAAAAACTGAATCACAAAGAACTGCTTTCTCCTCTTCCGTTTCGTCCTCAGTTTTTTTGGCCTTTGTATCTCTAATCTGTCAGTTGTTGGAACCTCTAGTGGAGCTTTGGGCTGATAGTAAAATACATATGCTGAGGTAAATGTTGCCCTGGCTCACCATTGGTTGCAAGTGCCTTTCATACTCCTGGTGTATGATTATTCGTGTGAAGAAAAACAAAAAATTTGTAAATTTGAAGCATTGTTGTCCCTGTGCCTGTTCGCTGCTGTTCTACAAGGGCACTCTGAAGGAACCTGAGAATAAAGTTGTCAGTTAAAGATCGAATTTGAAGTGTGTGTGTAATGTGTGTGCGTGTGTGTGTGTATGGATTAGATGATATTAAATTGTCTGATTGCAGGTATACTTAAACAAATAAAACGATTTTTGTGGCTTAACTGCAAAAAGCTGAATACAATATAGGGAGGATCAGACTGTAAGAATTGTCTCAAGTGCTTTGGTGGAAAAAAAATCAGTCGGTAAGTAAAAGGCACATCCTTTAAGGACTGGTTGTCATAACAAACATACTTTAGCTGCAACCTAGACATTAGGCTTTGATGTTGACAGTATTTAACTCTTGCACTCAGTGGAATTTATGTTGGTGGAACATCACAAGGTATTTGTTTTGTCATTATTTCAGCATGAGCCCCGAAATAAGCTCTGGATTGAACTCAAATACCTTCTTTTTCCATCAGAAGTGCCAACAAAGGATTAAAATACAGTATTACTCTACCCAGCCAGCTTTTCACTCAACAAATATTCACCCTCGTACAGAAAATTCGTTATATATGTCATCATATTTCTCACCTTAATATAAATCTTTTGCCCCCATAACTGTCGTGTAGCCGCATGGTGCTCCGTGTTAATGCGATGGTTTTCGCCGTGTGTGTGTGTGTGCGTGTGTGTGTGTGTGTGTGTGTGTGCAGAGTTGGCACGGCATTCAGCAGAGGTGGTTAATTAAAAATGGTGTGACACATTAATAACTCCTGCAAGCCTTCAGCTGAGCTCGGCAGGTTGAAGCGAGTCTCCCACTCCGGGATGCCGCTGCGGCAGGTGATGTTCACGGATGTCCACGAGAACAAACCGGTCAGCTGCTCTTTTCATGCTTCCAATGGTTGGATTAGACATTGATTAGGTCATCATCGCTCTGAATACAGACTGTATACTTTTATGGTTGTGATTATCAAGCCCCTTTCTTTTCTGTAAGCAATGCACTAACAACTGTTTACTGTCTAAAATGAAAGATTGGCCTGCTGTGTGTTTCTTAGTAATACAATGGAAGGACAATAGCATCCACCTTATTATCAGCCTCTCAGGAAAGAAGCTTTTTCTTTGTGACTGTACTTGAGAGGAGGTGTCACGCATCATGCGTGAAGGGTAATAATTATCTGCTTGAGTTCCCTCAAGGCTTTCGTCCAATTTTGGATCATTATTCAGGCCTTCAGAGTAATAAATGCAGGTATGATCTAGCATCAAATTGATATGCCAGTTTTTTTATTCAGTCGACTATCGCAGAGGACAAGCTGTTCTTTAATGTGCAGTGTCCACCCACAGTTCCCAGTCCTGACTTTGATTAGTTCTTACCTTTTCATCTATAAAAGGTCAAATAAGGACCAGTTTCCCTGCCAGCATGCCTAGATGGGCCCCATATGGGTAAAAGGAGGGCAGACCAAATGGGTCCCATATGGGTTTACATGGTGGTGGGCCCACATGCGTTTGCCCATTTAGGGCCCATGTAGGGCCCACGTAGGCTGTGGCCCTACATGGGCAAACCCATGTGGGACCACCTTGGAACCCGCGGACAAACCCATATGGGACCCATATGTCTGCCCACCTTTCTCCCATATGGGGCCCACCTAGGCATGCTGGACACACCAGAACTGTGTCACTCGATACAATTGGGATCCAGTAAACTATATGAAGCCATCAGTTTGTCAGAGTAGCCATGGGAGCATAAAATATGACGCCATATTAATTTGTAATTAAGTCAAGACCATCAGAGGGAAACGTTTGACTCTGTAATCTTGTCAGCATCTCATCTCTGCTCTCACTGCCTATGGAGACAATGCTCTTTTTATTTGATCTGCATTGTTTGATCACGGCTGCATGTTTTAGTATCATCTTGATTTTACATTGACCTCACTGACCTCAATGTTGCTTTGTAGTCAAATACAAATGTTCAGCAACTAGAGGTTATCTTCATTGGTGCTTTAGTCTTTTATGGTTTCTGATAAAACGAATAGAAAAAGTGGAAGAAAACATCTGGATTTTTCCAGTACAAAAAAAAACTGTTTAAAAACATAGAATTAATTATTTTTACATTATAATCCATGATCCGTGGCAGCAATCATTGTTACTGCAGTATAATGTTTAAATGATGAAAAATCAATAGCAGAACTAGAAACTGTGTTATAAAGGTAACTTTCTGTTGGGACTCATAAGATGCGATAATTATGGAAAGTGAAATGAGATTAGCAGCTTTTCCAGGAAGAAGTGCGTCTGATTTGCATTATATCTTATCCTAATATCTAGTATCCTAATGTCTGAGCTCATTCCAATTGCTTGTCAAGCTTATTTACACCCATGAATGAACACTTGAGACCTTTCAAAAACCTTACGTGACAGCTAGCCTAGACAGCATATTCACACCAAACTGAACAGCAACTTTTTTCTTTTTTTTTACAGCATGAGCGGGACCTTTCTGTTTGAATTTAATATTTCTTCTTATTTGCTTGCCTTTAGCTTATTTCATTTCCTTTTCAATGTGCTCCTCTCCTCAGTCTGTTTGACTGGCTACCTTCTTTCTTGCCAGGCATCGGGCAAACATTTTCTCTGTATCTGCCACTCTCACTTAGTATCCATCTGTTTTTTTTTTTTTTTTTTTTCTCCCTCTCCTGACGTGATTGGCAGCAGGAACAGGCATTAGCATTTCCTCATCTTGGCATGGAGACAGTAACGGGCACGGATAGCTGCAAAGGATGTGCCTTGAATACTGAACAAGACCCCAAACTTTCTCTCAGGGGTGTACATAAATAAATCTTGTGTGCTTAGCAGGCTTTTATATATTTTTTAAATGCTTAAATTGGATATTGATCGCTTTCATTTCGTTTACTTGATGGAAATCACAAAAATGCTCCAGACATTTTTAAAGGTTAATCAGTATTCCTAATTTGAAAAAAAAAAAATCTTATTGTTCTTATTTTTAGCATGACTCTGGTAAAATCTCATCTCAGCTCTCAAAGTAAGAAGCTTGGATTTTCTTCAATATCCTTAAAAGGACTCATTCCTTTCTCTCTTCATGGTGTAGATAAAAAGGTAATCCACTTGTAGTATCTGCCAGGAAGCTATTTTCCAACTCTGAGCTGGACAGAGTATGTTGTAACAAAAAAAAAAAAAAAAAATCCAGCCATCATAACTCTGAAAGAAATAGGCTATCACCTATTTCTGTATAAACTAACTCCAGCGCATCCTATCTGTGGCATTAAAGATTTCCTCAGCTGTCATGAAAAAGGGCAGTGGAGGAAAATATTGCATTTTCAAGGGCAGTCAGAATAGCTCATAATCTAGATCTCTGCAGTGATGTGCTTCATGTATGCAAGTGTTGGTGCTGCAGCTAAATTCCAATAGAGTCTGGCAAGCCTTCAGAACACACCTCGAGTCCGCTGTCACACAAACTCACATGATTCGATGTGCTGAAACATCTGCTGACAGGGAGCAAATGCTAATCTGCCATATTCAAGCAGTGGAAAATTGTGTTAGCACCCTACATTATATCCATTTAATTTATAATTTAATCTATATGTATATAGTTGAAACCAGAAGTGTTCATACACTATATAAAATGACACATATATGCATCCCCTTATATGTCGAGAGAGACGGCTGCATGAGGATATATGTAGATTTTGATTAGACAATTTTAAACTCATTCTTTCTTGAACATTGCAAATTAAAATGTTTTCCTCGGATTTTATTTAAAAGGTATTGATTTTACGTGACATTTAAGCTGAAAGAAATTGAGCTGGAAAAATAGATTTTGATCTAACTACAGTTCTGACGTTTTACCCTAAGGGGAACTTCACAAAACGGTGCAATCTCATTCAGTTCTTGCAACTGCTTAGGTCCTGCTATAAGCTTTATTTCTGAACTGGAATGAACAGAGTGGGGTTTCAAAAATATTTGTTTCATTACATTATATACAGATGCATTCAATGAGTACAGCAGCTAAATACGTTGAATGCAGTGGGGAAAAATAAAGAAGTGAATGAGACTCCAGGAATTCCTTGCACTTTCAGCTTTGCAACCAAGAATGACAAACCACTTGTGTACTTGGCCATTAAAATGATTCATATACAGAGGTTTCATAAAATACACCATATTTCAACTATAATCCACACAACCCATACGCGAGGATTTTTTTCTGCTGTTCCAGGGAAACAGCACAGGTTGTATGTGAGTTTTGAAATGTCTGCGAATAGATAATAATAGCTGGATAGTTCCTTTTCATAACTTACTGAAAATTGATTGTGTCATCCACTCACAGGTGGCCGCGGCAGATGGCATCGTCCAATGGCCTGTGCCGATACGGGGGCAGGATGGACTGCTGCTGGGGATGGACGCGCCGCTCCTGGGGTCACTGCCAGCGTGAGTGCCAACATGTTTGCTGGTGCTGCTGGGGGCTAATGGGACTAACGAGGTTGCAATGTTTCAAGCTGGGGGCAAAGACGCTAATAAACACGAGACGAGCTGTAGTGGAGCACGAACACACACACACACACACACACGGACATACACACAACTTGTACACTGTCACGACACACAGAGTTGAAGAACTTCCCCGCCTTTATGCAGTCTTTCTGAAAAGATTGATGGTAATGGCTGGTTTGAATAATAGGTCTGTTGATTTTTCTGTTTCTGCTGTATAAGGCCATAATGAGGAAGTCAACATCACATTTAAAGGATCTGGTTTTATATTAGGATGGAGCAAAAATCCTTATCTAGCACCGGGTGAAGAAAAACAGAAACACTGCTGTCAGCACATGGTTTGGGGAGATGGACATACCTCGGTTCCCCAGAATATCGAGCAACAGTTCAGAGGATTCAGAGGATGCGTCATATTGTTTTAATACACGACTGCCATGCCACAGGTTTGCCTTGTGTTTTTGTCTCATGTATTTACCATATACACACACACACACTGCAAATACCCTCTGCTTTCCCGTACTGTTACCCAAGAAGGTGTGAATACATTAGTGGGTTCCACATTTGCATGATTGACTCACAAATGCCTTTGCATGGCTTGATGCCTGGAGTTTTTGCTGCTTTGCTTTGGACATTTATTAAAGACTGTGGGCAGTGATGTACATAAACACGCCTTTTCCACTGTGGGATATTACCAACCTGCAATTCATGAGAACAGATGATAAAAAATATTGTTTGTTTGTTTGTTTGTTTTGGACTAGAAATGATTACTTCTGTCAGTGTTATGTGTGGCTGTCGACTTGAACCAATTGGTGTTTGATTTACCATCATAGATAAAAATTTTAGTTAATAGACTCCATTTTCAAGGATTAAAATAATGAAAACACTATGGCCTCCATAAAGCTCAGAAAGTTATTTGAACAGAATACATTTAAAATTGGCTTTTTTTATACCAATAATGCTTTAGTTTGTATTCAGTGGAGTTTTTCCACATTTTGAGACAAGCAGACCATACACTGAGTCCAATTTGAACATCGAGACTTTGCTTCTTTCTTTGTTTTTCATGTTGGCTGTGTGTTTGCACTCACACAAACAAAAATAAATGGTTTAATTTTATTGCTTTTCTTGGATTTCCAAATATTTTAGGTGGAATGTATTAAATTAAAAAAAAGTTCAATCGAAAGCGGTACTGATCACACAAGTTGCCCAACCAAAGCAAACAACTAGAGTTTTAGATGTAACGTTCTTTCTATGAAGCCAACTCTGGATTACATAGATACGTAAATATTGACGTCGTTTTGATTCACTCAAGGAAAATAAGAAAAAAAAAGCCTCTCTTCATTCTCTACTTTATGGTGTAGAGAGGTACTCATCTTTTCAAAGTGGTATCTCATTTTCAGAGACGTATAATGATCTGGTTTGTAAAACACACGAGGGGTGATGGAGCAGAGCACCTACAAGTTCTGGTTGTTAAGTTCCTGCCATGGAAAAGGCCTCAATGGTCCATATCTGTGCATGTTGGTTTTGCTTGCATGATAAATGTATCTACTCTCTGACTGATAAAACATCCTGTTTCCTTTTTTCCTTATGTTTACATTTTGTTTCACTGTCATGCATGTCGAAAATCTTCCCGGTGTTCTATGTTTGACCCTTTCAGTGTAAGTGTGTTTTTTATCCTTTTTTGTATGTCTTCTTTTTTTTCTGGAAAATATGTCACACTGCTTGTTTGGTTTCAGTGGTTACTGAAACTGTTGAATGCACCGGCTCCATTTTCATGTAAAAGTGGCAGAATATTTACTAGAGTTAAAGAGATTTAAGTTTTTTAACATGGCCTGCTTTGTCATCTCAGGGTCTTGATTAGAAAATCCAGAAAATCTGCACTAAAATACAGTTGGGGGGGAAAAAAGCAGCACTGTTTGGGCCAGACTCAACTGTAATCCTGGCTCGAGGCAGTCCTCTCACAGCCCAGTGCGTCCCAGTGATATGCACTGGGCTCTTTGCCTTCACAGCTTCTCATGTTCAAAAAAATTCACAGTAGAATAGATGCATTATTTGCTTTGGCCAATAAGGCAAGATGACGATGTGTTCATCGCTGAAGCTGCTTAGAACACGGTGAAGAGAAAGGAGTTATGTTTTACTATTTAACGAATGAAAATTGTTCGAGTTTCTTTGTTCCCAGAAAGTAAAAGAAATGCCGCCATTATGCCACCAGAGGGGACATTTCTTGGATAATCAAATGCCCTGCTACGTTGTGAAGATGTCCTGCTACATTCAGCCCAAATAGCAGTATGTGTGCATGTTTTCTTGGTGGTTCTGGAGTCCCACATGTTCCATTGTGAGCAGAAAGAAGCTGATTTTTAACTTAACAACAGATATTCTGCCTCCCCCCTCCCCTTAGAGTCACATCACTGGATGAGTGCTTGCCTTAATGCTTCCAAATGCTCCTCGTCAGGCACAGCTCAAATCCATTCATTCCCAATCAGCATTCCATCAAGTCAGCAAGGTGCTGATTTAAGCTTTAGACGGGTGAGCTGGAAGGTATTGGAAAGAAAGCGAGTGTAATCAGCAGCCCATGTGTGTTTGGCTGCATGTGTGTGAGAGGATGCAGTCATCACAGATTTCAGGTCTTGGTAGGTTTTAGTGGAGATGAAAGAGATTAGATTGGAGCAATGGGATTGTGGCTTTCAGCCAGAGAGCCCAGAAATCAGTTTTACGAAACTGTTCTCAAAGAATGAAAAACTTAATAGATCAAGGATGATTTTTTTCTCCTTAGCTCTAAGAGTTAAAAGAGTAGTGGGCAGAAAGAACTTGAAGTAAAAAAAAAAAAAAGAAACACATTTGGTGTAAGGGAAATAGTTTAGAGGTTAGAAGTTGAGAGATGACTGCTGCTGTACTAGGGGAACAATGTCTGGAAATGGACACAAACAGAAAATCAAACAGATGAGAGACAGAGAGAGAGAGAGAGAGGCTCTCAGATTTAGGAAAGAATAAAGCTTCATTCATGACATTCTGACAGACCATCAGTGAGGATAAGAGACAGTTTAAGCCCTCTTCTAACCAAATGCTATCACATTTTATCTGTCACAGGAAGTATTAGACTATTTGCTTATCTAAGTCTTAATTTTTAATAAAATCTAAACCTCTTTCACACAGAGATTAAGCTGCATTACTTCTGCATTACTACTAAACATGTCTTCGCTAAACCTTTTGCTAACATCACAGATGCTATCATCTGTGATGATTTTCACAGATTAAATAGTGTGGGCTTTTGGTGACAGCATAGGATACACACTAACTTATATGGTTTTTTAAAAGTATCATTAATAGATAAAATAAAGTAATAAAATCTATCATAAATTGACCTTGCATCAAGTACTTGATAAATAAAAGTACATTCAAACATGGTTACTCCTCTAGAATCAAAGTAACCAATTAAAATTCAATCTTTTTTTATTTCTTTGAAAAAATGGTTACAAATAGCTTTTCATAGCTTTGTATTGGTTAAAAGGGAACAATTATGCAAAATTCATGTTTTGCACATTTTTTATGGTTCCAATTGGGTTTCAAGTGGTTCTAAAAAAACTGTCCAAATGATTTAAAAAACACCCACATCTTATTTGGCAATAAATTAATGTTTTTTGGTGCCTGGAAAATGAGCCATTTCATAAACTTCCTGATTGTTGAGTCACATTCAATGGCCACTTTGCCAGCAACCCCCGCTGAGCCCAGCTCCTCACCCAGCAACGTAAGCAGTGCTCCAGCACGTTTGGTCAGCTGGTTTTACCACTGTCTGCGTTGTGCAATAGCGGTTGGAAAAGAAAAGTGTTTTGTTGTTGACTTGGCATTCAGGAACTACTTGCTGCATTCTTGTTTGTTTGCAGGTGACCCATTTTCCTGTTTTCAATGAATTACAGTTGTATAATTGGGCAATTGTTTGTAGCCATTTTCAGGTGCGGGTGTAAACATTAAGTTGGGGGGTGGGGGGGAGTCGGGGCCAGCAGCAGGATATTTGGACTTAAAGTGACAAAGAGAATTAAAACTGCTCATTCTGAAAGGTGTTCAAAACAGGCAGAACTGACCCAGACTAAAATCTAATTAGTATTTGGAATATGATGAACATGTTTAACATAACGTTTAGACATATCCTAACCTGTTCAAAGAAGCATAATAGTTCACCTTTTAATATATTTCCAGCTAACATCATTATATTTTTATTTAATTAGATTTCTTTCTGCTTGCTAAGGTCAAATAAGATGTGCTACTGGTTTTAAGCTAATTTAATAGTAATCCTGTAATGTTCTAAAAAGCTTCAATCAAAGCTTAAACATAATAAGGGAAGAAATGTGAATTATGCTCACAATTAAGCATAATTTTGCCTCAGTCATAGCAATTAGTTTCAGTTTCCAGTAGGATTTGGAGTCAGTGGGGAGTAATGGGTGTTAGCAAAATTGAAATGGATAATCAAAAGATAATTGTTAGATCGTTTTAAGCCTGTTTATTAGACTGACCAGAAACTTTAGAGGAGAAACCACATTCGTTGGTGTAATCATTCTTTTTTCAAAGCTGTAATCTGTTGAAATGTAGTCAAAGTTGGGATTTTATTTCAGCCCATTCACATTGCAGAATAAAAATTAAAAACGAACCGTATGCTGTCACACATGGAGAATGTGAGTGATTTAAGGCTGCAGTTTCAACCAGTAGATATATAAATCCATTAAAAATGGAGCATGGGTAAAATGCATTGAATGCCCTCAATATCATCTTTCCTCCTTACATAAGTATATGTCTTGTCACTTCCTTACATGGCTTGTGCTACTTTTATTTCTAGGTATTTTATAGAAATGATCTGCATGGGAAAGAAAAAATAAAATGGAGCTTTGAGTTTGTCTGTAAAATGGAGATTGGAACAAATTGTGACTGCCTGCCTGCTCAGGACTATTATATAAATTACTTTACTTGCCTCCATGAACTGTGAGCATCAATGCTGCATTCAGAGATATTGTAGACAGAAATATTATTACTGGAGTAATTTCCCACAAGGGTCTTGGGGGGGTTGTTAGGAATGGTTTTAAAAGAAGAGTGATTTAAGTCAAAGTCACCATGATATACCTTAACATTTTGTCTGGCATGATAGACAACATAATGATGCCTTTGCTATTTGCACAGTTAAGTATGATACAATCAGTTTTTTTTTATTTTCACTGGGTATTGAAAATGAAAACACATTGCATTGTTAATAGAACATTTCACAGAATTAGCTCCTTACCGTAAGTTTGTCAAACTGTGGTGATAGAACTTAAAAATGACAATGTTGGATAACATCTGTCATATATGTAATTGTTCTTTGTACCTTTACAAGTAAATGTATATTGCCAGTATATGTCCAAAGTTAACTGCTCTTGAACTTTTTCTACACTACTATAAACGTAAAATGTGCATACATTTCCTTTAATATCTGGAGGAACTGGATTTAATATCTCTGAATTAAATACATCAGACATAATTTCCCCAGAGGTCCTGGTGGATTTTACAAATCCCCGAAGACCAGGACTTAGTTTGATTGAGTGCAGGCTTTGTTTCTCTGGATGCTGTGGGCCGGATTAAAGCAAGTCTTTGAATTGGTAATGTGAGCTAACAAGTGAGCAATGAAAGGAGAAAAGTGAGACCTCAGATTAATTCTTTTTATCGTGATTTTTCTCAGTAGTTTCTTTCTCTCTGCTCTTTAGCTTCATTATTGTCAGGCTGTAAAAGTCTGCAAAGAAGAGCTTGATTGCGAAAGTTAGAGGAAATGTGTACAGTGAATGAGGGCACACAGTATGCACTGCAAAAGCATCAGTGTTACTGAAATAAAACTGACAATATTAACATAAAACAGCAATATAATGACACATATCTCAAGTTATGAATAACATTATGATGCAGCTGAAATATTTATCCATTATTGTTAAACTTTTACCTGTTAAGTTCATCATTACACTTAACTGAAAAATTTGCTTACTTTTTAGTAATTTCTCTGTTAGATTAGGAAGCATTGCATAATTGTACGGGTAACATCACTTCACTCCATGAGTATGGAAACAAATCAAGAGGTAGGATCCGCCCGGGGCTATGTAAAAAAAAAACAACAACAAAAGATTTCAACCCCCCCAAAAAAAGAAGTTTGAAAAGCAATCAGTGTGCTTTACAAATGATTTAAACAGAAAATGACGTGATTTCTTTTATTCTAAAAACCATGGGCAGATTTGATTGCTATATTAAATGTGAGAGGTATATCCAGAAATTTGCCTCTAAAAGAAGAAAGATGGATAATGCAGATACTTAAAGCCAAAACATGTATTTTTCTCAAAGCATTTTTGAGCAAAAATATGAACAGAAGGTAATGTTCCATGGTTTTAACCTCGACAGTCCTGTTGTCCTGTTAAACTTGAATTAAGATTAAAAGAGGTTTTGTATATGATTTTGTTTTTGAAGATTTAGACCCTAACACAACCTTAGATATCTGTTTTTTTGAAACAGTTTACTGAGCCCGATCCAAGCTGACTAATTAACTACTTCATTATAATTAGAGGCCATAACCCGAAAATACTTCCAGACCTCTGACTTTGCGCTTGGCTGACTTAGTAGCGTAACCCCCATTTCTAGCCTTTGTTTGGCATCTCTATTTTGTCACTTTGGGTAGCCACAGGGTGAGTCAAGTCTAACTCTTCTGGGATGTGTGATTGATAGGAGTGGAGCAGGGCAGGGCCGCATGCGCATGCAGTGTTGCTGCGCTTGCTACAGTCTAATTAACTTCTGCGTCTTACTTTCTTTCCCCACTGCCTCCTCCTGTATTTAGCCTATAATAGGTAGACAAACCCCTTAGCTGTCATGACAACACTGGTGTCCTCATGGACCCATTGACTTCATTGTAAGTGTTTTGGGAGTGGCACAACTGTATATCTTGCATTCTCGTTTAGTTTTCTGTCTGCTCTATATAATGCAGGCTTATTAAAAATGCACCACAGAAGCCCAACCCGGGCTGTAGATCGGGCTTGGGTTTCTTTGGATGTTGTTGATCTAAACTCTGCAACTTTGACATGGGTCATAGGAAAGAATCGCTTTAGTCGGCAGCTTCTTACATGTTTATGGCTTTCAACAACCAACCAAAACGTCATATGGTACGTTGTCTCTCCAGAAACAAAAAAAATATGAAAACGAAACTGTAAAAACACAGAGCTATGTCATGAAAATAAATGGATTATCATTGAAAAAACATTAGGTTGGGCGCGGGCGATACCTTGAAAGGCATGAAATTGTGCATATTACACCTAAGCATCTAAAAATGTATCTTTGTATGGCTTTCATTTCTATATTTTCTCATTCAAATGTTCAGGCATTCTGAGCATCAATCACAATTAGCATTTTCATTGTTTCAAATGACTCCCTTCCGATAGACGACAGGGAATGTGCGTGACTCCAGAACTCCAAACTGTGCATGTGTGTTTCTTCCCAGGCATGTTTCCTTGTGCATAAATTGAACAAAATGTGCTCTCTTAACCTTGTTTATGCTTGTTTGTTGTGTTCTCCCAGACACTAAGCAATGCCCCCCCCCCATTTTTGTGTGTCTGGCTACTTGTTTTGCAGCTCTCTTCGCCTTAACTCACAGAGTAGTCGGGATAAGGTGCCAGCCCCAAGGTTAGCTTCACACATATTTTTTGCAATAACCTAACTAGACATGCAATGCTGGGGGCACATCCTCTGAATCATGCACTTGCTCATTTATTTATAGCCTACCACTCCCCCCCTTTGCAGCACCAAGTAACACCTCACTCCTCTTGGCAGCAGCCGACGTCTCTCTGGCTTCAAATCTATGAAAATAAATTAAACTGTGCAGGCCACATTTGCTTAAAACCTGTCTAGCATAAATTATGACTGTTTTTAGGGGATCTATTAATGTTTAATTGCTCATCTGGTCAGCTTGTTGGGATATTAATCTGACCCTAAAAGCATAAACCATGATATGTTTAATTAATATATTCATGCAGCATTTATTAAAGAATAGTGCTGATCATTCTAGATTTTATATGACAAGGCTGTAAGTTAAAAGTGTGAACAGTTTTAAGCTGTTGAAGTGAAAAATATTACTTATTTTTTTGTTTGCTTACAGTTTTTCTCAGTTGTTTTGGTGGATGTCTCAGAACAGAATTGAAATTTTCTTCTAAAACTATTTGCTCGACCTTCAGATCATTGTCGAACAAATTATCTGATCTGATTGCAGAACCCAAATTGCAGATTAAAGAAGCTTTTTCTCATTCCTTTGAGGAAGTTGTAAATGGTTTTGTACATTAAGTAAAATTCTCTACTTTTTTCTGCGTTTTCAATTACTTTTATCATGTTGTTCAAAATGTGTTACACAGGTCTCTGTTGAATTGTCTTGACCTCCACAATATTTAAGCATAAGTGCATCGCGTAGCAGTCTAGTTAAAACATTACTTGTGTTTTCAAGTCTGAACAAAGCCAAGGTCTGACTGACTAATGCTTCCTACAGAAAAGCTCTTTTCATTTCCGTCTAAAAATGGGTCCCTTTTTAATTTGTAACTGTAAACTCTTGAAACACAGTGTGTGGACATCCAGGCTTGTTCCACCGAGTTCTCAAAGTGGCTTAACAAAGCCTTCATTCTATTTGATTACATAGCTCAATAAAGTTGAATGAGTCTAAAGATGCTATCTACTTCAGTTTAAGGACTCTCCTCATCCCCCAGTGCCTTTGAATTTGGTTTCAACAATTGAACAATGCTTCTTTCTCAGTAATAATAATGTAAGTGTGTGTCTGTGTGTGTGCGCTAAAGGCGATTCTGCACATCCAATTTATTTTGTGAATAGGCTGCTAAATATATAAAATGGCATTGTGTTGTGACTGTATGTTTTGAATTTAACGATTGTTAACACAAAAAGGCCTAATGAAGGTTCTGTTGACAATTTTAATTGTATTAGCATTTTATCGTCTTTATATTAACTGTGTGCACATTTAAAAATACTGCAAAGGACTGTTTCAATGACAGTGAATGGCATACTATTATATTTCAATTCAACCTCATGCTAATAATACCACTTGGTCATTAGATGAACCCTCGCTGCTCTGGATGCCCATACTATTTTAGACACTTAGGAATGAAATGCTAAAGTGACCTGACAGGCGAGGCCAGTCATGCAGGCAGTATTCACCAATAATACTTGCATGTCATATGCTTATGTAACGTTTACCGTTCATCACAGTAAATCAGTTGCTGATTGTACCAGAGTAATGGATCCATAAGTTTCATGTTTTTGCACAATATGTTTTTGTTTTTTTTTCTTCTTTTTGCTAAAAATTGTTCTATTCGGATAAAACTGATCTGAGTTTAAAATTATTTAGCTACTTTTTGTACTTCACTAAACTTAGTATGCAAACTTGTTTTATCGTGGGAGCTTTCAGTTGACGCCTTACATGCCGAGAACAAATTAATCTTGGAATGATACACCCATGTTAAGCCACTTGGGTGAGGTACCTTTGCAATGTACCCGCCTCTTTGTTACCCTCGATTCACATCGCATGCGTCCACACACCGATGTGACTTGTTCTCCAAGAGCAACTTATAGTTGCAATATTTTTCATTCATTTCTACACTATTTTGTTTATGGCTGACTTGAGAACAACTTCCACCAAATGGGAAAAAAAAATTGCTAATTGCTTTTGTCACTTCTTACCATAGAAACTTTATGCTCACAAACACCGATGGAAATCTCAGCAATCTGCATGCTGACTTCATGAGTTATTTGCCATAGCTTTGGGGTAAACTCTGTTGTGTTCTCATCCATCAACTCAAGGGTGTTGTGATTGTTTTGAAATGTGTGTTTTCAGGTATGAAAACAAGCTGTCTGCCACAGAATAAATGTTCTTTTTCTCACAGAACCCATCTCTAGCACCGGCCTTGGCTTACACTGGAAATGCTTTATTGAAAAGGTTGTAGCCTCGGGATGCACCGATATGAAAATTTGGGTCGATATTGATATCCAGTATTAATAGAGCTGCTGAGGCCGACAACCAGTCTTTACCAATATTATGCACATATTTCTATAATCTTTCAATAATTGTTTGCTTTAATTGACATGTTGCAATGCTGTACGCCTCCATCACTGTCACGTGTTTAAACAAATGCCACCTTTCCAACGTCCTCCCCACTCTTTCTGAAACACATACACGAAAGCAACAAGATGAAAAAAGTGATGATTAATAACTGCCAGTTTTACTTATCAGACTAGTATCAACATGTTAAAAAAATGACTGACGAATCTGATATTAATGCCAATATTGCCTTCATCAATAGGACTGTTGGTAACAAACTGTTCTGTACTGTACTTTTTCTTAAAATAAGCATGAAAAAGTGATAACATATGCCATAAAAGGCAGTGGGTATTTTTTCTTCCACTTGGACCAGGCATCAGACTGTAAAGCAAAAATACACTTTATGAAATGGGGAAAAATGCTGCCCAAAAAGCTGCTACTGCTTGCAGGGTCAGTCCTTGTTAATCCCTTTGTTTAAATGACAATCTTGTTATTTAGTTATCTACAAATTTAAATGATTTATTCCAGGGTTAAAATGACTTACAACTCTTGAACTAAAAATGTTTTCGATTTATTTAGTCAATACAATCTTTCCTAAGAACTGGTTAAAAAAAATAAGTAGAAAAAAGGCTCATGTGTCTACTTCTGCGTTTACTTCACAGTCTGCTGAAATTGAGTTTTCAAATGTTCTGTTGTAGAAATGTCAGCCATGGAGCTATGCAGAGACTTAAGAAACATTTAGTTTTAATTGGTGTGGTTGTTCACCCTGAAGTAAAAAAAAAAACACACATCAACAAAAGCCATTGATTGTTCTAAATGCTGCGGTCTGAATTCTGAGCATCTACTTCAGCTGAATGGAAATGTCTAAGTGGTGCAACCCTGAAGGTCCTTCTGATTAAAAACAAGGAGGAAAAAAAAATACAAAACATAAAATATGCATGTACCAGATTGATTGTAACACCTGCTTGTGATATTTAAACGCATCAGCAGCAAATTCTACTGCTGCAAGGAAGTACAGAAAGTCCGACAGATTTCACCACAGTCCCATCCCCTCTTCCTCTTTAACTCACATTACTATGCATGGCCTCTTTTACAACAGTGACAATTAAATCCTCTGATGGCTGCCTTTTATAGCATAATTAATGGAGCTTTTTAATGAAAATTAGTACCACTTGGCTCTATCAGACATGCTCAGCAGCAACTGCAGTGAGTCCAGACAGATAAAGCAGGGCCGGCCTCCAGCTCACTAAGACCGAACACTGAATCAGTGAAGCTGTAAGGCTTCATCTTTGTTCAGACTCAAATTATCAACCTCTGCGCACAGTGCGAAATCTGGAGGGCAGCTCTTTACTGAGGAACTAATTAAAAGCTTCTATTTGGGCGCTTTCATTGTTTCAGCTTCAGATTCATATTCAAATATCCTCCTTGGTGATTCCTTGTTAGCTCTTTGCCCGTGTAAATATCATTGCTGGGTTATGAACGAGCAAGTGAATATGTTATTTGGTGTTAAAAGGTCAAACTTCCCGCTTATCACCTGCAGGGAGAGATGATTTATTTTTTCCAAGATCGCTCACAGCAACAAAGTCCGGCGTGTATGTCGTGTTTAGCTGAAATTGACTTCTCCATTTCTATTATTAAATTACCACCACAGAAAAAGAAACAAAACAAGTACATTTCATGTGTCATGGAGGCGTGGCGCCGCGTCATTGTAGAAAAATTGTGGCGTAAACAGACCGTTTAAAGTCTGAGTGGTTTTGGACGTTTTAAAGCTGAAGGATTGTGTCCTTTTCCCAACGTTATTTGGTACAAATTCTCTGTTGGGACGCTGCACTGATCTTTCTTTTCTTCTCTAAATCCTTTCTGAACAGCTGTGTGTCAGCCTAGCTGTAAGCATGGGGAGTGTGTGGGACCCAACAAGTGCAAGTGCCATCCAGGCTTCACCGGCAAGACCTGCAATCAAGGTGAGTTCTCACAAGGTGCTGCGGCAAATCTTGTGTCAACCGGTTCATTGGACATTGAAACAGGGAAATGCACCACTTGAAGGTAATCACATAGGTGTTCTACCACAAGGCAATCCTGCCTTACACAAGTTTTCTTAACCTAATTAAGTCAGTTATATTAACTTCTCGTTTTTTACTACTTATATTGGTAAAAACATTTTCTATCCAACGAAACCCAATCCCTTACATTGAGTCACTGACTCGTGTTGGGTGACAATGAACATTTGATTGCTTTGCCTCCTTAACCTTGCAGTCATCCCTTATGCTGACCATGCATGTACCAGGAAGCAGCCAAGAAGCCCTGTGGCACATATCTGAGAAAGCATTAACCAATCGTCAGAAAATCACTTCAGAAAAAAAAAAACAAAAAAAAACTCTGAGGTACAATCAGAAATAATTAAGATAAAAGCAAAATCTAGGTTAAGTTTAAGGTTAATTTGATTTGCATGCAAATGATAGGTGCAATTCAGCTAGTTGTTTTCTAAAACAAAAGTCACATTTTGTGTTCATTTCAAATTTGTTTCAAAAGCTTCCCAAAAAATAACAAATGAGGTACGTTACCTTTTTCACACTCTTAAAAAGTGGTTCAAGCACAAACCTTCACAAACACTTTACATAAAGGTTGCTAGGTCTGCATTATTTAATAAACAAAAACCTTTACTAATTTAGTAGTAACTTAGGGACTCTCAACAGCTGCTCCAAACAGCTGTTGAGAGTCCCTGATTTAAGTAGGAGAATATGTTGACTGGATTATTGTTAGGATTCCACAACACAAGTCTGAAATAACAAGAAATAAACACGTCTGATCACCATACGAATCCTCATCTTCAGTTCATCCGCAACCCATGGAGGGGAGACGGTGAATAAGTAGAAGAGGATGGTAAGGTCAGAGAAAAGCAAAATGTAACATTTAAACTAACACTGAAAAAATGTGTGTTGGAAAACTAACACAGTACATCACTATGGACAGATCAACCACATGGAGAAAAGTGGTGGTCAAAATAATTTTTTAGCAGGGACAGGGAAGCTGGTCGAAGTTGACGGGACGGTGGATGAAACTACATATGTGCTTGTCCTGGAGACAACCTGTTAGAGGCTGCAAACGGCTTGATCCCGCTGTGGAGGATCCGCTTTCTCCAGGACAACAACTCTAAACATACAGCATCAACGGAACGGTTTAGATCAAATCAAGTTTCCAGTTAAAGTGGTTGTCCAAGTCCAATTCAGTATCTGCAGCAAGACATGAAAATGTACTTTTCACAGAAGCTCTCTGTCTAATCTGACCGAGTTCAGATAAAAACAAATTCCCTTTAGATATGCACATTTTGCCAAGGTATTCCCCCATAAAAGAGTAAGTGTTACATTTTCAGTAGCCTCAGTTGTAAAAAAAATAAACTGAAAACCATAAATAATTCCCATTCTTCTTTGCATTACGCATCACTTTGTGTTGCGCTTCTGCAGAAAAAACCTTACAAAACACAAACTCGGAGTTTGTGTTTGCAACGAGACGAAAATGGGAACATTTCTCTGGGAGTAAATATTGCTGCGAGGCTCTGTACAAGTATATTGACATGTACATTTTTCACAAGGAGCAAAAGTGAAGGACAATCCCAGCTCCGGAGAAACAGCAACGTAATCACTGTGTTTTGTGGCTGGAGCAGGAGCCCAAGCCGGTTTTCCTTCAGCTGACAGGAGTGAGGAGCTTTAATCACAGGGGAGGAGGAGCAGAAAGAGCGCTGATTCAGCTCAAATGGAAATGAGAGCGGCCTGTGTTGAACGCATCTTACCCTGTGAAGATAATACCTCAATTACTGATGTGTGATAACTTGGCCTAACAAAGTACAACAGATGCTATTTAAAGTGTTCCTCCTGGTGTGTGTGTGTATGTGTGTGTGCATGTAGGTTTTGGGTATTGGCAGTTTGGACATGTTTTAAAGCACTGAAGCTCCCCGGTTGGCTGTTCGTTGACGTCCAAGCTGCTTTAAATTACCTGTGGAATTCACGCCCTGAGACAGGAATAGGATAGTGTGTAATTAAAAACAAGGAAGGAGGAGGAGGGCTTGTTGAAAATCCTTTCCGGAATGTTCCAAATGACTCATCCTGCATTTCAAGGCTATTGGCGGCTCGTCTCTGCGGGCCAAGACGTCCCCACTTTGTCTTGATCTGCAACAAAAGGGAAGAGGAAAAAGGATCCGCATCCCATATTCGGCTACAATAGAGATTGTTTCCAACCATTTAGACTGGAGCATGTTATCCTACAAATGGGATCCAAGTACATTCAAGGATGAAGCAGCAGAGTCTGTAGATGTTCTGTAATTTCCAGTTCGGCGGCAGACATAGTCGGATTTAGATGTTGAAACTGACTCTTATTTGACCTCTCAGTCTGATGGAAGTGGTTTTTGTTTAATTGCATGTAATTCTATTGAAACTAAAGTCATTAGTAAGACCTAAGAGTTTCAAATTTCTCATTAAAATGCAGTCTCTTCAGACATTGATTCAGACTTCACTATTGGTGAGCCAGGTGGACAATATTTAGAAGTACTGTAAATTACCATTTTTTTGTTGCATTAAGTGACCAGGAGGAAAAAGAGTTGCACAGATCTACTTATCTGACCAAGTAAAACCAGTGGTGAGTTTTTTGTGAAACAAACCATGTAAAATACATATTATCCATCCGTATGGTAAATGTTGACTCTTAAGGATTTATTTTGACGATGATTTTAAATTAAACGATGAAAACTAACATTTCAAATAACGATGTACTGACCAGAGGTTTCTGAGGATTTACCACCTCTGGTTTCTGTTGGGGGGGGTTTCTAGCTTTCTTACCACAATCACAAATTACACGTTTGGAGTAGAGGCACCATCATACAGAGCAGTATCAATAAAATAAATTGTACTACTCTTTTAAAACAAAGACAAATTATAATAGTTCACAGATGCCTTCTGTGAACTATATATATATATATATATATATATATAACTATATATATATATATATATATATATATATATATATATATATATATATATAGTTCACAGAAGGCATCTGTGAACTATTATAATTTGTCTTTGTTTTAAAAGAGTAGTACAATTTATTTTATTGATACTGCTCTGTATCATATATATATATATATATATATATATATGATACATCATATCTGTATCATATATATATATATATATATATATATATATATATATATATATATATATATATATATATATATATATATATATATATATATATATATAAAAAGCTGCACATACATTACATTAGAGCAGAGGTTCCCAAATTGTGGGCGGCGCCCCCTAGGGGGTGCGCCGTGCCATTGCAGGGGGGGCACAGGAAGCGGTATGGATGAATGAAAAAAAAAAAAACAACACAACAATGATGAACGCTGTGTGTGCTGCGGGGGGTTTGAGTGGATGGAAGAGTACAACATGGAGTCTCTAAGGATCTCTCTACACCCTCCTGACCCCCAGTCACACACATCGTTCAAGCAGAGTCTAACTCCCCCTACTGTAATCCATAGGGGGGCCCAGAAAATGTTTGGAAACCACTGCATTAGAGAATCTAGATCTTTACTTTAAATCAGAGATTCCCATAATTCTGTAAACATACTTAAATTCAGCCTGTTTACTAGACAAACTTAATACCCCTTGAGCTTTTTCACATTTTGTTACATTGCTATCACAAACCTCATAGTTGTGTTGGTCTCCTCTGACCAGCGCAGGCTACCTTCTTTTGGTAACTGTGTTTCTCCTAAATAACTGGTTTTGGACTGGAAACAATTTGAACATCTTTTGGATATATTTCAGTATTTGCTTGTTTCATTTAACACTTGTGTAAGGCATGACTAATGGTTTTCTGTCAATAGATTCCTTCAGCTAACCACTGGATCTCTGCATCTCCTCCAGAGTTACCACAGGCAATTTGACAACTTCCCCGATTGATGGTTTTCTTCCTAAGCTTAGGCAGACAGAAAATGTTTCTGTAGGGAAAGGGTTAGGGTTAGAGCTATGGGAGTTTTTATTTGTACACTTTTTTTTAATGAAAACAATTTATTCACATAACCTTTTCAATTCTTTTCAAAATTATGCACTACTTTGCATTGGTCCAGCACATAAAATAAGGAGCTGACTCACGGTGGTGCACCCAGGACAGTCTTATTCAGGCAGAAAATCGTCAACAAATGTCGCTGTTAAAACATGAAAACTCTGCACAAATTATAAGAACATCTTAGTTTCTTACATCTGAATGTTTTTCCATCACAAAGGCAATTTGCAACATTGGCATCCTTAACAAAATGCCTTAAGGTCACTTGTAGTTTGATAAACGAGTAACAACACCTGTAGCCACCCCTTGCCTGATTTTATAAAACGAATACTTCTACTTCTCCACACAGGAAGTGGCGTTGTGCCTTTTACTCTCTTAATTTTCCTTCCAGGCTAGTTTATTTTTAAAAAGACCATATGAATAAATGGATTTTCTTTTAAATATTAAGCCGGCGCGTTATTGCATGTTTAATGATCTCCTTAAAAGCTAATAATTGCAAAGCCCTTTTGTCCTCCTCCACATTTTCTGCCAATTTTGTAGCTGTTCAGCTAAAAAGGTCATTCCATGTGGGCTTTATTTAAATACCTGCTGATATAAGAGACTGACGTTTCCAGTAGAGAAACAGGAGGGCAATTATTTGTAATAAAGTGGAATCTGTACACATAAACTTGGAGACACTTAAAGATGTTGTACTTGACACACATTCTTACGGGTTTAAGTAAGACGTGTGGACAGATGCGTCACCCTGCAGGCTTTCTGATTAACAAGCATGTCAGACACCTCTGGAGCGTTGCTTACATTAGGCAGGAGCAAACCACATGAGGATTTATTGCTGTTGAGACTAAAAACAAGCCCCGTGCTATTAATATTAATTTCTTTGAGTCAAGTTCTGAGAGATTTGACTTGCTCTTTTAGAGGACTAAATGGGATTTTTAAATCCTCTGAATGGATTATATTTACACGAATGTCATTATGTTCATCCTTAAACTATCAACCACTCTGCTGTCAGGATTAATACCCACTGCACAACGGCAGTAAAACCCTATCATTCTTTTAAGAAGGCACTTCATCCCTCCAGCACAGAGAGGGAGGAGGAGAATTGCTCCTGTCGAACACTTTGGCGAGGATATACGACTGCGCTCCTGCTGCACAAATAAACTCATTATGGGATAATCTGTGCAACAGTTTGGCAGCACGCCCCCAACCGCCGATCTCAGCATTTTTAATAAGATGATTATTGCATCCAGGTGGATTTAATTAGCTGGTGCTGACCTGCTGTTTTGACACAATTGAACGATTTTTCTGGGGAGGGATGCCTCCAGACACCATTCTTCTCTTACATCTCATCCGTCAGCCAGAAGTGCAATTAAGGCTTCTCCAAGAATGTTAGATTAGAGCTGTGGAGTACATGTTCAAATAATTTGCTGTATTATGTTTAGAGTATTACCTAATATCTAGATTATTCAGTGGTTTACTTCTCCAAAGACTTGGGATTGGTTTAGGAACAGACCCCTCTGTGTTACTGTTTTTCTAACTGGCCATCTGCTGGTTACAGCTGCAAGTGTTTAGAGCACTTCATGCATGAAATCTATTTATTTGTAGCCACGCAAGTTCATCACACTCACCTCGAGCTTTAAGGCTTCATCTCATTAAAATAGCATTTATTTTACTAAAGTAATTTAGTTCAAAAAGCCATATAAATACAACTCATATAATACATACTGTAGCTTCACCACAAGCCAAGTGCAATATTTTATATGTTTATTTCTGAAGATTATGGCTTTCTGCAAATGAAAACCAAGAAATTTAATGTCTCACAAAATTGCAGTATTATAAGAGAACACATATATATATATATATATATATATATATATATATATATATATATATATATATATATATATATATATATATATATATAGTAGTAGTAGTAGTAATACCATGTACTGACAGTTACGTGGAATGCTGCTGTTCAAAAGGAGACCATCATTAACATCCTCCTCAAGAAGGGTGAAGCAAAAGGCAACTGCTTTTCCACAGACTGCTCTATCCATATTCTCAGAATAGGGGAGCTGAGTGGGAGAGAACTCAGAGAATTGTAAAGCAAAGTGCACTCAAGAGTTTGTTCAGCAATTGAGCTGCAAACTTCACACACCACACTGCATTGATGCAGTAATCCATGCAAAAGGAGTGCTAAGGATTGAATAAATATACTGAATTACACACACATATATATGTATATGCTTTTGTACAGATTTGTATGAGTTGCTGTCAGTTAATTTGCCCTTTTCTACACACCAAGTGCCACAGTGAGATTCTGCCTTTTGCAAATACATGAAAAATAGAGCACTAAAATATTGACATAATTATTCAGATTTGGTCAAAGTAGCAGTCTCAAGTCTCCACGGACATGATCTCATCAGCTTGATGTCTGTTACCTTTTGAAGTTTTTCACATTGTTTTCTGCAGAAACATTAAAGAACAACCAAAGGGGTCGAGAGGTCAAAACAAGCTGTTTCTTGTTTTTTTTTTTTTAGAGGGGATACCAGGACAGGAGGTGTAGAGTCTGACTGTGTTGCTCAAGACTTTCAAAGTCTTTTGTTTTACTGTTTGTATTCTGAGAGCCATAAGTGATTTTTTTTTTTTTTTTTTTTTTTTTTTTTGCACCTGGATAAGCAATCCCTCTGTTATGCTAGTCGCCTGATTATTATTGCTTCCTTGCACAGAAAGTATGTTTTTACTAACATTTGGGTGCAGTTTCCATTAATTATTTTTGAAGATTCTGCAGATTGTCTCACTCAATATTAAAACATTCACCCAACGTGAGATTCTGAGCACTTTGATGAAGGTTTTCATTCGAGGAAGCCTAATATTTTTCTTCATCCATCTTCCCGCAGTGCTAACAGCCAGTGGGGAGAACTGTGTGCAGAATCACAATACACAGAAACTATTTTTGGACGTCTGAAGCATAAAACTTTCTGTGAACAGAGTAGCTCATTAATTGGAGGTAAATGAAACTGCTTAAATTTCTTTAGACAATTAAATGCAGTCATTAAATACATATGAAGATAAATGAGCGTGAGAGTGCCTTTCGTAGCTAAACAAATGTAGAATACCTCGCGAAAGTACTTATTCCACTTAAACCTTTTAATGCTTTGTCACATAACTTCAGGCTTCAATACCATAGGTCAGCACATGGTATTTTATTATGTGAAGTTGAAGGAACATAGCATATAGGCTTCAAGATTGTTTATAAATAAATAAACAAAAACGTATGGCTTGCATTTTTGAATTTAGCTCCCCTGAATCAATAGTTCATGGATCCATTTTTTGCTGCAGTAACAGCTGCAAGTCTTTGTGGGTATGTCCCTAAATATCAAGTATTTCCAGCCATTGTTGCCCATTCTTTACTGAAAAACACCTGGGTGGAGAGCATCTATAGCCAGTAATTTTCAGTTGTTGCCTCAGGTTAAGGGTTAAGTCTTTTGCAGCCTTTATATGAACTTTTTCATCTCCCCTTGTGCCACTTTGAGCTTCCCCATCACTCCTGACGGAAATAATTCCCACAACATGATGCTTTCACTAAGAGGTTGGGTGTTCAGGGAGAATTCAAAGATTGTTTATTCCCTCTGTGCCACATCCAGAACAAGAAGATTACATTTATACCAAGAATTATTAGGAGTTCCTGTAATTATGCCAATAGTGACTTTGTAAAAAATAAAAAAATAAAAAATCCTAATGTGGATTTATTTTTGATCATTTAATAAATGTACTAAAATTAAAGTTTTTTTTATTACTATTATGTTTAAGTATTAGATTACACTACTGCAATTAAAGATGAAGTCACTATTTTCATTTTTTTTTTTTCTCGTTCTTTACCAGGAAGTTCAGGTAACTGTGAAGGGGGAGGTATGTTCTTACAGAAAACACATTATCAGGAGTACAATTTATTAAAAAAAAAAAGTCATGGAGAATGGCAGGATGGTGTCACATTGATGAAGAGCAGAGCGTGAGCCTTCAGACTGCTTCTGCTAAGGGATTGTTCATTGATCAGATCAGCATCTTGCAGTTAACCCCCTTTGTCTGGACATATTTGCCCCGATTTTAACACATAATCCTGCAGAATCTGTTCAGTGGGAATTGTTCCAACGAAGCTGCTTGGTTTCCCCATTTCATGCAAAGTAAGATTTGTATCCTATAAAATGTGTATCCTAACAACATGTACATTTCTATACCTACAGTTAAATGCAAATTGAAAAAGCTCACTGTGACTTAGTTGTGTTAAGCCATATATTAGTGACAAGCCTCAGTTTAAAAATTAGGGTATTGGAATGTTTTAATATTTTTTTTTATCTTTGCATTATACAGACAAGGTAAAATGTGGAAGAAAGCGTTTTAATCAGATGTAACCAAAATGATTGTTTTAGTTGTGGATATAACAACTCGGGTTCACAGAACTCTAGCACTACAGCACATCGCTCAGCACATCATCCCCACAGTGAAACATGGTGGCCACTACATGTTGCAGTGAGAAAGTTTTTCCTCAGTTTCTCTGCACACAGCCCTGATACACCTGCAGCATCCTGACACCTAGCTTAGGATGCTATTCGTAGACTTTAGTTCAGCATTCAATACCATCTTCCCAGACAAGTTGATGGGATCAGGGTCACATTGCTGTTGAAAGCTTCTTTCTATCAACTTGACAATTCCTGAAGACGGGCATGTCGCAGGGCTGTGTGCTCAGTCCGGCTCTTGTTCCCGCGATTCACCCACAACTGCGCAGCTATCTATTCCTCAACACGTTTCTGAAGTTTGCGGATGACTCCACCTCAGTGGGTTTATAACAAGCAGTGGTGAGACCCTCTACAGAGAGAACCAGTACCTGTCCCAGGGGTGTTCTTTGAACAAGCTGGTGCTCAACACCGAGGAGGGTTAGGGTTAACACCCACCTCTTCTCATTCAAGTGGAGGTGGTAGCGTGTGGACAACGTCAAATTCCTGGGCATCCAGATCACCTCAAACCTGACCTGGTCACTGAACACCTCGTTTTCTGGTCAGAAAGGCCCCACAACCACTGTTCTGCCTCAGGGAACTGAAGAGGGCTGAACTCTCGCCCTCAGCTCATCAAGAACAGAGTATCTTAACTAAACTTTTATACTTTTATGTTCTTCTTTTTGTTCTTGAAACCTTGAGCTTTCCTTTAATGCTTAATGTACTGCTTGTGTTACTGTACAAAATCCCAATAAAACACACAGCAACACAAAAACAAAACATTTTGCAGTTGCAAAGTGACAAATTGTGAAAAAAAAAAAAAAAAGAAAAACTCAAACCGGCGACAAGTGTTGCTTAAAAGGTTGCAAAGTTCTTCCGAGAGGTTATCTTATCTTTCAGTGGGGAACCACTTGAATGAGTGTGCAGACTAGTCAAAAGGGCTTGTATCATCTCCCTGTCACCCAACAAAAGCCGCTGTTAGTTTTCTGCCGGAGGAAGCGGTCCTTGACTGACGGATGGTGCGACGGCCCCACATGAAGGGAGGGGCTGTCATTCCCGAGCCTCGAGTGTTTGTAATCCACCGCTGATTTGCCTCTTTACATGGAAACTCTAGTCAACTTTTAAAAGTCCAGTCACACACCGACAATAGATCTTCTGAATCTGTGAGATACAGTCATCCTCTCAGATCCTATTTCACACTTGCCACAAAAAAAGGGATGGAGATGAGAGAAGAAGAAAACACAAGAGAAGAGAAACAAAAGCAAGCCCTGCTGTTTCTCTCATGTCCAGTTCCCACATGTGTAATTGTCTTTTCTGAGTATTGTTTGTCTTTGCTGTCCAGGAATTTGATGTTGTCAGAGGCATTCTAATCCATTGGTTGAAGTTTTCTATTCTTACTTTATTACTGTCTCTCTCTTTTCTCCTTCACCTCTTTATGTCAAACAAATGACAACACCCTTATCCATCACATTTCCCTCCTCCCCACTCTAACCTCTTTTCTTGCGCACAAAGAAGAGACGCCGGACCATTTAATACCCCTGGTGTGGGATGGCCACCTTCCTGTCTTTCTTCCCGTGGACCATCAGCCAGTGGGAGTAGTGACGGAGGGTGAGATTCTTCGATTAAGTCTCCTCTCGGCAGTTTCACTGCCGTCTCCCAGCAGCTTGCATGGAGCAGCCACCTGAGGGGGCGTGAATGTCACTTTCTGCTTTTTTTTTTTTTTTTTTTGTTGCTACTTACTGTCGTCCGTGACAGATGAAGCGCCACCCTAGAGCTGCTACTGAGCTGAAATGCCAGCATGATCACACAGCATGTCACAGTTTCTTACCACAATATATTTTATTCTTCTTACCACTAAAAAAAAAAAAAAAAATTCGGCACACAAAAGCAGTCGCTATTCTATTTTTTTTATTTTCTTTTTTTCTGTCCTCAGAGTAAACCTTGTTTCTCACTTTGTAGAAATTATCTGTATGGTCCCAACCGTTTTCTCCCCACCAGAGCAGCTCAAACACAGCCTGTTTTACCTGGCGTTACCTGCTTTAAAGACAAGTGAATCCCCAGGAAAGAGCTTCCTGCTAATCCCCCCCCCGTCAGTGGCAGAGGCGTGTCGGGAATGCAGCATGGCACACCTCTGTGGGGCTTGACCCAATAAATCAATCCACCTTGTATCGCTTCAGATGTGTCTCAGCAGTTCTTTTGCCATTCAGCGAACACCCCAAAGGGACTTTCCAACTCGTGATAGTATAAGTTGCTTTCCACCTGGGGCCAATTTCAGAAGTTAAGCTGTTGTACATAGCTGCCTCTTATCTCTTCAGTTTTTCCATCAATCTGAGTCTGCACTATTTTGACTGCCTTCTCTCCCTTTGGTCTATATATTTTTTGGTTATTATTATCTGTCTCCGTAGAGGTCATTCTGGCTGTGTGTTGTTTGGCTTGTGCTCACGCTCACTGATCTTCCACTATCTGAGAATGCAACTGTTTCAGTAATGCCTCATTTACATTTCTAAGATGTTTTTCAGTCCACCAGGCGAGCGGAGACCTGTTCCTTTGCCACGCGAGCGACGTCCTGTTGCTATGGGGTCTCCGTAAATGCATTAATGAGGGTCCGTCATAACTGCTGTGAATGTTAAGGGGCAAAGATAATTAATTTCAGAAAAAAAAATCCCATGGCAAATGCCCCTTTAGAACAATACAAACACACTAAATTATATTTAATTGAGAATTCATGCGATAGACCAACAAAAAGTAGCGCAAAATGTGAATTTATGCATTTATGTTCAGTCCCCTTAAAGCAAAGGTGGACGTTCATATGGAGCTCTGCACTGATTTCTGGATTGACCTTAAGCATAAATTTAGAATTGCTTTTGAATGGTTTAGATCAGAACACGTAATAAAATGGCCTGGTCAGAGCTATTGCTTAAATCAGATTGTAAACATGTGGCATGATATGGAAATTAGTACTGATATCAAATTTGTCTGAGTTTGAGCTACTTTGCAAATAATATTTTTTAAATGTATTTCAATTACATTACATTATAATTCAATTATAATTAAAACATACTTTTGACTCTGTGGCAAATATGTGACAAACATTACTGTTTTATTTGTTAAAAATCTTAAAATTGTTTTATCCTTTTCCTTCTACTTTGCAAATATACTCTACTTTGTGTTGATTTATCTACAAAAAAAAGAACAAAAAACATTGAATGCATTAAAATTTATGGCCATAGCATAAAAAAATAAATAAATCAATGGCTCTGAGAGAAAAGCATTGAATTTTGTTTTGAAAATCAAAATGGAATTTGAATTACTCAAAACACAGAGCCATGTTTCGCTATATATATAGTTTATGTTTGCACTTCCAAGACAAATATTCTTGGAAGTTACAACAGTGGATTATCTATCCAAAACTCGTATCCAATGCCCTTTCACTTGTTTGCCATTAAGAGTATAAATTCCTTATTCTGTTTATCCTCTCAGTTTTATTTTTGGGTCCTTGATATCCTCACTTGTAAAGTGATGGTAAGTAAAGCTTTTACATTTTTAAATAGTAGCCCTGTTGTAACAAGTGTTAACAAACTGACCCCTAAGCTGGATATGAAAGTATTCCCAGTGATGAAACGCTGCTTTAAGCCTGCTGGTACTTTGTGGGTTTAAAGAGGCAAACGTTCCAAAGCCTTGTTACAGCCACGGATCAGTCAGCCTGCGCGGTGTCAGTAGATCAGAAACTTCTATTAATAGAAGAGGAGGGGTGTGTGGGTAGATCATAGAAACTGTGCATCTGCTTCATCATTTATCCAGATTAAACTTGCGGTGTCTTTTAAATGGCAAAGGTATGCAGCTTACCCTGCCATGTGTTCACAGTGCTAAAGATGGGGCCATATATAGTGTTGCAAGGGCAGAGGGGGGACCAACTTCTGACGTTAAAGGAAGTCTATTTGTAAAGGTTCTGCTGTAGCTGAGAAACAAATGGTAAAAGTCACAAAGTGGATGAAGCTGTTTGTTTCCTAGAACATGACTCATTGGAAAACCAAGGCAGGCGAAGGCTCAAAGGCAGACACCTGATTAAACTGATCTTATTTTAACAAGACGAGCTGCTAAGGTGGGCTGAACAATAAAAAAAACTAAAACTGAACCGAGGTCAAACAAAAAATGTAACCAAGACCCGAACTGAAACAATGATTTGCGTAAAGATTGGCTAAAGTGAAAAAGAAGCTTGAATTTTTTTAAACACACAGGCAGAGACAATGAACAAACTACTCAATAAAACAAAGAAGAAGAAAGCACACCCTCCGGTGTTGTACACAGTTTTGTACATCCAAGATTTGTTGGTGTGCACTTTCTTTAACTTTTTCCATTTGGCTTGGTATTCCTTTTAAAAAGTAGTGACATGGTGAAATACATCAAAGTATACTCTATCCAACATCAGCAATTCTTTCAGGTCTATGTTCACAGCTATTGAAATGATAACTGGACAAGGCTTTGGAAAATAATAATAAAAAAAAACTTATCTGCAAGACTGTGCCAAGCAGCTTATGAAGGAAGCCCATTTAATTAATTTGCATAAGAGATCTTTTTCTTTGGCTTTCATCCATCCATACCTTCTGTGCCAGGGACTGACCTCCAGGGTCCTCAGGCTTAATTTTATTTGTAACACTGAGTTTTCAGTAACAACCTCCACATCAAAGACTATCATTGTTAGCATGACCTGGTAGAACTTTGGTATGATAGGTTTACTAAGTGGAAAATATTGGATATCTGAGTTTCTGACTCGTATCGCTGGCCTTAACTGCTGATTCTGAACGTCATGCAATTCTGCTCATGGGCTGATTTCTCTGTGCATTCTGGTCAGTAGGTCAGAGGCAGATGCATCCTGGAGAGGTCACCAGTCCATCACGGTGTACCAGAAAGACATACCAAGACACACAACCATGCACACACCCTCAAACCTAATGAAAATTTGGCCAATTATCTTAACATGTATGTTTTTGGACTGCGGGAAGAATAACAGTACATAGAAGAAAAAAAGGCTTACATCTTCTTCAGCTAACTTTTAAAATTGGCAAGCGAGTCTTGTGGTTCAGTATGAACAAGTTGCACCATCCGGTCCCTCCTTTAATTCTGTGATAACCTCCAACAAGAGTGACACCATATCCTCCATACTTAATTTTAAAAAGTGCTTCAGGGAAAAAATTGAAATGAAAACTCTCTCTTCCTGTATCATATACTTTTACCCCTGCAGGCTACTCCTTACTTCATCTGCTATTTTTAATAGCGAGGAAAGACTCAAGACATGCTTTTATTAAATATTGATTGCTTTCAGACTGTCCAAATGCACACCGCAACACATTTAATTCACAACTAGAGGAATAATTAGTTGCCTCCCACCAAGGCCTATAGTAAACTATGCCACAGCGAATATCTGACCAACGAGTTCCAGTATAAATAATAATAACGCTGCACACTACAGCAGATATTGACTGTCGAGTATTGAGAAACGGTTCTTCATTCTGTAGCTCTTATCATTAAGAAGCTGCTACTGTGGCAGAACAAATTAGAAACATGGTCTATATTACAGCATTTACAGATCCATGGAAAGGTTTAAGAAATATCTGACAGAAAATCATTGACGTGAGTTAGATTGCAGCATAAATGCCAGAGATTATTTGGTTTTCTCATTTTTTTCTTTTCATGCACTTTCTTTGATCATTAATAAAATCAAAATGTTGATGGTGAACAAATGCTATTTTTTGATAGATTTATTATATTATTGCGTTAAGCTATGCACCAACAGTAAACCTTTTTTTAGGGATCTTAGCGCCAACAAATGTTGATAAATAAAAAATGAATTAGCTTAATCAGAGACTTTACCGTAGAAAAAGACATTGTTAATCATCAGACCTGCATGCACAAAAAAAATCAGGAATGGAAGTCATTAGTTTGGGACTTTTAAAATATTTGTTTAAATTGTTGTCAATAAAATATTTTTAAGCATCAGCTTCCAATTAATTGTTTTAATCTTCTAAAGCCAAACCTATCCTATACATGGGCTCTGATATGTGAACACAACAGTCACAAGATTTTTTCTTAACAAATTGTACCTCAGCAATTTATTTATTTTTTTTAACAATTTTGTGGCCATCAATGAGTTTCTGGGTTTTCATCACCGTACAGGTCAGAATTTCATGTTTGCCTTCCTCTTTCACGCCAAGCCCAGTTCTGATTACTCTTTTGGACTTTGACCCAGTTGGAAAATACGACTGCGTCCAAATTGCAGCATTCTTGCTGTTGATGTGTGCTGAAGTTCAAGAATTTCAAGGTAATCAATCTTTGTTTTATCCACTTTGTGGAATGCATCGGTACAGCTGATAGCAAAACATCCTGTTTTTTAAATATTAGATTTCAGTGGGATTTATAGTAGAGGGAAATATGAGAAACTATAAAGATCCTTTATAATAAGAACACTGACTTGTCAGGAGGAACAAAAGTGTAACTAATACTTTTAAATAATCCAAGCGAAGCAGCTTACATAACAACACCCTACTTCTAAAATGCTATTATCAAAAGCAGACATTTATAATGGTCTTAATTACATCTGTGGTTGACAAGTGAAAATGTCTACTCCGAGAAAAATATAACAGCCAGGATATGGCTGAGCATTTGACAGGTGTTGCTCTTACAGAGTATGTCTTTCTCCCGCGAGAAAAACTGTCAGCATCCTTCCCTTATCTGATTTCTGTAGGGCTGCTGGTCCACTGTCTTCTGCAGACGTGCAAAAGACAGTGGATATGTACATATCTGTCAAAGAGTGGTGGTTGGTGAGGCTTCTGTCTCCTGGAGTCATGGTGACTCAGAGAGTGTAATGCAGGTGGTGGGATTGCTGACAGTCGACACTGGCTTTCTGGTAAATCATCAAAGAGAGACGTTCAGGGCCTGTTGGAACATGGTAACACCTTTACTGCCTTTACGATAACCCCCACTTCTAAAGCACACACATTAGCGCATATACAGACAGACAGAAAGACAATGTCTGACCCACATACAAATGCAGGGGGTGGTTTGACATAGTTGACCCCATCACCTTTGCCCCTTGCCTAATTTCAACCTTGTTTAGGGAAGGGGTGGGGGGCTTGGTCTCCCCTCGTCCATTTACATTCTGTCTGTGTCTGTCTCTCTCTCTCTCTGACTGTTCGTCTCTCTGCAGACCTGAATGAGTGTGGGCTGAAGCCGAGGCCCTGCAAGCACAGGTGCATGAACACGTATGGGAGCTACAAGTGCTACTGCCTAAATGGCTACATGCTGATGCCTGATGGGACCTGTGGAAGTGAGTCTCTCACATGCACACACATTTTATTCTACACTTTGTCTGTATTGGTGTGGATATTTATTTTCTCTCTTTGCGTAAACTCCCCTCTTCCTAACCTTTATGCACAGCCATGGTGTGTTCCATGATACAATAACTAATGGGTGCACATTACTTTTTCTTCTAATTTATAGTGGTAAAGTGTTATAAGTATAAGTTATTGACTGCCACACACTTTTTTGTGGCCGTCAATAAGATCCTGGATTATTTCTATTTGAGCACATTTTTTTTGTCAAAAATGGTTCAACTCAGTTAAGTTGGTTGTTTCCTTAAGTCTTCAGTTCAGATCAGGGTGATTGCAGAAAATTAATGTTCCCTGTTTTATCATTCTGAAATCTTGTTTTATCATAATTGACCTGCTGGACTGCAAAAAACCTCAAATTTGTGCACCCAATTCATGTTTGGAAAAATATCTCAAATTTTTATATTTTGTAATTGTTTCACTGTGGGAATAAGGGATTCAAATGCATCATGAAAAACCCAATATTAACATGCTGTTAATAATCATTGTGAATGTATGTAAACTTTAGTCTGGCACTGCAAATGCTTGCACCATTGTTTTTGGAAAGTTCTTGCCCTTTGTGATAAAAATTCATTTTTCTGCCCGTGTAAGGGCCCTGACAGCAGCCCTGCAATCCTTTGATAGACTGCTTTGATTAAAGCCCCGTGTTGATCTGCTTCATTATAGCTGCTCCTCTCTCGGAAAGCCTCCTGTGAAGAGCCCTTACGGCGGTAAAATGAAAAATATAAAAGAAAGTCTTCTAACCCTCTAGTGAATATATAGTTTTTATTGGACGCCGTGAGGTTTTCCTTCATAATACGAGCCGCCGCCGGTGCACGTCTCCCATCTCCTGCAAGTTCAGTTCCACCCCCAGCCCCCGATTACTATTTCTCCACACATTTTCAGTTCAGGATTATATGACTGCTGCTACCTCTTTTTAATTTGCTCCTTTTTTAAAGATAAGATAAAAAAAGAAAATGAATTCTTCCACCTTATAAAGTCTGACTTGTTCTCCACTTGAGGCTATGTGAAATTAGTCTAGGTGTTGTTTTTGTGATGGTGTTAACCACCTTGCTTTTCGTCTTTTCTTCCCCTGCTGTGGCTTTGATCAATGGATCGCCGTGGCATTTAATCAGCCCAGACTGCCTGTGTCATCAAACTGTACTCCAGGGAGCCTGAAAACAGCCAAAGTCGCTGCAGCAGCATGAGCCCTGCTTTTAATTTCCTTTTTAGGACATGAATTTATCAGGGGAGCTCAAACCATTTCTGCTCCATTATTTTATTATTTTGGAGGGTCTTGATCTTCCCTGTGTGAATCAACAGGAAATAGGCCGTACCCTGCCACAACAATACGGTGAAGATGGATAATCAGACTCTCGGTGTAAGAAATGATCAAAGGGCCTGAAGGAGGGAGCTTTGAGCCAAGGTGTGAGCACACAGCATCGGCTCACCAGAGGAATCTAATAATGGCAGTGCTTGTGTTGTTCTCTTGGCTGCACCCAGGGTCAAGCTGGCAAATATCAGAAAAGGCAGACGAGTGGCACTGCTCTAACAAATTGGCCAGAGGATAAAAGAGATGTGCGTGTGTGCGTGTGTGTGTGCGTGTGTGTGTGCGTGTGTGCGTGGATGTGAGTGAGTGGAATAAACTGTTCCTCTTTGAACCCCCTTGTGGCACATGCTTGAGTTAATATGTGGTTTGCTTCTTTTTTCATCAGACGCTCGGAGTTGCGCCATGGCCAACTGCCAGTATGGCTGCGAGGTGCTGAAAGGAGAGGTCCGATGTCAGTGTCCGTCACCGGGCTTGCAGCTGGCCCCAGATGGAAGAACCTGTGTGGGTGCGTCCCAGTCTTAATATATCCTCTGGCCTGAAAACTGAGATGTTGCCGATAGACTCCTGTCTGCCAGCGACTGAGGTAAAGCTGAGCGGAAAAATTCGAACCAATAACGTCCTTGCAAAATCAATGCGGCCTACTTCCACGAATTTTTGAGCTGCAAACTTTCAAACTACCATCTGACAAAGCATCCCTCCCCTACGCCTTCCCCATTCAGCTCCAGCAGACTAGCGGTAGCAGCAATTAGCAAACACCTGGAGGAACTTTGAGTTTGCTGAGCTAAAGCTACTTCTCAGTCCAATATTCGTTGGAAATGGCTTAATGGAGAGAGACTGCTGTAATGATGCGCTGAAGGTGGAGCGTCAGAAACAGCAAGAGCTTCTTAAAGAGACAAAGGCCCAATTTCAATTGAGCACCAATTTAAATTATAACACCATGTTTCTTTTAAGTAATTTTTGAAGTCTACAGCATTTTTTTTAACAACTGAAGATAATAAAGTCACTTTACTGCTATAAAATGGCACTATTTTGCTCGGAAAATACATAATTGACCTAATCCTCTGAACAGATCATGCATCTCTACTTTTTGTATAAATAATCATCAGTTTCTCTGTAAATAACTGCCCATGTCATGAAATTTAAGAAAACTATTTTGACATTTATGACATTAGAGTTTAAAGACTGAAGTGGACTATCAGGGAACCCAGTCTGAATTCACACTAAATGAAGGTGATACAGGATTTATTCACTGCACCTAAAATGACTTCTCACAACTTTGTAACAGAACCTGCCTTAAAAATTTCTTCACAATCTCTTTTGAAAGCAAAGCAGTGAAGGTGGGAATATCTAAAATATTTCTCTGTTAATTTTTCTTCCCCTTGTCAAGAATATTATGAATCTATCACTGCTCCTGCCCACAGAGAGACTCCACTCCTCTTACAATCTGTCTATTTCACAGCAGAGAGAAACCAATCCTCCATTCATTACAGATTTTATTTTTGGTGCTGCAGCTTAGATGGGTAACTTAACGGATAAGATGTGTGGAGGGTGGGGAGGAAGGTTAAAGCAGTTAACCTATGTCAGTATTAATACCTTGGTTGCTACAGCGTTTTCCTTTAATGTTGTCTTTAACTGCTGGTTAGATATTGTGTGGGCGGGTTTTTCAGGCAGACATCAATTTTGGAAGAATGACAGAAGGAAAGAGAGACTGGAGCTCTAAGAAGGTGAAGCATGACTTTACATTAGTTGGATCTTATTTTTTAGGGTGATTTTTGCCATCTGTCTATGGACTGTAGGTGAAAAATAGCCTTCTGGCTGACTCTGGCATATTGACAGAAATGTTATTAATTTACAGTGTAATAGAGAAATACAGTCAAATTCAAAGCATTTTGGGGTCATTTCTATACAACTATAGATTACAGGATTGTCTATAGTTGTATAGACGATCCTACTCAATAATAAATAACTGCACTCAATACACGTTTTTGTCAGATGTGTCATTATTTTTGCCAAGCACTGGAAAAATACCAAAATTGTCACCAAAGTTTAAGATGTTCACACACAAGCCAGGAACCTGCAATGAAGTGGAATTTCCTGAACACCAATAATTCCCTCAATATTCAGACAATTTAAACGTTGCTGCAAGATGGCAGACTGGTGACCAAGAACTCTCTGGTTTTAAAATCCATGGCTTCAAGTCTTACATGTAGCTTCCCACACTGCCAAGTTACAAAAACATCTGGAGAAAAAATATAATGGTCAGATAAGATAATGACATAGTTATTTCACAATGTGTGAGAATGAGTAAAGTTGATTCTTCCACCATTGTGATGGAGGAAGCAGCACCTTGTGGGGTAAAACGTGGACCTAACTGGGTGATTTAACAAGACAATGACCCCAAATACACATTGAGACTTTTTTTGTGAGAATTAAACAAACTTATAGGGACCTTTTGGGATCTTCTTCCCAAAATTCCAATATCAACTCCATTGGAAATCTGTGGATAATGGTTAAAAACTGGGTTGATGTTAGAAAACCAACCAGCTCTCATGAACTTGACCAAATCTGACAGGGAGGTCACAGAATGGTCTAGTCATAGTTTGCTAACAGTAAACTAGCCAAGTGAACATATATTTTTTTTGAGGAAATTCAGACTAAATTCAAACTAACATAGTCCGCATTGCCTTTGAATTAACCAAAGATGTGCGACAAATCAACATTTCGCCATGTTTAAAAAATTGTTTAAATAAATAAATTGCTCAGCTGAGATGTGCACCAAATGAGTGAATTTTTTTGGGCGGTTTGTACTAGTCGCTAAATATTAATGCTCACATTTCTGCTAAGGTGAGCAAAAGACCTACTTGTAATAAGGCTTTAAATTATGAAATAAGGCATTGCGCTGTGCACAGAGAAGAAAATGCTTTGTTCATAAATGAATGTTAAGCAGAGAAGGTGAAGCAATCTGCTGCCTTGAATAACAGTGGTTTATCAGATATAATTTCTGTCCTTTAATATTGAAGATCTGCATTGCCTGACTTTTATTATAGCCAGAGGTTATATGGTTTCTAAATTGACATATGGAACTATTTGGCTTAATTTGTTCAAATACCTTCTTTTTTTTGTAATAACCTGATTTTTTTTTCCCTCCCGTAGATGTGGATGAATGTACAGCAGGGATAGCAGTGTGTCCCAGGTTCAGGAAATGTATTAACACCTTTGGAAGCTACATCTGCAAATGCCACGAAGGGTTTGACCTACAATACATCAACGGGAAATACCAGTGCATAGGTGAGGTCACAGTAATAAGGAGACACGATGTAATACTTTTATGTACGCACGAACCAAATTAACAATTATTCATTAACTGGTGTGGACATTTCATTATTATGAAATATGTTTTAAAAAAGTTTGTTAGTAAGTTTTTATATCAAACAAGGGCAGAAGTATTTTTTTAACATTTTTACCACCTGAAGATCTAGAAGTGAATAACTTCCCTTCCTGTCCCCCTGATTGTGCCTCTGTTAAAAATTGAGAATCACTTCCATTGCATTTCCATTAGTTTTAACCCATAATCATCAAAGCTAACAGAAATGAAGGCTCAATATAGATTTACAACGCTGAGTGTGACAAACCTACATAAGTTTTGCTTTGAAAGGGCTTATTATTTATAGATCAAATGTCTCACTTCTCAGAAGATGCTTACATGACCTTGCTGTGTCCCTCTACCTCCCAAGTAACCCTCATAAACGATTTTTCACAGGCATTCATGAAAACATAGGTGCTTCTGTTAAATAAACTTTGAGCTTCCCCTCATGTGCACATTGAGCAATAACCTTTTGATATCCCACTGTTGTGTCTGAAGGGTTTCCTCACTCGCGCTCTGTCGCTGAATGTTTTCATGTTCCTATTATCTTTCAGACGTGGATGAGTGCTCTTTAGGCCTGAGCCACTGCAGCGGCTTCGCCACCTGCTACAACACGCCAGGCTCATACAAGTGCAAATGCAGAGACGGCTTCAGGGGGATGGGGCACGACTGTATACGTAAGTACTGCCTGGGAACAAAAGATGCTGGCACCGATGTTCGCCACCGCAGAAGGGCCAGTGGGGCCCCCCGTTTTGTTTTGTTTTCTTTGGCTTTTTCTTAAAAAAAAAAAAAAAAAAAGTTAGGCAAGCAATAAAGAGGGAGGAATCATCATGAAAGCCAGGAGTTGGTGCTGGAATTTCTTTCTTTGTAATGGTTGTCAGTCAGTGCTCAAATGACTCCGCTTCCCTTATCTCATGTGCACAGAGCAACTCTGTTTCTGTTAGGTGACAATTTCAGTCAGCCATTTTCATCAAATGGAAATGGTGTTCCTCTTTTTAATCGCTGACGTGAAGTTCATTAGCTTGCAGCAGTCCAGTGCAAATGAAGTCATTTATTCTTTAATTTTACTCAACCACCGCATGTACTCAGCCAGTGTTTTGGTATAATGAGCGAAGAAGACGCCTTTTGCAAACACTTCAGCATGTCACCTAACTGAAGTTTGCAACACATAGAGAGAGAAGACAGGGGGCCAATTTCAAAGTTTTCTTTTGCTTATCCCTTTTCAATTCAGTCTGCAACCTGATTCGAGATTCGAGAACCACAAACTCAAAACTCTTTAACGAAAAAGAATAACTGAAAGAAAGGAGTAACTCGATAATAAAACATATATATTCGTGCAGTTATTTATTATTTTAAAGAATGTATATTAAGGGTATATAACCTAAGTTGTTTTCCTTTCCCTTTTCAGTAGAAATTGGGCTTATTGTTCATGATAGAAATTGGTATAAAGGCTGCAAAGAAAGAAACTAAGCATAAAACAACCATGACACAAGAAAACATAGCTATGTGTGACTAGAAAGTGTGATTTCATCAATCTAAGATAATGTAAATTCGGTAACACTTTATTTGAAGGGGGGTTAATAAGACTGTCATTATCATTACTGATATAAATTTGTTATAAAAGAATTACTGATTGCACTTTAAAAATCAGGTAACTTTATGTTATTAAAGGTAAAGTTTAAACAGTAATGATTTCTTGGTTAATGTCAAGTTGTCATATCAAAGACATTTTGAATAATGTCAACTTTGTATTAAAAGTGTCATAATTTACCGAATGACGCTTTATGACAACAGTCATAAATATTCATGAAGGCTCATTCATGTTCATGACAGGTGTTATGTCATGTTTATGACTGTGTCATGACAGTCTTATTCACCCCTTCAAATAAAGTGTTACTGTAAATTCTTCCAGTTAAAATTTGACATTCTAATGTTTCCTTCAAAATGTTTTCTACATATAAAGCACCTCTTGTTAGAAAAAGAAATGTTTTCTAGGAGCATTTGCTGGGAGAGATAAGTATGTAATGGCAAGTCCTTCAGGTAGACATTGTAATTTTGAACCGAAATTCAATTGAATTTATGCTGAAAACAAAACTTCCCTCAGTGCGCTACAAGACAAAGAAATTTCCAACTACAGAGATTTCTTTTGTCAAGATATTTATCTATTCTCTGTTTGAACAGCTTTTAATCAGCTCCATATATCGTAATGGTGACTCAAATTAGTAATGCAAGCTTCTCTAAGTTCTTTGTGTCAATAAATTACATTTTAATGTTACTTCTCTGATTTGGAAATAATTAACAGATGGACTGTGATTCAGTATATTTAAAATTTTTTGCATTTTTGACAAAAATGTGATGTAATTAGGCTTTTGAAAATTAATCTTGGAAGCAATTGACTTTTGTTTTTCTATGAATATGCTCGAGAGTTGACTCTCCTCTGCAACTGCAAACTTCTGTGTCAGCCAGACATGAGCGAACCGGGTTGTTTCAGTCTGCTTATATTTAGTTAACAGATATCACTGAGAAGTTTCAGAGGGTGAAATAAAGCTCTCACTGCAAAAGCCAGGCTAATCACTGCAGTTAGTCTGCAATTCTGTGCCTCATTAACTCCTAAGTGCTCATCTTTCAGCCCTCCATCTGCATTCTCTTATCATTGCAGCCATTCCAAAGGTGGTTATTGACCCCCCGAGACCAGGCAAACTGCCTCCCAATCATCACAACCACATCCCAGACTTGGATCACAAAAGGATTACCACAGTCCTCCCACCAATGACTCCAAAGAAAACCTTCCCCGTCGTTCCAAAATCACCACTCACAACTACAACCGAAGCCCCGCCGGCCCCCAGGCCGATCACCCCACTTCCACGCAAACCAGCAGTTCCCACTCGAAAGCCCTTCATCCCTACTCGAAAGCCATCAATACCCACACGCACACCCTTCGTCCCTCCGAGGGTTGTGGTTCCCACAGGAAAACCGCCATTCGTAACCCCTCTACCAGACAACACCATTCAGAGGGAGGTGACCAAACAAAGAGGAGATGTGCACAGTAAGAACCAACATCTCATTTTATTTTGACAATTACATGAGCACTGATAATCGTTATCAGCATATGAGGCCGCCTTTTGGTGCAGAGTGGGACCATCTACAGTTTATTTATTTATTTCTGAGATCAGCTATTGTGTCTTTGACAAATAACTAAACCAGTGACGCTGAACGCAACAGAAAAGCTGCAGGCTATTAAACAAAAGCAATGAGGTAAAACACTCGATAAAACAAAGGGACACTCCAGAGCTGCTTAGATTACTGACACACAACCTTGTATGTGACGCATACCACCTGCTAAACGTTAGGCTGCACTTATCTGTGTATTTGAATGTGAAGTTCTATTACAAATAGCTACCAATGAGCTTTTTTTCCTCAAAAAAGCTTTTTTTTTTTTTTTTTTTTTCTGGTCATTATATATATATATATATATATATATATATATTATACTCCATAATCTACACATAATGTTTAATATTTTATGAATATCTTTATTTGACAAAAATCTTTTAGGATGTCATACAAAGAGAAATATTACTCACTACTATTTTTTCTGTTTTCGTAGGACCAGCTTCCATTGTTTGTAATTTGTAATCAGTCTTCCTAATTGCACAGTTCAGGAAACATTTTCATCTTCAAATGATGTTATTTCTGGCTTATCTACCGTGTTTCCCCGAGAGTAAGACAGTGTCTTACTTTCTTTTTATCCCCAAAAGCCGCACTATGTCTTACTTTCGGGGTATGTCTTATATTGGAAAAAAATTGTCGAATTTTTTGTTTTAACCATAAAACGCGGAAGTGGGCAGGAGGCGGCGCTCATTAAGATCAGAGGGAGGTGGCAGACGCGGCGACGCATGGAGAGGGGGACGGCGCGGACGTGGGCAGGAGGCGGCGCGCAGCTAGATGAGAGGTGTTTCCCCGAAAAGTAAGACATATGTCTTACTTTCAGGGTACGACTTATATTAGCCGACCCCCCTGAAGCCCCCGATACGTCTTACAATCGGGGGTGTCTTACTATCAGGGAAACACGGTATGTGCCACATTGTGGTTACAGCACAACATGAATCATTGACACTTATTTCATTAAAAGTACATTGACCTTCTTCATTTTTACTCGACATTTGTAATTAAAATAATTTATCTAAGTAGTTTTAAAAGACACAGAAAGAGGTTGAAATCAAATCTTAAAATGTCTTCGCCTTTCAAATGTTTAAGTAGATGCGAATTGCGTTGTTTTAGAATGGGTCCTGCTATAAAGTTCTGCAAAAACATAAATTAAGTAAAAGTATTCATGCTCCCTAGCATATTAATGAAAAACAGCCATTGAAAGTCACGTTTGCCACACAGAGTACACAGAAAACATGTACAAAAACGGTGATCTGATCAAATGTGACCACAATTTAACTTTCTGTCTTAAATGTCCAACTCTAAGCATGGTGGAAAAGTAACACTGCACTTCACCCTGTAAACAACACCCGCTCCTGTAAAAAGAACAAAAGGTTATTCGACAGTGTTGTTCTCAGGGTACTGAATCCAAATACACTGCAGAGTTTTCAGATTTTCATGATTGAAATATTTTGGAAACTGCACCAGTTTCCACATTCCACAGTCATGCAATATATCAAGTTGATTTTATCGTCTAACATCGCAATAAAATACATTGATGTTTGTGTTAGAAAAGGTAAAAAGAAAAAAAGTTCAAAGGGTTCAGCAGTGGTTTTGACAGTTACTGTCTAAACATAAATAAACTCCCAAGTTTTAGTGAAATTTAGACCTTATTTAGACAAACAATGAACTAACACATTTTCTTTCTTTAGGTATCACTGCCAGTTGCAATTATTGAGAAATGATTGTGTTGTCATGAGCCGTTAATGTTGCACCAAAATAAGACATCTAAGGCATGCGACCTTCTTGAAGGACTGTACATATGCATCTTATAGGGACGGTATTATGTATTTTCCACGCACATAGTGCCATTTTCTATATATATTATTACATATGTTATAAATGGTTTCTGATGAACTTCATCTAGATGTTCCACCCTTCTTCCTGTGAATCGCCTGTCCTTATGACCCAGGGTTGCTCAACGGTCCTCCTACATCCGTTGCCTGCACAACTTTTTCTTTTAAAAGTTTTAAGTTATTCAACAATCTGTTTCCAAATAAGGCATTGATCATCGCTGCTCTCCTGTTCGTTTCGTTCCTGTTTTATGACACTCTTTCTAAAAACCACGATTTCTTATGATTAGATAGAAAAAGGAAGTAGAATTAAAGCAACGTTTCCAGGAGACAAAAACAATACACACAACCAGATTGATTTTATTGAAGTTTGAGTCTATTGTTGGGTCAAGTTGTTACTTATTTGATTAATTTCGAAGGTATCTTCATTTATTGTTACTGTTAAACTAAAATCTCTCGCATGGGGAAGTGGGATGATCTCGGGTTTTCTTGACAACACATATAACAAAATAATTTGAATAAACAATGATAAAATAATGGATTAGCTCAACGTTTCTCGCATATATAAAGAGTAGTTTGCTTAAAACCCAGATGTTACACCGGTTTTCTGCTGAGATGAAACAGTTCAATACAAAAAAAAGGGATTAGACACTCTGGTTGCCATTCGTCTTGCCAGATGGCACCTCATAATTAGAAAACCGAATAGGGAAAGAAGATTGCATTAGCACCTGTCCGCACAGCTTGAGGAAGACATCAAGTCTAATAGTTTTCACCCCAGCAGAGTAATTCAAGAAAGCAGAGCTTCCTGTAGGTGATATGATGAATAGAAAATGGGAAGGGAGGGGACATAGCACAGAGTAATTATTCAAATAATTAATCAGAAATCAGAAATGAAACGAGTGCCTCTCTTTGTGCAAGTCAACAAGTGTTTTCAGGAGAACAGGATGCGCAAATGCACTTGTGTACTCTGAATGATGAATGAGAGTGTTTTTATTTGGACGTGTGCCGTCAACATCTCCATATTAGTGATTTTTGAGATATACTAAGTCACAAAACAATACATAAATTCATGTTTCTGTCCTATTTTCCATGAAAAATGTTTTATACGCAGCTGATGTTTCGACTGCCAAATTTTACTGATGGTTTGATATTTTTGGGGTTTCATGCGACACCATTCCCCTTACAAACATGGTACGTCCAGCTGGTCACAAAGAGTTTCAATACTGGCCTCATCTGACCAGCTTATCGTCTCCCAGTATTTTTAAGGCTTTTTCAAATGTCCTGCAGCAAACTTTAAAGAAACTCCATCATAGTTTTTTTTTAGCAGTGTGCCAGGAGCCTGCTTAGAGGTGGTTAAGTGCATTAATTGGTGTTCTCTTTAAAACCACTGTTCTTGTTCATCCCAGGTTTTTCAGCCAATGTTCCTTGGCTTTTGGACGACTCCTCTGATTATTTTTTGACTCTTCTGTCAGAAATTCCACAAGTAACTTCTGGACGTGACTGGTTTTTGGTATTCTCTTCATTTCTGGATTATGGTTCCCTCATTCGTAAATGTACAGCCACATGACAGGCTGCTTCTTGTGTGATGCCTAAAGACAAACCTCTTCTTAGGCCATCAGTTAGGACTAAACCAGCTGATGTTGTTTTGTACAGGATATACTGCATGATTACTTTAAAAATACATTTTACACAGATTTTGCCTGATTTCTTGATTCTTTATGCCCTGTTGTGGATTATTCTCTTGTGTTTAATATGTTCCTGTCTTGCATTTCATTTTAATCACACATAATTTAAGAACTTATTTGGTTTTATTGCTTGGTTTGTTACCATTATCTAGTGTGACTTTCATGTCAAAAGCCCAATGTCTTGTAAATAACCCAGTAAGAAATAATATTTTCCCTTGAGAAAATAGTCAACATATTCAATCCTTTCTTTTATCTCTGTACATTCTATATTTTATGACAGGTTTTTCTTTTCAAAATGTATTTACTTTTCTCCTTTTTTCTTATCCCTTGTTCCTTTTTTATTTTTATTTTTCCACTGCAGTTTCTATTTGCACAGACACATGATTAGCATCAAAGCTCTCAACCAAAATGCAAACAAGTAAATTTCCCAAATGTGCCTTTTTTTGAAAGTGCAAAACCCCCCACAGGATAAGAAATCCTCAGTCCTGTGTGACAATTAAAACCCTTTTAACACTCTCTGTGTTCTGAAAAAAAAGAAAAGGAAATAAGTCCCCTCCATTTGACTAAAAGCAACTGATTATTTAAGCTCCATAAAAACAGACTTTTAGGGATGCAAGCTTTAATTAAAGTTGACTATTTTGCATCTGTTCAGCTGAAAATCTTTGGTCTGCATTTAGAAAAAGCAAATGGGATCCTAAAATCAAATCCCTTTTCAAAAGTTTGGACTCTGTGGAAAGATGAAAACAGTCAAACATAAAATAAACCAGCGTTTTATAGCACCAATGCCGTTTTATTTATGTAAACAAATTTTATTTAAGCACAATTTATGCAAGTCCTACACAATGACATTAAAGTAAACCAAAAACATATACAACATGAACCTCTACATGCAAATATACGTGGCTGCATAGTCCCACAGAATGGGGTGAGAGTACTGTCGATGCACGGTCAGCCCATTTCCTGATCTGAGACGTTGGTGAAGCCTTGCAAAATCTGTCCTGTAACAAACAGGAAGTCAGTGAAGTGCTTTCTCACTTGTATGTTGTGCCATCTGCAACCAACATAAGGGTCGGTTTATTTTGACTAAATTTAAGGAATTGCAAATAGTTCAATACATTTGAATATGTTTTTCTAACTGGAGAGATTTGGTCTCTGAGATATGCAACTTTAAGGTTTTAAACAGCCATGCCCTGCCTAATTTAACAGAGCTTCTTCACTGCTACAGTCCCTCTTGGTCACACAGGCCTGAATCTTGGTCCTTCCCACTTGTAAGCAGAAGCTTAGAGGAAAAATATCCAAACAAACCTTTGCATTTTAAGTTATCAATTACTTGTGATTAGCAAAGTGTTTTAATCAGATTTTCTTTCTCAAAAAAATCAAAAAGAAAAAAAAGGAAAACTGTAGGAGAGAATATAATGCAATTTTCTCGTCCGATCTCTTCAGTGTGCTTTACATCCACTCTGTGTACAAGATTAGAAAAGGGTGCTTTATCTTGACACTGAAACCTAGACACACACACACAGGCACACACACACAGAGATAGAACGGGATGCCGAGGATTGCTGGAGAGCCTGGTGTATGCATGACCTCTCCCACTCTCAGATTTCTTCGGTTGACCGACTTGTGCACTCTGCCAGGTGGTCATGAACCTACAAGACGACAGACTGATTCAGGGCACGTGCTCAGGAATTTGAAGGATTAGTTCAATATTACACAATAATCAATTCATAGATGACTTTTGATAATTTGATATTATTAACATTTAGATTTTAAATTCTCTCAAATTTATACATTTTGCTATCTATATATAAAAAAAAACTTCTGTCTTGCTGCAGAAGACCAAAAGATGGTTGACCTTTCATAACAGCTTAGCCTCGTGCAGTTTGACCTTAGTGGGGAAAGACAGAGGCTACGTTGTCCCTGTGTGTCGTAGAAAAACAACATAACACAAAAGACTCAAACTGACTTTCACCATGAGAGCTATGGAAGTGAAAGAAGGAGTAATGGTGAACGAACGGAGTCAATATTCTGACCATGATTCCCAGAGAGAAATCTTTTACAGGCTTCTTTTACCGAACTGAACTCCCTGCAGACGAGCAAATCCGCCTCATCTCAATCTGCTTCACCTTAGAAGAGCTCATAACAGAGGTGTTTCTGAAAACCTGCCTTCTCGCTCTCTCTGTTATCAAGGTGGAGAAAGACTTTTTCCCCTGATCACGGCTAACTGAGAGGAGGTCATGTCTCATTTTGCAGGAATCATGACCACATGAGATTTACTCCATTCAATTGAATTCATCTTTATTTATAAAGCACCTTCAACCACAAATGAAACTCAAAGCACTGAACAAGCAAAACCTTGAGATAAAGCAGACAGCAGGAAAGAAAACAAAACATTCTTTCTTTATCAAGCCTTAGTAGCAATTTTAAGATAAAGGGTTTATAAAAAAGACTAATTCCCAAAGCAAGGAAATGCAAAATAATAATATAAATCAATTAAAGTTAAGAACAGTAAATAAAAGGCACATAAAACAAGCCAAAATGTAAGCTGAAGACATTTTTTATGAAGTATGCATTACTAATGAGGAAATAAATACCATGATAGGCTTACAGCTTCTTTGAAAAGTAAATGAATAAATAGAATAAAATGCTTGGAGTTCCAGTGTTCCTTACCAAAAAGAAGGAAGCTAATTCCAGAGTAAAGGAGCCTGGAAACTAAAAGTCTCCTACTCTTGCTTTGACTTTTCCAGGGTTGACAAGAAAGCCTGCATCTGGGGGATAAAGTGCTCTTGTAGGATAGTAGGCAATGGGTAAAAATAGGCTGTTGAGGACTTCGTATGCAGTCAGAAGTGTCCTTCACTCAGTTTTGATTTTCATAGAAAGCCAGACGAGTGATGATGAAATGAGACATGTGGCTCCGTGTAACATCTCCTGTAAGAACTCCAGCCATAGCAGCCTGCATCACCTGAAGAATTTTGAAGAAGCTACTTTGCCACCTGTTGTTTTTCAACTTTGACATTGATTTTTCCCTGTAAAGTACTTTTATGTGTAACGTAGCAAAGTCATACAACATCTCCAAGCAGAGCACATTGAATCAATATAATACCTTTGTTAATCCTTTATCTAAACCCATGCCTCTTTCCTCAGTCCCTAGGAACAACGGTCACAACACTGTTCTGGACACAGACTTTGACATTGAGCTCGGCAATACAGCAGATGAAGCCAAGGATGACCCAGGTAAGCATGACATGTATGACAAACCACACAGGGTTCAGAAAATGGCAAATGCGAGCTTTGGGACAAAGTGTAACTGAAACAAACTCCTGGAGTTTTTCTTGCCAAGGTGAAGTTAATATAGGGACCAGGTGTGTTTTAATAGGAGGTGACACCTGGCATCTGGACGTGTCGCTTAAGCGATGGCTCACTGCCGACGAGACACTGCCAAAATGTTCTGCTTCTCACACTCTGCTCGTCTCGCTGCTTCGGTGATGAATTGATTGGGAGCACATTAGTTTTCTGCTCCAGGCCTCTGCATCAAGCAAGACTCGATGCACAATTGTGCCCAATATCATTAGTGAGCTTATGTGAAGTCATGTGAGCTTGATGTGATTTATTAATACCAAGGGAAAAATATGGATTAAATGGTCTGAGGATTCGGTTTGGTGTTGCTTTGGATTCATAGTATTTTACCATCTTTCTCCTCACTTCCTATTCTTTTATAGATAGTTTATTCTTTGATCCACATTTTTTCAGTCATATCAAAATTAATATGTAGATCTTCTAAAAGCTGTGAATATTAAATTGTTTAAACCTATTTTTACATTAAAAATGAAGATTTTTCTTTTTACAGCCACGTGACATTTCAGATTAGAATATTACATGAGACCAATAAAAAATATATTTTTACTCATAGATATGAGCTTGATGACTCGAAAGTATAATGGATGCTGAAAATGTATTTTCAGAAGGAGCCTTCGATATCAGAAATGAGCCTAATCAGAACACATATTTTAATTTATTAAGTATGACTGTATTCCCTTCCAACTGATCTGGATTTAGATAACACATAATTTTGGCTCACTTGTGAATCTTTGCTCTAGAATTCCTTTATTTAATGAATTTCAGTTTGAGATAGAGAGGTTTTTTTTTGTTTTTTTTCTTTTTCTGAAGGCATCACTTAATTTTCACCACACCAGAGGTTCGGCTTTCTTTCCTGTTGATGTCGAAGGCACACGGCATGAAATCAGACATTTACAATCGGTTCTGTTTCTCAGACTCGGGGTATTTGAGCTGCTCCTTTGATGACGGTCTTTGCGGTTGGATCAGCGACAAAGACGGAGACCTGCACTGGGAGACGACGCCTGATCCAACAGGTAATTGAAGAGTGGAGTCAATCCTATAAAGTTCCCCTACTTAAGGACTAATGTTTGTTTATAATTTGTTTATACATGGATTTTAGAAAGGCTTGGCATGCAGGCACATGAGCGCATTGAAAGGAAAATCTGTTTAGTCCTGCTTAATTACAGGTCAAGATGAGAATGACTTAAGGGAAGTCATTTGTCCTCTGAAGATTAGTGCTCTGCTCCACAAAGAAATTTAGATGATAATTGTATTGCATGGTCTATCACTGACGCCTTAGGCTTTATCAAATATAAATATAAAATTAGACAAGGAAAGACATGGTAAATTATGTTGAGAGGACACAACAAGTCTAAAGAGCACATTATCTCTTCTAGGTTTCTCTTAAGTATCTACATCTCGTTTGTCCAGTTAGTTAAAGAAGCTAACTGGGTGTTTTCACCAAATTATATATCACTAGATAAGTGCTGACCTTAAGTAAATAAGATGCAACATTTCAGTGAGTATCAGCTTGTTTACTGATGTAGAATTAAAATACTTCAGGGCCATTTCCTGAAGTTTACACAATGTCTCTACTATAAATGCTATTTTCTTGATGTTGTCATTCATGAAGGAGTATTTTTTTTATCTGCCTCCTTCCTTTTGACCCCCACAGGCAAACATCACTCTCAGATGAATAGTTTTGACTTTGATGGAACTTATAACTTATGCAGAAAGCCTCAACAGATACTTACTACAACTTCAGAAATTAACAATAGCCGTAAAGTGGCTCTGCCACAGAAGCAAAAATACACATACATCAGCATTTATCAGCTTTAACCCAGAAGCACTTTAAATTTAAATTGCTCTGATGCATACATTAATAAAATGAATCTCTAATTGGCCTGGCAACGGAATAGCTCAGTTTCAGATCAAAGTGTGAAATTATTTTGTGGAGTTTTTGTTTGCAAAAACAGCAAAACTCAAAAGATAAAGAGAATTCTGAATAATTCAAAGGTAATTGTTAAATGAAAAGCAAAAAGTTGTGCGATAGTCCAAGTTGAAGAACTTAACACCCACAGTACAGAGAAATATACATATATTTTTTACATTGAGTTGCTTAAATCAGGCATGACTTTATGATTTTTCTAAATTATGCAGACTGTCTGACTCAACATACAGCTAAGAGACCATAAGAAATTCTCATCTTGCTTCTGCAGATTTTTTACCGTTTTCATGTGTGACTATTTGCTTCAGTGATTTAGGTCATGGCATGTTTCCTGCTTTTTGATTGTACTCTTTGATTATTCATCCTGTAACGTATTTCTTTACCTCAGACAGAAGAACTAAAGCAGATATCAGGAGTTGAACTTTTGCTGGGGACTCCCAATACCAATACATATTTAGTTAATATATGTAATAAAGTATAGAGTATAGTCTTATTTTATTACCATAGAACCTTCATTTTTATCCAGCTTCAGTAGCTCTTTTAATAGCTGACACTACATACTTGTATTGCAACCTCAATAAATACTTTTAGATTTAGAAACATTTGTTTAATTACATCTTTTTCTCTTTGTACAATTAAACCCACATTATACTAAAGCGCAATTTCTAAATTATGACATGCACAGTGTGTTAGATCCAATTAAACATGACCATTTCCCATTGCACACGGCCATTTATGGTAGTTGGCGTTTATTTATTTACGTCATTCTTTTGCTCGCCACAGGTGGATGGTATCTCACGATCCCTGAAACGGGAAACAAGAGGACGGGACGAGGGGCCCGGCTAGTACTTCCTCTCACCCCGCCATGGAATGACGGCAATTTGTGCCTGTCATTCCGGCACAAGCTGGCAGGCCACCATGTGGGAATGCTTCAAGTGTTTGTGAAAAAGGGGAAGCAGTACAGTCCTGCAGTGTGGGGCCGAACGGGGGGCAATGGCTGGCGGCACACCCAGATCACTTTATGGGGTACTGGCCTGGAAAGTGTAAGTAAAATTATACAAATTCCCCGCTCGATAATCTAGTTTGGAAGAGAAATCATCATTCTTTTTGCAACTGTTCTTCTAAATTGTGTTTGAGAAATATGTTTTTAGAAATATATATGAAAAAAAAAACATGAAAAAAATAAAGTGACAACATGGCAAGCGGGAACCAAACTGTAAGTTACGTGAGAATGGTGTAGGAATGGTTTCGCCAAAATCAAAGAAGGTGGGAACAGCAACAACTTTTCCAATCAGAATCACACAGGTGACTTCAGGGTGTCTTCTTTTTCTTTAGGATATGTTCTAAAATGTGTCCTAAGCAAGTCCAGGTGGTCTCTGATTGGTCAGAATTAACGTAACACAATGTTCAAAAGCATAGTAAGAACAAAGTGTTCAGCCTCTTCAGCAATGTGTCCAGTAAGGCGGAGAGAGTCAGGAAAGATGTTGGGTGAAAGCAGTAATTTGGGGACATAACGGAGCAGTCCTCTGTCCAGGGATTGAAAAACAATTTGTGGATAGCAGTGAATAACTGCTTTTAACCAACAATTTTTTTTTTTAAATAACCATGAATTTGCATCAGCAGTCTGGAAGAGATTTTAATTTCTGCTTTGGCTCTCATCAGCATTGTGTTTTAAAAAGACACTATTTAGTGGGTAAGATGAATGATGTTCTCTTCAGATTCCTTAGCAATCTTTACCCTCCGTTGGTTGGCAGAATCTGGGGGGAGTAATAAGAATGCATCCACGAGTCTATTCTGTGCTGCCCATGAATGAGCGACCATAGGTTTGGCATATTCACGTTTGAGAGTAAAACTGTTTTCTTCTTAAAACGACTGGTAGTCACACCCATCACCAAAGTCTGTTCTCACAACGTTCTGGCGAGACCTTTTTCTGAAGGCTCATTTTGGGTTAGAAACGCGTTTTAAATTGGTCGACTGCCTTAAAATGATCAGTTGGGCTGATTGGGATTTATGCTGCACATTTTAAAGATTAATACTTTTTTCATGGCTCTATAATAGGATAAAATGTGCCCTTTAAATTTAGCATATGACATTATAGGTACTGTAAAAGCTTTAATGACCTCTTTTATCAATAATCAGAGCATGATGACCTTTTCATCGTAGAAATACCTGTTTCCTGCTGTTCAACAGGTTATCTTGAAGGGGGAACGTGGGAGAGGCAGAAGTGGGGAGATGGCTGTGGATGATATTACCTTGAGGAAAGGCTCCTGCACAGAGGAGCACAATCTAAGGAGACTCTGACTGAAAGAACGGTGAAGGGCAGACAAGAAGGACAACGAGAGGACAAACCATCCTGAAGAGAAGAGACTCTGCTGTGACGACACCTCCTTATTCTGCTCTGATCCTTACTTTGTCCTTTTCATCCCCCAGCCCTACTGCGAGTGGTATCAAAAAATTATGCACACAGTTTAGTGTTACAGGAGGTTTTTCCCTATTCATCTCTCCGTGAACAAGAAGAACTTAGTCAAATCTCGCGGGGATATTTTTGGCAGCACTCTCCGGTCGTCTCACCCCACAATTTCAGCTCTCTGAACTGTGCATGTCCTGATGTATTATGGAAATGTACTGCATCTCATATTGGCTCTGGCAGGCTCCAGCCACACCAGGAAGATTCATTTGTTTTTTCTAAAGAGAAATCTGTTCCTTTGCTTTGCATTTTTGTTTTATCCAAATATTGTAAACACAGTCGATATGTTTTGATTCACTTGCTTGTGAAACACACAACCAGAAATGCAGATCCTGTTTTTGATAGAGAACAATATTAGAGTTGGTGCTGGGTTTGTTTTTAGAAGAAGTTCAATTTGCCAAAATTGGATTTTAAAATTGGATTTTTCTAAATGGATGTAGCTCCAGAGTTAACATCGAAGGTCACAGTGCCAAACTTCAATACAACAAAGCTGTAAATTTCCGCCAAAACAATTTCAGAATTTCTTAGATTAATTTACATATTTACTTGGATAAAGACTTTGAAATGTCTTCACTTTGCAAAAGAAATTACATTCTATGTGATTAACGCCCAAATGTAAACATTAAAACTAAAGTCAGAAATTTGTTAGATTTTTTATTTTTTTATCAGAAATATCTCAGAAGTTTTCTGAGATTATAAAGTCAAGAGCTGCACATCTGGACAATTTAAGCGGCAGATCTGGGTTCTTTCCTGCATCAGAATGACATCTCCCAGATTCAGACCTGATGCAGCCATGTTGTCGCTTCCCCCCCCCCTCATTGTCTGAGATGTGCATTTTGAATCATATCTGAAGTGTTTATGTCAGGTCTACACTCAGGAGATGTCTTTCTGAAAGAGGAAAAGAGCCCAGATCTACCCACACTGTGCTTCTCCTAAATTTACCACTTAAGCCTCAGATGACTCCCTTCACTTCTTGTCACAGATGTCTGACTTTATAATGTCAGTAAAGTTCTCTGTCTTCTGTTGCTTTCAAATTTCTGGCTTTATATTATCAGAAAATATTTTTGCTTTGTTGTTGGAAATTTGTGCCCATTTTATGAAGAAGTGTTCCCTTTGTCTTGCAATTTAAAACCTAAAGTTTTTTTCTTGTAAATTTGTGAAATTGATCTTAAGATTTCAGATTTTGGCGAAAATTTACTTCTCTGCGGATAATTATTATTTTTCTTTTATCTACAGTACTACATAATATTTGAATGCATAACTGAGGTGTCAAATATTTATATAAGTGATCAGTTATAGAAATGGGATTAACATATTAATTATAGTGTAATTAATGCAAATAAATGCATATTTAAGGATATTTAACTCAATATTTTTTTCAGTACATTAAATGTGGAAATAATTCAAATTTTTACTCACCTTATGCTAAAAAGGATAGACATGTTTCAACATTTATGTATTTGTTTTAAAGGTGTGTTTTGCAACACATGACGAATTGACTATAACTCATTAAAGTCAGAGAGCAGAGCTAACGCTGCTGTACAAACAGGGATTAATATACAGTTTGGATGTTGTGCCTATTCCATGTGATGATGGGCAGCAGCACAATAAATATCAAATAATAAATAGATAATGGAGTATGAAATGGGACATGATTTTTACACATTAATTAAAGTGTTAATTATCTCTACATTTAATTATAATGTATATTCTTTAAATGGTAATACATAGTTTTTTTTTTCTTTCACGTATTTATTGCAGTTTCCTAAAAACTGTCACATATAAAAGTATTTCACAAATTGTTTATTTATTGATTAGAAGCCCTTCTGGTCCTTTACCAATTGGAAACAAGTAAGTTAAAGGGGACAGTTCAGTTTTTATTAAATATTTTCACCTAAAAATATTTTTTTGTAGTTTAGGTGAATGATCTGTTGCAGACACTTTGCATTGCTTTTGGATCACTTAGTTGTGTGTGATGTTTTAAAAGAGTTGTGCTCTTGGTACTAGGTGTGGAGAGTCTTCAGTGTAAAGAAAAAAAAACTGACTGATGCAAAAGCAGTAACAATGAACAAAGAACCACTGTTAAAAAAAATCCAATCCAATAGATGGTGAAAAAAACCCACCTTTATTTGAGTTTACTGAGTTCTGAGTTGCTCTCTGACTCCCAATAAGTTCTCCAAACTGAGGTCTCTGTGTTGTATCCTGCAAGTGAGATACTGATTGTCCACAAGTGCTCATATGGACCAACCCCCCATTTAAACAAAACACTAAAAAACACCCAACTTTTATGAAATGTTTTTGAGAATACTGTTTCATGTGTTGTTTCAAGGTTACAAAACATCTACAGCACCTACTGACATGACAAGTGCAGTCAGGTGGGTTTTCGGTTCTCATTGTTTTCTTGGAGAAATACATGATTTCATGGTTGTTGTGAACATTAAACATACCAAATGTAATACCTGGAATGCACCGCACTGTTCTGTAAAATGTTTTGTCTGCCATTAGAAATAGTTTTACAATTGAGTGATTTTGAAAGCAGACCTTATGGTTCTTCTTCTACAGTTTGCCTCCGGAAAATCTTGCTCTACCACTTCAGCCTCCTCTATCACCATTGAATAAACATGGAAAATCTCACTCCCCTGTATGCGATTGTGGGCTAAATATTCATGCCCTGTAAGAACAAGCTCAGTATTCTTAAAAAAAAAAAAAAGCTTGTGAATATTCCTGGTTTTTGACATAACTTGTTATGGTAGATACTTCTGTATATCTTGGAAGAACACCAGACTTCCTCTTTTTTTTTTCTTTTTGCAAACTGATTCTCTTGCTCAGTACCATCCCCATCCCTACTTTTGTCTGACGCCCCCTGCAGACCAACTACCTGAAGTGTTTAAAAAAAAAAAGAAGGGGCAAAGGATTTTGAGCACTCACAGTTGAACATTTTCTTTGTATTGTGCTTTGTTATATGAAATGTATTTGTTACTGACATTGACTGATGAGCAGAATGGTATATTTGTAAATGTATTCATGTGTACATAGTCTGTACAATGCCATATGCTGGTGTGATTTATATGTTATGTAAATTCATATATGAATGTTGATTGGACTTGGTTGGTATTTCAGTATTTAATTAAAGACCCGGTGGAAGCCTTACACGTGACCCCTTTGTTTGCCGTAATAAACAAAGCACATGTCAATGTGCTCAAATCCTTCATCTGATATTTTACGCTTTCAGACCTGCTTTATAATTGAACGTTTAAAAGACAGAATTAAGTAAAACGTATCTTCAAATGTAGAACATGTTCCGCTGGATGTTGAACTAAGCGATTAATCTTGGGGATTTTATTCAGAGCTTTTGGTGTAGTTGATACATCCATTATAAATCTAGACCACTAGCTTTTCCCATGGCCATTTTAGCCAAACCCTAGTGCTTATTTAGTGAAAAGAAAATCTCAAAAACGTTCAGCTGACTACTCTGGATGCATGAAAAGTAGAAAACACGTTACGACCTAGATTCATACGAGGTGGAACAGACTAAAACTCACCCAAAACTGAATCCAATCCTTTTTTGATTATTGTGTTTCATCTGAATTTTGTGTGCTGTGTACACATAATTGGACCATGCATCTGAAATTCACACCGAGTCCTGCTTCTCATTGTCACAGCGAAAATTTCTGAAGCCTTCACCTTAGGACTATTACAGTTAAAGTATTCAGAAATTAGTTACTCATTTATTTATGTATAAAATTGACTTTGTTATATAGTTCAAAGGGCATTTTCAAAAAGCATGAATGTTAATGTCAGGTCCTCTCATATTATAAATTGTTGATTATGTTAAACAGGAAGACAAATAGGGCACAACTAGAATAACCTTAAGTTCCTTATGTCCCTCATGTTTACATTATGTATTTCCCCTGCACAACTTCAGATTTTTTTTAATATGATTATTTTTAATATTTTATTATCTACCTTCCTCGAGACAAACCGTTTTTTTTTTGGTTTTTTTTTTTTTTTTTTTACCAAATCATTTGTTTTGGAAAAATAAGAGCCCAACCAAGAGTCAAGCCCAGGACGTTCTTGCTTCAAGGCAGCAGAGCTCACAATTGTCTTACATCAATGCTTTGTTAACTTTAAATACACTCATGTTCAATCAATGAGAGTGTGTGTTCCTATGAGGTTTGTCAGATTAAAAGTACATAACAACCTATGAACATGTGCTACACTTACAAGACCAGATTTCTAAATCAAAATGTTTGAATTTTATTCTAATCTTGTGTTTTCATTAGATGTAAGCAAGAAATCATCATACTATGACAGAAAAAAAGGCTTGAAACCATCAGTGTGTGTGAAACTAATCTAAATAATGTTTTTTTTTTTTTACAGAAATAAATTCACTTTTTAATAATATTAAAATTTATTGATATGACTGTGCATAGTGATGTACCTAATAGCTTACAGCTGGCTCTGAAAATCCTTGTGAGAATAACAATTTCCCAGTTTTTTTTTAACATCTTATAACTCAATATCAAAGTCAAGAGTGAGACAGAAGATGAACTAACTATTTAATCAAATGATGAATTGTGAGACAAAGCTGCTGGCAAAGTGAGATTTATTCCCTCTTGTGTGTGAGTTCTGTCAAGATTAAACACTAGGGCAGCTCAATTTCTCCCAAGTAAGGCCTTCCTAAGATCTATCGCTAAATAGCGGATGAGTGGAACAAATGTTGCATCTCATCTTGAATCTAACATTAACAAAAGTTTTTTTTAAAAAATCAAGTTCTTCTGATTTGCTGTTTAACAAGGAGCTTACAGGTGCGCCCGCCCCATTGATGAAACATTTCTCTATATAAGTTTACGACCAGAAATCTTTGAGACCTTTTCAGTGGTGCTGCTCGCACAGCCAAATATCAAAAAGACACAGAAAAAGATCAATTGTGCTTTAATGCTATTCAAATCTTATTGCACTGCAGCATTATCATTAACATTTATGACAAAGAAATGAGTCACACTGTGCCATTGCCTTAATGTAAAAGCACAACATTTAACCTTTACTGACATTGAAAAGGTAACATGCGTGCGTTCGTCGTCAGTATTTATGAGAACCTTTTGGCAAATGAAATTTAAAAAATGTCATTCTTTGCCACCAAATCGCTCTCTGTGTTGGACAGAGCATGCTAACGAGACAAAATTGTTTCTTTTTGTGCCCGTTTGTTATTATACATCAGTGCAATATTTTGTTAACCTACTCTCAATTGTAATGTTGGCACAAGAAACTATTTTACTGCTCTGTGGATTTTAAATTATTTTTGATATATGTTTGCTTAACGTTTCAAAATCTGTATGAGCCTCATCCTTGTGGCCAAATATATGACAATGATAGTCCAAAGTGCTATTTGGAAAAAAAAACAAAAAAAAAAACAACAACAAAAAAACAACATATTTGTTGTTATTGCAGCAAGGAGGTTGTGGGTTCCAATCCCTGTCTGTGGTCTTTCTGCGAGGACTGTGCCTGCATAGGTTCTCTGCAGGAACTCTGGCTCATTCCCTCAGTCCAAGAACAAGATTGCAAAGTCAACTGGGTCTCTCTTAAATTGCCTTAGCTACGAGTGTGTATTCATGTGTATTCAAGACAAACAAACATGGATACACACACCATTGCCCTGTGATGAACTGATCTGTGCAGGGCTTACTCCACCTTTCGCCCAGTGACTGCTGGAGATACAGGTGCTGGTCATAAAATTAGAATATTGTGATAAAGTTCATTATTTTCCATAATGTCATGATAAAAATTAAATTGTCATATATTTTAGATTCATTGCACACCAACTGAAATATTTCAGGTCTTTTATTGTTTTAATTTTGATGATTTTGGCAAACAGCTCATGAAAACCCAAAATCCCTGTCTCAAAAAATTAGAATATTATGAAAAGGTTCTCTGAACGAGCAATAAAAATAATCATCTGAATCAACAAAGTAACTCTAAACACCTGAAAAAGATTCCTGAGGCCTTTAAAAACTCCCAGCCTGGTTCGTTACTCAAAACCGCAGTCATGGGTCAGATTGCTGACCTGACTGCTGTCCAGAAGGCCATCACTGACATCCTCAAGCAAGAGGGTGAGAAACAGAAAGAAATTTCTGAACGAATCGGCTGTTTGCAGAGTGTTATATCAAGGCACCTCAGTGGGAAGTCAGTAGGAAGGAAAAAGTGTGGCAGAAAACGCTACACAACGAGAAGAGGTGACCGGACCCTGAGGAAGATTGTGGAGAAGGGCCGATTCCAGACCTTGGGGGAAGCAGTGGACTGAGTCTGGAGTAGAAACATCCAGAGCCACTGTGCACAGGCGTGTGCAGGAAATGGGCTACAGGTGCCGCATTCCCCAGGTCAAAGGTCAAGCCACTTTTGAACCAGAAACAGCGGCAGAAGCGCCTGACCTGGGCTACAGAGAAGCAGCACTTTGGACCACTGTTGTTCAGTGGTCCAAAGTACTTTTTTCGGATGAAAGCAAACTTTGCATGTCATTCGGAAATCAAAGTGCCAGACTCTGGAGGAAGACTGGGGAGAAGGAAATGCCATAATGCCAGAAGTCCAGTGTCAAGTACCCACAGTCAGTGATGGTCTGGGTGCATGTCAGCTGCTGGTGTTGGTCCACTGGGTTTTACCAAGGGCAGGATCAATGCAGCAGCTATCAGAAGATTTTGGAGCACTTCATGCTTCCATCTGCTGAAAAGTTTTATGGAGATGAAAATTTAATTTGGTCTGGAATCGGCCCTTCTCCACAATCTTCCTCAGGGTCCGGTCACCTCTTCTCGTTGTGTAGCGTTTTCTGCCACACTTTTTCCTTCCTACTGACTTCCCACTGAGGTGCCTTGATATAACACTCTGCAAACAGCCGATTCGTTCAGAAATTTCTTTCCGTTTCTCACCCTCTTGCTTGAGGATGTCAGTGATGGCCTTCTGGACAGCAGTCAGGTCAGCAATCTGACCCATGATTGCGGTTTTGAGTAATGAACCAGGCTGGGAGTTTTTAAAAGCCTCAGGAATCTTTTTCAGGTGTTTAGAGTTACTTTGTTGATTCAGATGATTATTTTTATTGCTCGTTCAGAGAACCTTTTCATAATATTCTAATTTTTTGAGACAGGGATTTTGGGTTTTCATGAGCTGTTTGCCAAAATCATCAAAATTAAAACAATAAAAGACCTGAAATATTTCAGTTGGTGTGCAATGAATCTAAAATATATGACAATTTAATTTTTATCATGACATTATGGAAAATAATGAACTTTATCACAATATTCTAATTTTATGACCAGCACCTGTATGCACCAGCTCTCCTGGCCCCTGACCCCCATCCTCCTCTGTTTAACAAGGACAAGCAGATATATATAATAGATGGTAGAGATCAGAAAGGCATTTAACCCTTTCATGTATACATTTTGAAATTTCCATTATTCTATTTTCTATTTGATTTCTATTCAGTTTTAATCATAATTTCATCCAAACTGTACACATAAAAAAAGAAAAAGAAAAAAAAAAGGAAAAATTCCCTAGTTACTTTGATCTCAGACTGTTGAGTGGTCAGATATTCCCTAAAGGTTCTTCCTGTCTGGCTGGCTGTTGATATGAAGTCGTTTTGTGACCTTACACAGGTTAACCAGTAAGGGGGCAGTGCATAAAGTGACACAGCAGAGTCCCAGCTATCCCCCCACGGCCCCCCCTACAGCTCCGTGCCTGAACCAATCAATACCATTCCTATTATACACCTCAGATACTTTATCAAAGCTGAGCAGAGTGTAATACTAGCCAACCCATCCACATATCATCTAAAGAAAAATTGCAGAATTCATCATGCAACCTTTAGTTATAGTATCAGTAATGGATCCTCTGGCTTTGCCCCATCAGATCATTTCCTTTCTAAATGTTCACCATGAAATGTAATGAACCATCTTTCTGCAACATTAAATAGTTTATTGGCTGACACATTGTAGGAAATCTTAATAATAAACCAAAAATACTAAATAAATGCATTTTAGGGAATCTGTGACTGAATTGAAAAAAAAAATAATCAAATGAACAGAAAGTATTAAAAATAATGTCATTAATATCTTGAGAAAACTTACATATTTTTGTTTTCCCAACTTTCTTCCTTAACTCCTGCTAAATAGTTTTCAATACATTGTGAGAGACTGCCAATATGTTCTTTCAGAAAGAGTGACTAAATACAAATTGTTTGTTTTCTTTGATAGGAAACATTTTAAGCTGAACTTAATTGCACTGTTTGTAATGTATGTGGCTTTGAATCTGTTGGCATGATAGGACTAAATGAACTTTTTTTTCTTTTTTTGAAAGCGCCATGATTACATATTTGCTTTAAATTGGCACTATATAAATAAACTGAACTAAGTCGAATTGAAAAGCAGTAAACTGAATAGTAAAGATACATGTGAAGAATTATAAAGTTAAGTGTTGGTGCTGGTCAGTTTGCTCCTCTGCCGTTTAATACCTTTGCAATTTCTATCTTTTCCTATCAAATGTTTTTAGGATATTGGAAAAAGTAAAGATGGGTTAGGATAAGGAGTGCCATTTTGGCATTTTCTCTTCTCTCATCCCCCAGAGCTCAGCCTCATCTTAATATGCTATCCAGTCATGAATGGAACAGGCATGAACTGGAGTTATCTGCCCCAGGACATTTCATTTTGACTTAGTAAACAAACCAATAAGGAAAAGATGCACATCTGTGAGCCCATTACAAAACCAGGAACAAGCTTCTGTCTTGTGAGCCTTTGTCATGGAGTCATCTATGGATTCTAAGCGTCAGTGGAATTAAATCATGTTTAAAATGCAACAGGTTGTGATGTTTGCTTTCAGCCCAATGGAAGAGCAGGTGGCGCTGTTCAGGTTTCTAGGCCCGGTGCAGAGAGCACAGGACCAGGTGTAAGTATGCAATGGACAACAAAGCCTATTAAATCCACCACGTTACACTTCAAGCCTTGAATACATTTCACAAAAAATATTTAGTGCTTTGTGTCATAACTGTGTTCTAAAAACAATAAAAAATTCTGAAGCTTACTCTATACCTACTACCTAATACTACATCATTTTCTTTGGTGCTTGTTGAGAATGGAAATTCCTAATCGATGAATCATAATTTGTACTGACATGGAGCATAAAATCAGCCAATAAAATCATTCAGACTTTACTTATTTTATTCACTGTCAGTGTTGAAAGGAGACGCTTTTATCATTACATCCGAGAAGAGTTTCTAAAATAAAAGTTTGTGCAGCGTCTGAGGAGAAGGAGGGGGCTAGCTGATTATATGGACTGAAGACACTCCCTGAAATCACACCATGTCTCTGTGGCCTGATAAGTTTCTGTTTTCTGAGAAATGGGCCTTGGCATCTAACAGAATCAAAACTGTAACTCTTTACAATGGGCCGTTTGTTTAACAACATGTAACTCTTTCTCGACCTCGGTAAAGCGTCTTAACATGCTGCATTCTGTCACACATTTCTTCTCAGTCGTTAATAAGAAAAAAAAATACTATGCTCGTCTCCATGTGTATCGGATAAATAGAGACTTCAGAAATGTTCACCATCCAACATGACAGTACCCAAACTAAATTCAGAGCTCCCAATGTGTTTTCATATTTATATGCATCTTATTCATAACTTCCCGTCTAACTAATAGTAAGTATAGTTGTTTATCCTTAAAGGTGGTTTTACTACAGCCTTTTCAGATGCCACTTGGTCCAGAATATTTCTGCAATTTGACCTTAGTAGTCAAGGTTGGAGGCTGTTTTAAGGTGTGTTCATGGAATGTTTGTAAAGTAGAAACATTTACTCAGATATTGCATTACACAAACTTTAATTTTCCCATTTATGATTCATTCTAAAATGTTTTCTTTGGAGCTCGGCTTCCAGCATTTTGCAGTGCACAGTGCTAGGTGTGTTGGCACTAAAACATGACATTGCTTCATCCCTGTAAAGTCCTTTGTTGTGCAATGCATTAAACTCATACAACAACTCTAAGCAGATGACACTCACTGAGAATAATTACTTCTGGTAGTCCTGTGTCAAACTTTTTTCCCATTGCTAATCTACTGGATTTCAGAAACTGAGAACAATTTTCTTGACACCAATCTTGAAAATGAGCTCAGAAATAACTCAGAGAAAGCCATGACTGACAAACATGACATTTGTGGCAGGCAGAACTGCTAACATGTTATCATATAGGACTCAGAATGGTCTGTGGGCAGAATGAAACTGACATTCAATTCCTTCTGTTCTGCTTGTAGAGGTCAGGCAATATAGTGACCAGCTGAGTTTTGATAAGACATCTGAAATCAGGCTCTACCAGTGTAAATGATGCCTCAGATCCCAAAAAAACCTCCCAAAATATGCTCCACTCTTTTCAGAAAGTGATACACCACCTTGGATTTCACTTAATAACACCTGAGAGCTTTGTGAATAGACAGAACCTTTTGAAATGTTTGTGCTATATGACTGAAAAGGTGTCTAATGGTTGCAAAACCATGGCTCTCTTAGGCTAAAGCTTTAAACCACTGTGTTCTATCGGTTCTCCTAATAACATCTGGCACCAGTCAAAGTGAATTTGATCCATATATCTGTAACAGTCATGACACCGGTGTCATCATGACAGCTAAGGGGCTAAACTGAAAGCCTGTAAAAGGGCTTTTCTCATGATTCCACCTAACTTCCAAGTCTTTTTCTCTTGTTAGGATATTCTGCTATTTTAGAATAAAGTAGTGGATAGTCATAACTATTAAAGCTATTTGTTGGTTGTGCCAGACTTTGGATGCTAATGCTTTAATCTATCTCAAACTCAAAATTACTTTTTGACATCCTAACAAAACGTTTTAAAAATAATTTGGTGACATAAATCATTTTCAGTCAGGGGTTAGAATTGTGAGCTGAACTGATTTGAGCTGCCTCGTCTGCATCCTATTGGTCTTTTACTGTCACCTGACCTGATTGTTATCAGGTAACAGTGGGTCAGAAGGATTTTGTCACCCAAACCACTCGGTGTCTGAATCCTTCCAACTTTACACTAACAAGCGCCGCAACATCATCAAACACAACAAATATATATCGCTGTTATAGTTTATTTTTGTGATGTGTGATTCATTGTAAAACTAAATTAGCTGCATTTACATAATTTATTTTTATGAAAGCACCAATCATTACACAGTTACTGCATTTTCTTCAGTATAGCATCTGTCCTCTTGCTGATAGTTAAGGGATAAAGCATGAAATATCATTTAAGCTACGTGCAAAAGTGTGTGCGATCCATTTCACTTTGTCTTTGAGCTGTTCCTTTGACTGCAGCCTTTGTGGCTGGATCAGGAAGAAAGTTGGAGACCTGGGAGATAATGCCTGATCCAAAAGGTAATCAAGGAGCAAAGTAACCCCCTTTGACATCCATGCTTTCTTTAGAAGTCAACATTTGAAGTGTTTTCTTCTTTTATTGGGGTATACACACACACACACACACACGTCCGCGCACTTACACGTGGTTTAAAAGAAATTCAGTTTTGTTCTGCTTAATTACAGGTCAAAATAAACATCAGTCCAGGAAAGTAATTTGTCCTTTGCCGATCAGTGTTTTGCTTTACAAAGAAATTCAAATGAGAAGTGGATTACATGGCCCATCTCTGAAGCCAGAGGTTTCATTAACTGAGAGTCTGACTTAGTTTTTATTTGGGCTTAGACAAGAAAATAATATGCTAAAATATGCTGACAGGGCACTGGTGCCTTGGTCTTGTTTAAATTACCTTATTTACATTTGGATTCTACAACTTCTTTTTTTCTTTTCTTTTTTTTGCACTTATTTGTGTTTTCTGACTTCAGGTTGAGGACTTTCACCTTTTTTAGTTGTGTAAATAAAGATTTTTTAGCAAAAAACCCTCAATTTGTATGAGGAGTAATTAAAACTGTTATACCTGTTAAACAACATTTTAATTTGCAACATATTTTTGCAGTTCAGTTTCAGTCCGGTTGCTTTATTTGTGTCCAACTTCAAATACAATACTTTGCAATTGGTGTAGTATCCTTTTGAGTCAATTGCCCTGGGCACACATGCCTGCAAGAGCAATGAGTTTGACTTAGAGGGAACTCATCAACGATGCAGAGAGGCACTGCGACTTACTGAAACCTAGTGGAACCTCAGTAATTAACAACCGCCATAAAATGCTGTGCTGCATAAGCAAAAATACGTACATCAGCATTAATCCGCATCTGCCTAGAAGCTCTTTTACATTAAATTTTTAAACCTGACGCATGCATTAATAAAATTAATCTCTAATCTAACTGAAGCCCTTGACTTCAGATCCAAGTGTGAAACTGTTATAAATTTTCTATGAGTCGGTCAAGATCCACTTTTATTTCTTCAGTATTATGGCAGTTTCAAACATTTTATTCACTTACTAAAACGAATGTGTGTTGATTATAAGAACACTTCAGTGGTATTATCTCAGCAGTCTTTCCTGTTCCCGCTTCTCAAAATTTTGAATTCTTGAATCCTTCAGTGGAAAAATAGTTGTGTTGTTGTTTCCACATAACATTTATTTGACAAAGAAAGAGAAGGTAACCTTGGTACTAAATAAAAGCACATGTCTTTCACTGCTTGTAATTCAGATCAAGTAACACCACTTGCACCATTAGTGATTTTTCAGCACTAAAATGATGATCCGCTTGTGTAACATCACGTAGTTCTTTAAGTTTCCAGGATGGTTTTGACCTGTATAGACTCTAAAATGACCTCAAATTAGACTAACACTTTTTTTTTTTTCAACTTTATTTGAACCCTGTCGGTTGCCATGTGTTCCATCTCCGTATGTTATTTGTCATAGGAACCGTGCGAAAACTTACTAATATTTCTTGAGAAGTGAAGATTTCCTCAGTAGGTGATACTCAGCTTTTGTAGTTGTGTCACTTCATCTGATGATGCAAGAGTTAGTAAGTAATATGTATAACAGTAAGTAGTTATTGAGTCATTGCTCTGCTCTGTTGAAAGGTCAAGACGACATTGGTAGGAATTAATGGATTTCAAAAGCATTGAAGGAGCTTCCACTGCTTTGAAACCGCTTGTGCAGCAACATGTCACTGGAAAAAAGAAAAGGTGACAGAAAAAGATACATTCTGCTTGCAAGCACTTTGAGAATATGGCATCGAAACTAACAAGCAGTTTTACGATTTCTTTATTGAATCTGGACTGCACTAAGTTTTAAATCTAATATGTACTTTGACATAAATGTGGCGGCTTCAGTGTATTAACATGATAGGAGCTATGCCATCAAAGCTAATTTCTAGAAGATTATCTCAAGTACTGACTATCAAAGATATTCATCCAGTTCCATTTTCCTAATCCCAAAGAAAAGGTAATTATATTAAGTTCATTAAGGTCTGTATTAAATCAGTATTAAATCAGTCTGATTGAAGAAACTATAATTCTTACTTTGGTTAAAGGTGTTTTTTTGTTTGTTTGGTTTTTTTTAGAATCCAGACAGGCAAGTATACATTTCTTTCAAAAAAAAAAATAAAATAAACCAAACACAAAAAACTATTCAACAAGGCAGATAAATCCAGTCTCTAAGAATGTGTGTGGATTTCTTAAGTTTCTTCAGAATTGAACTGGGGAAACACCAGTCACCCTCTGTCTGAATAGCAATGAAATTCTTTTTTTTTTTTCTTTACCTTGTAGGGTTTGTTGAGTGGACGTAGAGAAGTCTTACAATGCTCATGGGAAAATATTGTTAAGCTGGCAGGAGAAAATTAATTGATTTCCTTTTTTCATTACTGAGAGAAAAGCAGATGAGAGCGCCGTAGAAAAAAGGAACTAAACTGAATAAAGCCAATGTGGCACAAATAGCTTTAACACTCGGGACCAGGTGCATTAAAGTCTGCAAAATAGCAGAATTATGCCTAGCATTTTATTGCTAGTTGAACAAATATGCATATCGGTTTTATATTTCCCAACACCGTTGTCAAGTTAAAACAGCAAATGGTGTATATGAGTGCATCACCATCTCCACCCAACTGGCACGCGCCTCACAGGAAATCAAGCGCACCCATCCCTTCTCAGCCCAATCAGAAACCTGGCACACCTGTGTTATGAATGATCCCTTCAGACAAAGAACTCGGCTCCAAATTTCCACAGAGACGCCACTGGTAGGGACTGAACATCAAACCATTTAACCTACATTCAGAAAACCTAATCAGTCTTGTTTGTGGAATGTGTTTGTTTATTCACTGATAACTTAATGGTAAATTAATATTGTTTGGAAATTTATTTTGTTCACTATAATCTGCAAGTAATTTTGGTTCATTTGTTTGTAGGTTTTCAATCTGCTTGGTGTGTCTTCTCTGACCACTCAAACAAATCATAGTGGTCTTGTATTGAAAAGTGAAGTGATTTAAAGACAAAAGAAAAGAGAAATAAAAAGATGATACCGAGATGAGTTGTTCCTGCATCTCTTTGATGGGAGCAAGCCTTTTTCAAGTTTGGGCAGAAGCCGAGGTGTTTGAAGAGGCCAAAAAAAACTTGACAACCGTTGGGTAAAATGTAAACAAAAGCTTTTTACAACAAATGTTTTTATGGGAACTAGGTGATGATGCAAGTTTTGGCAACAGTTTTTCTTACTGTGAACATTCCCTTACTTTTATTTTGATCATTTATGGCAGCAAAATAAATTTGGGTCATTGTCTACTCTCCATGTTTTGGCAGGTTTGAATGTTATTGTATTCATTAATAACGACTTTTTCTTTTCTTGCTTTTCCTGTTTTGAAGGATGGTTAGCTGAAATGTGCTTCTATGTCAACTTTACATATTTTGTCAAAAGAAGTACAAATTGAACATTCCTAGACACTGGTCAATTTAGGAGAGTTAACTTTAGATTGAAGAAAAGGCTTTACATATAGTTTACTCAACAGCTGAAGACCATTTAAAAGTATGCAGTGTACATTCACTGTATAAGCTCATCAAATTAAACGCTCAGTTTGTCGAAATCTTCTTTGTCATATTATACCACTGAAATAAAAGACGCATTTATTTAAGGACTTTTACCACAATTTTAAAGTAGTTTGAAGGGATTTTCATTAACTGCTCTGATTTACACCGCCATGTTTTAGCCACAAATTTGATATGTGAAACCCTCAAATACATAAATGTAAATTTTTAAGGCATCAAATTGCAAAGTCAAGTTTCTTTTAAGTTATGTTTGATACATTGAGCATTTTTATAACAACTGTATGTAACATAGTTTCTTGATTGTGCTACAAAATGGCACTGTGTGACTGGAAAACACACAATGTCATAAAAATGCATATTTTGTTAACGTATAGGCACAATTCTTACCATTAATAAGATTGACTTATTCTTATTAATGAACTTGTTTATCCTTAAACAATCACAGTAATAAATGTTTTTATATATATATATATATAAATTACAAGTTCTGTTGATATTTTTATGTACATATAGTTTGGAGCTTTGACACAGACTGTTCTTGATTCATCAAAGGTATTTTACTATTTGTTGAGAGACACTTTTATAAGTAATTCATTCAGCTTGAGACTCTCTGCATACACACCTTTCTAGCTAAATCTCCAAAAGGACACAATTACTTCCTGAATTTATTTTCTTATGTATATCTCATGGAATTATAAACCAAAATATAATAGAAAAATAGATCAGTGGAAAACTATTCACCAATTTTTCAGTAAAGTAATATGAACAGGGAATTTCACTTTCATAATTAATACTTGATGACAAATAAGATGATGTTTTGATTTTTATGATGAGAAAAAATTGACATTTCAGTGATGCAGCTCAATCAAAAATGCAGAAGGTAATAAAAAATATCTAATTTGATTTAAATCTCAGTATACTGCAGAACAGGCACTAACATTTTTGCAAAGAAATGTACCCACTTACTGTGAGCTGCAACCTCGACCTCACTGTCAGAATTTTTACATTTACCCTTTACTGGCATTTAAAGGGAAAGTACGAGTGCTCATTATTTTATGCTCCTTCACCCCACAGCTATCCGTGTTTGAGGTCCATGCCAGTAAAGAAAATAGATCTTTTTGTTCCTGTTTGCAAAATGAACCGGCAAAAATAATAATTCTTATCCCAGCTTCTACAAATTTATAGCAACTCATATTGTTTTAGAAAGGTTCTTTTATTATTTTGTTAGTTTTTCTTTCTCAAAGTGAAAAACAATGTTTGCTTTACAACATATTAAACATTAGCACATGACAATGAGTTATTTATTTGATGTCGATAAATGGTTTTTCATGGAGAGCTTTAAAAAGTTTGAACCTTTCTATTTTATATGAATGAGACACCAACAGACAGATAAGAAACAAAAGTCAAATAGATTAGATCAGCTCTTATCTCTGTTGTAGGAAAGCTTTTGTTTCTGCCCATTTACATCACAGTCAAAGATAACAGGAGACCAGATTTTCTAAATGTTTTATTTAAAGTTACTCCCTCAAACTGGCTTTCTGACTCATCTTAGAAAAAACAGACAAGACAATTAAGCATTTGTGCTTAGTACTAAAGTACAAAGTTTAGATGTAGTGTCCTTTAATTTGTCCTTTAGCGTTCCTTCTCATCTTACCGAACATCACTAGGCTATTTACATAAAAGTTTTTGTTGCTACAGCTTTCACAGCCAGAGTTTTGAGTCAAGAGCATTTCCCTTTAGATTCAAGTGAAACTTAGAACATTATTTAATCACAGTTTGCAAAATTGCTTTAAAAAGTTAAAGAACTTGATAAGCTGGTTGTAGTAAGAGGCATGTTCAGCAGGCTAAAATGAGGCTTTAGGTTTCCCGTTCACTTTTACAACCAAAAAGTTGTAATTAGTTTTTATAATTTGTTTTAGTAAAGTCAAGACATTATTGACCTTCTTATCCATTTGTAATGAGTACATATTGGATTTTTTGTGTGTTTGAGACAAATCTGAGACATTTAAATTTTGGAATTGGTTGACACCAAGTTGATGACTTGGTGTCAACTAAGATATGGTATGATATGGTGCCACCAAGTTGGCACCATATTAAAGTTAATAGTCAAAACCAAATTTAAACTAAATTGTATTTGATTGCCTTCTTTAGTATTAAGTTATTGCAAAATGTGAAAACACTATTATTTGAAAACTTAAGTTTGTTTCATCAATACAACAAAATCAAAAACTTGGTTGAGTATGTAACGTTCATGAAATCACAGGACACCAACATCTGAGACCATAATGTTTTGGGGATTTTTTTTTACAAAAATGTCCTAATGAACTGTGTAGGATATTGTTCAATCAAAAAATGTTGTTACTGTTGCAACTTTTAAATCATTTGGTTACGGATTTGTTCCCTCATCATCACTTAATTACATACAGCTGCTGCAGCTTAACAGACTTCCTCTCAGTGTCATTTTGCTCAACTACTGTGGGATGTGAAGTTGTTTTTATTTGCAGAGGTTTGGGTCACCTTTTAGCATTTAATTTATACAAGCACAGAAACGCTGCATTTAAACATTGCACTTAAATCACAAGCACAACCAGGTTGTACTCTGAAAAATATTGCCACAGCCATTAAATACGCAGAGCAAAAACCTCAGACTTCGCTCCCCCGACTTTGTTTAATGCACTTACAGTATGTTAGACAAAGTATTTCTATTAGCCCTAAATGGCTTCAACATGACTTTTAAACACTTTTTTTTAACATTCTGATCTTTTAAGTTGTTCTATTTGTTGCTTTGTCTGCATTGTGTGATTGAAAGTTTTCTAATATTTTGCATTGTAATTTGTTTATTATGATGACAATAAACAATTGAAGACTGATAAAAACTGATATTATTTTAAATCAATACTGATGCTACATGTCCGTTGTGTGTATTACTTATTTGTTCCCCTGTCATAAGATTTTGATCCAGAGCTAAATATGCAATAAGAAATCAAATGAAACCAACATCTGTTTCATCTAATAGTATATTGAATTTGCATGTTGTTTCTATTTGTTAAACTAAATGGATTGAAGAACATTCAGTTGGTATGTGCTTTAACAGTGCCGAACAACACAGGTGCTCAGTCAACAATTCAGCTGGACAGAGTAAGAATGTGTCAGAGGCTTGTGGTATGTTAAGCATACCACAAGCCTTTGCACAACAGAGCGACAGTTATGCCATTTTCACCAGAAAATTGAGTTATGCAACCTGGAAGTTCGGTTTTAGACTGCAGACTAGTTTTCTCTTTTGTTCAGCAGTTTTTATGGTTTCTAGATTAAACCGCATCCAAAACCCTCTCTAAACATTATAGGTCAAGAACAGGTAACATTTAAATGATATGTCACCTCTGTATTTTGCCAAACAAGAGACATAACTGTCAGATATTGCATTACAGGTATTGCTTTAAACACCAAGCTATTCCCTAAATGATTAAATAGTTTCTTATTGTTGCCAAAAGATCAGCACCAGATAATATGCAAATAAGTCATATTTGCATTTTATCTTTTTACAAGACCACCCTACTACTTGCTACTACTTGTAGTCTTGCTAAGTCATTTTTTATACAAACCCAACATGTTTAAGGACATGAAAAAGTCCCCACATTTCATTAAGAACAGGGAAAACGCCAGCGATGAGAGGTGGGAGGGTACATTCCACGTAGTTTCATCTCCAGTTTTGTATTCAGCACTCCCATTCAATACGTGTGTATATAAAGAGATCTGTGGTGCTAAGTTGCATTAACACAGCAGCTCTTCAGGGAAACTTTGTGATCAGCAGAGGTAAGACAAATATATTTAAAAGTTGCTGAAAAACAGAAACAAACAAGAATCTTCTAGTTGTAGTTGTGTCAAATTGAATTTGTGTTTCATTGTGATCCAGTAGCATTCATCAGTTTGTCTGTAAAAGTTTTGTTATCAGGACGATCCTTTTGAATTGTATTATAATGAAATGGAACTACCAACCAATCAGTGTTGATGATGGTTGTTTTTCCCTCTCTTGGCATCAAGGTGGATCAATTTTCAACAGCAAAAATGGTGGATTATGAAGTAACTGTGTACACCGCCAATCGCACCGCTGCCACCACTTTCAACAATGTCTTCATTAAGCTGGTTGGCACAAATGGGGAAAGTGAACGCAAGTGGCTGTTCAACTTGAAAGGAGCTTCAGCATTTGCCAGAGGAGCTGTAAGTCTGAGAGATTGTGCTTCAAATTCAAATGTAGAGCAGCTTTAGACCAAGAATCACAAAATCACTGTCATTTATTTCACAACAGGGTATGTGTTAATGCCATAAAGTTATCGCATTGTTTCATGTAATGCATCCTGGAGAAGCACGGGGGCTTGCAAAAGTATTTAAGGTCACTGAATTTTTTCACATTTTCTCATGCTACAACCACAAACTTCATTATTTTTAACTGGGATTTTATGTGATAGACCAACACAAAGTAATGCATAATTGGGAAGTGGACAGAATAGGGTATATAATTATAAAAATGTTTTGAAAACAAAATGAGAAAAAGGTGAGTCATAAATTTGCTCCTTTAGGTCAAAACAACCTTCATTTTCTGTAACTACAGCTGGTATTATTTTAGCGTACGTCTCTGCCAGCTTTGCAAATGTACAGGGTGATATTTCTCTGTTATGTACAAAATATATTTGAGCTAGATACACTAATGTAGATGAGTATTCATTGACCTAAACCATTATGTTGTTGCTGTGGATTATCGTTTTTAACCTCTTGCTATAAATATGTACTTGAAGGTTTGTTTTTATGATTTCAAATTGTTGTTTTCTTTGTGTTAGGTGGCGTCTTTTACAGTTTCCTGCCCCACGTCCCTTGGAAAGCTGGTGCTGGTGGAGCTGGACAAAAAGCCTCTTTTGCTGTTCCCAGAAGATTCTTGGTTCCCAGCCAAAGTGGAAGTCAAATCCCCAGACGGAGAGATTTACAACTTCCCTATCTACCGCTGGATCACTGACAGCAAGGTGCACCGCTTCAGAGAGGGAACAGGTCCGTCGAACAGCCGTAAATTCTGTTCAAAGTTTGTTTGTTTTTCCTATTAAACTAGAGGGAGACAACAGCAAATTAATACCAACACATCATCACATGATTTTTTTTCTCTCTCTCTTTTCCCAGCCCTGAAAGGGTTCGAAGATAGTCATCAACTTGGCAGGTACAGCCGGGAACAGGAGCTCAAGCAGCGTCAGAAAGATTACTGGTGAGAAAACAGAGTGGCAAAAACACAAAAACCCCTTTTCCCTGTTTGAGTTTATATTTACGAGTGCATCTTAATAAATTGGAAGTAAATGTACTTCAACAATTCAATATTACACTGAAACTTGTTATATTATAAATGTCTAATTTATAGACAGACAGGTCTGTCTCGAAGAATCACAAATTGATCACAGATTTTTTTTTTTTTCAAATGTTCTCAATGTACTTCAGAGAATATTTTGTGCATTTTCTCAATAAGCACTGAGGTGGACAAATACACTTCTTCTATGAATATGATTGCAACAATACCAAACATGACCAATATTATTCAGAATGTTCTACAGAAACAAAAATAAACTGTAATAGGTACCGCTCCAAAAGATTGTCTGAAGTGTTTGTACACAATTACTCCCAGGTAAGATAAGAGTGTTTTATCTGTCATGGTGAAACATTAACACTCACAAAGCAGATTTTAAGTGGAATTAAAAGAAGGAAAATAATATAAAGTACACTGAATATAATGTAACGATGTAAAACAACTAGGACTTATCCTATAAAAGGCTATTAGAAAAAGACATTTCTTGCTGTTTTCACAGGACAGATGTAACAGGCAGATCATCTCTTCCTTTCTAATGTTTCTGTTGCTTGTGCTTTCATCATTTTACATGCTTTTATAGACGTTTAGTGACGCTTCAGTAGTGAATAATTACCTTCAATACTATACCTTCACCAATAGTCAGAGCAGAGGAGATCCATTCCACTCTGTGTCCACATTGCAAATAAATCACACATTTGAAAGCTGAGTAACGCAATTAGCAATGCCCGGCAGTCGCCATGGCAGCACTTCTTGCTCTTGACTCTCCACCAGTCGGACAGAGGCGAGCAAGAGGTGGGGAGGGATGGAGGGCTGTGGAAGTGACAAAGTTGTACCAAGTTATGCTGTTGCAAAAAATAGGACAATTCAAATGTCTAAGAACTGTTTGACTGAAGAGACCAGTAGTGGGACGATTTGAAGCAAAATAATGCAGAACTAAAAGAATTGCAAAAAAATGTCAAAATTCTCACAGAAACATGAAGACAGAAGTCCAGATAGCTTATTTAGATAGTTTATCAGCAAAAACAGTTGATTAGGGTGTGAGTTTCCCTGTGATTACATTTTTGATGAAATTCTAATTTACTAAGTTGCAAGTGTATATGCTGATGTGCTTTGTTTTGAAAAATAAAATAATTTTTTACATCTGTACTACAATAAAACGGCATATAAATTCTATCTTTTTCTCAGCTGGGATGTGTATGTGGAAGGAATTCCTCACTGCATTAAAGCAGACGGCCCATCCTCCCTACCTCCTGAAGTCAGATTCTCCTTTACCAAGCAGACTGAATTTCTGTTCACAGCAAGCACAGGGTAAACTCCTAATAGTCTGATACACATATGCCTTTAATTTGAGATTTTGATGACACATTAACTTTTTGTTTTTTCTTAACTAGACTGGCAGAGCTGAAACTGAAGGGGCTGGCTGATAATAAAACGAATTGGATGAACATTGATGATATCGACAGAGTTTTTTGCTGCAAACAGACTGATATATCTGGTACTGACAACTTGCATAAAGTTAATCCTACTAAGCTATAAAACCTGCTAAAGCTGGGGTGTGGCTTTAATATTTGTTGTGATTGTTTAAGTTGTATTTTGTATCCAAACGTTCCTTGTAAAAAGAACAGAGTGGCAATTTGTATTGTGGTGATTTGGATGAAAATGTAAAATAATTCTAATTGACACAATGTACTTTAGACTGTTTATGCTTCAACAAAAAGAAAAGTTCAAAGTGTTCTCATGGCCTGCAAAAAATTCAGCTTGCTCTTCCACCATTTTTGCAGACTGTATTTATCATTTTATTTTTATTTTTAAACAAATGTATTGGGTTGCTTTTTTTTGTTGTTTTTTTACAGACTATGTCCAGCAACACTGGAAGGAAGATGCATTTTTTGGTTACCAGTTTCTAAACGGGGTTAATCCCATGCTGATTCGCCGCTGCACCGTCCTGCCTGACAACCTTCCTGTTACTGACAAAATGGTTTTCCCTGATGGTTGTTGCAGCTTGGCAGAAGAAATTAAGGTGATTATCTGTACAAAAAAAACAACTATTTCTAAGTAGATTTGAGGTTCTTGCATTTTTACATAACGTTGATATTAACATGTGATTTTTTTTCTTAAAATGTTAAACAGAAAGGCAACATATTCCTTTGTGACTACAAGCGAATGGATGGAGTGAAAACAAGCACCATCAATGACGAGAAGCAGTACCTGATGGCTCCACTTGTCTTGCTCCACAAAACTCCAGATGATAAACTCATGCCAATTGCTATTCAGGTGAGATTAGCACTCATATACAGTAATTAAGTACACAAATTATTAAGCATTCAATTGAATCATTAAGCATTCAATTGAAACATTTAACAGAAAGAACCAGGCACTAAAGACCAAGCAACCATTGATTAGGTTGAGTTTGGAACCCAAAACATGCACATCAATGTCAAAATAAAAGTATTAATTCCAAAGTTTCCATTTTCAAATCAAGTTCAAAAGACAAATATTTTCACGAGAATTGCTGGAATGAAGAGGAAGTGACGAGAAATGTTGTCTGATCACAGCCACCAGAGTTGCTGTCTGGTCATAATAACCTTGGTCTGTCAGTAATTCATGACCACTTGTCACAAAACCTGTAATTTAAAAGATTTTTTTGTTTGTTTTAATATATACAATTCTGGCAGTATTCAGATTATGTTCTGATTAGCATTGTTACTCTGGTGTTAACAGGTGTGCAGGTGTTAGCCTTGTTATTATCAGTACAATACACTGATTCACGCAGTGACTTTGTAAAACATTGCAGCAGTGAATGGATGCAGTTAAAAGTTTTCCTTTTCAATAAATTGATCATTCAGTGTGAGAGGGATTTACCTGCCTCATTAACAGGTGCTGTATTTTTGTACTTGTGCTCTTATTTGTCTTTATTCATTCATTTGCTTTTGTTTTTGTTTGGTGAAAGGTTAAACCTGCTGATAAATTAATGTAACTTTACGATTTTCTTCTGACTACTTTCTACTTTTCAGTCATTAATTCAGCACATTCCTGTTAGAGTGGTCTTTTTTATTTAAAACAAAATTATTTGCTTTTCTTTCTGTTTTATAGATACATGACTCCAAAAACCCTTTTGTGTGTTTTTTTTAAGGGTTTTTGAATCCTGCAGCTGCTTTTACAAACAATTGTAATTCATGGATCCTTCACACTATGAACATTTTTTGTTTGTTTTCTGATTCTGAAATGAGACATTTGCACTTCTAGCAAGACATTGATGCCTGATGGCAACACTTACTGTGATGTTATAAGTTTGTGAATTAATGAAGCCAATTTTAAATGTAGAAAGAAGAAGAGAATGACATCCAAATTGTGTATTTTGTAAAGAATTGAAACAAGTGGAAAGTGAAATTCCCTTTCTTAGAAAGTAGACTTGTAGAAAAATGTGGATGTCAGATGACACAAAGATTATAGGTTTTTCACTTCAACCACCAGTCTGGTTTGTTCATTTGTCAAAGGGTTATATCTTCAAACACACACGCCTGTCTGACTATTGTTCGGTTTAATCTGATTTCAGATTATCAGTGTGGATTAAGTTCAAACTCTTCACTGAGGTTCTCAAGAAAAAAAAAAAATGAGTCAGCGGATAAAATACAAAACAACTTCAGGAACATTGTTTATCTGTATGATTGACCTGTAATCAAACACACTTTATTTAAACCCTGATGTAGCTGAAGCAGAAACCAGCAGAGGACAATCCAATCTTCTTGCCAACTGATTCAGAGTACGACTGGCTGATGGCAAAGATTTTTGTCAGAAGTGCAGATTTCAGTGAGCATCAGCTCAACGTTCACCTGCTGCGCACTCACCTGCTGGCTGAGGTCTTTGCAGTGTCACTGTTGCGCAACGTGCCCATGGTGCATCCTCTCCACAAGGTAACTGAAGCTGCAGGTTCCACTGTGTTTATGCCGATACTGACAGATTCCCATGATGATGCAACATGTAAAAAACTCGATCTTTTAATTTATTCATTTTACTGATTATTAAGTTTTGACTGTGTCTTATTGTAATTCAGAATACTTTATTTTTTTGTAAACTGTTATAACCAACATTGTTTTCTCTTTTTTCAGCTTCTCATACCTCACACTCGCTACACTCTGCAGATCAACTTCTTAGCTCGGAACAGACTCATATCTGAGGAGGGTGTTTTCACCAAAGTAAAACAAAAAACTTTACTCAGAAGGACGTCTTTATCTTTCATTTTGAATGACAGTGTTTGTCTCCAACTTTGACTTTACCTTTCTCTAGTTTTCAGCTTCTGGAGGAGAGGGTATGATCACAATTCTGAGGAGATCGCTGTCCTCAGTAACATACAGCTCCCTCTGCGTGCCTGAAGACATTGCTGAGCGCGGAGTGAAGGACGTACCAAACTTCTACTACAGAGATGATGCACTCAGACTGTGGGATGCTATCAACAGGTATGATAGGCTACTTCCATTTTGCATCTTACATTATGCTACTTTATCTGTTAATGACAAATCATCAGATGATTTATTGTGCAAAACGTCCACACTTCTACTTATTAGGATTATGTATAATCCTAATAATCCTAATAACATGATTTCTGTACAAACATGTTCTGTACATGATTGTACAGAACAATCATGTTTGTACAGGTCTTCCATTGTTTTGTAAGCCAAAATGGAAGGCCTTGGTTAGTATAAACAGTAAAGTATGAAAAGAAGTACCATACAAATAATTTGTGGTATAAAGAAAAATCTGTGATATTTAAAGTATTAGAAATGTAAATTGTTAGAAAAGAAAAAACGCATCATAAATTCAATAACCTTCCTGGAAAAAACACACTTCACTCTTACTGGCTGTATGTATTTAATGTATTTTACAAAATATTTCTGTGTCTCTGAAAGATTTGTGCGGGGTATCCTGACCTACTACTACAAGACCGATGCTGAAGTTCAGCAAGACTCTGAACTTCAAACGTGGATTCTGGACATTTTTGAACATGGATTCCTTTCCCAGCCTTGCCCAGGTATCTCTTTAAGAAAATAATACGGCTTGATAAACTTATTACAGATTTGTGTAATGGAAGCAAAGTGGTACTGCTGGTAGCTCTGTAGCCTGGCAGCAAGGATGTTCAGGGTGTCTCCATGTATGAATGGATCTTCTCTGGGTTCACCAGCTGCCTCCTAAAAGTCAATTGACTATCAGGTTATTTACTTTCTCTAAATTACCCCTAGTTATGACTGTGTGCATGGTTGTTTGTCTTGTGTGTCCCTCTGTTGCACAGACTGCTGAAGACAGGCACCAACCCTCACCCACTTACAGACCTACAATAACAAGTGGTTATAGACAATCGGTGGGATGGGATGGACGGTTAAGAATTTATCAAACATCGAATTTTTAAATGTTAAGTTTATTTTTTTCTAATTCTCAGGAATCCCTCAGAAACTTACCACAGTGGATGAGCTCATCAAGTTTGTCACCATGGTGATCTTCACCGGCTCAGCCCAGCATGCTGCTGTGAACAGTGGACAGGTAAGGGGTTGGGATGAGCAATGCTAAGATTCAGATATGATTTGTATTATTTGCATATGAATTGAAGCTCGGTGTTTTTATTTCAGATAATACTTGCTTGATAACAATTGGTACTTATTTACAGTAGCAATAGATGACTATATAACTGAATATAAATAATAATTCAAATTCACCAAACATGGTCTTCAAAACACAGTTCCATTTTAATACAGACTTTACAGCATAGATAAACAGTTTCAAAAATTGTAATCCTGTAAACACTCAATTTGTATTGCATTATGAATTAAGTTTATGGCTTAATTGATCTTCTGCCAGGCTCCTATAGTGAGTCAATAAATGCAGGAGTAAAAACACCTTTCATGATCCTCCAATAAGGTATACTCTGATGTGGTATGTAGGGACATTTTTGTCCATATTATTTTTGAATTGTCAAAATAAATGTGTCTCAGGTCAATATCAAGGAGCACCTTCTACCTCGACTCTATTAATAATGTACATTTTGTTAAGATAGGGTAGATTATCATATCAAGTTAATAGCTTTAAAGGTTGGTTGTAAAAAAAAAAAAAAAAAAAAAAAAAAAAAACAAGCAAACACTATTTTAAACCATCTAAGGTTCAAGCAATCATGGCCTAAATCCAGTCAGCAAACTGTCTAAAGCTATCAGTCAGACAACTACAACTATAATTACAACTATTACGCTGTATTTTGAAATTCCACAAGCAAAACAAGTCAATAAAACTATAATACTCATTTCTGTACTGCAGTTTGACTTTGGTAGCTGGATGCCAAACACTCCAATCTCCCTGCAACTGCCACCTCCAACCAAAAAAGGGGAAGCGACTGAAGAAACGATGCTGAAAACACTGCCGGACGTCAACACCACAGTTCAGGGCATGGCCACCCTGTGGCTGCTCAGCCAGCAGTCCAGTGACTTTGTGAGTGTTCACACTTCAGTGTGTTTTGCAAACATATGGTCAAGCTTTATCAGAAACATTTCAACAGGCTAATCTCAATAAAGTAGTAAGTAATTTAAAAGTGAGTCCCTTTCATGATAAATTTCATCTTGGGTTTTCTGTAGCTTCAATCCATTCACAAAATGAGCAGAAATAAATGGTTGAAATAGATCACTCTGGGTGTAATTTATCTTTATAATATATGAAAGACCTAATGAATTAGGTCTTATGAACCGTTTTTCACGGTTTTCTTTTTTCTCGCGATGAACCTGTATATAAATAAGGTAAAATGATACTATTCAACTCCATGACTTCTTCATGGCTCTATATGTTTACAAGTAATCCACATGTTTCAAACATTTGCATGTCGGTGGCAGAAAAACTAAGTGTCCTTGATTTTATCAGGCACCTCTTGGCCAGTACTCTGAGGACCACTTCAGTGAGGAGACTCCACGGCAGATGATGGCGAACTTTAAAAAGGAGCTGGCGGCGTTGAGTGCAGCAATCAAAGAGAGAAACAAAACTCTGGAAGTGCCGTACACATACTTGGATCCAGAGGAGGTAGAAAACAGTGTGGCTATTTAGGGAAGTAAGAGAAGTTTCCTCTCAGTTTTCATAGTTGATAATAATCCCACACTGATGTGCTTCATGTTATTTTAGGTGTATTATTGGAACCTTTATGAACATGTTGGAGAAGGGGAAGCAGAGGGGACATGATAATTTTTTTTAAATTTTATTAGTTTTGCTTAAATGTATAATGTATATTTGAATGGAATGTTATTATTTGGGATGCATGCAGAGAAATATGGAGTCAGACGAGTGAGTGTACCGACCCTATGGAAATTAGAAAGTGAGTTTCTCTAATCTGTTGCTTCAAAATACCTGTGTAAGAATCTATGGCAAAGTGCAAATAAAAATGTTTTTAAGCAGAAAACAATTATTGTGCATTTCACTTACACATTTGCTTACACTTTTGCAGCCAAACAAACAAAATCAAGAAGAATGAATGTATAATTAGTTCTTCCGTTAAGTCAAGCTGGTGAAATTATTTGCTGTGTTAAGAGAAAAGTCATCCAAAGACACATGGCTGGGCTTTAAGCATCTGTGCTTAGTACTAAAGTACAAAGTTTAGATGTAGTGTGCTTTGATTTGTCCTTTAGCATTCCTTCTCATTATCTTACTGAGAATCACTAAGCTATTTCCATAAAGGTTTTTGTTGCTACAGCTTTCACAGCCAGAGTTTTGAGTCAAGAGCATTTCCCTTTAGATTCAAGTGAAACTTAGAACATTATTTAATCACAGTTTGCAAAATTGCCTTAAGTTAAAAAACTTGATAAGCTAGTTGTAGTAAGAGGGATGTTCAGCAGGCTAAAATGAGGCTTTAGGTTGCCCGTTCACTATTACAACCAAAAAGCTGTAATTTATTTTTGTAATTTGTTTTAGTAAAATCAAGACATTTTTGGTCTTCTTATCCATTTGTAATGACTACATATTGGATTTTTTTGTGCTTGAGACAAATCTGAGACATTTAAATTTTAGAATAGATATGGTATAATATGGTGCCACCAAGTTGGCACCATATTAAAGTTAATAGTCACACTTTTCTTCAAAACCAAATTTAAAATAAATTGTATTTGATTGCTTTCTTTAGTTTTAAGTTATTGTGAGAACACTAATATTATTTGAAAACTTAAGTTTGTTTCACCAGTACAACAAAATCAAAATCTTGGTTGAGCATGTAACGTCCATGAAATCACAGTACGCCAACATCTGAGACCATAATGTTTTGGGGGGTTTTTTGACAAAGAAAGTCTTAATGAACTGTGTAGGATATTGTTCAATCTAAAATGTTGTTACTGTTGCAACTTTTAAATCAGTTGGTTACAGATTTTTTTTTCTCAGACTTTTTCTCAAAAACCTCTGTCTTTATTTGCAGAGGTTTGGGTCACCTTTTAGCATTTAATGTATACAAGCACAGAAACGTTGCATTTAAACACTGCATTTAAATCACAAACGCAACCAGGTTGCACTCTGAAAAATATTGCCACAGCCATTAAATATGCAGAGCAACAACCTCAGACTTCGCTCCCTCGACTTTATGTTTATTGCACTTACAGACTTTTAAACTTTTTGTAAAGATTCTGATCTTTTAAGTTGTTCTATTTGTTGCTTTGTCTGCATTGTGGGAATGATAGTTTTCTAATATTTTGCGTTGTAATTTGTTTATTGTGATGTCAATAAACAATCGAAGACTGATAAAAATGACATAATTCATGAAACTGATATGTTTTTAAATCAATACTGTTGCTACATGTGTGTTGTGTGTATTATTTATTTGTTCCCCTGTCATAAGATTTTGATCCAGAGCTAAATATCCAATAAGACACCAAATGAAACCAACATCTGTTTCATCTAATAGTATATTGAATTTGCATGTTGTTTCTATTTGTTGAAATCAGTGGATTGAAGAACATTCAGTTGGTATGTGCTCTAGCAGTGCTGAACAACACAGGTGGTCAGTCAACAATTCAGCTGGACAGAGTAAAAATGTGTGTCAGAAGCTTGTGGTATGTTAAGCACTTTTTCAGTTATTTTATCACAGGTATTTGCACAACAGAGCGACAGTTACTCCATTTTCACCAGAAAATTGAGTTATGTAACCTGGAAGTTCAGTTTTAGACTGCAGACTAGTTTTCTCTTTTGTTCAGCAGTTTTTATGGTTTCTAGATTAAACAGCATCCAAAACCCTCTCTAAACATTAAAGGTCAAGAACAGGTTACATTTAAATGATATGTCACCTCTGTATTTTGCAAATCAGGACACATAACTGTCAGATATTGCATTACAGGTATTAAACATCAAGTTTTTTTTCATAAATGATGAAATAAAGAGTTTTATAATGTTGCCAAAAGATCAGCACCAGATTATATAAGTCATCCTTCTGTTGACTTTTTACTAGACCGCCCTACAACTTGTAGAGTTCTTGCTAAATTCTTTTTTGTGAGTGAGAAGGGATTTTGATCAAATAACTATGCAGAGAAATATTTTTACATCCAAGATGTGTGTAGTTTACTCTAAATGTGGTTTGGTGTGAAAAACAGTAAAAAAAAAAAAAAACGGTGCGCTCAGTTTGTTTTGTTGTTCTGGGAAAAACAAATATGGTTTTTTGTTATCAATGTGTCACTCTGCAGTGACATGCATGAGTTATTGATGTTATCCACATCTCAATAGGCATGTAAACCCCAACGTGTTCAGACATGAACACGTTGGGGTTCATGTCAAACATGCTCAAATAAGAACAGGAAAAACGGTAAAGATGAGAGGTGGAAGGTAATAAATCTTCCACATAGTTTCATCACCAAAGCTTTTTTCTTGGTGCGGAACAAACACTCCCATTGAAAACGTGTGTATATAAAGAGATCAGTGGCGCTAAGTTGCATTAACACAGCAGCTCTTCAGGAAACTTTGTGATCTCATTAGCAGAGGTAAGACTGATACATTCAAAAGTTGCTGAAAAACAGAAACAAGCAAGAATCTTCTATTTGTAGTTGTTATATCAATTGAATTTGTCTGTGTCTTTGGATCAATTTTCAACAGCAAAAATGGTGGATTATGAAGTAACTGTGTACACCGCCAATCGCACCGCTGCCACCACTTTCAACAATGTCTTCCTTAAGCTGGTTGGCACAAATGGGGAAAGTGAACGCAAGAGGCTGTTGAGCTTGAGAGGACCTTCAGCATTTGTCAGAGGAGCTGTAAGTTTATAAGATTGTGTGCTTCAAATTCAAATGTAGAGCAGCTTTAGACCAAGAATCACAAAATCACTGTCACTTATTTCACAACAGGATATGTGTAAATGCCATTAAGTCACAGCATTGCTTTATACATCCAGACAGGTACAATGCAGAGATTTCAATAAGTATTTAAGGTCACTGAATTTTTTACATTTTCTCATGCTACAACCACAAACTTCAATATATTTAACTGGGATTTTATGTGATAGACCAACACAAATAACACATAATTGGAAAGTGGACAGAATAGGGAATATATTTACAAATGTGTTTTAAGAACAAAATGAGAAAAAAGTATCATGCCCTGTTAAGTCAAAACAACCTTAATTTCCTGTAACTACAGTTCAGGGTTTCCCCCAGTGTATTATAAGCCTGGCGGCCCGCCATGCTTTACTAGCCCCGCCGCCAGGCTAAGCATACGTTTCTAGGAAAGGGGAAAAAAAAAAAAAAAAAAAAAAAGAAATCGGGTTTTTTTGTTTGTCTTTAAAAGCCGGGCTGCAAGTGTCTCTTTTGCTCTTAGCATTTCACTAGCAGAGCAGATTTATCCTTAAGGATAGGTTTATAATATATAGGTTTATAGTTTATGCATTTAAACCCGATAGTGCGGACCAATCACACAGCTGCCGCCTCTGTGCTTTGCCTCGCGCTGCCGCTGCTTTACCTCAGCGCGGATCGCGCGCGCCTCCTTTCCCTCAAACTGGACTCAGGCTGACCTGTATGGATATTTATATAAACCTACTGTGAGGAATTATGATCCATTGGAGAACTCTAGGTAAGAGTTTAAAACCCGCCGCGTTAGCTCTGGTTGCGCAGCTCAATGTGAACCGCAGGAATAACTTGTAGCGAATTCAGAGGCGCGTTGTGGAGCGGTGAGAATGATTTATCTTTGTGAACGAACAATTATATGCGACGTTTCCATCTCAACACGCTGCCCAGCGTGTGGTTCTGTGTCTGTCTTCCCTGTAAAGTTTATGTCTGTGGTCTCGGTTGGCCGGAGCGTTTGTGGATAACGAGCAGCGCTAACCTGATCATGCAGGTTCAGCCCGGTGAGGAGCTGTCACCGGGCTGATTTTATATTATTTTCTTATTATTTTCATTATTATTTTTCCGGTTACACGACGCATCAAACCATATCAAATGCGTCGTCTACTTAGAGTTAATGCGCACGGAGATCTGAGAAACTTGTCCCATAAACTCGACCAACCAGAATAGTTTCTGTGACGCTTATTAAAAACTCAACAGACACGAAATGAAAGAGCTACTAAAGCCACATTAGCAGCATTGAATTAAATCTCCCGTTTGTTGCGCATCTCTGCTAGTGCAGCAGATTTAACTCATCATGCAGGGCTGGTCCAAGGCTGTATGAGGCCTGGAGCAGAATCTGACTTAGGGGCCCCTTTTGTTCCTAAAAATCATCAGCACCTCTAACAGCTTCTGTGTTAGATTTAGTGAAATATGGGAGAAGGGAGTAGTTTAATTGGCCAGTCTAAAAAGCAATAAGTTATAATCGCAGTTTACTAAATTGGATTTGTAAATTCAAAGATTAAACTCACAGCATCAGATTGTTGCTATGGTAACAAAACAATCTAACTATGAATATTGTTCTTTGAAGTTTTACAAAGTAAACTTGCCAGCTCCTTAAAATCTTGTATTTAAAATGTTAAACAATTTAAAATCGTTTAATTTATCTATGCCTAAACAATTGAATAACATTTAACAGCATTGATAATCTCAATAAACAAGTGTTACATTTATGTATCTGTGGTCTGTTTTAAAATATTAGTGTTTATGGGGCCCCTGAAGCTCTGGGGGGCCTGATGGAGCTGCTGACTTAATTTGGATTAAACAGAAGTGCAAATTTGTTGTTTTTAGACTAGTTGTGAGTTTAAATGGCATTTCACTGGAGATCTTTTCCCGTGACATATAAATTACACAGTAATACTTTTACATTTCCTGTCAACTTAACATCTTCTAATACAAAACACGGTGGACCGCCGGTGGACCGACTCGACGCCCCGACTACCGGGCTTAGCAAGTTTTCTGGGGGAAACCCTGCAGTTGGTATTATTATTTTAGGGTAGGTCTCTGCCAGCTTTGCGAATGTACAGGCTGATATTTCTCTGTTCTTATGTGCAAAATACATTTGTGCTAGATACTCTAATGTAGATGAATATTAATTGACCTAACCCATTCTGGTGCTGCTGTGGCTTATCGTTGTTAACCTCTTGCTATAACTTCAAGGTTTTTTTTTTTATGATTTCAAATTGTTGTTTTCTTTGTGTTAGGTGGCGTCTTTTACAGTTTCCTCCCCCACGTTCCTTGGAAAGCTGGTGCTGGTGGAGCTGGACAAAAAGCCTCTTTTTCTGTTCCCAGAAGATTCTTGGTTCCCAGCCAAAGTGGAAGTGAAATCCCCAGACGGAGAGATTTACAACTTTCCTGTCTACCGCTGGATCACTGACAGCAAGGTGCACCGCTTCAGAGAGGGAACAGGTCCGTCGAACAGCCGTAAATTCTGTTAAAAGCTTGGATCTGTTAAACTAGAGCAGTGGTTCTTAACCTGGATTCGAAGAGTCGGTCTCAGGGTTTCGGCGGAGCCGCGAGGTAAAGACACACTTGTGTCAAGTTGTGATGACGCCCCGCTTTGCCATCACTTTCTCCAGAGGATCACGTTACATTTAACCAATCAGAGCTGCGGAGGAGCACTGATTGAAGGAGCTCCACTCTCAGCATGGATTTGAACTTGTGTCTTTAATTACTTCAGTAAAGCTCACCGTTTTTTTACCAAATTCTGTAGCTATCGCTGAAAGCCTTTCAGTGTACTTCTAAATCTGCTCCTTGGTCGCATCTTTTTCGGGGTTGGTACTGCCTCTAGTGGCGTGGGGGTGGTAATACAACTAATATAATTACGTTACTAAATCAGAATACCGCAAATTATATTGTGTGTCCGGGGGGGAGTGGGGGGGGGCAATAAAACCCACTACAGAAGGGTTCGATGAATGCGCATATGAAACTGGGGGTTCGGTACCTCAAAAAAGGTTAAGAACCACTGAACTAGAGGAAAACAGGAGCAAATTAATACCGACATATCATCAAATGATTTTTTTCTCTCTCTCTTTTCCCAGCCCTGAAAGGGTTCGAAGATAGTCATCAACTTGGCAGGTACAGCCGGGAACAGGAGCTCAAGCAGCGTCAGAAAGATTACTGGTGAGAAATCAGAGTGGCAAAAACACAAAAACCCCCTTTCCCTGTTTGGCTTTATATTTACAAGTGCATCTTATTAACTTGGAAGTAAATGTACTTCACCAATTCAATATAACACTGAAACTTGTTATATTATAAACTTAAAATTTATAGACAGACAGGGCTGTCTCAAGCAATCACAAATTGATCACAGATTTTTATTTTATTTTTCAAATATTCTTAATGTACTTTAGAGAATATTTTGTGCATTTCCTCCATAAGCAATGAGGTGGACAAATACACTACTTGATTGCAACAATACCAAACATGACAAATATTATTCAGAATGTTCTACAGAAAAAAAAAAGAAACTGTAATAGGTAACTCTCCCAAAAAATGCCTGAAGTGTTTATTCGCAATTATTCCCAGGTAAGATAAGAGTGTTTTATCTGTTATGATGAAACATTAACGCTCACAAGACAACAGACTTCAAGTGGAATTAAAAGAAGGAAGATAATATAAAGTTCACTAGATGTCACAATGTAACACAACATTGCAAATAAATCACACATTTGTAAAGGTGAGTAACGCAATTAGCCCGCCAGTCGCCATGGCAGCATTTATTACTCTTGACTCTCCACCAGTCGCTCAGAGGCGAGCAAGAGGTGGGGAGGGATGGAGGGCTGTGCTTTTACACCAGAAGTGACAAAGTTGTACCAAGTCATGTTGCTGCAACCAAGAGGACAATTCAAATGTCTAAGAACTGTGTGACTGAAGAGACCAGTAGTGAGACGATTTGAAGCAAAATAATGCAGAACTAAAAGAATAGCAAAAAAATGTCAAAATTCTCACAGAAACATAAAGAGAGAAGTCCAGATAGCTTATTTAGATAGTTTATCAGCAAAAAATTTTGATTTGGGTGTGAGTTTCCTTGTGATTACATTTTTGATGAAATTCTAATTTACTGAGTTGCAAGGGTATATGCTGATGTGCTTTGTTTTGAAAAACAAAATAAATTTTTACATCTGTACTAAAATAAAACAGCATATAAATTCTATCTTTTTCTCAGCTGGGATGTGTATGTGGAAGGAATTCCTCACTGCATTAAAGCAGACGGCCCATTGTCTCTACCTGCTGAAGTCAGATTCTCCTTTACCAAGCAGACTGAATTTCTGTTCACAAAAATCACAGGGTAACTCCTAATAGTCTGATACACATATGCCTTTAATTTGATATTTTATGTCACATTAACTTTTTGTTTTTTCTTAACTAGACTGGCAGAGCTGAAACTGAAGGGACTGGTTGATAATAAAACGAACTGGACGAACATTGATGATATCAACAGAGTTTTTTGGTTCAAACAGACTGATATATCTGGTACTGACAACTTGCACTAAAATTAATCCTACTAAGGCATGAAACCTGCTAAAGCCGGGGTGTGGGTTTAATATTTGTTGTGATTGTTTAAGTTGTATTTTGTATCCAAAAGTTATATTGTGGTGATTTGGATGAAAATGTAAAGTAATTCTACTTGACACAATGTATTCGCAATGTACTTTAGACTGTTTATGCTTCAACAACAAAAAGTTCAAAGTGTTCTCATGGCCTGCAAAAAAATCAGTTTGCTCTTCTACCATTTTTGAAGACTGTATTTCAAAAATGGTGGAAATTGCATTTTTCTTTTTAAACAAATTTGTGTGTGCGTTTTTTTTTTTTACAGACTATGTCCAGCAACACTGGAAGGAAGATGCATTTTTTGGTTACCAGTTTCTAAACGGGATTAATCCCATGCTGATTCGCCGCTGCACCGTCCTGCCTGACAACCTTCCTGTTACTGACAAAATGGTTTTCCCTGATGGTTGTTGCAGCTTGGCAGAAGAAATTAAGGTGATTATCTGTACAAAATAAATTATAGCTATTTTCTAAGTAGATTTGAGGTTCTTACATTTTTACATAACATTGACATTAATATGTGAATTTTTTCTTAAAATGTTAAACAGAAAGGCAACATATTCCTTTGTGACTACAAGCGAATGGATGGAGTGAAAACAAGCACCATCAATGATGAGAAGCAGTACCTGATGGCTCCACTTGTCTTGCTCCACAAAACTCCAGATGATAAACTCATGCCAATTGCTATTCAGGTGAGATTAGCACTCATATACAGTAATTAAAGTACACAAATTATTAAACAATCAATTACATGTCTTTTTTTGTACAAGCCAAAAGATTAAAGTTTGACAGGAACCAGTCGGACATAATATAAACTTTGGGAAAACATTTAACAAAGAACCAGGCACTAAAGACCAAGCAACCATTGATTAGGATGAGGTTGGAACCCAAAACATGCTTGGAAGTCAGACAACACAAAGATTATAGGTTTTTCACTTCAACCACCAGTCTGGTTTGTTCATTTGTCAAAGGGTTATATCTTCAAACACACACGCCTGTCTGACTACTGTTCTGTTTAATCTGATTTCAGATTATCAGTGTGGATTAAGTTCAAACTCTTCACTGAGGTTCTCAAGAAAAAAATGAGTCAGCAGAAAAAAATGCAAAACAACTTCAGGAACATTGTTTATCTGTATGATTGACCTGTAATCAAATAAATGCCTACACTTTATTTAAACCCTGATGTAGCTGAAGCAGAAACCAGCAGAGGACAATCCAATCTTCTTGCCATCTGATTCAGAGTACGACTGGCTGATGGCAAAGATTTTTGTCAGAAGTGCAGATTTCAGTGAGCATCAGCTCAACGTTCACCTGCTGCGCACTCACCTGCTGGCTGAGGTCTTTGCAGTGTCACTGTTGCGCAACGTGCCCATGGTGCATCCTCTCCACAAGGTAACTGAAGCTGCAGGTTCCACTGTGTTTATGCCGATACTGACAGATTCCCATGATGATGCAACATGTAAAAAACTTGATCTATTAATTGATTAATTTGACTGATTCTTAAGTTTTGACTGTGTCTTATTGTAATTCAGAATACTTTATTTTTTTGTAAACTGTTATAACCAACATTGTTTTCTCTTTTTTCAGCTTCTCATACCTCACACTCGCTACACTCTGCAGATCAACTTCTTAGCTCGGAACAGACTCATATCTGAGGAGGGTGTTTTCACCAAAGTAAAACAAAAAACTTTACTCAGAAGGACGTCTTTATCTTTCATTTTGAATGACAGTGTTTGTCTCCAACTTTGACTTTACCTTTCTCTAGTTTTCAGCTTCTGGAGGAGAGGGTATGATCACAATTCTGAGGAGATCGCTGTCCTCAGTAACATACAGCTCCCTCTGCGTGCCTGAAGACATTGCTGAGCGCGGAGTGAAGGACGTACCAAACTTCTACTACAGAGATGATGCACTCAGACTGTGGGATGCTATCAACAGGTATGATGGGCTACTTCCATTTTGCATCTTACATTATGCTACTTTAATGACAAATCATCAGATGGTTTATCATGCAAAACATCCACACTTCTACTTATTAGAATTGGGTATAAATATGTTAGGAAAAAAATGGGTTGTATTTTGTTTTCTACCTTTTGTCTGAGCTGCTTTTCAGACTGCCTTATTTTCATACTTTACTGTTTATACTAACCACAGCCTTCCATTTTGGCTTGCAAAACAATGGAAGACCTGTACAAACATGATTGTTCTGTACAATCATGTTTGTACAGAACAATATCAACGATTATACTGTGAATCAACAAAAAAAAAAAAAACCTTCTCCAGCCACTACATAAAGGCAGAGTTATGTCTGGTGTTAGATAAAGCTTTGTTAAAAAATTCCAGAAAGATTTTAGTGCATTTCAGTTTTTTTTTTTTTTTCTTCAATCCTTTCTCACGTTGAATTTAAATCAGCCCAAATATAAATCAGGTAACTTCCTCTGGTAATTGTCTTGTCTGTTGTCCTGTATTATTTATGGTAATTTTTCTCATACAAATAATTTGTAGTATTAAGAAAACATCGGTGATATTTAAAATATTAGAAATGTAAATTATTAAAAAAGAAAAAAGGTATCATAAATTCAATAATATTCCTGGGGGGAAAAAAACACTTCACTCTTACTGGCTGTATGTATTTAATGTATTTTACAAAATATTTCTGTGTCTCTGAAAGATTTGTGCGGGGTATCCTGACCTACTACTACAAGACCGATGCTGAAGTTCAGCAAGACTCTGAACTTCAAAAGTGGATTCTGGACATTTTTGAACATGGATTCCTTTCCCAGCCTTGCCCAGGTATCTCTTAAAGAAAATAATACGGCTTGATAAACTTATTACAGATTTGTATAATGGAAGCATGTGGGTTGCAAAGTGGTGTTGCTGGTAGCTCTGTTGCCTGACAGCAAGGATGTTCTGGGCCTCAACCCAGAACATTGCACGTTTTCTGAATGGATCTTCTCTGGGTTCACCAGCTGCCTCCTAAAAGTCAATTGACTATCAGGTTATTTAGTCTCTAAATTACCCCTAGTTATGGCTGTGTGCATGGTTGTTTGTCTTGTGTGTCCCTCTGTTGCACAGACTGCTGAAGACAGACACCAACCCTCACCCACTTACAGACCTACAATAACAAGTGGTTATAGACAATCGGTGGGATGGGATGGACGGTTAAAAATTGATCAAATGTCGAACTTTTAAATGTTAAGTTTATTTTTTCTAATTCTCAGGAATCCCACAGAAACTTACCACAGTGGATGAGCTCATCAAGTTTGTCACCATGGTGATCTTCACCGGCTCAGCCCAGCATGCTGCTGTGAACGGTGGACAGGTCAGGGTTTGGGACAAGCTCAGATGTGATTTGTATTATTTGTCCATGAATTAATGCTTGCTGTGTTATTTCAGAGTAAGTGATAGTCATCAATTGCTACTGCATAAGATGCTACAAATGCTGGAACATAATTCAAATTCACCAAACATGGTCTTCAGATCACATAGTTTTCTTTAATACAGACTTTACAGCATAGATAAAACAGAACCAGAAATTGTAATCCTGTAAACACTCAATTTGTTTTGCATTATGAATTAAATTTATGGCTTAATTGATGTTTTGCCAGACAACTACAACTATAATTACAACTATTACACTGTATTTTGAAATTCCACAAGCAAAAAGAAATCAATAACAAACTATAATACTCATTTCTGTACTGCAGTTTGACTTTGGTAGCTGGATGCCAAACACTCCAATCTCCCTGCAACTGCCACCTCCAACCAAAAAAGGGGAAGCGACTGAAGAAACGATGCTGAAAACACTGCCGGACGTCAACACCACAGTTCAGGGCATGGCCATCATGTGGCTGCTCAGCCAGCAGTCCAGAGACTTTGTGAGTGTTCACACTTCAGTGTGTTTTGCAAACATATGGTCAAGCTATATCAAGAACATTTGAACAGGTCAATCTCATTAAAGTAGTAAATAATTTAAAAGTGTTATCATTTCATGATAAATGTCATTTTGGGTTTTCTGTAGCTTCAATCCATTCACAATATGAGCAGAAATAAATGGTTGGTGTAATTCATCTTTATAATATATGAAAGACCTAATGATTTAGGTTTTTCACGGTTTTCTATTTTCTTGAGATGAACCTGTATATAAGGTAAAATGTTACTATGCAACTCCATGACTTCTTCATGGCTCTATATGTTTACACGAGTTGTCTACATGTTTCAAACATTTGCATGTCGGTGGCAGAAAAACTAAGTGTCCTTGATTTTATCAGGCACCTCTTGGCCAGTACTCTGAGGACCACTTCAGTGAGGAGACTCCACGGCAGATGATAGCGAACTTTCAAAAGGAGCTGGCGGCGTTGAGTGCAGCAATCAAAGAGAGAAACAAAACTCTGGAAGTGCCGTACACATACTTGGATCCAGAGGAGGTAGAAAACAGTGTGGCTATCTAGGGAAGTAAGAGAAGTTTCCTCTCAGTTTTCATAGTTGATAATAATCCCACACTGATGTGTTTCATGTTATTTTAGGTGTATTATTGGAACTTTTGTGAACATGTTGGGGGGGAGCAGAGGGGACATGATAATTATTTTCAATTTTATTTCAGTTTTGTTTAAATGTATAATTCAAATTTGAATGCAATGTTATTATTTGGGATGCATGCAGAGAAATATGGAGTCAGACGAGTGAGTGTACCGACCCTATAGAGTTTAGAAAGTGAGTTTCTCTAATTTGTTGCTTAAAAATACCTGTGTAAGAATCTATGTCAAAGTGCAAATAAAAATGTTTTTAAGCAGAAAACAATTATTGTGCTTTTCACTTACACGTTTGCTTACACTTTTGTACCCAAACAAACAATTGAAATAAATTTCCTAAAATTCACTGTATTGAAGTGTATTCAGCTCTTCAATTTTTCTACAGGATAATGCACGTAAAGTAAAGGTGTGATATCTTACTCATATTGTTTGAAGTTTGTTTTTGTAACCAATTTCTGTAACAATAGTTTTTTCTTTTCTCAATGCTTTTTGTGTTTTGGAGTTAGTGTCATACTAGTTCTGTTAGTCATTGTTCTACGATCCCCCAGACAGTAAAAAATCTGTTACTTTTAATTTAGTAATTAAAATAAAATAAAATTAAAATGAAAACAGAAAAACCCTTGATTATCCATCAGTGGCAAAGTTCAAGTGTACTTTCAGCAAAATAAGAGCTACATTACAGAGGACTTGTTAGAAAAGGACCCAAGCACAGAGATTGACTATGGTAAAGAAAATGGTTTTAATCATGAAAAAATTAAGGAGAACTTACTATGTTCCTGGACATAATTTAGCATCAGTATTTCAAATATTCTTTGGTAGGTCACATGGGGATGCAAAGATTAACAAACTTGTACTAATTCACAGATGTAAAACATGATTGTATCAGAAGAGCAACCGTGATTAAATTCACTTTAGAGACCAAAAAAACTAAGGATTCCTCGACCTGTCAAAATTTAATTAATCGAGTTTGATGGATTAAAAAGGCACCCCCAAATAAAAAAAATCTATGTTATCGCGCATGACCATCTGTTTAATAAGGCTCTATATGACCTTATGGAACATGTTTTTATTGTATAATTTGAGCCTTTTCATTGTATTAAATCCTTATCGTCAATTTCCAGATTTAAATTAAAGGCTTATCTTCATAAAACAGACAGGATTCTGAAACCTTCTATTAAATCAAACACTTACCTTAATCAGTCAGACAGGGAATATTTTCCCCTCCCCAAATGCAACAAGTAGAATGAGAGGACCTTCGAAAATATTGAAAGCAGAAAAACACAAATTCTGCCCCTTTATCTCTATTGGCTCATTCAAACATAAACTAAAAAGTGGGATGGGCATCTGCAGGGGAACAGGAAGATAAGAGCAGTTGGGGGTGGGCTCTATCCGTGTGAGGAGGAGTTACATCAGCAATTTGCATAGTTCTAGAACTTTCCATTTAGGAGGAAGGGGAAATCTTCCTTATCTGTCTGATGTTTCCATCAGTCAAGCCCTGCTTATGCAGATGTAGGGAAAGGAAATTGTTTGTGAATTTATTCTTGAATAAGTTTTCCTTTCTCACCAGTGTCTCCTACTGTTTAAGAATAAAACTGCAGTGACTGTTAAAATAAATACAGGAGTATTTATTGATTAATTCACTCAGATGAGATGAGGTTGGTGCTTAGTACAAGCTGCATTTCTCCCCATGCTCTTATTACTTTGTTTTGAGGGTGAAGGGAGAAGGAGAAGGCAGATAGTGAATTTTTTCATTATGAGGACACTGCAATTAGTATTTCTTCTGTAATTTTTTTATAAATGACTTGGCAATCTTTTATTTCAATGTTGATGTATACAGACAATAGGACACAAATGTTCAAAATTCTTAAACAAAATGTTTTGTGTCTTTTTTTAGGGATTCTTAGAATATATTATTGGAAAATTATTTTAATGGGAACAATGTGATAAAAGTGGAAACATTTTGGAGGGAATAATCTCATAATGGTAATTCATAGGGGCTGATATTAAAACTTCTGGGTTTGCAGGAGAGTATACATCAGGGTGATCAGGTGGTGAAGCGAAGCAGAGATTTTTAATCTTTGTAGATCATGCCCTAAATATGATTGAAAGTTGAAACTGCACTGCAACGTTCACACACTACGTTATAACATGGTAGTGGCATTAAATACTCAGTAGGAAAAATCAAGCTGGTCAAAATAAATGGAAGACTTAAAATTGCAGTGAGGTATTACTTCCAGCAGGGCTCTAAAAATGCAGCCAGAGATACAATGAATAAATGATTAGCTTAGATCAGTGTTCTCAAACTCAAGCTCCAGTTCTCAAAGTGCTAGTTTCCTGCAACTTTTAGAAGTCTCTCTGCTTCAGCACCAGCTCCAATATTTGGTCATTAGGAGAATTATTGTGTAGAGCTTGACTGCATGCAAGTGAGGGAGTTTAGTCATTTGTTTAGAATATACACATCCAAAAGTGTCCAGGGCTGCAGTTTGAGACCACTGGTTCAGATTAAAACATACTTTTGCAGAATGGATGTATCAAATTCCAGACTTAAATATTATTGACCACCTGTGGCATGATTTGAGAACCATCTATCAAACTGATAAATTTTACGCAGTTTTGTGAAGAATTTGGGAAATAGTCTCAGGTGAACAAATCTTTTGCTTGTTTAGCAAAAGATTTATTAATTTTATTAATTATTAATTTTCTATGAGGTACCCTTTCGATTGTATTTTTTTCAAGATGGTGCAATATTAAGACTTGATTTTTTTTATGTAAAAAGAAGACTGATGGTGAGTAAACAAGCTCACTCTGAAGAGTAGCTTAAAGCACAAGTTTTTGAACAAAGTTAAATAAGTAAAATAACACTCCAATAAATTTGCTCATACTGTTGAAAAAATCCACAAATATAAACTAACATACAAACAATAAAATAAGTTCCAACTGGCGTTTCAAAGAAAACAAAACATTTTTCCCCCCAACACCAATTGAAATGTTTATTCATTTCGACTGAGCATTTATATTGCTTGCAAATCTAATATCTGTGACATGGTTCAAAAATCATAGTTGTGTGCTATAATGTACCTCTTGTGTTATAACTTTTTAAACAAATAGTCATTCAAATATCACCTAAAATATTAGAACTGTTTCCATATTGATTGAACCGGTTCTCAAATCATGTCACAGGTGGTCCATAAAATTAATACATTTTACAGAGCAATTTAGGTAATTAGCAAAGTACAGAACAAATGTAAATCCACCACCCATAACAATACAATAGTCATTTGAAAATAATTGAATAAAGAAAGGAAAATAACACTTTTTTAGTTAAAATGAAAAATGTTATTCTGGCAACAACTGAATTCTGTTTCTTATCTTAATATTTTTGTAACCCTTTTCAAACGTCTAGGCATTTTTGAAGACCACACTACAGCCCCATTTAAATATATGTAAAAAAAAAAAAACACAAACTCAAATTTTCACCCGTCAAGATAGCAAATGCATTCCAGCAATCTCCACATAGAAATCTGACAGTGGATCATCTAACAAGTAAGTTTAACCGTCACCCCACCATAACATCCACAGGCCAGATGTGTTTATTTTTCAGTTGAAACACCAATACATACAAATATGCTCACTGTTTACAGTTTGACTAATCAAAAAGCCCTACTAATCAAACTAGACCCTACAATGTACTACATGTATTTGTACTGTTTTGGTTGTTTGGTCAACAATATCTAACTACTTCAATAGTTGTGCAAGGTAGATGAAGCACACTGATTAATTTATGCAGTGAAACAACAATAAGCACAAATCTCAAGATCCAAGTATCCCAAAGAGGTTCTACATTGTACTTGATCTTGGTACCTGGTTTCTTAATCCAAGAAACAACCTTAACTAGTCATCCTGCAGAACAACCGTGCTTTATGTTATTAATAAAGACCCAAAAGACTAATATTTGTGCGACACCAGAAAAGATTGGTAAAACATGCATTTCCTCCTTAGCTCATTTTTGTGAATCAGTGACTGAATTTGATATGCAACATGTCTGATCATCTAATTTTCAAATGGACACACTATTTTCAATCTCTTCTGGGTCCAGGTATTTGTATGGGACATCCAGTTTGATGTTTCTTTCCTTGATAACTTTACTTAGCTCTTTCAGCTCTTCTTTGAATTTTTCCATCAGCTTCAGGGGTTGCTCCTCTGTGAAGTGATGCTCAGGGTAAGTGCCAAAAGGAACCTGATGAAATAAATCATACACTTACAATATTTTCCGCTGATGTTTAAATATATCAGGTAAAGACAATTGAAAATTATGTATAAAGAGGTAAAAAAAAAACAACAGCTGCATGTATTTTAGCAAATCTAGAGTATGTTTTGATTTTCACTTGTACAGCATATACATGTTAACTAATTTAAGCATGATGTTTACCTGAAACAACCTGATATAATGAGGTGAGGGATTTGTTTAAAATATACTGAACAAAACTCAGTGTACTGTTCTGTTTTAACAGTTGATAACTAATTGACACACAGACAGAATCAATGTATTTTACACAACTTGAACACAATTTTGAGAGTGTCTTGAGGTTTTCCCACTTACAAAGTCACTGTATCTCCTAGACAGCAAATTCAACGTGGTCATGGCTGCACATGTTGTGCTTTTGTCTGGCAGTGTCTCCAGTATTGTGGCCTCAGTTGCTTCCCCTTTTGTGGATGGTGGGGGACGTCGCATGGTGCTTGGCAGGTTGGGCATCCAGCCACCATAGTCAAACTGAGATGCACAAGTAACCATGATTGTTAAGTTTTAAGGCATAGTATATGACAATTAATTAAACAATTTGATGTGTTTGATATTCTTTTTGGTGTGTGTTCAAAAATTTTTTGTTGTAAGGGATTATGGAATAATACAACACAAGCCTCTTTACAATTTCTTGTTTCACCAAACTGTTGGACCTAGCAATGCGGAAGATCTACACATCATAAAGTAAAACAGAATTAATAATCATGAAATATTTTCTTGTAACTATCAAACACCTTTAAAAAAAACTGGCTTAGGAATTTCCAATTTCAGAAAACACAAACAATTTCTAATAACAACGGTTTGTCAGCATTTGTTGAGGACAGTATTACAAAGTGATTAAAGTGTAAATAAATAAAACTTTAAATTTAGAATGGTTCAGTTTGGTTATTGGTTTTCTAAAATGCATCAATCAATGATAAACCACATAAAAATGTATATAGTGTTATCCATCAAAAAAGAATAGGTGAGCAAATTTCATCAATAAAATATAAAACCTCACCTGTCCAGAGTTCACAGCAGCATGCTGGACTGAGCTAGTGAAGATCACCATAGTCACGAACTTGGCCAGATCATTCACATTCTTAAAGCCCATGGGGATTCCTGATAATTTAAAAATAAAAATATTGAGGAATGTTTTATATTTGCTACTATATAATAGACAGTATGCTTTCTCTAAGAACAAAATATTGGCAATATTATCAGTTTAGGTATTTTTTCCCAGGGTGGTGTAAGCAAACGACAAACAACTTGAATACAAGTTGTTTCTTGTTTGGTTTTTAAACATCCACACCATGCAATTTTTGTAACCATCAACAGACTCTGATAAACATACTGGATGAATAACTCAAACTCTATCCATTGCTAAATTAAAAGAATGCATTTAAGATGTTGGGATTCCCCCCACTCCCTCATTAACTAGATACTTTTTTTGAAAGAATAATCCACACATTTTCAATAGAGTTGAGGTTGGGGCCCCTCTAGGAGCCTAATCTTAGCGCATTAAAAGAAACATGACACAGGGCCAAACGAAATCATACTTTTACACTTGCATATCCTGTTTTAAGCAGATTCTTGGTTAAACAGAATAAGAACCTACCTGATTTTTCTTTTGGGCAAAGGAATCCATGCTCAAAAATGTCCCATATCCAGTCTTCTAGTTCACGGTCGTTTTGAACATCATCATCAGTCTTGTAGTAGTGCTTTAGGATTCCTTCGACAAAACTTTTCCAGATGGAGGACGGTATAATTTTAAATAGATTAATTTTACATTAAAGGCTTACCTTACAACTATATGAAAAAAATAACATATGAAAGACTGTGTGGTTTGAGATACAGATACTTATTTATATTGTAAACCTGAAGAAAAAAGTTGTAAATTTTTCAGCGAAAGGTGAGGAAAAGGTCATTTTTGGTGAGGTCACTGTCATGGTCTAATACTTTAAAATTAATCGTTTTATATATTTTCAAAGAATTTGTGAATTTTGTAAGTATTTGCATTCAATATTCAGTTTGTATCCACTTGGATTTTAGATTCATAATGTTTTTGTTTTTTGTTTTAAATATTTCCATGTTTTCAAATCAGGGATGTCCCGAGCCGATCATGTGGTTTTACACTTGATCAGAATTGTTCGTTACATCCCAATCAAGGATCATATATATATATATATATATATATATATATATATATATATATATATATATATATATATATATATATATTCTTTTTTTTTTCTAAACCCAGATAGGATATAGAATAATAACAGTATCTGCCGGTATGTGGTGGTACAGAGTCAGACTGTCTCAAAACAACACATGCGACATGCAGCAGGGACGGCCATAAAGCAAAGCAGAACATGACATCACCTTGAAGTGAGATCACTGTTGCCAACTTAGCAATATTGTTGTTGTATCCAAAGGTCAACTAATATGGGAAAAAATTACTTTTTACATGTTTCTGTACTTCTGTTTAGTTATCTACTGCATCTCAAAACAGCTCTGGAGCAGAAAAAAAAACCACCCAGCCATTTTTTGGAAAAAAGTAAATGTACTGGTGTCTGCAAAATCATGTCTTTCAAAAACCTCTAAATTGTTGCTACAATTTTATTACCTAGCAACTCCAAGCCAAGCCCCTCACCTGTCAACCAAAGTACAGCTCTACCCACTTCATTACAAGACAACAATAAGTTTGTTCTGCTGGTTTTACCAGAAGAATAAAATAAGTGAAGTAATAAGTAACATCATGCCCATTGTTTGCTTTCCAGGTCTAAATTCTGTGTTTTGCCAGTGTTGAACACTAGGTAAGAGAAGCTTCATATCTCCTCATAAAATTCACTATTTGCACTAATTTGTAATTATTTTTGATGCTAATAAAGGCAGGATTTATATTTGTGTATTTGTTTGTTTAGCTGGCATATATCAGACTTTTGTGGTGGTCTTCTTTCTGGTGTGTGTTTTCTTTCTAGGTTACATCCCAACTGTCCTTGTACTCAGAGTTGAGCCTAAAGAACTGCGACTCTTTGAGTCTGGGTGATCTTGTATTTAAAGGTTTGTAATGTTTGGTGTAATGTGTGGTGTGTTTTCCAAACATATTGTGGGGATCAACAGCACTTATGGGGTCAAAAACCTGGGCTCCATAAGAAGAAGTGTTTTGGGTTTCTACATGACTAGCTAATAATTATTACACTTATTAAAGACAAATATACTCAAAAGAAGAAGGGGATTTAAAAACATAAATCCTTAAAAATGTTTTTTTTTTTTTTCACCTATTGAATAATAAAACATCAATCGTACTTTTGACTCTCTATGTTTAAAAACATAATTACAGGAAGAGGACAAATCAATTGTACCGGTGTAGAATGTCCCACAGCTTAAGTCCGTCATCTCTGTAGAAGAAGTTTGGGATGTCCTTCATCCCACGGTCTTCAATGTCATCGGGTATGCATAGAGACCTGTATGTCATTGAGGACAGGGATTTCCTCAGGATTTGGATCGCACCCTCTCCACCCGAAGCTGCCACCTAGTGAAAAGTTAATTCGAAGATAAAGGGATTATTTGGAAATGACATAAATAATGGTATTCCCCAAACAATGTTTTTCTCACCTGTGTGAAAGCACCGGTCTCAGATATTAGAATTAATCGAGCCAGGGTATTAATGTGCAGAGTGTAGCGAGAGTGGGGTATAAGAAGCTGAGGACAAAGACAACTCTTTTAGGCATACTTATAACTGAATTAGATGTTGTTGCTTTTTCATGCTATATTTTTTTTTAGACATACACAACTGCTAATTCAATAAACACCTGGACAAAGTCATAGAGTTAAACAATGTAAACTAAGTACTAATATAAACAATGCTAAATTTTGTGTCTCCACAGCTTCTATTACCTTGTACAGAGGATGCACCATGGGCAAGTTGCGCATCAGTGATACTGCAAAGACTTCTGACAGCAGATGAGTGCGCAGCAGGTGACAGTTGAGTTGATGGAAATTAAACTCCGCACTTCTCACAAAAATTTTTGCCAACAGCCAGTCATGCTCAGAATCAGAAGGGAGGAAGATTGGGTTGTCTGCTCCTGGCTTCTGCTGCAGCTGCAGGAAAAAAAAAAAGAAATGTGTAGGTTAGCTTCTCTGTTTGCTTGAAATTGATTATTAATTGACATAAAAAAACACAAGGTTTAAAACAATATTTTTTGTTTGCATTTTTCTTAAAGGTTTTGCTGTTATGGTTTTAAATTTAACTGCAGATTTTTATTCAATTATAGTTTATTAGCTCCATCTGTTTTTTTTGTCTTCTCCGGACAGGCTGTACTGAAATGTACTTTAGTTGTGCTTCTGTACAATGACAATAAGGCGTTCTTATTCTGATTCTGATGTTGTGAAATTTTCCTCTGAATAAATAACCATGCTGTCCCTTGAAGGAAACATGGAGTTCAAAGAAACACTGCTAGAGTTGTCTTTTTTTGTTTTTCAAAATATGCTATTTTAAAAAGTGCACAGTTATGCCCATAATAAGACCATATATCTATGTATACTAAAAAGTTTTTCATGAAAGTGACATCTTACCTGAATAGCAATAGGCATCAGTTTATCTTTGGCTGTTTTATGGAGCAGGACAAGTGGAGCCATCAGATATTGTTTTTTTCCTTTGCTGTCTCTTGTTGCTACCCCATCCAAAATCTGGTAGTTGCACAGATATATGTTGCCTTTCTGTTTAATTTTAGAGCAAAATAGTAAGAGCTTGCCTTAGATGTACGGGAAATCAACTTTGCATTTGTGAAGACATTTAAGATCTGGCATATATCACCCCAATGAGTGAAAGAAACCATCAGTCCACTGATTTTTTTTATTTATTTCCTCATCTTTTTAAGGTTAATTACCTCAATTTCCTGAGGCAAATTGCAGTAATGGCAGATCATGTGTTCAGTGACAGGAAAGTTGTCAGGCAGGGAAGTGCAGCGTTGGATCAACATGGGATTGAGACCATTTAGAAACTGGTAGCCAAAGAAAGCATCATCCTTCCAGTTGTCTTTGACATAGCCTGTTACAAAGGAAATCTCTGCTCATCTTTTTTCTTGGGATGTAGGTGTGTGTTTGTGTGTGTAAGTAAAACATGACTATATATGTATGGATATTGTGGATGAATTGTGAAATAATACCAGTTCAAATGTAGCAATTTTCCTCTTATGTCTAAGTTACATTGTAATTTGATACCTTACATAATGACACATACCCACGATGTCATATTTGCTGTAATCCACCAGCTCACTGATCTGTTCAAAATCTGGCCATGTATCATAACACATTGCCAAATTTTTACGAACACCGCTGTAAAATAAGAATCACAATATACATTTTAAAATATAGAAGTATGTCTGATATAAGATAAAACTCACTGTATATTTTAACACTTCATATTTGCAATAGAGGGACTCACGTTTGTCCCTGATTTTTCTTGAACTCATCTTGCTTGACTTCAGTGAACTGATCATTCCTAGGCAGGTGAGACGGTAGCGTTGCCTTAATATGGTGAGGTATTCCCTTTTCAAACTCTTGCCAGCTGAAAAAAATAAAGTTATGACAGTGTGATAGTGAATTTGTGGTCCCAGTGTGATTATATACATACTATAATGTAGTAGCTTTGACTTTTTTTTTTGCAATCACAAATTCATTGGATCTGTCAAATAAATGTTTACTTGTTAGTCAACCCAAAATGAAAGAAGTTTATGTGTATAACTGTAATTTGTATACAAACTCTACTTACCGATATGTTTTCTTTAGTTGAGAAAGTTTTTTGTGCCGATTGAAGCGACCAGAAGCACTGAGCTCCTTCTTGGCAATCAAAGCTAAGGAGAACATTGAAACAAGAACATATCAAAGATGTTAAATCTGGCCGCCTATAAATTCTTTGTGTCCCTCAAGTAAATGGAACTTTCAAGATAAAAAGTTCTCTGCTTAAATATTTTATCAGTCAAATCACAGCAGTTCTTAACTGTATACTTTCAAATGGCATTAAGATGAAAATATGTTTGATATTTAACTTCAAGAAGTACTCAATGAATGCAGAGACAGCTATTTATTAATACTGCCACAGTTTTCGTAATAGGTAGTTTTATTAATACATTCTGCTACAGCCAACCCTTTCAAGACAGTTGTGATCTCGATATGGCCCAAAATAAAAACGAGTGACACACCAGATTAAAGATTAAATTATAAAGACCATGGACTACCCCAAAATCTTCAGTTGACCTTAAATGGTTGAAATTAAGTGAAATGGTTTAAACATGGATGCAGTTGGGTGCTGCAAACATAAAAATGATCCTAAATACAAATCAAAGCTAGTTCAAGAATAGATTATGGAGACTATGCCCCAGTCTCCTTAATCTAATCTCAATCTCAATCGAAGGGTTTTCTATGCACAAAACCCTTCGATTTTGTGCATAGAGCTCCCAAACTTGGTCCATACAACAAAGCCAACCAACTTAAATGAACCCTTTCAATCCTGTCAATAAGACTGCTCAACTATCCAGACAGAAAAAAAACAAATATCTTGTTTATGCACAGCATGGAGATGTCAGATGAGCAAGTTTGCACAAACCTTGACCCTCATTGAAGGAATGTTTCTTACAGTCAGTAATCCAGGTGTATATTGGGAAGTGGTAGGTTTCTCCATTGGGATCTTTGACTTTTATATTTTTGAGAAACCAGTTGTTTTCAACCACATATAAAGGCCTCTTCTTAATCTCTATTCGCAACAGTTTTCCAATGGGGTCATCACAATCTATAGTACATTTTGACACCTAAGAAAATGAAAGTTAATAAGATGACACCAGAACAAATAAAATGCATTTTCTCATAGCTGCAACATCAAGATTCAAGCTTTTAACAAGGCATACCAATTCTTTGTAGTTGTCATTTTCAGACAGTGAAGCTGATTTGGTCATTCCTTTTTCTCCCACCAACTTCAAGTCCACATGCGGCAGAGTGCAGCTCTCCGATTCCGTGGAATGTTCCACAGTTATTTCATAGGTCACCATTTTCACTCTACAGTGAATCAATTCTGACAACTGAACGAAAAGTCATTGACACATTCAGATTGACTATCGGAAGATGAATCTGTATGTCCAGCCATTCAGTTACAGTATCATGATGGTAAACAGAACAACATAGTATAACAGATAAAGTTTTGTTTTTACTATCATTAAATTCAGTCTCATAATACCTTGAATTATTTAAAAACATGCATCTTACCTCTACTAATGACTACAAGAGACTTCTCTGAAGAGGTGAAGAACTGCTGGCTCTCTACTGCCAATCCTCTGTTATCTCCTTATATATACTTACGGTTTAGAATGCTTCGTGTTACTAAATACTGAAAAAACTGTTATCTCACCTGAATTACCACAGAAATATTATGCAATAAAAGCCTAGGGCACAATAACGGCAGAAAAAGGACTTCCCACAAAAACGGTTGTTTGCTATGCTAATAAAATTTTACTTTGCCACTCCCAACTCAGCACAGATATTACTATAGGAAAAAGTTGTATTAATTCTAATACATTCTTACAATGTTCAAACATTGCTAAACATTGGCTTGCATATTAGTTTAAGGCAACAAAGCACTGTAAATGTGTTTTAACAATGAAACATTTCCTTTCCATGTAGCCACATTAGGACAACTGTGTTGGTTTGGTTTTAGGTATGCTTCAACATCTCCAAGAAAAAACATATCCATTTTTGCACTCCAGAGCCTGGCCTGGGCATGCCTGTGTTCACACCCAGGTTCGGTGTTTTGCATTAGCTATATGATCACACAGCTGTTCTTGGTACTCAATTGTAATTTTTGCTGAAATCCAATTTTTTTGTGTTGTTGTTCATGCTACTAATTTAATTAATTCAATTAATAAAAGAGGGGAAAACCTACAGGGCTGCACAGTGGCGCAGTTGCCTTGCAGCAACAAGGTTCTGGGTTCGATTCCCAGTCCGGGACCTTTCTCCATGGAGTTTGCATGTTCTCCCTGTGAATGCGTGGGTTCTCTCCGGGTACTCCGGCTTCCTCCCACAGTCCAAAAAACATGACTGTCAGGTTAATTGGTTTCTCTAAGTTCTCCCTAGGTGTGAGTGTGTGTGCATGGTTGTGTGTCCTGTCTGTCTCTGTGTTGCCCTGCGACAAACTGGCGACCTGTCCAGGGTCTACCCTGCCTCTTCCCCTGAACGTTGGAGATAGGCACCAGCACCCCTCCCAATCCCACTAAGGATGTAATCCCAGAAGGATGTATAGAACATGGAAAACCTATAAAGAAGTGCAGAAAATGATAGACTGTTCAGTTAAAATGGTATCAATGCTTTAAAATGGCAGCTAAAGACAGGGAAGTAAAAGAAAAACAGCTATTCGGAGAATAACCAAAATGGCAAAGGCTCAGTGATCAGCTCCAGGAGGATTAAAGATCTGTGCTTGCATGTGAGTACTGCAACACTCAGATGATGTCTATGTGAAGCCAAACTGCCTGCAAAGTCCCATTGTTAAAAAAGGAGACGTGCTGAAGCAGCTACAATTTGCCAAGGAATATATTGACTGGCCTAAAGAGAAATGGTGTAATATTTTGTGGACTGATGGAAGTAAAATTGTTCTTTTTGATTCTTAGGGCCACAGACACTTTGTTAGAGCCACAGTACACAATAAAGACAATAAAGCATGGTGGTTCAAGCATCATGATATGGGGATGTTTCTCATGCTATGGTGTTGGTCCTATTTATTGCATATCAAGGATCGTGGATCAGTTTGAGTACACCAGAATACAGGAAGAAGTCATGTTGCCGTATGCAGAAGAGGAAATGCAATTGAAATGGGTGTTTCAACAAGGCAACGACCCCAAACATACCAGCAAGTGAGTAAAATCATGGTTCTAGTTCTAGACAAACAGAATTCAAGTAATGGAGTGGCCAGCACAATCCCCGGGCCTTGATCCCATAGAAAACGTGTGGGTTTACATAAAAAATGTTGTTCATGAGGCAAAACCAAAAAAAAAAAAATAAACCAAGGAATTGTGGAACATAGTACAGTTGTCCTGGGCTGCTGACCGGTGCCAGAAGTTGGTTGACTCCATGTACCACAGATGCGAAGCAGTTATCAGAAACCGCAGCTATGCAATATTAGTTCATGATTCTCAGGAAAGATGAATCTTCCAGCATTTCTTAGTTTATGCAGTTTATTTTTGAGCTTGTAAAGAAATATGTCAACACTGCAATTTTTTTGAACATTTTATTTCTTGACTTTCTGTAAAATATTGTAATATTTAATTACTTTGTGTTCATTAAAATACAATTTATTTGAAGAATTTTGAGGCTTACTCACCTTTTTAAACACACTGCTGTTATTATGAATATAACTGTACATTTCAAGCCTCATACACACTACAGTACTGCCAACATATCTGGCTACCAGATATGTAGCCTGATATGTTGGCTACATATCTTGTATGTAGCCAGCATATCAGATATGTAGAATGATCAATTAACACACTTTCTGGCTGAAAGAAATTACATTGTATATTCAATATATTCACATTTTTCAAGGGTACATTTGCAAATATGCTATCAGAGAATTGTACAAATTGTCAATATATTAAAACTTTACAGAAAACATGCTTATGAAAATTAGTGCAATAAAATAAGTACACTTTAGAGGGAATGTGAAAAATATTTCACCAGGAACAGAGTATTGTTTTAATACAATGTCACAGTATTCCAGTATTACTCCAGACAAACTGACATATTTCCTTCCAAAGAACAGTGAGGGTCAACGACACAACATTCCCATTCACTGCACTACTGCAAGTTAAAGATTGTTTTTATTATTATTATTATTTGCCATTTTAACAAAAGCGGTAAAAGATTATTAAGGCACTTAAAAAGTCATACCTCATTAGCCTAAAGTATAGACTCAGACGTAATCTGAAACATACTGAAATTTCTGTTTATTCAATAGTTTACTTTTGAAGTAAGCTTTAAGTGAATTAAAAAATATATATTTTTTGAGCATTTTCAAATATGCACAAAATATCTTTAAAAGCAGATTTTTTCATTGGTACACTTGAGCAAATACATATTTTGTTCTCTTAAAGTATAGTTTTATTTAATATATTTCTTAAAATTGTAATGTGGAACAATTATATTTTAGTGTATTTAAAGTTACAATGTCAAAATTGGTAAAAGCATGCTCTTAGTATACTTCATAGCACACTTAATACCTAGCATACTTAAAATGTACTTATACAACTAGCATGTTTGAATTATACTAAAGTAGGGCAATCCCTAACTGAATGCACAGTTCCACAGAAATGTTTCAACATATGTGTAGGGACATGTTGGCATTGAGGTTCTCACGGTTGGCCTATAGCCGTTAGCTGAGTAAATAGACTTGGCTGAGAAATGCATCTCAGTTGCACAATGCTTTCAGTTTTTAGTTCCAATTAATACCTCTGCATATGTCTGCCATGTAAGATCTAAACACACATTCTGTCTGGTATGCACTCGCTTTAACTGGAAAATGTTGAACTTGTTTGTTGAAAAAAAGTCTTCCAAGCACATCAAGATATTAAGCTGAGAAACAAAAAAATAAGTGTAATGGAAAAACCTGCAAACCTTTTTCTAATATAACACAATATGTGCATTCGTTTAACCACATCTGTACTATCAGTATCCCCAAGGCGGTTGCACTTAGCTGGGAACTTTTGGATGATACTCTTGGCTAATACCACAGAAATTCATCCAAGTAAAGGCAGTGAATAACGGATAAACAGCCATTGTGTTGTGTAACAGAACTAACTGTTGGGACTGTCTCATGAAACAACTTTTATAGCAGATGAAGCATCAACAAGCAACAACACATGATCTGAAAAGTAGCACAACACCCACCAATATGTATTTTGCACAGCCCATTAGTTTAAAAATCACTGCAAAGACAAGTTCTTATTGTCCTATTTAGTCATTTAGGTTTCCACATGATGTTCCTATGGATAAACTGGTTAAAGGTAACAAAGTGTATCAAGGCTTTAAAAATTCAGTGTTTCCGAAAGTCTAAAATTGCAATTAGGGTTTATTCTCCAGTCTATGTCTCAAACTTGAAAGAGGCTTAGCAGGTAGAACGGGTGAACCTTATACGTCTGATGTTTACCCTCAGCATAACGATTCAACACTTGGCCCAAGTTCAAATGGTGCAAAAACGCCTCATCAACTGAATGCTCAGTACAGATTACTTGTGCCAAGAAAACAAAACTGTAAAAAAAACAATGTTATTAATTATACTATATTTAATCGAACTGTCGTTTCTTTTCTGTGATAAAAAAAGCAATTCAATCATCTTGTATATTAGATATAAAAAAAACTTCAACTTTTGTTGCCATCTGCTGTTACAGAAAACTTTCACATTTTTCTGTTATTCGTCAGTACCTTTGTGTTGAGGGCCATGGCCCCCTGGGAAGCCTCTAGTGTGCTCTAGGGGACCCTCAGAAAGCTGGAGAAAAGATCTAGTGTAGCAAGTGCAAAATAAATAAGTTCCTGACAGGAAAAAGGCTGAAGGAACAATCCTTTTGCTAAACAAGTGTAATAATTATTGAACAGTGAATAAAAGTGAGGAAAAAACATTCCAAAAGCAAATGTTTCTTTAAATATTTGTAGCATCATCTCTTGGCTCGCTAATGGGATTTCCAAACAGAAGCCATGGCATGCAAAAGTTTGGGACCCTGAACTGGGTAGCCTTCTGCAGGAGATACGCTTTTAGGTCAAAGTAGGTAGATTAATCAGCATTATCTAATATTAACTTGTAGCATTTTATTTAATCCAAGATGTAATGTGTAGCCAAGGGAAATATGTTCAGCTTAAGAAAGAATTGAATCATTTGTTTGCGTCAAGCAGAGAAACATCAATGGAGATTACAAAAACTACTAAAATTGGATTGAGAATTGTCAAATGCTTTATTAAAAACTTGAAGGCTAGTTGGGAACAGTCATCTTTGAGTAAGAAATGTGGTTGGATAAAAAACCATGAATGATCATGGTCAGTGATCACTTAAATGTTTGATGACATCAAATTGAAGAAAAAGGATAGTAGAACTCAAGGTTGTATTGAAAAGTTTAAATAAGAACATTTCCACACAATGTGAAGGGACATCAAGGGATTAGAACTGAACAGCTGTGTAGTCATCATAAAACATCTAATCAGTGAGGTTAACTGGAGAAAAAAGTTACAATTTGCAAAGGAGAATAAAGATTGAACTCTGGATAAGTCAAAATTCAGATGAAGCGTTGCACCCATCATGCTTAGTGTTTACTGTCCAATGGTGTGTGTGCAGTGCTCTGATCATTCATAGCATCCCAGGGTCCCATTACACTTCCTTCCCAGCAACTACTCAGTGAAACTGAATGGAATTGCTATGAAGGCAGTCCGCTTAGGAGACTTCTCTCTGCCATTTTCCTATGGCTCTTGCCCTTCACACGTCACTGATCAATTAGTGATGTGCAACCTCCGCAACATCTTGAGGAGGTCTGAAAGGCCTGGCCTTTCCTCCTTACTGGCCTTGATATATTGCTACTTAAGACCCTCATGCTCTCTCCTGAGACGGCAAATCTTGGTCGGACGTTGGTTTGACCTGGCGGTGTTCTTAGTCTTATGGGTTGTTTGTTGACAAATCTCGCTACACCTATGCTAACATAAACATCAGCGGAAGTTGCTTATCGACTCCACCACCCCCAACAACCACTGACCCGAAATCACTTGTAGTCGAGCTTCGTCTTCATGCAGCTGACTAATTCTCCTCATGTGCAGTAGGTCATAAGACCTCACGATGTTTCTATGGTTTGCTAGGGGTAGCTTACGATGTGTTTACAATTAACAGGACAGACAATAGGACCAGTGCTAGGTTCGGCTACGGCAGTAGTAAGAAGTGTAAATGTACCACAGACCAGAAAAATAAGTTTAAACTGCCAGCTTATTATTCCTTGAAAAGAAAAGAAGCAATATTACAAATAGCTGACAGACAATGACACTAAATCTAATCCAAAATAGTTTCCTTGTTTCTTTCAGAATATTTTATTTAATCCCCGGTTTGAAATTTAGACCTAACATTAGGTGTTAAAGGATACTATTTATTTAAACCTAGGTTATAGTTCAATTTAAGTTCAAGTCAATACTGTTAATCTATTTAATTTACCGTTTGTTTGTTTGTTTGTTTTTAATATTTTCTGAATCTATTTTAGTTATTTATTGTTCTTTTTAAGAAGTAAAGGGTTTTTTAATTTCCTGTTTTAACCATCTTTTTGAAAAAATTTTTAAAAATTAAAAAAATAAATTCTTTTTTGAGCATACATTTTCAAATATGCACAAAATATCTTTAAAAGCATATTTTTTCTTTGGTACACTTGAGCAAATACATATTTTGTTCACTTAAAGTATAGTTTTATTTAAAATATTTCTTAAAATTGTAATGTGGAACAATTATATTTTAGTGTAAGTTATAATGTCAAAATTGGTAAAAGCATGCTCTTAGTATACTTCGTATCACACTTAATACCTAGTATACTTAAAATGTACTTATACAACTGTAAGTATGTTTGAATTATACTAAAGTATATGTTTTTTCACTAGGGCAATCTCTAACTGAATGCGCGGTTCCACAGAAATGTTTCAACATATGTGTAGGGACATGTTGGCATTGAGGTTCTCATGGTTGGCCTAAAACCGTTGGCTGAGTAAATAGACTTGGCTGAGAAATGCATCTCAGTTGCACAATGCTTTCAGTTTTTAGTTCCAATTAATACCTCTGCATATGTCTGCCATGTAAGATCTAAACACACATTCTGTCTGGTATGCACTCGCTTTAACTGGAAAATGTTAAACTTGTTTGTTGAAAAAAAAGTCTCCCAAGCACATCAAACCTTTTTATAATATATCAAATCAGTTTTAAATAAGAAGTGTGCATGTGCTGGTTGATTTATTTATCAGTGGGAAGGATTTCTAGCAAGATTTATGATTTCTGTGTTTAAATTAGGTTCAGTCTCAGTCCATTTCCACGTATCTGTTTTGGGTACTGATCATTATGCATTGTGGCTGTCTCTTTATTTCTCTCTCCTGGTTTGTGCTATACTTGGGACCAGTGGCGCAAAAAGTGCGTATGCAGCGTATGCAACGCATAGGGGCGCAGCACCAGAGGGGGCGTCAAAACCCCGTCTGGATGGGGCGGTGTGCCGATTATGTTTTCCCATACACTTCAGCGCGCCTTACGCTCCTTCACCTCGTGCACGTGACGAGGTAAATGTAGCGAGTTTTACCCTTCACGTAACTTCGTCTCGTGGAGGAGCGAGCGTACATTTTTTCCACGCTCCTTCAACCTTCCTTCGGTGGAGAGGGGGATGGGGGGGCGCCGATTTATGTTTTCGCATCCACCTGAATAATGTGTAGTTGCGCCACTGCTTGGGACTGTAAACAAGACACTGCCTGAGTCACTAATCTGCACATTATGTTCCGGCGATAAAATGTAATTTAATAACACAAAATCTTTACAGTTCTACAGACATAATTTTTAAACTTGCACAATGTACTGTCACAGTAGAACAACATAAATATTATATTTTAAGAACAATATTATATTATAATTAATTAATCTATCTTTTCCTTAGAGTAATTTTATATTTTCAAATGCAAGTATGTCATAATAACATGGTAGTGTATTGTGCAGACATAAAAATTATGTTGTTAAAACAAAGTATTTACATTATAACTTGTTATAGCTCTATTTTTCTTTTGCTTCTGTAGCAGCTTCATGATTTGTATTTATTTTTGTACACAATGTTTGATTCAAGGAAAGACAGGTAAGACTAGAGCAGCAACTGAGAATTAAAATCTTCTGATACATGAAAAAAAGGAACAAAATGTATGCATTCATTTAATGACAGCTTTACTAGCTGTACCTCCCTGGGGGTTGCACTCAACTGTTGGATAATACTTCTGTTCCACAGAAATTCGTCCGAGTAAAGGCGGTGAATAACGGATAAACAGCCATTGTGTTGTGTAACAGAAACTAACTGTTGGGACTGTCTCATGAAACGACTTTTATACCAGATGAAGCATCAACAAGCAAGAACACATGATCTGAAAAGTAGCACAACACCCACCAATATGTATTTTGCACAGCCCATTAATTTAAAAATCACTGCAAAGACAAGTTTTTATTGTCCTATTTAGTCATTTAGGTTTCCACATGATGTTCCTATGGATAAACTGGTTAAAGGTAACAAAGTGTATCAAGGCTTTAAAAATTCAGTGTTTCCGAAAGTCTAAAATTGCAATTAGGGTTTATTCTCCAGTCTATGTCTCAAACTTGAAAGAGGTTTAGCAGGTAGAACGGGTGAACCTTATACTTCTGGTGTTTACCCTCAGCATAACGATTCAACACTTGGCCCAAGTTCAAATGGTGCAAAAACGCCTCATCAACTGAATGCTCAGTACAGATTACTTGTGCCAAGAAAACAAAACTGTAAAAAAAACAATGTTATTAATTATACTATATTTAATCGAACTGTCGTTTCTTTTCTGTGATAAAAAAAGCAATTCAATCATCTTGTATATTAGATATAAAAAAACTTCAACTTTTGTTGCCATCTGCTGTTACAGAAAACTTTCACATTTTTCTGTTATTCGTCAGTACCTTTGTGTTGAGGGCCATGGCCCCCTGGGAAGCCTCTAGTGTGCTCTAGGGGACCCTCAGAAAGCTGGAGAAAAGATCTAGTGTAGCAAGTGCAAAATAAATAAGTTCCTGACAGGAAAAAGGCTGAAGGAACAATCCTTTTGCTAAACAAGCGTAATAATTATTGAACAGTGAATAAAAGTGAGGAAAAAACATTCCAAAAGTCAATGTTTCTTTAAATATTTGTAGCATCATCTCTTGGCTCGCTAATGGGATTTCCAAACAGAAGCCATGGCATGCAAAAGTTTGGGACCCTGAACTGGGTAGCCTTCTGCAGGAGATACGCTTTTAGGTCAAAGTAGGTAGATTAATCAGCATTATCTAATATTAACTTGTAGCATTTTATTTAATCCAAGATGTAATGTGTAGCCAAGGGAAATATGTTCAGCTTAAGAAAGGATTGAATCATTTGTTTGCGTCAAGCAGAGAAACATCAATGGAGATTACAAAAACTACTAAAATTGGATTGAGAATTGTCAAATGCTTTATTAAAAACTTGAAGGCTAGTTGGGAACAGTCATCTTTGAGTAAGAAATGTGGTTGGATAAAAAACCATGAATGATCATGGTCAGTGATCACTTAAATGTTTGATGACATCAAATTGAAGAAAAAGGATAGTAGAACTCAAGGTTGTATTGAAAAGCGGAAATAAGAACATTTCCACACAATGTGAAGGGACATCAAGGGATTAGAACTGAACAGCTGTGTAGTCATCATAAAACATCTAATCAGTGAGGTTAACTGGAGAAAAAAGTTACAATTTGCAAAGGAGAATAAAGATTGAACTCTGGATAAGACAAAATTCAGATGAAGCGTTGCACCCATCATGCTTAGTGTTTACTGTCCAATGGTGTGTGTGCAGTGCTCTGATCATTCATAGCATCCCAGGGTCCCATTACACTTCCTTCCCAGCAACTACTCAGTGAAACTGAATGGAATTGCTATGAAGGCAGTCCGCTTAGGAGACTTCTCTCTGCCATTTTCCTATGGCTCTTGCCCTTCACACGTCACTGATCAATTAGTGATGTGCAACCTCTGCAACATCTTGAGGAGGTCTGAAAGGCCTGGCCTTTCCTCCTTACTGGCCTTGATATATTTCTACTTAAGACCCTCATGCTCTCTCCTGAGACGGCAAATCTTGGTCGGACGTTGGTTTGACCTGGCGGTGTTCTTAGTCTTATGGGTTGTTTGTTGACAAATCTCGCTACACCTATGCTAACATAAACATCAGCGGAAGTTGCTTATCGACTCCACCACCCCCAACAACCACTGACCCGAAATCACTTGTAGTCGAGCTTCGTCTTCATGCAGCTGACTAATTCTCCTCATGTGCAGTAGGTCATAAGACCTCACGATGTTCCTATGGTTTGCTAGGGGTAGCTTACGATGTGTTTACAATTAACAGGACAGACAATAGGACCAGTGCTAGGTTCGGCTACGGCAGTAGTAAGAAGTGTAAATGTACCACAGACCAGAAAAATAAGTTTAAACTGCCAGCTTATTATTCCTTGAAAAGAAAAGAAGCAATATTACAAACAGCTGACAGACAATGACACTAAATCTAATCCAAAATAGTTTCCTTGTTTCTTTCAGAATATTTTATTTAATCCCCGGTTTGAAATTTAGACCTAACATTAGGTGTTAAAGGATACTATTTATTTAAACCTAGGTTATAGTTCAATTTAAGTTCAAGTCAATACTGTTAATCTATTTAGTTTACAGTTTTTGTTTTTAATATTTTTTAAATCTTTTAGTTATTTATTGTTCTTTTTAAGAAGGTTTTTTTTATTTCCTGTTTTAACCATTTCTTGTTAAAAAAATTTTTAACATGAAAATTTTTTTGCATTTCTGCTTTAACCATTTCTAACGTAGCAACCTGGTTGGCTGGAGCTAGTCACATGGGCTACACGTCAATGTGACCCTCCAGAATAAGAGATTTTTTCTCACTTGACCGTTTTAGGTGCTGACAAAATAAAAACTATGTTTTATACAGTTTTTTAACCAAATAAAATATCATAACATGAAATACAGCATTCATAATGTCTGTAATTATCACTTTTTATATTTTTTACTATTTTAAGACCTATTATTCTCCTATTTATTTCTTATTTATCAATTTTATAACTATTTTTATGAAAAGGCCTATATTTAGTGAAGGCTATGTAAACCTGTGATACACATGCAAAGCCTGAGTTGAAGACCATGGTTTATAGATCATCTGATTCAACAACAAACATAAGGACATACAGAGATAATTATTTATTTTTTATTTTTTTATTTTTTTAAAAAACATCAATTTATTATTGAATCACAAACTGACCCCGGTCAATTTTTCAATGAGTCATGCATAAAAAAACACTTTCTGATCACAAAACAACAAATGAAGAATCATTAACAGCCTAGTTAAAATTGTAATCGAAATGATACTTTGCAACACTATGACATTTGTTCACTAACATTTTTTATTTTATTTTATCCACAAACATTTTTCAGTCCTCATGGTTATCATTTTAATGAGAAGGTGGATTATGAGTTCAGATCTGAGGGGAGGGGACAGTGAGGAGTCCTGTGGGCTTCAGCTTGCTGATCCCTCCATCCAGAATACAAACACGAGAAAAATTCACCTTGACCAGATGTGCAGCAAACTGTGAAGAAGAAAAATATTTGCAAGGTCATTTCTGGAATTCAAACGGCAACAATCGTAATTTTCTACTGGAGGAGTAACATCTTTATTGAAACGTAAAACAGAATTTATAATCACAAATTACCTTGATATAATATGTTTTTGTTGCAATTATTGAGGCACATTTAGAAAATATGTTGTCTGCCTTTTGGATTTTTCTAGTCCAGCTATATTTTAATGTCCATTTGTGGTTATTCAAAGTTTTGGTTACTAATTTTTAAACATTCCCATGGCCTTATCCATCCTATATGCTAACAATTTAATTGCAACATTTTTGCTTAACTGATCCAATTGTCATCCACTTGATGGCAAAGAAAAGGACGGCACTAATATTACCATACAAGTAAATTATGCATTTTTAATACCGAGTAAAACTGTCTAAAATTTATGTAAAATTGTACATTTCATGTATTAACAACACTGCTTTATTCATGTTCTCATCGGAGGTGCATTCATAGAATATTTCTATAGGAGTCTGTTAAAATACATCTTTTACAGAAAGTGAAGGTAACACTTTATTTGAAGGGGGTTGAATAAGACTGTCATGACACTGTCATAAACATGACATAACACCTGTCGTGAACATGAATAAGCCTTCATGAATATTTATGACTGTTGTCATAAAGCGTCATTCGGTAAATTATGACACTTTTAATACAAAGTTGACATTATTCAAAATGTCTTTGTTATGACAACTTGACATTAACCAATAAATCTTTACTGATATAAATTTGTTATAAAAGTATTACTGATTGCACTTTAAAAATTAGGTAACTTTATGTTATTAAAGGTAAAGTTTAAACAGTAATGATTTCCTGGTTAATGTCAAGTTGTCATAACAAAGACATTTTGAATAATGACAACTTTGTATTAAAAGTGTCATAATTTACCGAATGACGCTTTATGACAACAGTCATAAATATTCATGAAGGCTTATTCATGTTCATGACATGTGTTATGTCATGTTTATGACAGTGTCATGTCAGTCTTATTCAACCCCCTTCAAATAAAGTGTTACCAAAGTGAACAATAACCAAGCCTTACTACTAATACATAACGTTTTTATTGTAGCGCGTGGCATATTGATGTAGGTGTAGCTCAGCTTGCTCACCAAAGCAGCACTCTTTACAGCATGGCTGACGATCACAATCACACGCCCTCTGTAGTTCTGGAGGACTCCTGAAGCAGGACACTGCACAAGCTCACCATCAGGCCCGAAGACGCTGTTAAAGGGAATGTTGATGCTTCCTGAAACGTGTCCTCTCCCAAAGCTGGAGACAGTAGAGTTAAGGAGTGCAAAGTTTGGCAGGTGTGCTAATCCGTCTGAAGCAAAGCCCACAACTGTGGTGAACTTTGTTTATCTTTCCCACAATACAGGTCTTTGAATATTGTGAGCTGCAAATGTTCTTTAGCAGCATGAAAAATGCTTTATTTAGAAAAGAATGAAAAGGATAATCATTTCTGTTAAAGGGAATGCAGACACCAACACTACATGAAAGAGGAAAGATACAGCATTCAAAAGCCAAAACAATGCTGGAGTCCCCTGGTTAATCTTCCTACTTTATGCTATCCCCTCTCCCAGACTGCAGTATTTGGTTGGGCAGCTTTGTGCTGGGCTTACTGCATGTTACAGTATTTGGACGGGAAACTAAAAAAGCTCATCCCTCCTAAATTTCTTTCCACTTCCCTTTCCCAGACACGGAGCCATTTTAGTCCGTGATCTTTTTGAGTTTGTAACTCTACCAAGAAACCTAAGCATATCAAAAAGTAACATGCATAAGACGAAGAGAAGAACATTTGCATGCATTTTTTATGTAAATAATAGGTTTTTAAGTCACATTTGTTTGAACAAATGTTTCAGTGAGCCAGTCTGGTTTTAGGAAAGAGGTTTCAGACAGGTTATCAGAAAAAGAGATGTAAGGTAACATTAACAGAGGTAACAGTGTACATATGCAGTTCATCGCATAAGTAAACACTCAACCTTCAGAAAATACTGCAATATACCGTGACGAAGTTGGACAACATATATTTGTTAGACGGCTGAGAAAAATGTCTTGCTGAAAACATAAAAGCAGAAAAAGAGTAAATATTGACATAATTTGCTTCAGTGTCTGAACATGCAAACTGTTGAGAAATACATTGTTAGATTGGATTGGTAACAGCAGTTATCCTCCAAAAAATAGAAACATCATTCTCAAACCAGAATCCCAGTAGCCAACGTTAATGGCAAGCAGCAATGACCCCCACATCACCACAAACGATCGTAGTGTGACCGTGCTGGAGACTTCGGTTTCAGATGACAGATTTAACTGGCTGTTTCTGTGAAGAGAAGCTTAATGATGTAGCAGGAAATGAGGGGCTCAGCGCTGTTGTTGCCAGACTGTTTGTCCTTGTATCTCCGCAACCTTCACTCCGTCACGCCTTTCAATATAGTAAAACCCACCACTGTATCAGCCATCCACTTTTATGTAGGAATTTATGTAGTAGTTTCAGCATCGTTAAGCTCATAAACAACAGCTTAGAAACAAGACAAGTCCGGAATGATATTTATTAAGGATACTCTTCCACATTGCGGATGTCGACGGCAACAATTTTTGGCTTGCCACTTTTACTCCTTTTGGTTGGTCCGGCGAGAGAGAGTTCACACAGGTCAATCAGATCCTCAGCCGAGATTCGGGGAGACACCTCAGCTTTCAGGTCACACAGCGCCAGGGGCTCTCGGGACTGCAGGAGAGGAGGTCAGAGGAAAAGAGATGAAGCAGGACAGACTTTCTGAACGCTGTTATGACGAAAAGCTAATCATTTAGAGAGGAAGTGAAACCTACCAGCTTGATTATCGTCATTAAATAACCAATAAGCAGACAATTACATCTTAATGACTCCCATGTTTATCCTTTCAGATGTACGATTTTTTTTTTTACTATAGCCCCACACAAAACCCACTCTCATTCTCCAACATAAATAAACATTACAAAGAAATTAAATTTATAACACCCTTGAGCTGATGATTTGAAAGCAAAATGTGCCTCTTCAAATGTGCAACATCACAATGCTTATAATGCATCTAGTGGTAAAAATCTGCCGTCAGCCTGAAAGGAAGAACCATATAAATGATGCACCAGGACTGAAAGGGTTAAATAATTCCCCTCTGTAATACTGACAGATGAGCAGCAGCCGTGGCCAGAACATAATCCTGTGGTGGGTTTGCTCGTGAGCTGCCAGACAGATTCAATGCAGCAGGCAGCCAGAGGCACGGCTGCAGGACCCAGAGCTCTGCTCTGCAGTGGTCGCCAAGTGTTGTACCACCCAAACAGGCTGAAAATCATTCCTCCCTAAAAGGTAGCATGTAAAAACAATACGTCCGTTTCCTGAGTAAAGCAAAAAATAAAAATCACAAAGCTTTCATTGTATTGTAAAAACTTTTTTTTGACACAAGAACAAGGAGGGTTAAGTCGGATTACAGCCAACAGGTTAAGATCGGTTCTGATTTATTTAACTTTCTTTTCGAGCATATTTTCTGAATAATCAAATGCATCTCTCGACGCTTCCTAAAAATGCGGATGTGGATTTAAGAGAAAAATATCTTAACCGGAATATTTGCAAGTTTTGCTTCCAAACAAACAGCTCTGCAACTTTCAATTTCTGTTTTGAAAAGAAATATATTTTCCCTCGTTCTTTGCAGAGGCGAAATAAATCACATTTATTTATTCTGTGCCATAAATGTCGAGTAGTCCGAGATCAAATTCTGTAGGCTGTGACAGAAGGACTGCAGAAGCTTTCTACAAGGCAAAATAGAAAACAGCAGAGCAGAAATGAACAGTCATGACGTGTTGGGTCTAATTTTAGACACATTAAGGGTTTTCAAATGGTTACTGAAGTCTTTATATAAAGATGATTAAAACAACAAACTGTCTGATTTTACCTTTATCAGCAGGGAAGGCGGAGCTAGTAAAGCTACATCAGGCAAATCTGCACTAGATTTGTTTTCCTTTAAGTGTCATAGAAGGTCAACTATAGTCAGAACAAGTTCAATATTGGATGGCTATGCTTACTTACATAAAGTGGATGGAGTTAAATGCAATAAATTAATCTCCCAGAACAGCAGTTTTACTGTATGTGTATCCCCACATAATGTGATGGCATTTATACAACCGTCACATTGTGTGTAAATACAGAAGGTTTTAAAACTTAAATAAAACCTTAAAGTTTGTTAAAGTTGTGTGCTGTATAATTATTCCACGCCGTCATGAGAGCAGTTCGAATAAATGCCACATCAACCTGTGATTAATGAGTGGATCTTCTGACCAGGATTGTATTGGAAGAAAAATAGCTAATGCATTACTAAGATGGTAGCTGTCAAATATGTTGCTAGGAACGTTGAGTTTTGAGAGACCTCTTTCTTTAAATACACACATATACAGAGACATATCTGAGGTTGCTGTGTTTTGGGTACTGCTTCAGGACGAGCTTAAAGGGAGGGTAAAGGTAAACGCTTGCTCTCACCAAGCACCACCGATTTACACCAAGCTCCTCCTTGAGCCTCACAGACTACCCGTCCCCCGTGGCTTCCCCGCACAGCTCCGATTATGAAACACCTGGTGTCTGCTGAGCTTATTGTGCAAACCACTTCTCAGTCCAAAACTCCTAACGACGACTGTAAATGGCATAATGCGGAGCATTATTGTGATGGCGTGAAGGCAGAGAGTTGGAAAGAGCACCGGCTTCTTGAAGAGACAGAGGCCCGACCTCAAGGTGTCAAATTGCAAAGTCAAATTTCTTTTAAGTTATGTTTGATATATGAAGCACTTTTATAACAATTGAAGGTGATGGTTATTTGACACAATCATTCATTGCATGTGATTCATCTGTTCGACCACATATTTCATAGTACGACAGCACACCAAGCTTTTACGAAAGCTGCTTAGTTCAGTTCTATTAAGTTTATTCATAAAACAAATTCACAACAAATGTCTTGATTATATAATAATAATAATAATAATAATAATAATAATATAATCTGTGCAATACAAACATGAAACTTACAACTAAGATTGAAGGGTGTATATTTTCCTTTAGGTCAGTGTACTGGTTGTCAAAATTAAATTAACTATTTATGATTATTCGCAATTACATGCCCATAACTGCAATATTTAACAGGTTATTTTATCTAAAGTAGAAAAGTTTAATAAAAAAAAAAAAAAAAAACGGTATGTGTTTTTCTTCATTATTGTGAAGCATTTATAGAAGTATAGATCTTGGGATAAATACCATACATTTGAACTTCAATTTAATTTAATACCCTGAACATCATGGAAGAATTTTTAGCTTTTGAAATCGTTTTCACCACATGTCTATTTATATGCGTGTTCAATTTGCTTTTAAGCTTTCTAAGAATGTAGTCATTTCTTGCCTTAAGGATTACATCACCTCTCTCCTATTTCAGGGGCCTGAAGAACGAACCACATCTTGTGCTCTCTGTTTTTCCCAAGTCATGTGTGTTTTTACTCAGGCCTCTGGGACTGTTAGCCTGACACATTACGCTGTTGACTGGATGTTTTAAGGAGAGAGGTGAGAAGCACACAAATGCAACAATGGATCAATACTGAAGATCATAAAAATAAGCCTCGGCTGAAGGAGAGAGCACAGCAATCATCGGGGAGCCCAGTAAATGATCCGTTTGTTCTTTTGTGTGTATGAATACACTCCATCTTGCCAAAAAAGTATTTGCTTGTCTCCCTTCACACGAATGTGAACTTAAGTATTATTCCACTTTTAATCTAAACCGTTCAATATGATCTCTAACCACCCTTTGCAGTGATCACAGCTTTTACTCTTCTGGGAGGGTTTTCTCCAAGGTTTGGGAATGTTTATGAGAATGTTTAACCGTTCATCCAGTAACACGTTGCTGATGTCTGATATTGAGGCTGGACAGGAAGGCCTGGCTTTCAGCCTCTCCTTTAATTTATCCCAAATTAGGTCTGCATAATATTTAGAAAATACTGGTGAATGTTGCAACTTGTGATGAATAAATAAATTCATAATAGAACAGTGTCTTTGTGTTTTGGTTGCACAGCAAACAAGGACTCCAGATGATGAGCAGTCTAGCTAGTTGCTGGAATAAAATTATATTCATCATTTCCATCTAAACAAGGTTGCATTAATAAAGTTACTTTCAGCTAACGTCTGCTGTTTTGAATTTGAACATTTTAAATCACCATACCACCTCATTTTCTTCTAAAATATTTTAGTGTCACCAAACATGGCACAAGAACAGAGTGTCAGTGTGCATGGCACTAAACTACCTAACTCACATTTATTGCAGTCTAGGCAGTTATTTGTGATATAAATATGGTGTAAAGTAACACATTTGGAATAAACTGTACAGGAATATCCCAAATGTCTTCTGTTGGGTTGAGGTCTGGACTCTGTGTTGGCCAGTCAAGTTCTTATTTGTGTCCTGAGTTGTTCAACACAGATGCATGTAAATATCAGGAAATAAAAGCTGACATTCTGAACTCTTCTCTCCTGCTCATCTTTTGACGTTAAACCCAAATGTCTTCACAACAAAGCAAAGGAATTTGCCTTGATGTTCCAATACTTCTGGAGGGGACTGTACATAATACATGTCTTTACATTGAAAAGTACTGCATTTAGGACTATTTGTGTTTCATTTCATTATCAGACATAAGGCGCTTGTTAATTATTTTTTAAAGCTCAACAGACATAATCTTTGTGAAGATAACTCTTAGAAAATAAAACCTGTTAAAATAACATCTGCAGGTAAGCTCTGTTAGAGTGCGAAGTATATCATTTACACAGCACTGAGGTTCATCTACACTTTGGGAATTATCTGGTCAGAGACTCAAATCTAACAGATTTTCAGTTACACATAAAAGTCTCCGGCTGCAAGAGAGACAAGTAGCTCAGATGGAGATAATACACTTTTAATGAGCTTATTATAAAACTGTCAGCACCTATTACATCTCTAATGCCCAGGTCTGAATGGATGGCACTGGAGGAGAAATGAAGAATACATTTGCAGTTTGATGCTAATAATTTTAAATAGAACGGAAATGGGAAGGTAATCATATTTCAAATTAAAAACCCTTGCACTTTCACATTTTAACTTTTAGTACCGTTAGTTTAGCATTACTCTCAAGGTTGATATTATGGTCAGCACTTGTTTATTCAGTGTAATTGCATTTATAATACATGGTCCAGGTACCAGTCTCAAGGTAGGCTATGGTCTTGAAAAAACAAAACAAAACCAAAAACAAAAAAACTATGGTTTCAAAACATTAAAAATTTTCACCTCTGCATTTTTAATGGAAAGCTTTCAACCTGACTTTTTAATAAGTCAGGTAGAAAGCTTTCTGCACTGGACAGGTGTCAGTAACACTCAATTATGAAAATCCAGTGTCGATTTGGGAGGCAGAAATTATTTAGAGACAAGCTCCAGGCCCGCATGTTTGGGGAAGGGTCAAAGTGGTAACAGATGGATAGTCCAACAACCGAAGAGCATCTAACATAATAGTGTGGAGGTAAGAACTTTTACGTGACAGCATACACTTAAACTCCTATGAATCTTTTTTTTTTTTATTTGTTTGCTTTATATTTTTACCTCATAATACTTTTATGAGGTAAAAATATTCTATATAGACAGCCATGTAATGGAGAGCTTTATCGTAGCTTGATGGTGAGTTTCCAAGATGAAATTGTGCCCTAATGTTCATTATGAGACTAACTTACTAATTACTTCACACAACTACACTACAAAACAGATCAATTATCCCTGGAAAATGTGGTATAGAATGATAGAATCATCCATCCAGCTGCAAAAATCAATCAATAGTATTTTAAAATTGATGTCATAATATATTGTGAAGTATTTGATTTGCATTTTGATTTTGATGGTTCCATCAGCTAACGTTCCGGCTGAGAGGTGGGGTACACCCTGGACAGGTCACCAGTCTGTTGCAGGACAACACAGAGACAGACAGGACACACAACCATGCACACACACACACACACGCACACACTCACACCTAGGGACAATTTGGAGAGGCCAATTAACCTGACAGTCATGTTTTTGGACTGTGGGAGGAAACCGGAGAAAAATAACATCTGTGTATGCGTGGGAGAAAACCCATCCTCTGACAGTCTCCAGTCACTATTACAAGATTTACCCAAGCTCTACTCTCTCTCACTTAATTAATTTGGAAAATTATAAAGCAAAAAGCAACTACAAATTGCCTCCACCTTATTTTTTTTTATGTAAATATATGGATAATTGTGTGTGTGACACTAACCAGGTCCGTCTTGGGCATGTCTTGGTAGTCAGACGAGAAATAAGTTGCCGTTTTCCCAAAGATGCCTTCACCGCCAGCTTTCATTGGCTGAGCATACTGTCGGTAGGTAGCGCTCTTGGGAGTCCAGCAGAAGAGGTTGATGGATTCGCGAACACAGCGCTCAATGTCAATTTCTGTACAAACAATGTGAAAGGAAAAAATAAACATAAATGCACGGCACTGTAGAGCTTTTTGTCTTATTTTTCAACAGACAAAAAGAAAGAAATTCCCATGCTTTTCCAGACACCATAGGAACCTTGAGCGTGGGAGGTTGCATTAAATTGCAGCAGCATATAGTTTGACCTTGGCAATTTGCCTTCATTAGCAACCCAAGCATTCATTTAGCGCTGCCAGCGGCCTTTGCGGTAATAACTGCCTTATTTAAGCAGGCGTTGCTCCCTTGAGTTTAGTATAATAGGTTATAAATACTCTTTCATCAAAAAGCAACTTTTTTTTGTTGTTGAATTTCAATGTAGCCTGGTTCTCGTTGTGAGAACAGAGAGGATTATGGATCTGGGACTTGTTGGATTAGCCGAGGATTTGGGTAAATTAGGAATGCTGTACCCTCGCAGTCCTTCACGCAGACAGCCTCTTTCATTCTGTCTGCTTCTTCGAGGCCAGTAAGCAGGTCTGGCTAATGAGCTCTTCTTGGTGTGACCTGCACCTGGGCCAGGCTGCGGAGAAGTTATATAGAAGATTTATCATGGCCTCCCCCCGCTCCATCACAGTGTCAAGGTAAGGAGGTTGTCAGCTCTCTGGGGATAGGACCTGACACACTCAGTTACAAGGTCCATTTCGGTGAAAAACACACCGAGAGTCTGATATTCCACACCGACAGGCTAGCAGTAGTTCAACGAAACACATTTTCCCTCCCTAGGGCCATGAATGCTGCCTGCAATCACTCCTTCTGCTAAAAGAGGCAGAAATGAGGAGGAGGAGATTGATTGCTTTAACAATCTCTCGGCTCAGCTGGGCATTCTAACACAGCCAATCTGCTTAACAACCAATTTGTCAGAGTAAAATAATGGAGTAAATAACATATATAGTGGCATATAGAAGTGTGAGATGTGGCTGGTTGCAATAAACTTCTGAAAAGCTGGATTACTTAACTAAGAGTGACAATAGAAAAAAAAACAGGAAAATAATATTCACAATTCTAACTTTTTTTCTGAAAAACAAAAACCTGGTTTTGTTTTCTTTCAAATACAATAAATGTTTCATTTATCACAGTTTTATTATTATTTTATTGTGAACTGAAATACTAGTCAGTTTACAATAAGTCAGTCCAGTAGAGACTAATCTAAATGCAGCCGTTTTCATGCTTGTCCAATTCTTTTGTGGCCTAATGTCAAAAAAAAAATACTTGAAAATGTTCTATTCTTGTGATTTCACAAATAAATTCTTGTGATTTGCCTAACAGAGCATTATCCAGTTCAGGTCTGAACAGACACATTATGTTCAATTTTAAATGAGTGGTGATCAAATCCAATGTGAACCCATTAAAAAAAACGTAAAGTAGCTGTTCGGTTTAGTGCTGGAAGCTCCCAGGCAGAGTGCCAACGTGCTGCAAGACAAACAGCTTCTTTTGCACTTCAATTTCTTTAGAATACATAAACAGAACCATTTTACTCAATCTGTCTGTTGCTCTAGTTGAGCTACATTTGACACATGTGCAGCGTGAGTTAAACATGCTAGTCATATTTATCACACGAACAGCGTTGCCATACGATTATATGTTATACGTCTTCAAAGACAGATGGGTTAATTATTAGATTCAAGCAATATAGTATACTGTCACCTTGAACTGAATGTTGTGTTTGTACACAATTTCTGCAAACCCTGGCTGATTTCTAAGAGCTGTCAATCAATAGCTGGAGATCATCAGCTCTGTGCTTGTGTCTCATTGAACCAAACATTAATGTCCCACGAATAATGCCAGTGGATTATCTGTACACACAAGGTTCATGTCGGCTAGAGAGTCGCTCTTGTCCACTGTGAGTCGGTGAAGTGCATAAACACAAGAGAACTCTGCAGATTACACTGATACCCTACGTGCAAAGGGTATCAAAAGGGGAGATCAATTGCCATCGATCGTCAACTTGAAATGTCCGGCTTGCTAAAAACTTTAAGTGGCACCGCTATACGAGGGGGTACCCAAAAGTTTCCAGAATGACGCTGCTGCATGCGCAGTTTTCGTAGTACATGATTCTGCCGCTACTTATTTGTTCAACCACGCCTTCTCAATCAGTGTGCCAAGCGGCGTTGATGTGGAAGGTTTCGTCTACCCGCAGTGAATTTTCTTGGAGGAGCTGTTTTGTCCAGCCGTCGTTTTTCTTCATGGAGAAGTTTTATGAGCAGCGCGCGGCTGTGAAGTTTTGCTTCCTGCTCGGGGGGGGGGGGGGAAGCGGTTGATCATCAATTGACATTTCACCATTTTTAAAGCGGGTGAACCACGAGTAAACTTGAGCTTGACACATAGCGTCATCCTTGTAAGCGGTCTTCAACATTTGAACGGTTTCCGATGCTTTTTTCCCCGAGCAGAAAGCAAAACTTCACAGCCGCGCGCTGCTCATAAAACTTCTCCATGAAGAAAAACCCGTTTAAAATATTTCAAGCTGCAGTATGTAACTTTTATCTAAAACATTTTTGTTGCATATTTGTTTAACCTGTTACTATGTGGTGACATTATGGCAAAAGACAGTTTATTTGTGAAAAAAACAAAATTGAGCTTCGCCGCCTTCTCCCAGTGCTAACTTGAAACAACCAATCAGAGCCAGGAGGAGGGTCTCATACTAATGCTTTAATGTTTAAAAGTCAGGTATGTAATCTAGACGCAGAAATGTGCAGTAGAAACATACATCCATTCCTAAATCTTATAGTAGTTTAGAGATTGCAAACATTAATTTTATGATTGCAGGAAATGTAGAGAATGAAACATTCAATGCTAATTTTTAATCCGGATGTCTTGTCCTGATTGGAATATGTAACTATTGAACTGGGTTCCATGTGTAATGGACTTGTCAGTGGGAATTACTATCACTGACTTCATTTACTGCTCCAGTTGTCCCAAGCGGGAGGGTTAAGTGTATGAATCCTGATGTGAGGAATCCTTTAGGAATCACTATCCTGGAACAGATCTGATAGCGGCAAACTGGAATAGAGAGGACTGAACGGGAACTTTATTCCTGCACTGATTTAACACAGATTGAGAATCTTGTATAAAACTGAAAGACAAACTGAACTTTTTTCATAAATTACACTAGCGGTGCCCCAGTCCTGTCTACGAGAGCTACCATTCTGCTTTTAGATGTATCCATTCTCCAACATACTTGAATTCATGTACTTAGGTCAAGCAGGTGAATTTCCTCCCCAGGAGTCATTCAGATTGGTAGAGGCCTTTTCGCAAGACACTTATCTGATTCAGGTGTGTTGCAGAAGGAATGTGTCTAAAACTTTAACTCTTTCAGTCTTGGCCACTGTGCTGCAGATCAGTTTCACACTGTTGGCAGTCTTTTTATAGCCTGGGCCATCTTTATTCTTTTACATATCCACAGAGTTCTTGTGTTGAACTTCCAGTGACCAGTATAAGTTGTGTGACCGATACCAACAACGCACCTGCTCCCCATTCACACCAGAAACCTTGTAACACTAACGGGTTGCATATTATGAGAGAAAATAGCTAATTGGTCACAATTTGGACATTTTAATTTAACTTAATAGTTTCATTTAGTTGCCAGTGGTTAAGACATTAATGGATATGTGCTTAATTATTTTGAAGGGATTATAAACTTACATTAATAAACAAGCTGTACACCGACTACTTTAAATTGCATAAAAGTGTCACATCTTAAGTGTTGGCCCAAAAAAAAGAATTAATGAAATATTTACAGAAATATAATGGGGTGTGCTCACTGAGGGAGATACTGTTTGATGCTATTTTAAATTTGGGGAAAAAAAATAAAATATTGAACAACCAGATATAGCCTTTCATAATAAAAAGCAACAAAAAATGTGGGGAAAAAAACAATTTCTGGTATTTCTGCTTCAATCTGTGCCACACAGTGAGCTAGACAACTTCTGTTTGACCTGTTTTATAATCCAAAACCAGCAGCAGGCTGTGTTGTTCTGCCTCCACACACGAGGCTCTTGTAGTTGTGAATGTGATGCATGTGGTGCCGGCTCGGTAAAAAAAATGAATGGAAGCTTCAGCTCAATGAGGACATCAATTTTCCAAGCCTAATGGCAGAAATGAACAGGTGCAGGCCACAAATCACAGGATATGAAGCATAATTCACTAGCCGCGTATATGTAAATGTGCATGCGCGTGACTTTGTATAAACATGAAGTAAAATTTTATTGCCGCCGTTTGACAAAGGTTGCCTTCACATTCAGAGACCTGAGCGAAAATATTTGAAACATATTGCCAAAAGTGCATGATTTATGCCCTCGGCAGACTTAGAAAGATATTAATGTTTCAGAGTGACTCAGCCACAGCACCACTTCGAATGTTATAGTGAACCTGTGAAGGAAGTCAAAGATTAAGGTGACACAGCAAGGAAGCCTTCAGGCTTTAAAGGTCAATCACCAAAGACAAAATAGCACTGGAAACATGAACAGAACTGCGAGTAAATATTGTCCTACTGAATATTGAGAAGGGCATTAATTTGTGAGGTGCCACTGGAAAAAAGGCCATATTGTTAATTTCACTTTTTAATAAAAACAAAAAGGATGTTTGGTTTTTAATCAATGCTGGCTGTGCACTTGCTGTCCAAGTCATCATCTTCCTTTTGCACAATAGTTTTCCCAACACACTATTCTATTTTTTCTATGAACATTGTGCTTTTTGATTATGGCAACACTTGCAGAATAAAGACATTAGCACAGTGCTTAAACCTATTTGTATCGAAATAAAATAGATCCCAAAACTTTTAACATATAAAAAATGTTTTCAGTTTAAGTCTGGGACATTGTCTGTGGTTAAGAAAACAGACAGCACCAACATAGCTTATTTAGGTATTAAAAATAAGTTCTTATGTCTTCACTGTTTTAGAGATTATAAACATTTTGCTTAAGTGGGTGGCACCAGGCTTAACAGGCCTTGCTTGTCACAGGTTGTATAAAAAATTGCCAACATAAACCAGACCAGAACCTTACTGGAGGCTTAGATAAACAGTCTTTCCACTCCAGAATCAGTTCCTAATATAGTGTAAGAGGAGTTCAAAATACCATGCTATAACAATCCGGGTATAGTTAGCTGGCAATAATTTACCAAAAAAAACAAAAAAAAAACACAGTTGGCAGAAGGAGCCAGCCACTTTCGAATAACACTAGAGAAGCTGACTGCAGCTTCAGGCCAACATATTTTACCTGTATAAGGAAAACCTGGACTCCTTCTCCCTTCTGGCCCACACATATGTTGAAGATTGACAGAAAAACACTGAACTTTTGGCAACACTAAAAGTGGACACTAGGGGAAGCTTGTCTTGCAGCATTTCTGCATCACTTCTGAGCAACATTTTTCCTGTATAATTATTTCATCCCAAAAGATGCTCAGGTTTTTTACACTAAGCAACACAGCTTTTTAAGGAAGTAGGTGGAGCAATCACTCAGCATGAAGTGTACACTGAGCATCTCAAGACGCTTATAGAAGACACTAAACACTAAAAGTAAGAGGGGGACAAAAGACGACATCTTTCAAAAGAAATAAAATCTTTACAATGACAGCAAACTAGAAAATAAATAGATAATCATAAGTAACAGTACAACTAGAAAACTGTCAAACTTTGCGTTTTTGCGTAGGTTGAGGAGCCAACACTAGTTCTTGTTGTACCTTCTTTGGTTTTGCACTGGTTCCTGAGGGAAGACGGCTTTTGGGTCAGTGTGGTGTTTACAAATTAAGTCAAATGGAAGCACAAGAGGTGCAACAAGAAATCTCAAAAGGAAACGACCTTTTCTACAGGTTGAACATATTCTACTCAGTTCAGTTTATTATGCTCAAACTGAAGCTTCAATTTGGTAAATAGGTTTTAAAAAGTAGACAAATCAAGAAACACAAAACTGTATTTTGGCTATAGAAAGCCTCTAAACATTTTTAATTGCCAATAGAAAGCTTTCTTCAGTTTCTGCTAGTCTTTTATTTGAAGTATGCTTATTGTCTATTCCAGTCACCTCTAAAAATGTTCACTCTAACTTGGGTCAACAGGGCTCTTTACGATGCGGTAGTTTCCTCCTCTGCTCCTGTAGCATCACTCTGTATTGCAGTATCTGTACTTTGTGTTTGTGCACGACTTGAAAACATCACACCTTCACCTTAAGCTTTTTTTTTTATTACTCATACAAGGTAATGGAAAATGCTGTAAACACCATTAGCAATCTTTTGACTTCACCTTTCATTAAATTAAATGGATCCATCACCCGAGCCAGTGAATCAGCCCCACAGCAGAACATAATCCGAACCATATCTTGAGATATCCAGTGATATTTTTCCTTAAGAGCACATTTTATTCATAATCAGTCTGTTTTTCTGTTAATGAACATTATCCCAGAGGAAGCTTGTTTTATTAGTTCAAGTTACCGAATAAACAAAACCTTTTTGGCCAGTCTTTTTGTGTTCCAACACTTGTGGGAACCTCTTTCGATCCCCAGCTGAAACTGGAAGTTTACACAGAGCGACTGCATAGAGACGCATCTGTTTGAAGTTAAGTCAGAACAAATTTCTCTTGTTTTGGGTCAGTAAGAATTTTGGGTTTAGCAGATGTCTACATTACATCAGAATTCTTGTTAATGCTTTCAAATTCAGAGGTTTGCATGCATTTCCTCAGCATTTGGCAGAATTTCCTTTGAACTGCATAAAACATTAATTTCAAGAATGTAAATAATTCCAACCAGTGTGGTATATAGCAATTAAGCCCATTATTATTCTGATATATATGAAAAAATTATTTTCATTCAAGCAAAGCGTTTCCAGGAAAACAGACAACTACCTGAAGACATTAAGACAATTTGAAAGACAGGGGCGTTCAGTCATATTAGATTATATTTGAGTCAAGATTCTGGTTGGGTTGCTCCAAAACATTATTACCATCTGTAGGTAAAATTAAGAGATTACTTTACACCCAAATGTGCCAAGAGTATGAAATATACGGGTTCACACATATAATTCAGGTGAAATGTCGATACTGTTCCCCACTCAATTTTCCAGAGAGCTCAATCCTTCTTAATCTAAAGTTTAAAAAGTAATGCAAAGCTGGAAAACTAATTTATGGCAATACAGCGATGAGGCTGTAAATTTCAACAAATTGAATGGGTTGGTGAATGGATGGAGGATTTCCCATACTCTTATTAGCCAAATCAAGCAAATTTTGTACTTTTGCAGACTGTGTAGGAACCCCGTGAGGATATTGGTTACCGTCGGTCAGTATTTTTGTTATACTAAAATTAAGAAATGGAACTGAAAAGAGAGAAACAGTAAAGCGATGTTTATAACCAGAGCAAAGTACTGGCTAACATTCTTACCTGGCAGGTCAGAGAAGAGCAGGATGCATTCATTAAAGCCGTTAGCCAATAGACGGTCCCTGAGCTGCTGCAGTATGGCAACGCCAATACAAAAGGGGAACGAGGAGCTTCCCAGCAGCAGCGTGTCCCACAGGTGGAAGATTTTGTGCAGAGGAAACACGTCTGCATGCCAGGTGGAAAAACAAATACAACAGGGGAAATGTGTCACAAATACCATATCAGTGTCTGGATTTTTTTTTTTTAATTTTTTATGAGATTTAGTTGTTCCTGCACTATATAAACAATTACAGAGGTGTAAGTGAAGAAGTATGGAATAAATTTGTCCCTGTGGATTAAAACTACAAGCTTACAAGGCAAAACTGAGCAATGCCCGGAAGCATATTTGGTGTAGGAGGCAGCTGGGAAAAGGTTTAGGTGGGCGATGTTACAAAAAAAAAAAAAAAAAATGACTGGAAGAACATCAGCAGGCTCAGGAGCTTTAGAACAAGAACTCTCATTATGAGCCAACTCTTTTCAGGCCAAATAAAACCACATCCTGATACCATGTCCCTCTGCAATTATTATTTCAATCATATGACTTTCTGTGCTCCTAAATGTAACATGTCTCTTCTCTTGACATGCATAAACATGAACCTGACTTGGTGCTTCTGTTTATGCTATTCAGATTTTTTATTTATTTTTTAGTTTTTCCGTCTATATGGAGGCAGAATCCCACAGTGGTGCAGTGGGCTGAGTGCTGAGAGAACGCTTCAGAGGGTCCCAACACATTAGCAGTCAACTGAATAGACTGGTGGGTGTGAGTGACAGGTAGTGTGTCTGTTTGTGAAAGGAAGCAGGGCCTCCAACCTTGTTTCATATTGGACTGAGGACATTAGCAGTCAGAAAAGCACACCTTGAATACTAGGCACTGACTGGCTCTGTGGGAGGATTTGGGACAAAAGGGAAACAAACTAAACTCTGCACCCTCACATGTAAGAGGATGTGACTGATTAATTTAAAATGGAGTTATACTACCAAGAACAGAGAACATATGGGCAATTGCACTGACCATTCCAAGGCCGATGGGTCAGTTCATGGAAATCACTATTTCCAGATTCTATGTATGCATCCAAACTCAACGTGAAAGTTGTTCAAATAGTTGTTCTACTTATGTTACTTTTACTGGTAAAAAAAAAAAAAAAAAATATATATATATATATATATATATATATATATATATATATATGTTGGTTTGATCAAGGTTATGCTTTAAAGTGTGTAAAGATAAGAGCATGAAATAAACAACATATGTGACCTTCTCAGTGTAACAGATGTAAACATGGAGCTATTCACTGGAATCAGTAGAAGTACATAAGAGGTAGTAGTTTACAAACATGAAACCGGATGATCGAATTGAATATATTTTACTGCTTTTATTTTGACAGCTCAGTCTGGGATGAGAGTTTCCGTTTAAGATCTTGATGTTTGGTAGAAAGGTGACAATCAAATGCAGCTCATTTGTCAGGCACACATATTTTCACATTAAGTTATTTAATTACAATCCAATGAAATAAGGACACATCTAAATGTGGATATAAAATATAATAGTGGTTCTCATATTTCTCTAGATGTTTTTCATCTAGAGAAAACATCTGAAGAATTGGCCCTGAAAAATGCAATTATCTGCTAGGAACAACAACAAAATGCAACTTACGTGTAAACATCGTGAGGAACCAGGGAATAGCATAAAGCTGTGATGGGAAAAGAAAAAAAAAACAACAGAAAGAGAGGGAAAGACTAGTTATATTTGGACGTTATTAGAATTTAGTAATCTGGACTTCACAAAATCACATAATACTGTACTTCACATTCACATCAATAACAACTTAAAGACTTGGAGGCAGATCACAAATGTGCTGAAAACACAATATTAGTTTGGTTCTTAGGCAGAACTGGGAAAGCAAACAAATGAGTGTCACTATGCCAGTTCTGACATCTTTCCTCTTATTCTCAGCCGAGCATAAAAAAAACCCCCACCTGCTCACACAGAGAGGCAGTATTCCACCTTAAACCAATGGGGCACACATTTAGCCTGTTGGATCAGTTAGAGAAAAACCAGAGCTCGTCTCAGAAAGGTAATTGACCTGTGATTGTGCAGGAGCTGGTAGCTATTCAATAATAAGGACCTCTGGGTGTCTGAAATAGTGATGAACCAGAGCATTACTGCACTCCCAGTATCATCCTGAGTCACAGACACTCTGGTTCAGCCAGATTGAATTAGAGAAGGTGCAAATTGTATACTCTGGAGAGGAGATGGGACTAAATTGAAACTGCCTGAATTAAACCACAGACTATATGTAATCTGATTGCTAACCATGCTGAAAAAAAGAGCACTGGAAACTTACCAAAGGTCCATAATGAGTTTCTGTGTCACTGAACAAATAGATGCTGCAGCATCTATTCACTAAGGAAGAATGAGTTAGGAATCTGAAAAGTGCAACTACAGAGTTTGTTGTTTATTCAGTTTTAGCTAAACTTTTTTTTCATGCAAGGCAGACATATTGGGTGTCTGCTTTGTTGTTGCCACAAAAATGTAGACTTACAACTTGAAAATCCAAATTCAGGGCACTTCGCAATTAAAATTTTCGCCATAAAATATCATATTTTGAGTAAAAATAAAACATGATAAAACTGTCTTCTTCAATATTGTGAGTTTTTATGACAAAACTCCAAAACTTGTAGTTCTGCTACTGCTTCAAAATGTCTCTACGTAGTACCCATTGGAAAGCAGTGTTTTGCATTTATTCTTTGGCTTTGTAGGGGCTGATGGAGTATTTGCTCAGTGAAAGTTAAGTGGATTTAATGTCTTTTGTCTAATTACATAGTCTGACGTGCATGACAGCTGTATCCACACAGATTATTTAGCATTATCCAGACCTAAAACTAAAACAGAAACACAGCCAAAGTTGGCAGGACTTCAAAGGCTTAAAATCCATCAGAAAAACAGCAACTGTTTTGTGAGGCTGATTAACTGTTTCTCCGACCAAGGCACAGGCTATCAAGGTATATCAAAGTTTTAAAAAGTTACATTTTCTAAACTGCTAAAATTCCCCGCCATAGCGTTCCTGTGGGTTAAATATATTTTTCATGAGTAACCAGAAAAAGTGGCGCAGGAGATTTTCTCTGGCTGTATGGGGAGCCTGCTGAATGAAGGGTCCTTCTTTCCCTTATTTATAAAGAAAGAAAATAAACTGGTTGCAAGTATTTAGAACAGCTAAAAGCAGAGTCTTTTTCTAACTAAAATAAGACCAGCTGTCATTCTAATTAATGCCTATGGGGTTAAGTCAGCATTACTTTTCAGATCATCTTTTTGGATTTTCGTAATCTGGCAAAAATAATTACACATAATTGTGGGGATCTTAGTATATTAGACAGGAAGTGGTAAGGATAGAGTTGCTAAAGAGTGACTGGACCACTTTCACAACTGCTTGCACTTCTAGCTTTGCTTAAATTTATGTAACAATAAAAATGATGCTTACACATTGTAGATTACATTTCAAATCTAATTAATAATATCCATCCATCCAATATCTTACACGCTTATCCATGGTGGAGTCGCGAGTTGTGCTGGTGCCCATTTCCAGCGGTCAACGGCTGAGAGGTGGGGTGGACCCTGGACAGGTCGCCAGTCCATCACAACAACAATATTACATTACTTAAAAAGCTGTGGGATTTTTTTTCTGTTTTAAATAAAACAGTCATTTTGTTTAAATATGGTGAAAAATGAGGTAGTTTTACTTAATGTTTTCTTACAATCCGAAGGCTATGCAGGACATTTGACAAGAAACTAAATTTAATTGCAGTAAATCCAATTACCAAAAGTAATTCTGTGTTTTAAATGCATCACTCAAGAGCTGCAGCGTCAAAAACTCAGACGGAAGCTGCAGGCTCTGATACTGCACTAGCCAAGATGACACACATTCATCAGCACACAACTAAATTCACGGACAGGTGGCACAGACTTTAACCTTGTCACTGAGCAAAGCTGTAAGGAGGAAGGCAAAGGGCAGCAGGAATTGGCCCATAGTGAAAGAAATAAGCTAAGTCCGGCAGAAGGCAGTCATTAAGTGTGCCTGGAAGACATGAGCCGCTGTATAAATTACTAGCTGTGGACTGTGGGGAGAACTTGACCGTGACCACAAATTCAGGAAGGAAGGATGTGGAACAAAAAGTGTCAGTGGCAATGAAGAGATATACCCGGCTATCCAAGGAGGTTCCTTTGCCCTCGGCAAGGAGCAAGAAAATAAGAATAATTTTCTTCTGAATTCCTATTGAAGTAAAACTTGCGGTGTAAGATGAATATAATCTGAGCATGTCCTGCACCGGAGCCTGTTGTCATCAGTCTGACAGGACACTTTCATCCTGTGCAACTTACATCTGGAATGAAGCCAATCTCATTTAGATGGTTGCTTAGCTCTGGGTCATGAAAGGCAATCATCTGGGAGAAAACAGTCAAGTACTCTGGAACAAAAGCAAAAGAGCAAAAAGGTCAGGAAAAACATCTATTGTATAACATTTACTCGAAAACACACAATGAATGTGGCTTTGATAGCTATGAATCAGTTAATCCCTTTGCAAATTAATGTCCCATTGTTAATCGCCAAGAAAAATAAATGGATGTTTTATGGCTGCTAGTAAAATATTTTTGATAAGTTGTGAAAATAATCATAAAAATGTTAGCCAGGCGTCGCCTTCCTACGCAATTTCACTCAATTCTCATCTCCCTTTAGTGCACCTTCTGGGATTTCTCTCATTGAGCTCGATTTCTCTGGCTGAATTTCAACCATGCCAATCAGCGAACAGAAGGATCAGTTGTGAAAAATGAGGTCAATTTTCAGCAGTTTTTGATTTGTAGTCTGCCTGTAGTTGGCAATAGCAGCAGTGGCAGTGAACAAAGCCATTCAGTCCAAGTTGGTCACGCTTCCAAATGTTGAAATAACAGCTGCCTCATATGGGCTGGCACGTCTCTCTTAGCAGAAGGGGATGGTTGTTTAAAAGTACAGGCAATTTCCAATCAGTTTCCTAGTGCTGAACTGGCGTACTGCTTACATTACGCCCAAATGTTATCGATTGGGCAAAATGTTAAACTTCGAGAAAGCAATCCTTTCTCAATGGCCAAGGGTTCAGGGTTTCTGTGTGAAGCAAAAAGAAGAGCAAAGACCTGGTTTTTACCAGGCTATAAAAAATGTGAAAATCCTACAAATGCTTGAACTTATTTGCATTTATTTTGTCACATAAACTATATAAATGTATTTATGTATTTAGTATAGTATTTTACCACTATATGCTACATGCAGTATTTTATTATATAGTGCTAGGTTATTGCAAGATTTAGGAAAAATATTGAATCTTGCAGTAAGTAGTCAGTGCATCTACTGAATACTGTAAAAAGTACAAAAATTATGAAGGGTCAATATGACCAGCCAGATATAATCATATAACATCCACAAATGATTATTATACATTTCTAATTTAATTGCATCTTATTTGCTTACAACTTCACATAAATACTCTGGTATTTTTCTGCTAAATATGTAATGCGTTATAATATTGCACAGGGTTTCTGCAAAAAAAAAAACAACATACATTAAAATGTATGGCTTAATGCATATATTAAAATCTACCTTATGATTTTAATGTATGGTCTAGGTTACTCACAAAAACACAACTTCAGTAGGTAAATTTGTGTTTCAGTAGAGCTTCAATAAAGCTTCAATAAGCCATGTACCAGGATTCCCTGCCACATCCATGTAGCTCATATTAACCAATAGAGTAGGAACTTTCTGATATTCATCTTCTTGTAGCTATAAGACCCGCAGTTCTTGGAACAGAATTTTTTTTTGCTGGTTTCCTGTGATAAATCTGGTCCTTCAGTAATGTTTGTTGACCTAAATGGGCCTTGCAAATTTGTTACAGCATAATAATATTACACAATTCATTAGTCAAATAATTAAAATATTGGAAGATGTAACTAACCATGCAAAGTTGGTGGTATCAAGATGTTTTAAGACACTACAGAAATCCAGATAATATGTGACTATAATGGTTCTGATTCCTATGTAAGCCAAAAATAACCCCTCTGCTAATAGACATTGTTAGAGTCACCAAACCACAGCCTAATAGAAGACTATGATAGATAAAATAAATTCTTTAACTATTTGGGTATAAATGTATTTTAAACGTCAGAGTAACGTGCACGTATTGATGGAAAATCTATACGTACACGTTTATCTATGTTTTTTTTTGTTTTGTTTTGTTTTTTAGGTTCAACCAAACAAACAGGGATTTACAGTGATTAAGCAGTTGCACCAAACCATGTCCAAGTTTCAACCATCTGACCTAACCTTTTACTTTCAGAACAAAAGTAAGTTGAATCACGGAAATATTGGGTACAAAAAAATGTAAAAAAAAATGGCAAAGGGACAAAAATGACCAATGTACTATTTTAGTTAGAAATGGCAAAATTAGCACTTAAAAAATAATGTGATAGTGATTTTCTTTTTTGCGGGGGAGTATAAACATTCCATTTGGACATCTGATCCTCAAACGCTGAATTAAAGTAGTTTTCCCCCACAAACAAACATTAGACACCTCTACGTAGCGCCTATTCAAAGAATGATACAATAACAGTCTCATTCCTGACTGAGATTCAGAGGTGTGCAAAGCAGCTCTTTATCAGCCACACAGGAATTGATTATCATATTTCTCTGCAGGCATTTGCAGTTTCATTTGTTTCCATATTTCTAAATGATGTGGCTCAGCTGCAGACTCCATTAAGACAGACTGAAATTAGTTTTCACAGTTTAGAAGCAACACTGAGCCCAGATTTAATCAACATTAGGGTGACAGGCTGACACCCTGTCAGCCTATGATAATTTGTTTCTAAACTTAAAGCCTCTGACTGCGTTTAATCATTAAAGCTCAACCTGCAGTGGAAGATGATAAAACAGGCTTAAAAGCACTGAGAAAGGAAGACTATACTGAAAGGATGCCGCCACAAATGTACACTGCAACATGATTGACTTTTTTTTTTTTTTTTTAAACAAGAAATTTTACTTGGACACAAAACAAAGGTTTCTTCTTGAATATCTTACCTTGGATGACATGGGAGTTGTCCTTCAGGAAAAAATTGTACAGGTACTTTGGGATGAAGGCAGACATGCAGGCATATGCTAATGCTATAGAGAGAACATGTATACAAATTTAATGTAGAAATAAACATTTAGCATTTACATTAACATGCATCAGTCAGAAATAATTTTGGGCTTTCATTTGAATTATCTGTTGTTTTTTTTTAGGTTCAACCAAACAAACTGGGATTTACAGCGATTAAAGCAGTTGCACCAAACTATCTCCAAGTTTCAACCATCTGACCTAATGTTCACCCTGTCATACACTAGAAACTGCTGAAACATCAGCGTTGTAATTCACAGTGAAGCTGGTTCAGCATCAACATGAAGGTGCCAACAAGTATAAAAGCTTCTGCTTCAAAGCAGACACCTTTGGGACCAAATGATATGTCCAGCTGCCCACATGGACAGGCTAAGTGATCCTTGAAAAAAATGGTTTTATTGAGATCGAGATTTAGTCTTTGTTGTCACAATGACGAGAAGTCTGTTTGGAGGAGTAAAAGTGAGGTAACATAACTGAACTACACTTTTGCTAATGAAGATTAGTCAAATTTATAGTGAGTCAGAGTTACAACTGGATCTAGTTGGGGGCTAAACAAGGCATCTGATTTCTCTGGAACTTGGAGAAGGAATTTTAAACAAATGTTGAATTTTAAGCAAAATATTGTTCATGGTGTATAAATTTGGGCTGTTTGTATATTTTTGGAGGTCTGTGTAGGTTATTGAAAACCCTCAATTATCCTTGAAATGATTAAAGGTGTAAGTTATATGTTCAGTCAACCTTGGAAAAAAAAAAGAGGTCTTAAATAAAAGATTAAAAGACCCAATTAAAATGAAATTTATGATGAGTGCGTCTAAGGTGAAAAGCTCAGACTGAGATCCTCACCTTCGTTATTGAAGTTTAAATATAAGAACGGAGCACAAAGTGAATCCAAACCTGAAATGGAAAGTGCATCAAATAAATTAAAGGTCAAACTAAAGCAGCTGTGGTCAAAAAAAATGTAGTTTCTAAAACGAGGCATAATCGCCATCTAGTGTTCATTTATGGGTGTTACCAGGATAAAATAAATAAATAAATAAATAAAAACATTTTAAAAAAGGGGGAGTAACTGACCCTGCCAGTAGACCAGGTCAGGATGGGAGACCACCCAGGCTTTTAACACACGCCTGAACTTGATGTGACCCTGAGGAGATGACAGCAGCTCGTCATACTGGTGGCACCGTGGGATATCCACCTCGATCTGAACAACAAAGAAAAAGAAAACATAAAATTAAACAACTGGAGCATGAAATAACATACCTTTTTTAAAAAAAAAAAAAAAAAGTAAATCGACTCAGTTGTTAGCTTTTACTCTTCAGCCTACCTGTCTGTCAGTTGGTATGGGAGTATCCTTGTCAGTGCTGTCATACTTAGCTTGAATGTCACCCTATGCAAAAAATACAAAGAACAGATGAACCAATGCACCTTTTCTCATTTAAATTTAGCTTAATTGTTGCTTTAGGTTTTGTACCTCAATGCCTAGCAAAGCAGCCCAAGCCAGTCCTCTAACCAGAGGAGGAATATCCACTCTGGCCTCTTTCCACATCAAGTTCTTTTTGTATGGATAGCCCTGAAGACAAAACATGTAAAGTACCACAGAGTAAATATACAAAGCAATTTTCAACGACGATTTCAGGAATAAACTATCCAAATCAAACTGGTCCTCTGCAAAAATGTAATTGTCCCCTAAATCTACAAACTAGCCTTGACACCACCTTCCAGCCAATGCATCCTTTTAAAAATCCTTTATAAATTAAAATCTGAAAGTGTGGTGTGCATTTATACGCAGACCCTTTGAATCAATATTCTTTAGAAGTGGCTTTCGTTATAATTAAAACTGCCCGTCTTTTAGGGTACGTCTCTGCTAGCTTTGGACATCTTAATGATGCAGTTGTTGCTCATTCTCCCTGCAAACTGGTTCGAGTTCTGTCAGACGGAACGAAAAGCAGCTACAAACATCAACTTCGAAGTATCGACACAGATGCTGGGCGGAATTAAGGTCTCGAATTTGACACCGGAATATGCTTTGATGCAACTCTGGCCGTATATTTAGGGTTGTTGGAAGGTGAACATCTAACAGGTTAACGTGTAGCCTCTAACAGGTTTCCTTCCAGATTTCCTCAGTGTTTAGCTCCATCAAACTTCCAAACAACTCTGACCAGTTTTCACATCTATGATAAAGAAATGCATCCTCTCGGCATGGTGCTGCTACCTCCATGTTTCAAGGTGGGGGTGCATTTACTGCTACAGATTTTTTTTTTAACAAAAAATACTTTACAAACCCTGTGGTTGTCCTTCCCCTTCACAATTATGCTCTATTCTGTGTTTCTCTTTCGCATAAAATACCAATGAAATATGCTACAGTTTGAAGTTGAGAACGTTATGCTTGTGTATTCTACCCCGGGTGTGGATTCTGAGTGTGTAAGGCTGATGTACACAAGGACATATGCTGCCCTGACCTTGAGCAACCTGTCAAATAGGATGATGCGGATGAGCTGGTACTCTGTGTCTCTCTCGCGGATGATGAGTGGCAGCGTGACAGTGGCCGACAGCTCATTGCTGCTGTTAGACTGCGGCAAACTCGACTGTCTGGAGGAGGAAGGTGGATAGGGACATGACATTACTGGTGCCAATAGGAATGACAAGATAATGTTAAAAAATAGTGGCATGGGAGATGGGAAAGGTCTTAGAATGGAGGAGGCTTACTCGTCTTCCAGCAGAGGGTAATAGGCTTCTCCAGCAACATCCTTCAGTCTCTAGACCAAAAAAAAAAAAAAAAAAAAGATATTCTTTTTCATGTCCTGATTTCAACTCTGTGATAAGAGTCAACGAAACAAAACGTCCAACTCGACATACGTGTGCTTGCCTCTCACTTATGCTTAAAATAAAGGGCCCACTGATCTTCAGTTTGGCACAGTTTAATAATCTGTACATATGGACACTAAAAAGAAAATATGCCTTTTGTACAATTCAAAATTTGTAAAATAATTATATATTATAATCTAATGCAACTGTACCTGAATTGCTCATTTTAAATATTGAGTATCTGTGAATGTTTTCTTTTTTTAAATTTTGGCCCTTGAAGGGTCAGTTTGAGGGGATTTTTGTTCAGGGTTACATAATTAGCAACAAAAAGTTTTAGTTATGTAAAAAAAAAAAAATGGATGCACATGTTTGAATTTGTTGTGGATTTATCACTAATTTTAACAGAAAAAAGTCTCGAATATATCCATGAAGCCGCAGCTATCAACAAGCGTCTGAATCTTTGTATGGTTTAGTTTATTTATTGATGGTTGGTTTCCTGTTGCGAAGCTACCACTAAATTATAGTCAACAAATTTTGAATAGTGTTGAGGCGAGCACTATTTCACTAGTTTTAAGGTTGTCTGCTTTATCCATTCCAACCAAGTTTTTGTTCTGCTGCAACACTCAACCCTTTCCAGGTTTCAAACGTCTGTTTATTTAACATAAAGTTGACTTAATTTGTAAGTAGTCCTACAGCCCATAGCATACTACCGCCACCACCTTAGCTTTACGCTTCCTAACATCCTTCCTGTCACTGTGGCCAAACATTTCAATCTTTGTCTCATCTTGATCACCAAACTTTTGTCCGGAAGGCAGCTTGTTCTTTTGGTTGGCACCCTCTGTTCATTCCAATGCAAATGTGTGTTCAGTGTGGATAATGAGACTGGTGTTGCAGCTGCTTTCATTTTATGATGGCTCCAATCCAAACTAATTTATTTTCATCAGAGGGAGACAGTTGTTATTTGGACACGACTGGATTCAGGACTACACGTCCCAGACACTGATCAAAACTGGATTTGGGATGCACAGATAAGACTCCTTTTCGCACCTCTTGCTTTGACACTGTTAAGTAAATTATAGGGAATGTTCCTACATTATATAATTTCCAAGGAAAATCATGCAATTTGAATGAATTCCACCATTTCTAATCAAAATTCCAGCAAAAATAATACCTGCATCCTGTTGATGTCTACAAAAAATGTGTTCTTTCTCTGGGTCTTGCTAAGAGGTATTTATCAAAATATTAGAGGGGGTTTATGTTCACTCATTTTATAAAAGACACATTTGGGTCTGTAGCAGTAGATATGTATATAGTTAAGCCGCCAAGTATATTTTTTATACACTTTTAGGATTCTAGAAATTACACTAAGCACTCTTAGTTCTTATTTGTGAAATTTATCGAAGTTGACCGTTACAAGCATTTCACCCTGAAAAAAAGAAAAACTGACAATTGATGGCACACTTTTTTGTATTAATTTTTTTTTTTTCGTTCGTTTTCTTTGTGTCTTTCACTGCCAACATTTTTTCCAGTGATACGATTGTCAAAACTTGCATCTTAATGTAGTAAGGTACACAAACCGCCTTACATTTCTGAGTTGGCACAGAGACAGCGTCACTGTGGTGTCATCAAGCAGGAAGCTTCGATCTCTCCCTTGGCCAAATGATTCCCCATCCTCCAAGACAAACCTAAAAGAAAATATAAGAGCATTCTAAATAGGCCATGACATGATTAAAAATGTGCATATATTCAGACATCCCCCATGTGATTGAGTGCATGTCTGTGTGCATGTGATGTACTTGGGCAATGTGCAGATTGGCGGCTTAGACTGGATGATTTCCTTGTTGGTAAGCTCCTTCTCCAGGTCTCCACCCGCGAGGCACCATAGATGGTACACCTCATCTATGCCGCGCTCTGACAAGTAATCCTCATCATCATCTAGGTTTACACACAAACAAAACCTCAAGTACTTGCAAGCAGAAACGGCAAGACAAAACAATGTTTAGTGTTCTGGCCTACTGTTTCGGGTGTAGAAAAAGAGATATTTAACCAAACTAAAGATCAGGTAATATTTGAAGGAGACCTTTGCAAAGATCACTGATGTCATCTGGGAGGTGTAGGTGTGCACAGCGCAGAGAAGATGAAAACAAACTGACAGGCTTCTGGAAGGGTGGATAGTGGCAGGAAATGGCATCAAAAACAGGGTCTCCAAGCAGCTCAGCAGGGGTTGGCCTTCAGGTTACAAAAAGCAGAAAAAGGTTAAAAGGTAAATGGCCTGCATTTGTATCATGCTTTACCAAGTCTAACGATTGCGAAGCTCTTTACACTACATTCACCCATTCATACACACATCCACATATGGAGTAAAGGGACAAAAATGGAGATGTACCAATAGAATCAGCCAGAAATCAAAATCGGTCAATCTTCTCTTGATAGGAGATCAGAAGGTCACATACTGTAAAATCAGTTCTTTTTAAACCCCTGTTTATATTGGATGCAGTACAATTGTTTTTGGACCATAAGTGCAAAAACCAGCTGCTTTTTGATACACTTATCAAATGAGCTTATTAAAAAAGAAATAGTAAAAGGTTCAGATATGCCTGAATAAATAAAATTGAGATAATCTTGAATTTACTTGGATTTCTTTGCGATTCCAAAGTACCTGATTGTAATTTTCACTATTTTTTAATAAACAAGATCAACAGCTAAGCCTCAGTTTTGTGTCTTGACTGACATCATGTGGTGAGAGGCAGGAAGTCGAGTTTTGCATATCTGTATTTATATCCTTCAGAGTTCTTCGATACATTGAGGAAAGTGTGGCTAACGTTAATCAGCAAACAATAACATAATATACAGAACACATCTTCAACAGTGGTGTGAATAAATGTGGGGGGAATCTGTAGCAAACACTAGATTTACCTTTTGGATGGCAGAAAGGTCAAACACTTCCTTAACAATTCAACAACATTCTCAGGCATCTCCTGTGAACACGTCATAAATGTGATGATCAGCTACTTTCCCCATTCAAGTCATCACAAAAGATCCCATTTTCAATACATCAAAACAGTCAATATGCATAAATGCTTTTGGTATGCAAGTACTTTTAAATAGGATTGATCAATTCTACAGAATAAGGATGACTACATCTAAAAACTTATGTGTTATATATTTTTGTCATTTATTTCATTACATGTGCTAAAAAAAATGGTTCCTAAAATCTGGTATGAAACAAGGATACATTTTGCAGACATGGCCTTTAACACATATACAAGTATTAAAAACTGAAACTTTCATGAATAAAACTAGAACTAAAACTTTTTATCATTTTGTAAAATAACAAACATATGGATTAAAGTCCAGCCTTCACATAATTTCTATGTCTATAGGGGTACGTACACATGCTTTCTACTTATCTCAAAAGTAACAAACTACTGTTAACAGTAACCAGCAGTATTAAACAGTTGTCTAATTGTGTAGGTGCAGAGACAGAGTGTTTCTCAAGCGTACCTTAATGATTTCTAAGCATCCATGTTCCTCAGCTAGGACAGTGACAATATCATCCATGCAACCTGGCAAAAACAGACAACGTCTCCTTATAAGCCCAGTTGAGTTTCAGAGCACATTGCTCTACACTCAGGTTAATTAAATCCTGTTTACTCACCCAAGGTTAAAATGAACTTCAGTTTGTCACTTAATTCAATGTTCTGCAAGAGTCTCCTTCCCTACGATTGATTAACATCATTATATTAGAAACTAATCATTATTCGAACAGCTGGAATTTAGGAAAAGTCCAGTTGAAAAAAATAACTATAAATATTTCAGGGGATTTAGAAGGGATGCTTACTGCACATAGTTCAAAGAGTAAGATTCCAAGTGACCAGACATCCGACTTAGGTCCTGAAGGCAATGGAGTTTCACTATGTGACGGATCACTGGGGTGGAAGCAGCCCAGGGCAATCACCTCTGGAGCAAGGTATGATGGGTTGCTGGAGTCGATATGACACAGCACATAAGCTCACACTTATCATCATCCTGTATGTTACGCTTCTTGAAGTTTGGTTGGAATAAAAACAAAGAGATAGAACTGCAGCTCTGACCTCTGACTCATAGCTACCTGGGAAAATTAAAGAGGAAACGGACTTACCCAATGGGAAAATCAACATCCGCCCCATGATCAGTCATGTGGTAAAGGCCGAACTTTGCCAGTTTGACGTTGCCCTTAAGAAACAAAATCCATCACAAAATGAGAGTTTGTAGATATTTCCATTACTGTTTATTTAAAATTTTCCAGTCTGGCTCTTAAAGAAGCAGAATTACTATTTAATTGATATAAAAACCCAACGGATTTCAAAGTTTTGAAAATCTATCTTTGATTTGGTCATTTGAAAATAAGGTAATATAAACACATTTTAAATCTTAATATGTTAGTTTTTTTTCTTTTTTATGAATAACAAATGCAATAATTCAGTTTAGTTTTAAATATTTTAAAATCATTGCGTTCTTATTCGTGACTATTTGGCAACAGGATGCCAAAGTGTCATATTAAAGCATAAATGTATTTGTCTTTTAACAGAAGTACATGGTTACAAACATTACCTTGCAATCCAAAAGTACATTGTTTGGGCTGAGGGCTCTGTGCACCAAGCCATGTTTGTTCATGAAGTCCAGTCCTTCAAGAACCTCGTAGGCAACCTGGAGTACCTTTTCTGGACTAACACAAATTCAATAAAAAGCAAGAGTTGGAACATTTGTGTGTCAAGGTTTTCCAGACATATTTTTAGCAATACTACAATATAAACAGCTGACAAGGTTAATGCATGCTAGAATATCTACATTGTATCTACCTTGCAAAATTGATAGGCATATATACTCATTAAACTTTTTCGCATTTTGACATGTTACTACCACAAATCTTGATTGGGCTTTTATGCGATAGACCAACACAAATCAGCACAAATTGTGAAGGAGAAGGAAAATGCCCAAATACAATTCTGCGCAACCAACTACCTAAAGAAGTCACATGATTAATACATACATTCTACCGGTATGTAATTTAATCTCAATAAATACACTGCGAGTCAGAGCAAAGACAGCATTAACCAGAAATGCAGCCAAGAGATCCACAGTAACTCTACAGAGTCAGTGCACCACTAACAGTGGCCCCTATGGAGGAGAGAAAAACTGTAAACAGGCTGCAACAGACTTCTTACTGGTGTAGATGGTCAACCAACTTCAACCATAGAAGAAACCCTAAACATACATCCAGGATTACAGCATAATGATTTGGTTTAAAGCACACTCATGTTTTATAATGATCTAGTCAAAATCCCAAATGAGAAGTTAGATCATAACTTACCTCGCTGTTTGCTCTTGCCTGAAATCACCCACGTTCCTTGAATAGTGCTCTGCAACAACAATCAGCCGTTCTATGCAGAAAGACAAAAAGAAATTGGTGATAGACATTCATCTATTTTTTTTCTTTGTTTTTTTTTTGTTGCTTATCTTGCAGCACTAAAATTAGTTGATCATTTAGTAAGTATTAAAAAAATGTCTTTTAATACACAGTGTTTCAGAGTTTTTCTTAGCATATTAGGATATTTCGGGAGCTCAAGCCTTTTCAAGAAACTAAAAATAAACAAGTCTTCTTAAGAAACCTACTGGGATTTCTCACAAAGCTTTGCAGTGAATTTTTGTAACATGCTTGCAGAAAACATTGCAGTGCATTAAAGCCCGTTACCAGCTGAACAAAATATATCATACAACTAACAGGGTTAACAGCCATACCATGTTTCCCTCTGGAGATGTCCACATACTGACACAGTCTGGGATGAGTGATGGTCTTAAGGATCTGGAAACGCCCCAGGATTTTAATGGAGTTGGGCGTCAGAGGGAGGCCATTGCTACCACAAACATCATGAGGGAGAGCTGAGGCAAAGAAGGTGAAAGCCCCCAGATGAGCGTCTCTGATGGGCTTCATTGACCCAGTGATAAAAGAAAAAGTCCTAGGAATAAGATACAATTTGCAGAACATATTAAAACTGGAAGTGAAATTGACACAACTTCTCATTCGTGCGATGAATAGGAGCGTTACCAAAACAGGCTGGCCGGGAGAGACAAATACAATCACTGATCTTGGCATTAAATTGCATGCCTACGGCTGAGAATGAGCATGTCTACGAAACGCGTAATAATGAGGATAAGCATCAGATATAAGGAGTCCTACTGAAACAGATGCATTTTCCTTTCAAGAAAAAAAACCTCAATAATGTGCATTACCTTACAACAATGTCTTCTCACACCAAACAAAGAGACTCTATGTTCATGACGACAGATTAAACTCGAATATAATGGAAAATGTATTATTTTCCTGATTCTGCGGTGTGACGGGAACAGCTGAGTGAGCGTGATCAATGACGCAATTTTTGTGCGACAAAGCGGTAAAACTATTTTTCTATATAAAAACAAACAAAATGCCACTTAATTCATATAATAAACATTTACGTAAATTTAACTGTGTAATAAAACCACAGATATGAATTTTATTCCTTTGTTTGTTTGTTTTATGCTTATTTCCTGAAGTCAATGAAGTGCATGCGCTGTCTGTTGTCTCCTCCCTTTTTGTAGGAAATCACTGATGTCTAAAGCATATGAACGCGTAATCTGGGGTTGAGTCCATCTCGATGGTTTAATAATCTAACTACAGGAACAAGACTGCCCCCTGCCAGCAGCCTCAGTAAATGACTTTACACAGACTGCATTTTCTGCCCTGGGCGAATATTTAGATATTACATACAATCTGTTTATTTAAAATAAACCTGTTGTGGGTTCTTCTTCATGTTAGTTTTTAAAAATCTTTATTTTCTTTTAGTTTGATTGCTTTTATTAATCGTAACAGTTATTTCTGTTATGATAATTGACATCTGATCTCAGATCTCATATCTGAGATGTCAGATAATCAGAAAATCATCAGAAAATTAATTAATTTAAGTAACAAAATTAAATAAAAATATTTGAATAAAAACATCATTTTTATTAATTACACTGAGTGGTACATTTTTTTAAACTAAAAGTTCCTTAGAAAAACTTTGTACTTTTTTTTAGGAACAAAGGTTGTTTAATTCAGACATTGTGGACAGTTGAAAAGCATCCATGCGCTATAGAGAAATAATCCCAATGCTTGTTTGGGGATTATTTTTGCATGAATTACTGTATTGTGCCATAAAGTGAAAAGTAAGTGGCTCCATTGGGGTATTAAGGCATTCCAGTTTGCTGTAATTGCAGACTTCAGCTCATCTACATTGTTGAGTGTGGGGTCTCATTTTCTTTTTTTTGAGAGATTCTTTATTGGGACTATTTGTTGGTCAATTTGTTGGCCAGAGGGAACTGTCCTCTCACTCTTGTTCACGTTGTTTACTTCAACGTGAACAAGAGTTCACGTTGAAGAACGTTGATGTTCACGTACATGTTAGACTCCTGTCATCTGCAGAAATACTCAGATGACTGCTGTCGTCAGGTGTATCAGAGATGGACAAAATACTAACGGGCTGCTTTATGTCACGGTAATGGATCAATCATATGAACAAAACAAAGAAGATTATTGTAGATATAGAAAGAAATAGGGTTAGATCAAACACTATTTCCATCAGGGGAGAAGTGGAGGTGGATAAGGAGTATACCTGGGTGTTCACATGGACAGACTGAACAGAAGACGCAACAATTCAATTAAAAAAGGACAGAGCAGATTTTCCTTCTTGAGGAGTTTACTGAGTTTATGCCGCAAGATGCTGCATGTCTTTCACAAGTGATTTTGTTGTTATGCACAACTTTGTGAATAAATCTCTCTCCAAACAGAATTGACCTTTTGTGACTTAGTCTTCTTGTCCTGTGTATCAGTGATTATTTTTTGGACAGGGGCCAAATCTGCAAACTTCCTGATGACAGAGTTGGCTCCAGCATGAATATAACATAATATTTCTGTACTAAATACCAGTTTTCGCAGAGAATTGTTTGTAATCGTTATATGAAGGGATATGTCCAAATCTATAGTTCATTCTGATAAGCAGCATTAAGACACCTGTAAATCAAAAAAGACAGTAGTGGATAATCATTGTGGACTTAATAATTATGAAGGCAAATATAAAAACACACAGTATCTCAGATTGATTTCAAACACCACAAGACATTCAAGTCTAGAAGAAGAAAAGAGTTAAATGTACCAATAATGCATCAGTTAAATGTACAAATGTCTCACATTAACTGGGTTATATAAAGGCCCAACAATCTATCAGACTTAAAAAGTAATTTATTACTGAAAGCAGTGTACCTTTTCGCCACCAAATTGTGCAGAGAGGCAGCAGGACTCCATCTAGTGGCTGAACCTCGCAGTTTCAGTAAATGACGCATTTGACGGCTTTTGCCACAGCGGTACCTTGTCTGCGTCAGTCCCAGGACAGCACAAACGGCAGCATCTTCTGTTTCACCCTTACTGTGAACCATTGAGCACACCTTACAGGCAAAGGTAGGTTTGGTAATGGCTTCCTGAACGACTCCTACACAAACAACGTGCATTTTATTCAGCTTTTTTCATTCTCCATTTTAAAGGCAGCTGACTTCGGGGACGTGTTAGGAGAATATCCATAGCAAGTCTGCATCTGAATGTGGAGTGTCTGTGATGCCTGTTGTAATTTGATGCCATAACAAGTGCAAAGGGGTGTTCTAGGGGTGGTTAGGCCTGAGTGGCGCAGTTTCAATTGAGAATATTTTTATGGAAGTCGTGCGGGGATGATGCTTCTTCGCCCATCATGCTGCTGTCACATTAGAATAAACAGTGCAGTGTAACTGTCTGGGAAGATGCTGAGACATGCAGACCCAAATATCCCTTAACGCCCTCACCTCTGCAGTATTGCATCAGCACTGCGCTCTATGCTATCAAATCCACACTGTTTTGAAGTCATACTGTTTTGTTTTATTTTATTCTATTTTATTTTATTTATCTATCAATAATAGCTGTAGACTGATAGCTTGCTTTGCCATCTCATATTACGAGTCATCGTGGAACATATGGACATACATAGCCTGTTAATATTATTATATTTTAACGTCAGACATGTTGATAAAACACTGAGTTGATGTTTTCTGGTTCCTCTTCCAGTTACAAGTATGAAACAAATGCGCATGCGTCCTTTAGGAGTAGCTAAAGGCCTTTTGAAAAAAAAAAAAAAAATCGTGTGCTAACTGTTAGCTTAGTTCATCACATCGGAGAAAAGTAAGCCAACGGTAAGGTAATGTCTCCAAATAATTATTTAGTGGCATGGTTTTAAATTTCGTGCGTTTACAGTCTTAATGTAAGTCTGTTTAAGGTATTTTTTGTGAATTATATTCATGTTCCACGGTGACTTGTCATATGAATTGGTGGCCGCCATTAAACTTCAACTTTTTTTTTTGTTTCGTTTAATAAAAAGGCTTCTGGAGGTTACGTTTATTTCTACAACCAGCTGTATCCCGTGTTGTTTTCTAAATTCTCCCTTAGTATACTACTACATTGTGCGTTAAATACCCATTCACAACCCATTATGTCTGTCCACCTTTTATATTTGCATTTTATTTTATGTGATCCTTACATAGTAAATCAACAAGTGGGAAACAAACATGAGGTTTCACTTTGTGAATTGAGTTTCGAAAATAAATGAGCTTTTCAAATAATATTTTAATTTATTGAAGAGGTCTGTATAATATTATGATAAAATATATTAAAAAGGTGTAATGTACCAACAGATAAGAATGGGGTGAGTTTACTATTGTGGTTTATGTTTTATATATATATATATATATATATATATATATATATATATATATATATATATATATATATATATATATATAAATTCAAAAACTGGTCAAATAAAAAAAGACAAATATGATGTAGAGATTACATGTAGTAGGGTGATTTTGTAATTATTAATGTTACTAATCTAATGTCAAAAGTGTATAAAAAATAAACTCATTTGGTTATTAATTTTTCTTAAAAAATTAAAACTGAAAATAAATGATCAACTAAATGTAGTTGATCATTTTTATTAATATACAATGTTGTAAGATAGCAGCATGTCTGCAATATTCCATTCAATAAAGTTAAGAATCAAATTTCACATTTAGAGGTAATTTGTCTACTTACTTACTTTAATGGCAATGGGTGAATTTCAGCTGAGTTTTCGTTTCAGGATTTCCTTGATTAATTAAATTAAAGTAAATGATACAGTGTGTGCTAAAGTTCAATATCTAGATCTGCACTGCAGTGTATCTAACCGTAAATCGAGGGGATTGGCTTGATCAGATCAATTTCATTAACATATTAGCAAAGTGTGGAGTACAAATTAAAGTTCAGTTGTTTTTGATCAGTATTGTCTCACTGTTGAGGTTGTGTGCTTTCTATGCTGCATGTTGTTGATTCTGACATGTTTTGTTTGTTTCTATTGTTCAACGTCTTCCAGGCTGAGCCAGGATGGGGAAGGAGAAGCTCCACATTAACATTGTGGTTATAGGACATGTGGACTCAGGGAAGTCCACCACCACAGGCCACCTCATCTACAAGTGCGGGGGCATCGACAAAAGAACGATTGAGAAGTTTGAGAAGGAAGCTGCAGAGGTATGATTTAAATATAATTTTTTTTTTAGGATTTTCTGCATTGTAACTATTCAACAGCTCACTTCAGTGGAGCCCGGTTTATCCAGAGCTAATTTTTGCGTCTTGTGGTTGACACAGAAAAGTGGATTGAAGCGTTAAGGACAAAGGTCATGTGACAAGCAACTATTTAGTCTTCTGTAGCTTCAATATCACTGATTCATACAGAACTTTTAGTGTCCTGAAAGTCTGAGTGCATTGAATCTTAGAAACCATATAACATGTTTCAAACAGTGTGCAGGTGAACAGATGATGTCACGAATCTCAACACGCTTTTCATTACATTAATTGAGACCTAAACCTTCAGAAGGTTTAGAAACTTCAAATTTAATAGTGAGCTCTGGCTCAAAATAGACTTGGGGCTTGATTTTCATCTTTTTTAAGCAAAAAGAAATAGTAGTAAGTCGAACATTGATGAACATTATTTGACGTGAATTTGCTTGATGACATTAATGAGGACATTTGGTAAAATGTAATGTTTACTGCTTGGCAAACAGTTTCATAATTTTTGACTGCATTATGTTTTTATGTAAAGCACTTTGAACTGCCTTGTTGATGAAAATGTGCTTTACAAACAAACTTGATGACTTGGCATTGTCATGAGTGTGGTTGATGGTGGTGAGGAGAGACGCAGGGAACCCAGGTTATGGTGAAAATAACGAATTTAATGATGTAGCTCACAGTCTTGAACAGGCAGCACGGCAGAAAGTTAGCACACAGCTAATACCGGTAGCAACTGGATAACAGACATGTACACGAGCTTGGTCGATGCAGGACTTAACAGTTCAACTGCGTACGACCCGTAAACAGACGTCGAACTGACGGCACAGGGAAACAGTTACAAATGACGAGGATCTGACAACAACACAGACAACAGGTGGGGCTAAATACACACAGGGTAATCAGGGGGATACGACACACCTGGGGAGCAATCAACAGGGAGGACAGAGACTCACAGGGAACAGGACTACACAGGGAAAACAGGACTGAACACAGAAGAACTCAAAAATAAACACACAGAAACCCAGATCATGACAGTACCCCCTCCTCAAGGGGCGGCTACCAGACGCCCAACAGAAGAGTCCAAAAAACCAAAAACGACCCAACAGGGTGGGCGGAGGGGCGATGGCAGGAGGGCTAGAGTCCAGAAAACAGTCCCCAAAAAACAAAAATCATCCCAAACAGGGGGGACAGAGGGGCGACGGGAGGCGGGTTAGAGTCCAGAACCAAAAACAGTCCAACACAAAACAAAACTACCCATCAGGGTGGGCGAGGAAGCAAAGAAGCGAGGACGCGGGTCCGGCGGTCTCGTCCGCCGGTGCAGGAAGCGAGGAGGCGGGTACGGCGGTCTCGTCCGCCGGCGCAGGAAACGGAGACGTAGAGGCGGGTCCGGCGGGCGGCGCCTCCGGCGCAGGAAGCGGAGTCCCAGAGGCGGGTCCGGCGGGCGTCGCCGGCGCAGGAAGCGGAGTCCCAGAGGCGGGTCCGGCGGGCGTCGTCTCCGGCGCAGGAAGCCGAGACGTGGAGGCGGGTCCGCCGGGCGTCGTCTCCGGCGCAGGAAGCCGAGACGTGGAGGCGGGTCCGCCGGGCGACGTCTCCGGCGCAGAAAGCCGAGACGTGGAGGCGGGTCCGCCGGGCCGGCAGGAAGGCCGGCTGGGATCTCGGGCGGAGCAGACTCAGGAAACTCGGGCGGAGCAGACTCAGGAAACTCGGGCGGAGCAGACTCAGGAAACTCGGGCGGAGCAGACTCAGGAAACTCGGGCGGAGCAGACTCAGGAAACTCGGGCGGAGCGGGCTCGGGGAGCTCTGGCTCGGGGGAAGGCTGCGCACCGGCAGCGGACTCGGGGAGCTCTGGCTCGGGGGGAAGCTGCGCTCCGGCAGCGGACTCGGGGAGCTCTGGCTCGGGGGGAAGCTGCGCTCCGGCAGCGGACTCGGGGAGCTCTGGCTCGGGGGAAAGCTGCGCTCCGGCAGCGGACTCGGGGAGCTCTGGCTCGGGGGGAGGAAGCTCGGGAGGCAGGGACGCCGCAGCTGCGGCGGACTCTGGGGAGCAGGTAAGTGCGGCAGGAGACGGACAGACTGTGGCAGACGCTGGTGGTGCTGGCTTAGATCTTGCAGCCAGCGCAGCCACCACTGCCTGCCGTTCCTGCTCTACTTCTTTGTAGAAGTCCTCCAAACCCAGCAGAGGAAGAAACTGGATCCATCTGTCCAGGTGGACCGCCATACGTGTGGTGGCGTTGAGGCGGCTGAACAGCGAACTCGAATTTGCCATTTCGACGTCGTACTTCCTGATCTCCCTTAACAGGGAACGACGGTCTGCTGGGTCCATTGTGGACTAGGTTGCGTTCCTCACCGCAGTCTGGTCAGATCCTACTGTCATGAGTGTGGTTGATGGTGGTGAGGAGAGACACAGGGAACCCAGGTTATGGTGAAAATAACGAATTTAATGATGTAGCTCACAGTCTTGAACAGGCAGCACGGCAGAAAGTTAGCACACAGCTAATACCGGTAGCAACTGGATAACAGACATGTACACGAGCTTGGTCGATGCAGGACTTAACAGTTCAACTGCGTACGACCCGTAAACAGACGTCGAACTGACGGCACAGGGAAACAGTTACAAATGACGAGGATCTGACAACAACACAGACAACAGGTGGGGCTAAATACACACAGGGTAATCAGGGGGATACGACACACCTGGGGAGCAATCAACAGGGAGGACAGAGACTCACAGGGAACAGGACTACACAGGGAAAACAGGACTGAACACAGAAGAACTCAAAAATAAACACACAGAAACCCAGATCATGACAGGCATAGACTCGCAGTTTAATTTCACTGTGACATTGAACTTAACTCTGTAATAATAGGTAATTAAAATTAAAATGAAGTTAGAGTATGGATTATTGTTTATTTAATAATTGTTAGCCGCCATCACCAGTGTTAATAATATAAAAGATTTGATATGCCTAAGAAGTTGTTACAGATTTTAATTTTTTTTTTATTCCATAAAAGAAAAAGAAATGTCAAAAAATATATTCTGTGATATGGACTCCAAAAGCCAAGTGATAGAAATGCTTTTCTTGTATTCATTTAGACGCAAAACATGAATTAACATTTGTCAATTCTGTTGGCTTTGGGGAGAACTCAAGAACAACAGTTTGGTACCTAGGTATAGGTAGAAATAGCATATAAAAGGAAAAATTATCCCAGTAAAACACTTATATTCATATCTTTCCTCTGCACTCTTAGATGGGAAAGGGATCCTTCAAATATGCCTGGGTTTTGGACAAACTCAAGGCAGAGCGTGAGCGTGGAATCACCATTGACATCTCTCTCTGGAAGTTTGAGACAAGCAAGTATTATGTCACCATCATTGACGCTCCAGGACACAGAGACTTCATCAAGAACATGATCACTGGGACATCTCAGGTAGAAATAAAATAAATAAGTAAAACAATAAATTAGATTTTCAGTTCCTCCCCGAATTGTTCATTTCTTTATCTCTTTCAGGCTGACTGTGCCGTGCTGATTGTGGCTGCGGGTGTGGGCGAGTTCGAAGCTGGCATCTCGAAGAACGGGCAGACTCGCGAGCATGCCTTACTTGCCTACACTCTGGGAGTGAAGCAGCTCATCGTAGGTGTCAACAAGATGGATTCAACGGAGCCCAACTACAGCCAGAAGCGCTATGAAGAGATTGTGAAGGAAGTCAGCACTTACATCAAGAAGATTGGGTACAATCCTGACACCGTGGCCTTTGTCCCCATCTCAGGCTGGAATGGAGACAACATGTTGGAGCCCAGTCCTAATGTGAGTTTGACAGGAGGTTGTCCAGAAAAACTCTTCTTATAAGCTATACTTATTCCACCCTTTTTTCAGTTGTACTGTCATGGGTGTTTAACATGCTGAAAGAGGCTTGTAGAATCAGAGGTGCAGATCTTTTGAATGTTTTTTCATCTGTTGCAAAGCACTGGCGTCAAGCTCCTACAACTTTTAGACGTGTCTCTGCTTCAACACACCTGGGTCACATGATAAAATCATTAACAGGACTCTAGAGAACCTGACTGCATACTGAGGAGGTAATTCGGCCATTTGATTCAGGTGTGTTGGACCAGGGACACATGTAAAAGTTGAAGGGAACTCAGCACCAAAAGCTGTTGTTCTCCTCCCATCTCTGACATGAAAGTAACAATGATCTCTTACAGATGACCTGGTTCAAGGGCTGGAAGATCAATCGCAAAGATGGCAGTGCCTCAGGCACCACTCTGCTGGAGGCTCTCGATGCCATCCAGCCTCCAACCCGACCCACTGACAAGCCTCTTCGTCTGCCTCTGCAGGACGTTTACAAAATTGGAGGTGAGTTGATCTTGCAGTTTCGTGACTTAGATTTGTAAGAACATATTTGTAAAATATAAAAGCCTAATTTATCAAGTGGTTCTGGAAAGGAGGGCAGAAACAAATTAGGTTTTGAGTAAATTCCCTCAGGCATAGTCTGTTCCACATGTTTAAGAATAGCTTTTCAGCTTACATTTAGGCACCGGGTTCACATAACGCCCGGTTGCTTCTCTGCCTCTCCATCAGGTATTGGTACTGTGCCTGTGGGTCGAGTAGAAACAGGAATCCTGAAACCCGGCATGGTGGTGACTTTTGCTCCCGTCAATGTGACCACTGAAGTCAAGTCAGTGGAGATGCACCATGAGGCCCTGAGTGAGGCGCTACCTGGAGACAATGTGGGCTTTAATGTCAAGAACGTCTCTGTGAAGGATATTCGCCGAGGCAATGTGGCTGGAGACAGCAGGAACGACCCACCACAAGAGGCAGCTGGCTTCACCTCCCAGGTCTGCTCCCTAGTAACGACTGTGATTATTATTGTTACCCAGAACCTGGAAAACTGGGTGTCCGTCTTTTAGTTCAACTCGAAGGAATACTCCAGAGACAAATGTAGTTAAATGATAAATATCCATAGATTTGTACTAGCCAGCTCTTTTAGTAACTTAGTGGTTGGAGACAAAATCTTTCATTTTTAAAGTAACTTCAAAGTTGAGAAAATTTGAAAAAGGGGTTTAAAAAATGACAGCCAAGGGTTGACTAATATAAGCCACTGTATTTTTTTGTACTATAATTAATTCTATTTTATTTGTTGCCAAGCTCTTGTCTTTGTTTGCTGCTATTTTTTCCAAATTCAGTATTTTACAATGCTATTACATTTTTCACAGGTAATTATCCTGAACCACCCTGGTCAAATCAGTGCTGGCTATGCCCCTGTGCTCGACTGCCACACTGCACACATCGCTTGCAAGTTTGCAGAGCTGAAGGAAAAGATAGACCGCCGCTCTGGAAAGAAGCTGGAGGATAACCCGAAGTTTCTCAAATCTGGAGATGCTGCCATTGTGGATATGATCCCAGGCAAGCCTATGTGTGTGGAGAGCTTCTCTGAGTACCCACCCCTTGGTGAGTGTCCCATCCTGCAATATAATGCCTGTCTATTGCTACAGTACAGTGCCTAGCAAAAGTATTCATACCCTGTGAAGTGCTCTGCTACTCATCATGTTACAATTAGAAACCTAAAAAGCTTTATAAGTATGTCAGGCAGTCTCAGGATATGGAATAACATTCTTGGCTTTGAACATCTCCCAGAACATTGCTCATGGAAATGTTGCAAATGGCACACAATTGCAGGACATGGATGGGCTAATAAATATGCAGGTTAACATTAATCAAGAGCAAAATGAAAACAAAATATGAAAACATCCAAGATGCATGAATACTTTTACAAGGGATTGCACCTCATATAGTAAAAAATACTTACCTGCAAGAAAAAATGAATCTAAAATCTTAGTTTTTTAACCTTTCTGAGAATAGATAAAGTTTAAATCAGAGATTTTTTTTTTTTTTATTCCTCAGGCCGTTTTGCTGTCCGAGACATGCGTCAAACGGTGGCGGTGGGAGTGATAAAAGGTGTGGAAAAGAAAGCCCCTACGAGCGGTAAAATCACCAAATCTGCACAGAAGGCACAGAAGGCCAAATGAACATTGTGCTGGGCTGCTGCCCAAAACGTTCAGAAAGGCAGAAGACCCGCAGACATCTTGCTCCATTTGCACACCATAGTAAACGTCTGGTCCATTATCACAATGCATCGCAAAAGCAGACGAAGGAAAAAAAAATTGTTTCAGTTATAGGTTAACATGTTAGCTAGCTGTTATACGTACATTTGATCGTATCTTGTTTCGTGCTTGAACATGACTAAGGCTTTGCATCGCAGTTCAAAGATGCGCCGTTGTTAAATGTATCCTGCTAGTTTGTCTAGAGATGCTCTGTAGTAACACAGTAGAGATGTTCTTCTCTGTACAAGTAATGTTACTTGTTCAAGCTTTAAAACTGTTTAAACTCAGCAGCTAGAAATATGCAGGATGTTTGCATGTTTGCTTGTGACACCTTAGTGAAACCAGCTTTGGAAACTTGAATAGTTCAACTAAACATCCTGCCTGATATAAACTTCCTTAAAGTAGCTCTGATCCACGTTACTGTAAAGTTTGCGCAACTTAAATGCCGGTACTTGTTAGAATATGTTCGTAAAAGTAAAATATCTTTAAAAACAATGTTTGCTTCTGGTGTTTTTGTTAACTCCGTAAAGCCTGACGTATCAAATAATTGTTTGAAAAATCTTATTTGTAAAAAATAGAATAATTTAACTGTTTTTATTGAAACGTCACATAATTTCTTCTGTTTTTTTCTATTACTGTTGATGTATTTAGTTTTTGCATATAAAGTTAAAACCCAATATTTACATACACTCCATTAACAGACTCAACCAGTTCTTTCTCCCTGTTAGACATTGAATTAGAATAAACGTTTAGGGTAGGATAACTATTTTTTCCCATTTGCATATTGCCAAATAATGAACTATTCCTTTTTTTCCAGTTTTTTACTTTCCTCAAATTTAGAAGTTTATGTGTATTTCTCTTAAACTCTAGTTCAGGTTTCATCAGACCAATACATCTGTCCAAAAATTAAGCTATTTGTTTTTCAGTCCATGTTCAAATTATAATCTAGCTTTTGCAGTATAGACATCTTTCTTACTGAGTGGACTTTCAAATTATTTTGGTAATTTGAACTAACCTAATTAAATAAAAGTTTAGCTTGATTTAATCAGTTAAGAAACATTACATGCTGCATCTATTCATGCAATGTATGTAAATTTCATGTCTAATAATGTGGAAGAAGACATATTTTTGCATGCAGGGCACACTTAAACAACTTTTATTTTTCATTCATATTCAACTTTATAAGTTTTGAAACTATTTTACAAGTTTTTATATATGCAGTTTGAATTTTTTTGAGACTGAAATATATTTGTTGATTGATTTACTGGGGGGGGGGGGAAGTGACAAAATTGTTAAAGCCACTTAGGTCTGCAAAATATTGAAATCAAAAGTGATATGTTTGGACTTGTAGGGTTAAACCGCTATATGTTTGTTGCAATGAAAAACACAAAACAAAGCTTCTTGAAGAATTTCTTTTATTCTTGATTGAGAATAAGAGTTCATTTGCATTGTTATTACATTACAGGCTTCCTTAAACTAACCAAGGTTATTACTAATGTGTAAATATGTGGACATAATTTAAATAAATTAAAAAATAAGACAAAACCTTAACATGGCAATTGCCCATTTTTATGCCCACTTGCAAAATTATTAAAAAAAAAAAAAAAAAAAAGTACTATGCCACAAATAGAGGACCTGAAATGTGCAGCGACTTTTTGTCACAAATCAGTCACACCTTCTGGAAAACTAAATAAACATGGATGTATCACAAAAGCAAGGCACCAGAATACAGGATTGTATGAATATTTTGTAGACCTTAAAAAAAAGAAAAGAGTTTGGATGCTCTTGATCCAGGTGTTTAAAAACCATCATCTTTTTCAGTTAAAGATCCATTTGAACATGAAAGTCTCATGCAAAATACATTTAAATGTCACTGGGAAAATAATTTGAGACATAAGATGAGAGCAAACTTCTGATCACACAAACGGTAAAAAAAAAAAAAACATGATTATGCTGTTAACTAAAGGTAGAATGTGCTGTGCAAAGAAGCGTACCTCACATTTCCATTCCATACATACTATATGTTACACTTCACTTTGAAAACATACTTTTAAAGCTGCATCATAACTAAGTAGTGTAACGTTTTTTTTTTTTTGGACTAGTTACATATTTTTACAGTTAAGCTGACACTTTACAGCCATTCTTGCAAGTCTTTTTTATTTTATTTTCTAATATTACAGTTACTTAGTAAAACTAGAAACTGTGGAAAGCAAAATGGAAAAAAATGGAGAGCCTAATAACTATAGTAGATTTGTGGAAAGCTGCACATCAGTCATGCAGATATAACAATGTTTTTTTCTTTAGCTGACGTTGTTTGCTGAACTGCTCCCTTCATCTAAGAACCTGCAGAATATTTTTATGCATTATTCCACAGCAAAAAAAAAGGAATCTGTCAAAATTAGAAAGGCCAAATTAGAGCTTAAACTGAAACAATAAATACTTTAGTTTATTTCTGACAATATAGTTTAACAAATTAACTTTTTATTCTTGCCAAATTGCAAATGTGAGACACATGCCACATTTATTTTTCTTCCGTCAATTTTGGTGAGCTTTACCATGCTTAAAACGTAGAAAAATATAATGTGTGTTTTAAATTAAAAAAAACATTTAAGTAATAATTACTGCTTTGGTTTTTCTATAAGATCCTGCAGCTGCATTCCTAATTTTTTTTTTTTTTTTTTTTTTTTTTTACAAAGAGTTGATCATTTTTGTTCAATGGTAGCACATGTAATGACACATTTTTGTCTTTCAAGTTTTTGCTTAAATCCATATTACAGCTAAGAGGATAAGTATAATCAGATATAAGCAATGCTCTGTTAAACTGACAGACTAGAAGGGTATGATCCTTTCCACTCTCATACACACACACACATTTTTTAATTTTACTTACTTTAAAATGATACAGGATTGTAGCTTTTATTCCCGGTTCAAAGTATTTAATATAAATCTATAAAATGTACCAAGGTGCTCATGAACTAATCAGGCTTTGGATGCTTTAGTAAAAACATTTAAAAAATAATAAGGCCTTGTCACTGCATCACTGCATCTTGGTCTACTCCATACAACAGAAAGGGAAAAATAGTGGTAAGTTGTATTTTCACTGCTCAGCAGTTCAAGAAACCTCAAGTTAATATCAATAAGATACACATTCGGATCTCACTTCCAGTTCAAGAAGCCGAAAATAATCTCCATCAAGAGTTAGTTTAAAGCAGATGGCCAAAAGCTAAAGGGTATCTGTGTCTGAAATAAAAAAAGGTCACATATTTTCTAGCAGAAGTTGTGAGCCAGAAAATGACATTCAACAAATGTTTCACTCCACTGCTGAACCGTCGTTACTGTGTAACATTTATCTGGTCATAAAAACTACTCCCTGTCCACATGGGTATAGTTCTACAAAATATATATATATATATATATATATATATATATATATATATATATATATATATATATATATATATATATATATATATATATATATATATATATATATATATATGTGTGTGTGAAACTGTTATCTGAAAGATGTTTTTTAATTAATTACATATGTATTTGATGCCCAAAGTCACACTTTCAGAATATTTTCACAGCATCTTCAGGGAATGATGACATTTACGTCATCATGAGGAGCTGCACAGAGCTGAAGTAAAATGGACAAGGCATAATTACTTCAAGTGTCCTAGATACCCCCCACTCATTTGAAAAAGCATGTATGAAGGATGGAGCTTAGACATTGGCAGACATTAACAATTATTGTCTCAGTACAGCATGAAGTTAGATTGTGTGTTGTTCTGTTATGGAGATTGGCTGTGCAGTTCTGCTCCTGTGTTTTGCATGAATGAATTCATGAAGGGTTTTTAGAAAAAACTGCTAATAAATGCCATTAAAAAAAAAGATCTTACATTTTGATGTAAGAAGGCCTGCTTACTACTGTTCAGTTTTGCTCAGGAGATTCTGAAGTTGTTGCTCACTACAAATTGCACAGTGAAGACATATAAAGGTAAAGTCCCACTCATTATTTTGCGGGGTACTTTGTGATGTAAAAAAATGAGACCATGAAGAATCTTCAAAAATGTGTCCCAATGTATTTTTACTTATATCCCGACCAATGCCACTAAAAAACAAATACGTCAGAGGAGAAATATAAAACATACTTAGATGAATTTGATTAATGCCATGCTTGAGAAAACAACAATGCAGGCCTGCTCTAAGTTGAAAAAGTCTTCAAATGTGAAATGTCAGACCGTGAGAACATTTCTTGTCTACAACCGTCTTCAGATGATCCTACAAATACTCTTTTTGAGTTCAGGACTTCTGCTAGGCTATTCCAAAAGGTTTCATTCAAGAGCAGTCATTCATTTGTTGATTTGCATGTGCAGTGGTTTGACTGTGATGCTGAAAAATGACATCCCTCTATATCTTAGGTTTTCTTTCAGACACGTGAAGAATTTGGACCATCATTTTTATTTGTTTGGCCTTAGCCTGTTCTTCCAAATTGAAACTGAATCAAAGGACTTTTAACCTCTAAATTTTAAAAGTTTAGAGGGTGTGTACAATTTTGCACCAGGAAATGTTTTAGATTTTCACTCAGAAGTAGAAATGTTGTTTTTTTTTCAGTTGCGCTGTTGAAATTTTCAGAAAGGATGTTTTTATGGTCTCAGTTTTTATCAACACTAAAAGCTAGCATTTTATCAGAGATGTGCACACTTTGTAACTGGATTGTTCAATGAACATGATTCAAAAAGAGGCCTAAAATGTGTGGATTTCATGAAATATGTATTTCCTGTATCCCACAGAACGAACACAGGTCAGATCAATTACTTGCAGAGATCTGGCTTCCTAAAGTAGATATGATTTTATAAAAAAAAAAAAAAAAAAATGCCCACATTTCTCACCTGTCATGGACCACAACAAGCTTTTTAACTCACAATAAACTATTAAGGTGGTGGGTGGCCATGCTTGTAGGTGTAGTTTCTTATCTGTGCTTTACTGAAAACATGCAGTTCATGCTACGTAGCACATCGACCCATCCACTACTTCATTTAATTCAAAAATCGTTTTCTCCTTTTTTTTTGGCATTCGTCTTTTATCTCAGATCCATCAAACACACATTAAAACACAGAGTAACTCATACCAACATGATTAGCCTGTATGAAAAAAAAACAGAATCCTATCAAGAGAATCGAGATAAAAAAATAAACAAAAGAAGACAAGACCCCATGTGAAATTCCCACCCACCCACCAATCTCCCCTCCAAAAAAGATTAAAAAAAAACAAAAAAAAACAGTCTCTGAGGTGAGATTTGTGTTTCTTCCAAATGTTTAGTGGGCCTATTTTAGCCGTACGTGCGGTACGTGCGGCATGTTCAGCAGTTCGACGTTGCCAGTGGAGGCTGACGATGACGGACCACCCGCCAGGCTCCGGTTAGAGTCCTGGGTCCCTGCCCCCGCTCTATCTGCTGTCCTCAGGCGCTCAGAAGAAAACGAGCGAGCCTCAGATGTCCCCTGTGACAAAAAGTCGAACCCTTGCCCCTCCATGTCCCTGTCACTGATAAAGAGGTCCTCCTCGCCCCAACATCCTCTTCTTGTACCGCCACTCTCTCCCCCGAGGTCTTGGCAACAACTGTTGAAGCCTGTTGGAGAGTCACTGCTTGTACTTGGACTTGGAGATGAAAGGCTGTGGCTTTGGTGTGCATCATGAACAGGACCTACCTGCACCAGGTCCTGCACTGACATGGATTTGCTCATTCCCTGGTCCGTATGGATGGGCCTCGAGCAACAACCTGGCGCTGATGGCACGAGTGGCTCCAGCTCGAGACTCATATGCCTCCTCCAGCAGCCTTCTTCCTTTGCGTTAAGCCTGCCAGTACCATTAGTGTTCCCTTGTAGCTGCTGCCCTAATGTGCTCAATCCAAACTCAAGTCCAAGGTCCTTCCCAACGTTACTGTCTTCCGTGTGGCTATGCAGACCTCTGCAGAAGCTCTTGATTTCAGGAGAAGTCTCTCTAGAGGTCGCTTGGATCAGTTTGCCGGGGCCGGCGGTTTGTCTGGAAGGGGGCGGCGGAAGCCTTGCCAAAAGAGGAAAGCCTTCATCTCCTACTCCCCGGCCCCCAGAACTGCTGGTACTGTTCGGGGTGAGGACAGTGGGGGAGCTCCCCACAGCCTCGTCGGTGCCACTTTCAGGTGACGTGGCCTGAACCTGTTTATGATGTTGCAGATGATGATGATAATGAGGCAGCGGCGAGGGGCTAAAAGGGGAAGATGCGAGGCCCGAGGGAGGCGTGGACGACGAGGCGTGGAGATTAAGGCTGAGTTCGTTCTGAGGCGCTAGAATGAGGTGAAGCCCTCCCTGCGAGAGCTGGGAGTTGGTTGATGAGCGTGTGGCGTAGCCGCTCGGGGGAAGCGCTCCGCCGCAGCTGACCTGAGTGGAGCCGGAGAGGTCCTTACTAAAGACCGGAGAGTTGTAATCAGAGGTCTGCTCCAGCTCAAACAGGGGCAGCGAAGAGAGAGTGAGAGCAGAAGAGGAGCCTTTACGCAAAACCTGACGATAAATGTCCAACAGAGAGTCCAACTTTGACTCGATTGACTGAACCTGTGTAGAAAAGAAAAAGTGGCGACAGCACCGAAGGTTAAAAAAATGTGCTTTTGAACCAAGTAAGTAAATTAAATGAACTTTCTGGTTTTTTTTGCAGAAATGCACTGCTATTAACATCTCACTGGAGTTCACTGAAAGACAATATGTTGATCGCCAAAGCTTCACACACACCTGTCTCTCCACCTTACAGACACGACCCAGCATGCTCATGTCCTCCAACATGTCTCCATCAGACAGCAACTTCTCTCGTATCTTCTTGTCCAGAGGGACCTGTCCCTTCCCGAGGATTTGGTCCACCCTGGATGAACACCGGACACACACAAAAACAAGCAGACAAAGAAAAAAAATTGTCAGGAAGAAAAATTATCAGGAAAATAAAATGCAACCCAAAGCCCAGAAGAAAGAAATGTTGGGAAAAGAGAATAACAGAGGATATTAACTCCAGAAAGGGCTTGAGACAATAGTCAATATGAGACAATAGTCTATATGCAATGTTCATATAGTTAGTAGTCCTCTCCATATATTTACTTTTAGTTAAATTTTCCCCTTTTTTGTCGGAAGATGAAACTTCCGAAAAGAAAAATGTAAATGTGATGATGGTGATGCCAAAACTTCCATTCAAGTATTCAAGCTCTTCTGTTTCGCTTTTCATCTAACAAGTAACATGATGCTTTTAATTCCATTACAATTATAGAAACTGTACCTAATAAAACAAAATAAAAGCCTGAGAAAACCAAGGACACCCAAAGGATCCCAACATTTAGACTGAAGAGATGCGGTTTTCCTCCACCAGTTGTTGTGAGGTTCATGTTTTCTGATTAACATGAGTGTGTGTAGTTTCTAAAGTCACATCACATAAATACATTTTATTGACTTGCTTCAATTAGGGATTGTTTAAATTGATGCAAAACATTACCACACGCCAACTAACAGGCCCGAGGCATAGATAATAGTAGTTTCCTTACATATCAATTTAAAAAACAAAAGTAATTTCAAAAGTGCAAGTTAAATTCAGTAACTGCACCCAAGTCTGCGACAGATGGCGTCAGTGTTAGTACAGGATTGACATCATATGTGCTGTGTGAAGGTAAATTTTGTGTGTGTGTGTGACTGTGACACGCTGTAGCATGAAGCTCCAGACACCTGAGGAATGCCAGAATTTCAACCCGAGGCAGAAGTGGAATTACATCGTTAGTGTTTGTTCAGCGGATCAGAGGACAGAGAAAAGAAAAGATCTGCTTGCCCCTAACAACTCAGTCAATTCAAAGCCACTATTAAAGCCTTATGTCAGACTGGGGTAGTAAAGTAGCAAACATATTGCATGAGAAGATTTTTGCTTTAATTGAACAACTTTTACGTAAAGGTTAAGTCTCTCAATGTCTCAGAAGACCGTTGTTCACAACATTAAAAAAAGATAAATGGAGATTCTGGAATTACTTTTAATGCATAACACTTAAAACTGGAAATGCGCCAATCATGTCTTTCCAGGTCAATATAATTCCACGTACAAAAATCGTGAATCAATCCACTTTGATAATGAATTCATTTAAAGGAAGAAAACTATTGTTAGTTTTGACGTAATTAAGAAATAGGGCAGAATTTTATTTTTTATTTTTTTCCTGCATCTGATCTGGCAAACAGATCAGATCGCAGATCTCTGGCTGATTAGTTAATTAATTAATCTCTGCTTATGATTGGCTGATAAAAGACTTTAATTTGTTTGCATGATTTGACTGAGTGTCATATGAGGTAAACCCATGTGAGATGGAAAACAATGAAGGACTATGGGGGGACTTCTGACCCCCTGATGGAGTTTTTCCTCCCCTGGCTGCAAAACACAGACAAAGATGGGGAGGAAAAGGTCTTAGCTGCAGTGCTCAGGGTCTTTGGGCCAGTTATCAAGTCCAGCCTGTGAGGAAAGCAAACATATACACACACAGAGGTACACGTGTGCATAAAGAAAATAGATCATATCATTATCTTTATGCGTATTCACAATATGTGTTCTCATAAATACACACAGAAACACATTCATCAGCTCAGAGGCCTCAGGAATGACAGCCTACAGCAGTCGGTTTGTCTTCCTACCTGGTCTGCAGACTCTTGATGCGGCACAGCATGTCCAAGTGACCGGCAGAGTACTGTTCAATCACATCTTTGACATCATACGGACGCAGAGTCTCCTTAAACTTCTTCTTTGCGACGTGAAATTTCATGATCCTGCAGGAAAAAGCAGTGAAATTTTCAAATTTCTGTCAAAAGAGGGCGCTCTGACCCAATCAGAAAGGAGAATCTGCTGCTACACCTCAAGGCTATAAAATAAAATGTATCCTTCCGTTTGAATGAGACATGCTAAATCCAGTCCATTAGTTTGTCTACAATAGTCTGAGCACCTGAATATTTTCCTCCTAAATTTTCTAAAAGCATCGTGTGTAGATGTGCTTGCGTATTTTAGCTGTGTGCATGTTGCACAATTTCTGTGAAAGGGTTTATTTACCTGTGGTGCCTCAGGGCTGAGCTCAGAATAAATATAAGTCTACAGAAAAGAAAAGCCAGCAGGCAACAGAATGTAAACCTAGAAGAGAGCTCCTAGGTCTGGTGCTCTCTCCTAACCCAGGAGAAAAGTTATACAAAGATTAACATTAAGCAGATACAAAAGGTGTGAAAAAATTTACATTTTAGGAACAAGCTCCTTCTTGCTAACATATTTGAATATTGCATAATTAGTACGTAAGGAAAATGCCCAAAAAAATGAAGAATGTGGACAGAAACATTCAGCAAGATGTGACTTGTGTGCACATGTTAACAGTGGGTATTACTGCAGCCTGAGAGCAACAAGATTCAAGGTTCATGCATAGGCTACACACCGACTCCCGCCCAAAGACAACTGAAGACAAGAATTGCCCCCAAAATGGATAAGAAAAAAAAAAAGCCAAAAAATATTGAGCAAAAATTCTGTCACCTTCTGAGTTTGCTGTACTTTGTTTCTAAGCAGGTAAGATTCTTTTGTAATATTTTAAAGTGATCTTGAGAACATTTATCGGAGAAGCAGCCAAGAGGCCCATGGGAACTCTGGAGGAGTTGCACAGATTTACAGCAACAGGATAACTAATAGCCCTGCACTCCACAAATCTGGTCATTTTAAATAATGTCATTGCTGAAATAAAGCCATTAATGTCCTGCTTGGAGTTTGTCACTAAAACCATTCAGGCGACACGGTAAACATGTGGAAGAAGATGCTCTGGTTCAATAAGATCAAAAATTATCGGTCTGCATGCAAAACACTATATGTGGAAGAAAACTGACATTGCATTTGACCCAGAACAAACCCACCCCACAGTGTTTGTGGCAGCATCATGCTGTGGGCAGATCTTTCTTCAGTAGAAGTTGCTCAGAGTTGATGGGAAGATGAATAAGAAAAAAAAACAGGGCATGCCAGTAAGATAACCTGTTAGAGGCTTCAAAAGCCTAAGTTCACTTTCCAGCAGGACGACAACCCTAAAACAGCCAGAACCATATCAGAGCTATATGGTTATATCAAAGCATAGTTTAGCCAAAAACAATTTAATAAAAAAAAAAAACACTGGTTTTGTGAATCTGTCACAAGACTTGGATATAGTTGCAGATGATCTCCATCCATTCTGACTGAGTTTAAACTCAATCATAGAAGAATGGATAAAACTTTAGATTTTACAAGATGATTGAGACATACAAAAAAAAACCCTGACAACTCGTTGTGCCTTTAATTGCAGTCAAGGTGGTTCTACAAACTATCAATATATATTTACATTTTTTATTTGTAAAAGATAAAAAATAAACAATAGATCATTTTCGATTTACCTAAAATCCCATTTGAAACATTGCAATGTTGTAAACTACATTTATGAAACTTTAGTGATTTCAAATACATTTGCTAGGCACCGTTGTGTCTTTACTAATCATGCACAAGTTTGCATTGTTTAAAACCGTACTAACTATACTTCCTGCATATAAATTATGCCACGGAGGCTAGACAGCCCCCAAAAAAGAAAACTAAAAAAAGAACGACTTCCGGTCATTTTAGTCCTTTGAGTGCAGACAATCAGGGGAGCTGCTAGACCGCAGTGTGCTGCAATCAGGCTTTGTTTGCATTCAGAACAAAAGGGGAAAGCATTAGCGGGATGGAAAAAGAAAAGCGCAATCTCCTTTGACAAACCTGACAGCTCGGATGACGGTCTTGACGGAGGGCAGCAAGTCTTCCACGGAGATCTCACAGTGGCAGCCCTTATCATCAAAGGCATCGTCCCCCGTCACAGTGGAGTCTGCTGCTTATGAAACAGGCAGAAGAGAAGGACTGTCCACTTACTTGTACAACGAGCAGGAAACCTATGAACACAACAGCAGCTATCATGCACTGCTTGTGCGGCTGAACCTGAGGTTACCTCATCAAGCCCCTAATCCTGATTTGTATATAGGTGCTGGGTCCAGGAACAAAGTATTTTGGTGCCTCTTTATGCGTCTCATAATGATGACAGGAGGATTTAAAGTGATTGGAGAGGGAAAGAGGGAAGAACCGATTTTGAAGCTTCTGGAACTGCGGGCTAGTTGTAAAGAAAAAGGCCTCTGTGTGCCTTTAAGATTTATCGTCAACAGCAGATCTGTTCATGGGCCTTCTGAGTTACGACATCCTGGTGAAGTAAGCAAGGGGTCATGAGCTTGACTGCAGACTCAAATATAAGGACTGTAGTAGTACAGAGCACGTGTGTGAACTCAAACAGCTTGTAGTGCGGCGCATAAATATTGGTTTTGTCTATAATTGGGTCGCATCTAAAGGAAAATATTTAATATTTTGACACTGAGAACGACCTAATCAGCGTGATTTTGACTAACCTGGAATTTGTTTCCATTTAGCCAGCTGTATGGCTCAGACAGCCCAGATAGTCATTGAAACAACACCCCCATCTACCCAGCTGTCCAACATACAACAACTGGTGAAAGGGCGAGAGAGAGAGAGACAGCCGATTCTCTCTCCTCAGCTGTCTGTCGTGGTTTGGTACAGCAGTTGTGTTGGATAGGGTGGGGAAACAGATGAAATCAACACTTGGAGTGACACATTCTCTTACTGCATTGCTTATACTTTAAAGAAAGAAACAAAAACAAGATGAAGCTTTTAGATTTAAATGAATTTTAAACATTTTTAGGATTAAAAACTAAATCTGTTACTGGATTTCTGACGTCTGTAATGACAGCTTAAAAAGTCTGACGCCTGATTATGTAAAAGGGTTTCACAGCACTGCCGCATTTTTAATGTATGCTTATTTACACTTTTCTAACAAACAGCTGGTCTGACGTCAACGACCTTCCAACTGAAGTCCATATTGCAAAGTAGAACATGTTGAGTGTAACCAGGCAGAAACATTTGGCAATGAAAAAAAAATAATTAAAAGTGAAAGCAGGTGATTAGTTATGGAATTTCTATCGATTACACCTAACTGTAGTTGATAGATTCTTAACTGACTAGCTCACAAACTCTTAGTTAAATCCCAGATAGGCATAATTAAACAAAACCAGGAAAGGTGACAGCTGTGTAATAATAAGGCACCTATGGTATAAATCACTACACAGACAGAAATCTTCAAATAAATAACAGAAACATATCTTGTCTTGGCACCACTCTATTATTTAATTGTCTTGGGTGGCTATTAAAACACATGTATGGTCCAAATTACTTTTTCTTTATTTAATTTCAAGTTGTCAAGTTCTGCAGATAAGATATTAACTACTCATAAATCCTCCCGAATAACCTACTTATAAAACAAAAACTAAAGAGATTTCTGCTGTTTTGTCTTTTTGGCTAAATTTAATATTTCTGATTAATGGAATACATTTTTAATGTGATATAAAGAAAACCTGAGTAAATAAATAATATTTCTCAAATGATGGTTCTGTTTTATCAGAGGAGGAAATCTATCCAGACCAATCTTGCCCTACATGAAAAACAAACTGCCCTGGGAACTTGCTGAATGGATTGGCCTAACGCTTTTCATACTAGAGCTCTGTAAAGTGTGATTTTTATTTTTTATTTTTTTGCTGTTTTTGTTCTTTTGTTTTACGTTTTCTGAAGCATGAATCCTTCTGTGATTTCCGATTGGCACAGCCAAGGCCAATGCCGTAAAGCTCTGAGGGAAACATTCGGTGGGTGTGCGGTGTCACTGACCGTCAGTGGTGGAGCGGGACTGGCTCTTGAGACGGAGCGAAGGTCTGAAGCGCGTGCGGTCGTTGAAGCTCCAGCTCTTTTGAACCTTGGCAGGACTGGTGCCCTCTGTGCCACCGTCGGCCACTGGAGAACGCCGGTCGTTCACAGAGGACGTCTGGCGGTTCTTGATGCTCTGACCGCGGGGACTTGCCATCCTCACACGCTCTTTGAAGCTTAACTTTTGGCTGAAGTTGGAGGACGTGGAGTTGTGCAGACAGAGGGATTTTGGAGTGTGAAAGAGAAAAAAGGTAATGACGTTGGAAGTGAAAGATGGAAAAACATTGGTTAATAATTCAAGCTTCAGCTCAGTAACAGAAATCTGACTCAACTTTTGGTAAAGTTTTGCTTATTTGCGTAGAATTTATGTCATTTAGAGCTTTTTCTGAGATAAGAGTAAATAACTGGAGGGCAGGAGGAAAAGACAAACATGCATATTGATGGGGGTCCTATATATAAAATGCTAGCTCTGCTTTGGGATGATGTATCAGATGTGCAGTGATGATATTAAAGTCTTTGTTTTGAACAACTTAGTTAGCAAGACACAAAAGTGGACAAAGGAAAACAAAAACTCTCCATTGCTTAATTTAGTTTCTCTACATAATTAGAAAATATTACCATAACATGATGCTTTGTGTTAGTCCACTCCATGAACGATTAAAACACATTTATGCTTGTGGTTGTAATATGGGGAATGTCTGGCTCTCTCCCTCTTTCATATGTTTCATACAATATGAAAGTTGTGAAACGTTCACATATTTCATAAACATATTTCGTATGTTTACAAGGTCAGGGAATGTTTGAGTGCGCTTAATGCAGAGCAGCAACATGCAAAAGCATGAGCAGTGCAACAAACTCAGGCAGGATTTATTTAAATTGGCTAAGTTCAACGCATTAAACATGGTAATTTTGCTGTCAAGAATAAAATAAACATATTGTCAGCAAATTAATTTAAAAGATCAGTACTTTGTTTCTGCAAAATTATCCAAATAGCACCATAAAAAAGTTATAAAAGTTATAAAAAATACTTTTGGTTGTGGAGTAATGCATACTTTGTTCCCATAAGTTCTATTCAAGCTTGGTTTCATAGGCACATTTTGCAATTAGTCATGGTGACTTGTGATCTTTTTCATTGGATTTGATGACAATAAAATGTGAATATTAAAAAAAACAACAAAAAAAAAAAAACAGCAAGTGAGGCAGCGCGTAAGTTCGATTTAGAGAAGTGAGTGAAGAAAAAAAAAAAAAAAAAACGATACCGGAAAAAGCAAGAACATTTCACTCAAGAAAAAGCTCATAAATGTTAATTAATTTACTAAATTTGCAGCTGAGACTGCAACCCGGCACAATTCTTCATCAATTTTCTGGATATAATCAAGCAAATTGGCACATCACTCAGGCACATATCAAGGAAGGCTCATTATTATTTTAAGAGCGACTCATGTTTTCCCGCAGCACTAGCTTGCTCTGGCCTATCTGAGGCTCTGGAGCCTCCAAAGGACGTCCATGCACCAAGAATTAGTCAGCATTCCCAAAAAAAACAAAAAACAAACAAAACAAAAAAAACACATCATGGAACATGGGAGCAGAGATGCCGTGTACCTATGTTTCCGAGCGGTATAACTCCTCAGTAGCTTCTGCTTATTACTATGAATTTTACTAGAAACCAAGGAGAGATAGACACATGATGATTTGTTACTTGATAGGTTTTTTTAAGGCGTGAAAAATGACTTTGAACCTCATTACCTTTTCCACTGTCAGAAAAGAGAGATTCAAGTTATATGAATTCATAGCACAGAGAGTTATATACTACAAGTGTTAATTTCGGTTCATTACGACTATGACTTGCCGCTAACGCAGTATAGAAACCCAATGTTTAGTTGGAGATACTTGGAGAGTCCTAAGCACATTTTTATAGGCCACAACATAATACATTAGTACTTAAAATACCTTTTCTTTATCTTTTGCCATCCGATTTTCTGTGAAGCCAATTGTGATTTTCATTAACCCTAATCATCTACACAAACGGAAAACCACTTGAAATGCATTTGTCCGTCTGCAACGAATCCATATTGCACGTGCTTCCGTTTCTGGATTAAATTACAGAAATAAATTAAGTTTATGACAAAAGCCCCCACCGAGAATAAAGTAACAGCGGAGTCAGCGCTGATGTTTCGGCATCCCGAGCGCTGGCATTTAGAGGGAGCAGAACAAGAGCTTAGTGGAAGAAAATTAACATCTACTGCAGAACCGTCCAAAAAAGGCTGCAATTTGGTGACTCATGCACTTCATGTCGATATCACTCCTTTAACCATGTGAATTCCAGCAGGCCATGGCAACAAGTGCTTGAATCACAGCATGAGGCCAGGAACCTTTTTGCAGGGTCTTGTGAATCTCTATTTGCTTGTTTTATTGTCATTTACGCATTGTCTGTGCTGCATTTTTGTTCCTAAGCGCATAATATTCTATGGATTTATTTTATGGATAAAGTAATACAGTTGCAGCCCACTGTGTGCAGAGGTTTCTGGATCCCTCCTGGGCTTATTCATCCCGCTGCTACGGCATATTGCGCACAGGGCACGATTCAGGCTTTTTAATCTACCTATTCAATGACTTTCACATTATGAACAACAAATGTGACGGCATCTGTGCTGCTGTGGTTCTTCACAGACAAACATTTACTCTGTTTCATAACTGCAAACACACAACATATTACATCACACTGGCCTTGCTGCCCTAATCGCTATCCTCCCATAATGATTCTGGAAATTCATCAACACCATTAATACATACCCTTTAGATAAATGTGCTGTATAAATACAGACAAACAAAGAAGAATAGCTCATAAAAAACATTAAAGGCTACCTGAGGCAAGTAATCGCTGAGAAAAAGACAAATATGTTTATATGCGTTTGGGTAGGTTTTATTTTTGTCCCAAATAAAAAAAATTAAAAAAAATGTTTTTGGCGTTATTGTTTTTGAGACGAAGCACTAAACAAACAGAAGCAACAATGAGTCATTGAGCGCCTGAGTAAAAACAGCTTTTAGTGGACTAAAATATCATTACCCTCTGCCTTTAGCTGCTCTGATTAGATCAACTTTGTTGTGTCAATGCAGTTAACACAGCCTGGCTGATAATGCTTTTTTTTCTGGAAGTGTTTTTGATCTCTCTGTTACTGCAGAGAGATCAATGAAATTCTCCAAACCTCCGTGTGAAAAAAGGGAGTTTTTATCTAAGCAAAAACTGTTTTTTATATGAAGATAATGTATCATTGAAAGCAATTCTGCACCTAATTAGATCAACTTTGTGACGTCTTCCAGTGTATGATTGCTGCATAAAGTTACACAATGCAGAACAACTAAGAATATTTGGTGGAAGACTAAATAAGTTGCCTTTGCATTTTTGCCCTTATTCACTGTAATAGACGCATTTAAAACATGCAACATAAAAATAACTTTTCAAAAAGAATGTAATCACATGACAAGTCCTCCTAATTGTATACATCTTTTAAAATTGCTGTTTATGAAGACAAAAGGAGGGATTTCAGGTTTTTTTTTTATTATGACAGCTAATCATTTTTTTCAAAATAACTTTTTATAGTTTCCTTTCAAGCTGCACTTGTCAAAATGAACTGTACGATGTGCTGAATGAGTCATTCACAAACACAAAGAGTTAAGTCTCCTGAGGATATTTAATCACTTGTACAGAGTATTTCCTCATCTTCTGGCTGATATTAGAGTTTTAAAGCATATCATTTCTCTTTGGTGAGGATGGGAAACAGTAAGTTGTGTCCTGTCAGCAGGATTTTTGTTTCCCAGTCATAATTAAAAACAAAGGGTCATCCTGCAATAAATGACAACAACAACAGGTTATTTGTTGATATTTGTCAGACTGATAGTACTACTAGAAATATGATTATTCCACTGTCAGTTCAACGAAAGTGTTAATAAATGATGAGTTTGTGAGTCAAAGTATGACTGAATTTAATGAGTACTGTTTAACAGCACAGTTGGTTCCAATTAATATAATTGATGTGATCAAGTGACACATCATAATCATTTCTACTCATAATCATTTGAGCAGAAATGATTATGTTTGTAAGACTCTGAACTCTATGCATTGACATGTTTGTAGTACTTTTTATTGCTGCTTATTACTGCTTTTTTGTAATAAATACCACAACATTTTACGATAAAATGTGAAGTTCATATCCCTCCGCCCCCATCTTAAATGCTTGATAATACAAATTTACAAGAGGAAATAAAGTTAGGTAAACAATGGTTAAAACTTTGACCAAATCAGGAAAAGAGTAGATACAAACAATGGCACTGATTAAGTTAGTAATATAATGACAATGTGCTTCCATATCAGCGGGGTACTTTAATAAATCAGTATTTGCAAAACTTAACGCCTTCCTTATTCTAGAATAACATGACTGCAGGATTTTGCAGGGTTTGGTACCAAAAGTACATTTCATCCAAGTTAAAAAATACAATCAATATAACGGCAGAAGAATCCCACCTCGTTTGCAGATGGATGTATTGATTGAGGTGTCTCAAATAATGGCAGCAGCAAGATATATATATTTTTTATTCTGATTGTTACAAATAAATGGCAGTAATGACTAAATGCTGGGGCAGAAGGCAACTACACAGAGTCATCCTCGGTCCTGAAACCAAATTTCTAACACCAACTAGCAGCGAATCTGCAGTGAAAAAGGTACAAACCTGGTGGTTGACTCTCCCTGATCCTTCCTGGAGTTGGCAGATGAGAAAAAGAGAGAAAACAAATATGAGAAAACGTTTCATACATGGCTTCTCTAACATATTTTCCTAATTATCTATTAATAATAATAATTATAATAATAACAACAAAGCTCAAAAGAAAGAAAAACGGTGCTTTTGCATATTTTAGCCTAATGGAAGAGCCTGCAGTTACAGCTAATGATGCCGCATTTTGAATGAATGAAATATGAACTGAATTTAGCCATTGGTAACAATTTATTTTTACACAGAATGAAAATCTTTCAGAACGCTCATGTCTGGAAAACAATATTAATATTATTTACTGAACTTTAGTAAATAATGTGGGAAACTATCAACTGTTTCTCATTGTAAATTAATGTGGTGATAGTTTCATTTTAGTGGAGTCTTTTTTGACGTGTTCAAAAAAAAAAAGTCTATGGTAGTCGGGCTTAGCTGGAGATCTAATTACAAACTAACTACATAAACGGATACTTTCCTCATCTTCTAATGGTTCTTAAGATTTTAGCCAACATATTGAGTCAATTGATGTAGCACTGAACCCTAAACAGACTGCTAAGGCTACTTTTGATGGTGCTTTCTATTTGTGGGGAGCTCAGCTTGTACTTTTCTAGCCAACATGACAAACTGGATGTAGATGTAACAATAGGTATGATGTATTGAAACCAGTGGGTGTCGAAAGCTGGGGGGTAGGGCAAAACCTTTGCACTCAAGATTTATTAGTAGAAAACTAAAACTTGCAAAAACAACAACGTGTTTCTTAGAATCAGCAAGATACAAAAGTTTTTTTGCCGAGGCACTGTTCCAGCAACTGCAGCCTTTACAAGTACTCATAATTTACAGAAGGCAACACACTAATTACTGGGATGCATCTCAGAAAGAAAAAAAATAATAGCAAAACACACACTAACTACTGCAGCATGCAAATGGGAAAAGGAAACAAAAATATTCTTTGAGAAAGAGAAAGTTGTGTTTTTTCACTAGTCAATGTTTCTTCTTTTTTTTAACTCATGTCTTTATAAATGCCCATTTTATGCTGGAAATACTGGTTTCTCAGTATTTCCAGGCTCCAACAATAGTTTCACTGGAAAAGTCAGCGAAACATTTGGGTGAACAGACACATCTGAATAATAAATGGGCCTTTCTTTTTGTTGAGATATTAATGTCATAAAATAAGTTCTTGTTTCTTGCTTTAAGGTTTTTCAAACATCTTTTTATTGACACCATTACACAAGACAGACCAGAATTGATAAGAGAACAGAGACATCCAATAACTCTTCTACAGACGGATTATTGTTCCCCATCTTTAAAGGGACGGGTCAGCTTTTATTAAAATGGGGTTCTGCAGAAAGGCTACGAACATTGAGTATCTTAATCACAGCAGACGACTCCCCGAACAATGGAGGAATGGAGATTAACATTCACCCAGGGATTTCAGATGCTGAGCCAGACAGAATCAATCAGTTTATGACATCCTAAAACAACTCCAGGCTCAAACTTGTCATAGCAGTTTATGTGGCTACTACTTTAAAAACCTTTACAGCTCCATCAGTTTGTACTGGGATTCACTTTGCGTTCTTCTTCCCTTGTTAATAACAGTCTCCTGTTTTTGTTTACTAAATTTTGCTCTTTTGAGCAACAGACACAGGAAGACTGTACCTTGTGCCGTTTTATTGTAAGAGAGCTGAAGAACCTCAAATTCAAAGATTGATTGGTGCGGTAGTGGTGAGAAGGGATTGTTGCTTGAGATTTTAGGATTCAAATTGACTTTTGGATGTAAGTTTAAGTTTATGCAATAAAAGATAGATGGAGGATCAATAATTATGGAAAGGTGTGTAATAAATCTGATAAGGGAAATATGTAATATACGTTCGACTGCAACAAAAGCAATTCTTCTTAAATCAGAAATCCAAGAGAGAGTGTGACAAAAACACCAAATATAGACATCAGCTGTCATAGTTGTACCTACTTTGTAGGGCTGCAGGTATGCAGCGCCTTCAAGTGAGGCTTCCAGGTAGCAACGGAAACCGAGTTCTCATCAGCTGCATAACTACGCCAAACACACTGCATGCAGAATACAAACAGAAAACACCCCCCCACCCGAAATCGAGGTAAATACGAAGCAAAAAAAACTAACAAGTAAATCAGGATCAAAGAGGGCACCATAAAGACGAGCGCAAAGTAGATCAGGACAATGATAAAACTAATGAAGACAGGTGATTAGTGAAAAAGAAAAAAAAAAAAAGAAAAGAAAAACACACAGATGTGTCACACATCTGGCCCCGGATGCAGGTCAGGCATGGATACATGCCTGTTGATTGGCAGGAGGCTCTCATAGTGCCGCCACGTGGCATCCAGATAGGGCCTGTCAGTGGAGTAATAACGCCACGCAGCCTGGTGTAACAGTGAGATGCACAAGATGAAGAGACGACGTATGAGCAAAAGAGGAGAGCAAAGAAGAAAAGAAAGCATGAGGGGAAATGTGAAGAGGAGAGGAAGAAGTAAAGGGAAGAAGATTGGTGTATTTTTTGGAAGAATGTGTGTAAAAACAGATTTTAGAGGCTACCCCTGGGTGAAGATGGAGGCGGCTAGAGAGAATGAGATTTACTGTCCAAAAAGGTCTAGGATGGAAAAAAGAGAAGCTGGAGGATGAGAAAGTAAACATGTTTAAAATCACATTCATTAAAATTCAGATATTAACGTACAATACCTTGCAACATTCTTCTTCTTATTATTATTATTTTCATTGTTTTGTCATTACAGCCACAAACTGCAATGTAGAGTATTGGGATTTCTTGTAATGCAGCTCAGAGTGGTACAGAACGGTGGAAGGAAAATGGCGTCTAGTTTCAACAGTTTTCACCAATGAAAATCTGAAAAAAGAGACTCAATACTTTGTAGAAACATCCTATTACAGGGATTGAATGGAACTGGATGCCACAGTTAGTAGTTCTCTTTTTTTATATACAACATATTTTTAAAAACAGTTTTCTTTCTATTTCACAAATATGCACTACTTTGCCCTGGTCTATAAAGGAACGTCAGACCGGATTGATCCGGAGTCGTTGAGGATCGGTTTTCTGCATGAATCACACATGAATCAAAGTTACTTTCTCAGCCCAGCGTTAAATTCTTCAGAGGTCATATAATGAACTACTTATTTTATTGAGGTGTGCAGAAGCAGAGACACATCTGAAAGTTGCAGGGCCCTTAAAAGACTGGATGCTGACACCTGTGGCCTAGCAAATAAAATCCCAATAAATATACTGCAGTATAATGGGTGTAGCATGACGGAACGTAATGTGAATACTTTTGCACAATAATGTAAACTTTTGCTCCTCTTTAGTCAAACCAGTTCCAGTTCTTGTGCTGCACATGGCAATGAAGAGGTTTTGTTACCACGGATGAGATTTTAAAGAACAGATTCAGGAAAAGGGTCCCTAAGAAATTCAAACTTTACCTGGATGAGGTAGGCTGCAGGGTTCCTCCTCTTCTCAAAGTGCTTTTGTCTGTGCTGCTCCTGGACCTTCAGGGCAAAACCTGAGCCCAGAATACCCTGACGAGACATGCATCAGTTGGTTCATAGATTTCAGTATTTTCCTTAAACTAAATCAAAAAATATAGACACGTTCAGTTCATTTGTGGTAAAAAGTAAGGCATTTCAGTCGCTTTTGCCATTTTCCTGTATTGATGACTTAACTTTAAGTGTACAAAACCACACACTCCAATCATTAATAAACAAAAGGAGCTGAAATGTTTCAAATCTGGTACACGCAGAACCACAGATGCGTCCAAAATATGTAAAACGAGAGGTCATGAAGTACATATGTTATATTTTTACCATTACTGAAGGTTACTCAAAACTCAGCACAGTCACAGTCCTTTCACTGTTTTCATCGGCACCAAATCCATGAAATAAATACCATTAAAAAAAAAAAAAAAAAAAAAAAAACACAGAGAGGGAAATACTTACAGCAGGCAAAGCAAAGAAGGAAATACCCAGGAGTGCGAACCCTGCGGACAGCATCCGTCCTGTCCATGTCTTTGGTGTCTTGTCTCCATAGCCGATGGTTGTTAGAGTAATCTGTGGCAAAAATAAATAAATAAAAAATCGTTATCAGTTTGTAAGAACATTTGTGTGGTGTATCTCTTTATAAATGCAAAATATTCTACATAATTTGAAAGTGTTTACATTTAAATGCTTTAAAAAATGACCTTTTTTGCTACGAAGTTTTCTCACAGACATATTGAATAAGGAAACAAAAAAAGAGAGACGTTTTAAGCATTCAAAGTAGCAAAACTACAGAGAAACTACATTATCAGCTGAACTTCACTGCTCCAAGACATTCAACTGATATATTGGGTTGATGCCTAGAAACTTTCAGGATGACGCCTTTCTTTTACTACTTTTTTGAACACTGGCATTTACAGCTAATTCCTCAAAGCTTACCGTGCCCCACCACAACGCATCGGCATAGGTGGCAAACTCTTTGTTGAACTTGTTCTCCACAAGGTAGACGAGGAACGAAGAGAAGATCAAAACCAGGAAGCCGATGTACCAGGCAGTCACCAGCTCCTGCAGGAAGGAAATCAGAGGAAGCATGCACGTTTAACTGTGGCCAAATAACAGAATTAAATTCATGTCTTTTATGAAAGGAATCATTCGTTCCCTCACTTTTAAAATTAAATTATTTTCTAAAGATTGGACACCAGAGGTGTCATTTAATTTTATTAAGTCCAAGTCGTGTCTGAGACTTTCTGCAGGCATTTTCAAAGTTGCTCTTTTTTATCCTTTACAGCTGTAGACCTGTCAGGAAATGTGCTGGCTTTCAAAATGTTGGCAGTGTTAAGATAAGAGCCTAAATAAAGGTCATGACTTTTTTGTAATGCTTGCTGCACCACCAACGCTAATTGCTAATTTAAAAACTTAAAGCAAGTTTATAATCCCACGTCTGTTATTTTGTCTAAGCAAAACCCACTTTTACAGTGACTGCTCTCACACTAGCAAAGTCATGTTGCCTAAGCTCTTGATATATTCCTAATGTCTCCTCACTGCAGGAAGGCTAGAAAAAGAAATATGTGTTTATAATTCCAGTTATTTAAGAAAAGCTGGAATCAGTTTTACAAAAATCTGGGATGAAAATTTTGTCTTAAAGTTTGATTTATGGATCTTTGTTAATAAGGATTTCATTTAACTTCTGCAGATGTTGTAAGTGGTCTGGCACTACGAGATATCTACTAGCACCAACCAACACTTTGCTAATCTCACGTCATTTAAAACAGTCATTTAAAACTTTGTTTGCAGCTAAAAGCTAAAAAAGTAAATGTACATGTGGCAACATCTCACTGAGGTAACAACAGGACATAAATGCAGCCATGTGATCCTTTTATGAGTTGCGTTTTCTCCTCAAAGATCCACTCGAAACAAATTTTGCGGCCAAAAGCTTGCCCACAGTCAGATGCGGGAGCGGAATCAAAGAATTTTTATAAGACGCGTCGTCATCTTGTACTCAACCTCGACCTGTTTGTGTAGTGTGAAACATTTTACCAGGAGGAGTCTATCTGAATGCGCCGCTTTGAAAGAGCAAAGAAAAGCAGAAATGACCCGCTGTGGTTTCTACACAAATATGTCAGGCAGAAATAAAAGAGAAAAGGTTTGTGTGGGCTGACTTAGTGAGTCAAAGGAAAAGAGCAGGAAGTGGAGGGGAAACTGTGCTAGAAATGTTTTGGCCGGAGCTCTGAGTTTAAATTTAACTAGATTTTCAACACATAGTTGCAGGATTAAAAGCACAAATTAAACTGGTTCCCTTATGTTTTCAGATTATTGTTTTAAATAACTATGTTTTATTTATTTTTCAGGTGTAGATGAAGAGTATATGTATTGATTCATATGTGAAAGATCTCACCGTTATGTTTGATGTCACATGACATTAATCTATTATTAAAAAATAGCCTAAAACTATACTTTTTTCCAGGATTTCAAACTTTCTTTAAAAAAAAAGTATATATGTACATAGAATTATATATGTAGAATGCAGATTTTTACGCTCACAATATAGGCAAAACTTCAATGCAATTTGCAATTTTGCCGCTTTTACATCTAACTAGTATTTTGGACCTTATGTGCATAATATCAATCAATTAAGTTTATTTGTATAGCAGATTTGAGCAACAAGGCAGTTCAAACTGCTTTACATCTTAAAAAACATAAACATACAAAGTAATAAAAAAACACCATACAGTCAACAAGAGAGAAAACCAATAACAAACATCAATGTTTCATTTATTATGTTTGAAAAGGAGATGGATTTTTAGTCTTTATTTAAAAGAACTCAGTTTTTCGGCTGCTTTGCAGTTTTCTGGAAGTTTGTTCCAGATTTGTGGTGCATAGAAGCTGAATGCCGCTTCTTCTCATTTGGTTCTGGGGATACAGAGCAGAATCAGAACCAGAAGACCTGGGTGATCCGGAAGATTGATGCAACAACAGCAGATCTATAATGTATTGTGTTGCTAAGCCGTTTAGTGATTTATAAACTAACAGCAGTAGTTTAAAGCTATAGGGAGCTCTAACTTTCTGGTTTTAGGAAAGTTCTGGATCAGCTGCAGCTGTCTAAGTGATTTTTTCATAAATTCTAAATTAAAGCCTGACAGAAGAGAAACGTTTGGTATTTTTGTGTGTGTGTGTGTGTGCGCGTGTGTGCGTGTGTGTGCGCGTGTGTGTGCGTGTGTGTGTGCGTGTGTGTGCGTGTGTGCGTGTGTATGTGTATGTGTGTGTGTACGTGCGTGTGTGTGTGTGTGTATGTGTATGTGTATAACTTTAGGTCTAGGTTGTTTTTTTTTTTGTTTGTTTTTGGCTTATCGGAAACCTGACCAATCAAAGCTTTACCGGCAGTCCATTCAGTGTGATTCTCGGTGTGTTTTGTTTCTGCTGACCTTACTGTGAGCGTACACAACGGATCCCAACAGCTTCCAGGTCCCGCCTCTTCGGTCCATCCGAACCATCCGAAGAATCTGCAGGAAACGCAAGCTGCGCAGGACTGAGGTGGCAAACATGTTGGTCTGGCTGCCTGCCGACGACACCACTGCCACTGACGCGATCAGCACTATGATGTCTGGAGAAGCCAGGCGGAAGAAAAGGTAAAACACAGAAAAAGAGAAGAGAATTATTATAAAGGAACAAAATAAAAACACTTTCTCTGTCTTAATTTAGTTTAATTTTTCATTGGTCTGATTGACGCAATGTTCTTATTACAAGAGCTACAAGAGCTGGCATCCACAACAATACAATAATAGATGCTGTAAGTCATAATGTCATCAGATAGTTCTGCTGCTGGCACAAACAGGACTGCACAGAGCGAAGTAAAATTTCCCATGCTCTGCCGCACATTGTAAAATGTTCTGCAAACTGTGACAATCAGATGCACAAACAAGATCTCAGGCAGGCAGACAGACATGACTCAACGGAAGTTCACACAGAAACCACACGTAATAAATACATAACATCGAACCCACAGAGAACCGCTGCAGCAATCAGCTCCTGTGACTTTGTCTCTTGTCGTCCCTCCACTGTGCCGTGTCCCGTCTCAGAGACAAGCCAAGAAAAACTCGCACACACAACTTTTGCTTTTTATATTCTCTTTGTGCGAGTTCAGAAGCAGCTTGAAAAATATGTGTGTGGGGGTTGGGAGGACCATAGCGTTGCACAGAGTTCAAGACCCTTTAGGGTTTACATAGAGCACATAACCTGAATTACCCCATGTTGAAAAATAAAAGTATTTCTGTTCTATTCTACTCATTTTCTGTATTTTGTCTCTACATAGATTAGTTTGCTCAGGTTTTTCATTAGTACTTTAATTTGTGTGTCTGTTTAAAACTGAATACATTCCTCCATGTTACAGTGCAGTAGCACTTATTTAACACTCAATTCTAATGAAGTTTATTTGTATCATGCAAAACAGCAGATGCAACAAACAATTCAAAAAAGGCTCAACACAGCTAATACTACAAAAGGTTTTTCAAAAATGTATTTGTAAAAGGTCACTTTTGATTACTTCTGCAGTCTGTAGATTATTCAACCCCTTCATGAACAAAATTGTTAAGTACAGCACCCTAATTCCATTATGACCAGCTTCTGGGAGTATTCCTGAGGAACCTCATCCCACTCTTCCTGGGCAGAGACCTCTGGTTCATTAATGTTGTCGTGTTTGTGTGCTGCACCCGCCCTTTTCAAATCCTACCAGAACATTTTAGCATGTTAAGTGACATAAGTATGAAGGGCAACCAAGTAGGAAATCTTCTGAAACCAAGCCGTGGTAGATGTTGAGGCATGCTGTGATCAGTGCTCTATTTAAATATCCAATTATGTCCAAGCAGCTTTCTCTAAGACAGAGGTTCCCAAACTGTGGGGTGCGCCCCCTAGGGGGTCGCCGTGTCATTGCAGGGGGGACGCGGGAAGCCGTCTGGATGAAAAAAACAAAACAAAACATGAACACTGTATGCTCTGGGTTTTTACCTTAGAATGGCCAACTCTCTGTTATTCCTATGTCAATTTGATACAGTAGAGGCTTCCACACTTCCCATATTTGTGTCCTCGGTCACTTTTATCAGCAGTTAAAACGGTTTAATCCGTTGTTAACATGTTGTAACCTGTTTTTCCGAGCCGCCTTTAAACGCAACATGAGCGCTACGACGCTCGCGCTGGGTTTACACCTGTGAAGGAGACCTGCTGCTGCTGTGCAGAGCTACGTAGGTTTGTGTTAGAATCACGGCAGCAAACCAGCAAAACGCAAAGAACTTTTCACAGTTTTTCCCTCCAAACTAACCGACTGAGTTGAGTAAAGCTGTTGGATGCAGGTAATGTTAGCTAAAAGATGACTAGCTAATATCAATACAGAACATTTAGCTTAACAAGCACCTTGTAGGCTACCGATGTTGGTGTCTATTTTCAGCTATGTACATTCATTTTGCCCCCAAAAAAGTCAATGTGTACATAAGACAATGATATCTTCTCTAGGCCTTTTGGACGATTCTCTTGACTTATTTCATTAAACATCTCATATTTCTGATATGGACTGAAACATTACTGCCAGTAGTTCTGGTAACTGAGATCTTCTCAAGCACAATGATGAAGCTTCACTGGTTACAGATGAGCTGTGCCTAAAACTAAGGCTGATTTGTAAATGTGTCGTCTGCTGATAAATTCCATTCAGCGGATTGAATAATGTTTTAAGACTGAAACAGTGACTAAAACATAGGGATACAATCTTCATACAACTAAATGTATTTAAGGGTGAAGATAAAATCTTGCAGTTGTTAGCTCAATTAGATGAAACTGGAATGTTATTTAATTAAACTGAGTTTTATGCAAACTCAGTTTGTGGACTTTAAACAATTGTATTTTGAATAGAGTTTATGTAAGCAAATTACATGGGTGGAACAAAGTTTTGACCTTTTGGACATGCATGTGAGACAGAAACCAATCAACAGGGCTTTACCTCTTCACATCTTGTCAGACACGATGTTACATTCACTTAATAAAATACATGTTTCTTGATGATTCTCCATCAACGAAGAAAGTGAGAAGAAAAGACAGATTTTTACTTGAGTCCCCCCCCCCCCAAAAAAAAAAAATCCATATTCATTATCACTATTGTGTTTGAGCCACACTTTTCAGATTTTAAATTGATTTTTACAAGGCCTTCAAAATCAACTCTATTTTTCCCAAAATGTTTTTTTTTTGTTGTTGTTGCTTTTTCTTTCCAAGAATGTTTTTATGTATTTATTTATGCCAGGTTTTCTAGAGGATATCAGTTCGGGTCAAAGTCTTTTACATATGAAAGGGCTTTCTGCAGCAGTGATTTTTTTTGCTCAGAATAAAACCTCCTAAAATCTTGCTTTTATTTTTGAACACGAACATATAAAGAAGCCTGATGCAACCCACTTTCCAGAAAGCCACAGATGACAACTTGCTTTCATTCTATCATAAACATTTTTGCTCTCTTTCAAAGTTCACTCAAATTTAACTCTTTTTTCTTGACGTTTGTGCTTGATGTTCACCCTTTTGCTTTCCTCTTATTCCCTCAGCCTTGCAAATGGCAGCTATGGCCAGGCAAGAGAAGCAGCATAAACCGTGCCTCTTTACCCCTCAATATCACACTTCTGTATATTCCAAGCCAAAATATCCAAGTCTGAACATAGGAAAGGATAACATTTTGCCTCCTCTCTGCTTTTTAAACCTCTGACAACAGCTAAAATGAAACCAGCAAACCATGGTCATTACAGCTTGCTGTGGGACTGAGTTCAGAGACAGTAAGTGTTCTCCATCAGTAAGGGCCAATGGTCAGAGTGATGGAGAGGTTTAACTCACCTATGACACAGAAGGGCTTCCTGGCGAAGCGCAGACGGCCCTGCCATCCTCTGTAGCGGCAGCAGCATCCTGCCGACCAGATGCGTATGATATACTCCAAACCAAACACAACGATCATCACAAACTCCTGTTGGAAAAGTCACACAAGCAAATGGAGAATCTTGAGAGAGAGGTACATGACAGAAAGCACAGGCAGGAGGTGTTTTAGTTCAGCGGACATAAGTGTAGTCTTCTATGCTTGCCGGCAGATAACCCGGCAGTTGCCATATATGTTGGCTCCTTGCAAACAGAAGCATTTAAGACATCACTGGTTTGCATGTCTGACAATTTCTTCTTGACCCCATGGATGCTGAATGTCCCCCACTAAACATATATTGCAAGATGTACTGCAAATTGTGGAGTGCAGATGTCCAGTCGAGAGAACTTACTGGATGAATGTTTGCAAGCAAAGAAGGCCTGCCAGAAATTGGTACCAATGAAGTGGAGCAAACGTGACGTTAACAATCTTCATCTAATCCTTTGGTTAGTTTTTTTTTTTTTTTTAAGAGGTTGCGATATTTAGTCTCCAAAGAACTTATTTGCATTTCAAGCTTTGCTTGTTATTTTGTGGATTCATCACACATTCTGCCTCATTATTGCCTTATTGTTTGTCACCAGGTGCAGAGAGCTTTTTGTGTGATAATGACTAAGGTAGGTCCTCTGTTAATGCACACACACTGCTTCTGCTTCCATTAGATGTAACACTGATGCAATTAGTGGGGTGCACTTTGTGAAATGGTAGCGACAGCTGCAGGGGCAATTGTCTGCAGGAATTGCTGCAGTGCACAAAAGAGTGACCTTTCCTTGCTGCTACAGGCTTTTCAAAGAAGAGGAAGGGAAAAAAAACACAAATGTAAAATAATTTTAGGAGATTTTTAAAAGCATTTTTGCTCCTGTGCCCACCGGTGGCTCTATCTGTTCTACTTAAATCTCTATCTCATAACACCAAATGAGCTCCATTTGGTGTTATGGGTACTTAAAGAATCTGTAACTGAGGGTTTGAAAGTTTGCGGCCAAAATAAATTAGGGACAGGTGAACAAATGTGGCACTGAGTTTCTCCTTGACGACTTTGTCTAGAGTCTAGGGAGATGCTTGGAGAGATACTGTTAGCATTTATTTAGCCAGTCTAGACTCTGCTGACAGCCAAACGTTTGTCAAACATAAAATCAAAATAGATTTAATAAAAAGCAAATTCACAGTTAATTAATAAGGCTCTTAATTTGTTTCTCACTTATGTGTCACGGAACTAAGTGATGGTCAATATTTTATACAATAAGGAAAACTTAGAAAGGTTATTTAACATTTTCTCCAACAATGAGACTGAGACCAGCCAATTGCACTGATATTAACTGCAGTGAACAGTGTCATATGGAGGACAAGGCACCTCATCAGCACATGAAAAACACATTTACTTATATTTTTACTCTGGGGAAGAGTGCACAGTCTGCTCTGTGCACTCTGTGGCCAGAGTCTTACACTCATACAGGCCTGATGTAGAGCATTGTTTTCCAAACTTTTTGACAATTGTGAGAAGAAAAAAAAGTGTAAATACTTTTTAAAGATTAAATGAAAATAAAATGACCTTAAGAAATGTTCTCCTAAAAATTTTAAACTATTTTTTGAAGAATTAATAAAATGCAAAATTTCTAGAAAAAAAAAGAACTAATTAATAATATAAGAACTTTAATTTGACTTTCAAACTGAGCTTTATATGTTTTTCATACATTTCTGAGTCAAGTGTAAACAGAGTCACATGAGTGGACTGGAACAACTCTTGTGACATCCTTATTCCAGTCCACAGACTCTGCTAATAAACGGTTCGGGATTTGCATATTAGAGAAATGAGAAGAGCCCTCAGCGTTGGCCATTATCCCGCTCCAGACAGTTTAATGTTTAAACTCCTGTGCGATGGGCTCAGAAGAACAAATTAGATTTTTTAATTTTTTCTGGTTCAAGGTTTTCTTACCAGAATTAGTAGGCATTTGGAGGAGGTGTCCTGATGAGCAGGGATGGTTGAGAACACAGAAAGGACCAGGCAGGTGAATACCAAGATGAACCTGAACAAAACAGAAGGAATTAGAGTTAAACAAAGTGACATCAATGAGACGAGAGACTCCTATAGGGTGCGACACTGAAATGTGATTGGTCTCTGCTTGTCCCTCTGAGACACATTTCTGAAGTCGCTGCTGTGTTGAGAAAAAGCAGAACCCCAAGAGGCTCCCAGTGAAATCACCGAACTTAGTTCCTGTCTGCAGTGAACCATGAGCCAGACTACCATCCAATTTCCCCGAGATATCAACCTAATCATGCTTGTTTGCACAACATGACTGGGGAGAAGCAAGCAGTGAAACTGTAGCTACTGAAAAGCAAGTAGCTTCTGACCATTTCCATACTCAGGCTGTTTTAAATTTTTCTTGCAAGAGATACATTAACAAACATCACATCTATTCTGTTTTTCTTAAACCTTTAAGTCTTTATATGAACTCCCTGAGTCCTAAGACTGATCTTTGGATCAACAATGAGCATAACTTTTTGTTATATTTTAGTTAAAAAGTCAGTGTTGATTCCTAATTAGATTTTTAGCATTTGTGTTTGTTTATTATAAACCTCTTGCTAAAGGCTTTTTCCTTCATAAACCAAGAAAATTACACGAGGGTGGCAAATCTTTGATGACAATAATATAAAAACTTATTACACTCTTTGACAACAGCTCCATTAAAATGGGCCAGCACCAAGCTGTGAGTTCAGTCAATGTTTTCTTAAACTATCTAAAAATTGTGGGTTAATATCAGAGGGAATCACATGTCTTCGCTGGAGCAGAATGCTTATTAGCCGATCGCTAACCTCTGACACTGTTCCTTGGTTTTTAAAACACCATCAGCTCTACTGATAGCACAGCCTGTCATTCAGCACATCTGTACTTACACAGACACCAGGAAGTTGTTCACCACGATGTCTGACAAACACAGAGTTCAATGGTTCCAGGTTGAGGATGGTGGACGTACAGCGAGGCTCAGTGTCCGAAGCCAAACGAGACGACCTAAAGCTGTGGTTATCAAACCTTGTCTTCACTTACAAATACTCCAAACAGAGGTCTATATTTTCCGTAGGTCTCCTGTTGCTGCTCTATAACGGGTCTGCGGATCTCTGGGGGCTTCAAATTGAAATAAAAGCATGCAGCTCCAAAAAGTTGGAGGTTTGCTCTGTTGACATTTCCAAAGATTTGAATAATGCGAATGTGACTGGTGGGAAACATTGGGTGACAGGCATTGTGGGGCTGTCAGCTGAAAGCAAGCTCCTTGTCACTGGCACACCTACGCCTCTCGCACTTACAAGGTTGTCAGACCGAAAATTACAGAGTGACAATCAACTCCCTCCATCCACACAGCCAAACTCGTGCCTCCAGTTTTAGCACACATTTACTGCAGAAGTGGGGAAAGAGCCACTGAAAAGCTCTCTGGCAACATCATTAGGTACTCATTGAAGTTTGCTAATTAATCCCACGAATGAGCATGCTCAGACGGCCTTGGTCCGGTCCGCTGTGGTGCTCCGAGACGGCGTGATTAGTGTGGAGTATCTCACTCTGTCTTTCAAACAGAGTGACCATTCTCTAGTTTCCACCAAGCGATAGCTGGATTTATAGCGGCTCGCACACGCACACACACACACACACACACGCAGTCACACAGGCAGGTTCTGGCAAACACAACATGAACATCTGTCCCTACACCCACTCACCTACACCACATATTCACTTACAACAGGACAAAAGCATAAACAGCAAGTGCTACTCCTATCTGCATATTTTAATAGAATGCTCTGCAAAGTGAGTGAGGCAACCAATTGAGTTTTGTCCACACAATGGTGCAACATCGATCGATTAACTTGAACCATTTTAAATTTGATGGGCAGACATAGGGCAAGCACCTCTGTTGCTGTCTTTGTTTACACAGGAGGGCCTGCAGAGTCTAGACAATCAGCCTCGCAATCATTATTTCATCTTTGTTTCAATTCAAATTATATCATTTCTCTCTTCTTATCTTGTTTAGTTGAGTGGTGCAGGCCTAATCTTGTTTTTTTTTTTTTTTAATTTATGTGGTTTGATTTGACCTTTTTTCTAGCACTATAAAACGTGTGACACAAAGGAAAGATACTCAACAAAATCTGAGGATGACAGCCTCCTTAACATCGGCCTCCGTCGAGTTTCTGCAAATATTTATGACCACAAACTTTACAGAGATTAAATTACATTTAATTACAAATGATTTAAGACATAATCACTGTGAAACAGTATAAATATACATATATAATATATATACACTTTCAATTTAGAAACACTTTTTACTGCTAATACGGAATATTGAAAGTTATTCACCTTTCAGTCGCTGCCCTCATCATTCAAGTGCTTCTTTGGAAAAATACTATTTTAGAAATGTGGATGCTGTTGGGAACATCGGTGCTTGTTGCTGCGACATGTTTTGCATGTCTAGCCGGAACCTTTGTATGCAAATAAAACATATAATTATTTACGTTAAAACTTTTAATGCATTGAAATCTACGTATTTAATTGACTGAAATGAAGGTGTTAAAGTTCTGAACCTCGTGTGTGTGTGACTCAGAGAGAAAATAGCCCATTTCACTCAGGCTTTCATGGCGGCAACTGTTGGTTCTCACATCCCCACGGCTACCAAGAGCACGACAAGAGAAAATATGATTTTGGACAATGATGTAAGTACACACAGCTCACGGTTCACTCCCTCGTCAGGAGCCGTGCCGAACAAGCAGCTGGTGTATAAACAAAGAGCAGAGTGTCATTTTTACATGCGCATGCTTGTATTTTTGCTTTGTTTGGCTGTTGCATAATCCTACCCTGACTGAGAGGATACAATCTGAAGAAATGTGCAACAACAAGGGAGTAAAGAAAAAGCCTCAAAAAAAAAAGACCAGGACCCTTTAAATCTGCCCTATCGTTATGGTCAACAGCATAAAGAGAAGGATTTATACTAACTGAAATAACAGCAACAAAATCCATGCAACCTGGTTCTTTTTCAGGTTAATCAGGTCAGAACACACTAATAGACCGATGACACTGGAATGACTGGTTCCCTTTCATTATGTGGTCCCAGAAGGAGCTGCTCGGAAAAATGGCATGCAGGTATATCAATCTGAAGCTGTCCATGGTCCTGAAACCAAAAACGACTGTAGCCCATGTTTACATAAGAAATCAATAACATTTTTCAAACCAACTGCTACAACATTTATTTCACATTTACAGAGAAAATGTGAAGAAAAAAAATTGCATAATAAAATAGTAATATTAACAAAACTGTGCTTTGCATGGCATTCTTCTTCTGTTATGACTTTAAATCACACGCTACAACGGCAAGGTCACCTATGACTACTGTGAATTGTTGTTGTAAAGTGTGTCATTTATATATAAATCTTCCTGAACGCCCATTAAATATAACCGCATGACCTTAAACTTTACAGCAAACAACAACAAAACATTACAGGAGATCTGAACTAATCTCAGATGTTCTCTCAAGATGATTGTGATGGACAGAGCCGGAAGCAGCAGCCGTACATTCGGTAAGTCATCATCTCATACAGAGAGTTCTTGATCGTGGAACAGTGTTGGTCAACTCAGCCTTCAACGGGCTTCAACAGAACATTCAGAGCATCACTGAGGGAAAGGAAGACCTGTCAGTGATGTGCCCTGAACTGTTGAACAGTTATTTCATCACTAATGTCTGCTCTTCAGATGCAGCCATTTGCTGTACCTGCAATGCTGACACAGAGCTGCGACTGTATATCCCAGAGGAAGCTTTTGCAACACTGAAGATGACAGAAGACATTTCCATAATGCACCTGAGTGGGCTCTGAGAAAAAGCGGAGGATGCAAAGTGTGTTCAGCCAAGCAGCAGGAGCGAGGGGGTTGGATCAGGGGCTCACATTGTATGTCTCATTCCCCATAAGACTGATGTTATGCTTCTCAGACCGTGGGGAGCACCGAGGGAGAGCGAGACGAACCGCGTGTGTTTGAAGGATTAGACGCGTTATAATGAGCTTGCAGAGTCAGCTCAAAGACAGATTTTGTCTGACTCTTGATACAGTGAGGTGTTTAAGAGGAGCCTTGTGGGTCTGTTTGTTTGTTGTCTTGTGTGAAGCTTTTGTTGTGCAATGTGCTCAGGAAAAAAAAAAATGACAACGCATATGGGCTTTAGAAATAAAGACTGCTGAGACACATCTGAACAGAAAACTCAGTATTGGCGTTTTCCTTCAGTGCCTACAATAGAAGTGACAGTAACAATGAATATGTTGTACATCTTTTAGATATATTTTGCTTTGTAATGCAGGGCTGCCATACTGTTTAGGGATTTTTCTTCTACCCCATAATTAGGGGCCTGCCATATTCAAACCAGACTTGGTGTGTGCATGCCCCTGGTGAACCTATGATAGACTGGTGACCTGTTCAGGTTGTACTCTGGCTTTTTGCCATAAACTCCAGGTCCTCCATGAACACAGCACAACAGCACAAAGTACGGAGAATGCTACAAACCATAGATTAATTTTGCACAAACTATTTTTATTTATTTTTTTATGACCTTCACAGTAGGTAAGCTAAATGCAACAACCTCAAAAATCATTCCGTACCACCACGGTCTGTTCCTCATTCACCTTTTCATCAGTCTCTACAAACCTGCCCTTCATCTATAATGTGTGATTGTGTGCATTTTTGTTGCAGATTGCTAGTTTTGTTTCTATAAATATATATAATGATATGATAAATAATCATGTAATAAATATATTTTTCAAAAAATTGAAAGTTTATTCACGTAAAACTGTTAATATTCTATGCAGATTTAATCATGACAATGTCATTCAGAGTCCCCTTTCTAAAAAAAAAAAAAAAAAAAAAGAGATGCCTTGAAATTGGCTTGTCGCTTAAATATGCTCCTTCCCTTTTCAACAGATCCTGTTGAGCTCCTCATCACAACAATGATGCCGTTCACAACATCACATCTTTCTAATGAGCGAAGGACTCAGAAGTAGTTCAAATGAAGAGCTCGGCAGCATAGCAGCTACCCCAGGTGTTTCCTAATTACAGCTGCCACTAGTCTGATGGAGCTGAGAGGCGGGGGCTCGGGGGAGGGGTGTTCTGTGGGACGGGAGCTGAGCTGGAGACTGCAGCTCCAAACACTTGACTTTGCAAGGCAAACAGATACAATTTAAATCCTGAAATATACAAACAAATTAATCCTGTTATACGGATAAACTTAAGTTTGGTAACATGCATTCAGATGTGATTCAAGTTATAACACAATGCAGTGGAAAAAAAAATGTTAAGTGTTGAAAAGGTAGGGGGGGAAAAGCCAGCTCTAGAGAAACCATGCGATGACCATGGGGAGCTGATTGCATCAAGTTGTTAACTTTGCAGCCGTGTGATAACAGTAGGAAAAAAAAAAGACTCTTTTGCTGTAGAAGTGTACAGAGATTTTAAAATGCTTGAGCAATTTTCATAATATTTATTTGGTTTAGAGTCCTTTACGTGAGATTCCAAAGAAAGTCGTTGCATGTTAAGTGCAGCATATTTATTAAGCAGAAGACTGCAGACCAGCTACCTGAGCAGCCAGCCCAACCGATTAAGCAGTTGGCACCACCTTGCAGTAGTTGTACTACACTATATAGAAAAAAAGTATAGTATTCTGCAGAAAAATCGTTTCACGGTAAACTATTTGCCCTAATGTTTACTTCAAAAAACATGTAAATCACAAAGGATAGGAAAATAAAGATTACAAGGTAAGAGAGACCTATTTGTATCCGGAGAGCATGCAGTGTGATGCTACTGTATTATTCAAGCGTCTCATTTCAAGAGATTACTTTGAAACTGCATAATTACAGCTGCTGATTCGGGAGTATGTAGCCGCCTTTCTTCTCTGAACACAACAGACAGAATGATTAGGGATGTGTTAGTTTAGAGCGGCTGCGGCGCTTCCAGCTAACCGCTGACAGGTTTGCATGTGCATGTTTGGCATTGCTGTCTAGTTTAATAAGGGTAAAGCACGCTAATTAGGATTCAGAATCGAGCCACTTCGTTTGAGTTCAAAGTTGGAGGCTGCATGTTACGTGAGAAGGTGACTGCAGTTATCCATATCTAGATAGCCCTACGTCATTTATCTGTAACAGGGCTGCTGCTGAATGTGGCTAGAATAGCTGTAAGGCACATTATGTAAATAAAGGTTCTCAGAACATGATAATATCCCTACTTTGTTCTCGACTTCCCAAATCAGATGCAAATGCAGCATTTTAATGACCGATCCCGCTGGCTTTATCTGCTTCAGTTTAAGGCCTAAAAGACACTGATCTCAGAGTGTTTTTTATGCATTGCATGAACCACTACTTTATGGAAGTATGTCAAAATATAAGGTCAATAAAACACACAAAATATAGTTTTTCTTGCATATATATATATATATATAGCTATCTTCCTGATTTTTTTTTTTTGTAGCCACTGCATGATTAACTGTGCAAGATTGGCACTGGAAATGTTTTTTTCCACCACTGTGACTATTTCAAAGTGTTAAATTGACTAAACGATTTTTAAGCATGGCATGTTTAATGTGTTGTTACAAATTTCATTCAAGTTTGGAAGAGACATTGGCTGCAGCTGGAGCCAGAGCTTCAAGAGCTATAAACAGCTGTATCCAGGACATGGGTTCTTCTGCATTCCTTGTGTTAAACCACGCTTAAATAAGACATCACAGGGATTTTTTTTTTTTACCAGGGCTAAGGGGTAAAACAAAATTACTGTTAGTCAGTGTCCAAAGTCCTCTTTTAGATGAAGGTTAATTTTCCATTTTATGTGGAAAATAAGGTCCCAGAGTGTGGAGGAACAGTGGGAAGTTTTAAATTATTTGAAAAATCAGTGCTGATGAAGACATGCGAAGAAAGTTTACATGTCATCTTATATTTTTCCTTTTGCATCTAGTTTAGATTAGTTTTGCTTAAACAATCTAAGACATTGGTGTTCAAAGTGTGGCCCCGGGTCCATTTGCGGCCCCGGGACAATTTTTTTGCAGCTGCCCAGTGCAAGACCAGAATAGTACACATGTGGTCCCACGTCACAAGAAGTTGATGCAAGTGAAGCCTTTTTTTTAATTCTTCTTTCTTTTTTTTTTTGCCCAAGCTTTGTTTTTTACTGATATTCTGAAATCTTAAAATACACATAGTATCCCCCATAAAATGCATTAATCAGAGAAAGCAAGTGCGTAGCTTGCAGCAATGCGTTAGCGCTTCTCTTTACACAACAGAACCAAATCCCAAAAAAAGAAACACCAAACAAGAGGAGCCTGTGTGAGGGCACACATGTAATCCCCTGAGCTGTGAAATGAAGCTCTATTACAAAAGCTAAATGTGAAGGCGCTACCAGAAGATAAAACCAGGGAGACCACCCACAGTGTTCAGCTATTTGAAATCAGCACATCCAACAGACCACAACACAATTCAGCAAAACGATGGAATCCTGTAAAATGAAGAAAAGAAGAATTTATCCATATAATCCCACACGAGTGCAAACTCATAAAGCAGCGTGGTGGCAGTTTAATGTGTCTGTTCTCTCACGTCGAGGAACCAGAGACGCTGAGCAAATTAAAAGTCCATCAGCAGAGCTGCAGGAGAAGTAGTAATGGAAAGTAAAGGGGAGGAACTTAACAATTTACACTTCATGAAGGCAGCGTCCCACTGTTTATGAAGCTCTGCACAGTGTCAATTACCATCCTGCATTTACTGTAACTACTGTATGTTGGCATGACTACAAATGAGGGAGGAATAATGTTGCACAGATTTAACTATATAATTCTTTATTACAAAGAAGCTGAAATTATGTTTTTGGAAATATTTTTGGCAAATCTCAAAATTATTTAAAATTTCCCATTTCATCTCGTCAGTCCACAGAACGTCTTCCCAGAAGAATTGGGGGTTGTCAAGATCTTAAAGAAATTTAAGATGGACTTTTACATTGCAGTCTTTACACACGTTTTCCTTTTGGTAAGCAGAGGGTTTCATCTTGGGACTCTCCTATGGATGGAGGTTTCCTGTGCTTCAGATGTTTTCCTCCGGCTTCTTTTTTGATCTCTTCGGTGAGTTATTTATGGTCTATTGGGGATACTTTTGCTAAGCCAAACACTTCTGGAAAGGTTCTCCACTGTTCCTTGAAGCTGTCTGAAATGCCGCTAGAAGTTTTATTTAACAGTTTTCTGCTTCAGTGGAAAGACCTGGCCGTTGTTAGAGAAACTTAATTCAAAGAAAGTGGTTAAGTTCAGTTGACTGATGATTTAATAAAGGAGGAATTACATTCTTATGTAACTCTAGGTTGTCTGCAATGTTTTCACCAGATGAATAAAAAAATATTAAAAACAGTAATTTGGTATGATAAACAATAATCTGTAAGGGAGAAAACATTTCTCACAACCTCTAAAAATGTTAATCTTTTGTTAACCTGGTGATTTGACTGAGTTTGTTACATAAAAAAAATAACAACATAAAAACAACAGTTTCTAACACAAACTCATGTCGTCATCTTTACTTTTCTTAATTCATTCTGGGCTTTATGTTCACTACTCTACATATAGTCCAGGAGTGAGATGCAAAATAGAAAAATAAATCCTCTGTGATAAGGCCATTCTTACACACTGCTCAAGTATTCCTCTTACAGTTTTTATTATTCCTTTTTTGGAGTTAATGTGATCCAGAACAATCAATGACATGGGTGTAACTGTGTCACTTCCAACCCTATTGATCCTATTTTACACCTGATAATGTCTACAAGGAATTTGTCTTACAGTTTTTTTTCCTTTTCTTTTCCAGGACCTGACTCATCGATCAAAGGTATTTGTGTGATGCATCAATACCTGGACCCTTAAGCTCTGACCTACTTCTACATCCAGTCTCTTTCTGAGCAAACAAGAATTAATGATGCCAGGTCAGGGGATAATGAGCCGCCCAGACAGAGACTTATTGAGGCTGGAAGTAGCTGAAATTCAGAAGACGCATTAATATGACAGTGTACCATCAAACAGAGGAGTAAAGCATTGTCCTGGGCCAACCTCACCAAGTTATGGAAAAACAAATACTTTTAGGTCTTGAATAGCCATCACCTGTCCAGATGGTGCTCTGGATACTCAGCAGAGCCGCCATACCCACAGAGCAATGCCCTCAGTTCACAGTAACACCGTGTCTTTGGACAGTGAATCAGCAAACTGGAGGTAGCTTCAATTCAGTATTGTTGCAGCCAAAATTACTTAAAAAGGATCAACAAAGCAAAGATAAAAGACAAATTTATCTTAAAGAAGACGTTGACTCAAACACAGCACACGTTAGGTTTAGGAGTTTGAAAACATCACTGGAGTCAGAGACTGTGCTGCAAATTCACTTATTCTTAGGTCCATTCAAACAAACCCTTGTGACCTGAAAATGGTAAGCAGTCTAAATATGGATGATAATGAACATTGAGGCTGATACCTTAGAAAATGAAAATGGTCTGTGTTTGCAGTGGAAAAACTAAGAAAATTAATCAAACACCAAAAAACCCCCCCAAAAAACAGGAAGACAGCTTTTCATTCAGTCTGCCTTTTTAAGTTTAACATCTGCATGTTTTTAGTGTATTAGTTTTGTTACCAAACCTACGCTAACTTGGGCTAAGTTTGTCTCACTGTGTAAAATAGGAAACTTTTGTGTTTCCTACGTTTTAATCAATTAATAAATAAAGCAATCTATAAAAATACATTTGCTGTAATTGATTTGTGTGCTCCGTAACACACACAAACTAAATAGCTGCGCCATTGCTTCAACGTGCCATCAATCTCTGCAGCGGCCGGTGATTGAGCTAGTCATTTGATTCAGGTGTCTAGAAACAGCAGTGCAGGTAAATGTTACCAGGTAGAGAATTGTAGTCGGAGACCCAGTGATCAATCCTGAAAATAGATCATTCAAGGCTGCACAACATTAGACAAAATGTGAAATGACAGCACAGCTTTTTAACATTCCAAGACTCTTAATGATTGATCTAATACCACATTTTCCATTTCCTTCTTTTCCGTGTTCAAAATGTACACAAAGGACTAAAAGATGTATTTTGATTGGTTAATATGCTCTAGACATTAACCTCCTACAGCTCATTGATACTGTAGTGATGAATGGAATTCAATATATTGTGAGGCTCTACATGGAACCATGTTTCATAGAGAAAGACTGAAAGTACGGTATAACATAATAGGACACGTTTAGAGTATTTAAAGATTCTGGTGGAAAATTGTGTTAAAGGCAAAGATTAGTCTAAATGGATCCCTGTGACCTTTTGATCCTCCAGATGGTCCAGAATCATTACGAAGCCCCACAAAACACACAGACGCTGGGGTACTTTGGGATAGCTTTGCAAAACAAATATCTCTTGCATATTTTCTGAACAAACAAGAAGGCTAAAATTAACACTGTATGAAGCAACACCAAACTCTGTGGGCTTAAAGGCATCCAGGATTGACCGCCAGACAGCAGGAACCCCGTCATCAATCTCATCTGCTATTCACTACATTTCTGATCTTTTTTCTGATTTTACGTTTTAGCAAATAAATTCAGATACATGAAGAATAAAACATAACTTAGAAGCACCTGAAGGTCTGAGAATGGATAATGATCCATCCAGAAGGCCTTTAACACACCAGCTTATTTTCCCCAGAGGAGCAGCGGGCTTGCAGCAAGGCCTTACATGCAGAGGAAAACCACGGGAAACATGAAGGTCAGAGGTGGGAGAGGATGAGAGACAGCATGGTTATCAGCGAGGCTGGAGATGGATCCCTGTGGTTTAAGTAGATAACTTTCAGGCGCAGTTTTTGAGACAGAAAGACTTCAGTAAAAAAAACTTAGTTGCAATATTAAGTTGATACATTAAGTTATTCCAGTCTTGTTGATGCAACACTGTTATCATCTGAAGATAAAAAAAAACAGCTGTTTAAAACTATATGGGATGGAAACTAAACATGTGCTATTTTCAGTATATTCCGATTAGAGCTTTGTTTGAGCACGAGGAACATTACTACTGGTGAAATAAAGGTATTATTAACAACTTCTGACCTGAAAAAATGCACTCTGGTTATTTATACCAGCATATATCCGACTCTCTATTGTTACAACAATAGAGGAAAAATAACCTTATGGTTTTAAATCTTTGAACGCTCACTAGTTATGTTTCTGCTTATTTCCAAGGAGGTTGTAATGAAACATCATAGACCATAAGAGGACATAAGCATGTCTCTTGTTATTTCTAAAGCCTAAAATTATAAATTAATTTCTTTTGGCACCAATGTTGATCTTTCTCAGAAGCTTATATTTCTTCTTTGATGTGTCGATCATTGCCAAAGTGAGTTGGGTAAGGACTTTCCCTTCCACTAGGCTTTAGTGAGCATTTTGATACTCTAGTGAATCGTTTTCATCAATCTTTCATGAAAATTAAAGAATAAAGCAGCGATAACGCAAGCTGTCGAATCTGCAGATCACCTGAAACAGCATGGCAAAGAACTGGAGAATAAATCAAACAGATGAAGGTGGACATAATAAGCAGCTTTTTGAGTGTCTGTTGAGCTCCACAAGCAGCTGCTGACAGAAGATGATGTAAAACCACAGCTCCACTGTCCACTGACAGACTGATGAAGTGATTTTTACAGCATATTTAAAGACAGTGCAGTGCAAAGCAGAGAAATGGCAAAAAAGATTTCAGATGATCTGAAGCTTTCAGTACAAAAGAAAGAGCATAAAACAGGGAAAAAAATATTTCTTACGTCACAGTAGCGCAGCAAAATTGAATTAAAGAGGGTCTTTTATGCCTCCTTGTACAAGTTAGGATGGATCTGTGCTTTGCTAACATATTCATTACATTTTTTTTTTGCACAAAATAATTATCAGATAATGAGAGTTTATCTGCCTATTTTTGAGCTAGTTTCAGAATGAGTTGTTTTAAGTCTATGTCTCAATGTGATGACCCTGGGCTTGACTGTGTTTGCTAGGTGAGAGGCAATGCCCACCAAATTTGACTTAATAATCAGGGCGTTTTTGAAGCAGCTCGATTTCCACTTAACAAAAGAATTACTTATTGCCAAACGCTCAAACTATTTCTACAAGTCGTGAAGAAAGGCGTACGGAAGTATAAAAAACATACAAAAAGAGAATTTTGCACAATAGGTCGCTGTTAAAAAGTTGGTTGGAAAAGACGAGGAAGCATTCTGTATCCCATATCGCCACATTCAGCTGCATTCAACGATGATACAGCACAACTGCTCAGCACAATTCACAATGAGGGAGTTTCATATACGCTTCAGCTCTTTATTTCAGCACAATGGGTTGCAAGCTGCATGCTGCCCAGGTCCTTTTCAGAACATTTTCTGTAGAAGAGAAAGTACATTGCACAATGGCTTTCCAAAGCACACCTAGAGCTATAATAGCAGGCGGTGCATTTACATTATTAAGACCCGGCATGATGAGAAGGGACAAAATGTGTTTAGCCAAATAAAAGCAATTGTGACAAAGAAATATGAATAGGAAAACTAAACAAAGAGGTAGGGTGTATTCTCTGTGGCCGATCCTGTGTCATCATCAAAAACGTTTGACTTCATCGCAGCTATTGTTTAAAAAAAAAAAAAAAAAGTACTTCACCTGTTCCCACACCTTTCGAAATGGGGTTTTCAGCACTTTTCTCACTGTTAACAGCAGATATTAAACAACAGAAAAAAACATAAGAACAAAAACAAAATGCACCTGACTGCATGCTGCCGCTAATGGGAAAGCCATTCTCTGTGGAGCCGTGTGGGAAGCAGTGAACTTCCTGCTCTGTCGCAGTGTGGCGAACAGCACATTCTTTACTGGGCCCTCTGAGTCTCTGTTAAAGGGATTTGTTATGCCGGTTTTACAGTGTGGGCACACTTCAGAACGATGCGTGCGACTGAGGGAGCTGCTTGGGTTTTGTGGAGACAGTAATTGAGGTGCCAGATAATCATGCTCCCTGTTCTCTGGAAAAACTGTTGACTTTTCTGTTCAAGGTAATGTGAACTTCAAGCCACCGCAAAGTGACATCAGAACTCAAGACGCACTCAAAGGGCTCCTCCGGTGCTTCAGATGGGCAGAGAAAGCTGCTTGATGGGACGTTTTATGGCGAAAGATTGTTTTTTAATAAGCATTCTTTCAAAAGTGATGGGCGCTCAGAGGGTCAGGAAGATAAAACCCATAAATACAGGAACGGGCCGGCTGTTTTTGTTACAGTAACGATAACAACCTTGCAGTAAATTACAACTGAGACAGCCAGAGAAAGCCAAATGGAAAGACAAAATAAATCTGAGATGCTAAATCTATTCACTTCAGAATGCACAAGTTGGAAATTATGAGACGGTTTCTGGTTAAAGGGTGTGGGGAGGATGAGGTCGGAGATGGAGGTATTTTCCATCCATTAGTGGTGCGGAATGAGATACACCCATAATTCACTTTCCACATCTTCGCCGAATTAACTAATCGCATCATAATCGAGTGAGCTCTGGCTGCATGTTTCACGTCAAAGAGAAGTTGTCAACATGACTCCTCTCCGTAGCGCACTTCCGCACGCAAATGTTCTCTTCAGTGACACAAATCAGCAGAATCCAGTAAACAAGCAGGTTATAACATGCACTTTAATGTCAGCTGGAGCATTTTTCAAAGCCAGAATGATTTAGGATGAATTATGCATCATAGTGCGGTTGAAGTTTAGGCAGGTGTATAATATCTAATATAAATTTATAAGAAGAAACAGAGAGAAAACTGACATATCAGGAAAATATCCACTATATTTAGACATTTTTCACATTTTCTTATATAACATCCAGAAATCTTTGCGTAATTTATTTATATTTTTTGTGACAAACAGAGTTGTGCACCTAGTTAAGTAAGGGAAAACGACACACTTTTTAAATTTACATACAAATAATATTTAGAAAACTGTGGCACATTTTTGCCACACTAAATAAAATCCAGTTTAAGCGATTATATTCAAAAAATCATCTTCTGAATTCAGTTGTGTGTTTTTTGAAGATCTTTGCTCATTAGTGAACTGACAGCATCATGAACTGTTGTTGAACACAGCAGTCAAGTCAGGGATGAAGCTTTGGAGAGGTTTAAAGTCGGTTTAGGTAATAAAACTAAATCCCAATGTCTTTGACCGTCTCATGGAGGACAACTCGAAATCATCTTACACCCAACCAAGCCAAACAAACGCCCTAAGTTTTCTACAAACCAAGAAAACATCCACTGAGAAATGTTTATCCAATCATTCAGAGTTAAAAGGATGAGGAAAGGGTTCACAAAGAAACAACATCAGTACCAATGTGAAGGTGTGTGTGTGTGTGTGGTTGTGTTTTGGGGGGAATTATTCAATGAACAAGGTAGCTTAGCTGAAGGCATGCTAATGTCATATATAAAAACTACATTCTGTTAAATAGAAAAGCCTCCAGTTCTTTTTTTTTTTTTTTTTTGTCCTGCTGACAATGATATGCTCCATCCCAATGTATCATTGTCCTCGACGCCCATTAAGCCAATTTGACCGCTCTTGGTTACCATGCCAAACAGCCCTCTGAGAGCACATTTATCAGTGTCGACTAATACACTAATATTTGCACAGGGACAATTTGAATAATGGGCTTTTTTTTTTCTTGACAGGATGAGCAGTGATGCAGCAGGGCAGCTCACAAACTGAATACAGTCATCCTAACTTTCACAAGGCAAAGCACATAGAAAAAAAATGCAACAACTAGTGGAACAATTAGGAATCCTTCCCCTCAAGCAATCCTCTCAACAAAGGGCTTTGTGAGAAGCATTCAATAATGACATGTACATTATATTTTGACCTATACAAACACCTGTCATGGCTTATGAGATAAATAACCCTGGGTGGTTTCATTCACTTTTATCCCTCTTGGTTCTTTTTTTTTTTTTTTTTTTTTGTCAGATAATTTCAATTCCCAAAAGCCTCTTATTGTTGCTAATTACCTCCATTGATTGGCTAGTCTTCACTGAGGCCCTACAACAGCAGGTACTTATCAGCACACAAGTCTGCATGCAAAGAGTAATTTGGGTTAATATGTTGATGTGATTGCAGGCCACTTATCTGCACATTGTGGAGTGTCTGGAAAGCAACAAAACAGCCCTGATTCTTAATTTTTGCAACTATAAGGTACAAGCAGAACGCTAAAATAAGACCAATGATCACCTTGTTTCTCAAATCTCTCTTCCTTTCAGAACAATTACATACATTAGCCTTGTCATAACTTCATATTATCGATGAACTGTGGTTCAGTTAGCAGAAGGTGTTACATAATCTGTGATCCTTTGAATCAGACCTCTGTGGAGAAGCAGCGACTCTACTCTGAGCTCCTCCAAGCTTCTCACCCCTATCTGTATGGGGGATAACTGATCAAAGTTAATTTAAGAACAAAATATTCCAAGATAAGCCTAAATAATGTAATCAAATCACTGAGAAAAGAGAAAACAAACACAGGCGTTACCTCCAGACAGATATTTCTACATGGAGGAGAAATATTAAAATATAGCATTTGGTTACGTAGGAACTCTTCCAACTATGTTAGTACCACGATGTGGATATACACACAAACACTGCAATTGATTTTTTTTTTAATCGACCGGAATGAACGAGTTGCAATGAGTGATGAAAAATTACCAGCAAACAGTGAACCAGGAAGTGAACGTCTGCATGCTTAAGATGCTTTTTCTACCTTTACAAATGCAAAGTCAGTGAAGCGCCGACAGGCGTCGAGAGGAAATAAGAAGTAGACCTCACCTTTTTCATCTACTGGTGTGGCAGCAGGAAGCAAAACTTCTTCTGTAAGCAGCTGCGTCAGAGCGGGTCTGCTATCAAATTCATGAGTGGACACACCACAGCCCTCATCTAGAGTTGTCAAATTTCTCAATTCTGTTTACTGAGCTAACAATTTCCCCCATTTACAACTTGAGACAGGCCGAGTTGTGGCCTGGCTCACAACTTGGCCAGGCACCGTGGCAGTTTGGATTTGGCTGACTGATCGCTCCTCACCTGTTGGGACTGATGACACAGGAGAAACAACACAGCTCATAGCCTGCAAGCATAAAAGTATCCACTGCGGACTATAACATCGAGCTTCACACTGTTCTTTTATGCTGCTTTGATTGTCAAGTACCATAATAGTCATCTTTCTTCATGAAGCACTGTTTCCATGGAAACAGTCTTGCTTTGACCCTTTTCTGAAGAGAAACTTTTCAGCAGGACTAAGAATCATTTATGCTCCGAGTCGGATTATGAAAGGAATCCTGAATATGCACACGTACAGAGGTGCACATCCCTGACACATCAGGATTTGGCCAACAGCCAATTACTTGAATTTGGTGTTTTTAAAATGGCATTTTAGAATTTGCGGTGTCCTGAAACATTACTTAAAAAAAATAAAAAATACGAATGACTCATCATGCAGAGGCCTACTGGAACAAGTTAAACATATAGACAAAAAGAGAACCGGTGAGAGCTGAGGCAGTTAACAGATAAGTTAACTAGACTTGGGATGGCAGCGTCATTTCTGGAGAGGGTTTGTTCCCAAACATGTTAAAACCTGAAGCTAAGACAAAGTAAGTAAGAGATCCAGTGGAGATTTTACAGATGGGAACAGATTTACAATTGATTTTAAACCAAAATGATAAGTGATAAGTTATTATTATTATTATTACATCTGATGCATTTAAGAGTACCCAGTTTCATTTAAAAACTTGAAAGGCACCTGTAGGGGTTTTTCCAGCCTGATACGATTCCCAGTTTTGTTTCTACTTTCAACGTATCAAAAAAAGAAAAAGAAAAATATATAAACAACTGAAAAAAAAGCCATGCAAGTTCTAAGACAGAGTAAATAATATTGAATCCAACAGAAAATTAAGCATTTGCAAGATAATTCCCATTTAATGCACCAAGCATGTATCTCTAACACAAGATGTTAATAGGACATTTGAAAGACATTACTGTTTTCATATCAGTTGTCCATGATAATGCAGAGGTTATACCAGATGTTTTGAAATGCTAAAGGTGCTCAAAAGTCTCAAGATTCAAGTTTGTTAGGCTGACATGGTGCAAGATTTCCCAAGCAGAGCATTGCAGAGATGCTAATTTTACAGCCCTTCTGGATTGTGACACATGTTTTCTAGTAAGAGGTTTTGCAATGGATGAATTAAAAAAAAGGTGTTAAAGCTATTATAGATAATCTCTCATAGAAAAATGTGACATCATATTTCTTCCTGATATAAGTAATTATTGACATTCCTGGCCGGGAGGCTAGAAACATATTCAATGCTCCTCTTATTCATATCAGCAGGTATAGCTTATATGGATTGAAAATTACTCACAGATTTATTATTTTGCATCTCTATAATGACAATATGTAATTGGTGACTGTTTCCGTAGAACATCCTCCTCTAAATAATTCTAAAAATGCAACAAAATAACTGTGTGCTAAAAAATAACTTTGCAAGCAGCGATGCGTTGAGACACACTCTGGATCTTGAACCTGGCAGAGCTCCACATGGAGTCTTCCATCAAGATCACTCTGAGGTACAATCCCATCTGCAATAAGAGTCTTTAGCATCAGAAGCTGAGAGGCTGTCAGAGAATTCAAAGCAATCACAGAGAAACTCAAAGACAAGAGGAGCTCATCCTGCGTCTACATCCTCCTGAAAACACGCTGCAAAGAGGAAATGAATTGTTGTGAAAATCTGCCTCCAGTCAAGAGAGTGCAGAAAGACATCTGTTCCTGATTACACCTTGCAGAGACAGCAGGAGGTTCCTTGTTCTGTGTCTGCATCAGTCCATCTCTACTGTATCTGCTTTTTTTTTTTTTTGTCTGGCTTATTTTCAGGATGTCAGCCGTTCATGCGGAAGAACCTAATAGATAGCGGCTCAGTCTCCATTTACCGATGCGCAGTGCATCACCTCATTTTGTCAAACAAATTTCTGGTTCCTTCAGGATTACGTTCTGAGTAAGAAAAGCAAGAAACAGAAACAGAAGAGAAACAATTCAGTAAGTATATATTAAAATCCAAATTTATATATTTTTAAATCCACCGTAGTTTGAAATATGCCACTTTTTCTACTCATTCAAGTCCCTAGAATTGAATGACTAAGAACTGAAAACTGAGAACCCGTTAGTTACAAAAAAAAAAAAAAAATGCATAAACCATGGATGTACTTTGAAGAGTTTTTACTAGTAATTTTGTAATAACGTAATCTTCTATAGGATTCAAGATTATTTTCTCTGCTAAAGAACCTGCTGCAAAATTATTTCTCTGCTGTGTTGTTGTCTTTTTTTTGGGTGAGTGGGGGGTGGCATCGGGGGAGCCTGGGGTAACTGGCTAGATGCTTTAGAGTCAATGTAATTTGTCCTATGTCAGTATCCAGTGAAATTACTACTAAGATAGCCGCTTTAGTACAAGCATAAACATATCCTGTGAACACTATTAAGGAACAACATTTTAAAAATGTTGGTGTCCACCGTCAGATAAGATCTGGTCTTAGCATTAGCATAATACCAGTTAGATACATAGTTCTGGTTATGTTTTATCAATAACTTCTGCAAATATACAAATGGAGAAATTATCGAACACCGATGAACCTTCTCATGAGAGGCTGGCTACCAAAATACTTCAAAACAGAGATACACATGCAACTTGGTAAGCAAGACTTTCAATTATTCGTCCTATGGACGCTATAACACCCAGGAACTGGTGTGTTTTCAGGCATAACATAAAAGTTATTTTACAGAAGTGCCTAAGTGCTGCAGAGACAAGAAGAGTGTTTTTACAGGATAGGAGATTTAAATGCTTTATGGGTTTCTGTCATAATGACTACAAAAGACAGAAGGCTAATTTCAAACAGTGCTCAGATATGTTGGCGTCTATGTGTTTGCAGCTAAAAGGCCTAGAAATAAGGAATTTGATATGACAGCAGGCTGTGCTGATTAGTTTAAAGTGCTTTTCTGTTGTAAGATAAACCCGACGACTTTTCCTCAAGTTTAGGGTTCACGTTACACTTTTGTTAAAAAAGAAACACATTTTAGATAAAAAAAAAAAAAAAACACAGATATTGAATCAAAACTCGAAAACAAACAGATGGTAGAGGTGGGTGATATGGACTTATAGTTTTATCACGATATTTTGTGCTACTATTATCAACAAGAGTGGCGACAAAAAATATTTTTTTTACTTATTTTTTAGGTAACTGTATGAGAAAGCCCAATAAACACAAATGCATCGTAATATAATGTAATACATTTGTAATACACTTCTTCAAAAAATGTGGTTTGTATCACTAAACTTCACACAGTAAGCGCTTTTATTTATGTTTTCAAATGTATTAGTATTTATTAATGCTTTTATTTTATTAACAAACAGTGGTGAAAATAGTAAACATAATCACGACTAGAAGAACAGCTTCGGGGGTTTTAAATGCCATTAATTAGACGTGACAATGATAAATCATAACTCTTATGATGACACATTTATCACAGTAAATTATACAATAAACCCCTAACAGATGGTGAAACGAGAAGGACCCTAACGTTCTCCTCGGACCACCAGAAAAGATCTTCCGCCTTTCGCTCTTACACCACTTATGTATTTTCCAGACATTGTGGCCTCAAACTAACAAGCTAAAATCAAACAAGTGTCTTTCAGGCACAACCAGCTCCTCTTTTTTTTTTTTTTTTTTTTTTTCAGTAATGTACTATTTCCAACTTCTACCCAATGCAGATAATTTGAACTGTTAAAAAGCCCAAAAGGCATGGCGTTAAGTGGAAGTGGGTACAGAGGTCCCGTGCCTCCAGTGGCGCTCCTCCAGACAGCATGAACTCACCAGAGCAGCATGGTACGCTCATGAGACACAGGCCATAGTGGCTTTGGAAAACCTATTGCCTGACATTTTCCATTCATAAAATTCCTGGACTTGAGATGAAGGGGGGAAATAAATCAGACTGTTGCCTTTTTCTAAATGTTACTGTGATTGGCAGAGTAAGGGTTTAGCCATATGTTTCTTCCTGCTACCATTCTCCACAGCCTTCCTTTGTTTTCCCCTGAACATTAAATAGGCATAGAGATGGGATTTGCTGAGCTTGCGTTCGCGAAGTGGTTAGAAACGAAAGCCTTTTATGACATGGAAAGATCTTTATTAGTCTGTTTAAACAAGAATCCACTATTGATGGAAAATTCAGCATCATTCCCACTCTTCAGATAGAATATATATATATATATATATATATATATATATATATATATATATATATATATATATATATATATATATATATATATATATATATATATATATATATATATATATATATATATATATGTGAGTGTGTGTGTGTGTGTGTGCGTGTAGAAAGAGAGAGAGAGGCGTCTTCTTTAATCTCTTCCTAACAGATCTTTTCCCAAATTGACCTCAATCTTGTTTCAGCAGAGGTAATTTATGATACATGTCCTGAAACCTGAATTCTTTTTAAAAATATATTTACCAAACAAAATTGCTTAGCTGGATTGAATAAGTTAATGCATTTCCCTTTCTACTAATCTGCTGTCTTTTGAAGTGGTTTTTAGTCTTTGAGGGTCTTTTCATCAACGGAGCGCCCCTGCTGTGCCAATAACCATGTCCCTGGAAGATAAAGGGATCAACTTTGAGGTAAAAATAAAAAATAAAAACATTTCATCGTCGAAATAGAGGCAATCCTTTCCTCTGATCCACAGCGAAACAGATCAGTCTCGCTATTGTTGAAAAGATGATGAACTTCTTTTGCGGCGCACGCATTACACAAAAGCGAAGTCTGACATCTTTGGTAAGAGCTTAAAGAAAGAGCAGGAGGATAGGTCCACACAAGTATATATAAAAAAAAAAAAAACATCCATGGATCTGAATTTTGCTCCATCCATATTTTAATATTGTTGAGTAGGAGTTTGCCTGCTGTGAGTGCTTTGACAAACTCGTCCTCGCTTCAGACTTATTACCTCAAGACAGAGCCATTTAATTACCTTGTTCATTAAGTAATTTATCCCTTTCATCACCAGATTTACCTCTGAATGCCCCCTTCTTTTCCCTAAACCCATTAATTTCTACTCATTAGTGACTCTGCACTAGACATAAGAAGAGTAGGATAACATGCAAATAAAAAAAAGAAAAAAAGATCAGCTCCTTAGTGGATACTGCAGCAAACTTATCAATGTGCTTTACAGTATACAGTGCTGTGCAAACTTACTCCTACCTCTTCAATGAACTTTTTATGTTAGTCAGAGAAGGAGGGAAGAATCTTTTGACTTTGGAAATGTTGGCCAAACAACAGAGTAAGCTCCTCCATTTTCTGACCCAAATCAATCTGATCACTTTTTGCCATTCTCTGATAAGTACACTGACAGTTACTTATCAGTATAAAGGCATCGATGTTGAGACATAAAATTAGTGGGGTTCATATGTTTGGGTTGGCAAATTTCATGACGGAGGAGGAGAATCCTAAGATTGTTCCTGGGTATCCACACACACACACATGCCATAAATCTGGCCTTTGTGAAAGAGTGAAGTGAAAGCTAATGCTAAAAGACAACGATAAGACGTCTGATTTACAATTCGCCTCACGCCATGTAGGGGACACAGCAAACGCATGGAAGTCGGTGAGACCAAAGTTGTACGTCTTCTCTGCATATAAAGCTGGATAGAGAAATGGCCTAGTCAAAGCAATTAGTTGATTTAGCTGCAAGTCTTCTTAAGAGGAAAACTAAATCAAAGCTGAAGACTTGAATTAAAGGTTATTCCCATCAAACTTGCAGACATGACTGAGGTCTTTGATCCAGAAATGTGCAGAAACAAAGTCATATTCTAAAACTCAATGCCATCCAGTAGATCTGCAATAAAAATAGTGTCAGATTCATTGTGGCGACTTGCATTTGAGGGATAAGGGGATGTGACATTTTTGCATCAGGCTGTTCTCTTATATTTGGTTTCTGTTATGTGACATTCCATTCATCGTGCCACGTATAATTAGGATTAGAATATTTCCCACCAAAACATATGAGCCTGCCAGGTCCGGTGGCCGGTAATCCTCCTGTCTCTGGGAATAAAGCCCAATGTAAACACCTTCCTGCTATCTAACCCAGTGCAAATCCTATCATGGACCAGTGGGCTGATGTTTGGACTGCAAAATTAACACTCCTCACTGATCTCCAATAATTAAACACACGCGGCAGCAGATGACCCCAGCTGCACACAACAAGGCAACAGTATGGCTGAAAAACACACATAAACACACTTCTATGATGATTGTGTTGCAATAAGCATCAACCAGGCACTTTGTGAAGCCTTTTTTTTGGATTTTTAGCTTAAAGCTAATGTTTAAATAAAATTAACTTTACTTCCAATCGGCAGTAATTTAGGAGTTAAGGTGCATCTTCTCTTTCAAAACCTTCATTTCAGTTTTAGGAGCATAAATGCCAACACTTAATGCTTAAATTAATCAGAATTTAAACTTATTAACTCGTGCTCATCTGTAAATGTAAAGTTTGGAAACATCTCTGTGTTTTTGTATTGTTTGGATTTTTTTTTTACTTTTATTGTGAGGTTTTTAACAGAAAACTCTATCTTTATTTGAAAGTGTCTCCACACCCACGAGTCTTTATGTGACAGTAAAGTTTGTGCGAGCATTGCACATTCTGGGTTACAAAGCAACTTCATGAGAGATTTTGACATGTAAAGAATACTGTTAAAAGTTATGTCTTCAAATTAATGCCAATTGCAAGCTATGGACGTTTCAGAGTTTTTCTAATGTTAAGAGACAAAACTAAATAAAACAAGCATGATATTTAGAATGAATGTGCACTTTCAAGGCAGGATCCAACATTGAACTTTACTTGTAAAATTTAAAAAAAAGGTACTCATCAGCCAAGACCCAAGTTCTCTCCACTACACCACAGAGCAACGTAGCTCTGGCTTTCTGCAATCTGTCGCTGTGCACCAGGTAAAAAGGTTTCTAAAAGGCCAATACGGTTGTTAGATTTTACAGAAATTTAAAAAAACAATGTGCAAAAGATATAAGTTGTCTCCACTTCTCATTAAACTTCAATGACGAGGCCAGTGTGTAGTTTCCACCACACACTGTTTATTTTTCTGATCACAGAAATATTCCTAAATCAAATCTGTCTCTTCACAACCAAGGTTAGAAGTGCTGCGGCCTTCCTTCTAGGCAGCTGACCAGCGACACACAGCAGCAGGTGAGCTGAGCACTTTGCTACCCTTTGCTCCATAAGCCTTAGAAACCTCGGATCATTCAGAAATTTCTCTGGTGTCTCATTAAAAGGAACTTGGTAGAAATGCAACACTGCTACAATTTACAATGGAACATTTTAGCTGCTTTGGGAATGCGACTTTTTAAAGCCTCTGCATGCATCGATAAGATTAACGAGCAAAAATGAGGATAGTTTAAGTGTGAGTGATTTTATTTAGATGAAAGAAATGTATGACAATTTGTATCTGTGATTCCAAAAACTACAACCCAGCTTGATGAAGTAATTTAGTTAAGGAGAAGCAAGGCTACTCAGGATGTGCTCTATACACCGTGAGCATCTTACAATAACATCCCATGTCAGAAGAATAAAGACGTATAGCTTTTATAAGAGTCTTCCTCTGGTTCAGTCTTTGTTTGCACAACTGAAATCACTCACAAGAACACAAGTTTTACTTTTTGAGAACGAGCCCTGTGGCATTTAAGGCTGAAATTGTGCTCATAAATTCTGCAGATACCAGTCAGAGTTTGAATATCAGATTAAGACTGACAGGGTTGTGATGCAGTAACTCAGCATTTCTGCACTGGTTCCCTGCTGCTTGAGTGATCAGACTTTTTTGTCAGATATAAGACGACACTTTGGTGTCACTATCAGAGCAAAATGTCATCCGTGCTCAAATAGAAGGCTGGGTGATCTGATAATCCGTGCAGGAGAGGGATTTAAGTCAAATGCATTAGAGTATATTGGCTCTTAGAGAAAATGTAGTTTCAAACAGTAAAACTTGAGCATGTCTTTGCCTTTGAGAGCCACAAAGGAGACTAATCCTGACACTTGGTTACAGATATGCAAACTGCAGCTGTTAAGCTGGTGCTGAAGAAAATATATATATATATATATATATATATATATATATATATATATATATATATATATATATATATATATATATATATATATATATATATATATATATATATATATATAAGTGTGTGTGTGTGTGTGTGTTTTTTTCCCACATATGTTAAAATTTTTATGATTTCCACACCATTTTTTTAACTGATAAATTGAAGTAATTTCAAATAAATATATTTATTAACAGTTATATTTACCCTGCAGCAAGACGCAAGCCACATTGAAAGGCCATATTAATGGCCTTGATCTAATAATTGATCTGATGTTGATGTCTCAGTTAATATTTCACCCTTTTCATTCAAATTCTACAAGATGGCAACAAGGACAGAAAAAAAAAAAAGGTTTAATGCGATCCAAAATGTTTGCAGACATTTAGTGGTGCGATACGTGAATGTTTTGAAATAATTATGTCCCTCTTGGCTCTGAAACTGACAGGTTTCTAAATACGTCAACATCAGTTGAAAACTGCCTCAAACCTCACAGCTGCAGGCGCAATTAAATTGCTTGAGGCAGAATAGCCGGATCCTCTGCTGAATATGGATCAGGTCTGTAGACACCGACTTGTCTGCTTACCCGGCTCCAGGCTGTAGTAATCTGGCTGTCTTTAAAAGTTGCTTGTGAGAAGAACATCTAGGTATCTCAATCAGAATATCAAACATTCAAAATTAAAAAAACATTAGATGTAGGAAAAGAGTTTAAGAGAGTTTGGAAAATGTCAATTGTATGAAGACCTTGGTGTTATCTATAGTGAAGGAAAATATAAACTAAGAATACAAACGGTCTTAAATTATTATTATTATTTAATAATATTGTCTTATGTAGTAAAGTGTATAACAGTTGATTGACGTATTTAATGAGGTGCTCCATTATTATCTTGATGCACTGCAAAAAATAAAAAAAAAATTAAAAAATAAATAAATAAATAAAAATGAAGGCTCTGTTTAATATTTCATAGCTTACTGGTTCAGTTGGAATTAAAAATTAAACACCAAACATAAAAGAGCTCATAGTTTGTGCACTTTTGGGTTTTGATTTTGTGTTTTCCTTAGCTTCAGGATTCCTTGTTTCAGGTATGCAGACTTTAAGCTTCTTGAAATCAACAACTTCCTGTTTACAAAAAGATACTGCAGCAACTTAAAAAAAACAAAAAACAGCACCATCTATCTTTTGTTTCAGTTATCTTGAGTCCCCGACAGACATATTGGCTTTCCAGTAAATCCTTTCAGTAAGCAAAGCCAAAGAAGACATTCAATAATAGCAGAAATCGATACACAAATCGATAAACTGAATGAAATGTGCTTAAAGTCCAGCGAGCGCGAGAGGTTATACCTGGTGTCAAACACTTAAAGTAAAATAGTTTGAATCATGGATGGAAAGAAGAAATCTTTAATTCTTCAGAAAAAGTTTTTGTGAGAACGTCTGGAGGTGTGAAAAAGACTAAAACAAATCAAAACTGCATCCTGCTTGGGAAGGAAACCAGTGTGTTTGTGCTCTGTAGTTTCTGGAAATTAAAGCGTCAAATCACTGCCATTTGATGAATCAGAGATTCGGAAGAACATGCATCCATTCACTTCCAGAGCACATTCTGTCTCCAACAACAAGCAGAAAAATAAATGCTGTTTTTACACACTATTATTTTTTAGTGTGCTCGGTTGCAAATTCCTCTAAGCAACTTCCTTTGACTGCCTGGAAAAGAGACTCTAAATAGCTTAGCGCAGAATCACACCAACGTTACAGGAATCAAAGAGGAAGGAGCCAAAGAAATGAGGCCAATTTCCCTACGGGCCCCATATTCCCACGAGATGCACAAACAGGTTCCACACTGAAGAGCCAATAAACTATAGTGCTGTTTTTATTTCTAGACATTTCTGAAAACATTCCCCTTATTTTCCTTCCATTTCATCATTATGCACTACGGTCAGTCACAGAAAATCCAAAAATAAAACTGTCAACGTTTATGGTTGTAAAGTGACAAGAAGTTTAAAAACTTATAATTTCCAGAGACAGTAAGTAAAAAAAAAAAAAAAAAGGGGGCAATAGCCTGAGCTTCAGTACAAAGTGTGCACGGTCGACTGCAAGTTGAAGAATTTCCATCCCGGCATGTGAGAGAAAGAGCAAGCCAGCTGGTGTCTGCCAGGCCAGCAGCAGCAGCAGCACTCTGTTTTTCCACAACGGAGGAATTATGGCGTGAGTTGCATGTCATCCAAACCGCTCTGTGTGGCGGGAAATCGGTGTGTCTGTGTGTGAGGCCATCTACTTAGCAAGGATCTACGATACTGACTCCAAGAAAACACGCAGGCACACAAAAATCGTTTCATTTTCCTCCCCAAAAACAAGTGTGCCATCACGCCGGCCACACTGGCAGGAAGGCGGCAATTCCGAGACCCAGCACTTGACGTGTTCAGCTGTGGAGTCAAAACTGCTGCGGAAATCGAGCGCATACCGCGGTTAGTCAAACACTAATAACAGCTCTGGTTGAGCTCAGAATTATAGTCGGGAAGGGTGATTTCATGTCAGTCAGCTCTGATCTCTTTATTTCAGATGTGCACGGCCGGCCGCCACAGAAAAAAAAAACAAAAAAAAAAAACAAAAACGTGAAGCTCGCAAGTGCATCTGCGGGCTCGTCCGTTGCCTCTTTGGGTCACACCTCGGTGGTTTTTCAGCACACTTCTATTAAAGGTGAAGGGGCGCAGGGGCACGCCGGTCATCAGGAAGAACATTTAGAGTCATGAAGACAAAACAGAAGCCGAGTCTTGGGTCTATCATTGAGCCCCAGATTCTATTAGCTGCACTATTAGAGCTGCTAATGAGAAGGCATTACAGAGGACAGAAATAACCTGGCACGGCGCTGCTGCTGCTGCTGCTTCATCCTCACCGGGTGCCGTCATCGATAAGAATAATGCGGCCTGCCGACTGCAAACTCTGCATCTTACGTGTACCTCGTTAGCGCGTCTCAGCGGCCTCCTGGCGGGGCAGTCTGCTCGGCCCGCGCATCAGACGGGTGGGAGGGAAACATCAGAAAGATGCTTGGCTAGTGCTCCGTCTGGACATTTACCAGGGCAAGGTAGCATAGTGATAAATGGCTGAGGACTGAGCCAGTGGACATCGTAACAATGCGTGGGTGGTAAAAAAAAAAAAAAAAAAAAACAGAGACCAAATCATCAGTGGAGATTCGAGAAAAAGCACGGGGTGAAAAAGATGAAAAAACGGGGGCCAAGAGGATGTGAGGGGGTTTGAGAGTTTAAAGCAATGTTTCTCTTACTCGCCCCCCCTCCTTATTTTCCGTCTGAGTTACACGGTCATTTGGCGGCACTGTCTGAGACCACCGGTGCGTTTCCACTCTGCTGTCTGGTCGCCTGCCTGCATGTTTATCTGCCTGACTACAGGTTCTCGCTCTCCTCAGCTCGGTTTCTCTTTCCGTCTGTCGTCCATCAAAACCAACTGTTTCTCCAGCAGTTTTTCAGCGCTCGTTTCTCCAAAAGCAGAGCTTTCATTTCCCCCCTGACGCACTTCAAAAGACGCACTACGACATGCTCCTATTAGAAGGTTTTCAAATTTGCTCGGGGGGATTAAGTGGAAACAAAGGTGGAGGGCTTATGGTAACCTGTCAATTTGTGAAACTCTGAATGTTCGCCCACTACTGTGTTTACATTTTTTGAATGATCAACCATTTCTTTTTTTATACCAGACAAAAATAACGTGACAAAATAAAGTTTTTAACTTGTGATTTATTGAGGGTAAAATTATATTGAAATCGACCGGGCCCTACGTGAGAAAGTAATTGCCAACTAAATCTAATAGCTGCCTCGAATGGGAACACCTGCCATCAGCGACTGCAATAACATCAATGAACCTTTTACGTCTTTATGGGGGAATTTTAGCCACCAACAATTTTGCTGAATTATTAATTAATTTGGAGAGCTTCGAACATGCACCAGCCTGTTAAAGGTCACCATAGGATCTCAGTTGGATTTAAGTTCAAACTTTGACTAGGCCACTCCAAAATCCTAACTTTGCTTACAAGAGAATTACTTGTGTGCTTGTCTTCATTTTTTTTTTTTTTTTTTTACTGCATGACTTACGATTGCTTAAGCTGAAGGTCACAAACTGAGCAACGGAGATGCTTATCTGGATTTTCCATTTGGGAGCAGAATTCATGATTCCGTCGAAATGTCCAAAACCCCCAGACCTATTACTGCAACCAACATGTTTGGCTGTCAATCTAATGTTTCTTTTCGAAAATCCTGTGGTAGTTTTATATCACATAGTGGAAAACACACCTCCCAAAAAAAGATTTTCAGTTTCTACATTTTTCCTCACATGGTCTCATGATTTTTATGTCTTCAAATATGTAATGGGCCTTTGTGTTGCTTTCAGTCAGCAGTGGGGCTCTCCCATTGTTGTCCAGTCTCTTTCTTATTGTTGAGTCACGAAAACAGACCTTAATTTAGGCAAGTGAGGCCTGCAGAGCGTTAAATGTTAACACCTGAATGAGTCCTCCGTGTGCTCTTGGAGTAATTTAAGTTGGCTGGACTCTCCAGGCAAAGTTCACAGTTTTTCCGTGTTTATTAATTTGTGGTTCACTGTGGGTCGCAGTCGTCCAAAAGTCTCAGAAATGACTTTGTAAGTCCTTCAAGACTCATTTTGAGATATTTTAGCCTGCTTCATCATTTCAGACAGGTTCTGTTTAGGTGATTTCACAGGTTTGACGGTAATTTGTCTCAAATAGTAAAACGTGTGATTAAATGCAGTATTTATTTTCCACTTTGTGTGGGCTGGATATTCTTCTCCCTCAATTATTTTCTGTATTCACTCCAGTTGTCTTTACTTAGTTTTAACATTTTTTTGACGATGTGAATCATTTAAGTGTGGCAAAAAAAACCAGAAGAAATATATGAATACTTTTTTCCAGCTCTTTATTTCTTTATGTAGTGACAACAAGGTAAAACAATTCAGGGCCTGGAAAAGTAATAAAATGTATTTTACAGTCTGATTTATAATGGAAAGAAACTAAGTGAAAGTTGCCATTTGATCTAAGCCAACATCTGCGTCTATTAATAATTATGTTTTAGGTTTTGGAAAGAGGAGAGGAACTGAAGCCAGGTCAGAAAACTGGTTATGGTTTCACTTCACTACACTGCACTTTTTTTCTGACTTCTACTTGCAGACCTCTTTAATTCGGCTGAACTAGAATGAGGATGCTAACCGTCCTGCCGGTCCTGAAACATTAATGTTACCTGGGCATAAACAGCTTGCTCTGAAATAAGGTCCATGTCAGAATAAAAGCTGGCTAAAGTAGCCCTGGAATCTACTTCTCCATTCCAAGGAAACTTGCCCTGTTCTTCCCCTAAACTTTCACTTCTTCTAAGCGGCATATCGTGTATTTTTACACATAATTGGTGTTTGTATTATGTTTATGCTTCACTGCCTCCCTCCACTTATGGCCACAAGCCATTTTGTGGCCATAAAGGGAGGGAGAATTATTACTCGTGTCATAATGCTACATCAGTCTGTTTGCCCACGATGCCCTGCAATGCAGCCCACTTCTCGCAGTTGTCTGACTTAAATTGAACAGAGACATATGTTTCGCTGCGCATTCACGCCTCCTCAAATGAATCTTACTTTTCAAGCAAACAAGACAAAGTTTGATTCAACAGGATAAGAGATAATAATAATAATAATAATAATAATAATAATAATAATAATAATAATAATAATAATAATAATAATAATAATAATAATAATAATAATAATTATTAATAATAATAAATATTTTTAAAGCATCTTCCATCAATGCCTTATATGGGGACAACAAAATGGAAACGGTAATAATTAACCACAATGAAGGAAATAAAATACTAAAAGGTAAATATTAAAAACCCTTTTAAATCAACGGGTCTCAACTCTTAAGAGAAATAACCCTGAAGGTTCCCATAAATAAGCTCTGCTCAACCCTGGTCCATTAGACGTCGCTCCTGCCTCCAGTAGAAAGGACTAGATTACGTTAAGAGCTTGTCATCAAGTCATAGCAAAGCCTGGTAATGGCCATCAGTTTATACACATTTAAGCATGGAAACATCTAATCCTCAGAGAGCTCTTGAAACCTTTTGGTACGACAGCTCCTATTGATAGCCACTCGACATTTTCTGAAACCCACAGCCGCGCTGCTTGCTGATGCCGAGGGCATCCATCCTTTAGTAGCGTTGGGGTTGTCTTCTAAAAGCTACTCTCAGCTACAAAACCCACCATGTCACAAAGGTAAGCTAATTTTATGCTGCTATTATGATCGATATAATGAATTCACCGGACTCACTTTCCCTCCGCAGTCATTAAATCGGAGAACTGAGGATAATGCCGGAATGGATAAATCCTAGTGAGTGCTTCTGCTCACATGCAACAAGAGGATTTTCATAATGATTTCAATTACACCAGTCACTTACTTCACTAATGTAGTAGTTATTGTTTATGTTTGGATAATTCTAATAGGGTAAAAAAAAAAAAAATAGTGAATTACAGAATTTCACATACCAATAGTTTATTTTGACCTCACTGTTATGGTATGGAGCTTGATAAGACATAATTTGTCAAATAAAAGTTTAAAAAAATAATAATCCAATCGCATAACAGATGGAAAGACTTGACATGAGCAGGACATGACCTTTCCTAATGATGACCTCCAGAGCAACATCTATAATCCCAAAATGAGTTTTGTCCCAAAGATCACCTCCCGCTCTAAAGCAGTCCACAGGCAGCTAATGACATTTAAATCAGGCTGCAACTGAGCAACTTGTGATTTATTGCAGCTCATGTCACACATGATCACTTTTCTGGGTGTGGGACCATGCGAGTTGTGCCAAAGCCACAGAGGCGGAGAATGGAAAATATTTCTGAATGGTAGAAATAAAGACCCCGACGCAGGGAGGAGGAGGGGTGGACAAAGCGGAATAACTTTAGCCGGACGAGCTGATTGGCTCGATTCGAGTCAAAAGTGCACACTGGTTAAATTTAAAGGTCAGGTACAGTATAACAGAGATCAACCTGTCCAGGACGTGGATCGCTGAGCTGTTTTGTACGGGTACTTTATATTCAAACAGATTTGGTACTAAAACAGAAGCGGCGGTAGCCGAGAACAGCTTGTTTTAATTGTCTCTGAAGTGGAACAGCTGGCTGTGACTACCGGGCCTCACAGCATAATGGAGACAGACAGAGAAGCGTGGAGGCGGAAGAGGGGAGGAGGTGCAGGCCAAAACTTTAATGCAGTTCTCTGCTCCTAAAGAGACTCGGCATCAAAACAGCTCCATAAATACGGCCCATCAATACATTTTACTCGACCTGAACGACTTAAAACACAAGATGCCTTTCGACCTTGGATTGAAAGGCAACAAAATCTATTGTTGATTTCTAATTCAGCAACTAATAAACGTTTTAGAGAGCATTCATGCATTTACACACAGCCGTTTATGGGCAATTTAAAATCAGATGTTTGCAAACACATAATGTGAATTAAGCTTTTACTGTGTTTGGTTTAGTTAGGATTGCTACAGTTATTTGGCAATCCTAGTGGGTGAGAGGCGGGCCTGGACAGGTTGCCAGTCTGTTGCAGGGCAACACAGAGACACACAACCATGCACACACACACTCACACCTAGGGACAATTTGGAGAGGCCAATTAACCTGACAGTTTTGGACTGTGGGAGGAAGCTGGAGTGCCTGGAGAAAACCCTTGCATGCACAGGGAGAACATGCAAACTCCATGCAGAAAGACCAGGGCTGGGAATTGAACCCAGAGCCTTCTTGCTGCAAGGCAACAGCTCTACCAACTGCGCCACTGTGCAGCCCTGTTTTGGTAGTATGCATACGTTTATTGTTTATTTGGACAATTTTCTGACTGGCATCTTTAGATGTGGCTCAATATTTCCACATAAATCTTTTTCACTCAATCAGCACAACATGATGCTTCAGAAGGTCTTTACCCCTCAGTGAGCTGCAAAATCTAATCTGGATTCTTATGTTGCCCTTAGATTAATAACTTCTTTTCATTTAGTCATTTAGTCTATGTTGGTACATTTTATTGTGGATAGTTACACGTACTTACCAGCTACTACCAGCGTCTTTATAAGTCCATTTGCTACTATTCTGAGGTTGATACAGACATTTTACAGACATTTCATCTTTTCAAAACATTCATGTTATCTCAAGTTTCAACCGTATTTGACATGGGTAATTTAAAATCATGTCTAATTAAACATAACACTGAATAAACAACTATGAAATATATCAGTTTCTGGCATTAAAAGTTCTTATTGGTTGTCAGAGATTTCCATCACTTCTCGTCTTGACCATGAACCTGAAAGCGGGAGCTGTAGGAGAATGATTCTATAATGTGGTTCAGCTGTCTGCCTGTTATTAGTGCAGTGAGCAGTCCGGACATAGTCGACTTGCTATTTTTATCCTGAACACTATTAGCCGTTGACTGTATTACTGTCGCTCATGTTGTGTTCACAGCTGCCTTCAGACAAGAAGTTTAAAAATACATTTTCCAGCACTGTTCTGATAATATTCATTATGAATGTGGGAGCAAGAGAAGAAAGTTGGCGGTTTAGATTTAAAAAAAAATAATAATTACGGTGTCAATGACAATTAGAAATGTACAGCTGTACTATTGTTATTACGACAGAGGTGGCCGAAGGTGGCTGATTGTAGGGAAACATTTTGAGCACATAAAGACAGCGTCACATGGGGGATGACGGAGAGCCAGCTTGACTGTACACGGCACTAAATGCTTGAGGCATCCGATCATAATGTGAATTTGATAGAAATCCTGAAAAGCAGTCAAAAGCAAATGATATGCAAAGTGCAAAAAGAAACTGATGAAGACCCAAGATAATTTCAAGCAACCCCAACCTAATTGTAGCCGGAGAACTCTCTGTTGAATGAGGGGTCAAAGTGAGGAGAATAGAAAGATCGTAACACCAGAAGGTGGAGGACGACTCAACCTCATGCTCCTAAAAATGAGATCTAGCAAAATGCAAGCCACTTCCTATTTAATCTTGTGATTCCATAAGTGATGTACACGGGAATTTAGGGGAAAATACCAATGCTGCAACAAGAAAACAAACTTTTAACATCATGTTTATATGAGTTTATGAATCACTGTGAGCAAGAACTCTGTCTAGCTTAAATGAGCAGAAAAGTATATCCTTCTGCAACGACTCGTTTAAACAAATATTTATGACCTGTACCGAGATGTGCCCCTTCGACTGTGATTATTTAAATGAGATATTTAATTTCTGCTCGCGAGATTATTAGAAAGCCACCAGCATATGCAGGATTCTCCCCAGAGCCTGCTCGAAATCACGTTATACGCCAGACTGAGCCAGTTGCTCACATACCAAGTCTGAAATTAAAGTACGAATCGCCTGGGAGGGTGCCTCAGAGAGAGAGAAAAAAAAATGAATCAGCCTGTTGGTGTTTTAAGCTGTTGGTAAAAACCAATAGATCTGCTGAGTAAGAGTTTGTGAATTCTGCTCAGCGTGACAAATCTTTACGGAGCGGCGGAGGTCTGAACTCTATTTGATTTCAAAAGTGAAGAAAAAGCAAGAAAAAACAGGGACAGAGCTCATGTGGAAGCTGATAAGAGCATAGCTTCTTGCTTCGTCAGATGCAAAGGTTTTAAGCAGTCTAGGGTTGGAGACTCCAGCAGCACTAATGTATGACAGCAGTATGATGGGATGCACTGGCTTATTGTGGAAGGCTAGTCAGAGATGCACAGCAGCGTTGCAATCTTATCTTATTACCAAACTCTGGCATCAAAGAGATAAGGGAGAACGGTTCTGTTAAAGCCCTAAAAGTAGTTAATTTCTTAACCGAAAACAGTTTGATAAGTCAAAACTAAGTAGATATCTACAAACTATGATTTTTTTTTTTTTTTAACGAAGGCTGTTTTGTGAACCTTTGAGCAGTTTTATGAAACTTTAAATGTTTCCACAGCGACTGAAAATACTTACGTTGCAAATTTTTCAGGACTATCTAATAACCCTATATTCCACATCAATTACAGATTTTTTTTAACACACAGAGTGGGATCTATAAAAAAAAAAAAACAATGTGGTAACAAAAATTGACTTTTCTCCTCAAATAAATACTGCTAAAATGTCATCTCATATTGTTATGATGAACCCATTATTTCACTTAGAAAGTCTGATTATTTTAAATTATATTGCAGATTCAATCATCCCAACCATCAGTTTGGTAGTACCTGGATTTGTACTTTTCTTTGTCATTATGAGATTTTAAAAGTGAGAGATTGTTATTCAGTCAGTTTTCGGGCGTCTTTCTCCACCACGACACATAAACCGGCAGCTCACATCAGCTCATGCACTTGACGCATTGTGATTTCGACTCTAGTTGGGCTTGTGGGTGAAGGCTTTGCAGTCACACGAACCGTAAAAAGTTATATCCAAGCACGCGGCAGAAAGAGAAGAATGGCTGGAAATGTCATGACATTTAAGTTTTGTCATGTGAGACGCGTGAAAACATTCGGCAATGTGTCAAACACACACCCAGTGTATGTTTTCACACGCCATAAACACATGCTGTGTTTTAGTATGACAGGCCAGCTGAAAATCTGTTATTTCTCCATGCTGTGTGTTGCCTTTCTGCGTGCATATGTAACTCTCTGGATATTTAGCAACTGTACATTTGCATCAAAGCAGTTCCTCCTCCCACCTAACATCCCTGCAGACATCACAGCTCATGCAGCTCTGCAGAGCGGCCATAAACTTCCATCTAACTCACAGCACTCCAATGACTCACCGCACTCTGGCCAAAGTAGAGGCTCTTGCATTTATTACCAGTTGCGCAGCACTCCTACACTCTGACCGAGAGCAAGAGAGACCGGGAGACGATGAAAAGAAGCACTTTTTATATTTACATCAGAAATAGAAGCTTAGGGAATACCAACAACAAAGGAGCCAGGGGGAGAATTTTGAAAAGGCAAAACAGCACAGGAAGAGAACGGTTGCAGCACGAGAGACGAGGTGAATTCTGCAACGTCGAAACGAAGAGATGCCGCGCGCTCTGAACCTTGCCGTCTGAAACGAAGCATAGCCTGAGAGATGCTCACCATCACAAAATGCCGTTGCTATACACAAAACTCTTGAGGAGCGATGACGTCACCCGTCTACCTATAAATCCTCAGTGCGTGGGAGGTTGGCTGACTGGATGTGATGAACAATATAGTCTCGTTAGGAGTCTGAGAAAGAGGCAGGACAGATGGTTATTTTCAAAATAAATGAAACAGTCCTCAGCAGCCAGTTTTACTCTGGCACTGAATACTGGTTTAGGTTTAAATTAGCCCCTCGACTGCACGGTAGTCTTTCTGTGAAGTATTACGCCATCACTGGACCGGGTCAGGGAAGCTGCCAAAAGGTCGACAGCAAGACAGAAGGAAAGAATTTCTGCCAAATTATGCTTTTACACTGTATGTGTCACAACCCCTGCAGGATTCTCGTGTTTAGTCTGGACATTTACCCATAGTGCAACACTGATTGCTAACTTGAGACACCTGATCACCTTAAGTTGTTTAAACCCTGACTCGCCTTTTGCTTTCTAGATTATTTTCATTTCGCATTCCAACGCTTCAACATAATATCCTCTCCACCCATACACTCCAGACACCACTACATACTTTCACCCTCCATATTAGAAATTTTCATTTTAGTTTGCTTTGAATTAACTTTTGTTTCAGAAACTCTTACATATGGTGTGTCTTCCTTTTTTGTTCTGGCCAGGTCACAACAACGTGTGAAGGTGATCAACAGTATTTGTGAGTGTGTTTTAAGGTACCATTCAAAAAGATGAATTTAGCATGCCAAAAAAGAACCCCAGACCCCTGATGAAACACGGTGGCGGCGACGTCATGCTCTGGGTTTAACTATTTGTTCAGAATGAACTGAAGTTTTTGTCACGGTGGATGAAGTTATGAACAGTCAAATTAATCTTTATGGGATGTACCTAACTCCCCCGACTCAGTGAAAATGCTAAATAATAAAATCCATTAAAAAAGGATCAACAGAGCATTTAGGCATTTTTATTTTTTTTTTGCAAAACAATAAAACATTTTATTTATTAGCGCCGTTCAAGACTCCCAAGGACACAGCAGGAAAAAAAATCCTTGAGTGTTTTTGCCTTTTAGTGCTGCTCTGTATTCTGGTTTTGACATTTCTAAGCGGCTGAACTAATTCATATAAAACATGCTAACTTGAACACTCTTATCTCTGATTTTTACGGGCACTTTTAACCCAACGCACACCATACAGAGTCGGTCCTGTTCGTTACATCAAAGAAAGCACTGAGAAGTGAGCCTTTTTGTCTCTCCCAATTAGATTTACAAGCAGCAGAGAGACATCCCTGAGAAACTGCAGGCTGCTGTGAACAGAAGGTCCTCTCTGACGTTACAGTGCAGGGTGAACATTCACGTGTGATCTCAAATCAAAGGTGCCGTGTGTTCGAACAACACAGAGAAACCTTTGCTTCCCCGTTGTAAGGCTGTTTCACTCAATTTTTGTCTGTCAGACTTAGGTCAGTGTGGCATTTTTTCCTTAGCGGATGCATGTTATGCTTCCTTTCCAAAGATTTTTATCAACGTATAACGCAAGCAACATTTAATTTTCATAGTTCTGTTTCTCATCACCACAAGCATGTGACCAGAGTTCACAAAATGTCCTGTATTTCTGGAAGTCAGACCTATGCAAGACTTCTTTTTAGCTTCACCAACATACACACGTCCAAATAAAAGTCTGCCTAAAAGCAGCTTAAAGTTTGCCGGACTTCCCCTTTCAGAAAAGTTCGTTCTGGTTGCGTGCTCACTTTAGAGACACACTGGAGTGACTTATGGTGCAGAGTCAGAAAGTATGCCAGAGTCATCTACCTGTTTTTTAGCTAAAGTTGTTTTTAGTTTTATGGTACAGATCTCTGTTTTGGAGCAAAACAAAATTAGGTCAACAGGACAAAGTTTTAAATCCTCAACATCCCAGAGAAGATTAATGAGAAAACTTTAAAGAAGAGATCTTCTTGTGGGAAACTTGTTGAAAGTATTTTATAAAAAAAACTAAAAAATAAAAAAAAACTTCTGAAGTCAGAAAGGGACTCTAGAGCCATTTTGTGTTTCTACCCTCGTTGCTGGGTGTAACAGCTGCTGTCACACTTAGATCTTTTGATAGCGTAGAGCTATGTTATTAACAAGCTAATGAAATCCTCTGAGAGCAACGAGTTGTCCATTCTGGACAAACCGAAGTCAACAGTGGCAAATAATTTCTCAGTAAGCCTGCTCTAAGCAAAGGGTTTCTTATTAACAATAAATCAAACCTGAAATTTTCATGCTACTTTCAGTAAGCTGTAGGCAACCACAGGAACCTTTTTCTCATCCTGCTGAACATCATGCAGCTATTATGCACATCAGAGAAACTTGTAGTGATCTGCCTATAGCCTTATTTACGAACGAAGTAACCGACACAATCCTGAGCTACATGCTTTATCGTTGTATCACTTAATAATTTAAACACCCATCACTCAAATGTGTTCAGGAGGACAACAGTTCAGCCTTGACGAGCTGCTTGGCTGTGAGCGTGGATTTACAGCAGCAATGCTGATGGTGTACACAGAAGCTCAGCAGCCCTGTTTAAAGGTTAATAGGGTTTATCTATGTGGGCTGACTGTTACAAATAGTCAAAAATGGAGTGTTAAACAAAGGCTGGCAATGTATTAAAATCTGAGCTCCAAAGCTTGTCCGTGCGGGAAATGAGGATGGGTGAGGATAGTTTGGGCTCTGGAGAGTCGGCAAAACGCAAAAAGCTTTTGGGGAAACCTCAGCGTTCTGTGAAACATGATCGCTTTCTGCCTTTACTGTAGTTCTTCAGCTGCACTGGGATATGCAAACAAAGCTCACTGCTGAATTCCCATTGATACTTTCCTACACTCACCCGCGCCTCTTTATCTCCTCTGCCTGGAGGCCAAAGCACGCTTCGCCTTGTGAAACCCTCTACTTCCTATAGGGATGTGATCCATTTGCCCTTCTGGGTTCCATGTCTCAACCCTCCCTCCCGTCCCGAGCCCCACTCCGCTCCTCTGCTCTGTGTTTCAGTTTGTTGAACTGCGCTCCAATTAGTTTGGCCCCACAAGGCAGCACTGTACCAGTCAGGACACTTTATAAGGACATCTCCACACACTGAACACGCTCAGTGCTTTATTAACCGTTACGTTTTGTCCACACATATTCAATCAGCAGTAATGACTCAGGATTACAGCAGGGAATGTGTGTTACAATCGCATGCTTTGATTTTGCAGTGGATTTGGAATCACCCTGCGAGTCCCAACTCCATGTTTCATAAATTTTGGACAACAAAAGGCTCAGAAATATAAATTATCATTACTTTTTGCAATGCATTGCATCATGTGTAAACTGAGAATGTCACTACTGGTACTTTAAATGTGATATTTCTGAGAATAATAAGTGCAATATCTCCTGAACAAAAACTTTGGTTGAGAAAAAAAATATATTTTTTTCCACAGGACAATTGGTAAAATCAGCAGCTCTTGCGACACATGGTTTTGTGTTTCAGAATCCCTACTCTGTGCTTGCTAATCAGTGATGGTTGAGTTGATTTTTTTCAGGATTACATATTTTCTCATTTTCCCCTCAAAACAACGTTTAAAAAAATAAAACGAGAACAAAGAAAAGCATACTGTGCCTCTCCAATATCACACTACAGCAAAAATGGAGTCTTGAGTGTCCAAGTTAAACTTTTGTGTTTGCATTTCAGTTGCAGTAGCACAATTACCATGAACTGCTATGACACAAGCAAATGATTTGATGTTATTTCTCTTAATAACTACATCTTTTTTAAAAGCCAAAGAAAGTTAATCAGCTGTTGGAATTTCTACTGACTTTCACCTGATTCGATTTGCTCCTTGTCTCTTATGCTGCCCTTGTTTAAAAGACAGGAAAGTCTGTTCAGAAAGTAAGAGTTGATTCCATATTTTTGCTGTCGTCTTCCACTATCATGTTTTCTGTCAAATTTCTTTAACCTCCTTCAATACATTGAAGAAAGTTGTGAGGGGAAATCTGCGTGTGCCTTCATGAACTGAATTCCTGGTGTCAAGAACCAAAGCTGATATCGGCAAATAGAAAATCTCCATGTGTCCTTTTGATTATTGTGGGTTGGTCAAAACTCAGTAATTTACACTGCCAAAATGCAGATGGGTCTATTTGCATTTTGGATTTCACAAGTGCACAGGGGAGAATTTTAGTTGGTTTTTGTTCTGACAATTCATATTTACAAAACATAAATGACCACACCACTTATCATTGGATTCCATTCATCCTTGTTGTTGACACATCCACTTGCACTGTGTGCTAATAAATTCTGAAACAACTTAATGTGCTAAATCCCTAAACATTTTTTATTTGAATAAAATACGTTTACTCAACAAAGAAGTGGCTCTTCCACTGAAATTAGCATAGTCCAATAATACACGTATAGTCTTTCTTGAACTATTTAAACTGTGTATAATAAGTTCTGTGTATTTAAATATATAATTGTTGTTTTTATTATTATTTTGTTTTCAATGTTGAAGTTTAATTTCTGTAATTACATTTGAACATAACCTATCAACAAATATGATAATATAATAAGGATGTATTATTTACATAATAAGGATGTAAGTAATCCATCCTTATTATGTATTTCTGTGGTGGTACAGTGTATGCACAGTGGTACATACAATAAGGATGTAAATGTAATGTAAAGACAGCCTGAGGTCTAATAGCGCCACAGGCAGCTTTAAAAGTATATCTTACCATTTGTAAAGTGTGACAAACCGCAGCCTTTAATCTCACACTCAATAGCCCTCCTCTCTCGGGTCCAATCAGGCAGACTGAACGGCTGCAGAGGCAACACTTAAGCAATCCTCCTGTACGCTGAGTGGTGTACACGATGTATTTATTTTGCTCTCGCTATCATCTTCACCGACACCTTCCATTTTGATCTAGAGTCTTCCTGAAAAGTGCCAATTATCGAGAAGCGAAGGGAGACAAAGAGGCTGAAAACACTTGCGCCGACATGGACAAAAAGACAAAGACGCTCAGGAGAACTGGACTATTTGCATGGATATGTGCATGACAATCTTGTGTCCACATCCAGTTTTACTACAGTGCAGTGGAGTGGAATGGAGTACAGTGAGTAGAACAGGGTATAATGTGATAAACCAACAACACTGTGGGAGCACGAGGAAAATGATTCGTGTTTTCCAACATCTTTTACAAATTAGTTGATAATGAACAGGAATATCTGTAGAGTGCTCAACTACTTAGGATAGTTATTTGGCCAGCCCTCTTTGCACAAACCCTGACCTCCTTTTTTAGCCAATGCATTGTGTAGAATGGCTTTCAACATGTTTGGCCCTTTAAAATAACTCTCCTTCTTCCCTATTCAGTCTTTGAAAGTGAGATTCTTATACTTTCTATTAGTTTCTTTACTGCCGTTTTTGTTACTTAGTTTCTTTTTATCTGCAGAAAGGTCAATTAACTTAGATGTTTTGTGATAAAGTCTAGGGAGGGTGGATTAATTCTTCTTTTAAGTAAGGAAACATTTTTCTGACTTTCTTAGGAAAATCACTAGTAAAAAGGCCCAATTATGTGTTTAATATAAAACCCAGAATTTTGCAGTCACTGGATCCACAGTTTTACTTGATAATGGTATTAAACTCCATGGCCGCTTTAAATCATCTCATTCCATTCACATTTGCAGCATTTCTTGTTTGTGCATCAGAACAATTTTTTGGCAGTAATTACCAGGCTTTGCAGTTGCTCCATCTTGCCTCACTCTTGCGAGACCTGCATACGTAATCTCAGCAGTGCTTCCGCGGAGGACAGATCAGCATGTTCACGGCATCTAAAAGACGCTGAGAGCAAGATCAGACCCACATGCTGGGAGCCAACACTGACACCACATTAACGCTCTCTCGGGGTGACCCTCGTTTGTTTTCCATGATGACATATCAGTCTTTCAAGACCCAAGGCTTCCATTAACGACTGGCTTCATAATTAAGACATGACTGCTCTGGGAAAATAGCTTAGCTGTGCAAGTGAAACAAGAGTGAGAGGGAATGTGACCGAGGGAGGAGAGAAATTCAAGCCTGCTGTAGTGACAGGTTTAAGAGGAATGGCGATAAGATTGGGAATAGTGCTGCAAGAGAGACGCGCACAGTGGAACGCTGGAGGATAAAATAAAGGTTTAGCAGCTCTTAAAGTCTTTTAGAGACTATGTTATAAGGCAGGCAGCAGTTGTTCTAAGATTGTTTTTAAAGATGCAACAATTGATCTCAAATTGACCAAGAATTTGGCATTAACTTACAATTAAGCGGGTAATTCAGTCAAACCACCTACTTTCAAACTTTATCAAAGGGAAAATCTCATTTTTCCATAAGGAGGCTTTTTGCAAAATGATTATTCATGACTGGTATTCATAGGTAAGAAACAATTTAAAGTACGTCAATTGCGAAAATGTACAGACATACTTTTTCTTTTCTTAAAATGAGTTCCAGTAAATGAAAAGGTAAGGTGAGATGTACTGGGAAGACAGCAGAAAGATTTCATGATTTTTCTGAAGTCGGTCCTGCTGATTTCCACTTTGATCATTCAGGGGGTTTTTGCTGCCTAAGGAGCAATGGTTGAAACCAGGCTCACCACTGATGGATGCTGCTTCTGCATCCGTGTATGCAACCGATATCCATTGATCCACGTTTTATGCATGTTGTTCATTAATGTTCCCACAAAACTCAGCTGCAGAATGGGTTTGGAAAATTTTAGATAAAACATACAAACAAACTAAACCAAAACAAGTTTTTAATGAAAAACCTATTCCAAATATCTCACGGAGCTGGGAACGTTTTTTTTTATTTTTTTATTTTGCAATACATGATGACTGCAACATTACGTTGTGGGATTGCTTTTTTTCAACAGTTGACCAAGATTAACCACCTGGAGTAAGAACCTCCAGCAGAAGAACAGCAATGAAAATTTGGGTCAAGAATAGAAACGGGTGGATAGATGCCACCCAACCAGGCTCAGTGAGATCAAGCTATCTCGCAAGGAGGAATGTAAAGAAATTATGCAAAGCTGTGGCGGACAAGTTTCAAAACGTGGTTTTGACTCAGGTGTCTCATTCCAAAGGCACAGCAAGTTTGAGCTGTTTCTTTGAAAGACATAGTGAAAGTTTGTGTTGATTTACCAAAACATAAGATTTGTTTTCTTGGATGAAAGTTTTTTTTTTCTCTCTGTCATTATTATCGCTTATCACCAGAATAATAAGAGTATCAAGTTTGCTTTGCACACGGCGTTCCATGTGTTTCGTGATTAACGTCAGAACAATCAGTAATTAGTAAGGTGATAACCCCCAGCCTTCCACAAAATTCAACAAAAGGCATCACAGGTGCAAAAAGTTCTGAAATGATTTGTACAGTGCATACTCCTAAGGATAAGGGAGACACATTTGAGGTGAACGAGGCCCTGACAAGGGGGCCTGATCCTGCTACAGCCGCCTGTGCAGCTGCTGCGTTTGGGTCCGCTGGCAGGTCAGATGGTGAGGAGGACAAGCTGTGTGTTTGTGTGAATGCGGTGGAAGGCTGGGGGTTATTTTTAAGAGCCGCCGCTGATCTGAAACACGAAACCCCACCAACATCGCCACCTCGCCTCCACCTCCTCGACATCTTTCCTCTCGTCGCCTCCTCCATCCCTCCCTCTCCTCTCCCATGGCATCCCATTTCCCTGTGTAATTAGGCTTCTAATTAAGGCTGTAGATGTTGAGAGGATGAATGCCCGCTCGGTCTCTTTCTCTCGCTGCGTGAAGCCTTCAGGCTACGGCACAAAGTCTGCAACACAAAGACTTTGCCAGAGGTGACTTCTGTGATTAAATCCCAGATTTGGATTTTTGATAAGAAACCTTAATTTGGTTTGAAAATGCGTGGAAAAATGCAATTAAATTTTAAATCCAAAATCTGAGAAGCAGCACAAAGAGTTTGGAGGTTGAGGCTGTAATATAACCTCCGATTCAAGGCCAAATACGACTCCAATCCACCGAGAACCTGGAGTATCTATAATGAAAGGACAACTGATAACTATTAAAACTGTAAGAGTTTTAAACATTGAGAGCCTTCAATGATCAGAGAGAGTCATGATTGTAGTGGCTGAAGAACAAAAAAGTTCAGGGTGTGCGTGTGCGTGTGCGTGTGTGTGTGCTCACATGCAGGCAGAGGAAGCAAGTGACATCAACACTTCTGTACAAAGCGTGTTGTGACACATCATCTGTTTTAAATACATTGAGCTGTTTGTAATCAATGTCACATGTACAGACCAGGCTTGTGAAAATACTTGTTCCTTTTTTTTTTCGTGTTGTACAAAACTACAATCAGAGCATACTATTGATGGTGTTAAAGGAAATGACGCTATTTCAGCAATTTTAAGAGTGTGAGGCAAACAACTGAAAGAAACAGAGAGAGAGAGAGAGAGAGAGAGAGAGAGAGAGAGAGAGAGAGAGAGAGAGAGAGAGAGAGAGAGAGGGCTCAGCTGGGACTATCGGTGTTAAAGATTAAATGGCCAGCATCACAGGCTACGGAGGCTCCCCTCCCCTTTGGAAATAAAATGTCTGTCTTGCTTTTGTTGTCATGGCATTCAGGTACTATGTTATTCTAGTATTCAGCAGATCAATTTGTTGTCAACAAATTGATCCGTTGACACCAGATCAATTATGTTTTTCTCATCAGAATACGTGCATTTACATCGATTTGTTTAGGTTTTACAACCATTACATTATCTTTTTCATGCATAATGTTTATTACTCATTTTACAATTATTGACTGTATGATGATTTTATGATCTGAGTTGATTGTTCTGGTTATGGCATTTGAAACAATGTAATATTCATTGTACGTTTCACAATTGGTGACTGTATGATGTTTTTATGATGTAAAGCACTTTGAACTGCCTTGTTGCTTGAATGTGCCATACAAATAAATTGAATTGAATTGAATTAAACACATTAATTTATCTCTTAATTCATACAACTTTCTGGAAAATCCAAGAAATACACATGTTGAAAGTAAAGCAGTGAAAATTTGGAAGTTCGGTTAAAAAAAAGTTTTAATAAAGAACATAAGTGAAAGTGACATGAAACTTGTCTGATGGAATAAAATGATGCTATTACTTGCCATATATGATGTAGCATCGAAGGCAAGGTGAAGAGGCTGCTGTTTGCTTTTGCTGTAATCTAATCCTTTAGATTCAACACTGTGCAAATAAAAAGACACAAATGGTTCCACTCGGCAATGAAAAACACAAATTTGCTGCTTTATGCTGTTTTGTACCGTCCTATACTTTAAAATTGTCATGTGTTCATGTCTGATCCCAAGAGGAGGTTTGTCAATCCATCATGCAGATATTTGTACTCCTCCTTGCAATAATCTCAAAGGCCTGTTAAAACCTCGGTCAGTCACGGAGCGTGGACACTGTGACCAGTGACTACGCACACAGCGATTGCTCGAGCAAAGACGACGTGTGAACATGCATGTCGAAGCTTGTTGTAGAGTGTGGACAGATGGACGGATCTGCATATGGACTGGATGTGTGGGCTTTAAGTGTGTGTGAGGGCTCACACATTTGTCTGCCTGGTGGGCAAGAGTCGTCACTGTTTTCTGTATGTAGTTAGATTGTTTGCGTGTGTGTGCGCGTGTGCATGTGTGTATTAGAGTGGACCAGGGTGAGAAACAGCTGATGGGTTCAAATTTAAAGCGTGACAGTGAATGTGTGGGAGAAGCGATGAAGGATGAGTGGCCTCGCCGCAGCACAGGCAGCTGCCGGTCACATTCAAATCGCAGAAGTCTGTGGATTCCACTTACAAAGGGATCCGCTTATCAGAGGTTGTTCTTTTTTGTTAGTTTTAATTAAACTTTTTGCCCCTGAAATATTTTTTCCCAAGCTCCCATTTGCAAACAATTGTTCCTTACAGGATGACATTAAATCAGAGTTACTCGTTTCTGTTCAGGTCATTTAGAATGATCAAAATTACTGCTAACGCCAAATGCCACAGAAGAATAGATTTTATTTAAAGATTTGTTTTTTCCAACTTTCACCCTAGCCTTCAGCCTATTCCTCATGAGAGAACTACTTATGCTCAACCTGTTTTAAAGGTACACTTACCCACAATTTTTTTATGGAAGTGAAGTCAGAGCTTCGTGATGGTGTCGAAAACAGTGACTTTGTTGTCCTTAAGCCCTTTTTGTAACTAATCTGGTCATTTATTTAGGCACATTGTCCATTTAATGTCACCAATTTCCTCCAAATGTTTCCTTGGAATGTTTTTTATTGTTCTTTTCCTCATGATACCATATATTTCTGATTGACATCAGTTCCTCCTGCACCAAAACACTCACACAACATAACACCGCTATTTTGTTGATTATGTTGTGTGGTAACTCAACTGAGAATCGCCACCTAATTCTCAGTTGAAACTCCTAAGGTTGCGTGTTTCTCTCTTTTGACTCAAAACGATGTAACGACCAAAAATGTGAATTCTAGTCTGACCAGACCACTTGGCACCAGATCATTTGCCAAGTGGTAATTGATCTGGTGTCAACAGTTGAATACTAGAATAACATAGTACCTGAATGCCATGACAACAAAAGCAAGACGGACATTTTTTTTTTCCAAAGGGGAGGTAAGAAAACTAAGGTTTGCATGCATTTGAAAACTGCATTCTGGCATTTTAATTTGTGATAACTCAAGACAAACAAATATTTTTTGAATGTTGTTTTCTATGCAGGGTAAACAGAAACAGAAATTGGCTAAAGTCAGGAAAGGTAGGTCTAGCTTTATAGAAACCAGAGATTGTAAACTGGCTAGAAATCTCTTATTTGTGATGTGTGTGGTGGGGGAGGGGGGCAGGGGGCTCATCTTTTTTAGTCTTTGAAAAAAATCAGTTCCATCCACTTTCTATATCCACTTAACCCTTACAGGGCTGGTGTCAAGCAGTCAGTGTGTGAGGAGTGGGGTCAACAGACTGTCACAGAGCAGCAGAGAGACACACAGGAGACAAAACAACACTATTTCTGCAGTACAGTTCATTGTGTGTACATGCTGAGGTCATCCTAGATTTGTAGAAGTTAGAATACATTACAAAGCATGACCCTCTGGTTCACCTCTATGAGAAACTGCTAAGTTTCTGCGTTTTGGCAAAAGAGAAGAAAGAAGTGAAACATGTAGATTTAAACTGAAACTTTAATTTGGTGCACAGCTATTTTTTATCTTTTAGTTTTCCTGCTACTCTGAAACCTTTATTGATGTGCGTGAGACTGGGGGACAGTTGGTAAAAATGTTAAACTATATATTGACACTAACAGAAATGCTCAATACTCTATGCCATTTTTGTTACCGCAGCTAATGTTTCTTAAAGTTACAGGTTTCTTTCAATTTAGGTGCTCAATATATAATTTATTAAAATATGACATTATCTGGACATCATTAATTGGGGCAAAAACAAAAATTATAAGAGAATTCATCCTTTGCTTAAAAAACTATCATCTGTTATACAGAAATAAAAGAGTTAATCTCTTTTAAGGACATATGTACGATTTCTGTTCTGATAATTTTGCAAAAATGTTTTCTTTGGTGGAAAGCGACAGCAGCTGGGTAGCCTGATATGGTTCTGACTTTCTTTCTGCTCTGTCAGCTTCAGTCTGGTTTCACCATAACTTGTGTTACAATTAGCCACATGAACCTCCAGAGCCTTTGCAACTAATCAAAAGAGTCACACCGGTTTGCTTCTTTGCTTCACTCTCTAGTAGCTGACTGACTCATCAGATGATTAACTTTTTCCTGTGTTAATTCATCCTGCAGTAGAAAGCTTTGCATCATTACAACGAAGCATCCCGTTGTTTGGAACTTCGCACCTGGGAGTCAGATCTCGACAGGGAGCTCAGATTAACAAGGCTCCGCCACTGGGCAGTCTGTGATTTAAACACATAGCGTCAGCCCATGTCATCCGGGATGTTTATTGTCGCAGGGAAAATTTTCACAAATCTTTACATTTTTAAGTTGTTCTCAAACATCAGCTCTGTCGCGTTGGTGCAGCTAGCAAGTGGCATCTTCTGGAGTGTTTCTGCCACTGCAGTGGTGCCGCTGAAAAAAGCACCACAATTTGGGCGAATGTGAATGGGGTTGGTTTATAAATGATGGTCTAAATAAGTATGTTTGAATATTCAACTTTTTGAGTACAAATAATATCATTTGACAACCATACTCCTCCTATCAGAAGCGTGCCATGAGACGACACAAACAGCATGCTGCTCTTATCCCAGAATGAGCTAATGAAATATTCTCCCAATCAATTCTGACAGTCATATTTAACACATCATATTTTGTCACAGTTAACAAGCTAAAGCAAAGCTGCTAATCAAAACAAACCACGCAACATTTTGTTTGTTTTTTTTTTCTTTCAGATGCAGGCCCTCTTTTTTTCTTCCCATGTCTATTCATAAGTAGAACGGGACTCTGCTGCACAATTTAGGGACATTTTATACTATTTAGATAACCAAAGAAATAACAAAAGCAGTACAGATTAGTTCAGCCCAACACCTTCAAGTCAGATTCGTGTTTAATTCATCAGTACGGACTTGATCGCTTCTGCGTAGAATCTGAGTCACAGAGAGAAACGCAATGAGACGAGCAACACGGCTGTTGAAAGAGGAACACAGGCTATATGACAACCCTGGAGTTGTTTTTAACTAGACCACTGTCTCCTTGGTTAATTAGAGAGAAGGCAATGTGCACGCAACTTCACACTGTGTTTACAAGACTCTAAAAGTTTTCTCTCTGTTGCTGATTGGTGCAGATGTAATGACTCCTGCTAACATGTCTGCTCCAGTTTAATGCAAACCTCTGGTTCTTGAAAGGAGCGAGCATAGGAGTATAAAATTTTGTTACAGCAAATTAGCTAACTTTATCAGTTTAACCTGTGGTCTCACAGCTTGACTCTTTTCTACTTTCAACCTCAATAGTGTCTTGAGGTTTTAGCCCCAGTAACAGCAGCAGGTGGTCCCATATCAAGGGGTTTCACTGAGACATCATGTAGTTACAAAGGCGGGAGCGTGATATGGTGCATATGTATTACGACTGGGATGGGTTAGTTTCAGTTATTAGTTAATACATTTTATAACAGTTCTCTTCTATAAAGGGAAAGCACACACTTACCCAAAAATATCTCAAGCTGGATGTCCTATTAAAGTTTAAACACATGCTAAAATGCCCATTCAGTTAAACCATTCAGGAGATGGATTGTTAATTTCAGATTAGAATATTTAAATATTTAAATCTTGCAACTTTAGTTTTTTCCTCAGGTATGAGATTGTACTACTTCACAATTATACTAAACACAAGGATGCATTCACATCAATGCTCTGGCTGCACTGATCAGAAGTAAACACAAAATAAGGGATGCACCGATTTATCGGCCAATTTTCAGCAGCGAGTTTCTTAATTTCTGGGAGATCTGTGCTCAATCGATACTTAAATGTGAAGTTTACCTCAGCAAAGGTCTAAAAATCAACCACTGTGCTCTTCTTCTGCTTGACTGGTAGAAATAGACTCATATTCTATTTCCTTAACTGTTATGTTGCTGAAATGAAAGCTTCCCCTTTGTCTTTTCTCTTGGGAGAGCCAGTAAAATCCTTTTAATTCCCTGGCAGCTTTTTTGGAGACCAGGTGTCCACTTGTTTAACTATGTATTGATCGGATTTCTGCACCTCTTCCTCATATAACAGCAGAGAGGCTGACCTTTGCACTCAGTTTCCCATGCATGTTCATGTTAGGTCTTAAAGGAAAGGTCACTTGCAGGAAGTCCAAGAAGGAAGTTGCACAATTTGGTGGTTAAAGCAGCCAGAGCAGGCGATCAAGGATCAAGTGGCTTTTGGGATGAAGCAGCAGATGGTTGATGACAAAGCTGCTTGGCATGCATTACCATTTAACCAGGTGCATAGAAAGAGAGGAGGTGTGTTCATTTATTTCCTATGCTGCTCAAACTCATATGCATAAGAAGTGACTTCGGTTAAAATAATTTTGCAGGAGCAGGAGTCTGAATACACACACACACACACACACACACACACAAAAACAAACAAACTAGAAAGCTTTATTTACTGTGTAAGAAGCAAGTAAGCAACTATTTGCTTTTTCAACCTCAATAATCACATCACTTTTTATGAATAGCTGTAAAGATGTCTAAAAGTAATTTTAAAATTATGTTATAGCTAATGTAGAATTGTCATTCTATGTTAACTAAAACTATTATCCTTCTGAGAAGATATTTAATCCATCATTTTAGCAGTTATAGAGTCATGCCATTAGTAGATAGATGTTAAAAAATAGTTTTTTTTTCAAGCTTGTACTAAGCAATATCAAGCATTTATTTCCTCAAGTAAAATGCTGTTATATAGCAGACAGTAGGACGATAAATACAACTGTCGCCATAGGCTTGTTTATGGCGGATCATCAATCATGCTATTAACTGATCAACTTAAAATGAGCTCAATTTGTATATTTTTAAGGGAAATTGTGTTTACCGAGACTTCATAATCCATTGCTTTTGCTTTTAAGTGGTTGTTATTTCAGTTTTATTTATTGCTTTTGGTTGTCTTCTTTTATTTTGGATGTTTAAAATATTTTCCAGGTCTAGTGCCAAGTGTTCTTTACAAATTGAACGTTTACTGGTGTTTGACAAGGTGAACTTGCATCCTTATGCCTTTATCAATACATTGCTGGAAAATGATCTCAAAACAACAATGTTATTATTTTGTTAGTCATTTCTGGGACAGTTTATTGTCCAGCAAAATTTGTTATTGTAACAGGGAAACAATATAAGCCATTCACGTCTTTAGAATAAACATATAAAAACTTGTTTGACTTCAGGTTATTGATCAGAGATGAGTTCAAGTTTTATTGAAATTACAAAGAAAACCCTGATTACTCCAAATCCCATAGCAGTCAGGATGCATGATATGCAATGCTTACAAAGAAACAAAACACTTTTATGGAGGATTTCTAGAGAATTTTTCAGTATGGCTGATTTTTTATTGTTTTTTCTGAAAGAAATTTTCTATGTATCACCACACAGACCTAAAACTTAAACTTATTTACTTATTCATATCAAAAATGTCTCTATGATATGTTCCTCTGTGCTAAGGGTTTATCAGACTGAATGAGTATCATCAAAAAAGAAAACAATCTATTCTTGTTCTATGCTATTTTTTTTTTTTTCGTGACAACTAACCGCACAGCAGAGGTTCTTTCACTGTTATCAAGTTCCATTGAGCAAACAGGAAAAAACATTTTTGTAATACTGATTCGCTTAGTTATTCTGATTTCACAACAGACAATTTGAAAAAAATGAATATGCCTTTTTATATAGCGTATGTAAACATCTGGTTTCAGCTGTAAAGATAATTTGTGTCAATGTTGCCGGATGGAAAAATAACTTTGTCCTTATTAAAGTTATTACATTATTGATGTAATAACTTTGTCCTTTTAATAAAAACCCTTAAAAGGAAGGGTTTTTCTTAAATTATAGTCATAATGGTGGTTTAGGAAATTTTACAAAATGCATTGCTCTACAAACACAATGAGAAACTAGTCAGTGTCATGTGCTCAACAATTGCTTTCATTCTTAAGTTCAATTTCCTGCAAGCAGCACATAGAAGCTGCAGTGAATAACTTTGCAGCTCACATAGTTTGAGAAGTAGATCTAAATATAAGTTATGAATAAAATCTCTCATTAAAATGTATTTAATCCTCCTATAAAACCAAAAACGACGGTTGGTTTTCCATGTCCTCACAAACTGCCAAGAGCAATAACTCTACTTCACAATCCCCAGCACCGCAGCCAGACTCAAATATAAATTACTTTGACAAATAATTTTTTCCAAAAACCAGCCGCTGTGCCTAGACTCGAGCTCCGGCGGTGCAGGAGCGTGACTTAATTGCTGCGATGAGCCAGCATGACGGTCATTCAAACACAGAGATAAAGTGCTTCATTAGGGAACCATTAACGCAAAAGGAACAGCTTTAATAAAATGCATTTTTAGAAGGACGTAAAGGGGAAAGAGCTTCAGCAAAAACCTCGCAGATTGCCGCAAAACAGAAAGTCACAAGTTTTCCGTCAACAGACCTTTCACATCGCTTTTATCTCTGACATGTGATCGGGCTACTGTACCTCGTTCTAATCTTTTCTCTGCAGTCAACCTCGGCTATTAAAAGCCAGCCTGGGTAACATGAACACCGTGGTGCAGTCACTTGAGTCACTCCTGTTATTCCAACAAGCAGCTGTTGAGTGTTTCTCCTCAGCTTGGTGCCCAAAAACCCGGCCTCCACCAGGAGCATTAGCTGACCGGATGAAGTCTTTTTTTTTTTTTTTTTTTTTTTCTAAGAAAAACACTCAAAGGTTCCTGCTTTTTGAAGCAACAGCCAGATGTGACTTGGCAACCAAAAGCGATAGGCAACAGCTCAGAGACAATTTAACAGGCTTATATTGAGATTGTAAGTGACATTTGTTTGAGACTTCGGACACAAAGTTTCTCACGCATGCTTTGCTACTGAGACAACTGGATGATTCAAAGCTGACATGACTTAACATTGCCTTTGAGTAAACTATGTCCAGCTTAAACATTACGCTACAATGGTGAACACTTGCGGACTCACACACCAGTCATCATTTTAAGACCTGGATTGAAAACTGAAACAGAAAACCACAATTCATGAGGTAAGATTACGTTTATTCCCACATTTTTCACTTGGAGTGATTCAATTCCTAGCTTTTAAATATGCCCTAATATTGGCAGGTAAATGGAAACTTGTTTTAGCCACTTGATTTAATCACATCTCCTCATCTACAGCCTCTGTTGGGCCGATCTGTGCAAAAGCATCCTCACCACAGAACTGAAACGGCATCCATAGAGCAATGAGAATAACTTAAAGAGCTTCACTTTACTCGTGTGGTAGATAAACATGAAAGTGCATATCGTTCACAAAAACTTTGAAATCAGTGAGTTCAGTCAGGCCAAAGATACGTTTCCCTTTCTATTCAGAGCTGGAATGTGCTTGGGCAAAAAAAATTTCTGGGTAATTCAGATTTCTGCTTTGTGTAAAAACACTCAACACAGGCAGTTCTTCATCAGGCTTTGGTTCAGCAAAGGTATTTGGTCAGTGCTACTTCTGAGACAGATACCAGCTCCCTCTTAGTTACGGCACAGGACACAGAGATAACACTTTCAGCATAAAGGAACGAATAAACAATTTTACTCGCTTATTTGTTGACTGGTTGAATGAAAAAGTGACAAAATATGATTCTATCTGGCCGTTGCAGAAATACATGTAAAATAAATCAAGTTAGCAAATCAAAAACAACTAATCTCATATTTATGAAACTTAGTGAAAGTTCAACCAAATTTGAATCTTTATTGCTTCAACATACTCCATATTTATACTCCATGTAATTAAAATAATGAAATAGCAATTGCCGGGGGTAACCGTTCACTTACCAAAACTTTTACTTTTAATAAATTTTTAAAGCAACATTGTGCAGGAGTTATTTTTTCTGTTTTCTTTGCTGAGACCGTCTTGTCCTTCTCCTACACACCTGTTTTAAGAAATACCAGGGTAAAGTATCTTTCCCCTTTTTACAGCAGCAAAGCCAAGAGCACATGAAATAACCTATAGGCCTGGCAGACAACGCACTGCCTGATGGTTCTAGTCTTATTTTTGGCCCTCGGCCATAAAATTTGCTTATTTTCTTCCTTGCCTATCTGAAAAGAACAATTTTCAAATCCATTGCTGTCCCTTAAAATTAAGTCCCTTGTATTTCATTGAAGTTTGCCTGTGTGTGGGATAATAAGCCTCATTATCTTGCCAACAACGTCCTCGGTGACATGTTTTGGTTTTTCCTATGCTCCCGTGATGAATTTGGCTACTTTGCAGCTCTTTATCCTTGCTATGTTGTAATAAACTACAGAAACATGTCAGAGCTTATGCAGCTTCATCCACAGTATCTAATCTATCTCTCCAGAGTAGAATCCACTGCAATGTGTGTCAATACGCCTCTATACGATGTTGACATGCCCACTCTTTGCTAATTACATTTCGAAAAGGCATTGCTGTCTGCCGGTCGGTGCAGCTGCATTATGAAAAGCTGACATAACAATCCTGCAGGAATAAGTGTTGCGCACACACACCGCCAGAAGCCTTGAAAAAATCAAAATGAGAGGCACAAGAAGACCTCTTCATGTCAGCTGCATGTGTGTAATTTCCTCCTCCTTCAGCCAACCAACTTCCATTTCACACACACACACACAATCATATAGCACTCTATCTAGATGACACTGGACTCTGCCTGGGGTGACCTCGGGAGCAAACTTGCCACTAATGTGATCTGACAAGTCCGCTACAAGAAAGTGCTAACAGAGCAGTATAATGGGTAAAAGCACCCCTGCCCTCATTCATACCTCAGCACTTTCACCTTAGCCCAAGTCCCAAATTTCTGAAGACAAATGAGGGAAGACATTGTTTGGGTTGTGGCTGTGTGAAAAAAAAAAAAAAAAAAAGAAGTCTTCAGATATGAAGAGGACTCAAAACACTAAAGGACAGGGTCATAACTCTGCAAATAACGCAGGCTGACCAGAAAATTTAACTTCTTCTGCCATTTTGCCTCCTCAGGCTCCTGTGTCTACGAGGGATGTAACGAGATCTCACGATATTAAAACGCCACATTATTTCTTGTCTAAGCGAAGCCTGTCAGCACACAGCTTCTTCTGCAGAAATACTGTTACTTTGAAGGTGAATGCTTTAGGTGTGACGCCTGGTGTCAATGTTGGAGACTCTTATTTTGATGGAGGAAAAGGAGGAAGTAGCTTCCAGTTACCCTGCTGTGATGACAGAATCAACAAATAATGTCTTCCTGCCAGGCAACTAATAATGCCAACTTAGACAAGCACAAAGTTACCACCAATTTTTAAATGTTTGCTAGGTAAGACGTCTTTGCCGGAACACAAAAGCCATTAAAACTCTTAAATGTGTCCTTTTCAAATTTAGGACTAAAAAAAGTCTAAAATATTTACAGACTTTCTAATTTAGGTAATGTTTTAAGTTACGTTTAATGTTTTAAATTATTACTGGTCCTTCAGAGTCTTTTTTTTAAAAATATCTATCTAGTGATGGATTGCACAATGTCTCTACAAAGTCCTGAGTTGTCCTTGAACTTCCAGCGACACAAAGACAGTTGCAAATTGTCACCCTTCTATATCACCTGAAGAACATTCCCAGCATTAAAGGACTAATGTCCCGACATGATCTGAAGAAACTCATCAGTTTTGTGATATGACTGTATCCTCACACTCCTAAATTGTTTACTAAACAAGTCAGATAGCAATAATACCAGCAGGACCATAATAGAGGAATAATTACTGACACCTATTTAAAATTGTGATCAAACCTTTCCTCTGGTGTTCATGAGATGACAGCTGGGTGTATGAGCAATACCTGGTGATGATTAAAACCAGACTTCCTTCTGCTCCGCGTCTCATTTGAGATGAGTGTTGCTCACAGAGACCTACACCAATGCTTGAGGCATGTGATCTGACAAGAAAACCTTAGAAATTATTTTAATAAATTATTTTAATCTACGAAAGAGTAATGCTGTCCTGTTGGCAAACAATCTTTTGCCAACAAAGGGGGCGGATGTTTGAGCGTTCCTCCTTGCAGAACGTCTCTACAATGTCCTGAGTTTTCTCCATAGTTCACTCCACAGATAAAATGGGGAGTTTACACCTAGAACTTGAGGTGGACAAGGACATAGCTTTGTGTCTGGTGAATTATTTGCGTTGATATGTTTTTATAACAAATTAAGCAAACTGGGGGGGAAATGGCAGAATCTACCTATTTTTATTTTTTTAAGACAAGTTTGTTTGTTTTTTCTTCTGCTAAAGACATGTGTACATTGTTTTTTTTTATTTTTATGTTTGTCACCACAAGTTGAGTGGGAGCATCCATGTTGATGTCGCCGCATAGCAACCAAGGTCACAAAAATCTGGGCTCCACGTTGATATCTATAGAGGGTCCGGGAATCCCCCAGTGGACGGGTACAGATGGCAAAATGTATTTACTGTCAGAGCAGACAGTAAATGTACCGACATAGGACTTAAGACTAAAGAAGATCAATACCTGTCTGTCTGACTTAAAATGCATGTTCTCTTGTAATTCCAATATTGAACATAGGCTGAAAGAAATGGCAACTCTGCGTCACATCATGTTTAAACAGGAAGTCGTTAATTACAAATTAAGAGTTCCTAGACACTTAGACTAACTGAAAATACAACTGAGAACATTTACATCTATGTTACAGAAATTGTTAATAATTCCCCTATAATTTTGCTAATGACAATTATTATATAACATGTTTTTTTTCTTCTTCTTTTATGTGTGAGATTATCCAACAAAAGATTAATTTATTTTTAAGATTTTAACAAATTCTTACCAGGCCCTGCAAAAAATGTAAAGAGCTCTGTGTACGCAGGTTAAACCTTATATTTACCTCTGAAAAAAAAAATTATTATTTTTTTTTAAAGTTACCATACAACATCATTTCAGCAGTGACAGTATGAATAATTCATCTGCAGTCAATATGGTCTTGGAGTGTTTTACTCGTGCATAGTGTGAAAGGGGGAACTAAGGGGAGGAGTCAAGCCATAAGCAACCGGAGTATTCAGACATGTGATGTCAACATCGCTGAAGTTACAGATTCTTCAGCAAACTAGAGTTGAGCAGGAGCAATAAGGAAGTAATGAAAGCAAGGCAAGGCAAGACAGGAAGAACAAAAAAAGCCCATCTGCTTCCTGTTCGTCTGTCCTTCCTCACGCAGTCATCTCTATCTGCAGTTTGCTCTTTCAGTTCTTCCAACAGACTGTGCTATCTGCTGGGGGAGGTAACGCACAGCAAGGCTACCCAGCTGTTATGCTTCGCCTTGCGGGTAAGACAGGGAGGTCAGAGGACCTCTGGCCTGTCACCCAATGTGATGCAGTAACACCAGCCTCATGCCAAAGTTGGAGCCGGCAGCACAGCCTGATGTTGCTGCTGTTCCCCCCCCCCAACCCCCCCACCACCCCGACTACAGGACCAGTTTTCAGCATGCATGATCTCTCTGCCTGGTTGGCTAGCATGGTAGGTGGAAGTAACTCCACTGTCCTTGCACTGGGCCACCCTCCCCTCACCCCCACCACCACCATCCTACACATACATTGTGACTGCTGCAGTCCTGAATCCTTTTCCACATCACATTACAACACTACATGTAGTCGCTATATTTAACCGTGTGCTTTTCCAGAGGCAGCTCAGTTTTTTTTTTTTTTGGGTCATTTTGACGTCAGCGCTGATGTCAGATAAGCATGTGTGTTGAGGCTTCACAAAAACAAGGTGATGATTTGTAGGAACTGTACTTTCATATTTAATATTTCTGGTGCATTCTGATCTGAGTCAAACAAACACCAGTGTCAGCATTTGGAAGAACTCAGCTGGAATCCACCTTCATTCTCACTTATTTTTTTTGCCTCCCCAAATCCTCCCCCGCCCCCCCCCAAAAAAAAAAGAAAACGTGCAAAAATAAAAAGCAGCTTAAGCTCCAGAAGGCAACATCTTGTTTCCATGGAAACACAAAAATTGCCCCTTCATTTTGGGACACACTAAGAGGTTGTTTGTGTTGTTTACATAAATAACATTTAAAAAAAAAAGTCTTTCTCTGCACACAGCGCCTCAGCAGGTGAGCAATCGTCTTCAAAGCACAATCTGCCGACATTGCACTCGACTTCTGACAAACCACTAAACTCTGACCATAAAATTAGTCAACACCTCATCCTCTTTATCAAACTCTTCCCCCCACCAAACGCCAAGCATCTGTCAGCGCACTTGTGATTAACACTCAGACCAGGACTGAGTAACACTGCCAAAGAAATGAGCTAAAAGAGAGGACAGTGCTGTGCTCAAACTCTTTATTTGCACTGCAGAGCAGCCGCGCAGAGTGCTGGCAGCAACACTGCGATGACAGAGATAAAAACAGCACTCTCAGGAGAGACAAGAGAAATCGAGGTAAAGAGGTGAGAGGCGATGAATGCTCCAAGGAGATGTTGGTTTAACACCCAGACAATCATTCTGATGTGAAGCCCTTGCAAGGCTGCAGCATGAAATTTTCCCTGGAAAGGAAAATAAAATTCAATCACTTGTGGTTTTGAAGTAAATATAAGGACAAGAGGTGAGCCGCAGGGGAAGCAAGAAAGGTTAGAGGTCTGGGGAGATGAAAAAGAAGAGGTGGGCGATTGACTATAAAGGTGACTCATTCCGTACCGTGTCACACTTGTGCAATGAGTGGCTGGGGCAACCTGTGATGAAAACACAGAGACCAGAAAGTGACACAACGAGCAATAAGCAAGGAGAGAACTGGTGGAAATCTAAACCTAACGATCTGATGTTCATTCATGAGGTCAGACATGGGTCAGTGCATTGATGCTTGTTATGGTTTGTCAAAGCCCTCTTGGAGCAATTTTGGTAGGACAGCTGCTTCAGCAATTTTCTCTAGTGATTTGTGTTTTCTCCATTTGTGTTTAGTGGTTCCCTGGCATCCCAGAGCCTCAGAAATGCTTTTACAGCCCTTTCCAGACTGGTAGATGTCAATGACTTTGTTTCTCGTGGGTTTTTTAATGCCTTTAGAGCAGGATATGATGCGGTGCCTTTTGGAATCTTTTAACTTGTTTCATGTTGTCAGATCTACTCAGATCATTTCTTTATTCTGCAGCTCTGGCAGAAACTAAGCCTGTGGAACTGAGTTGGGTTAAAAGCAAATGCGGATAATTTGTACTAATCCATTAATTGCTTTTGAAAACAGAATGCGTTTGATGAGCTGAAACATACATTGACAACTTAGACCCTTCCCTTGGCCCAAACATTTTCAAAGCACTGTTAATATTTCTAAATCCAGCGTGTTCCACGGCAGAAGTTGAAAGCTCAAAAGGATAAGACCTAATTTTTCAGTAACATGGGTTATCCTTCCTGACATCTACTGAAGCCAGCTGTCCGTCAATTGACTTCTTCGTCAATTTAATGGTCTATTCTATGAATGCATGCATCCTTTAAATATTTTGTCATGTTTCTGTGCTTCCTCTCACTTCATCTTTAAAGACCCAACATATAATGAAAAAAGCTAACTTTAAAGTTATCCCTTCTCACTGCTTCCAAATGCAAAAAGTATTACAGAGCAATGCTATAAAGGTAAAAGCTGATTCCAGTAGACAGACTTTTTTTTTGTTTTGTCCATTTTCCCCTCTTTTAGAATAGCAAACATCGTTTCAGGTATTGCATAGTTATCGCTTTCTCATCTCCAAATCTTCCAACACTTCCACAACTGCAAATTGCAGGAGGCGACGGAGCAAACTCAGACTTTCAGAAGGAGCAAACAGGTGCAGGCTGAAGCATAATACACACAATCCATGTGTACAGGCGTGTGCTGCACCACGGCCTTGGCCTTGTGTTTGCAGACGAGCCATCTCTGACAACACAGCAAAGGGAAACTCCCCCAAAACAAACTCATGTCTGAAACACGAAACCTACAGCCAGTCGCCCCCATCAGCTATGACTGCTTCTCAGACAGCCACAGTAATTTACATATGCATCAGCACAACTTCCACAGGTGATTCATTTTGACTCTGAGTAAAAATGTAAAAGTAAATTGCGTGGCCATAATATGAAAAAGTAACTTTTGTGTAAAAATAAATAAGTGTTCTTATTTGACTGTATTGTTTATTAAAATATAAAAGACAGAAACTGAGAAAAGCCCAAATGAAGAGCATTAAAACACTAATATCATACAAAATACGCAGCAAAATGGGCTCAGGCAAACAAAAGATTATTTAAGATCACGATTGATATTTTTTTGTCTAGTTTAATATTTTACTGCTTTCTTTTTGCTTTGCATTGTTTTCTCCAACATTAACTATTTGACTTTAAATATACTGAATAACAATCTCTAAAGCTTTAGTTTAAGATGGGTTTGTACCTGTACAACTGCAGTTTTCACTCCTTAAATCCCTCAAACATATGTATATCTATGTTTCCTTTATCCATTTCAAAATATTTCCTCAAAAAAAAAAAAAAAAAAAAGAACTGCAAGGCTGTATTTCAAAATGTGCTGCTCAGACTATTTCCCAACTCAAACTCTACTCAGAATGCAGCTCAAGCTCCAACTGCCCTGAGAACGGTTAAGGACAAGAACGCTTCCCTTCATAATTGCAGTGTGAGAACTAGTGCTGGATACTGTGTTGAATCACAATCATTAGCACAACATCAGTGTGTGTTATCCTGCAATTCCAAAAGACTGCTTGGATGCGATCCTTGATAGGACACTGTGTTTCATTTTGTCATCCATTCACAATTTGGATACCAGCAGTATATTTGGCCAGGTGGTTTAATCCTAGCTGCCTTAAATTGATCTATAATTATCCGTCCATCCATTACCTACACCCGCTTGTCCATGCAGGATCACAGGCAGACTGGAGCTTATCTGCAGCGGTCATTGAGCGTCAGCTGGACAAGTCGCCAGTCCAGGCTGTATCACCTCAGAGACACAGAGGACAAACTCAGACCTATGGACAATTTGGAGAAACTACTCAACCTAACAGCCATGTTTTTTTGTTTGTTTTCTGTTTTTGTTTTTTTGGCTGTGGAAAGAAGCCAGACTACCCACATATGCATGGGGAGCACATACAAACTCTGTGCAGAAAGATCCAAGCCTGGGATTCGAACCCAGAACCTTCCTGCTGAAAAGCAAAAGTTCTACCAACTTGTATATGTTTTTGATAGAGTGAGGTTTGTGAACGCATAGCGCATAACAGACATTGAAGTGTCAATGAGCCATTTTCTCTAACATGAAAGCAGAGCGTTTTTTTTTTTACAGTTCAAAACTGAACATGGAGACGAGAACAGGAGCACAAGCCACGGTTGATCTTTATCTCTGAGTGTCTTAAGAACACCACTTGAGCAACTGTCTGTGCCCAAGATGAGCTGGCATTTGGCATGACTGAAAGAATCCAGGAGGTTTTAAATAGGTTACAGAGACAGTTGTGAAAAACACTGCACTGGGCGCAGATATGAAATGAAATGAGTACACGGCCAGGCTGAGAAGAAGCTCTGCAGTGCTTCACAAATGAATCAGATGCCTTGTCAGAAGCTAATATACTCCGCAATACTCTGCTCATCACTTTTGCATTGACTCAACATTTAGAGATAACCATGTGCTTAAAGACAATGCATTTTAACACTCATCTGCTCAAACTAGACGCTTGTTCAACACTGGCTTGCATTTATGTGAAGCTTCTTTCCAGTCAGTCACATGTCGAAAGGCTGAAAGCAGACAAGATGCAAACAGGCTGTGGAAAGCTTTAAAAGATTGACACACACGATCTTAATACGTAAAACATTTTTGGGTTTTTTTTTGGGGGGGGGTTTACAGACAGATATAGTGATTGTAAAAAACCAAAAAAGTTGGTAAAACATTTGATTGAACTTTTATTTGTCAACATATAATTAATTAAAGATCTTGTTCCCACTGATCTTGGATTTGCAGTGCCTTATGAAAGTACTCGTAAACCTTTCACAACTTTTGTCAGTTTACAACGCCGTATTTCGATGTGTTGCATTGGGATTTTGGGTGACAGACCAACACAAAGCAGCTCCTCGTAATCGCAAAGCGAACACAAACTTACAAGGTTTTCAATTTTTCTTACAAATGCAAATCAGAAAAGCACGAACCTCTGATCTCCCGGAAGAGGGAAAGCTTTTACCACAGCGTAATTGCTCCCACCACCATGCATCATTTTGGGGATGGTGAGACAAGATGCTTGACTACAATGAACAGCGAGACGAATACATCTGCAAAAACAACTAATTCTATCAAACATGGCAGTGGAGAGCTGGTGATTGGATGCTGTCCATTACGGAGTAGGTGTTGAACTATTTTCATCAAAGTTTTCTCAAATCAAATGTGATTCTAAGCCCAATTTGAGATCATCACAACAGGACAATGATCCAAATGAACAAGGAAACTATAGGTTACTTTTTTTACACCCTCCTAGACTTAGAGCGGCTTAGATCCATCCATCCATGAGAGAATAGCCTTTAATTTGTGTTTATAATATGATTTATGACTTTATACGTTGTTTAATTTTCGCTGAGCATATACTTTTTTAATATGTCCTTATGAGTAAAACCTTGGAAATGAAAATATCTGGCCAAATAGAAAGACTTATTATCTCTCGGCAAACAGCAGAAAAATCTGCAAAAGCCTTCATGGAAAACAGATATGGATTTACAATAGCTGGGATGTGACAACAGCTAAAATGTCATAAATAACAGCAGCCGGATTGATAGCAGCCTGTGATTAGTCATTCAGATGTCGGCAAAACATTTTATTATGTCTGTTTGCTCCACATGGCCAACAGCAGCCATCGAATGGGGCTTTCTGGATGAGCCAGGATCCATTACTGCAGTCTGTAAATCCACATATTTCCAACAAACAGCCAACGTTTAACAAGTCAGAGCAGCGAGTTCATGTCACAGCTCTGTGAACCCCACTCCCACTCCAGAAACCTGAGGTGTAGGAAAACTTTACCCCCCCCTCCAACCTCTACCCCCAAACTTTTCCTGCCTGTGTGCACACATTTGCAAGGATAAGAGCTTGTTAATTCTGAGGTGGGCTGAATGGCAGCACTGTGTATGTGTGTGCTCGAGCAGGAAGGAGGGCAGCCTGGGACCCCAGGCACAACTCAGCGCAGCACAAAGATCGGCTCAGTGCTGCTGCTGTCGCACGAAAGGGAAACGCTAAAAAATGAGCAGTTTGCAGGAGTCTCACAGCGTCTGAGCAACCGTGGGATCTATGTGAACAAAGCAAGAGTGCAGTATCTCCCATCAGTCAGGTGGGTACAAAAGCCTCCCTGGTGGTATCTGTGAAGCAAATCCATCTCTGACTACACAGCTAACACACACAGCTTGTGTGTGATTCTATTTTTCCAAAGCCACAAATCTCAAGACGTACAGTGTTGAGGGTACGATATCGTTTCAGGCATCAGAACTAATGAGAATGCACTGTGTCGGCATGTCAAACACGAGATAATAGGACAATTTGGGCACAGCGAGAGAAACTCGTGAGCCTCTTTACCTCCTTGACCTGTTCCCGACATGATAGATCAGACGGCAGAGATAAAGACAAAAAAAAAAAGAGCTGTGAGGCTCGTATGACTTTTGGAAGGAGCATTTTCAAAAAAGGAAAATGAAATGTTTTTGTTGCATGAGGTCAGGTATTTTTACGACCAAATCTTTAAAACAAATATGCTTTTGCGGAGCCCAGTTTAAAGGCAAAAACAAATTACTTTACAGTAGAGATGCACCAATCACTACAGATACCAAACTTTCCACTTTTCCTTAAGCATCTGACTTGCCAAGTTGGACGCCTCCTTTCAAAGGAGTGTAGAGCATAAAAGCAAAAATGTGCTGCAGCCTATTTGAAAAATGAAGTAGTTTAAACCCAACAGAAAATGAGGGAATATCAAGACATTCCCCATTTTTCAGGCAGCTTTTTCAGGCCAATACTGATTTCCAGTTGTCTTTGACATTTAATTATGCAGATTGTAATTTTGATAGATTCATTATTTTTTTAAGACAGTAAAACTTAAAAATAAAAATGAAATTGTTGCACGTTCACTGGCAGAGATAGGAAAACCAGATAGTGAAATTCAACAAATCCAGTTTATGCATCAAAAATATGTTCACACTAATTTTTATCACACTTTTAGTAAGATCAAAAAAGTGGATCAAAGTACAAGCCATTTATGATTTGACCTCCCTACTAAGAGTCCCAGCTAAGAGGTGAAAACTGGTTATGATCTCCAAATGATCGATCAGTGAATCTCTAAGAAATGTGGATAATTGCTTCGTTTTCCATTGGTTTCCATTCCACTTCTATCAAAGAGTCTGCTGAAGTTTTTTTTTTTTTTTTTTTTTTTTTCCAACTGATTGTATTGGGTTGTACAATATTATTTTTAAATTTACCCCTTTATGAACTGGAAAAAAAAATTAATCATACCATTCACAAAAAAAAAATAAAATCTTTCTTCTCTGAACCAAATAATTAAATTCATGTCCCGAACATACACAGTAAAAAAAAAAAACACTTGACAGGTGAAATTAGGTTATTATCTTGTCACAAGGCAATGATCTTCTGAAAATTTGCAGGAAATCACATGCATGTTACTTTGATGGATACCAGCCTGCATAGCTTTTTGAGACCTCAGCTGAAAGTGGATGAGAACAGACAGAGAGGAGAGTAGAGACAAAAAAAAAAGCCACAGTGGAGCCAGAAAGCATGATCAGACACCCTGTTAAAGCCATTTTCCATTCAGTAAAACACTTTCAGAGCTGTTAAACAGTTTATACAAGCTACCATATTGTTTGAATCATGACGGAGTAGCCAATTAAAATCTGACACATTCATAGTTGAATTTATATGAACTGTTCGTAAAGCAGTATCTTATTTTTTTTCCACATAAAAATCAGCTAGGCATGCATAAGCTTCTGTACATACGTGAAATAAATAATAAAGTAGTTGAAATGCATCATACCAAGATTACATTTTTATTACTGTGAAATGTGGATGTGAAAGCACTTTGCTTTTAAAAGATGCTCTAACACTTTTGGGCATGGAGGAAGGAGTCAGGAACTTTCAATTTGTAATCCATGACCTTCTGTTTCCCTAAAGTATATGTACAATATGATGAAGACGCCCATTATTATTAGCTACTCTTCAAAAGTAGCAAGATAAGAAACCGTCCGATAATGTGTGTTGATTTCCACCAATCAAAATATGATGCAAAGAAAATAGCCTAAGAGTAAAGACTAATCACTGTTTGCTTTGACTCTGAACATGTCTCAGAGTAATTTATTCTTAAAAGAAAGTACTACAGTATCTGTATGCGAGAAATGGTTTTCTAGTTTTCTTTAGCTGAACTACAAACTGAAAGCTTCCTCCATTATCACCCTGGCAAATGAATGCTTCTGTTTTTATTTCACCTGTGCCTTTGAACAAAAAAAAAATAAATAAAAAATCTAGAAGTGGACAAAGCAGTCAGCTGACGTGAAGCAACCTGGATCGAGTTATTTTCAGTCTAAGCAAACTTCACCATAAGAAGAGCCAGTGAAAAACTTCAAACTTTCAAATCTGCCTTTTTCCAATCAGGCAAGGCACAATGCCTCAGTCGATTATGTAGCAACAACCTTCCTTTCTGAACGTGTTACTGAGTGAAGGGAACCTAAAGGAGGTTTTAACGTCGGTTATCGCTCTCTATGATCCTGGTGTTAAAAGCATCACAGGTGTCACCCCTCTTAACTGCTAAATATATATTTTTTTTTTATTTGTTGTCCGGGCATTTAGATTCTTTTAAAATGTATATATTTCTTTTAATGCATAGCTGCTTCTGCTGGCTGTATTTCATTGTGCTTATTTACAATTTGACGACCAGACACAGATTGTTTTAATGATCATTTCTAATGTAGGACAATATATAAACCAAACAAAATGAACCCTTTAGTGACCAGAGTTTCATAAAGCCCGCCTGCATTGATTTTATGGCTGCAAACTTTTCAAAAGTGTGCAATGAGTAAGTTCTCCTGTTGCTTTTTCCAATATAATTTTCAGTATCTGTAACTTGTTGTTTTTTTTTTTTCTCCACTACGGAAAAACAGATAAAAAGGCAAAACCACCAACATGTGCAATATCCCATCTGACAGGATGGTCATAAGGGGGTTGATATATTCAGTTTTACAAAAGACCAACTTTTATTTATTTATTTATTTTTAACTAATGAAAATTTTCTAGAAGAACCAGGGAACAAGGCCGGCCACTTCCCTGAGGTGCTACGGTTTAATGAGGCCTCTGAACACTTTGGTATTATAATCACAAATCAGGCAAAATTATGCATTTTTAATCGAATGCTTCGCCAACACAGTAATTATTTAAAACATTGTCCAAAACACAAACAGACCTCTCGGAAATAATTGCGTCTTCATGTATTTTGCAACAGTTAAGTGTCTTGACTATTTTATCAACTTTGTTCACTTTGGTCATTATTATAAAAAACAACCCTGCAAATAATTTAAGTGCATCTTTAGAAAAACATGCTTATATCCAATTAAACAACAGACATGGGCCAGGAGAAACGACAGCTGCATTATTTTCAGTTTCAGTTGAGAAAAATCGCAAAACCATTTTTTACAGCTACACTATTAAAACTGGTCTTTTGATACATCTTGTTTCAACGGGAGTAAAATTAATAGCGAATATCCCCTTTTTAATAACTGCATCCACTGACAGGGAGGGTGCTGGACTGCAAGAATTGTCCAACTTTTGAAGAACATCTTCAATCGTAGCTGCACTCATGACAACTCAAACAGACGGGCTGGGAGTTAGAGTTCAGCTTCATCTCCAGCTCTACCTCTCATGGCCACAGGAATGAAAGAGGGTCGATCACCAAGTTCACAGCCAGCCAGTCGAGCTTCCCCAACGCTTACAGACGTCTTTCTCCACGAAAGACGTCTGTAAGCTTGAAAAGGATCCCTGTGGGTGAGTGTGAGTCAACATTTTCATAAGATCCGCTCATTTACATTTTTATTGCAACTTTTTGAAGGAACGGCTTATTAGACAAAAAGGAAACGGAACAACATATTTTGTTGTTGTTTTTTAGGTTCTGGTTGAAGTTCCAGGGAAGGACGATGTTGAAAAGGGAGACAGATGCCACATGAAGAACAATTAAACTAACTTACTGTGCAAACATTTGCCAATAACGGTCTTAGGATTGAAACATGCAGTGACTCAAAAAGTGCAGCAATTTCTATTTCAATTGCTGCTCAAGGTCAGCAATTGCAATAGAAGTAAAATCCGCTTTTTGAATATAAAATAGAATAGCCAAAAGAGGAAAGTAGGTGTTTTTATTTTTAAACAAAGCTACCATATTTTAGGAAATATTATCTGTAGTTATTTCCAAGTTGATTATCTATGTATATTTGATACATTTGTCTATATATCTGAAGCACATTCGTATGCATACTGAATCTGAAGCACATGTTTCTCTTGCATGTTTTGAAATCGCTAGAAGAAAAAAATTAAATAGTCAAAATTGGAATTGTCAGGTCAGACTTTAGAGAAAACCATGACGTGCCGTTGGGCAGGAAAATTTTGATTGGTTTGGCACCAACGGTTTCAATGTCCTAATCAAGACAAGAATCCTGATTAAAGTATTGAAAATTATCTTTATCAGCTCTGTATCATCTGAATGAACTGAACTATCAATGCCTAGCATCTGACCTGGTCTGTCCACGGCATTCACAGTGCGTATAACTGCGGAGAGCAGCTGAAACACTAAATAATAAATCTTCTGACTTTCAAAGCACAGTCCTAAGCTTAACGGGTGGAGAACAGTTTTTCTTCTATGAGTTGTTACCTGGAGCCGCACTGAAATATGTTTCAAGCAAAAATGACCAGCAAGCCACACAAAAGTTAGCTTAGAATGGAGCAAACCTCTCCCTGATCATCTGAAGCTGTTGTTGTATAAGCATCTAAAAGATATTGCTGCCCATGTAGAAACTTATCTTGTGCAGCTTCCAAAACATCACGGGCACGTAAGTGTTTATAATGATAAAACGTAATGTGGTACTTCACTGCACTTCACGTCTATGTTTTAAATTGGGACTGCATGATATCTGGAGAAAACAAAATTGCACTATCGTTACTAGATTTTCATGATGATAACTGTTATAAATAATCTACTTTTTCAATGTTTTGTGCAGCTCTATTGATTCTATTGCAGTAATTGGCTCCAACATGCTTTTCTCCAATGATAATTTTTACATTACTCAGATTTTAGGGAGGAGGGACGAGCAACATAAAAGAATTCATTTTGAGACATCTTTAGTGTCTGTTGATGTCTTTGTTTTACTCAACAAATTTTGAGTTGATACATTTTTGAAATTTATCAACTCAAACTCTACTTTCTCATTTCTCAAGTATCGCAAAAACGCACAGTAGACGCACTCTTCTTGCCAAAAACATTATGACTTGTCAGAAAAGTTTTTTTTATGAAAAAAAAATGTCTTGAAGGCAATTCAAGTAAAAAAAAAAATACTCATAATTTTCTTATATGATGCCTTTGAGTTATGAGCTCCACTTTTAATACATTTCAGTTTGCAGGCTTCTGCGATGCCTGTCCCTTTATTTCAAATCTCTTGGACATTTGACATGTTGGTACCAGGGACAACAGCCTCAGTGCTCACACAAAACATGAGTGCACAAAAGTTTTACTCAAGAGTCGACACGTGTCTCAACCTCCTTCCTCCGAGAAACAATCCCACAACAGCAGCCACTGACTGCAAAAGCCAGAGGAGGAAAAAGAAATCTGCAGAGCTAAAGGATGTTTCAGAGTCTACTGACTCCAGATCTGTTTGAAACACCATCACTAAAACCCGGTAAAATGCAGAAGCAAGTCGGATCATTATTAGCAGAGCACATTCGTAATGCAGTAACATCACACAGATGTTACATCACCACTCACCTTTTTCACTGCCATGCAAGAAGAAAAATGTGACCAAAAGCCAGAGGCCCAACTCTGCTCAGCTTAATATATCATTTTTAGATAAAAAAAAAAAGTTTGCTTTTACTTACAATTTTGAGGAAAATTTGGTAACATAACATTGTGTACATAGATCTTTCTTATGATTACAACATGAATAAGTAGAACAAATAATCCGTTCTTGGGCTGACCTATAAAGTTGTTAAGTCCTCCAATTATGTAGTTAGAAACCAATCCAATACTGAGTCACTAAAGTCTAATTGCTGCAGACATGATCTTTGATTTATTTATTTATTTATTTATTTATTTATTTATTTATTTTTGTCTTGTATCTGCAACAAAATACTTTAAAATCAACATTTCAAACATGTTCATGTATAACAAATGTAATTTTAGCCTTGCCAATCTGGAAACAAAATGACAATTATTTAAGACAAGAATACTGGGGTATACCTCATACAATACAATTACATTTTGCCAACCTTACTTGGTGGGGTCCCTAAATGTCTGCTTAGTTCTACTATGCCTTCGTCTGGCTGTAACTGTCAGTTCTCATCTATCGACGAACATCGAGCTGTGGGATTTTGTGTTATAAAATTAACTCCGCTGTTAAAATGAACCTGCTTCTTCGCCTGCTGGCCATCAACAAACAAAACTTAAAGCTTTGAGGCCTTTATTTTCTCCAGTTCCTGACCCGGCTCATCAACAGGTGTGCAAACTTCAGCGCGTCTAATCTGATGTCCGTGCGTGGAAGCGGTGAGATGAACTTACACGAAAGCGTGGTAGATGAACGCCCAGGTTCTGGGTCTCTCCAGGACGTTGTATAGGTAGTTTTGAAGCCGCCGGTAGCGCACGTTTCTTCGGCCGCTCTGGGCGCTGTACACCAGCGGCTTTCCCAGGAGGCTGAGTCGAGCTCCCTGCTTCCCTGCCAGGCTGTCCGAGCCGCGACCGCCAGCGGCGTTGGTGCCGCCGCTGGCTGTGGTGGTGGTGGCAGAAGGGGACAGCAACCCATCTCCCGCGTTGTTCATCATCATCTTTCGTCCGGACTCCACATCTTTTACGCCGTAGCCCTCGTTATGATGCCTGGGTGATGCTCTCATCCAGAGCCCGCTGCCTCCACCTCCGCCTCCGCCTTCGTCTCCGCTGTGGTTCCTGGGCATGGCATCACCAAAGCTGGCAGCAAGTGCGCGGAGGGTCTCCAATCGTGTCCGATACGCACTACAGTCCTCTCTGCACGTGTGAGGCGCTTAGCTGAGAGCGAGAGCAGCTGCGCCCGACACTGGCCCGGCCCGGCACACTTTCACCGCCCTCTTCCCCCCTTACATCAACATCCTAGTGTACACAAATACCCGGCGCGCCTAAAAGGTGTCCACATGTGGCTGTCTGTTAGTGACAGACCGCAGGGTGTCCGTGCTACAGCGAGGCGAGATTCATGTTCCGCTGCGCTCTGCTCCGCAGCCTGTTGCGAGACAGCGGCAGATGCGCATTAGTTCTGTTCTCTCTGCATCACATTTGTTTCTGCTTTTCATTTAGGAATAAAGGCCTCCTGACTCCAAGTTTCTTTGTTCTCAGGAGGAGGAGGAGAAGGAAGCGCGCCGAGGCTGATCTGATGCAAATGAGTAACCGTCGCGTTTATGCTTATTTCCCACTAAAGTTCCGGACTAAACTTAGAGCCTGTAAATTAATATGCATTTTATTCGAGCTTATGTTTGGTGTAGAGAATTTGCAGCATGCAATGTCAAATATCACACTTTCATTTTCGACCTCGGATTGTATTTATCTTTTAAACAATGCAACACAAAAGTGCTGGATTGCTATTATTATATTTTTTTTATATATATTTTATTGCCACGCCACATGTTTGCAGGATGTGATTATGAATGACATCCTCTTTCTGGTTCATTTATTTATGTCGTGGAGTCACTATTAAAATATGGGTTAAAAAAAAAAAGGCTGTCAAGAACGGAAAACACTTCTTTCATTTGAAGTGAAAGTTTTAGGGGGAAGGAGGCGTCGCGGGGGGAACCTTAGCGTCAGTTATGCCTCCGCGTGTGAACTTCCTCCTCCTTACTCGTCGACGCCGCTTTTGTCGTGTCTGACTGGTTCCTATATTCTCTCGGCATCGACCTGACCTTAATGATCATCGCGTTTCTAAGAAGCAGATCTCACACAGCGTCTAAGAAGCAGATCTCACACAGCGTCCTGTCGCAAAAAAAAAAAAAATCAACAACAACGCAGTAATCTGCTTGTAATGAGTGGCGCTCAGGTGCGTTCTGAGTTTATTGCAGAGAAAGTGCAAGAGACGATTCCTCCTCCTGCCGGATTTGGTCTTCTTACGAAACGACGCCATCTGCTGGTGGCTGACTTTCTGTTCAGGCTCCACTGACTCAAGTTTGACAAAATCCCAAGACACCAAGAGCTTAAAAAAAGTGTGTGTGTGTGTGGGGGGGGGGGGGGGGTATCAGTACAACACCTATTCCTAAATTTCGTAAATTCATAAAGATGGCTGCATGTACCTGTACCCTGATTATCACCTTGCAGATTTTGGATTTATTCTGCCCTATTGCCCTTTCCAACACTGACCTGTAATGTTTACCCGACCCCAGAGCTAGGGATAACAGACGATCATTTATTCACCGTCCATGGTTCCCACTGTACATAGGGTCCTCTTCCATAATGTCCTGGGGGGTGAAACAATCCCCAATAACTTGACATTTTCCTCGTCTCCACTGTTTAATCTCCATGGCTTTCGGACAGTCAAAGTTTGAGTCTCCACAGAGTTAACCCAAGGAAATGTCCTCAGCTGTGTAAAATGCTACTTCCTGTTTACCTAATTCCTGCTGTTCATTTTGCCAGTTACTCACCAATCTGTTTCCTTCATGGAGTCTTACCCAGAAGCCATTCCTTTCCAGCTCTCACATTATCGTAGACCGCTTATGACTTTTCAGGTCCAAACCTACTATGCCTGTTACAATTATAGTGTAAGCTGGAGCTGATCAAATATAGCTTACGCTCGCTTTTCACTCTTAAGGTCTATGGAGTCTTTCTGTGGACATTTCCTTCTTTGTCATGTGAATTAGACTAGTCCATGTGTCATTTTCAGCTTTATTTTAAGACACCCAGCTTTGACAGACGAATCTCTCAAGCAGAGCAGTAGAAGTAAACTTAAACGACATGTTTTGGTGCCTGTCGCCAAGACACAGTCTGGCTTCCTGTTCTTACTCCAGCTGTTCAACAAAGTCCCATCCACAATGTTCAGCTCTGCACAGCTGGAGTGTAGATGACACTCAAGGATGCTTCATTTCTCTCGGGACGGTTACGCTGGAGCACATTATGAGCAGCTGACCAAAGGCTTCTGGGGAAAGGCTGACGTCGCTGAGGCCATTAGACGCCGCTGGAGGCTTCTTCAAAGCCATCTGGAGACCCATTACCAGCATCCCGGCACACAAAAGTTTATCAAAGCCATAGACACACCAGGAAATGCACTAAAAAGAACATTGGGGAACCTCAACTGTGCACCAAGATGGAGGTTATATTATGATAGAAAAAAAAACTGCTCATATGTAAGGACCAGAGCACGGCACAGAAGTGAGGTTTGTAGAGGTGAAAGATTTTGTCACTCGAGAATTACATGGCATAGGTCTGGAAAATTTAAACCCAGTCAGAAGACCAACACAGGTAGCTCTATGGTGTCACAAGAAGGACATATTGTTGGCGTTTTTAACGTTATAATTTAGAAGGCTCTTCAAGTAGGGTAATAAAAGAGACCAGTAAAAAAAAAAAAAAAAGTCTAGAGGAACACAGATGGTTTATTAGAGCAAAAAACACAAACTTAATATCACTGCTGATTGTATCTTAAATGCAAGAACCGCCGTATCTGTTCCTGAAACACAGCAACGGATGCTGGTGTTCGGTTTTGTGAGGCAGAAGAATCAGAGGGCTTTTTGTTGAAGTTTTCACCTCCTTTCTCTTGACTGGTATGCCAGGGCGCAAGCCAAGCTGCTGTTATCTTGCTCTCGTGTGGGAAAGAAACGGTGAACTCAGAAACCTTCAAACCGAGGAGACGTCATGTCATCTTTTCAAAAGCGGTTTCCAGAATCACCCCGTCTCACATCTCCATGGAAAACATCAAAACAGTTCAGTGTTTCTTTGAGTCAGCAGAAGGTTTGCAGATTAGGAGCTCTAAGTTTTCATTTGCTTCGTTTAGTTTCTTTGGGAAGAACATCTCGACGTATTTCAGTAAAGCTAAATTTGTGACATGTATACTCCAGCTCTTTCCAAGACTCTCTCTTTCCACTCATGTGGTACTTATGACCTGATTTGATTAATCTTTTTCCATCGAGCGAGATGGAAATTTTATTGTGGCGTCTCTTACATGACATGTGATCAGCTCTCTGCTTTTCCGCAAGGCCCCCATCCATGTGTTGAACCAGAGGGCCGTGACCCCTGGTGCAGCAGCGAAGGGAACAGAGAAGGCCCGGGGGCCCGGCTGGCATGGCAAGTGTGCTGGGAGGATTAGTTAAGATTGCCTGCAGATGTTGTTTCAAGGGGCCCTCTGTTTATTTAATGAGAAGAACATAAATCTCTCAAGCTCTCCGCTGCACTGTATTACATGTTAGGTCACGCATGAGGCCATGAGACTCTGACTTCCTCTATGGAAATATAACAGCAATGAAATAATCAGTAAATGTTGGGGTACAGAGGTGTAATGAGCTTTTATCAACAAACACTGCTGTTTTCAGTCTTTTTCTTGGTTTGTGGCTTGTTGAGAACTATGTGATCTGTTCTGCACTAAAGGATAAATAAGTTTTACTTTGATATTGTTATATATTCATTCTGTTTATATTTTTTCTGATTTAAATTAGTTCAATAAAAATAAATTAAAATAGGACAGGATGAAAATATGGCAAGTGATATGAAAAAAAACCAAAAAAAAAACCTCAGGTAATAAAACCTAAAACCTCAAAACTGAAATTATTGGTTTACCAATGAGCTAGAAGAAAATGCACATAAACTTAAAGCTTAGTTTAGCGGGACAACAATCAACGAGGTAACAAACATCCTGAAAGTGATCTTAAAATGTCAACAGGAATACGGAACTAAAAATGCTTGAACACAGTGTTGTGGTACTCGAAGTTGGTCTTGGTCTTAAGACCGGTCTTAAGACCATTTCTTGATGGTCTCGGTCTCGTCTCGGACTCGACCGCATTTGGTCTCGGTCTTGTCTCGGTCTCGGGCGCTGAGGACTCGGCATTTTATTTCAAGACCAGTCAAGACCGCAACTGTGAAAATATCACTAAACGTACAGCATTCTGTCCACTTTATTTGTTAACATCTTTGTTTTCAGTGGATGCAAAACGCACCGATTAAAATCCAAGCAACTACGTGTTTCTGTTACTCCCCCCACCCTCCCCACCTTTCACTCTCCCTCCTCCTCCCCTCCCCACCTTTCACTCGCGCGCGGCGCTCCAGGACATGCGCAGTGGTTTCCTCTCAGAGGCAGAAAATGCTTGTTTAATCGTCAGTAATATAATAGCGCTGCATAAATAATAAGAAATCCAATGGCCACAGCTAACTCAGCAGCGCTTCGCTTTCACAGACGGTGGGGACAACGTCTAACTTTTTTCGTCACTTAGAAAAGTAGCTCAAAGAAGGTGAGCTCCGTTAACGTGATGTTAGCAAAGCTAGCTGTACAGAGACACATAAGCATTGTGATGAAAAATGTTATCACTCACTGTGCTGAATTATTGTGCGGAGGTGTTGACTGACTCGTCGCATATATGGGACAACGCTATGTCCAAAAGTCTGCAATATAGTGAGGTGACATTCAGAAACAGTCGATTCTTCTCCACGGCTCTTTACTTATTAGATAGGACTGGAGTGTCACTCACTGAGAGCCGTTGTTCTATCAGATAGCCATACGCTGTCAGGATAGCATACATGCATTAAGCATTAAGAAATCCGACCGTCAGAGGAGTTGTCAGTTCACCATACGCAGCAAGTTATGATGAACATAAGTCATTAAATTGTTTTCAATGATAATTATATAGATATACATGTGTTGTCATGGTTTCAAAGTGTGTTTAAAGCAGGTCTGGCTGCAGCTGGATGCCATACAACTGTTAATAACCAAGTGTATGATGATCTACGTCATGATTCTATGTTGCTGATTAAATGAAATCATATGGTAATGACAGCGTATGCATATCTGAGCTAAGCGTACGACTATCTGACAACGTATGCTGATCTGACAGAACACCGTGATCTGACCTGACAGAACACCCGTTCTTTGTTCTTGTAATGCTCTGTGTACACTGCATCATTATTTTATTTTATTATGTATGTTAATATTTAAATTAACAAATAACTAAAACACAAGAACGAAAGAGCACGCAGAGCATGCACATTGCTCTTTGATTGTTTTTGTTCAAAGTGGCAGCTGTAATGTCTGCCATGGTGTCAGACTACCTGGCTTCATGTACTGGGAGAGAGAGTGAAAACAGTCCCGATGAGCGCCTTCTTTTTGGTTACTTCTTGCTTGTTGCTCCTTGGTCAGTGTTCGTAGTTGAGCGTTATTTACCGTCAGGGCATTGCCTCAATTGCTATGTTTAATGGTGCAGACAGTGGTGGTGGTTTCTTATATGAGCAATATGGGCAAATGCCCAGGGCGTTACGTTTTTAGGGATGGCACGAGACCATCACACTTTTTAGCACAGAAATGGAATATTTAATATTGGTAAAATGTATTAAGTATTTAATATCTAGGTGTTTTATGGTAATATGGATCTTTCAGATTATTTTGAGAAGCAATTTCGATCATATTTTACATTTCATTGTGTCATGTAGCGCGGGCCGCTGGTCTTGGTCTTGACTCGGTCTCGACTCCCCTCGGTCTTGGTCTTGACTTGGTCTCGGACCCCAAAAGTCTTGGTCTTGTCTCGGTCTCGATACACTCTGGTCTTGGTCTTGTCTTGGTCTCGGGTTGGGTGGTCTTGAACACAACACTGCTTGAACATGACTGAAACTATCATGCTTCCTACTTTTCCCATATGCAAAGGCAGTTTCAACATTTTCTCCCCGTTTAAAGTCTAGAGGAGTTTTTCTTTTTTTCTTCTTTTTTTTTTTTTTGTAAAAAAAAAAATATTTTCCCCCAGAGGAGAAAACAATGCTTCAAATGTTAGCTGCATTGTGTAAGGTCAGCAGAAAAGTGTAACGCTGCTCAAGAACAGAATAGTGACTAAAAAGAGAAAAGAATAGCAAGTGCTAAAATTGTGCAACAATTCTTGAAGTGTGTAATTGCTTTGCTTCAGTGACTCATATGAGGGTTAGGCTATATGTGTGTGTGTATGCGTATATGCATGCTGCAGCGTTCCCCCAGTGTGCCAGGGTGGAGTCAAATTAATGCTGGTGACATCATTCACAGCTGAGCGGTAAGAATAAGGTGGAGACGTGGTGTTGGGCTTCCTCTTCCTGTTCAGATCACATCTAACAAGCACTCAGTTCTCACTTCAGGCCCATTGTTACCACTCTGCCATGCTCCACTCCTGTAGGCTTGTTTTCATGAAGCACTCTCCAAAGCATTAGCCAAAAAAAAAAAAAAAAAATCTCTCATTTAAGAAAACCCTTAGTTAGTTGACTTACTGTACTTTTCAGAAGTATTCATACCCTTTGCAGCTGTTCACATTTTTCACACACAGTCGTTAATGTACTTTACTAGGATTTTATGTTGAAGACCAGTACAAAGTAGCGTATAATTGTGCTGTAGGTGCATGTATATAGGATTTACGTAAATCCTATATACATAAATGTTATGTATATAGGATTTACGTAAATCCTATATACATAAATGTTATGTATGTAGGGTTTGAAAATCTTATAAAATTTTACACTGATCAACTTCAAAAAGTAAAGTGACAATACACGTCTCATTTTAAAATGACTAAAATTGGCGACAGAACACTTACGCTTGGCAAAAACTCAAACGATACATTTTTTTTTTCCACACATTCGTTTTTTTATTTGTAAATAATAAAAATGAACTTTTTTTATATATATATATATATGTATATATATATAAAACATACACATCATTTGAGCCACATCTGTTATACAAACAATAATTGTTGCAGTGAATGCTTTACTATTCTCTAATTTTCTCATTGCTTCAGTGGAACACAGAAGATTGTAAACAATTATCGATTTTCTTTTTTCTCTCTCCTGTTAATACTGACAAAAAGAAGGGTGTTGAGGGAGAGGAGGAGGGGGGGGGCTTCACCAGACGATGCAAAGAAAACGCTTGTGAAGACGGATTGAACTTGGCCCTTTCGGGGTTTCAGTGTTCAGACTGTATAACACCTTGTAGCCCATTACCTCGATGCGTCCATCTGCATGGTCCCCAATTGTATGTAGTGACTTGGCCCCTTTTACAGTAATCGATAGTCGGCTGTTGAATAATATGATTCTCTGTTTATTCGCTGTATAACTTAAAAGCCCACGTGTCACCATATCTGAAATTATTTTAAAACATAATTATCTCCACATAGTTTTGATGTTATTTGTACATATTTAGTATTCATACATCACCTCAGCCCCCTGTGAGGTATACTGTGAAGTGGAATAATAATAATAATAGTAAGAGGGGCTGTGAGCTCTGCTCAGTATGACTGTACAGTACAGTACATCTTCTAGAGGATCAGGGAAAGACATCAGCATAATCTCGGGTTTCAGTTTGAGAGACACTCAGCACCAGACAGAGGGACGTGGAACAGACTCCAGCTGAGTTCAAATGTCTTTTGCGATATGGGAATGGCTTCTTGGTTTTTATCTCTTTAATATTCAAGTACGAGCAAAACTGTACAACTGCATGCAACATACAAGCGGCCCTACAGTACGTGGAACTAACACGCGTCAAGGTCAGTGTCTTTTTTTTTTTTTTTCCTGTATTGGTTTTACAAAAAAAGAAGAAAAAAAAAAAAGAAAAAGAAAAAATGCAAAGAAAAAGAAGTGCATGCAGCTTGGAACTCATTCCCAAGTCCTCCCCACGTGGTGGCGGGAGGTGTCTGCAGACGAGACTGGCAGATGAGTGAGATGCATGAGGAAACTGCGATCTATTCTTCTTTTCTGCTTCGAGACAAAATAAGTAACCTGAACCAACGGGATTGTTGCTTTTTTTTTTTTTTTTTTTTTTTTCCATTTTCATAACTACATGTTTTGCTTGGTTGTTTTTTTTTTTTGAAAAGTTAAACTTTTTCTAGTAAAAAATCAAGCTCTTGTGCTTGTATTATAAACAAGATAAACTAAGCTTTGAATAAAAACCTTTTAACGTGCTGGGGTGAGGGAAGGCACTCCCTCAGAAATGTGAAAAGTTACATGGTCCAATCCAGCTCTGGCATAGGTGAACAATAGCATTTATTTATTTATTTATTTATTTTATCTGACAGTGATACTATATCCCTTGGACATTTCAAAGTGACATAACCTTGATTTATTTGTCAACCCCCTACAACACAATTAAACAAAGACAAGTGGTTGAACATTGATCTCATTATCAGGTGTAAAAATCTAAGACATGTCACTGCTTCGTCCATCATTTTGCCCCCATTCTCGGCTCATTTCCTTGGCAACACTCTTGGAGGATCATTAGGAAGTTTGCTGCATCTCCGAGAAAGGAGAGGTTTTAGGGGAATGAATGGCATATTCTGCAAGATTCTCCTGTCTGTGATTCTGCAATTTCTTCTCCTAGAACATGCAAAAAAACATTGTAAACAAAAAGACTTGAGGTTCAGTGAGGAATACTTTGAGCTTCTTGAGTAGGGGTCGGTTTGGATCAACAGGAGGATCTCTGCAATACATATCCAAAAAAGTGTGGGAACTCATTTTAGCCCGTGCAGCTCTGAGCAACACTGCGCAGGACAGTCACGTTTAATGTGGTGCCTCTGCCATGTGATGGACTGATTCGGGTCAAAGGGCTGTTTATGGCAGAGTGGACCACATGCTGCATGTCTAATGGGTGACTGTTCAATACTTATGTTTTGGAAAGAACAATTAAAATGAAAATGCGTGACACGGCATTTGCAGGAATGTATTCCCCTTGGAAAAATATCTGGTTTTACCATCCCTGTTGTGAGGCTGCAACTTTAAAATCCAAAAAATTTGAATTAGACAATTTTTGCTTCTCTATTGCATTCTGTAACTGAAATTACCAAAACGTTGAAAAAGTAAGAGTGTGGTATATACATGACGTTCTCCAGCCACCAGGATTATCAGTATCAGGTTGAATTGTCAAGGATTGTTACAGTTTCACGGGTCACACGTGGGACTTCTTCTACAACTTCTGCACCCAAATCTATTTCAGTATTTGACAAATGAGGCTTTACTACGTGCAGCAAGATCTCCATTGTTGCACCCAGGAAATTTCCAGGTGAACTCAGTGAAAGAACAGAGGCAAAATGGCGGACCATTTTATTATTACCCATCATCCCGGAGAAGAGCTGCAGACTAAATTTTGTGTCCTTTAAAAATCTCTTTTTTTCATCATGCACACTTCAGACTGACCACATATCATGAACATTTTGCACACTGCAAAAACATTTTGTGCCTGTAGTAACAAAAGGAAAGAAAGGAACGCCACAGAATTCACTCTTAAAAGACTATGGCCCAAGAGTAGCCATGGTAAACATGTTGAAAAGAGAACATCTTGACAAAGAAAGGGACCAGTGATCTAGGCACCAGAAGAAGGCCCTGTGCTTCCAGACTGAACACCCATGCGGGGGAGGGCAGGGCGGCATCCTGACGGGGAGAGAGAGCAGGAGTACCGGCAGTCTGATGGGCTTCTGGAGGAGGCCGCTGCAGAAAGGACTGCGCCCCCTGCAGTCAGCGAAGGGATTTTACCTCTGTCACGAGGCCATACATTCCAATGCTTACGTACATTTCTTTGCTAGGTTGATTCGGTTAAAAACCACCCTGTTTCTTTTTGATTCACCGACACTCATAGCTATCATATTCCGACCGGAGAGCAAGAGATAAACCATGATATTTTTCTTTGAATGGAAACAAAACACCGAAATATGACGCTCCCTACGACAGACAAAAATAACTGCGGCAGGAGTGATTGTCAGGTTTCAACAAAGCTTTCTGGCTGTGACCGTTTCTGATTGTTGTTGTTCTATGGTTCTACCTTTTATTGTATGGGCCTCTCTCTTCAGTTTCTTTTCTTAAGTTTCTTTTTTTTTTTCCCCCCCCTTTCCTTCGAGGGATAGTGTAGCACTGTTGGTCCACTAGGTTCGAACACCAGGCGGTCCCGAGGAGCTGTCAAGAGATGATTGGGAAGCTCTCCGCGTCAGGGATGCCAGCGTCGGATCGACCAAAGAGGACGGAGGGAACAGCTTGTACCAACCAATGACTGTGTTTGACAAGTCCAACTCATCCAGCAGGATCTGTGCAACTCCCATGAAACTTTTATGGTCCATCCTGCCATAGTCACCCCAGACGATAACCTGAGGGGGAAGACGTGCTTTAAGCTACTCAGCTCAATCATGTGATGAGGAGGAAAAAAAAACAATATGGCACTCACCTGTAGGACTTTCCCCTGTGGGCTCTCCTCAAACAGCAGTGCTTGCTGGTACAGGGGGTCAAGTGTTTTCCGTGCAATCTTAGTTTTCTTTTTGGCTACATATGCTCCATTATTCAGCAGGTAGACTTTGACATATGGAGCTAAAGAATAGAAAAACAATAAAATGGTCTGAAAATACAAGCTGATCCAGATTTTCTAAAAAATAAAATAAAATAAATACAATTTATAATTATAATTGGAAGAAAAAAAAAATGTTTGTATTCAGACCATATAAACATTGTAAAGCAAAAGAGAGCAGAGCACCTACAGTGTCTCGCAAAATGCATACTGAAGTTTTTTCATATTTTGGAATGTCACGGTCACACCCTTCAATGTTATTGGGATTTAATGTGAAAGACCAACACAAATGAGTGCACAATTGTTAAATACAGGATTTTCAACTGGCTTTTAAAATTAACAGTCTGAAAGGTGTGCCATGCATTTGCATTCGGCACTCTTTACTCTGAAAACGTATGCTCACAAATGTCACCCATACTCAATATGACTGGGCTTGGGCAACTGGCTAAGAATGAAAAAAAAAAAAAAAACATCAGTTTTTGCAAATGCAAACTCAAAAGAGTTCTTGGCAGTACCAAAACGCTTGATGTACCAGCTGCTATTTGAGTTTTATCATACGACTGTGAGCAAAAAAAACGGCTTTGCAAACAATCAGCAAACAAAGTCAAAAAAACGAGAGTTGTTGGACCAGGGCTAAAGAAGCAGCTATTGCCCATAATGTGAGTACAGGGCATGTCTGCAAATCATCTGCAGAAGCAGTAGCTGGGTGTTATCAGGTGCAGGTTCTTACCAGGCAGAGATTTGGATCCTGGCTTTTGTACGAGTCCTCGAGCTCTGATGACCTCCACCTCCAGCTGCCCTTTTTTCTCTATCATTCCAATCTGAATGTCACCTGAGTAATGAGAGAGCAACGCTTGCTGAGAGGAACGACAAGTGGTTCAAATGATGAAAGGAGACAATGATGTGATGCTGTGAACCCAGACCAAACAGGACAGCAGCTAAGCTGTTACCTCAGAGCTTTGCTAAGACAATGGGAAGCTCCTGAAGTGGTTAATGACTGGACAGAGAAAAAGACATCTACATGTCTAAAGACAAGACAACTGATAGCAGGTATCGTCAAAAAATAACCAAATGGAAAAAAAAAAAATCTTTAGAGAAACAAAACAAATAACTAAAAACTAAATTAGAACTGAACAAAGAACTACACATATTTAAATAAACAAACATATTTAAAAACTAACAAAATTAGTCATGAGAGAAGAAGAAAAGACAGGTAGACAAGATGAGAAAGACTTATAGCAATGGGAGGAGAGAGAGCAATTTATAGCATAGATGGGACAAATAAATGAGAAGAGAAATAATAAGCTGAATAAAAAGACAACGGCAGAGACAAGTGTGACAATTTAGTACCTATTGCAGGAGTAGCCAGAGTTTGCCTGCCCACCAACTGTGCTGGTCCCAGTCCATCCAGGAAATCGCTGAACTGGCTGCTGGCACCCAGATTTAAACTAACACAGAAACTAATACAGAAAACACAAACAAAACAGAGCAAATTTGTTCCTCACGAAGTTCAGGTAGGTCACTGATAAATCTCATCTGTTTTTCAGGAGGAGATTTGTGGTTCACTTACTTTCCCTCAGAGTTGCAGCTGTTCATGCTGCCGTTGTTGGAGTCTCTGCTGGCCTGGCGGCTCATGTTCCTGGAAAGCTCCACGGCCATGCCGGTCTCTGTGCTCCTCTGGATGCCCTTTTCCCTTTTAGTCTTCCCCTCTAGAAAAAAAAAAAAAAAAAAAAAAAGATAGAAAAGAGGCAAGAGCAAAAAAAACTTTTAATCCAACAGTTTACGGCCTTCTAATTCAACGTGATACACACAAGCTTCCGAGGTCAGGCAGAGAGACTGATCCAGAATGATCCAAGTCTGCAGTTTTGATTAAAATTGTTGCATTTCAGCCCATGCTTTGGACCGAAAGCATGGACTTCGTGTGTAAATCTCTTTCAAAACAATATTTTAATACTGCAGAACATGTTTGTTGATGACAAAAACGCAACATTTTGCCAACATCTTTTAAGCCGAATTCTCTGACTTTCTAAGTGATTTCTACTTGTACATGTACAATCCATGTAATCCAGGGAATATAAATATTAAACAAAACAAAATAAACCACAATGCCTACAGTAAAAAGCTGCAGCATTCCCACTCCTTGAACATTTCCACATGTCAGATTTTTATTGTTTGAAAGCCATATCTCCTTTTCCTTTCACTTCAGAATTATGCCCTGCTTTGTGTTGGTCTATAACACAAGATCCCAATAAGATCTATAACATTTCACAGATTCAATACGAAAGTGTATAAGGGACGTGAATGCTGCTACTATTTAATTTACACAACAGAAGACAGACATTAAATATGCAGCAATACATTTGAATAAACTAATTTAGATTCTAGTTCATTCTACGAGTTGCAAATCAAAACAGTCCGTTAGTCGCAAAACGTCCAAAAGCATGAAATAGCTGGAGGATAAAAATCAGCTTCAACCATATGAATCCAGTAAAACGAGGTTACAGCCTTACCTGATGTTGCTGTCATCCATCATGACCAAAATAGATTTTTCTATGAATTAGTGTTGGACTCTGTCCCGTCTCTCTCTCTCTCTCTCTCTCTTTTTTCTCCCATCTCTACATCAGAGATGAAACAGCGAAAGTAGGAGAACCAACCTCCTATCCCCCCCCCCAGGCCAAGTGCTTTTTAATAGCTTTTTATGCCAGGAACAAAGAAGAGAAAGGCAGAGTCTGGCTTTCATTCTACATGCCCTCAGTGGAAAGAGTGGATGCTGGACATTTAAACTCTAAGGCAGCAGAAGATTTTGTCTTCTTCGGAAGGAAAGAACACTTTCAATTTTCTGGGTCTGGACTAAAGTGTGTTTTAATTTGTCAGGACAAATCATCAAGACTATTCCTATGAGAACAAACATTTAGGATGTTTTAAATCATCATTATATCCAATAATTTAAGTAACATTGTAGAGCTTAAAATAGAACTTAAATGCAGTCTTCTAAATAAGTACAACCGTTCTTATTCTCCTTTCCCAAATTATAAAAAAAAGTATTAAAAATCAAGGTTAAAAGGAACACAATAGAAAACTTGTGTCTTTTTACAACTTGATATTGAGTCAATTGCTGACAACACATTTTGTCAGTGAAGAATAAAACTGTGAAGACACCCAGGGACTAAAATCTCCACATGATGACATAGATGTTACCCAAAACCCTATCCACAAAATTTCTACTGTTTTCACCGGAATTTTTAATTTTATAAATAATTCCCCAAATTTCTTCTGATGTCCAGGTGATCAAAGACGAGGCATTCAAATTATGACTAAACCTTGAGGGCTACGTAATCCTGTTTTAGAGGACAATAGTGATACAAAGTTTGAACAGTTAGTGTGTGCGACTCACCAGGGTCGCTGATCTGTGAGGTGCTGCGGCTGCGGTTCTTGCCGACGATGGCCACGAAGCGAGCGCTGATGCTGGAGCGTCTCTTCTTGCTGCCACCGCTTACGGTGCCCAAAGCGGTGTCTGATTGGCTGCCGTCTGTGCGCTCCTGCGTGTAGATCTCACCGCTCACACTGGAGCTCTTCATCATGTTCCGACCCATAGAAGATCGCATCTGCCGACTGTAAGGTAGAGGACTCTGGATAAATCTAGGACCCTGTTGGGGTTATTGAGTGTGCTCTTAATTAATGTACACAATAACGTTCCAATAACCTGGGATAACATAAAATAGCAGGAGCAAAATAAAAAGTGAACTGCTGTTTATTGTGCCAAGTGGGAACCAAATAGAATACACCTTCTGTTTTAAATGAACATAACTCAAGTTTACAGTTGTGGTAGGACTGAAAAAGAGTGTTCATTAACCAAAAGGCCATGATGTTATAAGTTCAAGTTTCTTCTTAAACATTGCACTAAACACGAGCAGCAGCAGCAGCAGTAACGTGAGCGATGCCGCCTCCTAGGGTTTTGGAGGAGCCAGCGCACGTCGATCCCCTCGGAGGGCGTCAGTGTGCTGCAGGACAGCGCAGCCACACTGCCTCTTTCACTCAGACTTTCCGCTCCCAGTGGCTCCCTGACAGCTACAGTCCAATGACCCAGAGGAGCCGGGCAGAGGGAGGAAAGAGGGAGTGTGGTTTGAGGCCTCTCCACTGCCTCCTGCAGGGGAGTTAGAGAATTTCTGGCAGAGGATGGGTAGGATGGAAGGGGAAGGTCCTGGTCTTGAGGATGGAGGGGGTCCGGGCAGTCACAGCACAGAAGGCATGCAAGGAGAGATCTAAGACATGCAGGGGTGGGGGTGGGAGGGAGGTGCACAAATACATAAACACATGGACAAAAGGACAAATAAGATTTCAGTGCAAACATGTAGTTTTTGCATTTTTGTAATGTTCAGCTCAATCTCTCAAAGGTACTTTGAGTGTGTATAACAGTTGATCTCGAAAGTGCACAGTCTTTAAAAGGCCATGCTTTATTATGTCAAAAAGTGACACTTTGTTTCATAATTTCAAAACCTTTTCTGCAGATAGTGGATCAATTATCCTGTACAATTTAACAGAAAAACATAATTTATTTGTGAAAAAAGAAAAAAAAGAACTACAATAACCTTGTGGTGAAGAATGTTTTGATTTCTTTTTAGAATTCAATCATTTTGAATTCAGAGCTGCAATAAAGTAAAGCAACAGGAATAGAAATAAAGTTTAGACGTTCCTGTTGGATTTTCTTGTTATTTATCAGCTTCTTTTAGATAACCAATGTTTACAAAGATGTTACAAAGGAACAAATTAGTGCACAAAGGTATCTGTCAGGGGAAGTGGACAAAATATATTGAAAAATAGCTGATTATGAGACTGAAACTGGTCAGGAAGGCCAACAGCAACTGAAAATACCAAAGGACTGTCCAGCTATTTCGTGGCTCTTTTCTGAATGTTTGTGATTTGTTTTTCTTTAGATGGAAATAGTGTTTTTGTCGAGGCAGATTTGTCCCCAATCTTACTGTTGTCGACTAGTGAAATGAAGATGAAGAGTGATTCACATTTTCAGCATAACAGTGATACCAAACATATTGTACATCCAAATGATCAAAGGGATGAATTCATGAGAAGAAAACAATTTTGGAACGGCATGATCAGATTTATTTTTAGTTTTCTTAGAACCGATTTGTCTGTTTTTCAACCAAATTGCGAATGAAGTGGGTGTTGAGGTTTATGGAGAAGGTTTTGAAATAATCTTCCATGGTCTCATTTTGTCAAATCCCAGAACAAACACTTCGGCACTAATGAAATCCCTGGTATGCTAAACAATTTTTTTTTTCCAGCAAAAAATAAAGCAAAAAATAAAAAATAAATAAAATTACATTCAATTACTTAAAATGCCAATTGCACAGGCAATTAGAGAAGGACAGCTGATGGAAGGTTGTGTACAAAAAAAGCAATAAAAGTGAATGTGGTATGTGTTTGTGTAATCCCACGTCTTCTCTGTTTCCTTCTCCTTCCATGAAGTTGGACAAACTGTCCTGAAGCAGATAACAGAATCCATGAACACAGACAATAACAACCTTATTGCCTTCAGAATACATCTAATTAGATCCCCAGCTAAAGTGGGTGAACGATGCCTAGTTAGCCGCACAAGTCTTGTAGAGGACACAGAAGAAGTGGAAAAAGGTAACCTGAAATAAAAGATCAAAACTGAACTATGTGTAGAAGGACGCAAGTGATGGAGAGCTAGTCTGCAATATTGAAGACAACATGGTAAAGTTTAAAGAAACGGCTCTTTCAGCAGCAGTCGTATTAATAGAGGAACAAGCGCTAAAACAGGGATATGGAAATACCTGGTATCGTTTAAAGTCTTCACACTCAAACGGACTCCTCTCACCTCTGACTCTTTAAAGTGTGAGAGTTTCTGCTTATCCATGAAATCGTTTGGACTGTAAAGAACAGGGTCACCTTCTCTCACTTTCCCAGACTTCAATACATTTGCCAGCTAATAAGCTGCACTACATCACCACCTGACCCATGGAGGACCACTGGGATTGGGTCATTTGTCCCTGTCAGTGCCCTGCTTCTGGTCAGCCAGCACTGTGTGTGTGTGTGTTTGAGTTCAAAATGTCCTTTTCATATCAGCTTGACGTCAGCTGAGCCTAATCGTGGTTTGCTTATGTTTAGTTTCGCTTCAGTTCTTGCTTATTTTCAGATAATTTATTAGTTGAGTTCAGCATTGGATGCTGTTTGTCATCAGGCTTTCGGACAGCTACGTGTGATAAAGAGTCTTGACGCTGGTGGAAATCACTGCATCCACTCATTCAAATATAGTAAACCTACAAATAATATTTAATGTGTTAATGTGCAGACAATCAGATCTATTTCATTTATGTTCAGTTTAACGTTATTCAGTAGATTACATAACGATGGTGTTTTTCCTCAGTCATAAGGGAGGGAAAGATTGATTTTAGAGGAGGTGGAGAATTATTGTTACCTGGACTCCCTTGTATCTCCTGCTACCGTGTGTCTTCTGCGTTTCAACTCCTGAGAGAAGCGTCTCTTTCCTGCTTCCCTCTCTTTCTCCTCCTCTCCGTTCACCTCCCACGATATCCTCCTGTCTTTTTTGTCCTCCTCTAAAGACTTTGATCTAAGTTTGTTTTTAAGTTGTCCCATTTGGTGAGTTTGCGTGATTGTTTGTACGTGATGATGTGTGTCACAGAGGAGACGAATCATGCAGAGGAGCGGAAGCATGCAACATTCACAAAAAAAAAAAAAAACTGTGATTAGCATGCAGTTTAAAAAAAAAAAAAAAAAAAGTAAAATATTGTTTAGATTGCGACCAGAGCATGCGCCCAAAAAGAACTGACCTGAGTCGTCCTCCGGGCCGCTCTGATTGTATAGACATGTAACTGGTGCTACTGAGACGAGAGGCACTGCTGGCACGGGAGAGAGCCGACACGTCGCTCATGTCGCTGTCCGAAGACCTGGCCGACATGTTGTCACTGCTGCGCCTCTGCTCTGCGTACATCTGCAATCAAAGCTCTGGCGGGTTAATCTGACTTATGCCAAACTAGGGATCAAACGCCTACATTCTGAAAAAAGTGATCAGAAGAAGACGAGTTGGAGATGCATACCTCCCGTTTGGTCTTGAGGTCTGTTTGAGAGTTGTGGGAGGCTGAAGGCCGGTAGGAATGTACTTTCATTGGCAGCTGTCGGGCTCGCTCCTCCACTGCTAGGGCTGATACAAAATAAGAAGATAAATAAAGCTTTAAAAAGAGAGTAAAAAAAAAATGCTACCTTGAAAAACATATTGATTGATAATCCTCATATGTACAAAGAGAAAAAAAATTTTCATGCCATTTTGACCCTGCATTAGCAATCTTAAATATGGTCACAGTGAATCCATAGTGGAATATATATTTAAAAATCAAAGGATAAATAAAATTAAAATTACGATAAAAGATAAAAACAACATATTTGCATCCTTTTACATTCTCCAGACCATCTTAGTAGAGACAGGGCGCAGCGCTCTTAACTTATAAACTTAATGTAAAGCTTCGTTGCCAAACGTTGACTTTGGTGTAGCTTTAAACTGTTCGTATAGATTTTTTCTGTTTTGCTTTTATGGCTTGAGAAACATACCGTGCTCTATGCTGCTGCTCTTCGCAGGGAGCTGTGGAAGCTGCCGACCCCTTCGACCGGATAACACAGTTGGAGGAGAAGGGCTGCCGTGTGGGTGTGCTCTAACAATAAGCATCAAAGACAAGAAAACAGGTGGAATGATGACACATGTCTAGTCCCAAAATTAAATATTGACATATTTAAAAATGGAATCACAGGAGCAACAAAATGACATCTGCAGACAATAAAGTTAGGAGAGAAGGAAAAGGAGTAAAGGACAATTTTCTGGGTATGTTCTCTACACAGTCAAGGCTACACACATCCTAGAAGAGCACAAAGGGGGGAGGGGGGAATACCTGCTTGAAAACATGAACACAAGCACACACAGGGGGAGGAAAAGATCAACACAGGTAACAACATGCACCTCTCCGGCCGCGGCGAGTTAGGACAGGAACCTGACAGCACTGTCTGTACAAAGGGCCTCAGGGGGCCCCCTCTTCTTCTACTGCCCCTTAGGATAGAGGTGGGCTGAATTCGACTGCTGGCAGCAAATAAAAAAAAAAAAAAGATAAAAAAAGAATACCAAACTATCTAAAGAGAGCAAAAAAAAAATACCTCAAGAAAAATGTTTCACTCCTCTTGGGTTCTGGTGTTTCATACAACAACCCCGCAAATACATGTTAGTGTGATTGTGACTATTGTGAACTAAGAAATAATGTGACAGACATTAGGGTAAGACTCGTAGTATTCGCTTCTAGCAGATGTTTTTTTTTTATTTTTTATTTTTTTACAAGAGATGCACCAATCAATTGCGTAAAGATTGTGCTGAGATTCTACTTTCCTGCTTCATTAACTGTAACAAAATGAAACACTTTCACCATATTTAGTCTCTAAATGCATCAGCCAACACCGTGAACCTCAAGGCAAATTTTTTGAGTTGGACAAAGATCCGTTACATTTTAGGGACATATCGTGTGATGCATACGATTGGGAAAATCGTTTATATATATTTTTTTGTATTAAAAACATCAACCTCTGGTCTCAGAACCCACAGGAAATTTTCTCTATAGTCCTTATAAATAACATCAGAAAGAGTCAAAAACAAAGCCCACATTATCAGAAATGAATTTGGTATCAGTCAGGAAAAACATTATGGCTGCTGCTCCATTTTGTACCAGCTCTGACCATCTCATAATGATTTGCACCAAACATACCAGGAGCTGCTTGGGGTTCAACAGATGGCTGTAAACGTTCAACATGTAAGCTTAAACTGCAAATGACCTAAACACACAACTGAAAGCTCCCTGAAGGTGGGAACTGCCACTACATGATGAAATGAATTGCCCTCTCATCACTTAATATCACTATCAAATGCCAGTCTGCCTGTGAATGCAGACTACACAACGGCACATGGGGGTACTTTTTAATTTTGAGATAAATCAAAATCTGCAATTTTGATTTATCTCACATTATTTGTCTGTCACACTCACCAAACCTTCTTACATTTATAGAGTTGTGAGATCAGTTGTAGATCCACTATATTTTATTATACTGTATCACATTACACAATAAAATTGGTAGACTTTGTCCAAGAATTGTGTTCTAAAACTTTCTATTAAAATATTAATGTTATAAAGGCTGCTAAAATCTGATGAATACAACTTTGAATAAACAGTTCATTTCATTTTAATTACTATTAAGCCCACAATTATTCACACTTATGGCAGATTTACATTCAAAACATTTTCAAAAATCTTGAAAGTTTGTTTCTGATAGTTTATGAGGCAGGGATCTCTCTCTCAAAAAAAAGAGTAAAATATATGAAAAAGTAAAAGGAGTTGTTTACATTATTTTTTTAAGATGGCTTGTTGAAAATGATTTATATCACACTGATTTTTGCACTGATTGCCTGGGGCAATTCAACTTCATGTGTGCACTTAAAGATCTCACCAAGCAGTTTAGATGCTATAAGAATGAAGTGATGATAAAAATGAGAGGAGAGGAAACTGATCAAATGAATGAATGAATGAATCTGTGAAGACAAAAATGATCTTACCTGTCCAATTCAAGACACTTTCTGCTTTCCCACAGACAGTTTAGACTGGATGAATTAATACTCTCCCTGTTTTGACAACCAAAAAACATAGAGAAAGACAAAGAAAGTGTGTGGAAAGCAGCCACCCCTTAGATGTGCGCTGAATGTTGCCTGAGGATTAAAAAAAAAAAACTAAGATCCCAAAACTGATGCTGTACTTCTTTAGGGAGGATTATGAAAGCAATTTAACTGAGAACTGCACATCATGTAAACTCTTTGTCTTCCCTAATAACAATGCTGAACCAAATAAAGTGCTTTAAAGCCAAAGTAGTGTTGAAAATGACAGTGGGAGTTCAGCAGAGAAGCAGTTACAGCAGAATAAATATGGAATTGCACAGCTTCAGAGCACAAGTCTTTACGAGAAAAGGGAACGAAACAGCATCGATCGCAAGGTTTGTGATATCAAGCTTGAGCTCTAAGCAACAGGTAGTGCTTCCAGAAGGAAAAAGTCAAGGAGGTTTAAGCAGCAAAGCAAAGCAGAAGCAAGAAGTAGGGAGAAAGCAGATGGGAGGGCAGGCCTGGTATACCTCTCTTCCTCTGTGGCCACGTGCTCTACTAAGATCCTGGGGCTTGGGGGAGTCCTGCGGGGCAAAGAATTGGAGCACCTAGAGGGGCAGGAGAAGGAGGAGCGTTCCAGGGTGAGAACACCAGGAGATTGTGTTAGTAAAGGCCATGAATGTACTGCACACTTCATGGCACAGTATCAGAAAGCTAGAAGAGACACGAGCCATCTGTAGTCACATCAGGACTACTTGAGAAAAAGTTCATCGTATGTGTTTGCCTGTACTTTTGAATTTTCATACCAGCTCATTTACATGCAAACACATAACCTGAAAATTATATCTGAAGGACTCCCCCAGTGTGAATTGAGATAACTTTCCACAGCACAACGTAGGACTGAAATCACGGCGAAACAAATTAGCTTTGCTATAAAATCCAAACTTTACGATTCTGCAATTCTTCAATTCGACAATGTTGGGAAAGTGTAAGTAAGTATTTAAATACCGCAGCTACTATTTCTGTAATGGTTAATCTGGACCAGTTTGCATCCACAGATGCCAGTTGCTTGGAGAGAAGAAAGGTTTTTCATATTCTTCATAAAGCATTCTTGTGCGAGTTTGGAGAGAAAATATGTAGTTATGAGGGGGCAGGGCACATGATATGAGATGGAGTGAAAACATGGAGAATCTTTAAAACAATAAATACTGGATCACGCCGTCCTTGTAAACACACTCATGTAGAGTCACTGTAGAGCTGCCCGAGTCGCACGTTGCACATTTTTTGTCGGATACCTGTCTCTGTCAGAGGAGTGAAAGTTGGTGTCTGGTCTCAGACATGTGGTGCTGGCACTCCTCACTCTGTCCAGGGACGGCTGCAGGTCGCTGCAACGCCACAAAATGGCAGCAAAGCAAGGCAGAGAAACAAAGATAAGAAAACCAAAATCAGCTAGATACAATGTGTGATGATAAAGAGTAGAGTGTTTTATTAAAATGCAGGAAGGAGAGAGAAAGGACAGACAGAGACTTAAGAAGATGGTGGAGGTGGGAGAGGTAGAATCAGTCGGCACAGTAACATGTAATGGCTCTGCTGCTACACTCATCATAGCAAGTCATTCCTAGCAACCAAATGCTGGGAGATCACTGAGATGGTAGGCTGATGAGTTACCATGGAAACCAGGTGTCAGAGGCAGAAGGATTGGTTTGTATGAGTTCGTAATTGGTTCACAGATATTTTGTATATGTCTGTGTGTTTGTCCCATTTCACTTTCTGACGTCAAGTGGCTTTAAATGGATGCCATCGTATAACAATGATGTTGGAAGTGGCAATCCTGCAACTAAACAAAGAACATGCAGCGACACGGAAACAGGCAAACTGAGAAGTAATTGGGTCATGTTTGAATCAACAAATGCAATTTACAAATGGAAACAACACAACACATAAAAACGAATGCATTTCCGCAAAAGGACAGAAAAACAAACCAACAAATTTAAGCTGGGGTTCAGTTGAATGGTTTCTTTTATTCACCTTGATTAACCCTGAAGTAGCAGCAATGATGAGCACTCATGGGCTCGTATGATATGATGGTGTTAAAATAAACTTGAGTAAAAGCTTCTCCAGGTTGCATAGTAATAAAAAATGGAAGACATGATCTAATTGTTTGCATTCTAAACCAAACGCAGCAACAGTGAATGGTTGTTTTACACAGCATTAAAAACATAAATACTGTTATTAATAAATAAATAATAAACACTCCATCAAGTGAATACATGCCCACATGAAATAAAAACAATGTATATTTTTAATGCGTAGATTATTTTGTCAATCACATTTTTATTTCATTATGTATTTCATAATAGACTTAATTTGTGATCTTTATTTTGTGTGTTTCAGGGCTTACCTTCACTTTTGGCAGCAAAAAAAAATACTTTTAATAAATATATTTTTTTATGTCATAGGGACATTCATTTATTTGATGGAATATTTATTAACAGCATTATTTCGTTTTTCTATTTTGAATGAAATAGCTCTTCACTAATTCTAATAAATATTGGGATTAATACATTCCAAATTTGCAGCCTTGTTTCTTCACATCTTCAATTTTTTCACATTATAAATGGAGTTCACGGTAGTAAAACTCCTACGATTTTATGGGTTCCCTGCTTACGTCTTCATCATCTCATTTCTTGTCTCTCAATTTTTGTGTCCAAAAAAATAAATAAATAAATAAATTTAAAAAAATACCGCTTCTGTCTTGGCCTTTGTTTTTCTTGTCTTAAGTACAGATGCGAATTAGGCCTGTAGGAAGAAATTTATTTCCACTCGGCCAGATGTTTTGATGCTCAAAGCAAAAAAATCTAAATCTGTTCATCTTAAATCTAAATACTAGTTGTAGATGTTATTAGATAATGATTTGTTTAAATCTCAACACCAGTAATTTACTTATACATCCAATTGCAGTGCAAAGTTTGTGTGATGTAAAAAAACAAATAAAGAAATAAAACATTTAGTAAGTATACGGTAAACCATTTCAGAAGTCCTTCCACTTTTAAGGTGACATAAACCTGTGAAACTCAATTAAAACATTAACTTACATCTTTTTGAGGAAAACGGAAACAGAAATTTACCTGATTGAAACAACTTTTGATTCAATTTCAGCATTTCAGATGCAATTTGTTTTCTGGGTAGAAGATTCCAGAATTTTACTCTTGATTTGGATATGTGCTTACATTCATCTTTGTGCTGAAAAATGTATATTTTTTTTATTCTCAGCTGTCTTAGAACCTCGGAAGGTTTGTGGCAAAATTGGACATTTTTCTTTTTTAAATTGTTCATTACTCTCTCCATCCTAACTAAGACTTCAGTCCAAGCTACAAAACAAAAACATGACGAAGCATGATGCTACCACCCCCATGCTTCACCATGTGCCTGTGTGTTCAACTTTTGGAATGAGTTGTCAGGAAGTTTAAGGACTTCCTACACCACACATATTTGAGCTTGACCAGAGACGTTCTACAAGATACCAAGTGTTTAGTCTAAATATGGTGGGTGACCCTGAGCAAAGCCACATGTACAACTTTAAAAGAGTTTACAAACTTAACCAAACACAGTATTGTTTGGTTAACAATCTATATCTCTCCTCAACAGCTTTAGTATATTTTTTTCCTTTGAGTTTTACAAAGGAAAGAGGGAAAATGAAATGGTTTATCTTTATTTAACTTCTTTAAATCACAAAAACCTCGCATTTTAAAAGCTGTGTGCAGATATCTTTTAATGCACTGTTAATTACAAAAGTGGATCATTAACTTAAAACTGGTGTAATGCTTCACATGTCAGAATTAGCTGTCAGTTGAGAGTAAAACCATGTGTCCGACTGGTGGCAGAATGAGAGTGGAAATGTGTGAAATTCGCTCTGTTCTTACCTAACCGTAACCTCGTCTGTGAACCTGAGAACACGGTGTGTGAGGATGCTACGAGGCAAGATGCCGCCCCCCTCTTGTCTGGTGTATGGCTTACTCTTTAGGCATGCAGGGAGGGTGGAGCTGTGTGCCAAACACCCGCATGCAAAGAAAGGCAAAGGAAAACAAAATGACACATGCAAGTGACAGAGTGAAACAGCAACTAAACACACAAAGGTGGGGTTAAGAAATGAAAATCTGCATCACAACATCAAGCATAAAGTGCACTGAACAAATGTTTGTCTTCTTACTGATAAAGCAGGTTTGTTTGTTTGTTTTGCTTTTTTGGGGGGGGTTTCTTTGCACCTAAAAGCATCAGATCATCAAACCAATTTCAGTATCAGACAAAAGTAATTTTATTTACTGAGAAAAAAGCAACAAGCCAAACCAACCTGCCGCAAAGTGAACCATACTATTCCCTTGTTAAATCATGAGTTAACTGTGCTTAGCTACATTTTTTTGGAAAGCTGAGTTCGACTATGTACCTAGGAACAGGAGGCTTCACAAAATTATTCTAAGAGCACACTGCAAACTCATTCAGGAGGTTAAAAACAAACCCAGAACAATATGTAAAGCAGCATTCCGCAATCTTTGCTCCCCACAGAAAGGACTTGCTCCCCTAGAGGACTATGGGGATCAAGGTTTGAGATTTTAGTCACATCTATTGCACATCTCTGGATACCTTATATACCTTAAAGCATTTTCATGCACATGAATGCATGAAAATAAAACTTGCTCACACACCCTGCTTGTCAATACTACCAAGATTACTACATATTTGATTGACTGTGGAAGGCCATAAATCTTTTAACTGAAATATGACTGAGAGGCTGTAGCAGGTTCCTTCACAGTGATGTAAACATTTCTTTGCCACTTATCACAGTCTTGATGGCAGTTGTTGCTACCACAGGTAGAACAACCAGTTTTAAAAGATGATTGCTTTTTCGCTTAGGGCTAGACTGATTTTGTTAAGTTTTCCACTTTATAAATTACGTCCTCATTTGAAAATTGTTGTTTATTTGTATCCTTTCAGGCTATCAATGTCTGACAATAAAGTTTGTTTTATGATCAGGGGGGAAACCAGCACTGTAGCTACATAATGACATATTACTCAGTGCAGGTGAGTTTTCTGTAAGCTCAGATTCCCTTCAGATTTCTAAGATACAGGAAATACTAAATGAACACGTAAGCTAAACTAAATTCCATCTGCAACATAAGAGCAAGGATTTCATTACGTAAAGGCATAGAGATAGTTTATCTAGTAGGAGATTATGTGTAATGCTTATTACATAATAGAATCTACAAATCTATTTCTTGAGAGAAAACCACAGTACTGTAGATTTGAATAGTCTATGTACATATAATTTAAAAGGTTATAGCTAGGAAGTTTATTCTGTTCAATGTGAGAGTTTCTGCCTCATGGTAGTTATGTAGATATGAGTACAGTAGTGCAGATGATGACAGATTAATTTGACGCTGAGTCAGATATGAAAAAATGGAAAAGCTAAGAGTGTGGAAATGGATGCTACAGTCAATATCTCTTAGATATATGTAAGTGCAATGACTACGCTTAGCAAGCTTTGCCTTCAGACCTGCGTGGCACTGCTTGTAGCGCCATATATCTCTGGCTTTTCACATTCAATTTTAGCATCTTGTCTTGTTTGAAAGAAATGTTTCATAATTATTCTCATACTTGCTATATTATATTTCATATATTTTCTCAGATACTCGTCTCCATTTTTTTTGTGGTTATATTTTGGTTCTTAACTGAGAAGCCTGAGACCTCATTGCCTCATTTCGTTTCAGCTCTCTAACACACAACTCCAGGTAAGATGGTAAAGAACATGTTTTGAACATGCTGAGTGTTTCACTGACAATTAGTTTTCCATGTCGAGGAATGAAATATTCAGTAGAATTGGCATTCGCAATTCTGACATTTGCTGTTCGTAATCTTGAGACCCCCAAATGCAAACATTTGAAATAAATAGCTTTTTTTTTTTTTATGCAAAGTGTTTGGAAGCTATTTGCCAAGAGACGACCTGTAGTGAGCATCAATAAATCAGGACCAACAAATGGTACAGGTTGTGTTTGATTTAAAGAGCATTTATTTAATAAACTAAAGCAACATTATATTCCTCCAATAAATGTGATCAAAGCTCCTCAGAGTTATTTTGGTTTCTCTTGTCAGTTGGTCAAAAGGCTCAAAATGGGGTCCGAATCAAAACCTGTAGAAATGTGGTAGTTTTTCTTTAGAAAATATAGATATTTTAAATTATCTCATCTTTACTAAAATGTATACCTTGCAAGATATGAATTGATATACAATGGTTTAGTAAAGGGGGACAAGATGGTTTGCTCACAACACTGAAATTGTAGTAGGGAGAGAAGAAAGGGCAACACGTAGGTATGAAAGAGGTGTACAAATTGGTGATGGGTGAATTAATCCAGACCGGCTTCTGCAACATTCTCACCACAACAACAACACAATGGGAGGCTTGTTGTACCAAAAAGATTCACCAATTTCACAAATGAGTAATTGAAATAAGACAAGCACAGAGTAAGGAAGGAAAGACAAGATTGCCTTCCGAGTGTAAAACGCTTACCTGTAAATGTCTTTATGGATACCATTTACTAAAAGGGGCATTTTGGGGGGGAGCGTGTTGCTGTATCTACCTATGCTCCTGGTTGAACGAGTAGAAATCATGCACATTGAAAGCAAGACAAGAAAAAAAGCGGGAAATAGAGAAAATATCTCAGAGAAAATGCTGGGAAATGAGAAAGAAAGCTTTGTCTTCTTTCAGCTCATGGAGAGGGTAGGCTTCTAATCCACTTTTATATTGATTAATGTGTTTTGTGTTTTATAGATATATATACATATATATAAGGCAGTAGTGAAAATCTAAAAGAATTCTGAAAAAGAAATTCAAAGTATGCTGCAGCACCTAGGTACAAATGCAAAATCCTTTGATTTCATGCAGATGCAGAAAATCTGAAACATTCAGCTCATTCCTTATACACCAAAAAAAAAAAAAACTTCTGTTAAGATGAAGTTGTTAAGGTATGATGGCAACCATTAAAACACAGCTGAATGGTGTTTGTACCTGTTGGTATGTAGGCACTCTGCACTCCCGCCTCGAATTGATCTGTTCATCTCCAGGACCTCACTGTCAGTGCCATGACGATGAGTGAACGAATGAAAAACGACCCAGGAAAACACACACACACACAAAAAAAAAATAAAAATAAAAAACAGGATGGCAACGCAGATGAGCAAAGGGGATTTATGAATGATAGAAAGCAGGAAAAATATTTTTCATATTACAGTTATGTCTAAGACGAACACAGTTAGACGTATTAGTAGAATTAGTTTGGTGAAAGCAGATTACAAACAAAAAACCCCCAAAACAATTAAGCAAATTAAGAGGCGACCTTCGCAAAACAAATCTAACGTTTAGCAATTTTAGGGCTTTGTAGCGTAAAAATGTTGTGAGCAGTTACTGATAAATTACTGTTTTACACATTTCTTCACTCTAAAGTTTCAAGACGTCCCAATATTAGTTTACCTGTCCTCTGAATACTCGTAGTCTGAGTCAACGGAGCGCTGGTGCTCCAGGGAGGACTCGTGGTAGTGTGTCGGGGAACGTGAGTGGTTGCGGTTTTGGTGAATCTCATCCAAACTCCTGAAGAAAACATTTACATTAAAATATATGTAATCCACTACATATTTATTTAATACACTATGGATTCTGACTGAAAGACATTGATTACTATATATAAGAAACAACAACAAAAAAAAAAGTTTGCTTGATTAATACAGGGATCCAAAGAACAAGTCCTGACGTGTGTGATACAGCGACTTGCAAAGTGTTTGCATCACTCAGACTTTTCCACATTAAGCTATGTTAAGCCCCTTTGTAAAAATAAAGGGATTGCATTTTTTTTTCTCTACTAATGCTCTCTTTTGCCTGCCTTGTCAGTTTAAATGTACAGAAGCTCACCTTTGCATGGGCACGTGAGGGGGCCGAGACCGAGCCCTGCAGGAGTCCTCTCTGTGAGGAGACACGGAGCGGGAGCGGTGCTGGATGGGGCGCTGCTGATCTGGGACAGCCAACGTGCTGCTCCGATCTCTTTCACGGGAGTTTCGCTCGCCACCTTGGCACAAACACAGGATGTGGACACGCGTGACAAAAAAAAAAAAACACATCCTTCAGGGATTTATATGGATACAAACATAAATTTGCAATCAAGAAAGAGTGAACCCACTCACATCGAACCTTTTCATTTCATTTAAAAATGATGCATCAGTTAAAAGAGGTATTCGATTCACTACTGCTACAACAACAACTACTACTGCTACTACAGATGCAAATCTTGTGCTGGATGTAGAACATCGCATCAAGATGTTTTACAAGCAAATCAAGTGCCTGACTGTTTCTGCAGTGCCTCTTTCAGGCCAGAGATGTAAAAATGTATGTAGCACCAGATGAACTACTAATCAAACCGTTAAAGTTGTAACTTAACTACAGACAAAGCTATTTTTTTTTTTTTTGGCCAAGCGATCAAATAAAGTTAAAAAGCAATAGTTCTTGATTCAAATAACCTGTCGTAGCTGCATTTAAACATGTATTTGTGAAAAAAATGAACATAAGTGTTATTTAATTCTAGTTTATAATATATTACATAGTGAAAGGTGCTCTGTTTCTTCCTGCTTCCTTATCCAGAAAAGACGTGTGTATTAAATTAGACAGAGATATTTTGGGTAAAGTTATTATGCATCGTTAGTGAATTTCTGTTTAGTTTTTTTTTTTTTTTTTCTGGGAGGTTATGCATTTTGAGTAGGCCTTGATAATATCTTCCATTTGGAGTCAGTGCATCTGAAATTGCTTAGTTGTTATTATGCTGCCTGGTTATCTTTCATGTTCCTCTACTAATTTTCTGTTGATGTTGGGTTTTTCTCAAGTCTTCTGCTTTTTCCTGTGTTTTATACATCCTTTCTTCAAAATAAAGTTACTGACTCTCTGAGTCTGCTTTTTTTTCTGGGCCTGGAGTCTCTGGAGATGGTTGTACAAAGAAGGATTTTTCATTAAATGAAAAACATTGCAGACAACCCTGAGCATCGAGTTCATGTGGAATAGTTTTTTTGGTCTGCCATCCTTTTCATACTGCCAATGAGCATACTAGTGCTCCTTTTGTCACAAACAACACCTTTAAGGCATCTAAAAAGGGCAAAATTAACTTTGAACATATACGACTCAGTAATCAGGCGCGCATTAGACTGGTGAGAACTAAAGCTACTGCAGAAACAGACAAACAACAAAGACATTTACTGCTGGTCAAAAAAGTAAAACATAAAAAGTAAAATATATCAATATATAAAAAAAGAGGTCACCCTCATGTGCATGTTGTCTCCTGTGAAGTGAGCCACAAACTGGTAGGACTAAAAACATGCAGGGGATTGAGAGTAAGTGAAATGGCAGAGAACAAAGGAGCTCTGCAGTCTAACATGCACTCGGTGCTTCAGTAAGTCTACAGTCCAGCAGAGGAGGAGAAACAGTTCACTGCAGCTTCTGGAAAGGTCAGTACAAACTAAAGGGCACAAGATTACTGTTGGACTGTGCTGCAGGACACGATGAATAGTAAAAAAATCACAACGGAATTGTGTATTTTTAATACGATGGTGCAAATTAGATGTTTAAATGATTTATCCGAGGAGAGGAAGGATGCAAGAAGAAGCTTCTCACCAAGTGCTGGACAATTACAAGCTACTACAAGGGAAAAACTCAATAATCATGCCCCCCACCCACCTTTAGTCCCACCTATCAAACCATCATCAAACTCTGTATCAATGATGCGATGAGATCCTGCATACACACATAAACAGGGTAAGACGGGGCAAAGCTGAGACGTCCTGACACAAAGGAGAAAGCTCAGAAGAGGGAGAGGTTAACTGGTGCAGACTCAAACACATCGCAGGTCCCAGCGAAATGCAGAAGACTGCATCCTGAACGACATACTCTGTAGTTTCTTGCTCGGACTGTCTCCGTGGACGTGTCGGCGCGGAAGGTATGGAGAGGGCTGAGGCAGAGGTATGGAGGACACGTCATGGGTCTGGAGTTTGTACCAGTGGGGGGTGTCGTCCAATAAGGCCGTCTCAAGCTCTATTAGGATCTGACAGGACAGAGACGGAGGACAGATGATGAGAATGTCGGAGAAGAAGAACTGAGAATCAAAAAGTGAGTGCTTCATGTGTCATCGGAATGGTGGAAAGACTCAAATCTTGACAAATCGGTGTTTTTTTTTTACCTGTTGGGGTAACAAGTTTACGAGCAGGGGTTACTGACTCAAACAAATTTCTCATAGATTTAAAGGAAGGATGAAAAGAGCTAATACAGAAAACTTGCTAATATTTGTAAAGGATGTAATGACTATTCATCTTTTAAGTTAAAAATAAAATAAATATTATTTAGCAATTTGTTCAAACACACAAAACCATTGCTTGAGAGGAAAAAACATAAAACGTTTTAAGCTGTAAATTGACTTGTACTTTTTCATTCATTATAAATGGAGCAACATTTTAGCAATGTGATGCTCTGTGATCAGTATGGGGACATTGTGAGGCATTGCCAACCTCGCCCAGAAATTCGCTCTCTTCCTCCTGCACTCTGGGCTGATCCCAGACAGTGATTTCCAGCATGCGCTCTCTGAAGTCCCGCCGGTGAACATGGGAATATATGAAAGTCTGGTTCCACTTGGGCTCAGAGCTCTTCTTCACCGTTTTAGTCCGTCGTTTACTCTTGTCACTGGAGCCCAGGAGAAAAACCAGCAAAATGAGTTCAAGCGGATGATATAACCTTTAAAATGCAAAATGTAAATGTTGTACTTATATAATGCAAGCGCTGGGGGATGGTATTGTTAGCCTAATACCGGCAAGGCAGAGTGGTAAAGAGAAAATACAATAAACCTCCTTACCTCCGATCCGGCAGGAAGTACATTTTGACATATGGGTTTCGAGGTCGGCCGTCTGGTCGAGGTGGCAGGTCTATGGCTTGAAGGACGTTGACAATCAACTGGTGACCCACTTTGTCGTACCACAGCTTTACCTAAAAAGATGTTGAAATGTAGTTCCCCTCCACTGGAGACAAACCTCAGACCAAACACTTCTTTCTTTACTTACAGAAAGCTGTCCAGGCAGCACAAGAGGAAGGTCTCGAAGGGTGCCAGGACTGGTAGGGGACATCACCGAGATAGAGGGACGATCCATCTTCTGTGACTCAAACGAACTGGAGCCAGCTGAGAGACGAAAAACAAAGGTTCTGGTGAAATACTGTAAAAATGAGACCACAGAGTGAACAGTAGAAAGAACTAGAACCTTTTGCAGACAGTTTCTGAAGGTCCCGGCCTTTTGACTCATAATATCTAACAACAATACATTATTCATATTTTTACACTAAGTTAACTACAGTTTTGAGTTTTCAATCATGTTAGTTACCTGGCCTGTAAACCATGCTTATCAGAAGTGAACCACGAAAAAGCAAGGACTTCGTTCTGAAAAGTATACTGAGCAATTCAAAACCATTTATAAAGATGGAATGTGCAAAGCTCAAACACTTTGCTGATGTCAAACATTTTTTAACCAGGAGCAGCAGGACTTGATAGAAACCCCTACTTCTTACAACAATAACAGATACATTTCCTGAAAATGTGCACCTTATTTCCATCAAAAGTAAAATCATCCGAGGAGATCGAAGTTTGTAGCTGTGCAAGAAATTTAAATGGAAATTTTTCAAAAATCTTCCTCCACTCTACAAGTTATTAACCACACCGTTAGAAGCCCAGATTTTTTTTTTCAAAGCCTTTGTAAAACTTAAATGAGATTTTTAGGAAAAGCCACGAATGTACTAAATATATTTGACATTGAAATGAAGAACCTATTTGTCCACAGAATTTAAAACTGTGTTTCTAAGTCGCCTTCTTCATGTAATGCCCTGCTCTCCATTCATGGCCGGGCAACAACAAACAGCTAAAAACACTTACTGGATTCTAGTGGAGGGTGTGGGGAGCCTGGGATTCTTGGGATGTCTCTGTAAAAGGTAGCAGGTTGGAAGACATTCAAATTCAGACAGAACTATGTTGCTCATAGTTTTTATGAGCATATTGAATTGTTTCTTTTTTACAAAATGATGTGGAACAAACAGCTCAATTGTGAACAGAATAAAGGCCATCCATAAAAATAGGCTTAGGTAGCACAGTGGGTAGGAGAGGAAAGAAAGAAACATCTGGAAAAGAGGATTTTTCTGATGGATCATCAGGATTTTAGGGAGGACACACTGTAAAGGGGCTCCACCCATTAAATCTACTTACTGATAGGCTCTATAGACTTTTCTCAAAAGGTTTTTGGACATAATTCGACTGATGGAGCTTTTATACAAGAGGAAAGATATCAAATGCATCTGTTAGAATAAAACCTGTGCAGTTACTCCTCTACTTTAAATGCAATAGTTACATACTGATAACACCAGTCTTACCCTATTGGCCTTGAGACTACGATCTCCACTTGAGGTTCGGCTTTGGATTCAAGAATGATGTTGTACACTTCTTTCTTGGTTGCTCCTGGCAATGACTTTCCATTCCACTGTAAGACCTCGTCGCCTGGAAATCAGATTACCAGCAGATGATGCAACCCGAGTTTAGTTTTGATTTGTGTATCAGGTACAAAGTTGTTACATGATGAAAAGTGTGACATCAGGGGCGGACTGGCTTTAGAGACTATCAGGGTTTTCCCTGTTGGGCTGGTGGTTTAGCAGCTGGTGGTTTAGCTCGTGGAGACACTGTCACTCTCACCCCACGCAGCACGTTGTTGTCTTGCAGTACCACTATGCCTCAAACTTTGCCATATCAAATGCTTCCTCTACCTCTCCTCCACTCTGGCAGATATCCTCAGTGTGTCGCTAAGGGAGACTTGTAAACACATGAGGAAGCACTACGAGGAAGACTTTTATATATAAAAAAATGCTTTCTACATATTTGTTAAAACTGTCACTATGCTGTGACAGTGTAGTATGAGACAGGCATTCTGTGAAAAAACTGAGCACCTCTCCCTTCTCCCAGTGCTCCCAGAAATACATAGAAACAACAAATCAGTCAAGAGGAGGGTCTCTGTCTCATAACATACTGTCATGACATGATGAAAGTTTTACCAAATATGTAAAAAAATAATAATAATAATAATAATAATAATATAAAAGTTACATACCAACTTGGAAGAATTTTTTTTAAAATTTATTTCTGCTAAGACCATTAAAACATATTTACCAGTATTCTCACTCTCAACGAACAAATGTTATAATTCTAGACTTCTATGCTGTGTGTTAAAGTTAAAGCATTTAATTCAATTCAATTTAAAAATACTTTATTGATCGCAAAGGGAAATTAAATGTGGTTGCAATGATGCAGGATTATTTCCTTCACTGTCTGGGGAGGCCTGTTTGTGAAGCCAGTGCAACGAATAAAAATAGCTTTAAATTTTGATGCTGAATCTTGATATTGTAGTAGCAAATTTTGCGATATATTCTCCATGTTATAGGTGCAAAAATATTAGTAAAATAGAGCATGTAAAAAAATTCAAAGCATAAAAAAATGTATCCAATAAATAAAAACATTTTCTATATTTTTAGCAGGAAAAAAATACTTTCCTTCATCCGGTAACTAGCAGGTTTACAATACAACTTAATTTAAAGAATTCCCTAGAAAGGCAATCACTTACTTGGACAACTGAGTCTGCTCATGTAAAAATAACTCTTGGTAGAAAACAATGTCTGTTCTTTACCTGCACGTAGATGTCCCACAACATCTGCCAGGCTGCCTTTTTTGACTTTGGTGATGAAGGCCCCAAGTCTTCCAGACTCTGTAATTTTTCCTCCAACAACCTGCACATAGTATGCAGTAATCAATGCAACTAAAGACGAACTCATGTACGAGTTTCTCTAGATCTTGTTGTAACATTAGTCCTTTAATGCTGGAAATGTTCGTCAGGTGACAGAAGGCCAACTTTGTAATTGTCTTTATATGTCTCTGAAGGTTGAGGTCTAAGTCCCTTCACAGACTTAGACTTCAACCTCAGTCATGCCTTCTCAGTAGTTTCTAGCAGAAGCTGTGTGCTTCAGTTGTTATTCAGTTTTGTTTCATCAGCAACAATTATTTTGCTGAAATTATTGTTTTGATTTCAAACCATTGTTGATTTCCATTTGTAAGACCAACATTCACACATTGATTTGTTCTATGCATCTGCTCAGCGTTTGAATGGTTTCATAGTCACCTGGTGACAAACTCATCTTTTAATTTACAACTTTCCATGGGTATTGTGACAATCAGCCTTGATCTTTAGATCGGATTTGAGAAGGAATAATTTTTAGGCTTAAGCACACTGTTTAAATACAGATCTCACCTGTTGACAGTCTTAAAGATTATACAGGCTCCTCAGGAAACAGAACATTTATACCTTCAGCTTAATGAAAATGTTTTCTCTGAATGCAAAACAACAACAAAGCTGTGCTCTCACTTTGAGGCCCAGTAGGGAGCCGGCCTCGCGGGGCATAGCCGACCTCTTGCTTAATGTGATACGCCCAATCAGGTGGTCACCCTCTTTGGACGGCTGCCACGTAACCGGATGCTGCAAAGATAGAAAACAAAAGAAACAGCATACGAGAGTTCAGATTATTCAGAATAATGACGTATATTTTAGTTTAACTAAATGTGATTCTAAATTAATTTAAATTCTCCTATAGGAATGCACTCACATCAGTGGCCATTAAAATCCTTTCATACTTACATGCCATACTGTAGGATCTAAAGGATGACAGTCCAAATCTCCTGTCAGGACAGAGAGCAGGCCAAGTAGAGATTAATATATTTGCTTCGGGTTGTATTAATAGAAAGATTTTGTAAATATTGAGAACTTAACTTAGATAAAATAGGTTAATGCAGGTGTAGGCTACTTGATGACTAGGGCTGTAAACGGTCGTGGGCTCAATTTTAACCATCCTTTGGAGACACTTAACCTCAATTTAGGGGGTGAGGGGTGCAATATTGTCCCAAAATTATATCACAAAATATTTTTTAAATACCTTGATAACGATGTTCCACATTTTCAACTTTTTCTTTTTTGGGGGAAGAGGGCTACTTTACTTTCCTTTATAAAGTCACATTAACATTTTTTATTTGTAAATATATACAAAATCACACAATATTAATGCATCAAAGAAAATCTAAAATTGATCAATATAAATGTAAACTAATTTGACAAAAAAAACTGCCTGGAATTAGATATCAAATGAAACTATAGCATACACAAAATAAACTTGTGTGGTTCATTATAACATTAGCTTTACAAGATATTAGAAAGCGGTTTCCACTTGTTTTAAAAGCAAGCCCTATGTGCAACAGTAAGAATCTTCCATTTTAAAATGGTCAACACCAAAATATTTCACATAGGAAACCCTGCATATAGTAAACTTAAAAACCAAGTTCCAGCAAAGATCTGAAACTTGGTTCACTTTCATTTCTTCCACCTGTCGTGGACATTTCCTCCTCCTTCCTCTACAATTAGTGAAATTTAAATTTCTTCCGTAAATATATCTGACTCGAGATGCAGAGTAACAAGGAGCTTCAACTCTTGCCTCCATTAATGTATTTAAATGTTTACGGGTTAGCAGACGTAACTAGCTGCAGCTAGCTAGCTTCTTCTCTATGCTACTGTTTTCTGAGAAGCCGTCAAGTCAACCGGGTGCTGGAAAAAAAAACGATCAGGACATACTTCTCCTATTTCAAATATATCGGTGACCCTGAACCTTGCTCAAAGCTGCGAGTTATTTATTTATTTTCTGGGAGGACATCGGTGTTTCTGAAAGTTTTTTCGCCGTGTTTGACCGGTTTATACTTTCTGTGTGAAGTGGAGAGGCGAGCTGACGCAGGGCAGAACTCTGTGTAACCAGGAAACAGCAAGTATGAGAACTGCAGCGGCCAAAACACTACAGACGCTACTGTATATCCTTACCTTACCGTAGATATATACGCTAATTCTATGAAATACCGTCCAGTCAAGACTGTAGACCAGTTCACCAGCTTCTTCTATGTGTTTGTGGAGTCACATTACGGCATGACATTAGCGTCAAGATAAAATTTATTTCCCGGGCAAGTTTTTTTTTTTCGTTTACATATTATTGTGCATGATATGATATGATATGATATGATATGATATGGCTCACCCTACAATCAATCTGTGTATTGCATGAAGGTGATCATGTCTGTAAATTTGGCTCCAGGTTCAAAACTCTTGAAGTGACCAGTATGAGAAGCAAACAAGTATAGTTTCTGTCTATTTACCATTTACTTAACTATTCATCAAGACTTATGTGCTCTGACATGCCAAAACTACTGCAATATTCTGCCACAAGCATCAACATCAATCGTAATGCCAGATATACTTCTGTTTTTTCAAAAAAGACAGTTGAGCAGAACCATCTTTACAAAAACGTTTTAAACTATTTTAAAAACAGAAAAGATATTTAAAACCATCTTTCTTTTTTGAGTTCCGCTGCGTATTTAAAACGGCTAATAATCAGAATCTACACTATTTACCCATTAGTGTCCTCTGAGTTAGATTAATCTGGATTAAAACAGCCCATTTCTGTGAAATGAAGATGATTAGCTGATTGGGCATAGCTAACTCCACCTGCTGGCCCTTGAAAGCAACTATCCCAGCAGGTCTTATTTTAATAATGCTGAGAGTGCAGTATACAGCGTGTAGCCACAACCAGGCGTGATTTCAGATGGTAGTCCATGCTTGGCTGTGGCAGCTGGATGTTTGCAGAGCATTACGTAGCCAGCGAGCCAGTGACCTAATTCCACAAATCTGCTGGCCTAAATCATTGGGACTCTTCAAATAAACGAGAGCTTTTCTCAGAGCAGCAGACTATATCCGAAGCACACAGAGGTGTAGATGACGCACAGATATAGTAGTGCACGCTGTGCTGAGTGGCTGCAACATCTCTATAAGTTGGCATTTAATTTTACAGTCCAGACACTGAAAGTACTGATAATGTAACAGTCTCAGAGATTAGAATCTCACTCTGCTTCAAAATGATTAAAAAATGTATGTTTTTAAACCGGTTTTGTTGTTATGGTAAGATATGACTACAATTCCTTATAAAGCTAAAGATGCATCTAAATTACCCTGTCTTGATGCATCTCTAGGATCACATTTCTTCTGGTTAACAACTCTGTCATAGGTTGAAAAATGTGTCTGACCTTTTGCACAATCAATCAGTGCTGTCTGCAGTTCCTGTAGATCAGATTACAAATACCCATGCAACCATTTACTCCACTGATTCTAGTCTTACAAGCATAGAATGCATGTAAATGTGTTTTGCCATGACTTGGAGGATGATGAGAGGATAGCAAGTGCAAAGATCAAATTTAGTTTGAATACACGAAACAAAGAGAGACAGATGGTTGTAACTAAGAGAAAAGGTGAGATTCAGCAAATAACTATCACAATGGCTGTGCAATAGTATTCAAAAAGGAAATGATGGGATGGGAGTTCAGAGAGATTTAGATTTGTAAGTTAGTGGACTGAACACATCTGTCTGACTGACCTTTCTCGCTGACGCTTTCCATGTCTACGTCGTCACAGCTGGTGGAACCGCCCTCCTCTTCTGAGCTGCTGATGGACATCTGTCTCTTGTTGATTCCGCGCTTGACTTTGTATGACCGAGGAGGGGGCGGCCGCAAAGAATCGGACTGGTCTGAGCTCTGCGAGTCTTTCCTCAACAGGTGGTCACCACCCTTGTCCCTTTTTGTGCCAGTCTCCGGACGGGAGTTGTTTGAGCCCTGATCATTAGGCACTAGTCCTCCAGTCTGGGGCCCTGATTTCCCTCCACCTCCTGTATGTGGTGGTCCACCTCCCATCCCCGCGGTCCTGTCACCAGGAAAGGCTCGGTGGTTCTCAAGGAGGCCCTTGCGCTCTCCTTCACCACCTCCACCCCTCCTGGCCAGACGGTTTGGAGGTACATGACCTCCCCCACCACCTCCTTCACCTGGTCCCAACCCAACCTCATTGATCGCAAGATCACTGTGCCGTCGCTCGTGCCGTACCTTGGATACCTTTGCGTGCATTCGCATCTCCTGCTCCTCTTTTTGTGGTTTTACAGGATACCTTGCCAGGTTGGGGTCACTCCGATAACGATTCTGGAACTCTTCTTCACGGCGCTGCCTCTCCCTCTGTTCCTCATCCTCCGGGTGTCTGCGGTGCATCCCTGAATGCCTCAAGTTGTCCTCCCCATCCTCATAATCTTGAGAATGTATCTTCTCCAGTCGCCGTCCTTCTCCGAACCGTCTCTCTCTGTCTCCAGTACTCACACGCTCATCCAAGGATGACTGAGACTGAAGCTTGCCAGGAGGTCTGCGACCACTGCCCCGTCCCATCCCTCCCCTCCCGTTTTGTTCATGGAGGGATACTGGCCTTTTTCTAGGTAGGAAGAGACAATACTTGTTGTTGAACCTAAACACACATTTCTAGCAATAACTATTTAGATCCTATTTTACATTGTCTTTTTATTACTCAAAGAGTTTGCAGTCAATAATTCATAATCAAAGGAAAATTTACCAGGATGAGAAATGTTACGTGGATGGCAGCATTAGTTATAATAATTAGTTTTATACAGTGCCTCTTAATAAAACCAAGGACTCTTTAGAAAGCTTATAAAGGTCTTGTGTTTTGAGGAGCTTCTTAAGAGTTCAGTGATATGGCATTGCCATCCTCATTTGAATTTACAAAGGCACAGATGGTATGCTCACCAAAGCTAATGGAGGTTTGTGCAAGGAGCCAATGAATGAGGATCATAGTGTCCTATTTGTGTGGAAGGTCTAACTAACTGGTATTAGGGGCCTAAGGTTGAGAGTTTTGTAGATCAGAAGAAAGTTCTTTTAAATGTTAGTAGCTGAATTTCGGAAATCCTGGAGTTTGTAAGTGCTTTGTAAAAAATTCCTAATGAGGACTTAATGGCAGTAATCTGAACAGATTGTAACAAAGGCCTGGATCAATATCTAAAACTTTAGTTAAAGTGGAAAATGGTGGCCACAAGGTATAAAGACAAAAACGTATAGAATCAAATTTTTCACTTTGTGACTTACTTTTCTTTTGGTGGTTCACTTTGGGAGCGAGAGCCAGGCATGGTGTCAACGGCCTTGGTAGGGAGGACTCCGGCAGGCAGCTGTGTCCCGTCTGGCGGCCCTGCGTTTGTGCTGGAGGGCGGAGCTTGCGATCTGGAGCGGAGAAGCTTCCTGTCACGCTGACCCTCACCTCCTGTGGCCGGGTCGTTCAAGGAGGTGCCCAGGCTCCCGGGCCGCGCTCCTGACCCCGAAAACCATTCTCCTGATTTGGTGAGAATCTCCTGCTGCTTACGGCACAGGTTGCAAACCCACATTACCTGAAAGGTTGAAAGGAAACACATGTTTTACAGACTCATTTCAGAAGATGGAGATAAATTGTCTCACAACATGAGAGAAATGCCAAACCTATCAGTGGCTTGGTATATACAACATGTACTTTGCAAAAAACAAACAGCAAAAGAACCATAAAACTTACTAATAAATAGACCATAAAACAATTGAATAGCAGTTCCTGAGAGATGATTTTGGGTGTTTAGTTTTAAAAATGTTTCGCATTGCTCCTCGAACATGCCCCTTTTCCATTCACACCAAACCCCAGAAGAGAGGCTGCATCTAAATTGAGCTTTATTTAAATTAAAGTGATGTAAAACCAAAATCTGCACAACATATGACATTTTATGGAGAAGTATTGGTCATTTTGCACCTTTATTTTTCATCTTGTACCTGAAAATTAGAAAAAAAAGTCACTCTGTGATATGTGTCATTTTACACCAATCATCAGTTAGTTTGAACCAGTCAGAACAATATTTTGTACCCGACAACCAATGACTTAAAGCAAACATTACATCGTTGCTTTACTCAAATGTTGTGGTAATTTACTTTTTTCTGCTGTAGAACGTTGCTTATGACTTATTTGAATTCAGTTTCAACTGAGTTTGCTTATTTATATTGTGCTAATGGGCAACATCGTCTCAAGGAACTTTATTAAAAGAAAATGCATACTCAAGTTTTCAATTAAAAATTAGATGTTCAAAACTGCCTTATTTATTGGAAAGGTAGAAAATGCAATCAAACAAACAACACATATACTGATGGGGAAAACACAACACATTACAAAAGCATATGCAAAATATTTTTAGCTGCATTTTTTTCTGGAAAATGATGAACTATCCCAAAAAAGAGATCTGAACAATAGCAAAAGGAAATATGCCTTAATATCCAGTGTGTACAGGTCAGTTAAATTATATTTGAGACATGAACTTTTTATGACTATTTATTTCCAACAGTCACAGAAGTGATGTGCTACAAAAAAAAAGCCAATGTCATTTGTCTAAATGTATGAAATAGTTTGTTGTTGAGAATTCTAACCTGAAATACGAGATATTACTAGAGGGTTTAAAATGGCAAAGGGGCAAAGTAAACTGAGGGTTAATTTGTTGATAATGCCAGAGAGAAGCTTATTTTAAAAATAAAAACTTAATTCAGAAATAATACACATTCTGTTTTTTCCCAACATTTAACTGAATATTGGTTACATACCTTGAAATTTCTTATTGAAAGTTGTGCTAATTCAGCTACAGCTAGCAAATAAAAAACTGCTTAAATAAACATCATATCACTAATGCATCCTTATAACACAACAAACCAGTATTTATTAATGTATTAAGTCATTTTATGTCATGCAAATATAAATATTTGGTTTTGTGACCAAAAGTTTAATGTTGCTGAACAAGAAGGGAATGTTTTTTGCGATGCACAGTAAACAGATGCATAGTTTGTTCTAAAAAAAATGACACTGGTGCATTCAAATATGATAAAAGGACATGAAGGATATTTCATTCTTCTTCACAAAACCTCTGCAGACCTCGAATACTTACATGTAGCCATGGCTACTGAATATCACCTCACTTCGACAGCACAAAAACAGGATTTATCTCCCTCCGCATTTATAATCCCTCTGGTTTATTTTTGCAGAGAATAAATCCAAAGAAGCGAAGAAACACAGACGTCCTTATGTGTTCGGCTGCATAACCGCTGCACAAAACAAAAAAACACCTCCTTGGCCTTTAGAAAAATCCAAAAAGCTACTCCTTGACAGCCACTGAGATGCATTTAGCAGTCAGTTTAGCGTTTAGCCTTCAGTGTGCCAAACCACATTCATCATGGCCTGATTGAATCCCAGTTGGCGCATGTCCAGACTAATCTAAAGCTAAATCAGCTGCTCGCGCTCCGCACAGCTGTCAGGCTGCCGCCCAGCCTCACACTGCCACCTCTTTCTCCCTCTGACTTTCCTCTTCAGCTGACGGCCAGCAGATTAGAAGTGGCCAGTAATCCTTTCATTTTCTCACTATTATTCGGCTCATCATTAACTGAGAATACCCGCTCACAATCCTCAACTTTCCACTGTTGCGGTCGCTGACCTCTAGGGGCTCTCCTCACCAGAGAGCTCTTTCGTCCGCTTCTGTATCAGCTCTGTCTGACTGCCACAGCTGAGACATATAGCAGATCATCAACCACTGCTTAAAGAACTCCGTCTCAAAGTGTCAAGCCTCTCCTCCCTGGTATTTGATCTACAGTGATCGTGTTTGTGTTGTGCACTTGAGCAGCCTGCTGTGATTATTTCTCGGTGAGTAACTGTGCACTTCGAAAAGGCAAGTTTTCTTTGTTCACAGTGGAAGCCGGTAGGGGTTCTCTGCCGTTTTTGCTTAATCCCCTTTTTTCTTGTTTTGTGGGTAGACGGGAAGCTCAGGCTCTGCACCCTTTTGTTATTGTTAAAGATGGAGCTATGTGGGGGCGTTTTGTTTGTTGTTTTGGCTTTGGAGACCCTGAAGCTTAGAGCTTCCTTCTGTTTGTTCTTTTTCTCCTGTTTTTTTTTTTTTTTTTTGCCTTAATAGTAAAGCAAATACTTGGTTTCAATGGGCATCACTTATTTCTGGGATTGTAACACCCACTTTCAGGATTCTCCTCAGTTCCCAGTGTAACTAACAGATATGACACATTTCCTTTAAAGTTCTTCATTTATAGAGTACAATATGCATTTAAATATATATATATATATTGTGTGTGTGTGTAGACATTTGTAAAGGTTATAAGAATTGACATTTTCAGGAGGAAAAAGCATGAAAACAAACAGAATAGCTGCTGCTTTACCTGCCAACCTGAATCTAATGTCGTTGGGTTAAACAAAGCATTTTGTATCGTCTGAATAGCACCAGAGCTCGCCTCATCTTCACTTAAACATGTTTTTCCAACTAATTGATAGAAGAAGCTGTTCTTCTGATTTGTCTCCAAATGTTTATTCAGCAAAGTCAGCTGAGCTTTTAAGACAGATTTCAACGTATGGCTTCAGTGATTAGCTCATCTGGAACTGGAAATCCCAATCACACACACCAGCACTCATCAGTGTGGAAGTTGTTACTGAAAGACAAACACTTTGTTGGCTATTTGCAGCATCAGTGTTTTGCTTTTGTTTTCTTAAATAAAGAAACAAATCTGTATTTTTTACAAAGGCTTTTTGTAAAAGCCTTTGTAAAAAGGCTTTTTCATGTTAGAGCTGCTGTTTTATCCTTTTCAAAACACCAGTTCTGCCTTACAAAGAATACGGTAGTTTATGTGTTAGGTCCTTTTGAAGTCTCTGAGTTAAGGTAAGTAGGTTCTCACTCTGCGGGGATACACACAGGCAGTAGTTTTTAGAATTGCAATCTGGAGTAACTATTATGTAATAGTAAAACTTTGTTCCTTTGAAAAAGTCATTGGGACCCAGAAGTTCTCATGTACATGTTTTTGGGGTACAAAAACAGCTGTAATGTTTCTTGTGGATGAAAAAAAATAAATAAATTAGATTTTATTTGTACATATATATCTGCCCATAACCTGTAGGACTCTGGGCTATTTTTGAAAACTTATTATAAACCATTTATTGGCAAAGTTTAAAGTTTATAGTTATAGCATGGCAAAACATGAAAAATTGTGAACAGCTGTTCAAGGTTTTTTTTCCCCCCCTTCTTTCCTTTACTTCCTTTTCTTGACTTTCCTTTTTTCTTTGCAACGTTATTCTGTCTCTTCAGCATACGACCAGGCAGGGTACACCTGTCTGGTTTGACAAATGAAGACACCACACATCTGCCATTCAAACGTCTGCACTAAAAACCAACCGCCTTCCTCTCTCACCCACACGTTTCCTCTGTGCATCTGCTAACCAAATGGTGAAGTCGTGCATCGCTGCAGCAGTTCTGCTTACAGCAGTGAGGTGCTTTCATCCAAGCCTCTAAATGAGTGAGCATCAGCTTTCCATAAAGGGCAAGAATGGATGGGCGTCATGAGGGCAATAGATCAGCGAGGAGGGGGCAGTCTGCTCTGGGAGTGTGCAGGGAACCCAGCATTCAACACGCAACCAGACAGCATGACATATGAGGCAGCGGCAGGCGCAAAGTGCCATCGTTCATGGCTGAGTGGTAAATCCTGAATGGTTGGAAGAAAGACGACCGCAAAAGACATAATGCTCCATTTCTCTTAATAAGGCAGTAGATCAACTCTACAAGCAGGAAGCACAGCGAGGGTGGAGATCAGCTGAAAGCACAGCAGCACATCTATTGAGGCTGTAAATCCACGAGCTCTTCATTTCTTTTTCACCGGACGCGGAGACGACTTTTAGCTGTTTTTCACTGCTCTCGACACAAACGATGGCCATTTAATGGGAGTCAAAAACAGGAGATGATGGAGTCTTGTTAGCGCATTTTAGTTATTTCCAAGATGGTGGCAATAATGGACAAAAGCATGGTAGAGATTTTAGGATGACACATGCTACCTCGTGAACCACACTGAATGGTGAACAGTGCCAGAATGTTTTTTTTTTTCTTTTTTTTTTTTTTTTTGGTCTTTTAGGAATGAATAGTGTATCGACAAGTAAATCTAAGATTGACAAATCTCATGGTGTACAATATAAAAAATCTACAGCTTTAATATGCCATAAATTGAAGGTTTTTTTTTTCTTATTTATGTTTTTTCTTATTTTTGAATTGCAGCTAAAAATGCAAATCAAGTAATTAACTATTATCCTTAAATATAAATTAAGTAATAACTTTCTTAATCAGAATATTTTTCCTGACCTGACACAGAATGATCAACTGAATAATAGCAGAAAAATATTATTTTCCTTACCCTTTCATTCTGGGTGGGTGATTCAAAAAAGTGTTTTCAATTTATTTTTTTATGAACTCAGGTAGTACAATTACCAGTGCAACATTACATATTATAATGAAATTCAAAATAATTCAAATCACTGGCAGATTTAGATTTAGAATAATTTTCTTTCAACTGGGAGTTTTGTTTCTGAGCCGGGCATCTCTTAAAATCTAAATGGGGACTTTAGTTTTGATTATCACTATTAAATAGTATGTGCACTGTTTTGAGATAATGTGACAGCAGACGTGTGTGTTTGGAGGGTGGAGGGGGCTACACAAATAGAAACATGCAACGGAAGGATGCTAAATGGAGACACAAGTGGACAGGGTCTGTAGGAGTTTTATGGAGGCATCTGAGCTGGATGAGAACATAGAGCTGGAGTGTGAGCAGAGAAGGTTAGTCATCCAGTACTGACAAACATGACTAAGATTATGCAGTACACAGTGCGGTGTAGGAAGTGCAGTGTCAGCTTTAAGCAGAAAGTAAGAAACATTTTCTGTGGATGTGTCTGAGTGCATCTTTACTTTTACCACACATAAACTTATTCACAGCTGACAAGCTACTAAAATATGCAAACACGCCTAAGGCACTTAAAGGAAGAGCTAAAATGTGACTCAGTAAGAACAAGTAATTGTCCAGATTACACAAAGATCTTCTTTTTTAGAAGAAGATCTTTTTACATTGGCACCAAATACGTGTTTAGCACCCAGCGTTTGTCTGCCCTCCACTGGGAGGCAGTGCTGCTCCTCTACACAGGAGATGGCTTGTCAGCAGTTACTTTCCTTTCTGGGAGCCATCTGGAGCTGACATTAAACACACATAAACAAACAATGAGCCTTTAACAAGCAACAACACCAACAAAAGCAGGGCTGTTGTTACACAAAAAGGACTAAGTAACAGACATCAGCTTCCTCACACAGACCACATTTAGTTCAGGGTTGCTCTAAGAATGATGGTCACTGAGTTATACAAGTTATTTCCTGTGGCCAAATGAATAGCAAGTTTGCTCTTTTGGGATTATTAAAGAACATCTTCTCTATTATTCTATAATTCTTGCAATATCTTTGCATACCTTTTAACAAAGCATTCGTCAAAAAGTATGCACACTTACACTAATTTACCACTTGTGGCAGTTTTTTTTCTTTGTGTATATATATTTCTGTCAAACAGATTTGCTCTTTAGTTGAAATTTACATGACATATTGCAGAAGAGATGGATTTTATTTCCAAGGCCTTTTTTGCTCACTACATCTCAAATATTGCAGAGAATAACTTAGCGGTAGAAGTAAAAAGCTAACAAAAGCATTATAAGAGCAAGGTGATTCAATAACACAAGGAATATCTTCTGCATTGAAGGATAACAGCACTGAACATGATGGATCACACACTGTGGAAGATTGTGCTGCCACAGGCAGATCTGCCCCTGAAGCAGTATCTCTTTGCACCTGTGCAGTTTGCCAAAATTTCAATGAGTCAATAAGTCTGTGAAACAGTATTTGTTCCTTTAGAGACTTGTGTTTTTCGTTTTCTATGCCCAACTACAATCAAGAAACAAATTTTATCAGAGAAAGGTCACGTAAGACGATACAAAAAGCTGTTTTTAAATCATTTGATTTATTAAGGAGAAAAGGCAACATTCCTGTGATGCAGTAATTGCCCCCCTTTTGACGGAGATCAAAATCAGAAAAATAACTGCTGCTTTGATAGGACAAGACTGAGATGCAAATGTTATTTAAAACTGTTTTGTTTGGTTTTTCTTAAACTCACGTGCAGGCATCCATTACAGACACACTGAGTAGTTTGAAAAGATTGGGCCAGCATCCACACTGGAAAAGAGGGAAGTGATGAGAATTTGATCTTGCAGGAAGAGGAGATGAGTAATTGGAGATGGAGTTTGTCTTACTGTTCAGGAGGGGCGATGAGAATTCAAGGGAATCACTGGCTTCCACAGATCATGAGTTTGGCAGGTGGGGATTTTTGTCTGTTTCAAGAGGAGTTTTGGAGAGCAAGTGGTGGAGGGTGGACATTCAGGTGGGTGTGTGGCAGAGATCAAGAGAGAGATTCTAGATGGGTACGAGAGAAGTGACAAAGAGGCAGACAATGGAGGATCTGGAGAGGGTTAAGAGAGCCGAGAGAGATGATGAAGCATGGAGGCTGGGAAGTCCAAAGAGGAGGAGGAGACCGGACAGCGAGGAGGAAGATAACTCGGGTAAGTGTTGAGTCACAAAATATTTAACAAAGGTCCAGAAAGACCGGATTACCACAACTTAAAAAAAATATAAAAATATTTGGCGCCTGCTTCAGAGAAACCGCTCTTCTAACTCTTCCTTCCTAATCAGGTCAGATGTGTTCCAGTGGATACCACGCCTGCATAAGAAAAGTAAGACCGATAACACAAAAAGCAGCCAGCTCCTGCACACAACACTGAAACAAAGTGGATATGACAAAATTATAGGTTTTGTGCTACATGTTTCAAAAAAAAACCACAGCAATGAAAATGCCATTTGTACTCCGAATGTCCGCTCATGCCTGGAAATTCCCAGGTGCGGCTGAAATGAAATAATTCTCTGAAGGTTCAAAGTTCCTCCACAGTGATGGAAAAGATTCAAGTTATCAGGTTAGTGGGGCAATTACTTTTCACAAATGTCCAAGTTGGTTTGGATGACTTGATTGTGAAGTAATGATTTGGTGCATTTGTTATTACTTAGCTTATGTTTGTCTGATAATGAACTCAGACAAACACATGTTTGGTATAAAACGTGAAACCAAAATTAGAGAAAAGGCTCAAGAAACTTTGAACAGAAAAAAAACAAACTTTTCCACAATAATGCATATATTTTAGAATTTGTTTATACTTAGGCTAATTGCAGCTGGAGCAAACAATATTGTATCTTCAAATACTATGTTTTTGCAGTTTGTGTGGATTAAATGCCATCTGTTGAAAGCTGGTGGTACTTTTTGCAGAACAAAAGGGAGAAAACCAACCTGTCGCTCATCAGGCAGAATACATCCTTTTTTGTTTACTGAGGTCTGCCAGATATTCTTGCAAGTATATTTTTGTTCAAATAACTTGTTTCAAATCATGATGGCATTTTAAATTTGAAATACAATACCAGATGAGTTAAGAACATTGTAAAACACGTTTCATACATATAGGTTAATAGAGTAAAACCCTAACTCTTAAGCTTGTAAATGAGAACCGTTTGTAGTGCAGAACTTTCTGGTGTGAATTGAGGAGTCTTTGTCTGAGTAAGTTGTTGCAGTGAAGGTGAAACACATCGCTTGACAGATCACGTCAATCAATGGGTGGAGCAAATGGCCTGAGAGACCCATCCACTCTCCATCTCAGACAATTTAGGGACAGTATTATGTGTTTTGTCTGCATGTGTTGCCATTTTGTAGCACAATCCAGTAACTATGTTACCTTGAGTAACAATATTTATCAAATATGACTTAGAAGAAATTTGACTTTGTAATTTAACATTTTGAAATTGGGTCTTTGTCTCTTTAAGAAACTCGTCATCGTTCTGACTCTCTGCCTTCAGGAAGTTATCACAACAGCGCTCCTCTATTAACCCTTTAACTTTTACCAGCATTGAAGCTTGGGAGATGCGCAGTTCCACCAGGTGTTTGCTAATTACTGCTGGCTAGTCTGAAGGAGCTGAGTGGGGGAGGTCTGCTCTGTGAGACGGAAGATCGGACGCTTGGAAACTGCAGCTCCAAGGAGGAGCTTTGTCCTCTAAGGCAGTGCTCAATCTTCTCAACCATCTTGCACAGCTGAATAGTTGCCACAAGAAATTAAAGGATTTCTTAAACATACATGAAAGAATCAAAGCAACACTTCAGATAAGTTTTTGATGTGGGAATAACATTATAGCATGATGTAAAGCTCAAAAAATTCGATTTTATACAATACTGCCCCTTTAAATACTGAAATACTCACAGTCTTTAGAGGCTGAGAAGAGCCCTGCTCTAGAGGTAGTATTTGATTTGCTTCCTTTGACCTGCTAGAGTAGGAATAGTAGTAACAAACTCAATGGATGGCCAAGTCGGGCACGTTTTTGAAAGAAAACTAAGAGGAACATATGAACCTGAACTCAGCCCGTCTCCCCGTGGTAAGGCTGCTCTCGTCTCAAACACAAAGACAGGGAAACGTGCACAGGCATCATTGTGTTTTAAGGAGAAAGCTTTGTGGGGAAAAATTAATTGTTACGGTATATTCATGCTAGTTGCAGTGCCAATCACCCAGATCTAATCTTTAAGATCCTCCCCCACCCCTCCTTCTCCCAGCACAGTCATGCCCACAACCATGGGAAGAAGGGTCAGGATTGCTAATGGAGGGTCAGACGCTGAAGACAGCTTGTGTTATATTCCTCATGCTTGGTCTGCTTCTTAGTGGAATTTCAGTGTTTGAACTCATTCGCAGCTTTGGTAAACCGTATGAGCCAAAAGAATTGACACTAACCCTGCATTTCACCTCTGAAACTGTGAATGAGCGCAGACCTGAATGTGGGAGAGGGGACAATATCTGTGACCCATGCAAAAAATAATCTGTTACCAAACAGTCCTTACCCTGTCGTTCACTATGAGACACTTTGCAAGGGGAGGAGACAAACAATGGACACAGGGTTAGTCATGAAGATTTAAAACAATGCTTTTGATCACATCAGCTGCGGGTTTCCAACCCAAAAAGTTGAAGAAAAGTACGGCAGACGCTCCGAGACATAAACCGAACAGACTCTGTCTGCTCAGTGGATTCAATAATCCATCAGTGGATTTATGCAAACACTGGCTTCATTCCAAACTGATAGCTTTCTCTCTTGTGTTTGATCATTTCATCTCCTTTTCTTTCTTTGAGATTGGAAATTACACACCGGGCAAAAGGTTACATGACATAATTATCCATATTTCCAACGATGTTTCATAACATGTCAACACTTGGTGAGAGATCTTAGCTCCAGATCTGAAAGTAGCCAGTGTTTTTTTTTTTAACCCTTAGAGGGCAAACACATCACATTTGTGGCACAGAGAGAACACAAAAGAGATGCTAACCACTTTGTCCTCCTTTGTGGCATGCAGTCCAGGTAGCAGAGAGAATTAGGAAAAATGAGGAAAAAAAGGATTGGAGAAAAGATAGCAGAAACGATGCAAGAAGTAAAATGCAGAGGAAGAGAAATGAATGATGTGGATATTGTGAAAGAATAAAGTGGCAAAAGAAAGAAGGGAGACAGAGGATGTGGTGCAGAACTTGTTAGTTGCATTCTGCAGGATATTTAAACATACTTTATAGTTAGTGAGTCTCAAGATGGCGGACACAACTTAATGCAAATGCATATGGGTGGCTGCCGCAGGTACATGCATTAGCCAGCTTGGCGTGATCCTAGCATGACATCAGGTTACACCTCCCCTGCAAAAGGACGAACTCAGCTAATCAGAAGCCACATTCCTCCACCTGCTTGAACTCTTCTTGCTCTCTGTGGTTTTCACCCTCATTGTCTGACTTTTTTGGGCGCACCTGCTATGTGAAGTATGTGCTAAACTTCTGCTTCTGCTTCTGCTCCACGTTCTTTCTTTCTAGCCTTCTAAGTACATGCTTACTCCTTTAACTACTTAATATTTATGCACTTGCTCATACCAGAGAAATTTTGCGTAGCACCTCGCTACCTTTTTTAAAACCACTACTTAAAATGTGTAAAAACAGAAACCTTAACATAAATTCCTTCATTTTGTTATAGGATAATTTCACACAAGGAAATGTAGAAAAACAAAATCTAACTTTATTTTGACTTGTTAATTACTGGGAAAACGTAAACAAACATCCACTGGTATCACTAACAAATTTGAAAACATGTAACTTAAAAATGTTAAAATATACTTTGCGGTGTTGACCTGAGTAGACATGAGCATTAAAATTGGTTATCAATTGCTTTCTATCGTTGTGCTGTATTAATATGACATGGTGCACAGGGCTATTCCTGATTATCATCATAAATCATTGAACGGCAAGAAGGAAATAGCTTTTCTGCTTAACTTTCTTATATCTAAATTAATTGTTATAATCTTAAAACAAATGGAACTGTGATAAAGAAGGCTGAACAAAGAATCACTTATCTTTCTGCCACAAACCGCCAGTACTGTAAGCTGAAGCGAAAATTAAAATCCTGGTGCTACAAAGTTATAATGATAACCAGTCAACGGTGTATTCATGACAACTGGCTGTTTTAAAGATGTTAAACCAAGAACAGTAACTTGACCGTTCCAATATGATCACCCTTACATATCGGATGGTCCTCCAGAAATAAAGTATTCCCACTGCATAGGCATAGGCACATTTAATTGTGCCTATGTAATTTTATTTTTTTTATCATTCAGGGATTCTGGTAGTATTCAAGCGTTTCATTCTAATGTATTCATTTTATTAGGTTTTAATGCAGTGTGCAAGGTTTTCCTTCATTTATTGTTGTAGTGTTTAACATTAATTAATTAACAATACTAAGAAAGAACTGTGAAGACAGCCTTTTAAAGTAAGATTTTACTAGCCTTAAGCTAAAAAAAACAAAAAAACAAGACCAGATTTTTTCTGCATATTAGGCAAAGCACACATTTTTACCAAATTAGTTGATGGTATTCACATGATTCAATTACTGGAGTGTGAACGTAAAAAAAACAAAAAAAACATTTGTTCTGTGATTCACAATTCACTGTGAGGGCAGACTGGTTTGACTTTGACTCATTGTAGTCAACGATGATGTTAGTCTTTTTCGATTCCACATTTCAACATGCCTTGCATTTAAAGAGAGATGAATGAATTCACCGGCAGGGAAACTATCTTTATCCAATAATCTGAGTGATATTTTCAGACCTGGGTATATGTGTTCCCAGTGTGATTCTAGTCCCAGCAGGGATGAGTGGACACTGAACAGATTGGCCACCAGCATGCTGAGGATGACGGGCCGAGATTCAGGTAAAGTAAGCAGAAGGAGCGTTCTCTCTTAGGTTGGAGGGGAGCCCAGAGAAGGCTTAGATGGAGGAGGGTTGGGTCCTAAAATAGCACAAAAATGTTTGGTTATGGGTTGGAAATCACACTGTTCCAATCTGGAGCGACCTTACCATTGTTTTATTATTCATAGCTTGGGAGTTTTTTGCCTCTTAAATCTTTTCAAATATGACTGTTGCTACTCAGAGTATTCATGTGTTGTGTTCATTGGTTGTTTAATTAAATCCAGAAGATTATTAACAGATTTTAGCTTAGTAGAGACGATGTAACTTTGAAGTTTTCACTTTAATAGATGAGCTCTCTCAGAGCATTTTCTTCCACTGTTTTATCACAACTCCTAAAGTCACGTACTAGTGTAAAATTCAGACTTTGTAAAGCAAAACCTGTATGTGCACCAATCACGAATTTTATATCATGAATTTAGCCATGCGAGGGATAAAATATAGCTCTAACAGGGAAACATAGCAGCCCTGTAGCTAGATAAAGAGGCTTACTTTAGGTTCAGCTATAAGAAATTCTACATCCGAATGCTTTGTGACAGGCTACACACTGAAACAAAAAGTGAAACTAAGAGTGTTCAAGTTAAGATGGCATATGCATGCTTGCTAATGCCTTGGCAGTTGTCGTAGACAGATGGATATGACATCGCCAAGGTTCACCTCCGGTTAGGCACTCAAGAAAACAACTATTTCACGGTTTCAAACGATTATTAAGCTCCAGTAAATAATCTCAATTGGCAAGATTGGTCAAACGATGCCATTTGTGAAAACAGTGTGTTGTAAATTCAGTGTAGACTATAGTCCAGTTTAATTTGGGTGTTGTTGCACTTTTTAAGCTTGACCTGATCTAAGGTGGTCTGGATGTAATAATACGAACTGAAAGTAGGTGCTTTAATTGATTTGTTTATTGCCAACAGAATACACAATTCTAAAAATCACAAACAGTGATGAAGTGAATTTGAACCCAGTGAAGAACATATGAGTTAAAGGTCGACTTGTCTTCAGTATCTTAGATTTCAAATTTTTGTTTCACCAAAAATATTTTTGTTTGCAGCAAGAATTTATAGGATAATGTCAGAGGTGTGCAGAAAAAGATGCCATGTAGAACCAAATGTGTGCCCAGAGAAAGACATTGGATTAAGATAATTATTGTCTAATCAGGAGAAATATTAGTAGATTTGTATTGCCGACATAATCAATATTTTCAGCCCTGAAAGTCCATTGTTTTAAATTATGTGCTCCACTGTCTGTTTATATCTCTGCCCATTTGAGCTGGTCTGCAGCACATCAGCAGACACAGCGTGTCTCTGTTTTTATGGTAACAATAATATTCTGAAGAGATAAGAGTTGAGTGAAATGCAGCCTGAAGCCAGCTGCTCTTGTTCTTTTCTGTGCTGTCCTGGAGATGTGGCTTGAGAAAAGCAACACAATCAAAGGCTGACATGCTTACTTTGACAAATACAGTATCATCACAACACAAAAGCCAAAACTAGTGTGCTTTCATGTTCAAGTGTGCAAAGGTGCTTCAGTTCATAATCATTCCACAACACTATAAACCTCGTTTTTATTTTAAAAAGAAAGCTTTGAAAGGCCTATGTCGGGAGTCAAGCCATTCTTTTGGGACACTTTGGTTTCTTCAAAGTGTGCAAGGAAGCAAGAGGAGAAAGCATACAAACACAGCACAGAAGCAGAAGGACTAGCTTTACATTATCTACAGCAGGGATGAGGTGAGTGTGTAAAGAAACAAAGAGGAGGAATTTAGAGTTAAGGAGTCTTACATTGTTGGAGCGCAAAGATACCCGCCCCCCACAGCGAGCGCAGAATTTGGTCTGGCAGTATGAGCAGAGATGGCCGCAGCCATCGGCGAACTTGGTCTTGCGGCAAATGCCGCAGGTGGGAGCGTCGTCCTTCTGCTGCGTCTGCTGACGTCGCGTCTCGACCCCGATGCGACGCACTTCCAGCTTGTAGCTCTCAAACTGCTTGTGCAGTTTCCTGTAAGAGAGGTTAGAAAGACCAGCATAAGACATTGGTGTCAATCTTTAACACATGATCGACAGGTTTTTCCTTATTTCCCTTAAACAAACTCCAGCATGAGGCAGAAGAACATAATAACCGATGTTAAATAAATACAGCTGCTTATAAAACTGCTTACACCCCTTGAACATTTTCAAATTTTGCTGTTTTGCAAACTCAAACTTCCGTGTATTTTGTGGACAATAACTTTGCAAAACATGAAAGAAAAGGAGGCATGTTTCTTTTAATTTGAACAAAAGACCAAGTTAAGTTGCAGAACCTTTTAAAATGTACCCCAAATTGATGGTAAAAGGTAAAGGTAGTTTTATTGATATAGCACATTTTCAGCAACAAGGTAATACAAAGTGCTTTACAAGAATTAAAAGGAAAGACCAAAACAAGAAAAATGATCTAATGTTGATCTAAAGAATGTAAACTAGGTACTCTTGTTCAGGGTTGCTAAGTATCCTCTGGTCTAATTCCTTTTCAGGGTTGGAAGAACAGGAGTCTAAAACGTAGCTGCTAAGGTGGTTTTCCTGGATTCTAGGTTTGGAAAACTTGGTATGTTCTTAGGTGGTTCTTGGTAAAGTTTGAGAAAAACCTTGATCTAGCAAATTAGATTCCAGGTTAATACATTGAAATCTGAAGTTGAAAAGTCATAAAATCTGAAAAAGTTAAAGGGACATACATTTTTTTTTTACAAGGCACCGTAAATTACAGCAACAGAGAACAATGTCACCGGCAATTAGAGCTGCACTTGAAAGGGTTGTTTAAAAAATAAATTTTATTCTCATTAAAGAAAACTTGGTGCTTCTCTGTGCCTCTCAGCCTTTCATCCCGCTTCCTGGCTGTGATGGAAATGACCTGCGAGGGAATTGCAAATCAGGACAAGCGAAAACCCCCGCACTGCTGTTTTAACTATCAAAGAATAGTGCATTAGTGTGGGAAGCCTCACACACAGGGATGCAGACATGCTCTTTAACCACCGCGCTGGGCGAGTAAAAACCTCCTCATTCACAAATTTGCTGCCAGTTTGTCCGTCACCTGTTGAATCTACATTCTCCTATTGTACTGATATACTTCTGTCGATATACTCTAACTCCACTAGTTAGTTAAAGCCTATGATCCTGAGCAGGTTCAACCGTTACCTGGGTTCATTGAAAGCAGACATGTCGTTGAAGATACAACCTTCAGCTGCTGGGTGGAAAACTGACTGAAAACGTAACTCCTCATGCGATGAAAGAAGGTTATTTTTGGAGAGATAATTTGACAAATAAGGATCCTCCACCATGACCCATCCACATGCAAGTAGCGACGCTCAGATTAAGGTGTAAAAGCAAAAAAAAAAAAAAAATCTGTATTTCTCAATCTGCACTCGGGGAAAGTTGTCCACGTAAAACCTCGACGCAATTCAAAAAGCGATTCAGACTCCATGAATTTAAAAAAAAAAAAAATTATTCATGTAATGTTGTTAGCCCATGGTCTGAGTCCGTTCAGCTGTCTGTAGCTCTAAGTGTTGCAGTAACAGACAGCCTCCATGCTCGGTTGGAACAGGGAGGTGACTGGCAGTCTGGGACTCGTCACGGCCAATCAGCTGGTATGTGGAAAAAGGCTGGGACAGTCCTTCTGTGATGTGAAATGTCCAATGAATACTTGAGACATAAGAGCCTCACCATAAAGTGATTTTATCCTCCGAGATATCTGAGGTCAGGTTCTGTCAAAAGCAGTTAATATGTCAGTCGCACCACATGATGCTTGTGGTGTCTTTCCTTTTGCGTAAACACAGATTAGACGCTTCCAGAGGCTGGAGCTTCCAGCCAGCAGGAGGGAGACAAGAAGATGTACAAACACTGTTTTGAGAACCTTTCAGCCATTGTTGCATTTGCAACGGAGAGTTGCTTGTCAATGAGAACAGTTGACCAAAGTGCTTCGCAGTTACACCAACAATAACACCGAGCATCTTTTAGGCAGAAGGAGCTTCCTGTGTGAAAAATATATATATATTGTATCTTTCCAGTCAGAGCAACTGACTTGTTTAAGTCAGACCATGTAAACTGCATGTCTATTAATTTGTCACTCATATTAGAAATGCGATTAATATTTTGTTCTCGGTCGTTTCACAGGGCTGCACCGTGGTGGTTTGGTTTTGACTGATTCAGAGTTTTTCTTGTCATTGTTTCTGTGGAGTTTTCCTCCAAGTCTGTGTTTCCACATTTACTTAACTCAGTGCCTCAGCTCTCCCTCAGCTGTTTGTCAGTCTGTAATTAGTCTTATCTGTACAGGATTACAGTAATCAACCTCCCCTACATAAATACACCTCAGCTGAGTCAGTCCCCTGTCAGGCCCTTACGTTAAACAACATCATTTTATCCTGCCTTGCTTCCTGTATGATTTCTTCACCTGCCACTCCTGTGCTCCAGTGGTTTGCAAAGGTTTTCAGTTTTTCTTCCTCAGATCAACATTTAGAGTGATTGCACCTCTTCTTGTCAGCACATGGTTTGCACAACAACCATCAAACATGACAACCACTATGAAGGTATCCTGTGGTTTTTAAAGGAGGGTGTTATGTACACTGCTCAAAAAAATAAAGGGAACACTCAAATAACACATCCTAGATCTGAATGAATGAAATATTCTCATTGAATACTTTGTTCTGTACAAAGTTGAATGTGCTGACAACAAAATCACACAAAAATCATCAATGGAAATCAAATTTATTAACCAATGGAGGCCTGGATTTGGAGCCACACACAAAATTAAAGTGAAATGTTCCCTTTATTTTTTTGAGCAGTATATTTTCCATGCACATAGTGTCATTTTATACCACACTGAAGTAGCGAATCTGCTGTATATATCAAACACAACTTAAAGTAAGTTTGACTTTGCATCATAACTGCCTCTGACGCCTTGAAATTATCTTCCTTTGACACTCACCATTCAGCACATCATTGCAACAATAGTCTGTCATTACGCCATTTACAATTACAATTTATTTTGCTGTTAGGAGCGTTGTAGTTTGTTGGATAAGCTCAGCAGACTTGCAGTTCCACAAAGTGTTTGCTAATTGCTGTTGCCACTAGTCTGGTGGAGCTAAGTGGAGGTGTCATGAGGAGAGAGGTGGTGCGAAAGCTGGACTGGGGAGTTGAGCTCCAAAGGAGAAACTTTGGGTAAATACTTAGGCGCCAGTTCGGCACCCCGAATGGCTGCCAGATCTAAGTATTCCTCAGACATGTATGAAATAGTCAAAGCACCACTCCAGGTTTGTTTCTGATGAGGGAATAACATTTTAACATGACATAAAGCTCAGAAAAGTTGATGATTTTGCATAATGCCATCCTTTCAAAAAGGTACATGTTGAACTTTTACATCATCACATTCCCGTTGTTTAAAGTCTGTTTATTGAGATGGCAGAAAAATAACGAGAGGGATTGGAGTTTTTTCAACTGTGTGGAGAAGAGAGTAGTACTACGTCCTCCATAACAAGATCATGACCTAAAACAAATTAGTATCTCCGCCAAGGACTGTTTGTAAACGGAATCAAAGCCCACAGCTTGATCTCATCGGGATGACCTGTGTTGATTTGAAACCTGGACATGTAAGAAACTCCTCGAACATGTTGCTGAAAGTGAAGGGTGGCTCCATCTCTGACGTCAGAGACTGGTAGATGGCTACGAAAAATGCTTTACCAGAATTATTAAAGTCAAAGGCTATGGCTTTAGTTAGTAAGGGCTAAATGATCCTAAATCTTTGCTTGTATAATACATATCTTTGTCAGTATCTTTTGTTCAGTGAGTTACACAGGGTTATTTTGGGTGTTTGCCTGTAATAAAGAGCAACTGCCTTGTTGCTATCTGAAACAAGTTTACAAATTTACTGTACCACAATATAATTATGTTATAGGATTATATTCTAAGATCAAATAAACCATAGGCCGTGTAAATTCAAACTGCCACCCTGTTTTTCCCAAAAGATGCTTTAGACATGCTCTAATTTAACTCATGGATGATTAGTGCGGATTGGAAAAACCCACAGCTGTACCTCGGAACGAAAAACAACATGACACTGACACAGCAGGAACGTCATACACCTGACCTCTGACCCCCCCCTCCTCCCCTCCCCAGAACAGATGTATCCTGCCAATGGGAGGCCAGGGGGCTGAGCCAGGTCCGGGCGCCATGGGAACAGCTGTCAGAAACGCAGGGTGCATGGTCGGTTATCATGGCAACGCAGTGGCGTCAGGCACCACGTGTTGGTGGGTGTTAGTGTGCCATATTTCCTGGCATTTCCACACATTCAGCAGAGATGCAGTGTTAAAGAGGCACAAGGCAGCTTGGGTATTAAAAATAAATCTGCAGTCCTCCTGGACAGTACATGCTCTTCCCTGGTAGATTTTAGTGGGGTTTTTGTTGTTGTTGTTGTTGTTGTTTGTAGCAGTTCACACACTTTAGCAAGAAAAGTGATCAAAAAGAAATCCAAGCAGCACACTTTGTAAGTAATATACTTCCTCCAACTCCTGACATCTAGATTTCTACCACACAAAAGTCAGATACACCAAACAGGTACAATCAACGTGGACAACAGTCTGATTAACACAGCTTTTTTTGTTTTGAACCAAAAGTTCTGAATTTTGTTGTAGCAAAATTCAGAACAACAGATGACGTGGTGCTCTGATTTTTGGACTAAATTCAGCTGCGGAGGTGAAACTTTATCTAACGGCTTTTTGAGGCATGAGTGTCTTTTTAGCGAACGCGTCACACCCGGGATTTGATGGCGTTGACTCACAGACATTTGAGCTAGTCCATCTCGAGTCATGACTTCATGTCGCTCAGTTCGGTGTTACAAAGATGTCCCATCAGGTAAGGACAAGCGCTCGGTGTTCACTCAGCTGTGCGTTTATTGATTACATGCCTGAGCCATCTGCCGCCCCTGGGGGTCAGACGCGGTGCCTAGAAGCACAGGAAGTGACAGCGTACTACAGTGTTTTGGTCGAGTCATGAGAAACATCAATCTAAATACCTGTTCCCTACCCAGTGGTGCAAACATAGCCTAACCAAACATTAGCATAACATAACAGCATTGTGGGCTTAATATGCAGCGTTGTGTTTACGTCCTTCAAGATTTATTCAGCTTTAGTTTAGTTTTATGATATCAAATTTATTACTTGATTAAATATAAAACAATATTTTTTTATGATAATTTCAGCCAAAGGGAGAAAAAAATCCTTCCTGAAACTACAGTAATTTAAAATGGTAGAAATGGTTGTCTTTGAGCATGCTCACACTGCCTATTAGTTTAATCTGTATTTATACCAAATAATTATTGATGTAAGACTTGGACATGAAAATGAGTCAAATGTTGCTTTGGGTTTCTATGAGTTTAAGGGTGGAAGCAGTCTGTTTTGCTTTTTGCTACTAGCACTTTTCTCTCCTACAGTATTACTCATTTTTCATATAAATGTCACATATTTATCTCGCAGACCAGAAATAAAAGTTGTCTTGCTGAACACAACTTGTGAAAACAATGACTTGGCAAATGCATGCTGTTATTTAAGTCCGTGTGTAACTTTGCCCTGGCTGTGCGGTGTATGTTGCCTGTGGGAGGAAGCCAAACAGATGTAGGAAGCCCACGCACTAGACTGACTAATACCTCTGCAGATCAGATGCACAGAGCGCTGCTCCACGGGGATGAAGGAGAACGTGAGCGCAAACCTAGTGTCGGCATGTGGCTGCAGTCTGAGGGGTGTGAAGTGAATAATGGACCAGCAGGGACACGGAGCCAGATGTTGGTTAGCCCAGCTGTGTCCCTGTCAACACTGGTGTGTACGGAGCTGCACACACACATATATACAAGCAAGGAACAATACAGTGACCTAAACTTTCATGCGTGCGTGCGTGTGCGTGCGTGCGTGCGCGCGTGCGTGTGTGTGTGTGTGCGTGTGCGTCCGACGAGGCATCATGCACTATTAAGCCCGGCAGGCTGAAATACTCGCCTCCCTCTTACGTCCTTGCCCTCTCTTGTTCTCGCCATCGTTTCCACCCCTGTCCCAACTGACTTCACCAATCGCTGGTGTTGAGTTGTTAATTAGCACCACTAATAATACACTGCCAAACGATGGGTAGGGGAGGCAGCTTGTGTGGCAGTACTATTTCTGTCTGATCAGCTGATTTTCAGCGATGCCCCGCAGAAGATTCTCTGTCAGGAGAGAAAACGTTCCAACACAACCAGTCTGGGAGTTTCAGATTGTGGTAAGACACAAATACAAATAACAATCTTTCTATTTATATCTGATTTGTAGCAAACTTTCATTTTTCACAACTGTTGTAACATGACCTAAAACTTTTTAAACACCAGTGTTCACAATTTGAAAACGATATTGCGCAACATATCTATCAAAAAGGGGTGTGCAGAAAGCCTTCTAAATCCTTTATTTCGCATGGATTGTATGAAGCAATATTTGCATTCAAACAGCTGGGTGTTCATACATCTTTTGACTGGAAACTATCATCATTTGCATACCACATCCCAAAAATACTCTTATTCCAGAGCCCCATTGTGTCTGTTGCTAAATATAATGACAAAGTTGCCAAGGTGGAAACACTGGTCCTCAAACCTGACAGGCTGATTAGTAACAACACAATGAATAAAGGCAGAGTCTTTAAAGCTACCCTGACATAAACAGATGTTTGATCAAGTCTCTATTCCAAAATAGTCAGTTTCAAAATAAGCAAAAATGCCTCAAAATGTTGCAAGCTATAGTATTTTTTAAAGAAAAGTTAATAGTATTGAAAAATGGATATGAACCAAACCCAGTAAGGCCTCAGTGAAACTGGTCCAGGTCTGATTTCACATGTTGGGTAAATAATTACTTTATGTCTCCCAGGTACAAAAACGCTGCTGCAGTTCATCCTCCACTTAGATAAAAACTACTATATGCACACACGGAACAAAAAAAAAGACAAGCTTTCCACCTCAGTGTCTGAAATTAAATCAGATTAAACTTTTCTCGTTTCAGGTCAGGTAAGGTTACCAACATAATTTCTATTTTCTAAATACTGGAGATTTCTGTACCATTTGACAGAACTGAGGTAACTGAGTCAGATTTTTAGGCTGCCTTCAAAGTTTTTTGTTTTTTTAATGTCCAGATTACTTTTATTTAATTTAAGAAAGCAATAGATAAAGTTTCTGATAGTGTCTCAAGATGCAGAGGTGAACCCAGATGTAATGTCTTCACGTCTGCTCTATATTTAGAAGCTGATGTGTTATTAAACAGGTTTAAAAAAGATGCCAATTGCCTGACTAGTGCAATCCAGAACACTGACTGTATTAAAAACTCATACACACCATCAGGTATGGAGTTCTGCGGGGCAGAAAGCTGGGTTTAGCAAATACCAGTCAAGAAAGAAACTGAACTTTTCAAGTAGGTGCGGAGAACAAAACAAGTTTTCTGGATCAATACCCTGAACACTCTGGGAGACGCAAGAGTGGATGATGAAGAAAAAAATGTCTCCACTTGTGATGAAGCCAGATTCCAAAAAAGACAAGACAAGTTGACACATGATGGGTGACGGCAAGACGAGGAGGGGTAGGCTCCAGGAGGGAGGCAGAGCGATAAAAAAGGAATATGAAAGAGAAGAGAAAGCACACGGATCAGGAAGAGGAAAGGAAGAGGTAACAGACTAATTCCCATAAGTCTTTCTGTCTGACAAACTGCTGTCTGCAGGGAGAAGGTGAAAGAATAAGAAGAAAGCAAAGGATGAAATAAAGGAGCAGTGTCTGAAACGAGCGTGGGCCAGAGAGCAGCAAAGGAGAGAAGCCGATGCATCCGGAGCCTCTCTAAAAATACCACTGAAGGAGAGGAGTGGATGATGGAAAGAGGCTGGAGAGGCGGGAGGATGGAAACAAGGAGAAAAAGCAGATCCATCCTTTGAGGAGGCTGACTTCATGAAAGCAGGAATGTTAAGAGTTTTACCAGAAATTAAAATGTAAACCTTAGTACACAGTGAGACAGGAGAAAACCTTGTCAGCTGCTGCAAAGAAGTAATGAACTAAGAAAAAAGAAATCAGTGGATGGATGCTTAAGCAAATGCATATCTTCTTGGGGCTTGTTGTTTGCCTGCTGAGACATTCTCCATGACGACTTGATCATATTTGCCTTTCTTCACCGTTAGGAGGCTATAAAACGGTACGTCCCAGTGCTTGCAGAAAGACAGCGCCCAGATGGACGGTGTGTATTTATCTGTAGGGCAGCCATTTCTCAAACAATCTGGTCCGTCCCTGGTGAACGGAAAGGCTTTGTTTCCCAGATGTCCTTTCATCCACCATCCAGTCTGAACACTCACACCTCCTCAGACTGAAGGCGTCACGCAGGCTCACTGGTTCAGTGCTCATCTTAAAGGGACGGAAGAAGCTAATTTTGGAATCTGCATATTTATTTTACTCAAAAAGAATCTGGATTTTACATTTTAATAATTCACTTTTCTTAACTGTACAAATTCAGCCATGTATCCATCTGAGGCAAAAGTGTTTTGAAACTTTTCACATCGGGTTATGTTACGACCACACCTTAAAACAATTTTAATGTTTTAATGTATTCACAAGTCTTTCAAAGCCTCCAACCGGGTTTCTTAAAGGACTATCCTGTATTTGTCTCCATGCATTTACTCATCAGTTCTTAGCATCCACCTGTCTCCAGTGCTTTGTGAGACCAAGCATTCAGGCACCCCTCACGGTTGCCATGGGAGATTCAAGGATCCCTCCAATGTGCATGAAAGAATCATAGCAGCGCCTCAGGTATGTTTTTTGATGAGGGAGTAACATGTAATACGGTGTAATGTTTAAAAAAAAGGGTCAATTTTACATAAAAACTACTGCAGTACTGCTAAGTGTCCAGTCAAAAACCATGACAATAACTAAGGTGTTTATCTTTTGGGGAGTGGGATCTCCAGTGAAAATGAAGAGATCCTGTTTGTAGAGCATAGATGCGTAATGACGGAGGTTTTCACTCAAAGTCGTTGACTGCAGCAGCCGCTCCCTCAGACGGTGCTTGGCTGTTGATAGCACATTTATTGATGTTGTGATGTATATATGGAGCGAAGTGCTTTTTTGGCATGAGCCCTTGAGCTTATGAGTGTATCTCTCTCTTTCTTCTGCTCCTCTTGCATTAATGTTACCTTTCCTCTCCATTTATATCCCATCTTACCCTCTTTCCACCCCCCCTCCCCCTTTCCTTGATAACTTCTTCTTTCTCCTCACAGCACACAGTTGATCTATTTTCCATGCTTCTGTCCGGTTGTTTTTCTGTTTACAGTAAGAAAATATAGTAATCTACTGTATATATTGTAGCAATAACCTGTTAAGTCTATAACCTCCAACGGTCTGGTTTGTCGTGAAACCCGGTTGGGACTGGTTGAGATCTTACCGGAGCACACAGAAAACAGATCATAAAGGCCTTCAAGATTCTTCAATTTAACACTATTTACTTTCCGTGATCAGACTGTAGTCAACTTGTATTCTCTAAAACCTGCTCAGCTATCATAAGAAAAGCTTAATAGGTGAAAGTATTTTTTCATTGATTACTGAGAGCAATATAAATATTTTTTTTATATATAAAAAATGTAAATAGACATTGAAAACTTGCCACCTAGTGCATCTTTGCATTTCCTTTTTCATTTTTGGAGAAATAGCTGACTAATTTCCATTTAGTAACAAACTTATAATCTCAAATCTATAAATAATAGGGGCTTGAATATTTTGGGGCTTCACTGAGCTTGAATGGCACGTTCTTCTGCCTTTTCCCATTTTGAAAATGTGCAAATAGAACAGACAGATTTGTCCATTTTGTTTGTCATGTCATATTTATGCACCAGGAAAACAATAAGTTGTTGATGACAAAATAAGCTTTTTTTTTTTTACTCTAAACAAACTTTAAAAAGTTAGGCAGACAATTTAAAAAACACTTTTGTTTCATTAATTTTATAGGAAATGGTAGAGGTGCCATTAAGTTTTACAGTGCCTTGGAAAACGAAAACACTACTCATGAATGAAAACTGGCAGCCTTTTCGCTATAAGGCCTCTAAAACGTTCCGGTGCAGCCAATCACATTCTGAAGCCAGATGCTTAATGAAATGAAGTCCATTTGTGTGGCCGCATGATTTTTCAGCATGTACACACCTTTTTGAAAGGCCCCAGAGGCTTCAACCCCAGCACTAACCAAACAGCACCATGAAGACCAAGGGGGTCTCTAAACACGTTGCGATCTGCCGAAGCTGTTTGGAAGTACAAATCCGGATTGGTGTAAGAAAAATCTAAATATCCACAAAGAAAAATCAGGTGTTCAAAGTTGTGGGGATTTTTCTGTAAATTAAATGACGCACCCTGTATTAATTCATTTTAATTCCAGGTCGTGTGGTAATGAAACATAAAAAAATGCCTGGGGGCTTAATTACTTTCACAAGGCTCTGTAATATGTAATAGTTCACACAGAAGACAAAATAAAGCTCAAGTGAAATTTATTTGATTGGGACAACGCTTTTAAAGCCTCCTTGAAAGAATCCAAGAAACCCAAAACGAAACCAAATACAGGAAGTGTTTGTGCAGTATTACAGTACGTGTGTGTGTGTGTGTGTGTGTGTGTGTGGGTGGGTGTGTGTGTGTGTGTGTGTGTGTAAGTTTTTATTCCACTCATTGATTTTATAATGTCTGAAAACGGAGTTATACTAAAATCAAGCTAAGGACCAACTTGCAAAAATGCCTGCAGACTAAAAGGTCCCACTTGGCCTATGAGGTTTTTACGACCACAATAACATGGTTAAATAAGAGTATAAAAAATCCGAAGCCTTCGTTTGAAATCTGAATTGTGTTTTGGAGTCGGGTTAGTTTTTTTTTTTTTACAGTTATCTTCCAGTGAGATGTTGCAGAGCACGGCCAGCTTGTTTGGTGCCACCAGACAAACAACTCAAAGCTTATTTAACTAAAGAACTCATTTGTCGCTTCCAGCAGCAATCACTTAGCTCAATATGGAGACTTTGACTTTAACAACATAGTTTGGTTCTTATGTTTTTGTGGAAAATCTTGCAGTTTTAAACTAAACAATTATTGAAATGTTAATTTAAAAAGAAAAAAAAAAAGAACGTCGTGTTTGCAGATGCCAGGCAGACCTTCATAATATAATCTCACGATTTCCTCTCAGTGCTAACACAGACTGACGTTGGAGGAGAAAACAGATGTAAAGAGCCTGGCGAGCCTAAGCAGAATGCACTAGCATTAAATTTTCATGTTAGGGAGGTCTGGGGAGCTTTAAAAAGGTTACTCCCTCAGTCTCACCTTGCCAGGCACTATGAAACGCCACGTCTTTCCGTCGTCTGTCGGGGCTAGAGGTCACACTTGCTTAATGTCACGTTTTTGTTCTCCCGGCCACTCTAGCTGCTGATTAACCAGATCTTGAGCAAGCGCAGCTGAATCAACACACAAACACACGACTGTTTCCCAAATGAATTCATAATGTCATACCGCTGTAAGGAGGTTTTCTGAGGATCACCTGTTTACATATAATCCCATTCCTGTTGTATTCGTTTGTGACGTTTTATTGGTGCAAGGGCGGCAGTTTGACTGACACAAATAGAAATCCACCCAATTTCACCCGAAGGCTGAACTCCATTGTTTGTCCCCAGACAGATGCAACAGGCTGAACGTAAAAGTACAAACATTTAACAAAATGGAGCAGCCTCCAGATGAAACACGATAAAAAAAAAGTTCCCCTGTTCCTAGTTGGTGGTTTAAAAAGAAACAAGTCTATATGCAGCAGCACCTCATTGAGTTTTTGCAAGTCAAAATTAGAACTGAGTGTATTAATTTTATTTTAACTGAACAATTTACATTCAGTCAATACTTTGTAGCATCACCTTTCTCTGCATATCCAGCTGTAAATCTTGTGGATTACATCTCCACCAGTTTTGAACATCTGTATTGCAGAGGAGCTCAGCTGAATCGAATCGGAGAATTCACTCATCAGCATGTCATTCAGCGCTGCAGAGGCCCGGTAACGAGCATTCATTTTAATTCAGGTGAGATTCATGTGAAAGTTGCAGGATAGTGACTCTCAAAGACTGGATATGGGCACGCCTGATCTAGTGCCCATTCCATTTTTTTAATTTTTTTATAACATAACTCAAGCTACAGCTCAATTTTCTGGTCATGTGCTAGATTTTTAATTTGATTTACATCTGGACTCTCTTAGCCACTGTGGCACATTAATATGTTTTGAGCTAAATAGATTCATTGCAACTCTGAGTGCATATTTTCGGTCATTGTTCCTGCAGGAAGATGAATCTCTCTCAGTTCTCAGTCTCGAGTCTTCTGCAAAAACATAATTTTACACCCACATTATAATCACGCACTACTTTGTCTGTCACATGAAATCCCCCCCAAAAAACATATAGATGTTTGTGGTTATGACAAAGTGTGAAAAAAATCGAAACAGTACGAATACAGTAAGGCCCTGCAGAGCGCAGTTACAGAGAAAGTTTTTGAGGTGTTGGAAGCCTCATACCCTCTGCAGCTCTGCTCTGTTTCAGCTGTCAGTGCATCAACCAACAGCACAACATGCTCACTACCAGCTTGCTATATAGCACAAGAAAACAGCAAAGCAATCTGCCTCAGTTTGTGCCACTTCGTCTAAAGCACAGAAGCTCAGTCAGATATTTGAAATAAACTGTGTACATTTTCTTGTTATGATACGAGATGTAAAAAAGAAAAAAGAAAAATACACGAGCTTCATTTTGTTTGAGTGGGTGTATGAAGCAGGATTTGAATGTTCACACAAGATGACTCAGTCTGCGATGTATCTGACTTAAATTCAGTTTTGGGTCAATACTGAAGCAGGTTAATAGGAAGGGAGAGCAGAAAAGATCCAGATCATCAACAGCAGCCTGTGAAATGAATACCTAAATATTTCAGGAACTGCTTCCATGTGAGCGCTATTTTCAGCACTAATCCATAATTCAACATTTGCATTTTTCTCTATGAAAAAAAAAAGAAACTCTTAAGTCTGCTATAAAGTTCTTTCTTTCATTTTCTAAAAAGCTAGCATCATCTTTGCTCACGTTTTCAACGCAAAGAAACTTTCAGACATAAGGTGATCAGAGAAGTCTTAAAATCAAGGCTAAGAACTGACTGTTAGAGAGGGGGTTATCTAAGAACAGAGAGTCAAAAATGTTTTGACCCCGATGAAGAACAGCATCTCCACAGCATGACACTCCCACCGCCGTGTCTTACTGCGACGCGTTCAGAGTGAAGTGTACTTAGTTTTCTGCAACACATATCCCTTGATCTTTTTTTAATTTATATTAAATAACAACTACAAACTTGTAAATATATTTATTTATAATTTATGTATTTTATCTTTATTATTTATTTTTATTTAGTTAAAAGATCAATTTTGTCTCCCTACTCCCCCCAAAAAAGTCACTAAAGCATAATATAATAGCTTGATGGTCTGTGCTGAAGATAAAAAGTCAGTTGGCCATTAATGTTGATGTTACAGCCATCTACTGGCCTGACACTGAATTTGTGTTAATGGAGCAAAAACCCAAAGAGGCCTGCGACAGTTAGACTTCTGTGGTCTATTAACAATGTTTAAAGCGTAGTTAATGTAGTGTTAGACCATGAGCTTTACAACCAAACACAAGCACTCTCTATAAAGTATGAGAGGCAGGTTTAAAATGCTCGTCGAAAGCCACAGGTTCAACACTCTCAGTACAAGTTTTCTGACCTATAAGTCTAAATATTGATAATGGTAGCTTCAAGGAAAAACAGAGCCCACGGGCAGATACGTAACCTTTTGTAAAACAGTATCTGTGTTAGGCGGCTCACATGAACGAGACCTTTACTGACCTCTCCATGCACCCCTTAAAGGCAGAGGCAATCAGGAAGCAAACAGAGAGAGCCGTCTCTGTTGGAACAGGATTTCTTCATTCTTATAGTCTTCCTTTTTTTTTTCTCCCTGTCATACAACCACTCTAATGCTAAAAACCTCTAAATCCTGCCTCCGTCTCCCTCCATCTGTGCCGCGTGTTTTGATGTCTTTTTCTCACCATCTGCTGTCGAGGAGTCTGCAACGTCTAAACAGCATGCTCCTTTTTGGTGACTTAAACTAGCATTGTTACCAATAGTTTTCACATTTACAAACTGTGAGAACTACAAGAGCACCACTTTTCATTTGTTGTATGAGCCTCCTTATTTCTCCTATGACCTCTTGAACACTTAAGCAGGATAAAATAAAATAAAAACATTAAACTGTCAACTGATTTATGTTCCACCACCATTTTAGAGCTAAGCTTGAACGTGTGGTGATATTAAACTAATGGCCAAACCATCTATACAACAAAGACAAAAATAGATCAGGACAGTGCTTCTAAGTTAACAATAGAAAACAAACAGGACTGCTTCAGGCAGCAGTAGCAGCTCTGTTAGAAATTGTATTTTGAAGAATTAAAGTGCATTGACTAACAAACGCTCTCTAAATGTGCTTAATGTCATGTATGATGTCAGTGTTGACAATCTCATGCACTCACAGCACCAACTTTAAATTGCTTTATTGCCAAGTTATTTTAAAGTTTAAGGCTTAATTGTTTACTCAGTTCTTGAAACAACAAGAATCAAGGCCAGTATGTCGTCTTAAAGATGGCATTGTTTAAAGAGTTCAAAGCGGTATAGGACACTAAAATCATCAAAAATAAAAATAAATAAAAAATAGTGAAAATGAACCGAGTTCAAACTATGCTTGTGTAAAATATTTTTAAAGCAAGATTTCTGTAAAAAGGAAAAAAGAAATGGGTGTTCCTCTTATGTAAGAGTCATACCTTAAGAGCATCACTTTACATAAAAGACAGCAAAGAAATGTTTGCTGTCATCTAAACAAAATGAAATGTTGAAAAGTGAAAGGTAAAAAGACGTCTGCATGAAGACCAGCTATGTCAAAATGTGGTTGAAAAAAGTATTGAATTGATCAACTAGGTAAAAAAAAAAATAATAAAAGCCTTTAATTCAGCTAAGTTTAGGACAGGTCAGCAAATATACAAGCTAAAAAATTTGAAATCTGAACCTAATTTTTTCTCCTACATAAAATCAAATCCTAACACAAACGCCCCGTGCTTGAAATGCTTGGAGACTTTTATTAGTTTTCTTTTTTTTCTGCTAGCCTAACATGCAAATACACCAAAACACAACAGAGACTGACAGCTCTCAGCAATGGAGCAGTGGTATTGTGTGCTACACATATTCTAAGAATATTTTTTTCTGGCATATAACAGAAATTAACTTGGTTTCAAAATAGGACTTTTACATTCTGGTGTACCATACAACTGAAAGTTGGTCAAAACTTTGTATGATTTGCTTCTAGAAAAATGTTTGCATGGAAGCTTAAAAGTCTAAGTACAAAAAAAAAAGCATGAGCTTCATTCAGCTTCTGGCTGCAGGCTCAACCAAAACATTGTGAAGCATTCAGTCTCCTGAGCATAAAAATATTTCACTATGATCAGATTTTGCTAACATGAATTGTATATCATGTAATCGTAAAACATGTAAATAAGATTCTGTTTTATCGAAACGTGTTTCTCTTGTAAATGAGATCCTGGATCTCAGTGAGGCATCTTTATAAATAAAGGTCAATTAAAAATAAAATATAACTTGATGAGAATTTGTTTGGCTGGCAAAGAATACAAAGTCCCATTATTTGGAGGTCTGGAACGGTGAAAGAACGCTCAGGTGCTCCTTACACAGTAGATGTAGCAGGTGTTCCAGATCAGGCCGTTTGCTTGAAGCTGGGACAGATAGAAGTCAGTATCAGTTTAACCTTATCAGTCCCAGGTGCTGCAGTCTCAGACAGCTCTGCAGACAGACTGGACAGGGCTGGCAGGTGGAACTGTGTCTGAGCAGACGGCACTGGATATTCCTTAATGCACGTACGTCGGAGCTCTAAAACATCTTTTCATTCCATAAGAAATTGTCATAAAAATAAAGCACTGTTTGTTTTAGCTGCACTCAAATATCTATAAGTAATAGTGGATAACGACTGCAGACATTACCACACATATTTGTTATAGGCTTTAATTTTTATGTAGGATTTCCCGCCATCTTTCATTGTTTGTATTTGTTGTTTGTTTTTTTTTGTTTGTTTTTTTTAAAGTATACTTTAATGCCCATGAGCTACCAATCAAAATGTTGTCACATAGTAATAAACTGTTGGCTGGATAAACTGAATAAGTTGTCCCCTCCCCCTCCCACCCTCATCAGTAAGTTATGATTTCACTTTAAATAAAAATACAGTGTAACAACTTGAATTCAGAAGTAACGTAATTAGTAGACAGCATCCGCTTGTGCAATTAAAATTAAACCTATTATTGACCTACATTCAGAAATGATACATGTGACTGAAAACTAACACTGAATATCTTCTTGAACATGGCGTTTCAACACGGTGGTGCCATCACACTAGTGTTGTGATGATTTTCTTCAAGAGAAACAGGGGAGCTGGCCAAAGCTGATGGGAAGATGCATGTACACTAGTTAAATAAAAAAGTTGCCGTAAAAGAAAACCTGTCAGAGGCGGCAAAAGACTGGAGGTCCACCTTCCAGCAGGACGACTCCCCTAAGCACATACAGAGCGACAGTGGAACTGAAAATTGATGTTCCAGACCCCCGCCATCCACTCTGACAGAGCTTGAGCTGTTGTTGGCAACAGCAATTTTCTACCTCTTCATGGGCAAAGCAGGTAGAGGCATGCAATCAAAAAACTTGCAGTTGCAGCAAAAATGTGGTTCTATAAAGCATTGCCTTGGAGATGGGCAACACATACACAACACATATCCAAAAATCCAGATTTTGATTTGAAAAGGAAAAATACTGAAAACCATCCCTCATAAATTATCTTTGTGTTGTTTTATGGAATAAAACACTATTAAAATCCATACAAACTTATGGCGATTGAGACGAAACGTGTAAAAGTTACACAATACTTTGTGAGACACTGAACTGTCACAGTCAGTCAAGAGGAGGAGCAATGAGATGCATTTAATATCAGCGTCTGAATAAACTGTGTACTGTAATAAACGTCGGAGGCTGCCTCGCAATTATCGGCGATTTTCTGCAAAAATCCCATCTGTCCCCTGTTCATGGTGCCCTGGCTCCATTAATGATTAGCCAGATGATGAAGCCATTATGAACCTGCGCCTGAGCCTCATGGAACATTAAATACATCCCTTCCTCTCAAGGGGCCCTCGCAGAGCTTCCCTTTAGGCTGCAGTCAGGAAATGAAGCCAGCCATTAGAACCAGAGCAAAAACCTGAGGATGCTGCATGCCTGATAAACAGTTCTGGCAGAGACCCTCGCTGTTGGGGTGGGTTGGAGGTGTACGAGCTGGGCTTACAGTGCGAGCTCTCCTGCCTAGGACTGCCCGGGTTGATGCAAACACACTCTCTGGGGCAGCTGAAGCACATCCAGTCCTATCAATGGGGTTCGACTGTACCAGGTTTTTTTTTTTCCCCTTTCTTTCTTTCTTTTTCAGAGAGGCTCCTTGACAGACTGCAGTCTGATCACTGCACGTAGCGTTTGCAAACACACTACAATAATTTTACTCTCTGTTCCAATCTGTTCAGGCCTGCTGGATGTGCCAACCACACCCCATCTTCATTTCTGGGAAGAGGAACGCACAAATGCTCGCACAGCGCACCGTCGTACTCATCGTAAAGCAGCTTTTTTTTTTTTTTTCCCCGCTAGTGGCTTGGCAGTATCACTTTTCCTTGCACACGCACGCATGGACACACTCACGCGGTGTGTGAATGTGTGTGTGTGTGTGTGTGTGTGTGTGTGTGTGTGTGTGCGTGCATGATGCTCCTAGCAGCCCACACAGATACGGCGCACGCCTTTTGGCCGTGCGTAAAATGGGAAATCACCGCGGAGTTGAAGGTAGATGTGTAAAACTGAGGGTTGGGGTGCAGTCTTCCATTGATGAAAATGAATGGGTGAAAGATATACGAGGCTATGATTCATCCTTCCATCTCCTTCCCCCTCTGTCACACCCCATCCTCGGACCAGCACCTGTAAAGGATCCTGACCCTGTTTCAGGCCATCGTCACCCACCGTGGCCGCTTATTGATTTGATTTGGGGAAGAAAAAGCTGTAAATCTCATGATAGTTTCGCGTCTCGCATCTTTATTACGGCTGTAGAGGCGCAAAAAATGATGGTCGATGATTTGTATGAGATTACCTCTAACCTCTATTTTTTTCTTAAGCTATGCCTTATGACTTGAGAAACAGTTTTTTTTTAAGTGTTGGCCTTACTTCAGCATCTCTTGTTCTTTCTCTTCCTCTTTCTTCTGCCGAGCCATCACGTCCATGATGATCTTGCGCTCCTCCTCGGTGAGGTGGCTAAGGTCCGGCAGATCCGGCATGGACGGCGGCACGGTGGGTGGGCGAGGGCCGCCCTGGGGCCCCACCGAGGCGGACATCTTTTCGACCACCACCACCCCACCTCCACCACCACCACCTCCTGGTTCTCCTCGGCGTGTCGTTTCGGCTAACAGGTTCCCGAGGCGCACCTCACGACGTGTTCCCCGGGCGGAGTAGCAGCGGCAGCCGCGGCTTAGGCGAGCAGCCGCTCATGGTTGCAGGCACCTCCAGTTGTGCTTTTGTGTTGCGCCCCCTCTGGGTGTTTCCCCCCACCTCCCCGGTCTTTACTCCTTCACGGCGAGCCCATCTCCGTATTTCTTTTTCTTTTTTTTTCTTTCTTTTTTAGTCTCTCCTCACGCTCGCGTTTCGAATCTCTTCGTCAGGCCTGCGGCGTGTCTCTTCCCTCTTCCCCACCCCGGACTGATGCTTGGACGTTGGGGCGGTGAAGGCGGAGTCCTCGGTGCCTCTCCGCTGCCTCCCTGGGAATGGAGCCCTCCTTCCTCCCTCTCTGGTGTTTTTTTTTTTTTTTTTTTTTTTTGCGGAGGAGCGTCTAATCATGTGAGGACTGGCTCGTCACTGTCATGATCTGAAAGCTTGTACACGCCACATCCCGGCGTTTTCATTTAAAAGCAGTCCCACTCCACATGAATACGCAAATCGTGTATAAATCTAACATTTCTTTCCTCCTCTCGCGATACTTTGTACCGCTTTATTGGCTCAATTAAAAAAAAAATGAATACAGTCAGTTTAAAATATCAAGTGCAGAAGAGTTTCAGCACCATGGACAGCAGTTCAACTGACGTTCACTTCTCTGCAAAGTTTTAAATATGGATTTATTATCTAAAATGTCATGCTTTTGTGTAAACCACACAACTTTTTGCTGTTGAATTTGAACGGTGTCAGTCATAAATGTTTTTTTTTTTTCATGTGAGCCTGTCTGTTGAGTTAGAGAGCAGAAATGAATGTTCTGTTTTCTTAATTATCCTTTTTTTATGAAATCTGTGAGGCTTTTAATGAACAGCTGTCTGTATACTAGAATTAAATCACACTGAAGGGTCCTATAGTTTTTAATTAGGCAGCTTCTGATGGCACTGCATTGAATGTTATTTTTGGGCTACTTAAGTGAAAGAGAACTAAATGCAAATGTAAACCTGGGAAATTCAACATTTTCATAGTTTTATTTGTGAAACATTGTTCTAACCAATATGGCTGAGCAAGGCTGAAAACGCATGCTGCACCTAACGTGGCGGTGGCAACATTGTGCTTGTTCTTCAACACTGACATGGCATCTGTTCAGAGTTTATGGGAAGCTGGATCAAGCTAAACAGTATAATACAAGACAGTCATCTTGAATCCAAAAGACCTGGGACTGTGGCAGGACAGGGCAGAGATCATAAACATACAACTAAAGCTACAATTGACAGGTTTAGATCAAAGCATGTTAACGTGTCAGCACGGCCCAGTCAAAGTCTACACTGAAGCCTAATTGAGAATATGAGGCGAACCTCGACGATTGATATTTATAGGTGTGCATTTATTCAGTTACAATTACTTAAGTAACCTTTTGGCGAAAACTTAGCTTTAAGATTAGTTTTGTTTCAATGTGCCATTTACTTTACTTGAATAACACTGTTATAAAGTATTGCTACTCTCGCTTAAGCAAAAAAAATAAATTAATTAATTAATAATAATAATAATAATAATAATAATAATAATAATAATAATAATAATAATAATGCTCTGTTAGCTCTGTATTTAAATAGTGAGGAGGAATACAAATAAATCAATCATCTTTTTACGTATTAACACTGATTTACCTTTTCACAATTATATACTAGTTGAGCTACAAGATAAAATCCCAGTATAATATGTAAGAAAAAGTGTGAATAATTCACAGACCCAAAACTTTTTGCAACACCATATATTTTGTATCATCCAAAGTGACTTGGATCAAAAAAGGCTATTGTCTTATTAAATCTGCTCTATTCTATTCTATTCTATTCTATTCTATTCTATTCTATTCTATTCTATTCTATTCTATTCCATGGTGGCCTTCATGTATCAGTCTAATACGTGTGTTAAATTAGAACTTCCACTCATACGGTTTAGTTTCACATCCCTCCTGTCCCGTCTTCAATTTATCCTCATAGTTGCCTCTTTCCACGCTGCTTTACATTCACAACCAGACTCCCGGGCTTCACCGATCTGGACCTGGCACCGGTTTCTCCCGGATGACGTAATGCCGAGAGCGTGGCTGCCACCGTCCAGCAGATGGCATCAAACCTGACTGCTGCTGCTGCTGCTGCTGCTGCCTCCGTCAGCCGACGTCACCGAGGAGGTGACTGTACCGCGGTGGCGTCAGCTTCCCGTGGTGCAGGATTTTGTCATCATTTAGGTCGTGACTGGGGAACAAAAAGCTCCAAATGACAGATTCGTGCTACAGAGGCGTGCTTCGTGGAGACGTCCCTAGAGGTCTATGGCAACCCGATTAACACTAAAATAGTGAGGCAGGATCTTCTTAACGGAGAGACACTCATAATTCGGATTTCAGCCATTCAGAATGTCAGTCGTCTACTCTAAAACCATATATTTCCGGTTATGCTTTTGCGTATACAAGTTGAAAGATATGTAAGATTACTAACCTTCCAAAACGTAATGATAACGATCTACAAAGATACTTTTAATATAAGGGGCCTACATTTAACATAAAACATGTGGAATAAAATCAGTGCTTTATATGTAGATAAAAATGGACAAATTTATGCTATTCATATCTAAGATATTTTTTTTTTACAAAGAAAGAACGTGTCTTTTTTGTTTTTACTCTTCTACAAATTTATTCCAACACAGATAATTTATCTCCCCCTGCCCTATCTGTCTCTTTCTTTCTCTCTCTTTAAAAATAATAATCTTTTAAGATTTTTGTTAGACCTACTGCCAACAAAAGACACCCACTCAATTATAAGCAAATTACATTTAAGTCCATCTAAACATAATCAATATAAAATACACTGAACTAAACTTTGTTAAATTATTAAGAATTTATACGACTGTAGCTATTACTTCTGAACTGGTTATGTTTATTTAGAAAAGAGTTTATGAAAATAGCAACACAACCTTCAAGATAAGAACCAGAGACACGTATGTGAAGGAAATGGAATATTATGTAACATTTCCATCTCTAATTTTCAAAAGTAAAACATCTTTGTTTTACCTGTAGGATGCATGCACAAGAAAGCTTTGATTGAAAAAATAAATAATGAAACAATTTAAAAATTTGCTTCAGCAACATGCCTTTTTAATAAGCCAAATGTTGTAAAAAAAATTATGTAACAAAATTAAACTATTTCCTTTTAGAAATTTATGAAAAAAAGAATAAGATTGAAAATACATAATAAAAATGATCGTGAATATACTGACATCTAGTGGACATTTTAAAACAGTGCATATTGTGGATTAAAGTCTTTAATCAACTCAGAAAGTTGATTAAAGATTAAACAAATCTCTTCACAAGAATCATAAACTTTTAAAATAAAATAAAAAATCTCATATGAAAAGGCATTTCCAAACTTTCTTTTGGTAAATGTTTGCTAACTTTAATTATCAGATCAGAGGTAAAAAAATAAAATAAAATAAAATAAAAAAGTAAAATAAAAAGACCAAAATTGAGAACTTAGTAAAAAGAGTAGTACTTGACTTTATGTCAAATCTCTGTTTCTCATATGTTAATTACTTTACCTACTTTTTTTTCTTTAAATGATAAAATATCATTCAGTTGAATGAAAGGAAAAATACCTTTTTAATAGAATATTGACATGAAAATTCTTAGATGAGAATGTCTGACAGACAGGGCAAAATGTACAAATTTAAATATACAAAAGCCCAAACAGACTAAAAAAAAGGTTTCAGTTTGTATCATTAAGACACTTGTTGACTGCTGCATGATTTTCCCCATGATTTAAATTTATACTGTCTTAGCGTTTGATCAATCTTATCATTTCTTCTTTAGTCGGTGAGAGCTGGAGTTCTTGTCTTGTGACATTTCAGTAGTGGTTGCAGTACCGTGTAATAATCCTTACTTTTACATTACCGTCTCCTTTCCTGTATCCACGTAGTTCACCTACATTTTATTCATCACTCCTGAATACATCCCTTGGTTTTTAATTTATTACACCTGATACTTTTGTGGTCACAGGTTAATAGTTTTCATTTGTCCACCTGTTATTTGTTATCTATTACTTGGTCTGTTTAATCTCCTGTCATTTGGTAGAAGATATTAATTGTTCTTTTGGCTCAATGATCAGGGCAACTAAACTCTCTGTGACTTTCCTTCAACCTGTATCTTATTGTCATGTAAACAAAAATGCTTCATTTATTATTTATTCATCTCACCATGTGTGTTTGCAATAGAAAAATTACTGAGAACACAATAATGTTTTCTGCCAATCTTCTTTATTGTCATTAGAAGTGGAAATTAAACAAGATAAAGACACACACAACTTTTCAGAATAAAAAAAAAACAGATACAACTCTCAGAGGGGGTGAGAGTTGATCAGAAACACTTGAACCCCAGCAGGAATCTGGACAGTGGCTCCCTTTAAAACAGTGATACCAGTTGCTTTAGCAATATGTCACTTGAGAGTGTACAATACGCCATATGCAGCACCTTTAACATTTTTAAATATTAGGAATAAGAAATACGTTTTTTCATGACCTTTCACACTCAAAGTGACAGCCTCTTATAAGCCAACAACAACACAGAAGGGGATCTAATATTCGTTTTCCTAAATCTAGCTAAAATCTTTTGCACTTGTTTGTTTTTAACATTATCGGATTGACTTTATTCCTTCAGGTGCTATACCTGGAATAGGATTTCTTTTTCTGATGTAGCTTATAGTGTTACTGCTTATGTATTCTGGCTTTCTAAGCACAGAATTTTCAAAGCAATCCTAGCTTTAAAGTCTTCCAGTCTTTAAGTCAGAATAAATAATGTGACAAAAAAAATCGAAACATCTAAGCTACACAAAGATCTGGAAGGTAAATATTTATACTTTCTGTGTTTTTCGGAGACTTAAATACAAAAGACACTGCTTCTTGATTGTTTTTTTGGCTCAGTTTTACTGGGAGACGACTGCGGTGTCTACGTCTTCTGTACGTGACACCACTTTTCCGTCCACAAGCTCTTCAATCACCACTTTTGTCCTCTTGGTAATGATCGGTTTATCTGTGGAAGACATTGATAATAAAAAAACTATTACTTTTACATGCGTGGATGATAACATATATCTCTTGCAATATCCGTCATACAGCTATGAAATTACTAAACTGCAACATAGGCAAACGTGTTTCCTCACTGCTGGACAATGAATCTGAATAACTAAGAACTGTGGTGTTCAAGATGTGCTGCATTTATGCAAAGATGTGTGAAGCTTCTGATTAAAAGAATGTGAAAAATTGTGTTTGCTGGCAAATTAAATCGTTTTGCAATTAATTATTGGAATAGCTTAAGAAATCAGACGGCAAAACAATGTTGGAGAGATCATCACAAAGCGCTGATCTCCATCTCCCCTGACTTTAGTCTCGACACAAGTTACACAACTTAAAAGTCAGTGCAACCAAATATAGCAAAAATATACGTAAAAGAAAAGAAAAAAAGTTTTAATGAGATGGAAAAATTAAGTAAATAAAAAATATATTAAATCAATTTTGCTATTTGGCAAATAGTAAATATTTAGCGGTCCTATACATACATCCATAACTGGAAAAGTTAAGCTTGACATTGCAGAAGACGTAAATATAAATTTAAGCAAAACATTGCCTTGCAGCAAACTTACGTTCTTCTTTTACTTCTTGTTTCACTTCTTTTTTCACTTCCACAACTATATTTTTCCTGGAAGAAAGACAACAGTTAGTTTTTTTGTTCATACGGTCTGAAACAGACATTATGTCAGTTGCATGGTAAAGCAAAGTAAGTGCTCGGTTATTTTCACTCAGGAGTCGTGTTAATCTAACATAATCCTTTACACCATTATGTGAAAGTGCAGCTTAAACCTGTGTCCTATGCTACAGACTGTTTCAAACATTTCTACTGCCTTTGATTAATTTTTTCTTACTGCACATCCTCCCCATCCAGCAGTCTTCGGTACTCTGCTATCTCCATCTCCAGTCTGGTTTTAATGTCCAGCAGGGTTTGGTATTCTGAGGCCTGTCGCTCGATGTCCATCTTCATATTGGCGATCTCGGCCTCCAGGCTGTCCACCATTTGTTGTTGTTGGCGCAGCTTAAGGTTGTAGCGGCTCTCTGTCTCATACAGCTCGCCCTCCAAGCTATCTTTCTGCTCAGAAGAACAAGCAAGTTATTTTAGTCCTTACTGAGGGCTAACTGCTTGTTTTTTGGACATTGCATATAAAGCCTGAGGTAGTTACAAATGGTAACGGACATGTTAAATGATTTATGATTGAATTGTTCATGTTACTCCAACTAGTGTAGTGGATTACCATTGAAAGCTGGGACTGTAGCTCTATCTGCATACTCTGAAGCCTCCTCCTCAGGTCGCTGATCTCACTTCGGGAGACCTCGATAGTCTCTGTGCTGCTTGTCATCTTCTGGCCGAGCTCGTCAAACTGAAACATATCAAGATTGACGTAAAACAACTCGAAATACTCTCCAAGCCTTCTCTTAAATTTGAGCATGAAATGAATACGAAGCTAGTCGCGTTCTGTCCGACTTTCCCCACCTTGACCTTGTACCAGGCTTCCATGTCACGGCGGCTCTTCTCCACAGCGCTCTCATACTGAGATCGCATCTCTTCCATGACCTTGGACAGGTCCTCCTGGGGTTTGGCATCAACCTCAACGTTCACAGAGCTGGATTGCATGCTACTGCGCAGGCTTTCCATTTCCTAAAAAAGGGACAACACAATTAAAGTTGAAGAACAGCAGAACATAAAACCCCAGAGAGAAGCGAGTTCTGGAGAGGTGCTAATGTCTTAGATTGAAAAAAAAAATAATTTATAAACATTGTGAATAATGTGGGGACATTCACTGGATCTTCTTTGTTCTTTCAATGATGACTGGTGTTTAAAAATGATTTGTTAGCATGGGTAACGTGAGACTTGCAGTTATCAGACGAGCTTGCTTGAGTCATTCTTGGTAGCCTCAGGGTTGACGGCTTTTCAAAGGTGCGTCAATTTTGGCTCAGCAGTCAGTCTCGAAAAGTTTTGTTTGTAAAAAAAAAAAAAAATTATTACATTTGCTTTCAGATCTATACTTGTTTCATGGGAAATTGTTTGAGTTAATATTTTTCTTTCTTTTTTGCCTAAAGCTTCTCTGACAAACGACTGAATTGTGCCTCAATTAATTGTTCCTAATTTCAATGTTTTAAATTGTACATTTGTACATTTACCTGAATGTATTGCTGGTAGCCTGGGGGGCATATTTGTATATATGAGAAATGGATCAGTTAACAGTAGCAAGTTATACAGAGTTCGTTTTTTTAAGTGATACTCTCAAAAATCATTACAGTCCTATCGTTTAGCCCTTTTTACTGTAGTATAAGAAATAATTTCGTAGTTCTAGATTAACTAATGTGCCGGATGCCTTTTAATATCTTAATTTCCCAAACTGTGTTATGTCTAATTTATGTCTAATTTCATGCCAATTCAGATTAACAGTCTATAGCTGACATAGCATTTTCTCAACAGCAAAAATATATATTTTATTATATCATTGAAAATATTGTTTCAGGTAGTAGATAGTATTGTTTGCATCACTCAATTAGTAGGTTCAAAACATTTTTATTATATTTTGTTTTCAGTAAACAAGGACTTTGCATGAAGCCATTTTAGGCAGGTATAGGATTCCATATGCCAGGTTTCTGAAGAAAACAAGTTTGATAAATAGGCAGAGGTCTCATAAACCTCTGCTTCATGGGATTATCGGATTAAAAGTCCTTTTCATGCAATGCCAGGTAAAGTGTCTTGATGACAAGACACTTTATCTGGCCTTGTTTGCCTATTCAAACAAGTTTGATGAATAGGCAGAGGTCTCATAAACCTCTACCTCATGGGATTATTGGATTAAAAGTCATTTTCATGCAATGCCAGATAAAGTGTCTTGATGAATGATGTGTTCTAGAAACCATAAAGTAACATAATATTTCCTTCTGCCCCTCCTGTTGCTCTGCACTGATGGTCAGCTGACTGAAAGACTCTCATGGTCGTCTTTCCCACTTACAATAAAGACATAATATTTTATCATGAAACATAAAACATTAGTGGGGTGGAAAGAATACTAATACTAATGAAATACTAATGTCTTTAATGTTTGAGCAACCAACGGCTTGTCTGTTAAGCAACAGACTGCAGGCTAGCAGAGCAGATAGCCACTATTTAATCTGCTAAAATCGGTTTGTTGTTCTGGTGTTACTCTAGAACAAGCAGAGTGGCAAAACAGTATGCATATGCTGCACAATGTGCACTTGAAAGCTCCTTCTAAATTTAGTGGTTGTTTATTCTAAAATCTGGTCAAGGTCTATCAATGGAAAAAAAAAAAAAAAACCATCAAAGCTCTGTATGTGGCATTATTTTAGCAATAAAATGCCTTCTTGATGTTTTTGAGGTTTAAATTTTCCCATATTTCCCAATTTCCCAATATATTAAGTTAATTTAGTTTTATTCCGTTTAAATATCAACAATGTCATGGTGTTTTAGTCAAGGACATACTGTGAGAATGTCCTTGTTTCCCATGCCTGTTAGCTAAGCTGAACCATTGGTCATTACAGATCTGTTGTCAGTATCTCACCTCTTTATGGTTCTTCTTCATAAAGATCAGCTCTTCCTTCAGACCCTCCAGCTGCAACTCCAAGTCGGACCGAGTCATGGTCAAGTCGTCCAAGACTCTGCGCAGGCCAGAGATGTCCGACTCCACTGACATGCGCAGTGCCAACTCGTTCTCAAACCTGTGAAGAGAGAGGTTTGTGTTGCTGTAACTGCTTAACAGCATCAGTGAACAAACAAAAAAAAGTGCAACCAAACTGGTTCCACCTGTTTTCCAACTTTGCTTACTGGTACGAGTCTGCAAAAATGTCCGGTTGATCTGACTCAACCGTGTGAATGCTCAACATCATTAGTAAATATATGGAAAATAAATTATTTTCACTTACTTCACTTTGAAGTCCTCTGTTGCCAGCTTGGTATTGTCGATCTGCAGCATCAACTCGCAGTTTGACAGCGTGGCGACTCTTATCTGGAAAAAACCCCCATCATGCAGACGTGTTACTTTGAATTTTCACTGGAGTGCGTCCTAAATTGGACGTTCGTTTATTCTCAAAAGAGTGTGGGAAAAACAAATTCCTTCACAGTTGCTTCAAGCTCCAACATGTAAATAAATTCAAGTTGTTCTTGATTTTGCTTGGAAAAATCCCACACCTGGGGGATGCTGTTGAAAAACGTCTACGTGTCATCATGCAGGATGTTACCCAGTCAGGGTGCATTCTGGTGGGGACTAGACTTAAAGAAGAAAGATTTTCAAGAAAGCTAATTGTAGAAAAAAAAAAACTAAAAATGAATATTTTATAGCAGTCTACCAGAGCATAGGCTATTTATGACATTTTTAGATGTATTAGGGGCATCACCAAAGGGGGTGCAAAAGGGGTTGTGACCACTCCAATAATAGGGAATGGGCCACCAATATTTTTAGGGACTAATAAAAGTTTCATTATTTATTTTATGGAGAAAAATTAAAAAATTAAGAATAGATAATAAACACAAATAAAGTAATAAAAAACTGCTGGCTCACTCTGAGCTTTTAATTCACTGGGTTTTGTTTCAAAACAATATGTACCTATTCCACAACAATAGCCCCACCTTTTACTTCACCTCCATCGTTGCACATGACAGCAAGCTTTAAGCCTGTGCTCCACGCCTCCTTTATTGTTATAATACTTTTGTTTTATAGCAATAAAACAAAACCGCCACGTCATGCAGGGACATGCATGACGTACTTACTATAACATCGGGATGAAGGAATGAAATGATGTAGTGTATATGAAAGACACTTAAGATAAGTTTTTTGTATTTTTTTTTTTTTTAAATGTGGATTAAGGCTAAAAACATTGAAGATAATGCGTGCTTATGACTTTTTTGTAATTTGCATTTACAAAACAAAAAAAAAATCATGCGTGGGAGATATTCCAAATCCGGCCATGCCTAAATGTTTTTAAATATTTTTCTACGAATAGGAATTTTGGGCATCAACGTTCCTTATTATTATTATTATTATTATTATTATTATTATTAATCGTAGTAATATTATTTTATGTGTAATAAAACTTCCAACATTCTGCTGTGGTTTATAGATTTCATTTGTCAGGTTTATAAGTTTCAAAGTTTACCTTGTTGCGCAGGTCCTCGATGATTGCGTCGTACTTGCTGTAGTCCCTGACGGCGGGGGTCTTGGTTTTGTACCATTCCCGGATCTGAGTCTCCAGCTGAAGGTTGGCAGACTCCAGCGAGCGCACCTTCTCCAGGTAGGAGGCCAGCCGGTCGTTCAGGTTCTGCATCGTCGCCTTCTCGTTGGTGGTGACGCTCAGGTTGTCGCCGCCCGCGAGCGCCTGCGTCAGGTCAAAGCCAGAGCCCAGACCGTTGGAAGCGTACGACACGCGGACGTTCCTGCCTCCGGCCCCGCCGTACACGCTGGTACCGCGAGAGACTCTCTTGGAGGAGCTCATGGAGTAGAGTGACATGGAGGAGGACAATCCTGAGCGCGAGGTGGACATGGCTGCTGGTGTTTCTACGGGTCTGTAGAGCGTCTCTGAGGCGGTGTGGAGGAACCGGTGCTGAGGCAGCGCGGACGATGGATTTTATAAGCCTCCTCCGGTGGGAGCGGCCGACAGGTAGGTGGAAAGATGCTACCATTCCAGGTGTGACCACCTGGGCGTGGCGTGGCGCGGAATTCACGTTAATTCCCAGTCAGGTAACGGCTGTCATTCCACATTACAGTTCAGGAAACATTAAAAAAAAGGTGTGAGACATATTTTATCTCTTTGAACGTCCCCTGTAATTACTTCTGATTAATACAACTTTAAAAAGAAGGAATTCCTCAGTGTGATTAATTTTTCGGGCCGTTTTACCGCAACGTCTAACTAAAATCATTTATTAAGAAGACATCACTTTCCGCACAACTTACTTATTAATAGATAAAATAAAGCTGAGGTGGGGTTACAAAAAAAAAAAAAAAAAAAAAGAAAGAAAAGTGCTGAGAAACTTCCCTTTTGCTGCTTCCATAGCCAGTTTACTGGTTTGAGCCATATAATTGTGGGTCAAAACAATGTCAGTATGGAGAGACAATGACTAGAAGCAAAAGTTGGTGCTCATCAATTAACAGTTATAAGTAGACCTTAAGGAGATCAGAAAATTCAGACCTCCTCACTCTCTTGCTCAACCTCCCTTACATTACATTTTGTATGTTTGGCACCATCATCTGACTGATTCAAGTACCTGCTTTGTACCATAGTCAAAATATATGTCATGCTTTTAAATATATTGTTGCCTGGACTGGCATTTTGGAGTCAAATGTGACATCTGTTGACAGCTGAAGCTTGCCTAAATTGGGACCTGTAAAAAACACACAGAGTCCAACAGAGTGGTAGAAAAAAGAAAGTAAACTAAAATTAAGCACTGGCTTTCTCTCAGGTTTCTTTCTCCAAGTCTTCCTGATTGTGGACCTTGGAAAGTCAGTTGTAAACAATGTATGAGGGATTGCTTTTTATTTTGAAGTTACCTAGGAGTCCTGTTGAACCTCCCTTCTGCCACACCACTGACTGATCTTTGTTAGTTGAGCACTTCCTGGAGCCAACAATGGAGCTGAATTTCCTGCATTTGTTCCTAATTTGTCTGCATGTTGGGACACAAACCTTTCATAGATTAATTTATGACTTTCCATTTTGGTGGATAACAACAGTTCTCTCTTTGTAAAACTGTTCAAAATCTTATTTGCATGCACATTAACATTTACAAAATGTATTTTTGCTCTTATAAAACATCTGATGACACACCGTAATCTTTGTGCTTGTCTTCTTTTTTCCTTTTCCTTTTCTCTGTCTATGCAGAAAGAGATTTAGTGTGCCTATGTATGCCAGATCACTCCCAGTGGGCAACTACAGACTGACATGAGGTGGTTAATTATGACATGCAGCTGCTTTGTGTAAACAAGTGTCTAACTCAGCTGTTGACTGAAATGCAACATCCATTCAGATCTGATACAATGAGAGTAGATATAATTAATCTTCCAATTCTGGCTTACACTACAGAAACACTTGTTTCACTAGTGCTTGAAGAATCTATGGAGCAAAGGATTATTTACCTAAAAGGATCTGATGTAAATGTAAAAAAAAAAAAAAAATCTTACAGTGAATTACTTAAGATAATTTTTTTCATTATCTTAAATGATAATTTAATTTAAGCTGTTAATGAAGCTGGAGCTTCATTAACAGCTCCAGCTGTTAATGAAGCTGTTGTGGAGGAGTACTTCTGTACTCAAGTATGTGCTCTTATCTCAATATTTAATGCTACAGTATGTGAAAAAAAAAAATGTATATATATATATATATATATATATATATATACGTGTGTGTGTGTGTGTTTAAACTACCTCTATGATGTAACAGTATAAATAAGACAAATAATCTGTGAAAATGCACTGCTCCCGGTCAGAAACAACCAATCAGAGTCAGGATGAAAGCCTTATATCTGTCAATCAACCTTGGGTATGCGCTGCTCATTGTGCTAATGTGGCAGAAACAACTTATTTAGAAAAATTCTTAATAAGTTGAGTTTTCCAACTTATTAAGAGTTGAAAAACTCAACTTATTAGGCTGCTACTGCTAGTTGTGGAGGAACAAGCAGTAGCGGCCAGAGAGCCAAGAGGAGGGGTGAGTAGTCCATTCTTGAAAATGATTAACAGCGCTAAGACTTTCCTTTTGGCTTACTGCCCGACTTACTGCCGGCAATGTGGACCAGACTCCGACACCGGTCATACAGGGACCTGACAGCCCGTACCAAAGGGCCCAGTACCCCATACTCCCGGAGAACCCCCTACAAGCCCCCCCTAGGGACAAGGTCGAACGCCTTCTCCAAGTCCACAAAACACATGTAGACCGGTAGGGTGAACTCCCATGCACCCTCCAGGACCCTGCTGAGGGTGTAGAGCTGGTCCAGTGTTCCACGACCAGGACGAAAACCACACTGCTCTTCCTGAATCCAAGGTTTGACTATCCGACGGACCCTCCTCTCCAGGACCCCTGAATAGACCTTACCAGGGAGGCTTAAGAGTGTGACCCCCCTGTAATTGGAGCACACCCTCCGGTTCCCCTTTTTGAACAGGGGGACCACCACCCCAGTCTGCCAATCCAGGGGAACTGCCCCCGATGTCCATGTGATATTGCAGAGTCGTGTGAGCCAACACAACCCTACAACATCCAGAGCCTTAAGGAACTCCGGGTGGATCTCATCCACCCCCGGGGCCCTGCCACCAAGGAGCTTTTTGACCACCTTGGTGACCTCGTCAGAAGTTAGCATTTACTCCTAAATAAACAGAAGCTATAAGGAGCAAACCTTTTTTTTTCTCGTTTTTTTTTTTCTTTTTTTTTTCCCTAGCAGCTGTCCAAAGAGTTTCTATTTACGTAATGAGAATTCCTCAGATCTCAAATTGGCTCTGATGGAACATGTTTTCCCTCAAAGCTGGTGAGATTTTCTGAAGCATATCAACCACAGATCATGTTCTCATTGCAAGATGCATGAAGTGTGACAGTTCCAGGTGACTGACAGGATTTATTTTGGGGACAATTAACTCCTGTTATTAAATCAATTTTTGTTTTTCTACTGTTTGATGTGTTTTTCCTGTGAAGTGCTTATTCAGGTTCCAAATAAAAAATGAAAGAAGATAACCTGCAGAGCAACACGAGTTCAAACCGTTGCAGAGCAACACTGCAGCTTGCTGTCAACAACAAAAAGGCCTAAGTTTTGAATCTTCTTTAAGGAGACGATGTGGGGAACAGCAAGGATGAGGATGATAGATTATAACACTTAGCTTGGGCCAACTTACATTTTGTGTTAGCATTCAACAGTGCATCTTTAAATGTTGTGCAATTCTGGCAAATGGAGGTATTGTCTTTCAGCTCAGTGCAGTTGCTGACCTCTTTGATTCTTTGCTTATCTTGTGATTTCTTGTTTGCTGGGTACACCTTTTATTATTGTTTTTGCTCTTTGGTTAGTTACTTGTTTTTTTTTTTTTTGATGCAGTCATGTTTGTTGAAAAGTAAAGGGTCTGCTCTCAAAGGTATTCCTTCCCATTTAGTCTTCAAAGTCATTTACACTTTCCCACATTACTCTGCTCAGCACAGGGCTCTTCTTTAATGATAGCCTCTGGGAGCTGTTTCAGTCTTTTCGTTTACAGAGTTTTCATGTATCTAATTGATCCGAATGGTTTTATGTCTCAGTCTCTTGATAAGGAGGCTACAAATGATTGAGTTGTCTCACTCTGGCACAATTAATCCGAGCTGACATGTTTTGAAGTATGTGCCCTGCCTATTTCTGTGTAACTCTAAATGACATCTGAACTCACCACTCCCAGATTAATTGTTTTGTAAGACACACGCAACTGATTATGACAACATTAATTGTTTTTTTGCACTCAGATGCTGTGAAGCTGTGGGAAAACGAGATAACTGGGGCGTTAGTGTAATGTTAAGGTTTTATCCTTTCCGCTCAACGTTCTCCATTTATCTCTTTTGTAATATTGAGTGTGTGTATATTATTTAATAAAGAGGGCCTTCACAACATTGACATTGTTGTGTAATGATTTTAAAGCTCTTTGTTCTCAGGCTTTCAGGAGTACTACCTGCCTGCATGCATGAGAAACTTTTTGAAATATTTTTTTAGTTGTGGGTTGTCTTTGTTTCTACAAACTGAAATGTGCGGAATGATGCGTGGCAGGTAGTTCACCACATAATTGTCTGTCTCCCCTTGAATGATCAGCGTTTGATTTGAAGGTGCGGCAGGTTTGATTGATAGAAACAAAATGTACAATAAGAATAACTATGTTGCCATTCTGGTTCTGTCTGCCTTAACAGTGTCTCGAACCAGGTGACTCAAATTTTCTTCCCGGCGATCGTTAGAACTCCTGCCTTGTAACGACACCTGTATCCGCGTCAGGATTATAAGGGGAAACAAATCCCGACATCGAGTCATTCAGTTTGCCTTCAGGGTTTTTTTTTTCCCCAAACGCTTCCCTATTTTTTTCACCTTTAAAATGTTTTTTTTTTTTTGCTTTCACAACGTGCCAAACGACATGATGAAACATGCAAAAGTCTTACAGGTTATGCTGATAACACTTGTACCCTTTGATTTAGGACAAAGGTTTCCTTAAAATTAAGCAAAGATCCAAAACCATTAAGAAGACAGCTGCAGCTGAAAAGAACACTCCTCTCTCATAAATTATGCAAATCAGTGAAAAGACACATTGAAGGAAGTACAAAGACATCTCTGATTTGACAAATTGTTATTTCTTAAGTCGCTTATCAGCTTCTTGGTTCAAGAACAAAGAATATTAAAATATAACTTAAGAGCATATTTTTTCTATATAGTAAAATCATTACTATATAGAAAGCTTTCAGTTTTAACACAGATGCTGAGTCACACTGACGGGCTTCTTTTTTAAATAGAGTAGACCTTTCTAGTCAAAGGCTTTACCCCCTTTTTGCCTTCAGAGCTTTATGGCATTGAATCAACAAGGTTTTCAGAAACATTTCTCAGAGATCTTGGTCTATACTCACATGACAACATCACATTTTAGTTGGAGATTTACTGTCTGCACATCCATAATCCAAATCTTCTGTTCCATCACAACACAAAGGAGATCTATTGGGTTGATATCTGGGGACTGTTAAGACCCCAGATAGAGTAAACTTATTGCTATGCTCAGGAAACCAGGTTATTTGAATTTAGTGGCATGGTGCGTTATCTTTCTATAAGCTACCAGAAGATGGGTACACCATACAGTGGGTTGTATTCACACAATGCTCAACTAGCAAAGGACCCAAAGCATGCCAAGAAAATACCCACACACTGTCATATCACCATCGGCTTGAAGAGTTGGTAGAAGGACTTCTGAAGCTGAAAGTATAAGACCTGTCTGCAGACCACAAATGTGCTTGTCTAAACTTCAGTTTCCTGTTTTTAACTAACTGGAGGCACCAGTTCTCCTGCTGCCATAGTCGATCTGATCCAGGTTCGAAGAAGTCATTACATTGAATGAGGGCTTTCTACATAAACAAAATATTCACACCCTAAAGAGACTTATCCATAAATCTTTCTGGCTTAACGTTTGTGACATCTTTTCCACAACTACAAGAAACTGTTTTCTAAAAGACAAAAAAGGGTCCTTCAGCCTTTTGCTTGTACAATGTTGAATTGTTTTTGTGTAAATATGCATGTTTAGCTTTGGTTTGCTTGCCAGAAAGCTGTTAAATGGTAACGTAAATTTCTTTTCTTCCGAAAAAAAAAACATTTCCATGCTCACATCTCTAAGGTGACAGAGAGAGGTGACAGCCGTCAAGATATGTGGCAGTTGTTCTTTTAATTCTTTCCATTTGTATCTCTTTTTTTGTGATTTTCACCAAGTTTTTTGTTTAAGTTTAGTCAAATTCTTTCTAACGGCATTTGCTTGCACTCTGTGGGGCTGGTAAACAGAATCTTTGAGTCTTTTGCAGTTTTCTTTTAGAAGATGCTTGCAGCAGTTTTGAAGTTAGTACAACTACTCACAATGCAGAATAAGGAGATTTTTTTTTTCTCTCGAATGTAATTCTTAAAAACTTCGCACTTTCTGTGAGCCTGCTTTGAAAATTGACACTTCATTTTCCATCTGTATTTTTACTGTATATTTGTTATGCAAAAACATACCCTACAAGATTGTATCTCTAAGCTTGTTTGTGTTGTGACTCACTGCATTACATTACAGCAAGAATGAACAGCAAACAAAGATGACAAAGATGGGGGCTGAACTACAGACAGTTTGGAGACATTGTTGTAACCTGCCTCAGTCTCAGGAAGTGGTTGCAAACAGAGCTTCCTCACCCAATAGTTTCATGATGGCGCTCATTAGAGTTGTTGAGTCAAAAGGTCATAAAACGCAATTTCAGTCTGTGCAACTCTAGATGTACTAGAGCAGGTCAGCAGATAACTTTAATTTAGATATTTGTGATTAACAAACATACTTACAATTAGATTCATGGTTAGTTTTTAAGATGTTGGACGTGATGTAAAAAGCCCGTCAGATTTGACCTTTAACATACATTTACCTAACCTTTAAAAACTGCTGCTGGACCTTTAGAGTTGACATTTTGATAGCCTACATATACACCCTGTGATGTGAATATTTATTGAAGAGCAATGCTTGAAGAATCTCATCCATCTATACATGTCAACATTTCTCCTATATGCATGACTTTAATTTACTAATTTAGAAATTCAGGACAGACGTTTAAATAATCCATAATTAGTGAACTTTAAATATTAGTCAATGGGCTGAATTCAATTAATGTAAATGACCTCTTTATTAATAAGTATCCTTAAATGTCACAAAATAAACCTGCAAATTTCTTCTCTGTTTTGGCTGGGCTAAAGGGATGTCATCAATCTGCTGCAGCAGTGTGTAGAGCAGTGCTGCCTGATGATGCACAAATCCGTGAGATATAACTGTAAAAAATGTCAAGGGTCGCAGTGGAGTCAAATTTCAAGGTAATCCAAATGGTCCATTTAAAGATTGACAAATATCTTTTAGATCCAGTTTGATGCAAATCGGATCATGCATGTGTGTTTTAGAACCAACCGTACACTAAATAAATGGTCCTGGAATTGGCCACTTTGCCACGCTCACATGCTCCATTCAACAGTCACTGTTCAGTGTATGATTCAGTATCACCTGTGTCATCAGACACGGTTTGAAAATTATAAGTGTGAGTATGTAAAAGGAGGAAATCCATCAACAGGATATGTGACTTCATGTTATAAGTAGGTGGGGCTAAAGTGATGCCACCGAATTACCATGTAAATGTGTTAAGAGCTGGTCTGTAATGACACACAAACAGTTTGATCCAGCTCTGGCCTTGTGTGTGGACATTATTAGAGGCTTGATGACTTCTACAAGATTTGATGCAGCAAAAAGCTTTTGATAGCTTTTGATCTTCAGCACCTTAAGATTGTGTTGAGTCATTTTGAAGTCTGTGACTCAAAAGCGGTAGGAGAAGTTCACTCAGACGCAATGTGTGTAAAACAGACAAAATGGCAGTTTTGATCCCAAATGGCCAACTTCCTGTTGAGTTTGGACAAAGGGCTCAAGGGACAATTTTGAAAGTTTTGAGAAGTTATGTGTCTACCAAATTTCATAATCTTGGATCAAAACATGACTCATTATATTCGTTGTATTAAAAACTAAATAAAAATATACATATATATGTTGTTTTAAATGGTACAGTATAATTAAGCTAGGGTCAGTAAGTCCAGGATGAATGGTTAGATAAATACCAGCTTTGTATAAACCTGACAATGTGAGAGAGGCTTATTTAACTTAAGCTGACAATCTCTCTTACAACAAAGACCGGTTAAGAGTTCCTAGTAATATAATCTGCTCAATATGTTTGGATTTAGGCTACATAAACTGCAATCCTGATCTTAATTGGTGTGCATTATCATATATTGTCTGGTCAAAAACATGTTATGAAGTTTGTTTTGTGATTGCTTGAGGCTTTATTCAGGAAGATTTTAGGTTTGTCCTTTAAATTCCTTAAATAAAGGACTCTTTGTTTAGAAAGTGGAAACTAAGAGTCCACCCTTCACAGGAACAGAGGAATGCAGAGTTACCTAGAGGTCGGATTCATGAAAGTGCTTGATGTTAAACCCATAGTCTGAGGTTGGCTTGTTTCTTTTCTCTCTCTCTCTCTTGTACACAGTGTCCACAGCTGCAGCCTCCACCTCTCCTCCTGAAATTTGAATAACAAGTCAGCACCAGCTTGGGACGTCACTTACTAACAAACACGAATGCTGTGCATCAGGAGGCATTTCTTGGGTCGCAGAAGGAAGCAACATTATCTTCAGAAACAGGACCTATGACATTGTTCCTCTTGATGGGCGCAGAAATCACCAGTCTCAGACGCTTGACGGGGAGCTGCCTTTGTGTCATCGAGGATTTCGACTAGGCGGCAAATGTTCTTGTCATCTTTGCCAACAAGGAGAAGCCACCTTGCTGAGAGGGCGTGGGAATGTGCTGACAGTAAGCAGACAATCCTGATTCCTGATTGTTTTTTTATGACTTAGCAACGAGTAAAGTCTTCACAATTACTGCCCTGTGGGTTGTCTGCCCGGTATTACACTGAACTAACTCTTACTCTTATGTGACAACTGATAAGTATAACCTTAACTAACTGGTTTTAAACTCTCCTGAGAAAATTTGCATAATGAATTAACGTCTAGACGGAGACAATATTTGTAAAGTGGTTGTAGCTCTTTGCATCCATAACTCAAACATCCTGCCTCTTATTTGCTCAGTGGAGAAGTTAAATATGCATAGATACAGCAGCTGAAAGTTCACAGACACAGCTCTTTGAAGTCAAAGCAGGCGTATACGTTTCACATAAAAAAAAATGTGTGCAGACCAGTTCAGACTATTTCAAATCTATTTCAGTTCAAGTTATTCAGATTTAGATTAAAAAAAAATGTATGGATGCCATTTAGTTCAATTCTGACTTTCAGTTCAGTTCCAATCTGTCTTCCATTCCATTCTTTCTTCTTAGAAAAATACGCAACCATAATATTATATTTCTACACTGTTGTTGCGCAACACCCCTCTTCTCTCTCTCTACTTCCCCTTCTGAGAGGAGGGAGATGTGCTACCAGCTCTCCATTTAACGGGTGAATTGAGTCTCCTAAATCTGCCGAGATTTACCCTGTCCAGAACTGAAGTAAACTCTGATTAAGCTGGCGTCGAGAAAGACTAGCCTGGTTTCTGACGACCTCCATCCAGATGTCCCATCTTTCTCACCCTGTGAATTAGCCAGATTGAGGAGCCTGCAACCAACTAGTTTCACAGAGCACACCTGTTAATGGTCACTCTTTCTCTTTATTACAACTTGCACTTGTTATTGAACCAGGTTGGTTTTAGTGACTCAGGCGAGTCCCAAGGGTGTTGTTTCAGTTTTGGGCCAAAAGCAACCTATAAAACATTTTCCACTTTTTCCTTACAGAATCAAACTTCATAGCTATTTTACAACCATCAAAGAACTTTAAGATGACTCATTAATTGAATGTCCACAACATCTTTTAGATTTTCTTAATGCTAATTATTTTATTAGTGAGGCAATTTTGCAAGGGTCAGTACAGCTTAAATCAGTAGCAGAAATAATCAGATAAGTAAAATCAATTGTCTAGGCCAGTGGTCCCCAAACCTTTTCCTGTGAGGGCCAAATAACTTTTCCCTTCTCTGGTGGGGGGCCGGAGATTGTTGACGGGGGGACGGGGGGGGTGTTTCTCGATTGATTTTTACCCAGAAAGCACATGGGCAAAACCCATGAGTTTAACGGTCATTGGGACTGACTAGTATATATTCCTTTGAGGGAATGTAACTTTAACATATTAATTTCTCATATGTTAACATAAAGGCTCGTTTTGAAGTATAAGCTGCTACTTACAGGCATCGCTTCGAAGAACTCGACCTGGAATGCGGCGTTCATAACAGATACGTGCCATCATCTGCTCTACCGCTAGCAAACAACCGTACTGATTAAATAACATAAAAGTCAAGCAGTTCCCTAAAAGTCCAACAGATGGCAGCAATGCGCCCCACAATTTACAGGACACACTTCCTGCTAAAGAGCCCCCTGGTGGTTGAAGAAAAATCCACATATAAACCGGAAAATACAATAAATGAAAAAAAATCAGAATGCTCTCTGGTATTGTTCAGGGGGTCGGACCAAATGTGGAGGCGGGCCGTAGTTTGGGGACCCCTGGTCTAGGCTATCTTTCCCTAATGTTGACACTGTGAACTAAAAAATTCTTTGTCTTTGGGGTCTGAACCCAGCTGATGAGAGAAGTGCAATTTGAAGCCACGTTGCGGGGGACGGGTTGGTCCCCATGCACAGAACAGTCTTCGGCTCTGTGGCCCCGGCTCTTCTTCAGCTGTGGAGTTCTTTGTCCATCTTGATCTTGGCTCGAAGCTGCCTGAAGGATCCAACCAAAGATTCCTCTTTTGCACCCACCTTATAAATGGTTTATCCATGCTTTTGGTGCGCTTGCATTGGTTAGCTTTGTTGCTGTGCCTGTTTGATTGGCTGACTGCTTGGACCGATGATCTCATATCCATCACCGTCTTGGAGACATGACATGATGTCTGTTCTAATCACCCCGAGTTGCTCAACAGTCCTCCTACATCTGTTGCCTGCCCAACCTTTTCTTAGGAAAGTTAAAGTTCAACAATAAGGCCTTGGTCCTCTCTGCTCTCCCATCAGTTCCTCTTTTCCCCTGACCTTTCACCTGCCATCTACCTCCAACACAACATCAGTGACCTTTAACTAGAGTTACACATTTTACACCATTTCAAGTTCAATGTCAAAATTACATTTTAACCTTTTATAACCTAATATTATAAATGAATTTAGCATTCATTCATAATATTATAATAACCATAACTTATTAGTTACTCCTATTATAACCATAAAGTGAGTTATTACAGACATTTCTGAAAAGAAACCAGGAATAATCCATTATTCTAATTATTTGATACCAAGTTAAAGTTACTTGTCTCACCTGTAAGTACTTCCACAAGTATAAGAGAGTAAGTGTAAATATTCTTATAATCAAACCAATATCAACCACTGGTTAAACCAATATTAATTATTGGCTTAATTATAAGTTATTATTATTAATTTAAGTATTTTACTCTGGGTTTTATCCAATTACTCAACATGTTTAGATTTTATTCTTTAAACCTTTAATGCTTTGAAATAAGGAATAGTCTGAACTATTTTTATACACATGCAGGCTGGAAACTCACTTCCTCTTTCTTCAGGAAAACTGCTCTTCCTGTTTCATGACTCTCTTTCTCCCTGCCTATGATTTTTTATGATTAAATAGAAAAAAGTAGAATTAAAGCAAAGTTTCCAGGACACAATAACAACCAGATTAATTTTATTACCGTCTGACTCTACTGTTGGGTCTTAATGTCACCTGTGTAATCAATTTTAAAGGTAACTTCATTTATTGTTACTATTAAACTAAAATCTCCAGCATGGGGAAGTGGGATGATCTCGACTTTTCTCGACACCCCCTCCTCGAGGTCAGACCTTTCACATACTGGGAACCCAATACCCTCCTGCAAGTCTGCATCCTCATCCCCCGGAAAGATAAGATGGTCGTCTGGGATGTGAAGATCCTCCATCATCACAAAGGACTCAGCAGTCTGGGATGCGAAGATGCAGATCCTCAGTCGTCACCAAGGCCACAGCAGTCTTCTAAACTCCACTGCTCTTTGACAACACTCAATCTTACTTGGGATGAACTGAAAGCTTTTCAGTACCACAATAACTGAAAACTGAAACTTTCACATGCTCTGCTGTTCAACTGATTTTGTAGATATTTTATGATTTAATTCAGTTGATTCTAGAAACTTTCTTTTATAAGACATGAAATACAATTTCTAGGTAAGTTTTCATGAAGCAAAAAGTATAGTCCTCCATAATTAGTCTAGAAAGTGTGTTTTTAAAATACTCTTGTGTAAGGATATGAAGGCACATCTTAAAACTCCGTCCACTCTAGGTCATTAAATAACACCTTAAATATGCATTAAACATCTTTTTAACAAAAGATGTGCTTTTGTCATATAAACTATACACAAATTATGCTACATTTCTAAAATGTACATTTCTAAGTACTGAATGACTTGTCTGCCCAACCATCCAGTATCTTCAACTTATTTAAGATTGAGTTGCAGGGGACATAGTTGGCTTTCATTACCCAAGCTTGGCGTTCAGGTATGTCCAACTATTTGCTTGCCACAACCCTAAAGCCGGCTTTTGCAAGTGGAGGTGCTAGCTTCTTTGGGCTGAGCCTCACTATTACCAGCAGGTACAATGTATTGTGTTCTTTGGATTGAAGAATCATACATCTTTGGCAATCAAATGGATAAGTCAGGCTTTGGGACTTGCATTGGGTTATTGCATTGTATCAGATATTTAGTTCGGTGGAAGATTATGTTTTGGGCCTGTTTTTCAGGAGTTGGGCTCCGATCTTTGTGAAAGTAACTCTTCTGCATTTGGAGAATGTTCTACTTCTTACATTTGGAAACAGCATAAAGGTGCCTCCTTCTGTTCCAACTTAGCTGCGGAAGAGCTTTAAAGACATAGATAAGTGAGTGTGGAGTGAATGGCCCACTCAAAGTTCAGACTTCAACCTGAGAACATCTTTGGGATAAGTAAGAACAGAGATAAGTCTCTACTTACCTTTGGGATAATTAGAAACATATCCCAAAGGTATAAGTGTTTGCTTATATTTTTGGAATAAGCAAAGATACCCAAAGACAACATCAGTGCCTCACAAGAGAGAATGATCAGAAATTCCCATAAACATATGCTAAACAGCAAAAGATTTATTGTTAGCTTAATCATGTGAATGTCCTACAATGAGATTTCAAACCTAATTTCTGTGAAAAGACAAAAGACCCAACACTTGGAAATACAGGGTGTGTTGATCTTTTTAATCAGCACCATGTTCCTTTTGATAAATAGCTATTAAAAGATTGGTGAATTTTAAACCTCTTGTTGCGGCTAACTGATTACTCAAACTCTCTATTATCTGTGGTTTTAAGTGACCTTTGTGTTTTTGCAACTTCAGGTGCTTATGCTCTTTTAGTAAAGCCACAGTGTCATTAAACATGACGCTTTAAAGCATGTTCATACTTTAATTTCAATAAAGACTGTTAATCTAATGATGCAATGTTGCTTTTTAGGCTACTACACCCTAAGCATGCTGTGATTATTCACAAAGCTGTAAGAATGATTCATGTAACTTTCAGCAGTTATATTTTTAATACTGACAAGTGACTAATTTTAAAGCGTAACATTTGTCTTAGGTCAACTTGTTAGATCAGCAAAATAACAAAGATAAACTAAACATTTACGTAAGAAACAAATATTATTTTAGCACCGTGATGCCATGAATTTAATTATTTTGTAGTGACGAACGTTGTATAAGTAACATTACAATACAAATATTTTCTTGTATATAAATCAATCAAGCTGACATTTATATCTGGTTGTTACATGACGCTGTTTTGAGATTTGCCAAACCAACAAACAAAAGCAATTCATTCATTTAAGTTCACAGTCTTTCTTACATATTGCCCTTTGACCCCTTTTGTTTACGTACTGAGAGCTTTAGTGGAACAGACCTCTGGTCAGACCAAACATCTGCCTCAGAACATCTTCTGGTTTTATTAGTCGATGGCTGTGATGATGCTGAGCAGGGCACCTTCGCCTGCTGGCTGTTTGAGGAAGATATGGAAATGCATGTAAATTTTAAAGAACAGACACAGCGTGGCTGCTTTGAATGGAAAGGCCTTTCCTTTAGCAACGTTTGAATCACATCATACTATTTAAAGAAGCAGTCTTTGACCCAGACAGTCTGGCAGAGACGCTCTAATTTTACCAAGCTGGCCTTTGCAGATCTTAAGCAAGAGGTGAGACAAATCAGAGGTTCTGGGGAACAGACTTGTGTTAGTTATGGTGTGTTCAACCTGTTATTATGGAACAACTAAAATCCATGCTGGTCCTGTCACTGTGTTTCCCTGAACATTCTCTTTGCAGCTTGTGCTGCTGCCTGTTTGAAAGCAGCTCAGTAATCCTGGATCAGGGAGCACAAAAGCCCTCCAGAGTGCTGGTGAGGTAAGCGCTGCATCCAGGACTTACCCCATGACTCTCCTTCGTCCCACATTCTGCCAGGCGGGGGAGATGGGGCAGGGAGGAAACGTCCCTGTCCTGGCTGATCCTGAACTCTACACATTGACGCACATATGCTGTGATACTAAACAGCCGCCACTCTTCTCTGTGTCAGAGTTTGGCCGCCGATGAGCCGGGACACGGTGGGGAAGTCAACCAGCTCTCCGCAGAGGAATACGGTCGATGTGTTGGATTGGCGTGGCGTGACCAGGAGGACATAACAACTCTCTCATAGAGTGCCACATCACTTCAGGTGAGTATCAGTGGGTAAACATTTACCTTGTAAACACTTTTGTCAGCATGTGGTTTCAGGTGGGAGGCAGAGTGTTTGCTGTGAAAGTTGTAAACCCGTATATTACCGTCAATGTGGCTCTCCCAGTTGTGTGCAGGCTCAGTACTTTTAGCCGACACAGGTGCTGCATTTTAACTCTGGGAAATTTTCCGCTGCTTTTGGGATAGTTAACATTTGGATGAATGTTCTCCCAGGACGCCATGGACCTGCTGCAGGACTCCAGCCACACCATGTGGGACCTGAACACTCGACTGAAGAGTTTCATGGAGCAGGTTAACAGGCTGCAGGAGGCCAACCACCAGCTGGAGGCTCAGATAGCCGAGTGGAGCTTCAGGAATGCCTCACGCAGCCAGAATTGGTCCAAGCAGGAGCAGACCGTCAGGGACCTCCGTTCACAGGTGATTATTAGAAATCATTGACTAGTAAATAATAACAAAAACTGAAGAAATGATTCCATTAGATGTTGCTTTTCAGACTCTTCAGTGATAATGTTAAGATTTGTCCCAATTACGTCGTTTTAAATTGAATGTGCATGAAAGATTAAGCACCAGTGACTGCGGCTTTTTGTCTTGTTTCAATCTAATGACTGCTTCGCATGCAGGGATGTTAAGATTCTGGTTCGGATAACTTAATGACAACAATTTTGCTACTTCATACAGTACGTATTAATTAAAAAAAATAGAGATATTAAATCATGATCAAATTCACTCATTGCCAGTAAAAACTTGACAAGTCAATGCATATAATGAAATAAGCTCACATTAGGTCATTATCTATTCCATCTCAGATAGAAATGCCTCTTTTTGACAACAGGGCGTCATCTATGGAGAAACTACTCACATCCATTTCAGTTGGATTCAAGTCATGTGATTCACTGGGACAGCCAGCAGGTTTATATACTTTCTCTGAAACCAATTAAGAGTTTCATGAGTCATCATTTTGTTCGTTGAACAAAATGATGACTCAATGAATAATGAATGGTGTTACTTTCTAAATACTTAGTACTAACAGTATTTTAGCTATTTCCTTGACTTTTTATTCCTGTTGCATCTTTGTTTGCTGTTTTAAAAAAGTGTAAGTATATACAACTTGGCATGCTCAATACTCTCCAATCTCCAGGTCAGACATAGAACCCCATTAAATCAACTTCCTGCAGAGAATCACAAATACTCGTCTGTGACATTTTGGCTGGACTGGAGCCAGAAATCCTGGCTAATGTCACTCAACAGAAATATTACGGGAATGTTTCTCACTTTGAGGACTGTCTTGTTCTGTGGAACATTAACTGACTTGTATGATTGGTGCTGCAATGTCACAAGACTGAGGTTTATGGAGTCTCCTTTCTTTTTACCTGCTGTTTTATACTTCTCAGTAAGCGTCAAGCACTTGACAGATGTTTGATCTCTTCCTTGTTTCTGTTTAAATTCTCCATAATATAAAGTGTAGCACGTGTTTCCATGACACCAGCCGTCTCAAGAATGCTGTTTCTTTATTGGTTTGTCTGTAGTACTTTTATGTCAGCGTGGGATTAATATTTTGGTTATCTTATTTGTTTGGGCACACGCTTGGAGATGAGTAGTCGCCCTACAAGTGCTGCCTCACCTCTCAGAGGGTATAGTAATACCCTTATAATAACTGGAACATCATGTTTATAGTAAAGTCAGGGAATATTCCATGCTATCATTGGCTCTCTCTCCTCCAGTGTGGGTGTGTTTCTCTCCAAGAGTTGTGTGTGTGAGAAACTAAAGAGAAATGAGGGTGTGAAATACAGTTGATGTATGAGCCAAACAATACAGAGCACTATTTCCTCTTGTATTCTTCCACTGGCACATAAGAGTTTTTGTTTTGTGCTAAAGTGTTTTCTTAACTTATTGAACACAACCAATCAACTGAAAGTTGACAGTGTGATTGTAGCAAATATTACTCACAGTTTTGTGAAACCTTTTAGTATAGCAGAGTAGCAAAGTGATCCATTTAAACTCAAACAAACATGAGCGCTGAGAGGTTTTTTTTCGAAAAGGGATTAAATATAAACACTGAATAAAATAAATACAAACAGCACTTCAAGAAAATTGTTTTTGATTTTTTTCATATGTGCTTTGAGGCATCATATGTAAGGTCCAGCTGTTATCTTAAGGTTTTAACAAAAAAAATAGTAAGCGTTGTTCCCTTACTAACAACTGTAAAATTGACATCTGCTTTACATCTTCCCATCAGCAGTCAAATAAAAGTGGAGTTTTTAGTGATACAGTCGATATGCCTTTGTTTGAAATCTAAAATATTTACCTGAACTGTTTTTTAATTCACTGAACAGACATTCTTTAAAAAAAACAATTTTAGATTTATGGAACCTAAAAACAGAAAGGGAAATGTAATGTTTTGCCACTTTAGTGTTGCACAAGCTGGAATGCCACAAGATAGTTAAACACAGAGTTTTATAGTGTAACTATATTGAATATTCTTCACACAGGGATTAAATTTTTTTAAATGATCTGTGCTTTATGAAACCATCAGTCTCCTTTTAAAAATAAAGAAAATGCTCTTTTTTATTTTAAAATATTCCTAATGTTTGACTCTTGTCTTGCAGCCTAGCAGGCCTATATTACATTTTGCAATACAGGGAAATAAGTGATTACTTTATTAAAATCCTTTCGTGCTTGTGAACTGTATGGGTGCCAGTCACATAAAACGCAGACAGCACTTCAACAGGTCGGGGAGCTACGTTTCATGACTCTACACTCCAACAAATACTTCTAAAATACTTTGATCTGCTGCTGACATCATGCTGTACACTAATATGTTTTGTGTGAGATGTTTCCTACTGTCTTATTTCTTGCTAAAAATGACTCCTCTGCTTTGAGCTGTGTCAAGCAAAGTCCATGCAAGAAAGACTGATGAAGAAAAAACTCACCGTTTGCAAACTTTACATTCCGGTTTGCAAACTTTTGCAGAATGTTGAGCAAATTTGGAATGAAAAGGAGTGGATGGATGGATGGATGGATGGATGGATGGATGGATGGATGGATGGATGGATGGATGGATGGATGGATGGATGGATGGATGGATGGATGGATGGATGGATGGATGGATGGATGGATGGATGGATGGATGGATGGATGGATGTCAACTAAGATTAGTTATTTATCATTGCCACACTTCTGATTGATTTGAGAAGGAAAGCAATGTGCAAATCAACATGATCTTAAATTGTTATTTTACTTTTAGGTATTACTTTTTTCATGACCTGATTGTGTTTTTGTTCATGTGTTTCTGTCAGATTTGTGACCTCCTCATGGAGAACGCCCAGCTGGCATTACAGTCTGACGACATGAGGTCCAGAGCTGCTGCTATCCAAGCCAGGTCAGCTGCGCTTCATTTTTGTTTTCCTGAATGTTCTGGTGCTCCACTTTTTCCAGTCAGTACTAAAACTAAATAGATGATTTTGAGTTGATATGTAATAGATCGGACCAAAAAATATCTATTTAACCTGCTAAACGACTCAATGTCAAAGATCCTAGCTAAAGATTGTTTTCTTTAAAACACATGGTAATATTTATAAATATGAGGAGCCTTTATGGGATAATTATTACCAGCGTATGGAATGGTCTCACTCCATACGGGAATGTATGAATTACTCTTTGTTTACATCCTGATTTCCAGCCTGTTACTGAGGTCAGTTCCCGCTTCTGTGAGCTGGCCAGCATGCAAATCCAGGCAAGGCTTTGTGCCGCTTCAGCATTTTCACTTATGTATTGATGCGGAGTGACACCGAGCTCCCTGCCAACTCCCTCTGCTGTCAGCTTTTAACCCATGAAGGACAGATGCAGCTCCTTGTTCTTTTTATAGCTCCACCTCACGTGTCTCCTGACCAGCTGAACGTCTCAGAGAGACTCTACATTCTGATAATGACGCCTTTAAGACTTTTCAACTTTTGTGTCATTTGAAGGATCATTGTTTAATGTCTTGCCATTTTCATGAATGAAAATTGTTCTCAGTTCAGCTGTGTTGCCATCGGTGGAAAACTTTAACATCAGCTTTTAGAATTTACTTCAAGGTAATTTATTTTATAAATTTCATTCATGAACTTAACTTAAATGTGCATACACTTACTGGTTTTAGGTGTGAGACGGAGGAGAGGACCACCAGACGCCTTGAGCAGCAAGTGTCCCTGCTCCGGGAGGCAAAGCGAGAGACAGACGAAAGCAGCAAGGCGCTGCAAGCCGAGTGCCACCGCTCCATGACACAGCTGCAGCAGATGGACCAGGAGTTTATGGTCTGTGTTTCCCCTCTGCTATACCTTTGGGGAAATAAGTATTTGGTACATTGTTGTTTCCTTACTTACAAAGAATGGAGAGATCTGTCATTATCATCGTAGGTACAGCTCAGTTGTGAGAGAGACAGCATATTTTCTCCACAACGATTAGCTTGATTTGCTTCTAAGTTTTCTTTTCCACCCTCTAGATGAGGCATACAAACGTAGAACCTAAGCCTGAGGTTTCTGTAGTTATGTTGGCTTGAACTTGAGCAGCTACAGGATGTGTTAGCCACTTCACTTCACCTTTCTCTACTCATTTGTTGCAGAAACATTTGGGTTTTTTGTGCACTCAAATCCAGGCTGAATTCGGAAATGTGGACTTAATGACAAGTATGTTATTGTTATTTTCAAAAGTTACTATTTACTTTGACAAATAAAAAGCCTCATTGGAATGTCTTTTTCAATTGTGGCTTTACCTTGAAATATTAGTAATTTATCCCATATTGTGTATCAAATAGCATAATCAAATAATGTGAAAGAAAATGTATGATAACATTCCTGTCTGTATTATAGGGAGAATAGCAAGAGTTAGCATGCTACTGAGGCACATTAACAGTTTTAACCTTACATTTGCTAATCTGGTAGAAAACTAACATAACAAATGTTATTGTAAAATTACGACTCCTGTTGGAAAATACTTGTGGTCCCTACCCTACCCTCATTAGGCAGCATTAAAATGATTAAAGGCATTTTCATTTGAGATGCCTCATGTAATTATTACCTACAACCATGACAAGAGTTAAGAGTGACCTGTTCCAACCTCAACATAATTATTGGGTGTGTGTGTGTGTCGCTTTGAGTTTAACAGTTCACAGCATCTTCTGATCTGCCTGTCTCTCCTTTACTTTCTCTATTAGTTCTTTACCTCTGCATTACATGCTCTATATGCTTCCTACTCAACTCATACACCCAATCTCTTTTTCACATATTATTATTATTATCCCATATTATTTTTAATATTTGTGTTTTTTTTTCTCCTTGCCACCCTCCACTCTGTTTGCATCATCTCCTTTCCTCCTCCCTCCCTCCCTTTTTGGCTCCCTGTGGTTGGCTGTGTCCAGGCAGCCCAGGCTCTGCAGCTGCAGCAGGCCGGCTCCTGCGATGCTCTGTTAGCAGCAGCAGCAGCAGGAAGGGAGGAGGAGGATGGCACAGCGATGGAGCTCACCCAGCTCTTCGACCAAATCAGAGCGCAGTGCGACCAGAGCAGACCTGTCGGCCTGGCTGAGAGACGCCGTGTCCTGGCAACAGCCTCGGATGCAGCTGCCGGCTTGGTGGGGCCCAGCCAGTCTGGATCCGGAGCGGCAGCAGCTTCCAGAACACACCGAGGAGCTGTTACTGAGGTAGGCATCCACTTCCACGTCCTCACCCATTTTTTTTTTTTTTACTCTCGCTTCATGGTTTTCTGGCTGTCATCCAGCATGACACACCCTTAAGACAAATATCAGCCCAAGAAGATAGTGGGATATCCGTGATGAAAGGCCTGCAGTTTAAAAGCTGCTGTTCTCTGTCTTTCTCTATGTATTATCAGTGTTTATTCTTTACTTCTTGTGGGTGTGTGAACGAATTTAATGGTTTGTTTCCCCACTTTTCTTATTAAATGCTGCTTAAAGAAGCATAGTCCATTAGTGGTTAGCTTGTGAGGTAAGTAACCCCTGATCTTCCTTAAATATATTTGTCTCAAACTACAGCAATAGTAGTACTGCAAAAAAAATCTGTCCTAATATTTTTTTTTCAGTATTGCTAGAAAAAGCTGAGTCTGGAATGATTATTCGACTAATCCTGTAAGCAAGGGTCATGCAATTCCTTTTTTTTAGTAGAATAAATCCATGTTTTATATGTATAAATTCAGTTCTCCGGGATGTTTTGTGTTGTTTTCTGTTAATCTGAGACATCTTGAGGGAAAAAAAACAGTTTTTAAAACTTAATTTTAGTTTTGCTTAAAATTGAAGCTCATATAAAAGAGAAATATTTTAAAAAGATTGTAAGACAAAAAAATGGAAGATAAGCAGCCAAAATAAACAATATAGAATTTTAATTCGTAAAATAAACATTTATATGGTGATTTATCCAGTGAGGAGGATTCAGTTGGAAGAATAAAGTGGGAACATCAAATCACCCATGAAATTAAAATCTTTTATGAACCCAGTCAATTCGCCACATGTGGTGACAAAAGTACAACAACAAAAAAATAAAAAATGAAAGTAAAGTAAAAATCTAGCAGCATTACAATGATGTTGCAATGTTCTGGCCAGCAGCGTTGCCCTGATTCCCACGGCTGTCATGTCTTCCATATTTCTGCACAATGACAGTAAAATTATGATTCTGATTCTCTGATTCACAAACAAGTCTGTCACCAGGATCGTAAATTACTTTATACTATAATTTATGCTTCTACTTCATATTGGCAAGTATTTGTCTCCGTCTCACTTTTATCCATATAATTGGTTCTCATTTCAGTCATAAGGATAAAATTACACAACAGTGGTGTGGCTGTGACAGCATTAGTCTAAGAACTCCATCTGCAGGTAGTTTAACAACATATTGTTTGGCCCTTACAGATCACTTCAAGCTGATACATAAGAAATGCTGTCTGGAAAGGAAGTTAAAATGTAGTAGACAGGCAGGACACCAGTGGTTTCACTGCAGCAGAGAACATGTAAAACAGAAAACTACACAGAGGGAATGTGATGAAGTGCAGAATTACGTGGAGCAGGACTGAGCAGATGAACCAGCACTGACCAAAGAACCAAAGAAGAATTTATACTAAGGAGAAATGACAAGTGGAAGAGGAAACAATTGTCATTGTCTCAAACTACAGCAAAAGCCATTTGTAATCTGTCCTAATATCAGTAGGTTTTACGACCCCTGACACTAATGAGCAGATCGGGGGCAGATGAGAACATAATCATAGACAAATAGAATTAAGCAGGATAAATAGCAGAAAGGGAACTGAGCATCAACCAGAAACTAATAAGTACTACAGAAAATATACAAATAGTTAATAAGAAAGGCTGGGAAACTCAGACACAGCGAGAAAACAGAAAGTAAAGAGAACACTGAAAAGAGAGGTCCAGGCTAACCAATACAAAACGTGAAGCTACAAATAAGAAACCAAAGACAATTTTAAACGCTACAAACTCAGCTATCCAAACATGATAAAGTCCAACATGACGACCTGCAGTATCCTTGGTGGTCGTTCTGCTGACTCTGCAACTTATCCTCTGGCAGGAAGTTAGTTCTGTTTCCCTCAGCATTGGGTTGTTCCTTCTCTTAAAGCCAAGTTTCCAATTGAGATATAATCTCATGTCAAATGATGTTTCCAACACGAAACACCGGTGAAAAGAAATCTTCATCTGTGAACTTTCACAAAACCCATCTGTGATATATTAGGATGTTTGTACCAAACCTCTTACTTAATTTTTCTCTTTAATGACAGTGAGAAGTTGAACATCCATTCAGCATAGCTGTTAGAAGCGTCTCTTTCTGCCTGGATAACCATTTATTTTCTAATCACTGTGACAAATTGCCAGACAGGGCAGATGCAAAACACTGAGTCATCATCCATATAAGTGCATGTCCCATGTTGGGGATATTACTTCAAAGATTCTTTTTTAAGTATGTTTTAATTTGACATTAGGTTCTAATTTATTTAGGTTTTAAATGTTTAAGACTTTTAGCTATTTGGCTCTGCTATATGTGTCCTATATTTATACAGGAAAATCTTAACACGTCTGAAAGTCAATGCCATGCATTGTCAACAGAAGGATTTTCACTGATAACAAATGCAAGTGCCTACCAACAAATTTTCAAATCCCTTTATTAAAAGTTTGAACTCCCCCAAGTGTGGCCAGTCTGGAGAGTTCCAGGTCCTGCTGAAGCCTGTTCCAGGTGGAGGGACCAGAAAAGGAGAAAGCCTTTTTGCCAAGCTCAGTACTCACTGAAGGAATGCTGAATGTAATAAAGTCCAATATTTTTAAATACACTTCTGATTAAATTCTAGAAGATGCATTTAAGTGAAGTTCTCTATCCTTTTTGTGTGTGTGTGTGTGTGTGTGTGTGTGTGTGTGCAACCTCTAACTTGGCTAGACTGTCACGTTTAACTTCTCCACACCTAATTGGCAATGAGCCAGAAAGAACTGCTGATTTGTGCTCAGTGAAATGCGGACGACTAAGACGCGTTTCAAAACAAATTCACAGACAAGGCATCTCATGCAATAACATTTGACACTTTTGTTAAGAGGCTGTGAAGCAAGGCAGCCTGGTTCATAGGCGAGTGTCACGTTTTCAAGCATCTGTGCAATGGCTTTCTCTGTTGCTATTCACACAAAAACGCATAAACTCACAACTGAATGTGATGACAAAAGGGATAGATATGTTATCTACTCTGAATCAGAAAGCTAAACACTTTCTGATTTCTAAAGTATGAATCCACCTTGAATACAACCACTAATTTAGTGCGTCTGGCTGGGAATTTATGTGGCAAACCAGAAGAAGTGGTGCTGTATTTTAAGCATTTTCAAGTGTGGCATGCATTTGCATATAATCTAAACATCACCTTTAGCTGCAATTAGATGGTAGACTTTCACGTTATCCATATATTTGTTGTCCCCAGCATGGCTTGTGGCAAACTGCAGAGGGAACTTCTTGTGGCGTTCTTCAACAATGACGCTCTTCTGCCATCAGGGCTAAATTTGTGATAATTGCATTAGTTGTTTTGTCATCATATTCTACCATCTGAGCCAAGGATCTTTGCAGTTCCTTAGGAGACCTTGGTAGAGGTGTAGTTCTTCCATTTCCTTCATATTTTCACAAGATGGTGTATACAAAACTCAGGATATTGTTTTATATTCTAACTCTGGTTTGAACTTCTACCCAGTTCCCCCCCCCCCCTATCTTCATGATGCTGATTGGTCACCAATGATCTCTAACAAACCTCTGAGGCCATCACAGAGCAGCTGCATTTATAATGAGATTAAATTACATACATCATAATCAGTATTTATTAAAAAGGTAGCTTTTTAAAGAAGTTGGGAGGTTATTTGGATAATGTGCTTTGTTTTATTTGGGAGAATCAAAGTAAAAGGGGGTTAGAAAAACAGCACACCACACTTTTCAGATTCTTGCGCTGACTAATCATTTAACATACCAATAAAATGAGATGTGAGAAGTTCATGGGCTGTGAATATGCTTGCATGGTACTGCAATGAGCTGGAAGTATAGGAATAAGCACTTCAAAAATCATTTTGGTGACATTTTTAGCAAGACAAATTAGTCCATCTGTAATAATGATAGATACTAATTACTGGTTTTAGATTTCTTTTTTTTTCTTTTTTTTTTCATTTACGTCATCATAAAAAATGTCACTGCAGAAACAGTTGAGTTGCTGAAGTAAAGGATCCTTATCGTTTACGTGTTGAACCAACCGGAAAATAAAACCCCTCCCTGGATTCATCTGACGAGGGATCCGGTGTTATCAGAAACTACCTGCTGATGATGGGAAAACTTGGCTGAAACCTGCCTGTCCTGTGACTCAAGAACCGTTTTGTGTGTTGAGACAGGTAGTAAGCGTAGGTGGAGGAAGAAATTAAACACAAAATGCCTTACATAACTTCAGATTCTTTTATGTTTCTGGGGGTTTTTTGTTGTTGTGAAAGTATTTGAATAAGAGCAAGCAGCTCCAACGGGTTTAAAGGCTCTTTTGATAAATGCCTAACAGCTGTACGGCGTGTCGGCGCGGTGCAGCTGTGTTCACACACAGGCCTGGGTGTCTGCTCTGGTGTCTGTTTGCCCAAACCTGAAATCCACACTGCCAAAGTTGCCACCCGTCTCCTCTTCAACCCTTGACTGAATGCCAGCAGGGGTTAAAAAAAAAACACTTACCAACAAGGTGTGGCTTCAAAAAACAAACAGGCTTTTCCTCTTTAATGTAAGCATTGTCACACTAACCCCAAGAATTTAGTACAGTCTGGACCCTGATTGTCATATAAAACCACCTCAGCGCTGAGACTGTGTGTGTACGTTGCATTTGTTTTTGTCAGCTGTACGATATGACCCTCCGTCCATCATATAGGAAGAGGCAGCATGGGCGCAGGTGAGCCTTGGAGGAGCTGCGCTGAAGGAGGCCCGGGCTGAGCTGGCTGAGGCCAGGAAGCAGTGGCGCTCCCTGCAGGTGGAGATTGAAACCCTGCATGCCTTGGTGAGATAAATTCATCACTCATCACCACACCCAGCCAGAGCGCTGATAAGACATGAAACATTTTAGATGTCACTTTTGTTGGACAAAAAAAACAAAACAAACATCACTCTGACAGGTCAAAGAATACAACTGTCTTTGCGTTTTCCAGTCAATCAACTTTGAAAACTTTTCTTTTCTAATTGTTTTCCTCATACAACTTTTTTACATTATTCTTTTTCTCTCTTTTTTTCCACAGATTTTTTTTCTGCATGAATCTAGGTTACAAAAAATACAAAAAGGTGGCTATTCTAAAAATAGTATTAAAAGTAGTCTAGAGTAATTTAATGCATATGAGGCAGACAAAAGTTACACATTTAGCTATGTGCATCCTGCATTTGTTTGTACACAAGTGATTCAAAAACTGAAATTTAAAGAAAAAGATATTAAGCGAGTCAGATGATTTTAATTTTTTTTTTTTCTGTCTCTCTTCAGGCTCGTGTGCTAATATTCGTTAAACTGAGGATAATTTTTGACATCAGCAGTTGTTCTTATAGATGGAAACATGATCTTAAACCATTCTGGATATCAATCTAATAACACAGACGACAATGATTAGATGCTGATCTAATAATGACTTGAACTTCTGCAAGCATTGCTGTGTACATTTTTCCTTAATAATGTAGGGCTAACTATCTACCAAGACTCTTTGGAGAAGCTTAAATATGGAATGTGTTTGAGATTATTAAAGTATTTAACTGAATTACATAACAAGTAACTTATTAATTCATTTAGCAAAAGATGACTGAGTCCCTGTGGAGCTAACAAAGTTGTGAGTTGAAAGTGGTGTGTTCGACTTTAATTTTTTTTTTCCCAGGAGTCACAACAAAGGGGCTTTGAGGTCAGTGTTGGTGAAATGCAAAACAGCTGCTGGTAATTTGATACCAGCCGAACTAGACATCATACAGGCCAGATGCGAATCTACGTGATGATTACATTTGCAAGTTTTCAAAGAAGATTGTCTGTGGTGTTGTTTGTAGATGAGGAAACACCTCGGTGGTGGCCTTGAAGGCCTTGAAGGCCTTACAGGCAGTCTAGATAAAGAGCCTTGCAGACGTTTCCTGAGCATGTTGCAACTACAAACCTCATGATGCAGCCATCACCATGTTTTAACATGGTGTTCAGGCTGATGTGCAGTGTTTTCTCCCACAGAATCAATTAAGCTTATTGTTTTCCGGCCTCCAGGAGAAAGGCCTGGAGTGTTCGCTGCAGCACACCCAGGAGCTGTACACAAGCCAGCTGCACGACCTCTCCCAGGTGATCGTCGGGCTGGAGAGCGAGCTGGAGCAGGTGAGGAGCGGCTTGGCCACCCAGCGCCAGCGCCACAGCCAGCTGCTCAACACCAAGATGAGGCTAGAGCGTGAGATTACCACTTATCGACGGCTTCTGGAGCGAGAAGAGGGCAGGTGAGTGCGAGAGGCAGGAAGGGTGGTGGAACTTCACAGGAACCAGGAAGGAATTCCTCAATGGGAATTTTGTGGTTCTGGCATGAACATTAATTGAGAATCAGTTCCTGGAACGGTAGACGGAGAAAGGAAATCATAGACCTCGTTTTATGACAAAGTCTCTATGTAAACACAAGGCTTTAAACCCACTTAGTTGACATGAATACGGCAGGAAGCTAATGTTCGGCTCCTCCTAACAAAGTCAACAAAATTATCTCTTTATTGTTTCTTTCACCAAAAGAAGTCAAACAGAGCTCTTTGCGTGTTGGCATTAGCGAAAGTAGCTCTTTGTGACTTGGATCATGCAGAATCCATCCGAATTGAGAGTGAAAATGTGTAATGGTTGCAGGTTGAAACACAGACACTCCTGTGTGCTCAGATAATATGATAATATAGAAACTAAGTCAGTGCAGAAATTGCACACAACGAATAAGGTAATCACAAGATTGGTTCAGAAACCTATCAATTACCTTAAAGTGAGTTTTAATCAAACAAGATCAAAGACTCAAGACAGCCGCATGACCTGTCTTTCTGCTAGCATCAACTTGTTTTATTATACAATATTCAACAAGAGCTTTAATTATCTTCTCAAGAAATTTGGACAATGAAAGGTGCAGAGGACTCTGGCAGCAGCCGTACCTCTCCGAGCTTTGTAATTGTCACGTCATTGAGGGAAAAAACATTTAATTTTGTGCCGCCAGTAGACGCTAGAGGTGATGGAGAGGACATCTGATTGTTTGCTCGTGTTTGAGAAGGGTGGCACCCGAGTGGCTCACGCCAAAGAAAACACACACGAGTCCTTGTAAAAGCAAGAGTTTCCCACTGAAGCATTTTACACGCTCAGTCCAGGTGTAACGGGTGCAAATGATTTTCCAAAAAGTCTCATATTGAAGCATGAGGCGTTACATTTCTATACTATACTAGGCGCTACATTTCTATACTAATTTCTATACAAAGAAATTAGTATAGTGGTGCTGTTCAAGCTGTCATTATTACCTCACACAGGCTAAGATAGAGAACAAAACCCAGCAAATGTGTCAGGAATAATTCGGTGAGATCTTTTGGGCGCATCTGCGGCTCAACTGGGAAGAATTTGGGACTTTTTCCTCCATTTTCTTATATGCTTCTTATTAAACTTTCCTTTGAAAATAAGTGAACCATTCTGCAAAGATGGAAATTGGACTGAATGCTTACTTTTTCTTCTTCCAGTCATAATCCTTCCCAGCCGCACAAAAATGAATGTGTAATTTTTGAATGTATCCGTTTGCTCTGACACGTTCGTGAAAACATCCGACACATCTGCGATTTCTGTTCTCAAGAACTGACTTCACCAGTTTCTATTGAGATCAGATTAAATTAATTAACTGAAGGAAAACATTTGAATACCTTCATCTTCCAGCTGAAATAGTTCAGACTGGAACATTATTTGCACGTTTGTAAGCTTTGCAATTATTTCGCAAATCAAAAGTGACAGACTGTATGGGTGCTCACAGCTCTTAGAGTCTTGCGGCTGTAAATGCAGCAAAAGGCGGTGCTGCTTAGTTTTGTCTCAGATCATGAGTAAAAGAGCGTGCCATACTTTTCACATTTTAACTTGTCAAACATTTTCAGAAGCATTTCTCTTTCTTTCCCACCTCCCTGTTATGCTCTGCTCGGTTTAGGGTTTAGGGTTAGGGTTTGACAACAACATAACAAATTTCAACTTCCTTTTGCTGTTGTTGCTTTTCTTTTGGAGAACATTAAGTTGCTTCAGATTTAACTGATGTTACATTTTACCGTATGTCACAGTCTTTCAATAAATATTAGAGCAAGCATGTTAAATCCTTTCAAAATTTCAGAATTTGGTGCATAATGATTATTTTTTAACTCTTAATTCTTAACAGTTCTACCTGCAGACCTGAAAATTGGAACATTTTGTCTGTTTTGGCTACCATGAATCCTCGTATCTGCAGGTACATTGGTCATCGTGCCCATCCGTTGGTCCTGCGGCCCTGGAGGTCTCCTGTGATGGAGCCGAAAGAAAATGGGCTGGAAAACAGCTTCAGTGACTCTGCTGTCACTCCGGATGAACCAAAATCTGAACCTCTGCCTGATATCCCGTCGCTCCTTCCTGCTGACAACGGACTGAAGAAGAGCAAGCTGTACAGACAGCAAAGCCTGGTGATTCTCACAGGTAGGACACACACACAGAACCTTTTCGCAACCATGCTTACTTATGGTGTGTCATGGATGTCTTTCCGTAGAGCCGGAGCAAGATAAAGACTTGCCACTGTCCACTGTGAAGACTCAGGAGATTCTTCAGGGCAACGTGGTGCAGGAGAGCGCAGAAGGTCACGGCACCATTGAGTAAGTATTGATGTTCTCTCTCCCCCATTGACCTGCTGTCAGCAGCTGTGCCTCAGGCTGAAATGTGGGCGTTTTTTTCTTTTAGCAGTAAGCACTAATTGTATCTGTGTGAAACAGGCTGCTCGACATCATCCGGACAAATACCCTCAAAATAACACTGTCTCGCTCCCCTTATCTCGAGGAAACAAATCACATGTTTGCTACCAGTCATTAATCGCTCGCGTGCTTCACACATTAGCACATCATTCCCCTCACACCCAAGCAACATCTGCTCCAGCAGGCAAGGGCTTACCATCTATACAACATCCAACGAGTCACACGCAATAAAAGAGTGAATCGGCGTCGTAGGTTCTCATGAGTAACTCATCATGGTGTATCATGGGAACTTTGCTGCAGTGTTGCTTTGTGTTTGATGTGGAGACGCATGCCTGGTGTGCAGGCGTTCAAGGGTGTGGTGCAGTGTTATTGTTGGATGAGACATGGGAGGAATAGTTTTGTATGCTCCAGGTCCAGGAGACACAAAAAAGTCTGAAACCTTCAGACACTCTGGCATTAGGCTGAAAGGGAAAGCTGCATAGGAGCTGACTCACTTGTAATTTCAGCTAACTATGGCGCTGCCTGTAAACATCTGCTCACTGTTCGACAAACGCCTCTCGTGTCTTAAGCGTTTGTTGATAATGCTGCAAACTAGGAGGCATCATGTTGTCATCAGAAGGCTTAAAGGCACTGCTTGATGTAGGGATAGACCATGGCTTAAAGCACATCAGCTTTACTGAGCCAACCCTCACAAGCCATTCTTTCTTTGAGAAATCTGATCTAATCTTTTAAAAGGATCATACTCAGTAGTTATTTGCTGTTTATAAAAGCCCTGTCTTTCAAATGTTTTTTTTTTCCAGTTTGTTTTTGTCTGATTTTGGAAGATATTTTCGCTTTTCTAAGTCAACCTGACCAGGTTATTTTTACTGAACCCATCGGAACTCCTTTTGTTACTATTTATTATTCTAATTAGTTATTCTTAAATCTATAAAACTTTGTTCCTACATAAAGTGTCTTGAACATCTTTACATACTGTGATATTACACTCACTGCAAAGTGGGGTATACTTGTGAAATGTAGAGCAATAATACACGGTTTGCAAAATATGTTGCAAGTATAAATCTAAAAAGTGAAATGTGCATTTCTATCCAGGCCCCTTTACTCTGACACCCATAAGTAAACTAATGTGCAGTCACTTACTGTCAGAAATCACCTAAGTTCATCTGTGTGCAGGTTAACCTCAGAGGTTTGTCACAAGACATTAATGATCAAACAGCATCATGAAGGCCAAGAAACTGAGCAGAACAGCTAAGTGTTGTTTACCACTCAGTCAGTTCGCAGCTGACCGATGAACATTTTCCTTTCCAAAGTGACAGAATAAGACATCAAACATGAAAGATTCAAAATGCTTTGCCACACAGTTCATACTTCTTCATGCTTATTCTGTATGGGTGAACAGGAAAAGAGCTGCAAACCATGTTTAATGACTTCAGACAGACACAAGTTGCACAACAGCTTCCTGTCTCCCCCTTATTGTCTGAACATCCTGTGCAGTGAGTGACTGCATGATCTTTTCTTGTCACAATCTGCTCGCAGGACAGAGAAGATTGACAAGGTGATAAAGCAGTGGGAGGGCTCCTTCTTCAGAGGGAACCCCAAACTGAGGAAGAAGTCTGTGTCGCTGCGCTTCGACCTGCACATGGCTGCAGCCGACGAGGGCTGTGGCCAAACCAAACAGGACAGCCTCCCCGACGTGGAGGTTCGTCTCATCATGAAAAGGTCCCGCAGCATCTCCACCATCACGCAGTGACTCTCGCGCTTCGAGTACGCAGTCATTGCCCGTTTGTAGCAGTGTGTGGTGACGCCAGAGTTGTTGAGAGGATTCAAATGGAACTGCAGCGATCCCCCGAACTCTGGGCTGCGGCCTTCCATTACCGTCACGCTTTCAAATCCAACATTTACTAAGCTTAGCATCACAGCTCATGACCGAATTTACCTGTCGGATACTGGTTGTGGCAGGTCAAGTGTTATAAAAGGAGGCTTTTGTGGTGACCGTTTCAATAGAGCCGGAGAGATTTATATGCTCTGCAGTAAAATGTAAAGCATATCCTTACGTCATCGGCTCAGACAAAGAGAAAGTGTCTCTCACTTTTTCAGCCTTTACTGCATAAGAGGTATTACAGACTAACACTGACATTTAATCCCAGTTAAACTCTGCGTGAAGGTAGGAGGAGACTAATGGAAGCAGACTTGTTCAAGCAGCTACAAACTACCAGAGGGTGCATTTAAGTGGTGGATTTTCACTACAGGACTGTATGAAAATGATAAAAGTGTCTGAATTTCTCACGTGTTTTTATTTTATTTTATTTTATTGCGTATGTCACCAGCAAACAAAGCTAAAATCTTTTTATTTTCAGATTTATTTTATTTCAAAAGTCATAATCTAAATAGTGATGTTTTGTGGTTATTTTCACAAGATTACATAAATGTTTTATCATCTACATTAAAATTAGAGCAGAACAACTGCACTTCTATTCTTCATAAGATAGGGACAAAGTGTTACCTACCTTCTTTCTGTCATTGATCGAGTCATTCATATTTTCGAATGAAGAGTAGTCATAATAATCAATAACATAAAATCATCTAAACAAAGTTTGCTGCTATTTGTGAAGACAAGCAAGAATGTAACGAGCCCGGAAAGAGAAAGTTGACTTTAGCTATTGAATAACTTTAATAGAAACTGTAATGCTTCATTTTATCCACTTATCATTTATTTTGCAGTGGAGTGTCACTATGTCCTTGGTCATTGTGTCATTTCCATCACTAATCTTTACAGCTCTACTCACTGGAGCTCAATTTAAGGGAAATGGTTAATCAGTTAGACAGTAAATTGTAAAATTGTGAGAAAAAAAAATGAGTGAGTTTTGGTTTAATAAAATAAATACAACCTCAAAATATAGTAAGGTTATTAAAACATAAATGTCTGAAAATTTAAGATTGCATCCAGTCACTCTTCAGGGATGATGCATTGTTACATAAGAGCAGGCCAGCCTTAGAGGTTGTAGTAGCACACACCTAGAAACACAACAGGGTCAAATTTCTGTAGTTTGGCACCATCAGTGTTTGTCTTTATCTGACTCTTGTACTGACTTGGCCCAGAAAATGACCAAAGCGACTGCATCATAATTTTGAATACTTTCCTTTTTAACCAAGTTCAGACTTATAGCTCCTGATAATTCTATTTGTTTTCATGTCAAAAGTAGTAAAATAATTTTAAAAAAAGGTAAAAGAAAATCCAAATACAAAGGTTCTGGCAACATTCAGGTAGATGTCGTGCTTCAGTTCTTACCAGCAGTTCTACTCTGAAGTATGCAGCCGTTTGCATCCTCTTTTTTTTCCACTGTCAGCATTATACATATATAAGCAAACAGTGCAGTGGTTATGGAAAACATTGGATTAGTGAATGGAAACAGCAGAAAGTCCTACTTATCACCACATAACCCCAGACAGAAAGACCCCAGGCAGATATTCAAACTTGTAAATTTCTTGCTACAAGGCAGCAATGCTGATTACTGTCACCATGCAGCCCACTGCAGTATTAATGTATTAATCTGACGTTTCTTCATATAATCAGTCCATGTTTTACTCCCAGTCCATCCTAACCTCACATAATGTAACTTCCCAAAATGTTATCTCAAAGACGTCTCTCACACCTTTCAAACTCTACAGTTTCTTCTATCACTTCAGTTTTGTAGAACAACACTACCTGCATATAGGTGGCATTAATATTCTGGTATACACTCTGTATATACTCTGCCATTCATTTGGCTCAGACACTGAGAAAAAAAAAACAAGTCACAGTTGCAGCTAATTAAAGTATTTCAAATGGAAAGATTTATTTATTTATTTATTTATTTGGTGGCAGAGAAGAGATCTGCTACTAAGCAACCACACACACATTTGACTGGTATTTAATGTCAAGAAAACAATATTTTCTCTGCTCACATCGAACAGGAAACATGCTTTTACCTGCCTTGATAAACCTGTCTCTAAAATATGACGTTTGTTCTTAGGTTTCGACTGCAAAGGCTAACAGTGAGAGCTACTGCTTATATATAAATCTACATGTCTGTTTTCCTATAGGAGATCTTTTTTGTGTGTGTTATTTCTGCTTCACTGAGTAACAGGTTAAGGATTAATATGCATCATCCTGCTTGGTTTGAAAAGTTAGGTAATGTTAAAAGTAACTGTTTTACTAACTGAAGTAGATGAAATGGAGGTAGACAAAGAAAAAGACAGAGACAAATTAAGCTGATTTAATTCCTATAATTCATCTTCCTAGTTCCAGTAATTCGGCATGATTGGTAGTTTGGTTGGGAAAAGATGGAGAGTTTGAGCTTGTCCCATCAGATGACGGTTGCTCTGAGTGAAATATTTCCAGTCCTGTAAATTTCCTAACCCGGTAATTTTCTTACAGTCCTGAAACATGTTGCACTGCAAACCCACACAGCACGTAAGAACATCTGCACTGAAAATATCCAGAGTTGGAGCACTTTGGTGGTCCTTTGTGAATGCAGGTAATTCTCAGACTGATAATGTAGATATAATGTACCACTGTGATCCTAACAGCAGCGCCGCTTTTATCTTTTACTATGTGTTTCTCTGAGAATCTCGCTTCCCCATTTTCACCAATAGAGGACAGCGTTCTTTAAGATTTACCTCTGCAATGAATCCATCATACTGTGTCTGTGCCTCCTTAGACTTTAAGTTTTTATGCTGAGTTTTGAGTTAAGCCCCAAAGATGTTTTGAAAAATAAAATTTGGACCTGTAGGCAGTATGTGTTCAGGTCCTTCAAGGGTTGTTTAAAATATCTGAATTTATCTTATCTATGCAGTCCTGTGCTTGATTTTTGCTCTGCTTCAAGAAGCACACTAGAAATTTATCATTTCAAATAAAGAGAAAATGTGCTGACTAGTGTGTTTTTTTTTGTCTTTCAAATGTGTGCAAAATGCAAAATAACCACAATGTCTCCCTTTATGTTTACAAGTCTGTTTACACACTTTTACCACGTGTGCTCTCATCTTTCCACTTTCACACAGTGTTTGTTGATCATCTTTGTTTTTATTGCAGTTTAAAAAAAATACAAATCCATATCTTTACAGAGAACACAACAATAAATATATTCAAACAGATTTATACAGTGAGGGCATCTGCACAGATTTTTACTTAGAAATTAATGGATACATCAGAGTCTAAGTCTCTCGGTAACAGTTTGAGCAATCAGCAGGACGTAAGCATCATAATTTTACACTCTGTGCATTTATAAGCCTTTTTTTTTTTTACTCTGTTGCATTGTGTAGCAATGCAGCCACAAACTTATTTTATCAGAATGGATGCGGAATGAAATATAATTTCCAACATTCTTACAAATAAGACCTAGATAGTATGATGTTTGTTCACATTTAGCTCCCTTAGTCAGAAGAATCCCAGAAAGGCTTTGTAGTCACGTTTCCATCAGTTCTGACCTGCTCCCCTGTTCCTGCTGAACAAAAGCATCCCTCCAGCTGGATGCTGCCACCGCCGTGTTTATAGTTTTACCAATTTCTCTTGCACATCCAGAAAGTTACATTTTGTGCTTTGTCTAGAGCACATTCTTCCACACGCTTGCTGAGCTCTCTGCGTGGCTTGTGGTCGCCTCAAAATGATTGTCAGGTTTGTGAAATGAGCGACTAATAGTCCTCTCAACAAAATTGTCCTGCTCGAACCGTGGAGCTCTGCAGCTCCTCCAGATCGACCAGCTGCTTCTCGGGTGTTGTCCTTGCCATCTTAGGTGGACGTCTTGGCGTGTTTCCAGTTGTGTCATAATCAGATGATGGACTGATGAATGCTCCCTGAGATGTTAAATACTCAAGATATCGTTTTATAACCTAAACAGGCTTTAAATTTCCCCACAGTATCGTCCATAACTGGCCCGCTGTGCACTTTGGTCTCCATGATGCTGTTTGTTCACTAATATTCGTTGACAAACCTGAAACCTCAACAGGATGTCTGCATTTGTACTGAGATTACATTAGACGCTGAGCACTTTGTAGCTTCTAATATACAGCTGGGGGCCGTTGGTTGAACCGGGTTTTATTTGGAGGTATTCGATATAAAGAGGCTGCTTACAAATGCTAACCTTACGTCTCAGATATTTATTTGTGAAACACTTTTCAGTTTAAAATTATCCACTGCTTTGCGTTTGGCCTTATAAATAAAATCCCAATAAGATACACCGGAGTTTACTGTCGTAATATAACAAAGTGTGGTAAGGTTTAAATGGTGTACATATTTCCTGCAAAGCTCAGTTCGTCACAAAACAGGACAAACAAGTTGATATTAAATTAAGATGCCTGTTGCTGGAACATTAAGACATAAAAAATAGTATTAAAGTTGTTGTCTGGGGTAGGTAATTGCATTTCTGTAGTATTTTTTACAAGCTGGACAAATTTTAAGCACAAGACGTCATCTTTTTTTATTTGTTACTCCATCTGTTTTTTTATAGTCCTGAGCTAAAAATACATTCATTTCTGTGTGGGACTTTAAGGATCAGGATGTGATACTGGAGTGTTAAGCTTTAAGTCGGTTGTTCATCTGGGCTTTCAGCCCCAGAAGAGACGGTAACTTGACCAGCTCATCAGCAGTTGTGACATTTATTTCGACCAGCATTGCATGTCAGTCAAAGGCAGCACAGTGTAAAACGGGTCACAGGAGGTCATCAGAGTTTGGTTGTCTACTGCTTGGTTATGGAAGCCTGAATATACTCAATGGCTTTGCTGCAAGGTTGCAGGGGGTCACACTCTGCAAAGATGTGGCAAACATTCTCCATGCCAGCTTCAACACCTTTTGCCACAAAACCAAACATCCTGCAGACAGAAGGTATGAGAACTGATTACATGCACTTGCACAAAAGGAACAACAGAAACAGATGTATTGCAGGTTGGAAGCGTAGATTACCTTGCACCAAAACTCGTGCCTCTCAACCACCTGCAGGAGGACAGAAAACAACTTTATAAGCACTAACAGAAACGTGAAGGGGATGAGACGCATGCATGTGTCGAATTCATCAAGGTCCTGAGCATGTTGCATAAACATACAGGCGATTGTCTGGATCTTCACCGCCGTAGCTGAGCAGGTAAGCCGGGTAGTGGCGTCTGAAGAAAAGCCTGCCGAAAAAATAACGGTAGGTTTTGGAAAAAATGTTTCACACAAACCGCGCCTCGCCAGCAGCACGACTCCGAAGCAGGCTGTCGGTAGCAATCTCAGCAGTATAATGGAGAGATATATTTTCTTACTTCCTGTTGATATCTGTGAGTGTAACACCCTTGAGGGACACCTTCATGTTCACAATAGTGGGTGAGAAGGAACCGGGTGTCTTCTCAAGTGTCAAGGACACCGCCTTTTGCACGGCGCAGGGACCTGTCAGCATCTCAGTGGGAACGGCATTCAGATAGATAAAATTGGAGGCTGCAAAACAGACAAAGCATCCATTTAGTTCTCTCTGCCAAATAAGAAATAACTTACAAATGCACAATGAAGAACGTAACTTTTTACACCCCAGTTGTTGCTTTTAACTTATTGCAAACTTCATCACCTTCACATGTGTCTTGCTTTGCATAAGCAGCTTCTATTGCTTCTTTATCTATCTTTTTTTTTTTATTTCCATGCATGCAAGATATGACAACCAAAGATATTTTCTGGAATGCTAAGTAATGAAGTAGTTGTCTTATTTTACGTTTTTCCCTTGCCCTGGTAAAAAAAAAAAAAATTCTCAATATAATGCACATGACACAAACATTGTGTGACCTTGACTCACCTGTTCTTTTGTTCTCTGTAGATGCTTTTTCATTTACTTTCTCTCCAGTTGTGCTCATATCTGTCAAAAATGGAGATGTTTTTTTGGGTTGTTTTTTTTTTGCAAATATCTGTATTAGTTGCACACAAACACATCAGGAAATGTCTCACAATGAAGGTTTACTCACCCTGGTAATTTAGTAGCAGTCTGCAGGGTAGCGCAAAAGGAGAGATTGTGTGCTGGTAAACCAAAGCCGAGAGACTACCTGTAAGAAGAACAACCAAAATCTTTCGGCTTAGAATCTGAGAACAGTTTTGCTGCCATTTTTCAATCTAACTTTACCAGGACAAAAATGTGGCTAAACAAGTGGGTGTGCGGAAAATATGGTATTTATTTATTCACGTCCAAATAACAGCAGAAATGTTGAAGTTGTTTGAGTCATCCCTATTTTTGAAACAATTTTTTTCTTGTTGTCCTGACTAAATGGACACAGACAAGCTGCTCAGCTCATCCTTCAAGAATTCAGATTGTCTAATCTTATCCCCAAAATAACTTAAATAAACAACGCAAAAGTTTCGAGAGCAAAGGGGATATGCTTTTTTCAAAGATGTGAGAGACTGTTTAGATGAGCTATATTATATTGGAAGCATTATCGGTTATGAGGAGAAAGCTTGCAGGTGCAGAGCATACTCTAACCTCTTGCTATTTTTTTTTTCTTGTTTGCAAATAAGAGCAAGAAGATAAACATGTATCTGATTTGAAACTGTCATGTGCAAAGATTCTTAAAATTAGCACAAAATCTCAGAATAACTTCTAGTTTGAGGCAGAGGTGGTCACAGCCTGTTTGACAGCCCCAGGAAAAACAACCCCACAGGCGAGCACCCCTGATGAGGCATTGCCCTGGGTGGTTGCCCACATTGCCCATATCAAAAACACCGCCACTGGCTTGAGGCAGAAATACCAGCTTAAATGTTTCTTACACTGCTCAGCTCTTAGTTTCAGTTTCCAAAGAAATAAAAGTAGATTTAGCACTAAAAAAGAAGAATAAGTAGGCACCTACAGTCCTACATAAACAGGATTTGGTATTTCCCCCATCCACTTTCAATGGAAAGAACTGAGCAAAAATGGAAAAGAGACTAAAACATGCTCATGTATAAAATATACATAATTATATTCACCTGTTCTTCAGAAAAACAAGCATCGGTAAATCAAGATGCTTAACATGAGAAAATAAAGGTTTCCATATCACAGGCATTTTAATTGCTTTACACCACAGAGAATTTGAGGTTCAGAGTTTCTATCAGTCAACATCTAGTTATGCAGCCAGAGGTACCATTGCATCTGTCTCACACATGGAAACCACACATGTCGAAGACGAGCAAAATGTCAGAAAGACAAAATGATCATGTCTCTGTGGTTAGAGAAAAAAAAAACCTCAAAAACTCATTTCTTGCAAGAAGGCCAACTGAAGTCCTCTGAACATGAATCAGCTTTCATGTTATTACAAAACCTGAATTTTAAACCCACTGAACTATTGTTCAAAAAGAGGGGAGGCGGGGTGAAAAAAAAATGGAAGGTTTACTCACCAAAGTATGGTTCCTGAGAAGAACCTCTGATGCGAACGCCTTTAGCCGATGATTCAATCAGAAAGTGCCTGATATGATCCGAGCCGCTCTCTCCTGAGTACACGAGAGCAACAAATGTCACAAAAATGTTCGCTCGCCACATTAAAGAGGAGGAATTGCTTTTGGTCAAGTAAGAATGACAAAAGACTGCCTGGAAACAACAAATATCGACAAGTCCAATCAACAGCATTTAAGCAAGAAAACCACATCAGAAATGTTGAATCCAGAGTAATCAGTCCTTGGGCCTCGAAAAGCTAAAATACAAGTTACTGCAACACAAGTTCAGACTGAAAAAACTAAACAAGGAAGATTCCTGCAAAGTCTGTTGTAGCGCAGCACAGTGGCCTACTGGCTAGCGTTGACGCTTCAAAAGAAGGAGCTCCTTGGAGTCGAGTCCTGGCCAGGATCTCTCTGTGGAGCTGAAATGCTCTTCTCGTGGTACTGAGTTAACCTTTTGCAGTTCAAAGACCTCCGTGTTAGATTAATTGTTCTCTGTGATTTGACTTTATTTGGTCTTGTTTGTAAAATGTGGACATGCAAAGCAAGATGGTACCATTAGTCTCTCTCTAACAAGTGACTGTAGGAGCGAGCAGGTCGTTTTACCTAGTTGTCCTGAATAAACTGCTTAAACGGTCTCAGGTTTAGACTGTTATGATCAACATTTTCACGTCTTTCCTCAGATATCGGATCGTATAAAGATCTGGGTTCAAGAACAGTCATCTGCAATGAGTCAATGATTTGTTTTTGTTTCCTCATAGCCATTCCTAAGTTCTTTTAGCTGTATGTTTTCCTTAGGGTCATTAGCATGTTGGAGAACACGACTTGCTTCTGAGGGTGAGCTTTCTGACATTGGGCCATCTGTTTCAATCCAACATGCCTTGGTAGTCCTACTACAACCTCTTGAATTTCTGCACAGATCCAAGATTCCCCCAGGCTAGTAGCAGCAACGCAGTCCCAAGACCTAAAATATGTGATTGGCAGCAGATTATTATTATTATTTTTATTTTTTTTTCCCCCTTCAGTGCTAGAGTCATTTTGGATTTTCTTCCATATAAACTGTGACGGGTACAAATGCTCCTGATGTTGCGATCAAAAAGTGGAGTTCTGCCGAAATGTTTTTGCCTGTTTTTCCTCAGTTCTTTCTCTCCCATTGTTACCAAAAGTCTGATCCAATTAATGGTGCCTTTTCCCCTTGTGTCTGCGCCCTGGGAGTCTGCTGCTCTCCCATGAGCATTGTTCTGTATAACAACGTTAACAGATGTTGTCGCTGGGACATGAGGCTGCACAAATCCCTTTTTTTTTATTTATTTTTGTTAGTTTCCATGTTACGAAACATGAATGGGAATAACATATATTATTCGTTTTATTTAAGCCATAGATTTACATTTCCTATATGCTATTCGTTATGATTAGGGAATCATTTTTTTATGGAATGTTTTGTATGATTGCATGTTAATGACTGCTTCATTGTGTCTCCTGAGTTAAACAGTGATGACGTTTCTATTCTATTATATTGTCTTATTTTACCTGTTACTTGTTTATATAACATTCAAAAGATATAAATGTAGGAGTTTTCATTAGTGATCTCTTACCAGCATTTTTTTTTTATTTATTTTTGCATTTGATTGCATATATGCACATAACAAATAAAGGATAGTTGGCGTGGCAACATCAATTACTGAAGTTACCACCGAGGCCTCACAGTGGAGTTATATCCCACATCTTTTACTGATAAATTTTTATCTTAGCCAGTACCGTAACATCGTGTGCTCGCTATTAATTTCTTCCATTTCCAGGAGGGTATGCTGCTGCAAGTTTTAAGCTCGTTTGTGAGGCTGCCAAGCTCTGCAAGCTGGAACTTGAAGTTGCCATAAAAGTTATTTTACGACAACCTCGAGTAATGAAGATATTTAACCCCTCAACTTTCAAAAGTTGAGGGGTTGTCTCCAGTTTCACTTTATCTGAAAAGCGTTTATCTGTTGCTTGATGCTCTGGCTTATTATTAAATGACTAAATTTCATGCAAACATTTTAACTCTTTGCAATCTTTGCAGGATGGATAGAAGTGTGACTTTAAAATCCTTGTGTTTTTTTCGCCGTTGCTACAGGATAGAGTCTCACCCATCCATTTTGAAACACGTGTTGCATGACGAGTGATGTCTTCCATATCTTTTTGTTGTAATTACGTTTACAACGTTACAAATCTGTGACAGAAGTAAACCTCCAAATGGCTCTGTGATTGAGATTTGTCTTTTGTTCTTTGATTGCTCTCAGAGTCGTAAACAGCCCGTTTTCTTTGGTGTTTACACAATGCACACCGCGGGTGGAAAAATCACTGGCACCGTCCCCTGGCTCGCCGCAGACTGCCGCATGGCATAAGATGACATCCACTTTCCACAGCACATTGTGTTTGCATTGTTTGTCTTTGACTGTGGGAGTTGTGGCTTTAAGGCTTTCTGTTGCCTGTTTCTGACCAAATATTTTAAAAGCCGTTTAAACTGTGTTTTTTAGACGCAGACTGGACAGACAATCTGTCTCTGCGTTCCTCTCTGCAGGGTTTCTTCACATTGTTCGCGTCCAAAGACTCCGTCCGTTTTCCAGGCTCAAATTTCCACGGCTGCCAATCTTCTTCTAACCCAGCAGCATAAAAAAAAAGAAAAAGTTCACCGGGAAATTGGGGCCTTTTAAGGATGGACATAAGGGATGGATGAATAGGTTAGGAGAACTTTCTTGGAATACAAATCGTTTTTCCATGCTTTGATCTGTTTCCGTACTTTTCCAGATCTGTAAAATGCTCAATTTCAGACTCTTTTTTTTTCTTTCTTTTTTAAATGAATTTTCCAGAGTGCGCGTGTTTCTACAGAACATAAAAACGGTGAGCCTTGTGAGTGATTCAGAAGCAGTCATTAGCTGCTGTGTTCGTGTGCAGACGTTTACCTGGACAGGCGGCAGCAGTGAGGGTGGTGGGCGACTGGTCCACCTTCATGGCCAAACCAAAGCTTCCTCTGTAGGAGGTGCTGTCTCTCACCACAAACGTCCCGGCTTCCTTATCCTTCAAAAGACCTTCAGCTGGGAGCAAAGCGGTTGGCAAAAGAAGGCATGGCGTTTATTCTGACATCCGTTGTCACGCACGGCACGTAAAGCCAACGTCAGGGGCCACCTTACCCTCCGCTCTGCTGATGTGCGGACGAAACCAGAACTTCGACGTGTTCATGACGAATTTCATAGACGGCTGGCTGCCGCTGAAACTCGCTTGGAAACACCTCCGTTTTGAGGGAGAGGCGGGGACTTTCTGGACGAGGTCAGCTTCTGACCCAGAAGGCCGCAGGTCCGACTCTGGCGCGCCGTTGATCAGGAGCAAAGGAATATCTGTCTGGGAGCCGGCGAGCGAAGCGGGACTGCTGTTCGCTCCTCTGCTGTGTAGTTCAAGTAGGTGACCGTGCTTCGAGAGCGAGGCTCTGCTGTCAAATGGCGGACATTTGGAGCCGTCATTGAAGGGGCTTAGAGCGCAAGTCGGGATGGACTCTGGAGAGTCGGGGTCCTCAGTCAAAGATAAGTTGCTGTAGAAAAGGAGGGGAGGGGGGAATCAATAAAATATCATCACAATACTTTTATACTTGAGTTTTTTTTTTATCTAAACAACAACTTTGACTGTCATTTTAAACTCTTTTTTTTATACTGAATGCACACTAAATACTATGAGTACCACTACTACTGCAATTTTCAAGTTCAAGTTCCAGAATGAAAAAATGAGCAGGAAACCTGACTTCCAAATAAGAAGGGTAAAATTTCCTGATGTTCACGTCTTGCTCTTGCTGAGATGCTGACGGGGTGACTTGAAACAGGCTACTTGTGTAAGAACCCATCAAACATCTCAAAGCGGAAAGTGATGAATGTGTCAAATGTTCTTCACACTGATATGAGAAGCTGATAGATATCTACGGAAGCGCATTGCTATCACGCAGGAAAAAAAAAATTTCGAGCGCTATCACGTTATAACGTGATACGTATGTCGTTAAAACGTGATAGTATCTCGTTAAAACGTGATACGTATGTCGTTAAAACGTGATACGTATGTCGTTAAAACGTGATACGTATGTCGTTAAAACGTGATACGTATCTCGTTAAAACGTGATACGTATGTCGTTAAAACGTGATACGTATGTCGTTAAAACGTGATACGTATCTCGTTAAAACGTGATACGTATGTCGTTAAAACGTGATACGTATGTCGTTAAAACGTGATAGTTATCTCGTTAAAACGTGATACGTATGTCGTTAAAACGTGATACGTATGTCGTTAAAACGTGATAGTTATCTCGTTAAAACGTGATACGTATCTCGTTAAAACGTGATAGTTATCTCGTTAAAACGTGATATTTATCTTGTTAAAACATGATAATTTTAGGTCCAGGAAGTGGCGGTATTATGCTAGGCTAGTGCAGTGGCTAACATGAATTGGTCAGGTTTCCTTTCATGTTTGGTCTACAACATGTAGAGATACGGATGCTGCTTTGCACTGTGGTTAAAACCATTAATAGCATGCGTACTCTGAGCAGGATCCTAAACAGAACGGGACTGCACAGAAGGAAACGTCAGTCCGGTCCTCTAGCTGTAGCGGCGTTCCTGACTGTCTGGATCGAAGCTCAAGTTGGCTTCCGATTGTAGCTTCTGATTCGGGAAATGGCTAAAGGGAGATTATAACGGAGGCTCAGACGTATTTGCTGAACAGTTTCTGTTCAGATTTGTTTTAACAGTACACTTGCTGAACTACGGCTGTTCGTAACCAAGCAACCGAAATCAACAGAAGGCTCGATAGTGGCAAAAGACAAAACTAGATCCTGTTAAGCATTCTTCAAAATAAAAGACTTCCTCTCTCCAAAATAAATCATACAGAAAGCTTTGAATTTAATTATTTTTCACGTCACCTTTTGGAATTGTGTACAATCAAGTTAAATTCGGTGAATAATAATAATCATGTAAATTATACTTAACATATGACTTGACATATGACTGTAAATAAGTAACTAATCATGGAAATTATATTTAACATATAAATGTTAAGAAATAATTTGTTCTGCTTTAAAAACGAACATACATCGACACTTCAAATCTGGAGTAGATTATTCTAATCTACGCTAATGGCAGAATATTTCAAACCTAGTTTGTGATTTGTGAAATCTTTATCTGAATTGAAACCTCAGCAATGAGAGATTTAAAAATATGTTTGCATCTGGAATGCATTAGAAATAAACTCCTATCACATTTACAATATTTGTTATTATTTTAACCTTCTGTTTTCTTTCACTTTTTTGTCCTAGAGCACCTGCCTTTTTGTGTGGCTTACAAGGATCCATCAGCTGGGATAATAATGCCAACAACTTTTCAGATTCCGATTTATAGTGATGCAACGTAGCATCAGAGATGAATAATCTATTCCAGATCAGAAGTGTCTAAGTATGTTAGCTTTAAAAGTTTAATAGTTAAAGATGCTACTCATCTCCTTAATTGGTCACATCAATATTATAAAAATTACAATATTGCCAAAATTCTTATATGTTTTCCAATCAGTTTCAATTTCCTCACTCCCCTTCTTCTTTAAGGAGCTAAATATAACTTTTTCCAACTTCACTTAAATGGTAAACGCCCGAGAATGAAACTGTCTGTCTTATATCAGCCATATGACAGAGGGTGTTAACAATTATCAAACCTATTATGTTATTTCAACCCAGATCAGGGCAGCAATGTTTTACTTTACTGCCAGACAGCCCCCAGCATGGGTTACTATTGTGTCCCACTGGATCTCTATTGCTATAGACTTGTACATGTACTCATCAGGCAGGAAAAGGTCAATTAAGCAAACAAAATACCCATTTCTGAAAAATACAATGATGATCTGGCAAAAAACACTTGATTATTTGGGAGAAATGCAACAACTATCCGATGTAATGTTCATCCATGTAGAGCAGGATTTAAACTGCTAAGAATATAACTAAAGTGTCTGATCTTTTTTCAGGGAAGGTATTTATGTAACTTGAAGAAATTAAAAACAAACATGATATTCCTACAAAATATTTCTATAACTATCTTCAAGTTCAGAGTTTTATTTTATCAAAGCAACACAATAATCTTTATCTACCCTCTTTGTCTCCATTAGAAAACATTATTTTAAGTCACCTATATGGTAAAGGAGAGGTGTCTCTTCTTTGCTCCTTGTTTGTCGACAAATATTAAAAATTGTTGACCAATATTTGACAAATATTATTATTTTATTTTTTTATTTTATTTTATCAGGTAAACCCCGTTGAGATACACATCTTATCTTATTTTCAAGAGGGACCTGGGTAGAAGTCTGCAACACACAGCAACCTGGTTACAAAATAAAATTAATTAATGCATATGCAGAAGTGTAAAACAGTAGAAAAGAATTTAAAAACAGTGACACTGTTTAATAGAATCTCGTCTGTTTTTAAGAATCGCTCGAAATAAGTCCAGTGAAACCAGCTTTGACATCTTTATTTCAGACTGGAGCTGTTTCCAGGCTGTAGGAGCCATCACACTAAAAGCCTGCTTCCCTTTTTCAGTTCAGAAAAGTGAAACATGTAAAAGAAAAATATTGTTAAAACGTAAAGAATGGGAATTAACAGACCTATGTAAAAGAAAGTTTAAGGATGCTGGAGCCAAGCCGAGTAGAGATTTATGAATCACGATCATTAGGTGATTGTTTCTCAGGACGCTTAAAGGAGGCCATTCAGCTTTTGCTGATTTATGATTTATTTTGGAGAGAGGAAGTCTTTTATTTTGAAGAATGCTTAACAGGATCTAGTTTTGTCTTTTGCCACTATCGAGCCTTCTGTTGATTTCGGTTGCTTGGTTACGAACAGCCGTAGTTCAGCAAGTGTACTGTTAAAACAAATCTGAACAGAAACTGTTCAGCAAATACGTCTGAGCCTCCGTTATAATCTCCCTTTAGCCATTTCCCAAATCAGAAGCTACAATCGGAAGCCAACTTGAGCTTCGATCCTGACAGTCAGGAACGCCGCTACAGCTAGAGGACCGGACTGACGTTTCCTTCGGTGCAGTCCCGTTCTGTTTAGGATCCTGCTCAGAGTACGCATGCTATTAATGGTTTTAACCACAGTGCAAAGCAGCATCCGTATCTCTACATGTTGTAGACCAAACATGAAAGGAAACCTGACCAATTCATGTTAGCCACTGTACTAGCCTAGCATAATACCGCCACTTCCTGGACCTAAAATTATCATGTTTTAACAAGATAAATATCACGTTTTAAAGAGATAACTATCACGTTTTAACGACATACGTATCACGTTTTAACGAGATAACTATCACGTTTTAACGAGATAACTATCACGTTTTAACGAGATACGTATCACGTTTTAACGAGATACGTATCACGTTTTAACGAGTTACTATCACGTTTTAACGACATACGTATCACGTTTTAACGAGATAACTATCACGTTTTAACGACATACGTATCACGTTTTAACGAGATAACTATCACGTTTTAACGACATACGTATCACGTTTTAACGAGATACGTATCACGTTTTAACGACATACGTATCACGTTTTAACGACATACGTATCACGTTTTAACGACATACTATCACGTTTTAACGAGATACGTATCACGTTATAACGTGATAGCGCTCGAAATTTTTTTTTCCTGCGTGATAGCAATGCGCTTCCGTAGCAATGCGCTTCCGTAGATATCTACAAAACCATCTCACTTAAGTTACTTCAGCTAAAGGTTAGGCACGATCTATCGCTATAGATCCAGATAGACAGATAAGCACGTATCTATCTAGCTATAGATACGTATCTATATTTTTTTCTTCCGTTAGAAAGATCTATTTTTCTTGACGTCTTTGAAATGAAATTGTTTTTCAAAGAAATTAAAACGAGAGTGCATCAACATGCAAACATTTTTTGATAAAGAACTAATTAAGTAATTGTGTTTCTTTATTTTTTTATGAATTAGAAAAGTAACAAAAACCTACATCATTTGATTAACAGGCATCGTTTATGGCTACTTTCATATTTGAATCTGCTTGCTTCTGATGAACAAAAAGAAATCTAACTTTCCCCCCTCATCTCCAATGTCCTTCAAATGTGTAGAGCTACAGAAAGTTTCACGTTTTAAACTCTGATTAAACTCTGCTTAGTCCTAATATGGTTTTGGGTTGTAGGTGAAATTGTTCTGAAGAAAACCGTCTAATCTCCAAATATGACTTTTTTAATTTTATGTCTGTTGCCTCTAATAAACAACAACAACAAAACTTTTGTATTTTATAATTAGATCTTGAAAACGTAGCACAGCTTTGTCCTTCTATTTGAACCGTTTAATTTTCTGTTTGTTTAGTTCAGCAATTTGATTTACTATATTTTATGCATTTTTTTTTCTATTATCTATCATTTAGATTCTTTTATTGGCTTCTGAAGATTTAACACAATGTGCTTTCCATTGTTCTTTTCAGTGAATTTTCTGTGTGGTAATTTTATGACATGCAGTTATATAATAATCGGTTTGGTTTATAACTTTGGCTTTAACATTTTGTGTGGGAGGAGGGAGGAAGAGGGGGGGGGTTATTTCAGTCTTGTGATTTGTCTCTCCGTTCACGTTTTTGTTTAGTCATGTTCTTCAAAGCTGTTGTTTTAATCATTCCCGTGTTTTCCTGTAAGCATGTTGTGCCCTCCTATCTTGCACGCATTCACCGTCCTCCCTGTACTTCCAGCTTTCCAGTCTCTGTCGGATCGTCTTCTGTCTCAGCCCGTCTGTTCCTCTTGTGGTTTCTCTGTCTGGTACCCAGTTTTTCTCCACTTGTGATTCCAGCTCTCTTCCTCTATCTGACTCTCTTCACCAGTACATATGCCTAACATGTGATCCTGCCTGCTTCCTGTCTTAAGTGGGGTGCAACATAAAAACAGGAATTGTTCCTAAGTTATACTATAATTATTGGTTTTATTCTGATTCTTTTTCATATTTGTTGTTGTGGCTGTATTTTCTTTATCTTTTTTTTACAGGTTTCTATCATCATGTTTAAGTTTTTTCTTTTGTTTTTTTCAGGGTTTTTTTTTTTTTTCTTCAAACACGCCTCAATGAGATAAAATCCTGAATGAAAAGCAACAGAGTTTCCATCGGTTTTTACCTGCCCAAAATGTAGCTGGTATCTGAGCATGCGGACATGGAGAGCAGCGAGGTGGCGCTGTTTCTGTTGGAGCCCGACAGGCACATTGACCCCGGGGAGAAGGCCAGGTCGTTCTTTGGCGAGGGGTTTCGCCTGGGAGCGCTTCCAAATGGAAGCGGCGGCAGGGAGGATGTGGGAGAGCCGGAGAACACCAGCGCGCCATTGGGGCTGCTTCTGAGGCTGCCGGGCGTGGGGATGGGGACACTGGGAGACACAACAGGAAGTGCAACGGCTGGCGATGAGTGTGGAGGGCATCCTCTGGGAATCAGCACGCAATGGGAAGCGCCATCTGAGTCATCCGAAGAACGGGAGACTGAGGATGAAATGAGGAGTCATGGTTAGGATGCTTAAGAGTTACATAAGAATATGAAAGCTTCCCGCAGCCCGGAACTTGTCTGACTTTGTTTTTTGTTTTTTGCTTCATGGGCTAGGCCTCTTTCTTGAAACACAGAAATGACCGTGCTAGAGAAGTTCACATTTCTCATGCAGGAACATGCAGAGGAGTCTATCATTTCCAAACTAATTGCTTTTCCAAGGCGTATTTCTGCTTTTGCAATAACAGAAAATAAGAGGAGTCTCAGCTTGTTCTTGGACTGTTGCGTTTGCGTCTGCCTCATTGTGCTGACGAGCACAGAGTGAATGTCTGTAGGAAAAGAAAAAAAAAAACTTTTCATTCCAGTAAGCATATGTGTAAGGGTGGGTTTCGTAGTTGCACTGACAAAAATAATGACTAACATTTTCACAGATATGAAATGCATGGCAACGTGCAGCATGGCGCACTGTTGCAAGGTGAAACGTTGCAGAAATGGGAAATGAGAATTCATCAACAGGCACAGAAATTCTTTCTTCTCGTTTTTGCCAGCCAGAAAATACATCTAAAAAAAAAAAAAAATCTTCTACTGCTACCGATTTCCTGTAAACTTTTTCACCTCTACTCCACTTGACAGTTTCAAGAAAAGCGAGCAAAAGGAGTACGAGCAAAACATCTTTATGAAAAAAGCAAGCGCAACAGGAAATCTATTTTCATATTGTTTTGCTCCTTGTACACAGTTTCTGAGCGGAGGAGGCCTTGCCTGATTACCCCCCAGCATGACTATGTGGTTAATGTTCCTGACAGGGTGTGGTTTCAATCTGGGCAGATGTGGTGCAATAGCTACGCGATTAAAACCATTTAATATATCACAAAAGGTGCGTGCACTTTAAGAGCTGTGCTTTTTGTTTTTACAAGGCTGACTGGTTTTATAGCACAATTACACATCGCTGTTGAGCCAACGGCTGGTTGCCTGCGTGCGCCAAGGAAGCTTTGCTCCACAAAGACACCTTTTAACTCTCAGAAACCAAAGAGCAGCTCAGGGCACGTAGCTATCGCCTCCAAAAGCCACAAGAGTCTGAAGCAGACAGACTCCAAGCACCACCACAGACTGGCCATCACACTGGTGTTCAGCGGAGGAGCAGCACCCCGCTGGCCAAAGGCACACGGAGTGATGCCGGGCATCGAACCACCCAAGCCAAGTACCACAGCCACATCCCACTGCTGCAGGCCAAGCCCGGCGGTTGCAAGTTGGGTAATTGGCTCCTTTAAATACATTGTTATTTATGCTGACGTGTTTCTGAACACGACCGTTTGCCAATAGCGTCCTACAGTTTGTGTGCATTTGAGTGTTTGGGTGTTCGAAGCTGGATTGGCGGCCGAGTCGGATCTGAAGAATCCTAACCTTGAGTCCACTTCCAACTCATTCGCAGTGAGGATTTTTGAAAAGGCTGACATGACTCACTGCCCAGCGGACTGTTCTTTCTAAGAACAGCATGCGCGTTAGGCAAGAAAAAAACTCCAAGTCCAAACTGTTTTATTTATTTTTTTCTATTGCTTTTTGGGATGTCCACTCAATGGGGAATGAGCATTGCCAGAAAAACAACCATACAGCTGGGTTATTCTAGTCAGACTAGATTCAAGATTCCTATTCTGTTCTGAATTTAAGGGCTGTTTTTATGATGTTTTTGAAGGAATGTGGACTTTGTTTGAACATTGCTGGTTCGAAATGTTAAATTCTAGAAATCTGAATAGAGATGCTTTAACCAAGTTTGAGATGCATGTCCAAGCTGAGCATAGCACTATTTAAAATTCAGCGCAAGAATCAGTAAATTGCTTTCTAAAAATGACTTGAATAACTTGAGTTAAAGCGCAAAGGCATGAAATGAAGAATGGGCAAAAATAAGCAGCCCTCGCTTGATTAGTTCGACAGACGCTGTCTGTGAAAACATGATTTACAAAGCCAGATGAATGTAGTGAGGTTAAAATCCTCATGAGTAAAGAATAGACTAATTATAAGTGGGAAAGAGAGACCTTTAGCTGTTTCCATTCGGTACTGCTGAATGTAAACAATACTTTGGTCAGTAGAGGCCATTCTAAATCAAATTAACTTATTTTGTTTTACTTACATTTGACAGTGTAGAATGAAAATGACTCTCCAACTGCTTGACATTTACAATTGTCTTTATGCTTTCATTGGGGCGTCAGAAATTGCTCCTCTGGTACAAAATACTGCAGCTCGTCTCGTGACTAATTTGACTAACTATAGTTGTAATAGTACAAAACAAAAATACAGCAAACATTACCACTCTATGGTTCGTATTTTTAGCTTCTTTTTTTCTGTAGTTCCTTTTTAATTTGCAGTCAGACTAAAAGGTGTAATATATATATATATATATATATATATATATATATATATATGTGTGTGTGTGGGGGGGGGGGTGTGTGTGTGTGTGTGTGTGTGTGTGTAGTCTGCCTTCCTCTTTAGTTTTATTTTTGCTCTTTTTAGCTGATTTTTCCCTATTGACACCTATAAAACTAGACACAAAGCAGTAGAAGAGAAAAACCTACGAAGCGTAATAAGGTGGGCAAAGAAGATGCTGTGCCGTGATGTAGTTCTCTATTTTTCAAAACAAAGACAACAGACACAATCACAATTTAAGGACCAAGTTCTGAAGAAGAGGAAGCAGCTGCCATGTACCTGCTGGAGGGCTTGTGCAAGTGGGGCTTCGGATTGGTTCGAAAGTGGGATCCATGTCAAGAATGAGTTGATTGAGACTTTCCAAGGTCATGTCAAGATCGTGGTCAACAAGGTGAAACTCTGGCTTAGAGACACCAGGTGGCTGAGGGACATTTCCCTGTGAAGAGTCGAGGCAGCTGGTCTGACCCACTCGCAGAACATGGCAGGGTATCACTTTGGACATGCCTTCGGCTGCAGGCATCATAGTAGAGGGAACCGCTGTCTTCTTAAGCTGCAAAAGGCACAAGAAGAAAAATTAAGATTGTATTTGCTTTAATTTTGTGTGCTTAACGTGACATCATACATTTTAGAGGAACTTGTTTGTGCTTCTCTGCATTCGCAGTCGGGAAAAACTCACAGTCTGCTTGAAACTCATTCGCTGTTTTACTTCTAAACCTCGACTGCTTTTCTATGAAACACTATATCATCAGTATAAGTAAATTTATTCCAGGAGTTTAATTCAAATATGAAGTTTATATATTATGTGTTCCAAGGTTTCTTACAGAAAGACTGTTCTATTTCTGTTTTGTTTTTTTTATCAATTAATCTTATTATTATGACTTAAAGTTAATGAAAACTTTGAAAATTTAAATATTACAGAGATAAGTAAAAAAGGATTTTTAAAAACCAAAATTTCGTAATTTGATCATGTGACTGACTTGACAGTTGTGAAGCAGACGGTCAGCGTCCCCCTCACTGTCTGCACTTCCCTTTTACAGAGGGAAGCTCAGACTTCAAAAGATCAAGTATCTGATTGTTTAAACCGAGCTGAGTTAAACTAACAGAGAAAAACGCTGTTTTTAGAAAATTGGGAAGTAAAACCTGTCCACGGTGTGAACTGCAGATGGGGTCAGAGCTTCAAGACTAACCACACACAGGCAGACCCACAATGCGAGCGCTAACAGTCATATTTATTGTGCTAAGTCCCTAATGAACAAGAGATCATGCCAGAAGTGTCTTTCCTGGGATAAAAAATAATAATCTTTTAGGAAAATATTGTAGTTTTTCAATCTTCTCTCTAATGGCAAGCTTTATGGGGACGCTAATTTGCTTTTCCAAAAGAATTTGGTAAATTCCCACAATCCAAAGGTACTAAAACCTGCTTCATTGAGAATGGCATCACTGTGATTGGACTGGTCAGTAAACTCGATTAACGGAAAATTTATTTCAACAAAGTTACAGGCTGATCACCGCCACGCCATCCTGCATTGATGCAGGAATTCGAGCAGCAAATCTCAGCAAAGGTTTTTAGAGGTCAGTCTGAGCAGCGCACATGTGCATTTCAGTAAATCCACAGTTCCTCTATTAATCGGCATTTTTACCAACATTGCAACTTTCTGAGAAACAGCAAACCATAAACCATATTTCTCAAAATGAATAGAAAGTTAGTGGTGGCTGAGATACTTTGCAACAAGCTTTGCATAATCTAGCTAGATTATGCCACGTGTGGGACAGCATGGCTGAAATAAAATCCAAAAATAAGATAGTTCACACCTTGAAGAAACAAAATAATACTTATAGTAATATATATCGCCAGTGTAAAGTTTGTTTTTCTAATAAGTCAGGCCTCCAGGGACAAGTTTGTCGCCTTATGTATAAAACCACTACATGAGTAATTACATGCGGTAGAAGTGATGCATTCAAGCGCTGAAATCTCAACCGGGCTGAGCAGAGTTGAGGAGGATCCACACCCTCTGACTCTGCTCGCCAGGCGCTTCAGACAAGGCGTGGCGCTGATTGCGTAACTCAGGTGACTGGCTGTTACCACGGCAACATAATGTTTACCCCGCAACAGTTCAGCCTTAATGGGTGTGGTTCATAGGTGAATGAATGAGTGTTGAAACTCCTATCATATTATTGCCATCATTTTGAACTTTCTCTACTTTTGATCAGCCGCTTTGCTTCTGCCAGAGACAGAGTGTGTGCCGTCCTGCTGCGGGTCAGCTCTTAAACTGTGCAGAGATTTTTTTTTTTTTTTTTTTTTTTTTTTTTATACAATGCAATTTCTTTGCTTTAAATTAACTGTTTTGAGTCTCCATGTTTGACGAATGTTGAAATAGAAAGTATATTCTAATAAAAAGATTTTTCTTTTATGTAGTGCAAATATCTGATACTGTAGAGTAAGGTGGGCATTAATACTACATGTATTAAAACACATTCATATTCCCAAAAATTTGCACTATATTTAGTTTCCCCACATTTTTACACTTCATTATTCTTACTTATGTTATATCTAAGTCTTAAAGCTATAGTTCTATTTTATGTTTTTACTCTAGCAACATGCTTTGAATAAGTAAAATCCCCCCACCCCACTTGAATATACATTTAAAAAAAAAAAAAAAAAGTAATCTTACCTTGAATTCCTTTGCTCAGGTTTCTGCCGTTACTGTCTCAGGTAAACCACCCACCTCTCGTGTTGCACGCTTTTATTAATGCAATCCCAACCCTTTTCCCCTGAAAGCCTATCAGCAGCTTGACTCAGTGGTCCCTGCCTTTTAAGCTGATTATATCATATTACCACAGTTGCATACATGCCTGGTGGGTTGGTTTTTCTATTCCCAAAAGCACAATCAAAGCACACAGAAGTAAACCGGTGTTTCTTACTTTGCTTCAAATATTCATACTCAGATATTTAGAGCATGGTGAAATGTTAACCTTTTTAGTGTCTTTTGAAGACGCAAAATTCTTTATTAATTACAGCCCATAATGCTTTTTGTGCAAATTTCACTGGAACATTTCTTCTTATGTTTTCTGTTCATGTCTGAGCTTCTATTTGTTGAAAACATTTAGAATGAAATATAAAACATAAATAATGATTGTGAGAACAAGGCGAAATGGCTGTAATTGTAAGTCGTGAAACATTACATTACACTTTTTAATTTTCCCTAAGTATACCGTTAGAAGACGTTGGGTTAAGGATTCCTGGCAGCTGGACTTAAACTGTAGTCCAGTTTAATTCCAGACTATTTGATGATTACTAATAGTTTTTTAATATTTCCTAAGACTTGGTGCCCTTGGCTATGACCAGAGTAATGAGATGTTATGTCAGGGCTTCGCTTTGCTAAGGCGTTATGATTCAGCTGAGGTGTGGCAGCCGTCTGTAGCCTTGAGATTTATTTAGAAGTTAAACACTTTACAAGGCACAAAGGTCCAGTTTGCTAAAGTATTAAAAAGATGTAAACTTTTACAAATATTTTTCAAAGTATTTTGAGCGTTTTGGAATACACCTCCGCTATGCATTTGTAAAAAATAATTTTTATTTTTATTTTTTTTCCGTTTCTTTGCAAAACATTTCAAGCTCTCTGTCCCTGGTAAGGACAAACATCCCGCAGCACAATGTCGTCAATATCGTGTTTTGCTGTGGGAACGGTGTGTTTAGAGTGATGAGTGCTGTGAATTTCCAAACACACATACCCTGTTGCAGGTGAGCCAAGAGATTTAGCTGTGGATCTCTGCATCTCCTCCAGAGTTACCATAAACCTGTTTGTTGCTTCGCTCATTATTGTCCTTCTTGGCCAGTCGGTCAGTTTTGATGAGTTGACATAATCCTTGGGTGTTTGGGTTTTGGCTTTGATTGGGTTTGTGCTTTTAACTATCTCTGAGTTCTTTAGTATTCTTAGAGTGATTTTCATGAATTTAGTTGTCAATTGTAGGCATTAGGCTTTTGCCATATCTGTGAGATTCTGACATGGCAGGAAACTCACTGCCATGTCAGTGAGCTGAGTTTCTTGGTTTGTTTTTGGGTTCTGTTGTCTGTGCGTTTTAGTTTCTCATGGGTTTGTGGTTCCTTTGTGTCTAGTTTAACTCCCTCTTTATTAATCATTCACTTCCTCTCGTCCTCCCTGATTTCTCTCTGCTTCAGTTGTTCCAAATCTCTCTGATTAATCCACCCACATCCAGTGTCCTTCTCCTCTCTTCCCTCCTTATGTAACATCAATGTCTTTAGTGTACTTTACTGGTTCTCCCTGCTATTTTCTATGCTTTGCTCCCCCTGTGGCTCTCTTGTAAATTGTTTTTGTTATGAATTTCTTTATGAATCAATGAATCAATCAATCGGTAAAAACTCCTGCTGCTTATTTACAGTGCTCCCCGTCTTGCATTTGGGTCCTCGAACGTTATCAGCGCATAAAATTGATAATTATCTTAGTTGATTTGCAGTCGTACTCTTGCTGCTCAATGAGATGTAAAAGGTTTGGAAATCATTTTATAACCTAATCTTACATTAAGCTTCTCAATAACTTTATCCCTGACCTCTCTTGCTGTATTTATGGTGAACTTTTTCCATATTTACTTATGAGCAGCTTTCTACAGGTCTGTCTCATAAAATCCAAGTTAAATACTCAAGTTGTTTTAAAATGGCAAAGATGTGAAAACGTTAAAGGGGTGTAAGTGTAATGACATGGATAATTATGTGCATTTGTTGAATCTAATGTTACTTGTAAACTAAACAGCAGCATGTTCCTATTTCGTGTTTTATTTCCAGTCAGTATCCTGGGTTTCTCTTGTTGTCTGTTTTTCCCCTTTCTCTTGCCAGTTACCGCACCTATTCCTTTTAGAGTCACTCCCACCAGTATGTATTTTTCCTTTTTGTTAGCTCATGCTTTGTGTTAGTTCTTGTTTTGTCCTGTGCCAGGTTCAGGTCCTGCGTCATCCGTTCTGGATTCCTGGTTTTTAGTTACCTGCCTGGCAGCTTGGGATTTGTTGTAGCTAAATAAAAGTTCCTCTGCTCTTACTCGACCTCCCTTTGCCTCCCAGCAAATGTTCTGGTCCTCGTTTGACGCGCTGCATCGCACGCTCTTGTCAAAACTTTCCAATTTTTAAGAATGATCCCAAATACTTACAGTGCACGCATATTTTATATAAAATGCGTAATCCAAAAGCAGAAAGTGAAATGCTAAAACAAAGCCAGCTTCTTATTTAAAGTAATAAACTTAAATCTGCATTAGCTTCATCTGTGAACTTCATCCTCTCCACCTTGTCTTCACAAGTAAATTATTTTCTGCTGCTGCTAAGTGAAGATATACAAATAAAATTTGATTGATTGATTGAAGCTAATAAAGACCTTTCCTAAGATTTTCTTATGTCAACCTAAATTATAACAGCCTTAAACAATGTACATTTGTTTTGCTGATTTCCTGTGACTAATGCCTTTCTGTGCACATCAGTCTGACTGTAGATAAGAGTTTGATGATGGGAAGAGGTGAGCCCATCTTGTCTTCGAGGATTCATGGTAAATCCTGACGTCTGCTCTGAGGAAATGAGTTTTAAGGAAAGGAATGCATGCGTGTGAGAAATTTCGTAGGTGTTTTCCTCATGTAAAGGATGTCTCGCAATGGTCTATAAAGTCCCTCGTAAAAGTACGCACACCATTTAAACTTTTCCACATTTTGTCACGTTACAACCGCAGCCATCGATGCATATTTCACTCGAACCCCTCTGATGCCACGATGTTCCACTTTTGTAAATAATACGTTACGATCTATCAAATACTCTAAGCTCATAGATTTTTCTGCTGCATATATTTCGTTGCAGCCTTTGAGTCATCCTAGAAATGTTGATCTTCTGATTCTTTTCTGAAACAAAACTGACAGAAAGTAATTTGTGTCCTCAAAGAAGTCATCTAATCGATCTGTAAAAATCTTTTTCCAAAATCCTGTGGAACAGCAATGGTTAAAAAAAAACAGATTGGTATTTAGTAAAACGGTGTCTGTCACCTGCTTTAAAAAAAATTATCTTTTCATGTTATTTGAAAATGAGCTGCTGTAAAAAATAAAATAAAATTGCGGGTTTCAAACGTGTGTGAGTGCATTTCTATTTCTTCAATTGCTTTTTTTTCTTCATGCAAGCTTGTGACGTCGGCCTAAGCAGCTGATTTATTGTAGTCTGCGGTGGAAGACGTGAGGGTTTTGGTCTTATTTGGAATTTAAACTGCATGCACTGAAAACAGCATAAAGAAAGAGTTTATTGAGTATACCAAATCCTTCACTATCCTTTAAAATATGCATTTTTTTTATTAACACTGAGAACTTTCAAAATACAGTCTGTTCAAACAAATCCCTGAACAAGACAAGGCAGCGTAGCTCAAACAACTTGCAATTATATAACTTCTGCTATGTACACGGCAAGCTGATAAGCTTTGACAAAATACACAGTTTGTATTAGTCCATTCCGAGCTCTTTGCATGTGGGGTTGACACCTTTAGGAGCGAAGGAAGTGGTAGTCTCTGTGTCGAGGCCAGCTGAGCTCCTCCTCCGACCGCAGGTGTATCTGTAGAACCTTTCCTGGCTCATGCAGCCAATTTCCTTCAGCAGCTTGAGAACATCATGACGAAACTTAACGCCGATGAAGGCATAGACGAAGGGGTTCAGGCAGCAACGCAGAAAGGCCACGTACTGCGTGATGTCGGTGGCAAACAGGAGACCGTTGTCATAGTTGCAGTTCTCTGTTCCTCCGGCTCCTGTGACGATTGTAGTCCAGAAGAGGATGATGTTGTAAGGCATCTGGGAGACCAGGAAGACGATGACAATGGCGAGAATCACTTTGATGGCCCTGTTCCGCTCAAAGCCGCGAGCGTGGCAGAGCGTCTGGATGATGCAGGTGTAGCAGAAGCTCATGATCAGGAGCGGAACGAGGAAACCCAACACGATCTGGCTGGACTGGAAGCCAACTCGGAGCTTATCGTTTTTGGTGGAGAATGGATCGCAGGTGTTGTTGTTGATATTGGTGTACATCATTTCTGGTATGGAGCAGATCAGCGCCATCACCCAGCTGGCAGTGGAGGACAGCTTGCTCAAAAAGACAGCCTTCGAGCGAAGGCCGTGGGTGGAGACGGCCTTGGCGATGGCAAAGTAGCGGTCGATGCTGATGAGTGAGAGGAGGAACATGCTGCTGTAGAAGCTGACCTTGTAGATGGTGTGCATGGCTTTGCACACAAAAAGCCCCAGAATCCACTCTGCCATGGAGTTGGCTGCCCAGAAGGGGAGCGAGAGGGCAAAGAGCAGGTCAGCGAAGGACAAGTTGAGCAGGTACACATCTGTCATGTTCTTGAGGCGCTTGAAGTAGAAGACAGTGGCGATGACCAGCAGGTTCCCAGCCACTCCCAGCAAGCAGATGATGGAGTAGAAGAGCGGCATGAACCAGAGGCGAAACTGCCGGTTTCGCTCTTTGTCGCAAAGCACAGGAAAGTCAGAGTAATCCTGGGACGTAGACGAGTAATCAAAATTGTCCAAGAAGAATGTTGTATTTTCCAGGTACTGAGACGTGGAGGACTGCAACTAAAGAAGAAGAAGAAGAAGGAGAAGTGACATAATGAGCTTTTCAGCAAATCTTACTGGTTTAATGCACATTTAAAAATTCGCTTCTTCAGAGGGAATGACACTTACAAAAGGAAACGCAGGGATTAGTGCTGCTGAATCCTTCTGTGTGGATGCAACCTCTACAGGCGCGTCTTAATGCAGGGCCATAAGACAATATTTACACCCTTTTGCACTTTATAGACTGAGTCTAAAATATATTTGAGTGTTATTTCTTTGTGTTCGACTCATAGTGGCTTAGAATAATAAGGCAAAAAGAGTTTTCAGAACGATGTACAAATACTGTTACCAAAATCATGTTAATCTACTGCTCCTGTGTACACTTGAGCAGGTTTTCTTGCAGATTTTCACATTTTGGTTCATGCCCCTTATGTGGTCTAGTCATCCATGCTACACAGTTTTTCCTCCAGACATAATGGTTGGAGTTCAGGCCCAAAAGTTCTGTTTTGGTTTCATCAGACCAGAGAATTTTGATTTTTTTTTTTTTTTTTTCTTGTCCGATATTTTCTAAGAAGCCTTTTTGACAAAATTCAAGCAGGGTGCCATGTTCATCAAGTAGTGTTTCTGTATTCGTCTTCCATCTCCACAAGGAAACACCGGAGCTCCACCTTTGTGATCATTGGGTTCTTGGTTACCTCTCTGATCAAAGACCTTCTTCTGCAGTTACTCGGTTTGTTTAAGCGACCAGATCTTGGAAGGGTGCTGCTAGTTACAAACTTTTTTTTTTTTTTTTTTTTTCAAAATAATGTCGATCTCCTAGGGGTGTTCAATGCTGCTAGAGTTTTGTTTTATTCTGCATCATGTCCAGTCAGATGAATTGTCAACTGGTGGACTTCAATTAAATTGAAAAAGCATCTCGGCGCTGATCAGAGGAAATCAAGTGAACTGGAGCTCAGTTTTAAATTCAGTAGCAAAAGGTGTGGAGACTTATGTGAATATTATGCTTGGCTGTCTGAAAACATCCTTGCAATCTGTGGAAAAGGTGACGATGTAGCAATACTTTCTGATGGCATAGTAGTTTCAAATTTAACAGAAAGGTTTGTTTATTTTAATCAAGCAATTCAAAAGATAAGAAAATCAGATACAATAAACACAGAGTGGCATAAGGCAAGGACTGATTTCTGTTCATGGTTTGCAGCCAGTGAAAACCCAAAATTTAGTTACTCAGGTAATTTGATATAACGTCAACAAAAACAACACCATGTGACAAAAACAGTGTTATGTTCTGGCATACGCAATCATGAGGAAGACTTTTGACATAACTGTTCTCCCGTATACAATCACTGGTCGACAAGAAGGGTAAGACAAACAAGAAGTTCATCATGTCCTCATCAACTAGGAAATTTTAGGGCATTTCATAATTCCTTCTGTTGACAAGTTTCATGGAGTTGCTGATTTTATTTTACAGTAAGAGCATTTGTCCACACCTGCTCACAAAAGTATCAGCACTACTGTGACTGACTGACTGACCAGCAAGAGGAGCATGAGAGGCTCCAGACCAGAAAATATAGACGAACCAACGATTTCTAGCAGAGTTCTCCCACCTTTCTTTACAGCTCAGCAGTGCCACATTCTGATCACCTTTATGCTACGCAGCGTCGAATCAGTAATTCATGCAAAACAAAAGTCTTTGCAAAGTATTGTGTATACTTTACAGTACACTGACATGCTTTTCACTAGGTGAATTAGTACATTTTTGTACACACAGGCAACAGGTTTTTTGTCCTGCATAAAAGTTCAATCTTCTTAGAGGTTGAATCTTGGGTTTTCAATTACTGTAATCATAAATTGATATAAACATTCATTTTCAATAAACTCTACACAACATGTCAGTTTTATTTTGTAAATTGAGGTAAATTAACTCAACAATTATATTTATTGAGATGTACCTGTATATGTTATTGTTATTTAGAGTTTCCCTTACCTTTGTTATATTTATTTCCATCATGGTTATTTGAAGACTTTGGTCACCTGAAAAACACGTTGAGAAAGTTTAGCAGGGTAGTTAGGCGGCCGCTCAGCGTCTAGCACTGCATTTCACCACGACAGATCTTCACACTGAAAGATGTACGTGTGTCTCCTAAGCTTTCAGTCAAAGACACGGTCTCATGTGAACATTATCTGATGACATTTTCAAGAGCATCTCTCTCTGATTTTCCAAATTTTCCCTTAAGTTGGGACTCTCTGTGGTTAGTTCTACTGATTACAGTCAGAATTCTTTGTAAGTACGTAATTCACAGGTTTTCCCTTTTGAAGCAAGTGAGATTATTGGTAGCACTGTTGTTATTAGAAGTTAGCAGCTTTGAGTCCAAGTAAAAAGATCAGTTCTCTTTTTATTATTTTCATATAGAAATACATCATCACAAGTAGCTCGGTTTTACTCTTGCAAAAAAAAAAAAAAACTGCAGGAAACTTCTCATTTTTCAAATGAGGATAACTACAATTAAGAGAAAATTTGCTTATATGTCTTGTATATACACAGCCGTTCTCACATTGTCTTTGTACATGTAGTGGTATTTCACAAATAATACATTGCTCCTCTGTTGGTTCATAAATGAGGATAAAGGGAGTCGGGTTTTGCTCCATTTTATCCAAAATCAATAAAATTAACCATGACAGAACCTAGTCATACATATGTGCAAGGATTTCTGAGTTGTCATGCTTTTTTACAAGCACAGTTTGTGGCTTTAACTCTCTGACTCCAAAGAATAGCAGCTAGCAGAACAATACCGGCATTAAAAATGACAAGCGATTAACCAGTTTCATCACCGAAAAACAAGAAAAAGTAATCCGAAGGTTGTAAATAACCAATCAAACCCAATCATCCATCACCACAGCTCATGTTAACTGATAAGGTACTTACCACCAACAGCAGGCATATTGACTGAAAGCCACTCACAGTTTGACACTCAGTATCTGTGTTTGATGGTGGTTTCCCTTGTTGATGAAAAAAAAAGTTGCGTCTCCTCTCACGAGAAATGTTCCTTTCTCGGTACCCTCAAAAATCATGTGAGAACTCGGCTAACCACAAACTCCATTTAGAAAGAGAGCAAAGCACATGCTGCTTTCCATTTAAAAAAAAAGGAGATATTTAAAAACACAACTTAAAGTCTAGTTTAGCCAAAATATGTTTCCCTATAGCCATAAACAGCCTTATGTGACCAAGATGATGCAGAAATTGACCGCTTTGACTCAAGATATTAAAAAAAAATATGAGTGCTGAGCCAGATGACATCTTCACCCAATGACTGTGGAAGCATCTTGTGTGCATTTAATTCAAATTAAAAAAAATAAATAAATAAAAAAAAAACATTTTGTGTTGCTTTTGAAAGTTTCTTTTGCCATGATTCATTGTGTTACTCCTGCTTTCATATAAGTTATTACCTGACAAACAGCAGGTGCTCGTATCTTGGTATGAATCATACGCAAATGAAAAACAAACTGCTGTTTAAAGGATGCTAAGACAGAAACCTGCACAGAGCAGAGAGGAGTTTATCTCACAGAGCTCGCAAACAATGCGTTTGTATTTTAAGAAGGAGGTTTGGTGTGGCTGTTCAAAAAGAAGTGTTACCGCTATGAGCTACTGTTGTGCATGTGTAATTTTTTTTTCTTTTTTTATACCCTGTTTTGCTGCATCTTTTAGTTGTGTTTGTACTGGACAGCAGCAGGAACCATGCATGAATTAACCTTTCGAAACAGACCTGCACAGACTGCTGCACACCTGTGCCTTTGTGGTTTCTGTTTTCTGCTTTCACTTGAGGCAGTTTTAACCACAGCGCAGAAAAAAGAAAAAAAAAAAAAGTTTTAGTGTAGAGCAAACCATTCACATCTAACGCAAATCGTAGATTAAGATTATGGTAAATCTGATCCCAGCAGCTTCATAACAGGCACAAACGGCTCACGTCTCCAGTCAAGTGTGCGACTTTCCTCGAGGCATCGGTGCTGAATTTTGTTACATGCACAAGTGAGCACACTTTTTGTTCAGTGTTAAAAACAGGAAATCAGAACAAATCCTTTTCATCTAACCAACTTCCCTTACCTGTACTGTGCAAAGGATAAACATACTCTTTGCAAATACCCTGCATGCCACAGCCAGAGACAGATGTAAACCACTGAGCTCCCAGAACCCTTGTTTTCGATCATTTACTGTCTGGGTTAAAAAAAAAAAAAAGTAGGTTACAACCTTTTTTTTTTAATCATAAGATTATAAGCATCAAAACGCCACAAGAAAAGACATTTAGTTCTTATCACATGAATGAATTAGTCAAATATAACACAAGACAAGCCACAATATGAAATTACGTCATGTTAGTACGAGTATTATGTGCGAGAAATACAATTTAAAAAAATGCTGAAAGCTGTACAGACAGATCATGTGACTGTATCACCATGATTACAAAGTCTGCTGGCTTTACAACAATAAAACCCTTCTTATATTTCCCAACCAATCTTTTTGTATGTTTTTACTGGCATTTTGATGATTTATTGTTGGTGATGAACTCCAAGTCTTTGAGGTTGGAAGGCCTTCCTTTCCATTAGCCTAATTTTTTTAGCTCCCTCCACAGATTCTCTATCAGACTAAAGTCAGGATTCTGGTTGGGCCACTAAAGCTGTTAGTATTTTCTTTCCTATAATCACATTTTCCCCTTATGAATGGGAATTACCTTTTGTAAGATGGGATGAGACAAGAGGATACAAAATGTCACTGATGTGGCACTAAGGCTTGAGGTTTTACCCTGTGACTACGTCAACCATAATGACAGGAGTAACATTGGCGAGAATGGTCCTCTTGCCTTGATGTTGCCTTAACGTTATAAACTACCAAATCTCCATGTTTTGCACACAGCCCTACTTGTGGTCTGTTTTAGGCGCACAATATGTGTACTGTACTGTCTCCTCACGTACTCATAGGCTCCAAAAACAAAGACTTGCACTTGGAACCATTGGGTCCACATGGACACATGTTGCATTTATACGCACCCCCTGGTTGGACGAACAGGGCACTGCAAATTCCCACAAGTGATGGCATTCTAAATGCTCCAACCCTTTGGTGGAGAGCTGTCTCAAAATGGGTGAGACGTGGATATAGGATGTGGACATAGGAACCTAAAATCTTTGTCCATGTCTCCCCAAATTTTGATAACAGCAGTAATATGACCAAGATTAGGATCTGTTGCCTCTGGGCTGTCAAAGTCTCGATGGCATGAACAGATGGCGTTTGTGTCGCTTCAACAGCTGGACACTGTATACCCCACATGCAAAGCAACTGCACAACACAAACCATCCGATCTGTCAAATTCCACCAAGAGCTGGTAATGCTGTGAAATGAAGTTACCCTCTTTGACTGGTGACTTTCAGATATATCTTTGTTGGACGGCTTTGCCTACAGGATTTTCGCTCCACTTACTTTTGCTCTGTTGGCACTTGGTTTAAACCCGTTACAAAATTCCTTCCTTCAGTGTACTTAGCTTACAGTTAGTGAAAGCGAGTTCAAGTGGCGTTCAAAGTTGAAATGTTCAGTCCTTGTACACTAAAAGTGAAGAAACCCAAACACAGTATGAGTAGTAACACCTCGTGCAATGATACATGTAGTGGGGGATGGGTGTTGATTGAGGCATGCTTTGCAGCAACAGGAAGCTGTGGATTTTATAGTCAATAAGTTGGCTGAACTTGGCTATGGATTAATATTTTTGAACCCAAAATATGGGATTTTTAAAAGTTTTATTTAAAGTGCAACAACATCAGTTGGGAGGTGTTTGTACCCAACAAGTTGAGGTTCATAATTGCTCACGAAGACAGACTGAGTTCTACACAATATATATTTTAACAATTCCTTAAAATATGATCCCACTATGTTTTAATGAGTAGTATGTATGCCTTAACCGTGGCTTAAGACATACTGCTTGGTCTCTGAGAAGAAAAGGAAAGGTGTGAGGAAGACAATGTCAGACAAAAGAAATACAAAACATGCAATAAAAACAACAAATTAGTAATCAAACCGAAATAAAGGAAAACACATTAGTAAGTTCAATAATCCAAACAAAGCAAATACAACAAATCAGGGGTGTAGAAGTGGAAAGTTCATGTCCAGTTTTACACAGCAGGGTCAGTCCAATCAGAGTTGCTGATTGCACTGTCCAATCAGCAAGACAAGACAGCGTCCAGAGCGCTGCAGATTTAAAACAGCGTGCAGACTATAACCCGCCCACAGCAGAGCGAGAGCCCATTAATTGTGGGTTCAGGTAAGATAAAATTAGGATCTAAATAGCTGGTAGCTTACTCAGGAGCGGAGACGCAGCCGACCCAAGGAGGGAGCGATTAGCAGGCGGGAACCGCAATAAACTCCAGCTGCAATTAAAAACGTCAGCAGGGCAACAGCACTAAAAACACGGCAGGTGTAGCACCCAAAAACCAATTAAAATCCCAGTCACTGGTTGTAAAATGGCACTAATGATCTCAAATGAGCAGATCAAGAACACGAGGAGCCACCCACAGAGCCGACATGTAGCAGGAGGAACATAGACACAGGCACCTTGGCAGTGTTCTGTCTTACCTGCATTTGATTGATGGTTGTCTGCCCCGCCCATCAATCAGAGGTGCTTTTCTGACTCCATTTGGTGCACAGAGTGGGGAGGGTTGTTTGTAAATCAGCACTCTAAGCTTAGGACGTCTCATAGAGCACCACTCAAGCCTTCATTTGGTAATGTAGGGAACATCTGCAAACCAGCCAACCTAAAGCGAAAAGCCAGCCAACGAGAAATTGACCCAGAGGAGCAGCCAAGAGCACTGTGGTAACTCCTGGGGAGCTGCAGAGATCCACAGCTCAGGTGGGAGAATCTGTTGGACAAAATGACTAAAAAGTGTTTTTCATGAGGAAAAAAAACAACAGGGAAAATGCCTTGGTTGAGAGAAATGCATCGTTGGAATAAATAAACTTTTTGATATTTCAATTTACTGAGACAGATGCACCTGAGGAGCCAACTTGTATTTTAAATATACATTACTAATTCAGACATGTTTTCCAAAACAAAGAGACAGCTGCATTTCAGGGTAGAAAAGTTTATTTGTATAAATATGCAAAAATGAAATTCATCTTAAGACCGCGTGTCAATAATGAGTGTTCTCACCGTTTTACAACATGAAAATTCACGTTTAAGCAAACCTCGTTACACCATGTACACATTAACTGGACATGTAAAAGATTCCTGCTAAAAACCGCAATACTGATCCAAACAAACACATGTTCTAAGCATACTGCTTTTGATTTGATTGGCAGCCAGCAAACTTTAGAACACTTTAGCATTGTACAGCATCGATGATCAGATGATATATACTTAAAGACGAGCTGGACCTAGAGCACCCAATGCACAAGAATAATAAAAATGCTGATAATAAATTAAAGAGTAACTACTACTAAATGACTACAAACTCCTGAGACAATACTGTTACTGTAATACTGATCCAGAGAGTAAACAAATATTCTCCTGCCAAGGAGATGGTCACTTAGCTTCACTCTTCAACGACATTTTTTATTTTTTTATTTATTTTTTTTTGACCTGCAACATGCAAAACAATAAAAGCAACAATGGTATTACAACACAAAGAACAAAGTTAAACGTAACACTGAGCAGTTTTGTTTGTCTGCCAGACATAGTGCTAGAGATATGTTTCAATATGTGCTGATGAAGGGCTTTGTGTGCACTCTTCCAAAGAAGCCGAAAATATAGTGCCTTCACGTGGGCTTTTGTGGCAAATTGTAGCAGCCACTGATTTTAGACAAGGTCATTGCTTTGTCGACTTAGAGTGCAGATTTATTCATTTATTTATTTTTTAAGTACTATTATTATTGTATTCACTGTGTGTCTGCAAGTTTCAGGTTTGTAACCTCAACTGCAGTCTCAGGCTTGTTAAGCAATCAGCCCGTCTGAATGGCTGCTTTTACACGTTGACAACAAACATGAGATTGTGCAATTTCTGTAATCAGAGAGTCAAGCAGATGGAGTGGCAGCCAAGCGGTTTCCACCGTGTTTGCCGCTGAGCTCAGTGGGCTGCCCTCGCCTTGCCGGGTCCCTCTGATGGCTCGCTGGTCGTGGCGTCTTCTGTCTGCGCGGAGGTGGTCTCCGAGCCCGTGTTGCTGTCGCTGGTTCCCTCCTCCATGGCTCCCTCGGGGACGCTCTCCTTGTCCTCTGACGCTCCCTCCTCGCTGCCTGGATGGGCCTCCATCTCCTCTGAAGCTTTTTGCTTTACTGCATTAGAAAAAATAAAATGAATTAAACCTACCTAATCAATACTTTTCAAATTATTGCATAAGTCACATCTCTTTGGTTACTAAAAAAAAAAAAAAAAAAACTGTTCTGCACTACAGGGAGATGGAAAATTGATTTAAGTGGCTTTTTTTTCTATGTTCCCTACAGAAACTACTTACAATAGTAACACCAAATATGAATCCTCATACTTTGCTTCTTTCTGCTGCAAGTAGAGCAGGGCTGAAACAATCAGATTCATTCTGATGAATCACAAGCTACCTTAGCAATCACTAACTAGACTATATGTACTCAAATAAATTTCATTTGCTAAAAGAACATATTCAGAAAAGCAATTAAGCCAAATCTGTACAAAAAATATATGCATTTTGCATTTAAGATAGAAAAAAACTTCTTTGTAAATATGTTCGTTCCAAAACTCCTCAAGCGCCACAGTTTTAGCTTCACCTGATTCAAAGTCTGTAAAAAAAAAAAAAAAAAAAAAAAAAAAGAAGCACTTTTTGCTATCCAATCATTAATCGATTAATTCAAAAAATAATTAACAAGCTGTTCGGATGTTGGTTTTAGAGGTATTTTGAAGCTGCAGCTGCATCCTAATCAAACGTACGAAGGGAATTGAATTAGTTATTTCTTTCATTGTATAGCTAATATTGTAATGCAAAGTTGGCACTTTTAATGGACTTTTAATGCAACTTTTAGAGCAAATTTGCATTAAAAGTGTCGTTATTTGCCGAATGACACTTCATGACAACTGTCATAAACATTCATAAAGACTTCCTCATGTTCATGACAGATGTTATGTCATGTTTATGACAGTGTCATGTCAGTCTTATGCACACCCCTTCAAATAAAGTGTTACCAAAAGTCTTAATTAAAAAATGTGCAGAATGTGCCTTTTTTTAAATTTAATTTGTCAATTTATTGTCAGAATAATCAATAGATTAATCAATAATTAAAATAATCATTAATTGCAGCCCTGAAACAGAGCGTTAACCAGTGGAGCGGTGAAGATGTCAATAGAATAATAACCACTTTTAACCAAGCTCTCCAAACGTGATGAAACCACAACCGCATGACAGAATGTGATCAGGGTCAGATGATATCAAAATATAACTTTTTGGTCTGTATGCAACGTGTGAAAGAAATCCAATACTTGATGTCACCATGAACACACTACTACCACGATGAAACTTGTTGGTGACAGCATCATCCTGTGTGGATGGTTTCGGTCATCTGAGGACAAAAGCAGTTAAAGACTTAAAACTTGAGACCAGGTTCAATCTCCAACAGAACAACGTCCGTAAGCATACAGCCAGAGCTAAGAAGACACTTTGAACTAAGACGATTTCAGTCCCTACATGTGCAAAGCTGCTAGAGACAAACTGCAAAAGTAACTTTCAATTGATTATTGGTAAGGGTAACAAATTTTTAAGGTATCGAGTTTGCACTTCATACCACTTTGTGTTGATCTGTCACGTCAAATCCCAGTAAAATGCACTGCAGTTTCTGGCTGCGACGTGACAAAACCTGAAATTGAAGTAAATTCTTTTTGCAAGGCACTGTGTGTCATTTTGTCCTGCTGAGGAGTGTTGTTTTCAACTATGTGTTGAATGGAAATGAAAACATAAGACTCCTTGTTTACAGGTGCTCCATCCAGAATGAGTCAGTTTGGTATCGCGGTCGCACCATCTCAACTGGGACGTCCACGAATTACTCACAAAGTCGCATAAAGGCTGCGCACCACCACAAAAGCCCCCGCTGCTCACCTGGGGGATCTGCAGCATTCGACTCTGCGTCCTCTCCTTCCTTGCTGCTGCTTTCACTGTGAGAGTTCGGCTGGGACTTTTTGCCATGTGTAGCGCAAACATGTTTTTCCTCCTCTGCCAAGACGCAGGTGGGCGCCTCTCTCCCCCCTCGGTCCCCACCGTCCTTCTCGCGTTCCGCCATCCGCTTACGTGCCGCCTCTTCCGCTGCGGCGATCTCCGCAGAGATCTTCTCCATGTCCACTTCCACCTTCATGCAGCACAACTGGACAAAAAAAAAAAAAAACATGAATGAGAAACGTGTTTGCTGTTGCATGTGGACGCTCTGCACAAAGAAACTGTATACAATGAGATCAATGAAAGTTTAATTTGGATAACTAAAACATGTGTTGCTGCATGTTGTGTCCTCAAGGAGCTCTTTATAGGATAAATGGCGCCACCTGTTGTAAAAGCCAAATGCTGCATTCAGGACTAATGCAGGGCCTTCAAATAATAAATGACAGCAACAGCATTATGAGGACATGTGGATGGAGTTAGCCCCAGCTGTGTAGGACAGACTGACACTGGCGCAGGGCCCAAGCTGCATGCGGCATGCAAACTGAAGCTCGCGTGCAAGTAAGCAATGACCTGATTTAATGTAAAAGATGCCATACCCTTTTGAGCTCATTGTTGAACGACTCTGTGGCTTCAATGAATTTTCTTTTCTTGTCCTGGTGGCGGTCTTCAATCTGAAGCAACTCTGCCTCCAATTTTCTCTGCGAAGCAGGACATCCAGGCGCCACAGTTAATAAAATAATGAGTCAATGAAAGCAAAGCTGTCGCAGACAGAACCCAGAGTTATGCGACGCCGCGGCTTTTTGATCTCACCTGATGCACCATTAGCGACTGGACCTGGCGTTTGAGGACCTGCATGCGGGCGGTGGTGACGACGGACCGCACGTCTGGGACGACGCTCTCGCTCAGGATCTCGCTGATCAGGCGGTGGTTGCGCTGGAAACGAGCAGCAGCTGTGTGTTTCACGGAAAAGCCGTCGTCGTAGTCTGGAGACAACAAACACACCGGGTTGCTGCAGGAAATGCAGGTCGATCCGTATCAGCGTCCCAGGAAATTACTGATGGTACATTACAGAATGATGCCAGAGCTGCTGTGCCCAAACGGAAGGCGGGAAGTTGATCGGTATTTGTAGTGTTTTAGCTGAGAACATGGTCTTCTGCAATTCCCACAATGTGGGGAAGAAAAAAAAAACAACCTGAAAATAAATTGCCCTTAACTGCAGTAGCAAAAACCCACATTAAAATGCTAAAAAAAGAAATCCCAAACTTTTAATTGGAGCACATTAACTCAGTAATGTGCTAAAGATAGTCCAAAGTCGTCTTTTATATTATCTTCCTTCTAGCTTTTTTCCACAAGTTTTTAATAGGATTTAGAACGCTAGCTGAAAATGGAAGACGGTTGATTTTGGAGTTTAAATGATTTCTGTGTTATTGAGTCATAAGTTTTAAATCGATACCGGGCTGGAAGACCCGATAATGACCCATTTTCAGTTAATTAGTAGATCCCATCAGATTTTCTTTCAAATGTCCTGCTATTTCAAGAGCTGATGACGCCTTGTGGTCTATCAACGTTCCCAAAGACGCTGTTTGATCAAAACAACTCATGGCATCACACATCCTCTACTATGCTTCACGATGGGCATAAGTTGCTTTTTCATATACAGTATGTATCATTTGTTTCATTATCCTCCATGGAAATGATTAACAGCTCATTATCACTCTGATGAACTTTAAAAAAATTCATTGATTATTTTCTAGAAATTATTTTGGCATTCATTACAGAAGAAGGGATTTTAACAAAACAAAATATTTCTCAGTGGCAGATTTTTACAATATGTATCTTTTTAGCCCTATATTGTTTTCTTCTTATGTTGTTTGATGTGAAATTTTGCTACTGCAAGAAAAACGTAAGGTGTCTGAACATTCACTGGGCATCCCAATAAATATATGTGCTGTTATATAGAAACACTTTAAAGGGAAATGACCTATTATTGTTGCTGGAGTAGGATTAGGAGTTAATTACGGGTCACTGTGTGGAGACAAATGTTTAAGATACACTCTAGTTTTAATTTATCAGCAGCTGTTCCTTATCCCAAAAATGTCCTCAGATCACAAGCTAGCAGTCTGAACAATTAAGTTACGTGATTATTTATGAAAAAAAAAAAATCCCTAATAACTCGCTGACCTAATTACATATTTAATCTAAATACACATTAAACAACTTAAATAGATTTTTCTATTTTAGCTTTGGCTCGTGAGTCAAATGCATTTGTAGCTCACTTTACTGCCTTTCCCGGTACACAGTAAGCTTTCTAATAGTTTTTGGCAATTGCTTTGACTAATTATGAAACCTTGTTTTCAAGCCAAACCTCTTAACATACACTACCTGAACATGCAATTACAAGTCAGAGAGTTCGTTTCAGGACCAGAATTTTCTCTCTGGGTTTCAGGGGGAAAAGGCTGAACATCTGGGGTTCATTGCTTCTATACGTCATGTTTTGATGCAACGTGAAGCATAAAATATCCATTCTGAGAGACAAATGACACAACAAAGGAAAGCATTTCACTGCATTTGTCAAGACAAGCAAAAATAATGTCAAAGATGAAAAAGCAGCGAATGAACGCAGTGAACACTATGTACTTTAAAGCAATCGTGAAAAATCCTCAGATTTGTGGGACTTTAAAATGACTAAATTTGTGACGTTGAAAACCTTTTCAGACCCCCTTCAACAGAAACATTAAATTATGGTAACCGTTGGTGTTTTAACGACCTTCTAACATATTTCCAAGTTAATCTGAGGAGTACTCTGCATGTATATAAATGTTACAACACGGCTGAGCACTTGCATCATCACATTATATTACCAATGTGTTGATAGCTTTGGATTTTGAAGGCCTTAATTACGCACTGTGTTGTAGCTTTGTTTGGTTCGCTGGTAACCGCCCAGTGTTGTTGCTGCTGCTGTGCAACAACTGTGCAAATGTGAAGCTCTGACAACAACAAAGTAGAAACGAGTCGCACATGCCAAGATGAAAACTTCAAAGAGCACATATAGGAGCTCTCCCGCCACAACAGGAAACATTCAAGAGGGGTGACAGGTTCTAAAGGTATTGTGCGGGAATTAAGCTTGTCTCTGGTTCACAAATCCGGCAGAGGTACGTCTCAATAACGCGTGGGAAACTCACTCAACATCATCCCTCATCGTGTCCTCATTTTTTCCCCACCTCAGTCTGCTGGAAGCGTTCAAGGTGTTAGTGAAAGCAGAAACATTTAAATGTCTGAGATTAATGATCGAGTTACACCCAAGACAAAGCTACAAAACAACAATTTACCTGACTGCCCGTATGAGCTTTTGAAAACGTTACAACCTGTTTCGATGGTTAAAGTAAAAAAAAAAAAAAGAGAAAAAGAAAGAGAAAGAGAGGGAGAGAGAAGTTGTTTATGGAAAGAGATTAGGAGCGGATTATCATAAAGGGTTTTATTAATAAAACATAATCTGTGACTATGTTGCCACCCGGAGAGCTAAACCTTATTTAATTATTGCCATACGTGCAGCTTGTTCAGTACGTGACCCGCTGGGATGTCGGCTTTAACTTTTTTTAATGGTCTGGGGTGTTTCTAAATAGCAGCTGTTTTATCTGTAGTTTTCCTGCACATCATTAACTTCTACTGTAACCCAGCCCGACCCCAGACAAGCATCATTTCCTGGAGGTGGGTGTAACTCAAATGTCTTATGCTGTCTAGATCTATGTGTGTGTGCGCATGTGTGTGTGTGTGTGTGTGTGTGTGTGTGCGCGCGCGTGTGTATCAGACTTTATGACAACAGACAAAAGAATGTAAATTTGGTAATCATGTCTAAACCGATCTCAAGAATGTAAACGCTGGTGCAAAACTAAAACAAAATTTGTCTTCATTCGCAACTTGAAGGAAAAAACATTTCATTTCAAAGGTAGAATTACATAAACTGAGGATGGATGTAGCAGCGTAGGAGGGGAGAAAGAGACTTTCAGGGAGTGGAGGCTTGTAAATCTGTGTGGTCGGGCTGCAATAATTACAGCTCTGTCACCGTGCCCCAAAACCTCGGGCAACAAAGCATTTAACTGAGTGGCCTTACCGTCTGGATCCTCTGCTGGCTGGATGCTCATATAAGGCTCGCCCTTGTCCAGTCTGGACTGCCTCTGGCGACTCTCCTCCTCCAGAGCGGCCTCGGCCCGGCTTTTTGCGTTGACGTACGCCAGGTACGCTGGTGAGTTGTGATAGGCCTTCATGCTCTCGTTATACTCAATCTACAGCGGAAAAGATGACAGGAATGACACCGGAAAAGCAAAAAAAAATAAATGTAAAAAAAATAACAAAAAAAAGCAAGCAGACTCAACATGTGGTTGGTTGTTTCAATCAGCAAAGAATAAACAAGAAAAGAGGTTTTACTCATGACTGGTAGAAAGAAGGAGCGACGTCTGGGGTGACCCGCAACCTTCGGGGACACAGCTACTTGTCACCCACCAACCCCATACACACCCCTCTGTAAAACAACCAACCTTCTCTGCTTCGTAGTCATTCAAATAATCCTGTTTCTCCTCATCAGTGAGGTCCCTCCACATTCCACCGATTATCTTCCCAATTTCCCATAGCTTCAGATCAGGATTGGAGGCTTTTACTTGATCCCAAACCTGGTGATGAGAACCAGACATGGGTGTGGGGTTGGGCTGGGTTGGAGGGGCTATGGGTGGTTATCTCTTTGCAGAGAGGTCACAAACCAGAGGAGGCCGTGTGCTTTAAGTTCCAGATCCAAAGCGGATAAATCCCACTAGGATGTTGACACTCCTACCTAAATCTCTGGCTTCACATCTTACCTTGCTTAACAACTTTAAACATCTGAAACAAAGGTGCATCTAACTGAGTTTACAGGATATCTAAAGAAAATAAAACGAGCCTGTCAGTAGCACACAAAATGATGATTTTTAAAAAAACAAAAATAGTGATTTTAAAGAGTGTACACACCTTCCGACTGTATCTCATGTAGGGCATCAGCGGCTTATCGGGTGGTTTTGGGGGCTTTGGGATGTTTATTCCAGAGGAATTCTTATAAAACAGAAACAAAGAGCGATTCTGAATTATTCAAGCTTTTAGCACAATGAGATGAAGTGTAAAACATGACGTATATCTCTGAACTGGACTTCAACAGAACGCCCAGTGATCAGAGGTTTTTCCAGATTTGTCATGCACTATAATGCTCTCCCCCCCCCACTCTGCTACCTACTGCTGATCAGCTGGCTGTAAAGAGGCGACTACACTTTTGCCATGTTTACAAGGAGACCTGGAATACGTTAAATCACCTTCCAAACTCTGGATTTCTACCCTGACAACCAAACGTAATCGCTTTTCGACCATTTGTGAATAACAGCCTCGACAATTATCCTCTGAAGCTTTGATGATTCTCCTATTGTTGCTGAAAATATGAAATGTCACGACATTTTTTAAATTATCCTGCAGAAACTTAAAACAGAGAAGAATGGAGCGAATGTGAGGCGCGGGCTTATTAAACCCACATGTGACGCAGAAAGAGCAATGTAATTTTGACAGTCAAACCTCGACACCAGCATGTTGTTGTTTCAAGTCGGCCAACTCAGAGCGTGACTCACAACAAGGATGAACCTCGCAGAGAAATCTGCACCATCTGTATTTAGTTGAAATGTAGATCAAATGCGAGGAGGAGCATTTGATCCTCCTCAAAGGATCAAATGCTTTGAGGAGCATTTAGGTGGAAAGGTAACAACTTTTGGGAAAAACAGCTCCAGGAAAGTATTTTCTTACAGGTTCTTAAGAGTTGGCGGTGTATCCCCTCTGATAGAATAACGGCTAGATGAAGGGGTGGTGATTGCAGTTCGAGGCAAAACTAAAGTGTATTTGGTGGCTCAAAGCTGATATGGAAGATCTCCAAAGAGTCTCTCGACACAGAAGAGGCCTTAAAAACTGTAAATTTGTCATTAGAAATTGAGCTGCTGTGCTGAATTGCTGCAGCATTTTCACCCAAGCGTCATATTTAAGGTAGAGCTCAGAAAATAGTGTCATTTTTGGTGAGAAAACGTCTGGAAAAGTGCCCCGATATGACCTCTGCTGTGAGTTTCGCCTTGTGAATTTATTGAAAAAGTGCAGCGGCATCTCCGACAGACGAGGACACTAAAGATCTAACCATTCAGAGATCTTTCACGCTACAATCGTTTTTGACTACCTGTTGAATTTGCTTCAGAATATTAAAACGTCACTGCAAGGTTTAAAAAAATATACGTTTTTTGATGTAGAGTTTGCACTGCAAGATCAATGAATCTGGTTGTGATGACTGAATCTTTTCACATATTTGGTGCCTTTGTTGTTTTTGTTTAACATTACAGAAAGAAGAATTAGTAAGAATTTCATTAGAAGAAACATTATAATATATAATATGAAATGATAATCATTCCCAGATGAATCCTCTTTATACGTGGGCTGGTTACTAGTTTAAAAACTGCTAAATTATTCCGTCATACTATTTCAATTACAATGGGATGTCTAAGACCTATGTTTTCACTGGTTGCTGCACACTATCCATCAGCTGCCTGAAATAAATGTGCCGCTTTCCTTCATTTACAAGCAACATAAATCCTGTTATTTTCAAGTCTATGTATTCATATGAAAACAACAAATAAATGTTTGGGTTTTTTTTTAAAAAGCATTATTCTACTAGTAATAATTAATATGTTAGATTATTTTAGCAGGATTTAACTGTTGATTTCCTTTGTTATAATTTAAAACTATTTGATAGTGATATGCATTTTGTTTGTGCCTAAACTCATAGTATATGCAAAATAATTTTATACTAGGCCATGCCTGTTGATGGGATTTTGTTAAAACTGTAGTGAACATCACTTAATCTGTTCAACTAAGTGTTCTTATAATTCACAACAAAGTCGCCTCAGAGCACTTTTAGAAGACATGCACATCTTTAACAGTTGAAGGTTGTGCAGAAATCAGGGAACTGGGCTGCTTATGAGAAATAAAAAAAAAATCTAATTTAAGCTGAGATTAGCCCATAGCGAGACATAATGCCATTATCAGAGTCAGCTAACCACCACTTGCATGCAGCAACTAAATTATTGCTCAGCAGCTAGAGCCATGTTGAGCAGCAAGTCTGCAATGCCATGGCAACACTGAAGGCATGGGTTATTTAAGATGGCTGTCAGAAATGCAGAATTAGAAAAGAAGGTGGGATCTGAATGGACACAGATGGACTGTTTTACTGCAGGTTTGACTGTGGCATGACGCATATTTCCAGTTCAGTCTCAGAAATGAAATAAGGCAGACATCTCACAAGAATTGCCTGGCAGCATTTTACTTTTAAGCAGATGTGTAAAAAAAAAAAAAATAATAAAATCTTTCCTTCTCATTGGATCAGAACAAAACCAAAATGCTGACATTCTAATGATGTTTGTAAAGTCTCCTGCATTATTTGGTTTAATTACTAATCAAAGTTTCACTGGAAAATAACTGATGACAGGTATGAGCTTTCCAACTGATTAATGTACCGAGTCACAATGTTTTCACTTGGCTCATATTCATACCGTTACCCGACTGTTGCTGCTTTGGCTCCCTCCCAGTCTGTAGTTGTTGTAGGCCAGATGACTGTATGGGTTGTACCCCACAAACCCGGGTGTGTTGGGCATTTGCTGATGGAAACAAATAAGACATAAATATGAATGAGAAATGACATAACACAGCCAGTGGGAGGATTTAACACAAAAACAAACAAAAAGAAAAAAACAGCCCATTACATAAAAAAAGAAATGAAAGAAGCGATTTTATGGTGGTTTGGGGGGTTAAGTAAGTAGAAAAGATGCAAAACAAACTTTCATTAATAATACAAGGAAAACAATTGCCATGAGAAGATGTTTATCATTAGTGTGTGTGTTTAAAGATGTAACTTTACCATGTGGTACTCATATTAGTTAGAGCGACCTGTATACTTACAGTCGTTGGGGCAGGAGGAGGCGGAGGGGCATAGGATGGTCTCTCTGTTGTGAATTAAAAAATACACAAAAACCAGGAAAGGCTTAATAATTGGGACTGTAGTGACTCCATATTGTCTCATAAAGGTGGTCTCTATCAGTTACAATTATTTCTAATTACTTACTAGACATTTTTGCAGCGAGTGAGACGGTGGTTTCAGTCAATTCCAGTCATTGAATCTGAAATGCACAAGTTTGACATCATGACAACAATTTATATTGTACAGATGACGTGACGTAAGATAGTGATAGATGTTTATAAAAGAAAAAGCACAAAAGTTTACATTCATACTGGGTTATGAAGACACAGACATTACTATAAATTTCAACATCTTAGCACATGCTTTTTCTTTCTCTTTCTTTATGCAATTTCAGACAAAGAAATGCCAGGTTGGGACAAATATGTTACCAACAAGAGCTACTAGCCTGCAACCTTTAGATGCATCCCTTCCGCAACATACACGAATCAATGGCTGAATGCCCTCATTGGCATGTTTTCTCCTTTTCTACTTTATCAAAATATCCTGTACTGTCTCAGGTAAATCACGATCACACAAAATGTTTCAGTTTTCCTGCTACTTTTAAATAATGATTCAAGCTACTGTGTTCTAACTTTAATCTGGTCAATACAATAAATTCCTTCCTCTTTCCTCTATGAGTAACGCTTTTCTTTACCGGTGGAATCAGAATGTCATTAATGAGGAAATTCAAGCATATTGGAGAAGGGATGCAACAAAAGTTGCAGAATGGTAGCTGGACTTAGGTATCCCTGAGCCACATTCTCCAGGAAATATTCCTACTAAAACTGAATTTTTTTAGCACACCAGACTCACAATGTTTGATTATTTCTGAAATGATCTGTTCAAGTTTGCTCATAATATTAGTAAAGCATTGTTTTACAGCTGCTACTACATGTATGCAGCATGATGTCCAGAATATAATGGTCGTTCTAGGCCAGAAAAGCTTTTGAATGGTCTTTTTTATGTCTTATTTAATTACAGGTTGTTGTTGTTTTTTTTTTAAGAGAAATCAGAATTAACTAATGTTGGTATCATGAGGTCTGAGTCTGAGTTTAGGTAATTCAGTATCTCATGTTTAAGCACATTTCTGTAGGAGACCTAATGAATGTGTCCTAATATCTTTTTTAAGTACATTTTATCACTGGACTAGACATACAAAAAAAATACAAGATGTTGTGTTGGGTGACTTTTTATATTTAATAGGTTCTAAATGTCACCCTAAAATAAACAAGCAAAAGCTCACCAAGACATGGTTGGAAGTAAGGATTCATTTAGTGTTCATTAAATTTAAAGAAATTGAAACTGTGATGATTAATTGGTCTTGGGCTGACCATCTCCCCCATCCCAAATTTCGGATCCCCCACCTCCTAATCCGTCAAAAGAAACGCTACGCCCCTGTGATAGTGAATCAGCGTTGCTGACAGCGTAACATCGTCTCGGACTTAAATGTTTAAATTGTGAATGTATTGGAATGCTTGCTATTGTGAAACAGTGTAATGTTGACTGGTTTTCATTGTTCTCAAAACGGACTAGCTGGGAGTTAGCTATCACGCTAACGTTAGCCAGTAACCGACAATAGCTAATGAAGGAATTTCTAGTTAGCTACTCAAAAACAAACTCCGGCTACATGTTCATTGAGGGGCTTCTTTATTATGTATACTTTGGATTTATTGTGATTATAATTGTGCCACGTTTAATGAAGCTAATCAGCTAACATTAGCGCTAACTAGCTAATAGGTTAGCCACCTCAATGAAAAGAAAAGGACACCTCCAGACACGGTAACAGCATGCAGCGTCAAGTCGAACCGTCCACAGACACGTAAACTAACTCAAATTCAAGTGGAGGCAAAAAAAAAAAAATGCCAGCTTGCTGCAATGACAGCCGGAAAACTCACCACTACAACCTTCAGCCCCCCACCACTATGTTGTGGGTTTCACGGAGGGGGCTAACCATCTAGCTGAGAAGGGAAAGAAAACATCCCCCACAATAAACGAATGAAATGGGGTCCTCTCCTATGATTGCTGCAGAATCCTCCAGAATGCACCCCCTCCCTAGCTCTCTCGTGAGAACACCCGTGCCTCGGCTCGACGATTATGGCAATCGCCCCAAACTCAAAGTATTGTAGCTCTCTCTTATTAATGTAACTGCAAATGGACATATTTTCTTCTTGGTCATAGCCTTTCAGTCAAAACATTAAGGAATGTATCGATAGCTTGTTTGTTAGACTATTTGTCTTGTGATTTCTGCACAGAAAACTACGATCTGCAACACCATATTCATGTACAATGAATACATTGAAAGTCACTGAGAAAGTTCATTTATATTTTTATCTTTTTAAAATTTCTTGTATATAGTCTGTTGCAGTTGTATTACAGCTAATGAAAACCTTGCCATCATGCTTTCTAACAATTAGAATTAAAGTTTAATGAAGAAAAGACTTTAGAACAGTTATGTCAACCTTCTAACATGTACATGTAAACTTTATAATTAGTAGGTCCAGGGCCCTTTGGCACAATTTACTGCACTAATGCAGTTTTGCAATATAAATTCATTTTGGCATTGCAATTGATTTCTTTCCAGATCAATACCGGAAACACGGAAATCAATATTGAATCAGATCAATATTGAATAAAATTGTGACCCAAAGAACTGATTTGAATTGTGAGCTTCTTAATAACACCCAGCCCTAGTTTGCAAGGAAGCCCATTTTGCTTTAATAGTGACCACTTCTGTCTCTGTTGTTGGGTCTAGTGCTCATGTTCCTTTGATCTGACTCCATTGTTTCTCTATGGAGGTTAGGTCAGGCTTTTTCTTTATTGGTCCATTATACCACAACAATTAAATCAGATACTGTATTGGTATTTTTGGGAGTATGGGCAGGTTGCCAGCACCTGCTGGAAAATTGAATCACCATCTCCATAAAGCTTGTCTGCAGTATGAAGTTGCTTATTATTTCCTGGTAGACTCCTTTGCTAACTTTGAGCTTGATAAAACACAGCTGACCACCATTCTGTTCTTAAGCAGCTTGACTTGTCTGCCTCTGCATTCTTTCTTGATTTGCAAAAAGCCCCGTCCTTTTTCTCTTTAGCTCAGGTAAGATGCTTCTGACATGATCTGGTTCAGGTTTGGTTTAACCCAAGGAATGCTGGTATAATAGCCAATGTCCCTGGATACATCTGGGACACCACATAAATAAAGTCCTGACCAAATTCCCGTCCTCCTGACATCATACTGCCTCCCCCATGATTTATCATGGGAATATTGTGCTTGCTTATTTCCTTTAAATAAATAAGAGTTCTTAAGTTGAAACTGGAAGAAGCAAAGAATGCAATTAAAAAAAAACTAACATGGTTTAAAAATATCCAAACACAGTTCGATACTCTGCGTAGTTCTTGACTTTTTAAAAATATTTTGAAGCATATATAAGTCTTTAGCTTTTTTGACTGTGTCAACATTATTATGAAATTTTATTCAGCGGTTTACTGGAGTGCTCTGATTATCTGCAGCCAATTGCACCAGCTAAATGAGCTTGATGCACCCATGCGTCTGTGTGGTGACTCTCCAAACTGTGCCTCCAGCTGCAGTTCGACTGACCTTTGTTTTACATTTCTTGCCTGTCCCTGTTGATTGTGCAAGTTTTTCTACCATATTTTCCATTAGTGTCTTTTGATAAAATACTCTTGGAACAGCTCGCTTCTTTAGCAATATCCCTTTGTGACTTGCCCTCTCTATGGAAGGTTTTCCATGACTCACACTGTCTGTGGGAAAATTGTCCAGTCAGCAGTCTTCGCCATGATTGTGTAAGCTATAAAATGGCCATGACATAACATTTCTTGATTGAGGCTTTTTTTAATTGTTCTAATGTGATACTTACTTAATGCTTTTACAAGCTAAATATTTGATGTCAATCAAGCCACAATTGTAAGAACATAAGAATTAACCCTTTAAACATTTCACACTGTTCATAATTAATTTGTATGCTGTATAAGTTTCCCTTTTTGAGGTGAATTTCTGAATGAACTATTCATTGATGTTCTCTCTTACTGAGATGCACCTGAACACAATTACTTGTGTCAGCATATTAGGCATGACATTATGGATGCTTCACAGGCCATAAGCTTTTGAGACCTATTTGCTGCTCCCTTGTTGCTCCAACTGAAATACTTTGCATTCTTGTTCGCATTGTGTGAGAGCTGCCCAGGTCAACAGTTATAGTTGTGAGTTGCCTAAAAATAACAGTGCTAAGCCCGCAGGATTTAGCCTATATCTCAGTCCGTTCAACCTGAATAGCATTTGTTTGGGGTCTTTTAATTGACTGTGTTCATTATGACCCCATTTCTTTCTGTTTACTCTGCACGCCTACAAGAGCTCCTTTTAATTCTGCTTGACCTGCACCCTAATGATGCTGATGTGATTTTTCTCTCCAGGTGTGGTGCTCAGAGAACTGCGCGCAAAAGGCAGGCGGCTAAGTCCACAGTAGGAATGTCCGGCCCTTGTACAGTATACTGTCAAACACCTGCAGCGAAGTACATCTGGAGGTGGGGGAGGAGGTCACATGCTTCCTATAAGCTAAGCACACTAGCTCTCATAATGGGCCTCTTGGGCTCAGCTGTGGGATTGTGGATGCCCAGGGGCAGAACTGGGGCTGTGACATTTTGAACCAGCCCGATGGAGATGTTGCCCCAAAGCAGTTTCAGGCCCGGTTCTTAAGCCCATAGAGCTCTCCAAAATAGACTCAGGCAGTGGAACTAAGCAGACTTGAAAGTTTACTCTGGTAGTGGATGGTGGAGTGATATTTTTAGAAGCTGCTACCCTCAGATTATTGTCAGGTGTCTTTAGAGAGCTCTTCCTTCCATTGCTGCCTTGAGCAGTATCAGCAGCCTGTCTGTTTAATTGACTTTCACATTGGATTCGGTGTGAACCAAGGTTATCAAGGCAGGAAGAAAGAACATGTCAGACGACGAAACAATCAGAAGTGTAGTAACTAGTTTTGTTTTAAGTATGTTAAAGCAAAAATTATACTCCTTTTCGAGTATAATTTTTGGTACTCCACCCATCTCTGGAAATTATTCTTCTTTTATGCTTACCTTTATAAAATTTTAAAAAGTTCAGAAGTTGTCTGGAAATGCTTTCTCTCACTTTTGATCAAGAGACAAAAGCTTAACCGTTTTTTTTGTCGCTGATGTGAAAAAAGTAAGAGAACTCTTCCACATGTTGCTTATCATAACATTAGATGGCTGAGACGTGCATGCAGAAACAGACCTTACTACTTGGCACCTGGAAGCTTTTATTCAAAAGGGGTTTTTTTTCTGTTCCTTTTTGGCACAGGATCTTATATCTGCTTTATGTTAATTTAGACATCAAAAATGAGGAGTGCTCCTTTGACTTCTCTAACAGTTCACATGTGAACATTTTGAAATATATTTATTTTTTAACTAGAGATGTGGTGATCAGGTTTTTTCCTGCCGATACTGATGAGGGCCGATCACCGATACCGATCACCAATACCGATCACATAATTATTATTTATTTATTTTTTATCATAAACCCTACCGGTTACATTATGTGGAAAAAGGAACCATGAATTCACCTTAATTTAGACAAAAACTTGTTTTTAATAACTTTTTCCAAGAAGAAAACTAAACAAAACAGGCATAAATTGTACTGCTATTGATAATACTATCTTTAACAGACTGATAACATATGAAGGCTCTGAAGAGGCTAAATAATGCAAAGAGCCAAAATAAAACCTCTCAACATTGCCAAGAAGTTCAAGTATAAAACTTAACATTCAAAGGCAAAAACAGGTTCCATTACAATAAACAATCCAGATTTACTGAATGAAAACTTACTGTTAGCATGGCGGCTAGCTGATTACTGCTAGCTCTGATTGGCTGTTTCTGTCTGAGCGGAGTAATTATGCAGAACAGGGAGGAGATCGATTATTTTTTCAGAGATTATCTGTCTCATGTTAGGACAGCGAAGGTTTTAATACGTATGTAAAATGTATTTTTTTTTAAGTTAGATGCTGCAGCTTTAAGCAGGTTCGGTGTGAGAGTCACTACCAGGTGGAGCAGAAGCGGCGCTCAGTCTGTGAAATATTACTACCTGTAGCGTAGCAGCGGTTCAACAGGAGAGCAGAACCAGCGTCTTACATCGCAGCTCGAAGACTTAAATAATTTTGCGGGTTATTTGTTTAGCTTTCTGACCGTCATGCTAATCCGGGTGAGTGTTTGTAGCTGTGCGCTGCTTTACCTGCTATCTGATCCTCCGTATATCTTTTTTACTGCAGTGAGCCTCGATGTAGCCAAACTCCGTCAAGTGTGGCATTGTTTTTATGTCGTATTAGATTCGTTGTGTTGATGCATTTTGACCTGCTTCACCCCACGTGCTTTAATTTTCCGCCGCAACACGCAAACTTCCCCATTCACTCAGTGCGTTATAGTTCCACATCGCTTAGGATTTGTTGCTGCGCGTTTGCGCAGTGTGAAGGAAAGAGGAGACCAGCCTCACAGGCAGGCTGCGAAATGAGAAGCAGGTGATCGGTATCGGCAACAAGAGCCAATGATCGCCGATCACCGATCATGCACTTTTTCACGGAAATCGGCCCGATTATGATCGGTGACCGATCGATCGGCACACCTCTAGTTTTAACATCACACATCTAACCTTTAAGATATAATATAATCTCTGTCTGTCCATCCATCCTCACTGAATGATCCTGCCACTACAGTGGTAATTTAATTTAATTTAATTCAATTAAAAAAATATTGTATTCATCCACATGAGAAACTAAATCCTGTTGCAAATCATATCGTCTAAGGATCTCCAAAGTGTTGTTGTAGACGCTGTTGCTGTGGGCAAGAATGACCTCCAAGAGCAGTCAGTCTTGCACCAATCCTGAAGAGGCTTCTGACAGAAGACTACTGCTGTATGACTGTCTTATGACTATCATGAGAAGCTAACAGCTCAAAATCCAGGCAGCATAGATACTATTCCCACGGTTACATGTCTCAGATGACACCATCAGCTACTAATCCACCTCCATTGCTTTTGCCTCTCCTCTTTAAATCAGTTTGGCCGCTTTGTTAGAAAGCTGGGCAGAGAGATGATGGAGTTGAGCATATGCCTAGTCCCCAAGATCTTATTTCTTGCAGGTTTTAGATCCATTTCTGTCAGACTCAGGTGTGATATCATTACTCCCTTACTTGTAAAATCAATAAATCACTTACGTTGAACCTGCCTGACAACAGGAAGTTATCTGAAAGATTTCAAAAATCAACACCCAGACTGAATTATATTTGGAAACAGAAGAAAAGTATTAGTCCAACAAATCAGAATCTCAAACTTGTTCTGGATTATCTTTATTTACAGAGGTTAGCTTATATTGATTGAAACAATGTGCAGAAAAAAAAATATGTACATTTTCTTTTCACCTGTCTAGATTACACAAGCTGTTGGAAAGCTTATAAAATATCAGTCAATCAACATCACCTCCTGTATAGGTCAACATACCTACATAAATGTTTTTTTTTATGTTACAGTTGTCCAGTACTGTTGATATTACTTTTATCACTAAGAATTACACAGCTACAGCATAGTTTCTATTGTATTTTAATTGATACATTACAATGAGTACATTTTAGTTTCAGGTAAACATTAATAATTTCAACTCTATATTTTAATTCTTTGTTCACTCAAACATGTGAGCACAACAATTCTCTTCTAGACAAAAAAAAAAGACCTCATCTGTTTCTGGCTTGTTTTTAATGCATGCAAACATTAAACATTAATAATCTACACGTAAACAGATAATATCAGATGCAAACAAAAAATAGCCTATTCTCCAGAAACAGTTCAAAACTGCAAAGTCTTAGATTAAGCAGCTTACTATCAAGTAACTATTTTATGCACTCAAAAGGCATTTAAAATGAAAAATAAGACTTTTTTAAATGATGAAAATGTAATCATAAATCAAAGAAATGCTTTTGAACATGTTTAGCGTTGAGTCTTGAGTGGCATTAAGATAGATTCAGGTAAAACATTCTTTCATCTGTCTGTGTGGCTCATTGAAATATGTAGGAAATCTTGTTTGGTCTTAAAAACAATTCTAAGGTTATCTTAATCTCTAAAAAGAGATTAATTCTCCAACACTGTCTTCATCGAACAGCTAGTTAGAAATAGACTTAGGAAATGTTTCCAATTTTTAGTAATATAACTTAAACCTTTAATCACATAAAATACATTCTTGTAAGAATTAACAAGATCCTTGAAAAGTGAATTAATTTGCTGATATTTAATATTGTGATGAGCAAATAAAAGAATTTAATATTTGCCATAGATAACCCTACTATTCAACAAGACAACATAGTAGTTTGAAATTTGTTTTGAAATAAAGACAATTTATAGTAATGGATATTTTATTATTCTTTTATCATATTTTTTGTTATTATGTAAATTTTTCTTTAAAATACAATAGGTAAAAGGGCCAAAATTAGTGAGGAATGGGCCAGCCCATACCAGGTTTTGGAGTTTAATGTGTAAACTTCTATATTTACATCATAGACTCCAAAGTCATAATTGTTTTCTCAATAAATAAGAGAGATTTTTTTCATTAACTCACCGTTATGAATTTGTATTCTTTAACATTTCAAAAGGGTTTTAAATTTCCAGTCTATTGCAAAAGCATGACTCCTCACAACGATGCACAACACATTGAATCACAATCATCAGTCTGGTATCACATAAGTGCGCAATATTCAAATAATTAATTACTGGAAATAATTACTTTGATACAATGAGAAGGTATGTCATTGTTTCTGAATCATGTGCCATCTTGTTCACTTGTCTGCTTTTGATCTTTGTGAAAGACATGGTAATAGGGAAATTCTGATAACAGAAAAGAGAGTAGCGAGTGGGATATTTGGAGTTGATGGTGTCACTGCAATACTCTGCGATAATATTGCAAAGTCATGTTTCCTTGATATTGAGAAGTCCTATCTCAGCTCTAACCAGAATAACTATGGAAGACCATCTGCTGGTATATTTAATTTTTTGTCACATACAAGCGTCTTTAAACTACTTTAAATCTTTTGTAGTCCAAGGTGGGTACAAAATGTCCTCAAGGCAGCTATAACATGGCATATGGTTGGTAGGAAACTTCTATTGGCTTCTTTGTCAGGTAAACAAAATTGTGAAATATGAAATACTAAAGTGGCAAAATGGTAAACAACATCAAAAATCTGATCTCACCCTTTGAATTTGTGCTAACAGCAATTGATCTTTGATATTACTATTATCCACACAAGGAGGCCATGTTTGGCTAGAGTCAATAAATTCTTCACAGTCTCACTTTTTATTTAAACTTTGGTGCGTTTTGTCCTCTACACAAAACATGAACCTAACAACAGAAATATTTTTCTTGAGTCACTATTAACTATCTCCCGATGAACATTCAAACCCAACTGTCCAGATCTGACAAAAAAAGTTAGCTTAAATCCAGTACGCTCCTTTGAATGCCCAATGGTACGCCTATGCAATTAGCATACTATTAGCTACTGCTACTGGTTACCTTCAGTAACATTATGCTTTGTTGAATATCATAATACTTAAGAGGGAACCTAAAAGAACATTTCTTTGTTTGCTTTGGGATATTTGTGGTACATTTGAAGCAATACCAGATTTAAAACACTTGATTTGTTAGCTAGAACTCATCCAAAGCTCATTACACAATGCTGTTTTATTTAACAAAAATGTTCTGCCTTTTTCAGAACACCAGCTAGTTAAAATGTAACAGCGGCAACTATAGTGCAAAGCTGGATACTGGATTTTCATCATTTTAAAGAAAAATAAAATATTTGTCAATAGCTAAAGCAGAAAGTTGAACACATAAGGTTGCCCCTCATATATGCCAATACTTTCTTCTCACTTTTTCTTGAATGCTATAAAAGGCTAAACAAAAACTGTAGAAACCATCGTTGCTTCATATTTTGGCACAGTCAGAATATAGCACCATTTAGTTCTGCCAAGCAGTCTGCTGGGGAGAAATCCTGTAAGCCAAAGCATATCCATACAAACACAAGGGTCATACTGGCATCTTTTAGCACCAGCTGGAGAAAGAAGATTATCCTATCAGCAGCTCACAGGGCTGTTAGTAAAGCAACACTGCCAATGCTTTTTGTGCTAAAGATGTTCGTCAGAAAATATGACAGGGGAATTCACTGCCGCATAATAAATAAAATCTGTCCTGGGATTGCAAAGATACAGACTTTCTCATTTAATTTCAATTTTCACTTTGGTGCACTTGATGTGAAAGGCTATGGCTTTTTATTTGTTAGTTCACAAGGGTTTTGCAGTTTTTTGCAGCCCTTTCATCTCATTTCATAGAATCTGTTGTTCCCATCCCATAAATCTTTGCTACTTTAATGCTGTCACTCAGTTACGTTTTTTTTGTTTTTTTGTTTGTTTGTTTTGTTTTTTGTTTTTTGTCTTTCCATTGTGCTTTATTCTACATAGAGAATATGAGATGCAAAAACAATAATTACTGCATAAGCAAATATTTCTGGATGGTCTTGATTCAGTAATTCCAACCAATCTGGTGCTACACTAAGAAGAAAACATGATCAGTTTCTGTTTTTCATCAGCTATACTACAGTGGACTAAATGCTTTTTGCCACTTTTTAAGAGGATTACACAGAAAAGGTTAGCGTCTTCTCTTACATAAATCACATGTACAGCCCCTTTCTGAAGAAGCGTGTTTTGTTTTTCTACCACCTGATACTTTAAAGCGCACACGTTTAAAGACAATCTGTCTTAATTTCACATGGTAGGAACAAAACAAGACAAGTGCTCAAAAGACTCAAATCACTTACTCTCACATACAGAAACATAATAGTAAAATAATTCAATTTAATGGTTTCCTTTTCTTTGCACAAACTCCACAACTGTTTGCCTTTGGTAGAGCTCGGCTGAAGTATAAAGTCCTTTAGTAATATGGTTCCACTAAAAGCACCAGTAAATTCAGCTGGTTCACCAAACCCAAACTGTCCCTTTTCTGCCCCCCTCAGTCCCTTAGGGTTGCAGTCATTAACTGGTGGCAGTCCAGATCCCCCCGCAGCTCCAGGGGTCCTGGCAGCCTCATGCCTGTCTTGGGATCCACACACCAGCACTTTCCCCGATGGCCGTCACGTGCGGGATGGCACTGTGGATGGATGTAAAGATGAAGGGATTATTCACAGAAATGCAGTTCTAAAGATTGCACTACTTTGTCTGACTGTATCAGTATCTCACATTACTTTGGTGGAACAACATACATCACTTCACAACATTTATTCAGTTTATCAAGACTCGCAGTTTCTGTAGAGTTTAAGATATCTCCACAGAATTTCGGTCAGGTTAAACTCTGGGATTTGACTGGGCCATTCCAACACCCAAACAATTCTGTAGTTGATTTTCTGGTCTAGATGGAGTCAGCGTCATGCTGATGAGCAAACAGGAGCCAAGCCTCAGCTGTCCAATAGTATGCCACATACCTGACACTAGAGGACTTTGCTCCTCAGTCCTGTAAAGGTGATTGAACTAGATGTATGTAGTAGTGATACCACATATATGTTTTTTTAACAAGTATTATTTTTTCCCCAAGTGGATTCTGGGAATGGGTTTACATTTAATTTTGCCACCTTCAAGACAGGCAACCAAAAGGACTCATGTCAGCAATATGAACTAGTAAATATTGGCTAGTATATTTTTGTGTTTTCTTGTGATTTCACAAACAAACATTTCTATGAAAAAAATTATAAGTAGAAAGACTGGACACAAAATGAGTGAAAGAAAAAGTTGGGTTTTTAAAAAAAAAAAAAAAAAACTTACGGTGATGAAGATCACCTTAAAAATCAAAATAAGCTTCTGGGATATGTCATATGTTAATTGACCCTGTCAGAAAAGATAGTTTGAATGTTTTTTTTTTTCTAAATAAATTTTTTTTTTATTATTTTAAAGTACAAAGGAAGTCCAAATGGAAAATAGTTGAAATATGTGACCTACATGTGTGAGCGAGTTTGACGTGAACATAGCTGTGGAGGAATGCAGACATTGCTCTGTATGCACTAGATGAGCAAATAAACAGCAGCTCTTTGCTCTTTTGACTCTTTACTTTTCGCGACCGGTAGTCTCTAAAATGGTGGAAAATACATTTAGGCAAAGCAGTAGTATCCACTAACTACTCCAACACCTAATCTCTTAAAGAGATCGAAATTATATGTTAAACTAATTTACAACAATTAAAGTGCAATTAAAGTGGCACTAAACAAACAGTGAATGGCGTAATTAGATTATCAGGTTCAAATCCCCACGTTCCCCATGTGAGCTTTCAGCTGTTCAGATTTTGCGTGTGTTTGGACCTTTTTAACGGGATGATTTCAGTTTTTACACAGGCTCCAACACCACCAGTTAAAAATCTCAGAGCAACGCTGGCTTAAAATTGGTCCCAGTTGTCCTTTATGACCTGTGCTTTGCTTCCCTTTGGGTATTATCACAGTGCAGTTTTAGCTAAACAGTAAACAGATGCCTGAGAAACTGAGCAGACTGAGATACTTTAACTACGTTACACAATCAGCATAACTCAGACATTCATGGCTGGTGCCTCAGCCGAGCTTTCTTTTTATCACACAGTCTGAGTCTGCAACTTAAAGCGGCCTTATCTCAGTTTTTTTTTATATTCTCTGATTCTCTCACTCTTATCTGCATGTTTGCTCAGTCTTGCAAAAGCAGGGAAACAAAAAAAAAGAAAAAAGAAAAAGAAAAGCAGCAGCTGCATTCAAAACCTAATTGCATAGATCACAATAATAGAGTGATGGTTGTTCAACGGTTTCGGGCAAATTGCCTTACGCATGACATCTTAATTCCTGAGCGTAAATCACTTTCCACGCCAGCTTGGAAAAACAAGGTTTTGGCTTCACTGCGACAGTCTGTTTGGAGACTCTTTTGTTGATCTTGAACTTGTAAGATAGTATGTCATCGTCTGCGGTCGTGTTTTGTGTTCTGGTCCACAGAGTGCTGATGTGATCTGAATAGAGCCGTTTGAAGTTTAAAGATTTGCTTTTTCATTTAATTTGGCGTAACATTAAGGATTCACAGTTCACCAGCAGACATGGCCAAAAGACCAGTCTGCTCAGTGATTCCAGAGGAGGATTCCAGAAAGCTCATACTAAGTTTGCTCTTCAAGTCACAGACCTGTTTTGGGTGGAAATCTCCATTCTTGTCACAGTTGGGGATGGGAATAGTGAAGAGGTCATCATGGGTGCGGCTGTTGGATGCCAATCTGTCCAGAGCTCTTTGCAGCTCAGCACGGCAGGGCGCCTTTAGGAGAAACAAGTATTTCCAGAGACTTTTATGGAACACCCTGATATCAGTTGTGCAGCTGTATTTTTTTGTACACACTCAATAATGACAACCACAAACACACACACACCAAAAAACTATTTATACAAAGGATTAGTGCTATGAAAGTTGCAAAGTTGAATAAAGTCACAATTTAAAACATGTAATGTGTTGCAACTCCTAGTGGATGTCTAAAAATGAAAAATACAAATAATTATTTGCAGCTGAATGCCTTTTGAGGTTTTACTTTTCTGTGCTAATTTAAAAACTGTTCCCAGCTGCATATCAAAAGGTCAATCTCTGCATGTCAGCTCCTGTTTTAACAAAACTCTTTGATTGTTTGGATCTTTCTTCAGTCAGAAAATTATCTCCTTCACAGATCAGGATCTACTTCCCTCCCCCCCAATTTTCAGTTTCATAAAGCTCCAAAGGGTTTTAAGAGGTTATAGAGCAGGCTGCAAGCTGCAGGCTGCTCAGTTTAGCACATACCCAGATAGCACAGAATGATTGAAACAACATTGAATCAATGTCAGCCAGAAACACTGAATCAACGTTGAACGCTGACATTGAAACAACATTGAAAGTGGTCGGTGACTTGTATGTTGAATCAACGTTAGGGTTTCAACCATTACTGACATTATATCAATGTTGAGTCAACCATCATCTGAACGTGGATCTGCATCCGGATTTCGGTTGATTCTACATTGAATCAATGTTGATTCAACACTCATTTGACTGTGGATCTGCATGCATATTTGTGTTGATTCTACATTGAATAAGTTAGGAATCAGTGGTGATTCAACCATCATCTGAACGTGGATCTGCATGCATATTTGTGTTGATTCTACATTGAATCAATGTTGATTCAACACTCATTTGACTATGGATCTGCATGCATATCTGTGTTGATTCTACATTGAATCAGTTAGGAATCAACGTTCATTCAACCATCAGCTGAACGTGGATCTGCATGCAGATTTGTGTTAATTCTACATTGAATCAATGTTGATTCAACACTCATTTGACTGTGGATGTACATGCAGATTTGGGTTGTTTTTATATTGAATGAAAGCTAAGGATTTATGTACATTTTACGTCTGATAGGTCTACATCATAACATGCCACTAAAAGTTTCTTCACTGGTGTTAAACACTGTATTATTGGCAGATGATGCGTAAACTGTGTACAAAAGTTTAAAAATGACAACATGGGTTTGATTTAACATTTTATTTAAGAAAAGAGGGACAGATCTTTAAACATATTTGATTCCTTTTTGACTGTCAAAACAACAGTATGTTGTCCACAGAAGAACAGAATCCATGAAGTTAAGCTTTGTACTGTATGAAGTAGGGAAACAGTACAAGTTGTGGTAACCCCAGTTTGACTCTGGTTGGCGTCACTTTGATTCCTTGTGATGTCTTCCTCTCATTCTGGCGCATAATGAAGCCACTTCTTGACAATTTTGCTGCAGTCCTCAAGAGTCAGCTTTCGGTCAAACTGCAGAGCAACAGCTGAAAAAAATAAAAGTGAGGAAGGTGCCAGTTAGAAATATGATAAACATTTGAAAAGTTCTGAAACACAATGAAATATTAAACACTGTACTGGTTACAGGTCTGAGAACAAATACAAACCATATAGTTCCCCATGTACACTCACTGTTAAATTAATATCTTAATCTTTCATTAATATTTATCTTATGTTTACATATACAACTGCATTTACCCATCAAGCTGCAGTATAGTGTAAGATTTATGATATTGATATTAAATCAATATTTAAAATAAAGGGCTGTTTATCAGAAAACCTAACAATAAAACTCAGGGAGGATCAGGTTTATTTAACACACCAGAGACAAATAAATCAAACAAAAGGTGATTTATAGTGTAGTTGGAAAAATTATAATTTATACAGAATAAACTTCCATCAAATAGCTGGTTCAATCTTCCATCAACTACAAATATTTCCAAATAAGTTGATTAAATTCCTTAAAAAGTGTCTATATGCTAATAAAGATCCCACACAAGTAACAATAGTCCAGTTCAATTTAACCAGTTACCAATCCAAGGATCAACAGACTGAATCAGTCATTAGCAGGTTTAGTTCAGTGTTTCACCTGCCTTACATGTTAAGTGTTTCCCTTCTGCCTCACCTGGATTGAATCTGTGGATGATTAACAACCTTCTGCACTTCTTGATGGCTGCAGACGGTCATGTAATCATCCAACTCAGCTGTTCTGGTACAGAGGCTCATTTAAGCACGACCCTAAGCATATCATAATAAAAAGTTAAAAACAAGTGATTACTATCACAACAATTTAAAGCCCACCTGGACCAGCCAGCCTTACACTTCCTTGTCCACCACATGTTCTCCCAGACCAAACAATAGGCCCCACCCTATTTTAAAAACTCAAATCCCACAAAATCTCGCAGGATTTCATACTTAGGCCTGGAGTGGTGGGTAGGATGAAAATAATACAAAAGGAGACATGACCTCAATTATTAAAAATATCCGTTTTGCCCCAAAATAACCAGGATTACTATGGGCACAAAACAATGCCCTTATTTTTCAATAAACACGTTTAAGATCAAAGTAATATTGAAAAACTTACCATAAAAGTGCTCAGCGGAGAATTCAATTCAGAAGCCGGTAGCAAACAAGCCAGCAGCAAAGTGGCTTTTTGGTTGGGACAAACCACAAGTGTAAAATTGGGGAGGTGGACTGTACAACTCCTAGTACAGACTTGTAGATGTTTTTGTGTCAACACATTATGCACAGTCAGTAATAATATTTACAGACAAGTAAGAAAATGTACAGAAAGGAATCACAACCCACTGTTCTCAACATGTAGTGCTTAATTTGAAACATGATTAACCCCCACCTAGTAATAAAATGTTCTGACCCAGAGCTCAAGGAGGGGGAGGGAAGAAGGGATGAGAGGGGGTAAAGAGGAGAAGGTTGGGAGGAGCGGCTGGGTGGGGGAGGTTTGGGAGGGAGTAGGGGGAGATGAGGAGGTGATGAGGGCTGCAACAAACTGCCCAGATTGCACACAACGGTAAATAAACGTTGAATTATAGTTAGAATGGTTGATTTTTGGTTGAGGTCAACAACTGACGGTTGATCAACCATCAAACAACCATCCACCTCCAGCCAAGTAACCAATGTTGAAACTGTGTCATTGAGTCAATGTTGTTTTGTGGTTGAAATCTAATGAATGAAATGCTAATGTCTGATCAACGACTGATCAATGTTGAATCAATGTTGAATCAATGTCAGCTGGGAAGGGGGTTGGGCGTTTGAATGGCAGGCGGTGGTGATGGGTGCAAAAAACACCTGAACACTTTGATTACTAGTTTTTCCCCAAACCTTATCCTCAAGGCAAACTGACCTGCATGCTTTCAGTTCAGCAAAACCCCGTTAATCAGACGTCAATTAATATCATGCGTGTTGAATTAGGGAAATGCCTAAAACTTGTAGGGCCTGGAGGACCGGTGGTGAAACACACTGGATTCGACGTTGGCATTTCATTTATTTGATGTCAACCACAAAACAACATTGATTCAATGACACAGTTTCAACATTAGTTAATTGGCTAGAATTGAATGGTTGTTTTATAGTTGATCCACCATCAGTTGTCGACCTCAACCAAACATGCAACCTTTGTGATGATAATTCAACATTGAATTAACATATTTTCCAACAAGCCAACAGCGAAGCAGCTGTGTGTTTGGGACATCCCACTCATGTAAACGGTGGGGGTGGACCTCTCCACTCCTTGTAGTAAGTTGTAGATGTTTTTGTGTCAATATATCACACACACACAGTCAGTGAGAATTGTTATGAACAAGTAAGAAAATGTACAGAAAGGAATCACCACCGACTATCCTCTGCAGTGGTTAATTTAAATGTGATAACCCCCGCTCAGTAATAAAATACTCTGACCCAGAGCGCTGATGAGGAGGAGAGGAGGGGAAGGGGTGCATCTGACATTGATTCAATATTGATCAGATGTTGATCAGACATCAGCATTTCAGTCATTAGATTTCAACCACAAAACAACATTGATTCAATGACACAGTTTCAACATTGGTTACTTGGCTAGAGGTGGATGGTTGTTTGATGGTTGATCCACCGTCATTTGTCGTCTTCAACCAAAAATCAACCATTAATCAGACTTCGGCATTTCAGTGATCAGATTTCAACCACAAAACAACGTTGATTCAATGTCACAGTTTCAACGGTTTGATTGGATGGTTGTTTGATGGTTGATCCACCGTCCTTTGTCGACTTCAACCAAAAATCAACGATTCTAACTATTTTTCAACGTTGATTTAACATCATGTGCTATCTGGGTAGACTCTTGTTGCTGAGCTAGTAGGCTGTAAATTGTGAAAGAGATGGTCACAAATCTAGGCCAAGTCTCAAGTCTTTGAGAGGCAAGTCCAAGTCAGGTTGCAAGTAGGTGACTTGGACTTTGAGACTGCTAACGTCTCCAGGTATACCTCTGTTTTAAAAAAATTACCTGAAGCCATTAAATCATAATTTATTTCACAGTTTCCAGGTTTCAAAGTAATTTTATTAAAATATCAAAGAAAGTTCCAGAGTGAGCGGAGATTGAAGCAGGGTTGAAAGACTGCTTCAACCCTGCTTGAAGCAGGGTTGAAGCAGTTTTAGTTTTGATTTTCCAAATCAAAACTAAAAAAACAAACAACAAAAAACAAGCCTAATTATCAAACTCAGGTTAAAATGGACATGGGCCAAAACAATTCCATAGTGACACTTTATTATCTGATATAATTTCAAAAATAAATTAACTAATAAAATGAGAGTAAGAATATGGCATGTCATTAAAATGTTGAAGTTTTTTACTTTTCTGCCACTCAGTGATAACTATTTTTGATTTAATGTGGACTTTCTAAAAACCAGTCAAATGCTGTGAAAAACAGCCCAAATATTAGCAACCTACCAAAACCTGTGCTTTTCCCAGCCCAACGTGTTCAAAAGAAGCCCAATTGGGGAGAAACTCGCCCAATCTGGCAACACTTGTCCCTACTTGCCCCTCCCTTACCTGTGCCGTTGCACTTTTGACGTCTTTGCCAACTATACTCCAGTCCGGTAGGTGGCAGTAAATGCCCCTTCAGTTGGTTTGCCAACCGCCAGTAAAACTTAAAAGAGGAAGAATAAGAGTCTGGTGGTTTCTTGGAACGTGGCGTGCAAAGCGGAGGAGCGCCACCAATTATTGTAATGAAGGTAATCAAAGTTCTTCTGAAAGAAACTTTGCATGCTAAAAGTTTAGAGCAGCGTGTTTTAACCAGCGTTCCGACAAGCTAAGCGAGCAAAAGTAGCTCTGCTAATTAGCCAGCTAATATCAAATTTCAGTGTTAATCTATAAAACAGAATGCCAAAAAGCTATAATGTTCTCCACAATAAGTAAATTAATTAAATGCTTAGAGTACATTCAATAAGTTTTTAGTTGCTCATGTCAAGAGTAGGATTCTCAAACGTCAATGAACACCCAATGAACTTGAGTGAAATGGATAAATTACCTCCTCAGCATGCATTCAAGATTAACAGAGTCCAGCTAATGGAGTAGTTATTTGATTTGGGTGTGATGTAGCAGAGAAATGTCTAAAATTTCCAGGAAACTGGCCCTCTGGGTCCGGTGTTTGAGACCAGTTGTTGGTTTGCAACTTGCATACATTGCGTTATGTAAGTTGCAAACAAGTATTTTAGAACCGGTAGACTTTGTTTTTCCTAAAACATTTCCAATCTTAAAATGACCATTACTTGGATAGAGGCAAAATTTATTCAAATTTGTTTTTCAAAGTCGGGCGAAAACAACTCTATTGAATTAACCATAATTTAATCTAGGAGTTGTTCTCTATTACACAAGTGGGGAAATAAACATTCAACTCCCTGCTGATTTGTAAGTTTGCTCACTCAAGAAATAACCTCTCTCATTTGTGAGATAGTCAGAATGTAAGTCAAATTTTACATGGCTTCAAAGTTACCCTGTTTTTGAGTGAAATAAGCATTTAATACCCTACAGCTCAGTCTGAATTATCTGCATATTGGTCATGGGACAATTACCAAAGCCCCGGATCTCAACTAGTTGCACGCATAAAGTGTGCGTGCCACAAAATCATAATTTCTTCCATTCACATCTCTCCACCATGACAGTCAAGATCAATGTTGTATCAAAGCATGCGAGAGAGAACGCATGCATTTTATGTACATGGAATTTGGAAAAGCACGAAAACTTTGCGACCCTTGGTTTGACTCTGTAAAAGATCTTGGATTGAAGGGGATCAAGACAAAAGTGATGGATCAGTCTACAATTGCAAAGGAAGAGTGTGTTAACAATCTCAGCACAAGTGGAACCACAGTTACCAAGAATATTGGTAAGTCACTTTGCATAATTTATTTAAGTGTGTCGGCACCATACTGTGTGTTTTAGGTTCCCATTGTTTCAGTGTGATTTAGGAGAAAGTGATGTGGTCAGATGAGACCTTTGGCATCAGCCCGACACATGTCTTTGGTGGAAAAAAAAAAAAAAATGCAGAGTATGATCCAAAGAGCAACATCTCCCAGGAGTATTACGCTGTAAGGCTGTTTTTTTGCCAAGGTACAGGATGACTTCACCACAGCAAGGGGCCATTGTTAAAATTTGAAGCAAAGCGTTCTCCCTTCAGGCAGGACACTGAAAGTGAGCTATGCATGGGGCCCCCTGCATTATAATGGCCTATTTGCCATCAGGCCAAAGGAGTGGCTTAAAAAGAATCACATTAGGGTCGTTTACTGTGATCTAGGCAGTCTCCAGTTAAGAAGGGAATGCTTCAAGTTAACCAGTTGGCAGCTAAGAAACCTACTGGGTTTCTGTAAAGATAGGTGGGTCGTAATTCCTCGCCAGGTGTCTTTAAACCTGCTGACCATCCACAAGATGTGTCGTATATTATCTACATAAAGGCATTAAGACATGTGCCTGCTATTGAGCAATTACAGTGGTATGGCCATTCCTTTCCCAGATAAACGGAACAAACTGCACATTGATGCAAGAGTGTAGAGTTGCTACAATTATTTCAGTAAGTGGTTATTTTATTGACTATTCTGACAATTAATTGTATAAGAATTATTGCCACATTCGGCAGACTTTTCATTTAACCACTTGCGCTAATTTTATACAATAATAGAATGCAAATGAATCATTAAAATGCAATTTAAAAAATTCAATTCCTCTATTTAATAAAATAATCATTTTAAATTGAATGACATTGCATTCCTTTAGTGTACGCTTCATCATTTGTAGCAAAGGATGCGTCTCCATCTAAAATAATACTTCGAACATCAACTTGTGAAAACTTTGAGCTTTCTGCTGGACTTTCTTAACATCAGTTCAATGGAGGGATAATTTTACTTTTTTTTTCGTTATTCTAATAATTAGTGAGCAAAATGTTCTTAATAGGAGTTACTTTTTTTTTCTTTTTTTTTTTTTTTTTTTTAAGAATTTGAACCAGGACCAATTGAATCCTGATGTAAAATACCTGCTGGGGCTTACGAATGTGTTGTAGCTCACGTGGTTTATATTTTTCTGTTTGCTGTTAGGTGATAATTTCACTCACCAGCACTGGCTTGGTCTCCTCTCTGGCGCTGTTGCTTCTCAGATTTGTGGTTTTCAGAGGGTGTCGTGCCATGGTCTTCTGTATGCAGCGCTTGTCCTGCGGACTGCACCGGATATTGCTGTTGTTTGGGTGTTCAGGGATGATCTCCTCCTGTCTGTCCACTGCTAAAGACATAGTCATGGAGATATGGAAAGGATTTAGTTACAAATTATTGCAAATTCAGTTCCTCTGTTCAGATTTTATTGGTAAGAAATTCTGAAAACCATGTACCATTTATTTTCTACATTCTACATTTGTTGGCCTACGAATAAAATAGCCGCAAACCCCCGCACTTATTATAATAATTATTTTAATTAATACTTTAAATACAGTACATTAAAAGAAGTGGTTGTGAAGTTGAGAAATGTGATAAAGTTAAAAGGGTGTCAATATTTTAGCAAGATGTGGTAGATCTCCTACAGCTGAACGTGGAGAAATCCCTGCCAACAATACGCCTGGTTAACCGTATCGAAGGAGCCTCGGTAATTGGGCTCTCCTCTTCAGCACCGACCTTCAGCTACTGTGTTATGACCAAGCTAGGAGGTATTTTAAAACGATGCCACCTCTTCCATCCTCTCTGCATTGTGGTCAGCACCACTTTCACCTTTGTATGCCTATAATTCTGCAGCTCTCTGGGCCTGAAGGCACCCAGCTGCTTCCTGAGGAAATGCCCTCCTCGCTCTTCGTCCTCAAGAACTCCTCAGCAACATCGCTTTGTTCCAAATGGAGGTTGATAGAGGGCATTTGCTCTGTCATAAGAGGGCACCAGTCAGTGAACGTGACTGGAGGAATGGCAAAGTATCTTGTAAGTTGCAATCCTTTGTTCTCAACCATCTTTCTATTCCCTTCTGACTTCAAAGACAAGCCTAAAAGACAATGAAGGAAAGGTTCAAAGGTTCAAAAGTCAGGAGCTGAACAATGTTGAACAAAGTTTTTCAGAGCTGTGCAGCATTGCTTGTCCGAGATGGAAAGTGTCTCTCAGCTGTTTGTATTTTTAGTCTTGTTGGTGTTAAGCACATTCTTCAGCAAAAAGCAACAGCATTTCAGCTGCTTCCGTCACTTTGTCCCTTGCTCTTCTTTTTGTCCGTACTTCTCTGATTCCACGCTCTTTCACAGGGCAAGCCAAAGTGATTTAGAAGTGGGTCAGGGGTGGCATGTCCTGTTTGCTACCCTGCTGTTTTCCATGGAGGAAGTCACTACTTCTGTATGTGGTTTCACTTGGATCACCCCCCCTTTGCCATGTTTGACATATTTCCAACATTTTATGGCCTAAGCTGACAGATTGAAGGGTGTTGGTTGTGGCAGGTGAGCAGAAATTGTAAAAAACAGAGCCCTGAAAAAACATTCATTTGTGTAGTTCCTTGTTAAAGAAAAAAAAAACTTGCTATATTTTTAGTGGGATTTTATTTAATATACCAACACAAAATAGTCCACAATTTTAAAGTGGTCTAATAAAAAGAAATCTCAAAATTGTGTGGTAGATTTGCTGCTGGGTTTTGGATCATTGTCCTGCTCGGTGATTCAGTTTGGGACAAATTTTATCAGATGGCCTCAAATCTGAATCATGAATATTTTGGTTTACTGATGATATCATGGTCAATTCAGGACTGCAGGGTCTACAAAATCTCCAGGTCAGTTCACCCTTTTAATAATTCACGAACCCACTTGTGCACCCAGTTGTAGCTAATTTGGCTGTTCTATCATATCACTTACATTTCTCTTGACATTTTTTATATGTTAATTTATATTTGCATAATTTTGGTCCAAGCACCTAATAAAACATCCACGTTGCATTGGTAGTTGTTCTGAGCATCTGAAGAGCGAAAGTTAGTCATAGTCAGTAACAACATTCCTAGTTTCATCAATAGCATCATGTTGTAGCGTTTCCTAAGACTGTTCAGCCCTAGAATAGACTGCAGAAAATTACTTTAACTGGTTGTCAAAGTAGGTACTAATTTAGGGCCCTATATCTGTTTTATTATTTTCAAAATTCTGTTTTATTTTTTCCCAAATTCCACTTTTGCATTCTATTTCTGAATTCCATTTTTTCCCCATTTTAACCATTAACCTAAAAAGCAGGTAATTGTGGTATGAATTTAAAAGACTTAACAAATCAATTGCTAATGGTAAACATTTACTGTTACTCTGTATCACCAATGAAACACACTGCTGTGTTTCAATAGAACAAGCTGTGAAGTGTTTCCATCCCCTTCTAATTTTTTTTTTTTGAAGAACTCAAATGTGCAAAACTAAGAATCTAACTTTTAACATAAAAGAAAATCTCTAAAAATAATTTAGAGTTGAATTGAAGATCAGCATGTTTATCACATAAAAAACCCTGTTATGTGTAAAAGCTTGGTCACGGTTTCATAATGAGCAGGATCTTTGCTCTTTTTTTTTTCTTCCATCTGTGACAGACATCTCCATTGAAGTAATGACAGTGAGTATTTGGTGTTGCTTTATTCATTGATACTTTTTTCTCTCCAGTAGTGAACAGATTTTTCAAAAAGGGGCAAATGTAGGACTAACTGCAGATTGTTTCATTTTCACAATGAATAAAAAAAATAAAACATCCTGAAAATGGTCGAGAATGTAGTTTTAAATACAATATTTACGCATACTTTGAAATTGTTTTGTCATAGACATTCCTGTTGTACTTGAAAGCACAATAGAAGGGCGCTTGGTGAATAATTAACGACAGATGGACTCACTTGTCTTGACACAGTAACGGTGTGTGGTCAGATGTCTACTGCAGAAAGGACTCACACAGTATTTGGGGCTTGTTGAATGCCACAGGCAGCTGGATTTATACTTCAGATGATTCATCTGCATGTTAATGTTTGTATTTGGCTTCACTCTTATAGATAAAACTGACATTACAAGCTATAAACTCAGTTTTAAAATGTTGATTTTGATATCTTTGTGTAAGATGTAGCAAATCTTAGTAAAAGTCATAAAAAAAGATACTGAGAGTCCTGAACTCTGAGCTTAAGTTATCAGTTTAGAGCAATTTTTTTTCCATATGCCTAATTACGCCAGTGCACCATGTCAATGGCCAGTTCCAGCAGTGTTGAATAAAAACAGAAGATCCACAATAAGTAAAACATGTTAGTCACTTTGATGAAAATCAGTTAGGACATTTATGATGGTGCATTTGCTATCCAGCCAGATAAACCATAAAAGCTGAGATGAAATTTCAAAGTATCGACTCGGACAACATGTTTAAGGTCAAAGATGATCAATCACTGCTGCAGTTACCTTGTCCTAACTGTTTACTTGTGATGAAGATACTCCCTTCATTGCAACTAAACTACTTCCTAAAATCGGGGGATCGGGTTTGTTTATAAAAAACAGTCTGTAAACTGAAATCGGCACATAAACAGAAACAAATGTAATGAGTGTTTGTCAGGCATCTTTATGACACTAAGCAAAAGACTTTTATATGTCTGGCAGCAAGTTTAAGTCTTCCCTGCTCAAAACCATGAGGCTTTTCTGTTCAGTCAACACTAGCTTCTGCCAGAGTATCAATGTCAGACCTTCAGCTTCCAGGCAAAATACTTCTTAAAAGTCTGTTAATCATCAGCTGATGTCTGATTCAGTTGTACACACACTGTTCAAAACTATCAGCAAGGCTCGTGTGAAATGTCTGTGTCTACTCTCTATCATTTACCAGTGGAATGATTTTAAACAAAGTTATGTCAATATTTGATCAAGAAGACAAGAAAATCAGTTTTAGCTACGTCTGATTCTGCTCCACTTCCAACTCGTGTCAAAACAGTACCTTATGTTAATTTGTGTGAATCCAAGCATGGCAAACACAGTATTATTATGAATGCAGACTTATTGTTTAGGAAGCTTGACATAAAACGAAGCAACAGATCTACAGAAATTAAAATGCATGCCTTGCTTTCAATACAGACTTTGTACTCAAGAGATTGCATATTGAACAAATGCCACTTTAGAAGAGTGTGTATAGAAACAAGCTGTTTTCAAACGTTCTATCACTCATTTCTAGCTGCTTATGAAAAGGAAATACTTTTGTTGACTTTAAAAATTGAGTAAGACTTGAGGCCTGAGGCCCCAAACATTTACAAGCCAGGGATAACACACTCACACAGGTGTGGATCAGATTCAAAAATATGGTTTAAAGAGCTGGCCAGAACCTCTTCCAGATGGATCGTCAACAAAAAAAACATTGTCTTTAATTCTGTGAAAGACTTTGGGATCAAAGCATTGTCCGCGCCATCCTCTGAGACTCTGGGTTTCTTCTGTTTTCAGGAAGGAATTTTATTTTTCTTCTCTATTGAAACCAAATCTGAATTCATGTCAGGTATCCAACAACATTAGAGGAATGAGCTGGGGTGTGCTTGTGTGTATTTCGCCTCAGGAAATCTACAGCAGCACTGAATTAGGCTAAACTACTTTGGAATGCACCCTTTGTTTCCACTTTCAAATTGAATTCACTAACATAATGCATGGAAATAAACAATACTGCTGTTCTTATATTAAGAAGAGCCATTCTCCTCTTTAACTTGTTAAAAACATGCTTAGGAAGTGGGAATAAATGCTCCTTTACTATCAGTAGATGATGTAGTGACCCACAATGATTAACTGTCCCCACAGTATAAATGTCATGGGCAGGACAAGTTGAAATGTTGGTGTGTCTCCATCATAACAGCTCCAGCTGTCCAAATGTACTGCACAGCCCAAAGAAAGCAAATAGACAACACTAAAGAACATCTGCCAAAAGAAATCTCAAATTTCAGTGCCCTAAAAGGAATTCATAGTTCCATACTTTGATGCAAACTTAAAGACTTGTAAAAAGATGAAATTCCAAGAAAGATTAAATGTTTATGCAGCTTGATATTATTTTGTACAACATATAAGAAAGCCCATTCTAAAGCCAACACTTTAAATACTATTTTCAGTGTCAGACTGTCTGCTGTTCTATTTTTTCACCTCCTCATGTAAAAGCATAAGGGGATTAAGGAAGCAAACTCTCCACAATGGTCAAGACCAAAGAGCCAGGGACATTGTGGACTGTGTTGTAGACCTGACCAAGGCATGGATGGTTAGGTCTATGGTTTGGCATAGATATTGGTGAGAAAGCAATAGCTGTTGTCCCTATTAGTAGAGAATGGAAGAAGCTCAAGATAACAGCCAATCTCCCTTGGATTGGGGTTTCATGCAAGAACTCACTTCATGGCGCATCAATGATCATGACTAAGGTCCAAACTACAGTCTCAAAGGTTACCATGGTAGCACTATGCTGTCATGAATTAAAATCTTATAGTGCAGGTGAGGTGGAAACATCATGTGTTAAGGATGCTTTTCAGGAAAAGGGTCGGGATGGATATGTTATGAGATTTTGGGCAGCAACATCCATTGACCAAGTGATTTAATGATGACTGGGTCTTCTAGAATGACAATGATCCAGAACACAGCAGGGCATCTAAAGAGTTGCTCTGACAGAAACATTTTAGGGTCCTGCAGTGACCTAGCCAGTCTCCAGACATGAACTCAAAAGAAAATCTTTGGAGGGAGCTGGAACACGATGTTGTCCAGCAACAACCCTGAAACATGAAAGATTTGGAGAAGAGCTGTATATCCCTCAAAGCATTTAAATATTCCATTTTTGTGTGTTTTCACAAATAAGAGAAAAGTTTTGTGCATATAAACAATTAAGAATTATTCAGGCGGTGTTTGATCAGTCTCAGAATTTCAGACTTGGAACCTTGAGCAAGGTACCAGTAAGACAGGTCAAGTATTAGCATTGGTATACACCTCAACATTTGTCTTTTCTACCGAGTACCCAGAATGTTTTCCATACAAAAGATTTAAAAGAGGTAGAGGCTTTGTCAATGCTTGTGCAATAGTGTTATTGGCCAGCGCGATTCAGGGAAACTGAAGACCTCTAAGTTGGATTAGATTTTTCCTGTGCCTTACCATTGTATTTGTTGTAAACCAAATCCTTATAAATAAACAGAATCTATGGAAATTTAGTTCAGATTTTCAACTAGTTTGAAAGTGCCGAAAAACCTCATCTACATTAGTGTGTGGCTTTTATAATGACCTGTGTGCGTCACAGCAAACTCAGTGTGGCCAAACAGAGTCCAGCATTACTGACAGCGTTATTTGTCAAATCCTGTTGGGGCCTCCAGTTGTAGGACTTTTCATAGTCTGACATCGGTATGAATCAGTTCGTAAACGATATCTGTGTTTGCCACAAGAGAGAAGTGCCCCAATACCCGACACCCGGGTTCTCTCGACAGGAATGCAGGGATGTATGCCAACACATGCATGATGATTTATTCTGAGTATTAAGACTGAGTGTTTCTAGGAAGAAACACTTAAGAAGTCCTTGACTTTAACATGAGATTCAGTAGAGCGCCTGTTGTTGAGATGGTAAAAGTCATCATACAGAATACATTTTATTCTTAGGATTTATGTTTTATGCTTTATGTTTTAGTTTGTCAGTATTGATATCAAATGACAACAATTTGTATTAAAAGTCATTTTTTCAAGCAGGGCTCTTACATCCAGCCTTAACATCCTTTCAGCAAAGATGTGCCTTGCTGCATCCTAGCTCCTTTTATTATGAATCCTCTTGGTTTTTAAAAACCCTCTTCTATTTTTATCTTGCATGTTCACTGTTGCTAGGAGTGGGGCATGTATTCAGGAGATGCACCCCCTTGTTTAATAATGCATAAGTGCAGAGAATGCGCCACAAAGGAAATCTACTGCCTGTGAATGAAGTTGCCTTTCTCCACTTCCTCTTTTTCTGATTGTTTCTCCTCATATTCACTGGATCTCAGAAGCCTTGGTAGAACTGATTTACAGTTTGGTTTATGGGGAAACTGCACCTCTTTGTTATGACAGACTCTTTGGGGTATTGGGGGAGGGGGGTGCTGTGGGGAGACTCAACACTCAGATTACCGAACACTCAAAACACAAAAGTTTCCAAAAGCTTTCATTCCCAGAACAAAAGAAAACAACAACAACAACAAAAAAAAACAGACATGACTCCTCATTGGTTTGTTGCAACCTACATTCAGGACAGCTTAATGGTCAGCGCAACATCAAAGGGCAGCAGTAACATTCGGGTGTGGACTGATGAAAGCTGAGACAAATGCATTCAGCTGCTTGTTTTTTGTTGTCCTTTTTGAATTTTTTTTTTTTATCAAACTCCAAAAAATCAGCTCCTTTCTTTTTTCTGACTTCATGTAGTCATGCTAACCTATGCCGGTCATGCACAGAGAGCAGAAGGCTCTAATTTCAGCTCTGGCAGCCAGGGTGCCGATGAGCTCATCCTCATCAAGGAGCTGGAGGCAGTGGGCGATGCGCTCGAAGGCTCGTCGGGGCACACAGGAGGCGGGGTGGATCGGGTCAGGGGGAGCAGATGCTGCAGTTAGGATGCACCCCCTGGGAGCTTTCTATTGGCTGAGCCTCATCTACTTCTCTGGTGTTCTCAGAGGCCAGTAATGATCTGGGAGCTTGAGTTCAGCTGGAGCAATTGCAGTATAAGAAATGCAACAGCTCACATATCTTCAAAAACATAATTAGAACGATCGTTTTTCCCTTTAAAGGCACCAATAGTACATGTCCTCTCCAAAAAAAAGTTGAGCTTATAAAACATCAATAATTATTCCTTCAACTGTGTAAAACTAGATGCAGACTTTTTTTTTTTCATTTTCAGAAGAATACTATAACAAAGAGAAGTCGGGGGAGAGAAAAAGAGACCCCAAATACCAGAAGAGCTTGATGGAGAGATCAGGAGAAGAATTCTTTGAAGTCTGCAGCAGCAGCAGGAGGAACAGGAGGAAGGGGGATATCCATGAAAGAGCACCAAGTGAATTACTGATTGCAGAGAGCGCTAATAGCCCCAGACTGGCCTCACTCCATTACAGACATTTCATACAGCAGCTTTTATTACCTCCTCCCATTACAAAGGCACACACATGGACTTACATTTACACCGCAGCTATGGTGTACATCCCTGCCTATGCCTGACAGCTCCCTGCAGGATCTCTTTAATCCACTCTTTCACTGAAACAGGTACAGCATAACTTCTTACACACGTCGTCTGCCCCAGCCAACACCAAGACGCTCGCATGTCTTAAGCCTGCGCTGCACAGCAGGGCCCCTTTCACAGCGAGCAACCAGGAGACAGCAGAGGGACTGTGTGAGCTTGGCTGACAGGAAGCATGCTCTGCTTCACGGCTTAGCTGAGATTAGGGTGAACACGCAGGACCTTGTCACAACCTCTCCCCAGGTCAGGTAAGGCCAAGTGAGCAAAGAAACAGGAATTTGACCTGGTCAACTGGGACTGAAGGATTGTAATTGGACATTTCCTGGAAATCTTTCCTGTCGTGAGCCTGCCTGGCAGAGGCAGAAAGGATGCATACTCAAATCTTTTTGCTCTTACCTGAGTTCTCCTCCACTTCCCTCTCGTCTGTACAGATGCCCTGGCCATGCATCAGGGAGTGCAGCGGCCTCTCCACACCCCGTGGTGGGTAGCATCGGAGGCCAGTGCCACATCGGGGCGAGTACACACCACAGTGTGCCCCTTTAGGAAGAGCACAGGTGGGGCAGCAACCGCAGCCAGGCTCACGCACAGTTTCTTCACAACCCTCGGGCAGACGGCAGCTGGCCAGCCTCTCTTCGGAGCACACTGGACAGCGGATGGCCTGGTCCGATAAACACAGTGCCGCCAGTGACAGTACACCGAATGTCCACAGGCCCCAGCAGGTTGAAGCCACGCCACGTCCTCGCACCATGACAGCTCAGACACCTGCACGTAGTCCTTTGCCCTTTGTCAAGGATCCTCTCAGGTTCACCCCTCCCTTCTCTTGCTTTTTGATGACTTTCCTTTCTAACAGCAGACTTTAGACAGACAAAGAAGGTTTCAAAGGAACACTTTGTCCAGGAATCTTTTGATATGTCAGCCGGTTAGTGTTTCGACTGCAAGAACACAATGCCTCGGCTGTATTACCGCTCTGTTCCTCTGGTTCAATTTCACAGTGCAGAAACTGGAGCCTGCCTTTTATCAGCTAGAGAATGTTCTGGTGATTAAAAAAATTATTTTTTGTTGAGATTGACAGATATACAAGTGATTTCTTCAGGTGAGTGTCATCCACCTTTTGAGGAAACGCCAAAAAATACCTAGTCAACAAGTGTCCAAATGCAAAGCTGGTCATCAAAAACGGAATCGCCACAGTTTCCACAGTTTCCTCCTCTGGTCAGTGTGCAACACGCAGGACCGTCTTCTGAGAATGTCTCAATGCGAGCCGCTCTCTTTGGACTTTATACTGGTTCGTGGACACGCCTCTCTCTCCAGACGCAGCAGAGAAAAGCCAGGCTGAAGCTCTCTCCTCTGTCTCCCTCTGTCTCTCCAAAGCTTTCTCACACTCTCAGACCTGCAAACTTGTGCACACTCCCCCTTGCTTGTCCTCTCTCAGTCCTGATTGCACAGAGGAAAACAGTTGAATCGCCTTCTCACTTGTTCTCACTCACTATCCACTCAGATTTGGTGTATTTTACATGACAGCCTCTTGTATTGATTTGCAGTCTGCAAAATGATACATTTGGTTCTGAAAAGAAGCAGGAACCCACCAGGTGCTCTCCTCTTGAATCAACCCCAAACGTAGAAAATCCATGTACATGTCTGTGGGGCTAATTATTGTTCAGCTAACAAAACAACCTCTGCTCCCTCAACAAGGTCTCGGTGTGTTTTTATGGACTCCCCCCCCTCCACTCCCTGCTTCATTATGTCAGTTCCCAGATCTCCTTTTCTCTCCCTTGCTGCTCACTGAGGTGGGCAGCTATAAAAGGCAAAGGGACACTCAAAACACCACTCTTCCTGATCCTGCCCTGCCCCCACCAGCCCTAAAAAAAAAAAAAAAAGCCCCCCACCCTTCAAGATTCTGTTTAAATAACACTGCACAGCAGGGACAGTTTATCATGTGTGTTTCTGATCATGAAAGACTGTACTTTGTTCTTGTTTGCCAGTGTGAACAGATATGCCCTCCACCCAGCTTTTAATGGCTTTTATTGGTCGACATCTCACTTTTTTTTTTCCTGTGTTCCTTTGCTTTCATTTTGCCATGGAAACCCAGCATGCATTGTAATGCTTTTGTGAGCGTGCGTTCTTTCTGCCTTTTTTTTTTTTTTTCCAAGCTCGTGGCTGGTTGCCATAGACGGGCCATGGGCAGCAGCCAAACGTTCACAAGGCACCACTCAGGTGGGAATGGCGGCATGGCTTGTTACTGAAATCTCCTTGAGGGTTGCTTTATCCACGGTAGTGATTGCATGTTTGTTTACACAGGTCATTCTACACCGTGGCCAATCTCGTTGTTGAGTCGCACATTAACGAGAAAACATCTGTTGGCTTTTTAGAAAGCTCCTTTATTAGGATGACTAACTTGTAAAACAGCGAACTAACCCAATAGGTAGTTAGCAAGCCCCCATTACATTCTGTGGCATTTATGAGGGGTGGGGGTAGCGAACAAAGGATAGGCTTCTTAAAGGTTAACAGTGGCTTGGCGGATGAAGGTCAGATAAAGTGCTTTGTTAAATTATGTGTGCTCCTTGAACTCTTCGACATGTTACAACCACAAATGTCTATGTATTTTTGAGCTCTTGTGTGAAGTGTAGTAGTGCATAATTATGAAATGGAGCTGAAATGAAAAGTCTGGTGTGCTGAAAAGTGTAGTTTATCAATAAAATCCATTGCACCCAGTTGCTTTCAGAAGTCCTAAAATTGGAGCCCGCATATGTGTATGTAATCCACAGCTGTTCTGTGAGGGACTCTGGTCTTTGTACGAAGATTGAAAAACATCATGAAGACCAAGGACTACAGCAGACAGCTGAGGGAAAAATTTTGTGGGGAAGTTTAAAGTAGGGTTAGGTTACAGAACAATATTCCATGCTGAACATCTCACAGAGCAATGTTAAAACCATCATCCCGAAATGGAAAGAGTATGGTAAAACTACAAACCTACCAACACATAGTTGTCCACCTAAAGTAGACAGGCCAAGCCAAACATTGATCATAGATGCGTATAGTGGTAACTCTGGAGGAGCTGATTCGTTGACTCCATAAATATGGCCTCTATAAAGGAGTAGGGAAAAAAGCCATTGTTGAAAGAAAACCACCAGGGGTGGTTTGCTTAGTGTTAGCAAAACTAAACACTAAGCATGATAGAAAATTTACCACCCTGTACCACTCTGAACTAACTACTACACAAAACGGGGTGATAAGCAGAATGTTTCGCCAACGTCTCAAAGTACTTTTATCAGAGGCACTGATTCAACCCTAAGTAATCAGAGTCTGGCTTTTTGACTTGTTTCTGAGAACACTCTGGATTGCTTTTTTATAGACTGGAGAAAATCAAAGAAATATTTGGAAAACTGATTCTTCTAAGCGCATAACCTGTCAATGATGGTATGCAGTTTTAAAGGAAAATACAGTCAGACTCCTTTATAGAGAGAGCTTTTGTGAATCCTGCAAGTTATTATAACAATCACCTCAGGCTTCTCTTGTCAGATATGGTTCTTTACTCGCATGCTAACCAAAAATTCATCCTATCTCAGCTCTCTTGTAATGTGTTCCCACATCACAAAAGAGGATTCTTTTGGCTTCTTTTGACTTCATTTAGTAGTTAGAACTAAATGTTCACTGTAAAGTTATTTTCTTACTATGTTTCTTTGTGCTTTTTTTTTTTTCTTGTTGCAGCATAGCAGAACATACTTTTTTACATCCCACATGTGGGATATTAAAAGAAAAATTGAACTTTGGGATTAAAAAAACAAAAAGATAAATTGCAGGTTTCCTTCCAGGTCCTCAAGAAGTGCTGGCGCCATTATCAGAACACTGTTAAAGATCTATCTAACATTATTGTGTCCTGTCAAAATAGCTCACGCCTGCAGTTTAAATTGATTGACTCGGTTTTGAATGCCCCACAACCTGCCTGCCTAGAAGCGTGTTCTGAAACGTAATGACTTTATCTTAGAAAAGCTAGTTGCTGCAGGAGCCCTCATCTCAGCATCTGCTTGTGATCCTTCTTGTTTGATCCGCTGTCCATCTGTGTTTGATAAATTTGAACCAGTGAATCTGACCTTTTTTTTTTTAAAGGATAGAGTTGAACATATAGCTATGGGATTCTCCTCGTGATCCTGCTCCACTTCACTTCTTTAAGGAGGCTTCACCCAGCATAGAGCAGATCATCCTCACTACTCTAAACAGCTGTTTGCCGTCAGGCATTGTCCCTGCACCTTTTACAATGCGGTGCAGCCCCTATTTTAGAAACCGGGCTGTGGCCAGATTGTTTTAGCAAAATTTTAGGCCCATCTCCAAGCTGCCTTTCATTTCGAAATTTTTATAGTCATCCTTTCTCAGCCCTTTTAAGATGAAGACAATATTATGGAGGTTTTTCAGTCAAGTTTCAACACAGTAAACTACCTACTCCTCTATTTAGACCCGAATAAGTAGGTTAACACAACTTTTTATATTTTTTTTATTTATGTATTGTAGGCTTATTAAAAAATGCCACAGGAGCCCGAGTATGACTGTGTGATATGGCTGAAAAGCCTATAACATGATTAACATTTAATATCAGTCAATATCAATAAATACTGATTAGTTCACCGATATGAAGTAGAAGTAAATTGCTGTGAAAAGCAGTTCTCTGGTTTGGCCACAAGATGGAGCTATAGCTCCTTAAATCGAAACGAGTCGTTGACAGTGAGGACTGGGAGAAATTATGTCAAAAGCCTAATCCACTGTTTGTTTCCTTTTATTAGGATGTGGTGCGGCGGAGTCTTCACATCCAGGCCCAGCGGAAACGGCTGATAGGCTGAGTTTCACCCCGACTGCTCTGAGCCGTCTGAGCTGCTCGCGCCGTTCTACTGGATGCGAAGTCTTTGTTGCTCCACCTTGTTCTCAATGAGTTCCTGTTCCTTTAAGGGATCTCTCCAGCGTTCACCGTAGTCACGCTGCGCAGGATCCATATTCAGAGAAAGTCCAGCGGTGGAGTGGGGAAATACCAGAGCAGCTTTCCTCTCCTCTGGGTGCTGAGCAACTGGAAGGTAAGATAGCTTCAGCAGTATCCAAACCTTAGAGGTGATAAGGTAATGAGATGAATTGTTCAAACAAAAAAAAAGAAAAAAAAAGTGGGTCCTAGCAGTAACTGCAACATGTGGACACACACTTCTCAATTTCATTTTGAGCTTGTGAGAACTACTAGAACACTGTAACTTTTTGTATTTTTTTGTTGTTTTTCTTTACTATCATGTCTCATAGAGGCTTTCAAACTCGAATTAACTTTCTCAACTCCTCTGTGACCCGTGGAGGTGTCTCTGTAGCATCTTTAATTAGAAATGCGCAGTAGGATGGATGTTCGTTTTCAAACTATGGCTACAAGTGTAGGAGGTTTCGGCTGCTGGAGTGGAAAGCTCTTTTACATTCACTCCTGTGTACAAACCCAGCAGGAAATACGTGTGCAGAGAGAATATCTTGTCTTTCTCATAAGGCTAAATGTAGAGACAGGGTCGAGCAATCAACCGTGGGCTTTCACCCACTTTTATTTTTGTGAGCTTCTTTTTTATGCTGTCCAACCAACAGGAACAGTCAGAGACAAGTGTTGCTTCTATTTCTTCACAGGCTTCATTGAAATAGTCAGAATATCTTTTAATAGGGCTATGAAATGTTATATTAATCCTATATTAAAGCGGCAGGATGAATGTGGGGAACACATTTGCCCTTTCACATTGTCACCGCTCTGTGAACTCCTCCTCACAAACCTGATTCTAAAATTGCCCGGCGCAGGAACCCAACTGGACCTGTGAAGTAAGACCTTCAAACTACCAGCATCTCGCCATGAGCACAGACAAGCATCCTGAAGTCGCATCCCCAGAGGAGGACGAGATGGGTGAGTATCTCATTCCTGTTCTTGAATTTGGAAACATACGTGATCAGTCTGAGCTCGTTCCTCCGCAGAAACCGCCGTCTGACCTGAAGCACTGTTTCGAAAAGATCGAGACGTATTTGTGGAATTTGTGCAAGCTGCAAACATGATAAATGACTGTGTCTCTGCAGAGCATGCGAAAAAAGATTTTCTGAGTGTTAATTGCTAAAAGGGAATATTTGAATATTCATTTCTTGGTGTAACAAGACTCTTTGGCGGTTTTATTTTTAATTGACGAGAAACTGATTACGAGAATTGATTTGTGTGCCTATTCAGAAGCTTGCAGCGAGGCTGCCGAGGTGAACGCGCATGAGGAGGAAGAGCAGAAGGAAGACGCCTCTGTCACTGTGAATGGAATGCACTCGGATGCTGTCATGGATGCACGTATGTGCACACACTCTCACATATGCACAATTTACTTCTCAACGAATGAATTTGCAGTTCATCTTACATTTTAAGCAGCTTGCTAAAGAAAAAGTACAACTGCAAATACCAGAGAGCTAATGAAAATGCAGTATTTTTTTTCTTTGTGGAAATGAAGCATTTGTTGGTATAATTCGTAGTTTGTTTACCTTTACTTATTTAGTTAGGAGACTGGAAATCTCTCTTCCAAGATTATCACGGTCAAGATAGGCTGCAAGACTGTTCTATCCCATAGAGAAATTGCTATGCATATTTTTTTTAAAAAGGTTTTATTGGCTCTAGTGGCCTTTATTTTATAGTGAATTGACAGGAAAGTGGGTAATGAGAGAAGGAGGAAGACATGCGGCAAAGGTCGCCAGGCCGGGAATCGAACCCGTGACAGCGGCGTTGAGGACCAAGGCCCCCCCACACGTGGGCCATGCTCAACCCCTGCACCACCACAGCTCCCCCTGCTTTAGATAATTTTAAATGCCAAAGAAGCAAAACCTGAGAATTTTAAGACATGCAGGAATTGATAGTTAAACGGATCTAATTTCTAGTATTTACCGTCAGACATGTCGTCCTTTCGCAGCTTCAAGTAGAATGAGATTATTATAGAACTACAGATTGTGGGGAAAAATGGACAAGTGGAGCAACTGCTACTTATTAGATAAGTGATTAATACTTTATTTGTTTAGATAGAGTAAAAATAAATAAGGAAGTCTGGAAGAGAAACTGTAATCCAGCCCTACTCTCCATTTTCTGTCAGTATCCACAATTTTAAGATTTCATTAATTCCCATGAAGTATAGAAACCAAACTTCAATTCCGTTCATTTTCATTAATCGATTTTTAGTGGGACGTTGAACGGTATCTCGTCTCCACTGCATGTTAATTAATTGGAAATGTTGAATTTGCCAGGGGGTCCCAGACTCTCTGTCAGTTAACAGCAAGTAGCCAATCGTAACAGTTTGTTCCAACTCCAAAAGTTTCTTAGCTTCAGTCATCAGTGTTGAGAAGAGAACATTGTGTGCAGGCGGCGCTCCCTTCTTATTTCTGGTTGGCTGCCATCTAGCCGACCGGGTGCACTTCCTAAAGCCCTGCTCTGCGTTCTGCTGCATGGCCCTGCGGTTCACTGCTCTCAGAGACCCTGGACTCTATATTGGGTGTCACAGATCTCTGTGCTTGCAAAGTTTCCATAGCACCTCTGAGCGCTCTCCACAATACAAGGCGCTGCTCTTTAGCTCATCATCAGCCACCGCCAAGACCACAGTGTGGTTTCTGGATGGAACTGAGTAGCTCTCAGGGCTGGTTCACGCTTAGCAAGAGGCTAGGTGAGAGGTCCTGCAAGATGAGCCTCAGGACTCTGCATGTCAGCAGCTGCGGTGCTGATAACTGTGCATTCAGCAAGCGGATTCCTCTAAGCTGTCATGGTGAAGCACACAGTGCCTGTCAAAAGTATTCCTCAAAAGGTTTTCCACATTTTGTCAGAGGCAGATATAGTAAGAAGAGCATTCCTTCACTATATTTTGCTCAAGTAAAAGTACAATGTAATCATGCAACAAATTACTGAAGAGTAAAACGCTTTTGAAAAGGCTGCTCAAGTACTGATTAACTAATCGGATCATTTGATGTCATCAGACGGACAAAAGTAAATCTATGTGGCAAATTCTGGTGTTTTAAAGTTTAAAATGAAAATAACAAATTCAGGCACAAGAAACTGTCTTCCAAATCCAATTTGTTGAATATCGAACTTCTAAAACTAATGCTGAAGCTTTATAACTGTGTTAGAACAATGTAAATAACGTCTAGTGAGCATTTTCAAGCCTGTTTTTCATTAAGTGGAGTTTATTGCAATGTGTAGAGTATCCAGAAGACTTTCTCAAGTAAAAGTATTGATACTTTATAACAAATACTACTCAAGTAAAAAGTAAACCTACGTCTCAAGGTTTGTTTTGTTATTTTCACAAAAGCTACTCGAATTTAGCTGAGTAAATGTAAGTAGTTCTCTGCATTTTGTCATTTTATGAACACAGACCTCATTGTATTTCATTGGGTTGTGTGTCTTTGTGTTCAACCGTATTTATTCTGCTACTCCTAAATATAATCTAGTGCCAACAATGTGCCTTCATAGCTGTCCACCGAATTGACCAGCTGGGTAAGGAGAGCACAGAACGATCTAGAGCCGTACGGTAACTCTGGAGGAGCTGCAGCGAGCAACGGCTCAAGTCTAGATTTTGGCCTACATGCAAAACGATCTTGATCTAAATGGTGGAAAAGTAAAACTGCACATCACATATGAATCATGGTTTTCGCAGCATCGTGCATTGACGATGGTTTTGCGAAGCATTATCAGAGAAACCGGTCAGAGTTGATGGGAAGATGCATGGAGCTAAATACACAGCAGTGTTAGAAGAGAACCTGAGACTTGAGTTTCACCTCTCAGCGGGGCAATGGCGAGAAGCGTGCAGCGAGAGCTACAGTAGAGTGGACTAGGTCAAAGCTCGTTTGTGTGTTGGAATGGCCCAGTCAAAGTCCAGAGCTTGATCCTACTTAGAACAAGAGGCAAAACTTGAAATGTTTTGCTTAGGGATGCTCACCTGACTGAGCTTGAGCTATCTTACAAAGAATAAGTAACAAAATCAGTCACCAGATGTGCAGCGCTGCTAGAGCATACCCCACAAGACATGAAACTTTGAGGTGGTTCTACACGCCGTCGACGGAGGAGGGCTGAATTCAAAATGCATGCAGCACTTTTCAAATTTTTGGGTTGCAGAAAAACATGCGTTTCCTTCCACTTCACAGTCATGAACTACTTTGTGCAAAACTATTACAAAACATCCCAATGACATTACATGCATTGGCGTTTTTAGTTCTGACATGAGAAAAAGTGAAAGAGTGAAGGGAACTCTTTTGTAGGACACTGTACGTTGACATCTTGTGGCTATAAACAGGGTCCATAAAGAAGAAAAAAAAAAAAAAAAAAAAAGCAGGTCATATTATTACTTGTGTGTTTGTGTGACAGTGCTGATGAACACACCAACTCCTTTAAAGCAAAGGGAACTGGTTTTGTCTGTGTGAGGCGCCTGCTGTGCTTTTCTCCTGTCCTGGTTCTACTTTCTGCGTATTCATAGGAAACGCTCTCCTCTTATCTCAGGCGCACATCTACTGAATCTCTGAGACACTAAATGTCGGCCCAAATTAAGCTCCCCACACTTTGGAGACGTGCCTGTGCTAATATCGAACTTTAAATATAAAAGTAGAAGTGAAGATGTGTCTGTTTCGCATTCTGGCTCCTCTAGCTTTTTAAGCTCCTTATTTGGAAGTGGGAAATGTTTTACATGTTGGCTGTTCTCGTATGGTTCAGTTTAAGTCTCTACACGTGCGATTAGAAAGGTCTCTAAATGTTTGCCTTGCTTCTTTATTACTCCGATGTCCTGTCTAGGCGTGATAAAAACCGAAGCCGAGGAGACGGACGATGCTGAGCGCGCAGTGATTGTGCCCAAAGAGGAAGCGGAGGGAGACAGCGAGGACGGGATGGAGGAAGGCGTTGACGAGGACAGGACAGAGGAGGACAACGACGAGCAGAGGGATGAGGATGGCATGAACGAGCCGCAGGACCTGTCACTGGTCGACTACTCGCGCTACGAAGCGGCGTCCCTGCCAGACGGCCAAACGACAGGTGCGTTGGATCAGGCTGCAGACGGGGGCTACGCGCCCGGATCCACGGCGCCCCGCGTTCCGACACAGGGGAAACTCAGCTGCGACATCTGCGGTCTCTCCTGCATCAGCATTAATGTGCTGCTAGTGCACAAGCGCAGCCACACTGGTAAGCACCATAAACAACAACAACAACAAAAAATCATACAACAGCAGTTGACCTGAAACAGACAAACAGCTGCACGATCATCTATCTGATACCAACGGGCTCGTCTCTTATTGATGGGGTCAGTGCGTTTGTTCTGCCTGCATTTGGCACGTCACTGCCACCTAATCGGCAGGCGGGATCTGGTTGTGAAATATCTTCCATTGTAGTTCACTGACGAGCACAGAACAGCTAACTGTTTGATTTGATGGCAATTGCAGATAAAGTTCAGATGAGCATGCAAAGAGCCTAAGATGCAGGATGGAAAACAGTCAAAATTTTGGGCTCGACGCAGACGCACGTTTGACGGGAGCGAGTCACGAACGCCATAAAAACGCCGGCGTCCCGCGGTTGCCCTGATAGTGTAGCACCTATTTGCTGACGATTAACACTTTTTAGATCTCCACTGCTAGTTCTTGTTTGTTTCTTGTTTCCTTTTATAGGTTTTGTAAACTGAACCAGACTTCAGGAAAGTCTGAACGACGACGATATCCCAGGGTCCCATGCAGATTTAAGATGTTCCCAAATAGTTTCTTTTTAAGATATTTTTGCAAACGCTGAATTTTACTGGTTTCAAATGCCAGTTCATATCAATTCCTGATGAGCAGGAAATTAACTGGAAAATGGCCCCGTATTGGATGCAACAGGTCGCCAGTGGGTTCCACCTAAATTGCCCCTGTAACTATGATTACAGGTAAACCCTGGCTAGAAAGTGGGAGCATATGGGCCCCAAATGAGTCGCCATGTGAACCGAATTTTTGAACACTAATTTGAGACCCCACAAAGGCGTACGCATGGCTATAGTTTTACTGATTTTTGCTGTCCCTGTACGAGAAGCCCATTATGCCCATAATGCTAGGAATGGGTAATTATTGTTTTGTTTTTAATTGTGTGGGGAGAAGGGAGGGGGAGGGGGGAGATGTGATGAGAACTGTAAATTATGGGGATGACGATAAACTCTGACGTTTGGAGCCCCAGAAACTGGCTTTTAATGTTTGAGAGCATCATTTGAAATTCCAGCTAAATGCAGCTTTTCTATGCTGTTTGGCAGTAAAGGCCTCAATGATGGCATAAGCGATGAGCAATATTTGTTTATGGGGCTCTAAATGTGTTCAGTAACGCTACTAAAAGAGACCAGAAACACTTGGTCTTCTGGCCTTTATTTGCAGTATTCATACAGTAAATTGGCAGTGAGAGAAAGGGGAACACATGCAGCTCAAGTCAGTAATGGAGCCTCATACGGACGGCTTGGTTGAGGAGTAATAGCCTCTGGATGCGGGGCACCTGCTCTACTGTTCTGCAGCGCACCATCCGGAAACATTTATTTTTAGGGTGGTAGAAATTAATTTGCTTTTGTGAAGCAGCCTCTTAAAGTTATTAACAACTTAATGAGCAGAATAACGGCATTAAAGATTCTATGTTTTGCTTTTAAAAGAAAAAAGAATCCAGTGAGACCATTTTAGATTTTCAAATGGAGCCGGAGCAACGACGCGTCCAAATTCCAAAAATAGTGGAACGGCTTTGAGTTTCTTTGTCTGTGAAACATGCATGTAATAAGAGCTGACTACTGCGGTGGAGTTTTCATTGTAAACAAATCTCGTAGCAATTTCTAGTACACCACAAAACCTGAAAATTCGGTGTGGAATTTTGAAATAGAAAATGTGTGGGAACCTTCCACATCAGGTTTTGTCACTTATTACCCATCACTACTACAGAAGCAAACCTCCAAACGCCTCAACTGGGTTACCGGTACAGTTGAGTCCAAATGATTCATACTTCTAGTAGATTTACATTTTTCTTTTCTTTTTTTTTTCATTCAACCAAAAGGTTTCTGTCTGACATTTCACACCAAAAATAAAAAATAAAAAGACAATCTAAAAGGGACGTCCTTTTCTCTGTTTCATTTACATTTTTCAAAAAAAAAAAAAAAAAAGCATGATTAAAATTATGCACACCTTTCTCAGTTGTCGGTGGAAAAGATGTTATTGGCATTAAACCCTTCTTAAAATAGCTGACCGGGTTTTTTTGCATACGTCTGTTGGTTTTTTGACTATTTATTTTTGGTAGATTAGAGGTTTTTAATCAAATGGCTTGCTTGCCATTACCCTAATCTTTAGCAAGCTTCTCAGATTATCAGATTCAAGTCATGACTCTGGCTTGGTCGCTGCAAAGCATCAATCCTGCCTCCAGTCTGAAGAAACACGCTGTTCAACATGCTGCCCAACTACTGCTTTGTTTTTGGGGGCATTTCAGTGAATGCATTGCAGTATCACGTATAGAACGTGCTGTATTGTAGCATTTTGGATCCTCTTTTTTTTTTTCTGTACTGATGAAGACAGTTCTATAAATGATGGGGGAGCTTTTCTAAAAATGACAAATGTAAAGATAAGGTTGAAAAATCTTGTAGACGATGCCCACCTTTCAAAGAGCACATTCTAGTTGAGACGCTACCAGACGGCCGAACTGGCTTTAGTCCCCGTCAGCTGGACTCGTGGGGGAACATGTGACGCGTTACACCGCTTTCGGCCGAGGCCGTTTTCACCATCTTGCGCACAACTGGCTTGGTGGTCTGAGTCGTGAGAACGTCTTCTCTCGACAATCGGTGGATGTTGCTTTGTTCCCCTTTCAAAAGATGGTGAATGATTCTGTGTTTTGCAATTCACTGTAATAATGGGAAACTACACAGTAATTGCAAACAAAAAAACAAAAAAAAACAGAAATGCATTTTTTTTATGTATATTTATATATCAATGCCGTGACCAGCAAGCCAATAGAAGCAGCAAATATGCAATAAGTTTCTTCTGCAATTTAATGAGTTAAACCATGTGGGTTTTGTTTTTTTTTTGTTTTTTTTTTCCTCTCCTCTGAGTGTTATTTTTTTTTTTTTTTTTTTTGTTTCTCAGGTGAGAGGCCATTCCACTGCACTCAGTGTGGGGCCTCCTTCACCCAGAAGGGAAACCTGCTTCGCCACATCAAACTGCACTCCGGAGAGAAGCCTTTCAAATGCCCGATGTGCAGCTACGCCTGCCGACGACGCGACGCTCTCAGCGGGCACCTGCGCACCCATTCTGGTAGCAGCCAGCCACATGATGCATGCGTTCTTAATCACTCAGCACGCACACACGGCGTCAAAGCCGCCCATATATCGTATGCACCTGCAAACAGTGCCATGTCAGTTACTCCTTTGGGTCTAGGTTCTCTCTCCCTTTTGAATCTCGGCTCGTGAGGGTTTGCGGGAGGGCTCTTGGCTTTTCCAGTAACAGCCCCGCCGTGCGTTCTTGCAAACAACACACATTGCATTATGATATCTTTTACTCAATCGCCTCTGGAAACTTACTCATTCACTTTCAGGTCACGTGTTTTTTTTTTCTTTCTCAAAAAAAAAAAAATAAAAAAAAAAAAAAAAAGGCAAAAAGAAACACCTAATCAGTTTTGAGCGAAACTGCACACTTTGTGAAATCATACGTGCTGTGCCAGTTTTCATGCCGTCAATGTTTTTTGGTGATTAACTGAAACTCTTGCTCGCAGTAGAGAAGCCCTTCAAGTGCAACCACTGCAGTCGCAGCTACAAGCAGCGGAGCTCCCTCGACGAGCACAGAGAGAGGTGCCATGTGTACATTCAGAGCAAAGGTCCCGCCGAGAGAGGTGAGCAGCCGTCACACTCTCTGAAAACATCTCCGAAACTTCACACATGCAGCTGCTGCAGCCATCGAGTCCACGAAAACACACTGTTGCCTTTTTTTTTTTTTTTTTTTTTTTTTTTTCTTCTTGCGTTCGTTCGTGAGCGTACGCAGCGGGCGCGCAGTTAAAAAGCCAGCAGATCCTGTTTTTATGGCCTCATTAAATTAATGAACTTATAGCTGGTGCCCCATGATTACAGACTAAATAGGTTATGGCTGCTGTGGTGTGATGGCTCAGTGCAGAGGAGACCGCTTCTCATGTCTGTATCAGCAAAGGGGAAGCCAAATAGGGCAAACGTTTGGGCCCGGGCCGGCCCAGCGCAGGCACGCTCGCGTAAGACGTCGGCCCCCGCTGCCGACTGCACCTTATTGTACCGGCAGGACAGTTGCACGATTGCAACACACAAGAAGGCACACTGTTTCTGTGGTCACCGAATGTCGTAAGTTTTGCTTGATAGTGCTATAGTGGTGAGGAAGTACATCCTCATCCTGTGGTCTCTCCTCCTTCACTGATGAGGTAAAGAAAAAAACAAAAAAAAAAACAGGAAGTGAGGTCAGAGGAGCATCTAATGTCAAATTAATGAGTTGTTCCTCCTCGCTGGTTTATTTATTTATTTGCGCTTCATTTTATGAAGAGCGGTGGCTTGGCAACAGGTCTTCGTTTTCTTGACGTTGCTGTCGTCTTTCTTACTCGTTTTTTCTTTTTCTTTCTTTCTTTCATTGTCGTTTTGTGGCCAAGCAGAGGACAGCCACACAGCCAGGTCTCAGATGGGCTCAGAGCGCGCGCTGCTTCTCGACAGGCTCGCCAGCAACGTTGCCAAGCGGAAAAGTTCAATGCCACAGAAGTTCACTGGTAAGAGCAAGCACAGTGGCGTACCTCAAACTGCCAAAAGGGCGTGCTTTTGTACAGCAACCTTATTCAACATGCTGCGTTCTTACGTTTGTGTCTTTAAATGAAATTACACCAGTTTTCAAACTAGCTTTTGCTGCAATTGCTGCTGTTGTTTTTGACATGTTAACAGTGCCTTGCAAAAAGTCTTGACACCCCCTGAGCTTTTCTGCCTCACACTTCAGTGTGTTTATTTGGAGTTTGATGTGACAGACCAACAAAAATTAGAACAAAATTGTATTTTTTGCTTTGATCTCAATCACTCGGTTGTAGCTCTCGGTTCATTTCCATAACAATTTTCCCAGAATTGCCTTGTGTTTAACTCCATGCATCTTCTTCTAGCTAAAGAAAAGCACTCCCAGGGTATGATGCTGCCACCAACATCTTTTGTATGTAGGTCAAAAATGTAGTTGTGGTGATATCCTCTTCTCCTTCCTGAGCTGTGGAGTAACTGGTGCCTCTTGGCCGCTTCTCTAAAAAAAACCAAAATCTTCTCCTTGCCCAACCCATCGACTTTAAGTGACACCCTTGTCTTGGCAGAAAATAATTGAGCTGTACTCAATTTAATATACGTTTCATATAATAAATTGATCACTTTATGATGCTGAAAGCTTGGCATGTTGTGTCTTAATGTGTCCCGGTTCCAGACCTTATCCCAGAGCTCCATGCTGTGTTCCCTGGTCTTGGTCAGGCTGTTCCTTCATTAATGCCAAAACCGTGGCTCCCCTTGGGAATGATGTGTTCAGAATAATGAGGCCAAAAGGTTCTCTTCTAATGGCGCATATTTATGGTGTCGTCCGCAAAATAACATGACTTTAAACTTCTCCACAGCCTGACGAGGCTGTTTGTTCACTAATGTTCTCTAATAAACCTTTGAGGTTTTCGCAGAACAGCTGGAGTCGTACTGAGATTAAATTACACACAGGTGGAGTTTATGTACTGATGAGGTGCAGGAAATGGTCGGACTGGATTCTATTTAGGGGTAGCAGATGAAAGGGGGGAGAAAGCATATCACAACTTTTTTTAGGTTCTTTTCGTTATAGAAAGGATGTTTGAAAATCGTGCATCGTTTCCATTTGAATCTACAATTATAAGCTAATTGGTTTTGGTCTGTCGCATGCGATCCTGGCGAAATCAACTGAAGTGTGTGGATGTAACCTTTTGCAAGACACTTCATGTGTTAAGTTGCATCTATTTTCCCCCCTGACAGCTCCTTCTGTAAATGCTGCTGCCTTTTTCTCAAGTTCACAACAGTTTGCTTGTAGCGATGCTTTAAAGGTCTTTAAATAAAGAAGTCTGTTGTAAATGATTTCTGTCTGCCTGAGCTTCTTGTTTGTCTGTGTATCTTTGCTGGCGTCTGTCTCCTGCCAGACGAGAACTGGGGCCAGAACACCTGGCTCACACCACAGACTGCTTCCCACTGCCCTAGATTTTCTGCCCAGAGCGGTGTCAGTGTTGGGTGTGTGTGACCGTCCATGGTTAATTGAACAAATTTATGTAAAAAAAAACAAACAAAAGAAATATGATTCTGAAAGTTCTCAGTAGTATTACTCATTTTCTTTGCTTTGAATTGGACTCGGATAATCCGCTGAAGTGATGAATGATCTGAAGGTATCAGTTTCAGTAAACGGCTGAGTTGGCGCTGCCATTTCCCAAACTTTGAGCGTACGCACAATTTTTCAAGTCTCCTCTCACCTCTCTGGTTAAGCTCAACATTGGGGTTGTAGTTTCGCAATCACGCCTAAAGCTTCCCGCGAGCACGCACACACACACACACACACACACACACACATACATATCAACTAAGACACACACACACACACAACACTCCTACGTCTATCAGCTTGGCAAATGAAGTGAGATCTTTCAATATGACAACCACAGGGGAAAAGAGAAGTAAGAGAGTCTGCAACCACAGAGAAAGATAGAACAAGCGGGAGGCGAGAAACGTGAGCAGGTGTTTCTCTGTCGATACTTCTGTAGCAGCTGCAACAAAGACCTTCGTCTGCGCCGTCTGCTTCCTCTCAGCCCTCTGTCCTCTCCTGGCTCAGGATGTTTTCTTGCTTTTAAGCTTCTTTTGTCCCACGACGTGCCTGCGCACCAGGTTAACCAAATGGGGTGCACATTTTTTGCGCTGTGCGTGCTGCACACCAAAGCGAGGACCCCAGCGAGCCCCATCTGGATCTGTCTAAGCTCTTGCCCATCTGTAAGCAATAAGCGCTCTGACTGCAGTTTTCTGCTGCTTGTCCATGTGCAGTGCCTTGCAAAAGTATTCTTAGCCCTTTGTCACTTTGAAACCACAAACTTCACTGTATTGGGAGTTTATGTGACAGCAAGCTATAGGGGGATGAATACAAATGTTCACTGCAGTAGAGATTTTAAACACCCTGACTTGTTTTCCTCCTCCTTCGCAAGATTACTTTTCTTTGTGTTGGTCAATCACACTGCAAAAACACAAAATCTTGCTAAGTATTTTTCTGTCTGATTTCTACTGCAAATATCTTTGTACACTTGAAATAAGTCAAAACTATCAATGAATCAATCAAATTTTATTTGTATAGCACATTTCAGCAGCAAGGCATTTCAAAGTGCTTTACATAACTAAAATAAAAACAGCATGTGATATTGAATAAACAGTGAGAAAGAGAACAGTTAGCAGCTAACTACTAACTAATAAGCAACTTTTCAGCAAGAGATACCTTGTCTTTAGTTAATGATTCCTTAATATTGATGAAAAAAATACTCGTTATAAGTGAAACAATCTCTCTGTGGAACGAGTCACTTTTCCCGTACTAAAAGTTAAACTGCACCAATATTTAATTCTAAGTTATAATGTAAATAAGGTATTTGCACTCAAATGCAAATACCTTAAATCTGGACCAGTTTGTTTTTGCAGTGTGTAGAAAAACTCAAAAAAAGAAAAACCATTGATCTTTGTGGCTACAACGTGACAAAATGTGGAAAAAGTGCAACCGGTATTAATACTTTAACAAGGTACTGTGATGCTCTTCAGTGAAGTATGTGAAACCAGCCCATGTTGAATCTTCAGCGCTCTCTTGTGTCACTGGTGTAGGCGACAACGGGGTCTGCCTGGACCTGAGCTTTAACAGGGAGCTGCTCCACCGATCTGACATAAAGGACCCTCCACCCGGCTCACCTGGGCCAGAGGGCCAGCTGCAGACAGTCCTTGCAGGCCCAGATGGCGACCCACCTCCCACCCACAGACCGTACCCCATCCCGTTAAACCGCACCGATATCAACCCAATCAGCCTCACCAATGGCCACAAGATGCCCCTCCTGGGCCTTCCTCACGGAGCACAGCCGCCCCTCGGCATGGACTCCTTCCACAACGACGCCTCCCAGATGACCCAGCCCGTCATGTACAGCCTGGGTCACCTGCTGGGGGGCATCAATCACCAGAACGGCGTCCCGCACCCGCACAGCCAGCCCTTTCCGCTGACGCCCCTCGAGGCCCTGCGGGTCATGCGGGCGGACGGAGAGTCCGGGGCGCCGCCCGGAGCGGTGTACCCCTGCGGCCACTGCAGGGTGCTCTTCCTGGACTACGTCATGTTCACCATCCACATGGGATGCCACGGCTTCCGCGACCCGCTCGAATGCAACGTCTGTGGCCACCGCAGCCGGGACCGTTATGAGTTCTCCTCCCACATAGCCCGCGGCGAGCACCGCCTAGAACTCAAGTAGACTGCGTTCATGCACACAAACGGTCACCGCCATGGAGACAGACAGCGATTTAGTCATACAAGTAGCTGGTAGTATTAGAAATGAAAGCATAAAGTGGCGGCTCTGTCTGTCCTCGGCGTTTGTTAAAGTGTGTGTGAGTATAAACGTTGTGGGAGTGTGGCGGCTGTTTTTAGTCATCCATCTGAAAAGATGGCCTGTAAAGAGTTATTGCAGGAGCATTTCTACTCCTCAGCATGCATATATTTGTACGTAACGAGGTTGTCTGTTTGCATAAAGCCGCGCGTTTCCACTCACACAAAGCAGCACAAAATACTGTATTTATGCTGTACCTACTGTTTTATTTTGTCTGTATAAAGATGTAAAAAAAAACTAAAAAATAAAAGAGCGGTTCTGTCATCACACACAAGCTGCAGAGCGTTTAGAGATGTTCAAGTTTGCCAATACTGACTGCAGAAAAAAAAAAAAAAACAACAAAAAAAACCATCCTATTATCTCGAAGGTCACATGTCTCTTTTTTTAAGGCTGTGGTTTTCAGAGATCTGCAGTTCACGGCTTCAAAGGACACCACTCTGCACCATGTGCTGGTTTCTCACTCCAGAATAATATACTCATTTAGCGTTCCCACGAGGTAGAGAAGCCTCGGTTTTACTGCTCGAAGCACAGAACCGAATCATTTTTTTTGTTGCTGCAAGATGAGGGAAACTATTCCAGTGCCTTCAATGTAAATGAGTTACTGGATCGTCCCACTGATGCCTGACAGGTGTCAGATCTTACACTTGACTATTTCTAAGACGAGAAACTGGTTATATTTCACATCAGACGTCTCTCCGGGTCGTCACGATCTCGGGACGAATTGCTGAGGACTCTCGGTCTAAATGAACAACAGTTAACTCGTTATTCAGTTGGGAAAGGACGAGAGAAGGCACACATTAATTTCAGTCAGCAGTTTCTCCTTCCTCCTCATTCTCACCTCACCCACAGAATGAATAGTAACAGTAATCCCCACAGCATGATGCTGCCACCATCATGCCAGTAAAACTCCAGATAATGGGAATTTATCTGTGTGTAGGGCAAAAAAAAAAAAAAAAAAAACTGCATTGAAAAATGAGGGTTTTGTGGGAATTTTCAACATGACACACTTTTAAAAACTTCCGCTGACGACCAAAATGTGCAGTGGGGAAGTTTTGGTGAACACACACACTCACACACACACACACACACAAAAAAAAATTGACAAGCCACAGAACTACTTCATCATGGCCGTGCGTCGGATTGCGCGTGCGTGTGGATGCACTTCGCCCACATGGCAGTGCAGGAACTCGTTCACGCCTTGCTGGCTTTAAGACCAGAGGAGGGTGTTAGCTTCTTCCAGCTGCTACCTCACTATCTGTCCTCTCTATCAGAGCCAGTTCCCCTTTCTCTGTTTGGGTTTGAAGAGAAGTGACACTTGTGAGGCCAAACTGTCTTCACAGCTTCAATTCCACATGTCGAGTTAAAAAGCCAAGTCATTCATTACAACAGCACGGCTTTGCTGCTTCTCTTTTCCCAAGCACAAGACAATGAATTCAAGGCATTCGTCTTCTGGGTAAACGGTACACAATACCGAGTAAATAAACTCTGACTAAAGCGGATGTAATTGCCCGTTCATGGAAGTGCGAGTAGCATTTTTAATGAAGTAACGTGTTATTGAGTATTGAAGGGATGTGCTTGTGCCAAAAAGTCCCATTCCCAACATAAAACCCAGGGTTAAGAAGTTGGAGTCAGTACACTGTCAGAAGATGTCGGGTTTTTAGTGACATCTACTGACTGACGCCTGGGACTCACGCGAGATACTCAGAAGAGACGTTTACAAAGCAAAAACGAAACAAATTATCTGTGATGTAGAGCTGGCTGGCTGAAACGGATGAGAAGACAAGTAGTTTAGGTCCATTACCCTTTGCTAACGATACTAGACGGAAGATTGGTGAAAGAAATGAAGTGAAAAGAGCGCCTATGGTTATTTATACTGACTTCCATCAAACCCAACCTGACCATGTTCTAGTTTCAAGTTGGGAAATCCTTGGTCAGTTTTTGCGCTCAGTAATCAGGCAAGCCACTAAAAGCACTACAAGCCATTAGCAAAGTACATGCCTGCATATGCATTAAAACAAATAAAGGAAAATTTTGATCATTTTTAAATGTATTTTTTTGCATGTGGAAGATTTAGTGAGATTCAAACTACAGTAAGCGCAACTTTACTATGATTCAAGTACACAAAATTTTGAGATGAAGGTTGATGAGAATCTTGTTTTTCCTTTTTTTTATTTCTGGTTTTAGGAAGCCATTTTGCTTATTTGTCTGACTTGGATTTTTTTTTTTTTTTCTTTTACTCCAAGAATCCGATTCAAATAAATGAGGCTTTCTACACTTTTTTGTGACAACCAATAAAAAACAAATCTAAACATTTGCTGCTTTAGAGCAAAAGTTGAATACAAGTTTTTTGTGTAATGAGTTGTACACAAACAACTCATTATTTTCTTGTGTGGTGCAATACCTTTCCAAATAATTAAAAGGAGATTATTATAAAGTGAAGAAGAATGCAGTTATACCAGGGATGCTTGTGTTTGTTTCCCCATGGAAGCCTGTAAGGGCCAAAAGAAAAAAGAATATTCACTGATTACTTATGTCATTTTAGTTGTAGATGATGTAATAAAGATAAATATATGTCAATAAAAATGTTTTGTTTACAAAAGGCATTCATAATTGATTCAAAGTGTCTTTAATTACTTCATTATTGTCTGCTGCAGCACCTAGTAAATATGTTTTATTAGTAATAAATTAGAGATTTTAGCAGTGAACCTTAACTGTCACAGCCGTTCAAGTGAATGCAGTTGTTCTGAATTTGTCTTGCAGGGCAGAATAGAAAATCAAATGTTGGGGTTTATCGGAGTGGGGTGCTTCTTATTTCAGCCTCAGCTTTTCATATTGTTGTAATTTTTGTAGACCTGTTTGCCATTGTCTGCCGTTCTGACCATGTTTGAGATGTTTTGTAGGTGCACTGACAACATCTCAAAAAATCTACTCGTACTGTTCGGTATGAAAATGTGGTTTCATTGCTCCAATAATATTCCAAATTTTATGTCTGCAGGTGTCTTACTAATTTTTGTTTGATCAGGGTTCAGATATGTGTTATATTTGACTGGGGATAATTGGGCTTAGAAGCAAAATAAATCAAGGATATAAACCAAACTTTTCACAAAATTCTAAACTTTTATTGTTAAAATTACGAATCAGACATGAGCATTTCATGAGTATTTATCACCACAATTAATTTGATGCAGAAATTGTTTTAAGAAAATTACCCACGGTTTGTTTGAGCATGAAATAATAGGCTACAAACAACGGTAACCAAGTAACATTAATCTATGGTGCACTCCAGCAAAGGAATAAGGGAAAATAAAATGCATAAAGCAACATTGTTTTAATATATACCATGGTTTAAAGATTTACCTAAAATAATTTATATATATATATATATATATATATATATATATATATATATATATATATGTGTGTGTGTGTGTTACTTTCCACGTTATGACATTCTAGCCCATTGGGGAGAAAGCCAGGGTAGCTTCAGCCCGAATGGTGAAATACCGGAGAAATATCTTGCAATTGCATTCTTACAAAGTCCAGCAGATGGCGTTGTTTCTTCACAGTTTATTAAAAAAAAAAAAAAAGCAGTCAACGGTTTTTGCTGCTTAAGCTAAATTATTTTAACAGAGCAATTGAGCGATGGGTGAAATGTATGATTTTATCTAGTTGAAAGACATATAGAGCTATGAGCTTAAAATGTTAAGATAGAAAATTGATTCAGATCCCAAGTTGATGCCTTTGCAGGACAAATTGTGAGCATGCGCACTGCATCTGTTCTGAGGACGGGAGGAGGACATCACGGTAAAACGTAGAAGCTGCGAAGCAGCGCAATTTTTTACACGCCGAGATTTGGTTTCACCGCTGCGGCAAAAACACTCCCGTGCTTCCGACGCGGCAGATGACTATGCCCGGTACAGCGTTAAAGTGCCGGATGTCTACCTGACAGGCCTGGCCGAGGTCTGGGCCGTTACTCGGGAGGAGACATTTATTTCTTCATATGGGAGAAGCATGCGGGAAATGGTCGGAGGCTGCTGCGTGTGTTCAGACGAGCGAGGCTGGGCTGAGAACCCGCTGGTGTACTGTGATGGACACGGCTGCAGCGTCGCCGTTCACCAAGGTAACATTTAGCCGCCGTTAGCTTATAATTAGCGGGCAGCTGTGGTCGCTGAGCCCGGCGGCTGGAAGCGGCCAGCGGCGCTCAGAGGACGGCAGGTCTCTGAGGTAGGCTCGCTCTGTGTACGTGCGTGTTGCGAGCGTGTGGGAGGGGTAGACAGGGTAGCAGGCAGGCGTGCTGTTTGTTGTGAACGCTCAGGGCCAGGCAGGCTTGCTGACATCAAGGAAGGATGGATGGTGCCTCCATGACCGGTCCGTGTGTGGCTGATCATGACACGCAACCAGTTTTCACCACAAGCCAGCCCCGGTGAGGCCCGCCGGCTTGGACACTTGCTTTGTTTTATTTACCTCGTATAATTGGGCGCAGCTAACTCCCAGGATCATATATCCATGGAGTAAATCATCAGACTTGATTCTGCGATGTTTATCTGCGATGTTTATTATTTACAGAGCCTGGCAAAAGTATTCACTTCTTGAACTTTTGTTTTATTCTTCACATTGCAACCGCAAAGTTGGATCAGACCAACACAACGTAGTGCAGAATTGTGAAGTTGTAGAAAAGAAATGCATGCAAGCTGTTTTTTTTTTTGTTTGTTTGTTTTTACATTCAAGCTGTTGTTTGAAGGCCTCAGTTAGTGAACATCACTGAGACCAAAGAACATAGCAGACAAGTTAAAACTACAAATGCTGAGTTTTTGAACACATTGAGCAATGTATAGCAATGTACCAGTTTCATGAGGATCCACATAAACTATCAGACTCATCTGGCTGTAAGGAGATAATAATCAGAGGAGGAGCCAAGAGGCCCACGGTAACTCTGGAGGAGCTTTAGATATCCACAGCTCAGAGAGGACGATTTGATGGGAGGACAACTATGGAGGAAAACATGCAGGAACAGATCTGAGACTCGGTCAGGTTTGGACTGAGAGTCTGTGAACATCAATTTTCAAGTCTTGCCCCAGATTGGGCTCTAATGCATCAATATGCTTTCGTTTACCTGCTCTGTTCTCTGTATTTCTGTCATAGTCCTGCTGGAAGGTGGAATTGTAATAGGACTTTCCACAAAATGTTGTTTCAGTCAGATTTGAATACAGATGCGCTCCACTTTTTCCAGGTTTTATGTTTGTATGGAAAATAAAAGCACGTACGACCCAAGATTATGGACTTCTCTGTGTCCTCTAACACAAATTACAGTAATAACACTGAAGATTATGGCTGCCAAATGACAACGTGAACACTTTGCAAGGCACTATGAGATAAATGGAGTTTTGTCTCTGAAGTGACCAAGAAGTCCTTAGGTTTTATGATGGATGAGTTAAAGGCTGAAATAGCTTTAAAATTTATGGCTGGGATGAAAGCGCCGTATAAATATGAATGAGATGTTTATGAGGATTATTAAAACCAAACTGCATCCTGTAGGAAGAAGAAACATGTCTTCTGCTGTGGATAAACTCAACAAAGACTATTACAGAAGAGCTATGAAGCAGCAGAATGGAAATAGTTTTAAATACAAAAGGGATTTATTTTTAAAATATGTGGAAGTTGCTTTTTTTTTTTTTTTTTTTTTTACATTCTTACATCTTGTAATTTACCAAGATTCATAAGTTCACTTCTTCTTGATGTGCCAGACAACATTCTGTGAAATCAATTAGTCTTCTTCAGTACATTTAGTTGTTTTTACACATCTTTAGGATTTTGTAGTAATAAATGCTGACATTTCAACGTTTCACTCGTTGGTCAAACTGTTACAGATATATTTTGAGTGATTTTGAGGTTTTGTTGGTGTGGCTGTGGGTCAGTGGAAAAAGTAATCTGGAAATGACTTACAAAAAAAAGAAATCAAAATAAGATTTTTGGTTTAATTTTAAGCTAACGGATCATTTATCACTTCCTTTTAATAATCAGGTAGAAATATATCTTTGTGAGCTCTATAAAAGCTGCACAGAATCCCGAATTATAATCAGCATTGCAATGGGAGTTTATGCAATATCATAATAACGTTTATTATGTTGAAGATGATAATTTATTTAGCCAGTCGAACAGATTTTCACTCACTTTAATGTTGACACCTGACGGTATTTTTGGTGATGGAGATGCTGAAACACGACTGTACAGCCCAAGTGGTGGAGAACTTTTCTTTTTTATTATTTGGACTTTGAATCAACTCTCACTGGGGGTTAAGCAAGTTTCTGACGTATTTTTTTGTCATTTGTAATTTATTTTCAAGAGAAATGAGCAAGAAAAAAATGGCTTAAAATCAGATTAAGTATGAAGATATCAGAGATTTTATTTTTATCGCCCACAGGACATTTTTTTGTTTTTGTCATTTAGGTTCCTTTTTTTTTTTTCTTTTTTTGTTACTTAAATGTGAAGCACCATATTTTCCAGATATTGTGGAGATAATACTGCTTGTCTCAAAATTCAGATTGAATTTAAGATTGTCCCCAAGTCTTTGAACAAATATTATTTTATACGGCAAATTAGTTTATGATTAGGAAGCATTTCTTTTTTTTTAAGCATTTCTTTTAGAGCATATTCTCCTCATCTTGTCAAAAATGTGTTTTTAATTAGACTGAAGAAGGGAAAAAAAACAAGCAGGAAAATAGGAGTCACTTGGTTTGTTTGTGTGTTTGTCCCAGCGTGCTACGGCATTGTCCAGGTTCCCACCGGCCCGTGGTTCTGTAGGAAGTGTGAGTCACAGGAACGAGCAGCACGAGTAGTGAGTATGCCAACATGTCTCACTCTTCCCATCTCACCTGCAATGACTGATTTTTCCGCTCACAGTGAGCTCTGCTGTCTCCTCTTTTGCCTCAGAGATGCGAACTGTGTCCCCACAAGGATGGAGCCCTTAAAAGGACAGACAGTGGCGGTGAGTCTCTGTCCACCTTAATTCTCCTGACGTTTCTCTGAGATCTCCATCAGTGCGCCTGAAACAGATTAAAGACCTCCATAAAGGGCCTTGTCATCTCCCTCTAATCTCTCTGCTGCTCAGGCTGGGCCCACGTTGTGTGCGCGCTCTACATCCCTGAGGTGCAGTTTGCCAACGTTCTCACCATGGAGCCCATCATCCTGCAGTATGTCCCACATGAGAGATACCTCAAGGTACAAAACATGCACGTCTAAGTGGAAAACCTGCATTAGTGCTGCATTGGAGAGCAGAGCTTTATCTGAAATCTGAGTGTTAGGATATACTGGTTAATCCCTGAGATTACAGTCAGTGTGCTGTGCCATCTTTAATCTGCTGTGCATATTTTACGTTTTGAGGGGAGGGGGTTTTCCTTCAAAAAATAATCAAACTGGGTCTAAAAAAAAGAGAGAGAGAGAAAATGACCTATAAAAAAAAACAATCAAAGGAGCACATTATTTTGTGCAGAAACTTGGGAGTAAAAGTTCTTAGAATAATACTCGTTTGTTTTTGCAGGAGACTCGTATAAACTGAGCAAGTGTTAGAGAGATGGTTCACAAAACCAAGTAATTCACTTTTTGCAGTCAAATAAAACTTTATGCTTCTGCAGGATGAGTTGAGTGGAGAACTAAGCTCCTTTTTACTTTGTTGTTTAGAGATGCACAGATCAGAGCTTGTATAATTAACTTTGATTGTCTAAAAATGGCTGAATTATAGAGCTGTCTCTCTTTGTATCACTCCAGATTATTGATCAAAATTCTCTGTGCATATAAACCAGAATAAAATTAATTACAGCATATCTGTTTTACTGCTTACTGACCAATTTTAACTTACTAACTTTTTTTTTTTTCATATTTTCCATTCACTGGCTTTCTTATCAACACTTATTTACAAATCCCTAGATGTTGCAGCAGCTGCATATTTCTGTCAAACAGGGTAAAACAAAACACGGTTTTGCTTTATGGAGGCCAGAGATTAGAAAATCATACAGCTTGGTTTTATCATGACACGGTGGTGATAAAAATGTGTTGTAGTTGGAAAAAAAGAAGCTTCGGCAAAGGAAAAGATAAACTGGGTCAAAGCAAAGAATGTCCAGTTGCTGATCACAACATCTACCTTCTTGGCACCAAAGGAAAACTAACTTTCCTAACTAAGTTTCTGCTCAGAAGGAGAGTTTAGCAGAGGTAGAAAGTGAAAATATGCTGCTGTCCTTTCCAGACGTCTAACCTGTGTTGGTTGGCTGTCGTTCTTGACCTTCAAAAACAGCAGCATTTACTCTGTTCAAATGCAAAATTCACTAATTACTGTTAAAATTCCAATACTTTCATTCAAAACCATTAAATTATTACATATAGAGAGTCTTAAGATTAAAGCAAGAGATTTTTAAATTGTTGTTTGGCCTGTTTTTTCATATTTTTTTTTATGTGGATGGCGAGAGGGTGAAGATAAAACTCATGTCCCTCTGAGAGAAATCATAGGTGATTGATATTATAGCATGAGTTTCCTCAGCCCTGTTGTTGTGTGTGTCATGGTTTGTTGTGAAGTTTCAGTAAAAAGTATGGCTGATGGATAAACGCCACGTGGTCTCGAGACACACCGCTACAGCTACCTATACTGCAGAAGGCTCCATTTTGCACAGTAAAATGTGCATAAATAGTATTTTAAAATACTTTACTGTCATCTGGACAATCAACAGGAACTGGATTGGAAAAGAATTAAATAATTTTAATTTGGACAGTAACTCTAGTTAAATAATTGTATATATCTGTTGATTTTTAACCAATAGTTTGTTTTGGACGTTTGAGTCATTGATAAAACCTGAAGATAAAAACTCTGTCATTTCAGAGCTGTTTTGGCCTCTGAACCCTTTGTGATCCATGGTTCTAACGCAAGTTACTCTTCTGATCCAGAACAATCTTATTTTGGGAGATTGGCATGACAGAGTTGGTTCAAATGCAAGAAAAGCACTGAAATGGCCACGCTGAGGAACTGGAGGCTAATTTCAGCTTTATGTCATCAATCAATTGATTTGATTGATTTCCTGATGTCTTCACTTTTATGTTACTAATTTAATTTCAATATACGTGTCGCAGTGTTCAGGTCACAGATTCAAACTCGGATCAAGCCTATCGAGTAAAACAGAAGCAGAAAGAAAGTGCGTCTTATGTAATCTGCCCCTCTCATATTCCAAGATGACGGAATAAACAGTAAATATTTAATATCTGCTGTGGCCCATTAGACTTGGAATGATTTTGTTTTCGAGCAAATTCCCTTCTTATTCAGCTTTGATTTTATGGACATACAAGTGTTTTAAATCACTTTCATTGGATGCTGTTGCACAAAAGTTTGGTGCCAGTTTATTGTTGGGTAACTAAAAACTTTCACTAATTTTTTAAATGTAAATGTAAGTGAGTTAATAAACATACTGCTCTTTTGAATCTACATTATGTAGGACTTTTATTCTGTTTTTTTGTTTTTTAAAAACAAACAAGATTTTTATGTTGGTCACATAAATGTTGCCCCACACATCTATGCAGTGACTCAAATGTTGAAAAACCAGTGACTAGCACAACACATGATGTGTATTGTATTATTCACTCTTACTTTTATTCTGTATTGAATTTTTTTTTTCATACTTGGTTGCTGTGCTCCCACCTACACATCCTGTAAAAGCCCTAAGCTGAGTGTGTCGAGGTCACGGTGACTGTTGTTCTGGGAACTCTGGAAGATTTCCAGTTGAAGCAGATGTAGGCTGGAGCAGCGTGAAACAAAGATGCACATTTACCAACAAAAAAGAAAAAAAAATCATCTGTATTCATTAGATTTAACTTGGTGTCACCTGTTGCTTCTCCTATACTCCTTAAACATACAGTCTTTAATGGCCAGCTGATTGTATACAGTTCTGATAAACTTGAGTTAACATACTTTGGTTCAATTTCATTATTAACACAAACATTTCTGACAAATATAACACAATATAACTTGTTTAATTTAAAACCAAGATCCACCAGCCAGGCTTTTCCTGTCAGTTTTTTAATGTCGGTTTTCTTTGATTAGCTCACCTGCAGATTCAGATTTTGTGGATAGTATTTTTTCCTCCCAAGACTGTAACACATTATACTGGACAAAAGGGGATTTATGTTGTTTTGTTTTTGATTTATGAAGCATGTGTCCCTATACATTTGTTTGATTTTAGTGGGATATAGTAATTTATTTGTTCCTTAGTAGGGAAATTCATTAGAAAAACTGATGGAGCGCACTGAGTTACACACACAGATTAAAAGCCAATAACTAAAACTTAAATACAAATTCAAAAATATAAAGAATTTCCTTGTGCTTGTTTTGTTTAAATTATGTTTTAATATTTTTAAAATATTAATAAAAATATCAACAGCTTACTGATAAACTCAAAAGACTGCATTTAGGCTCATGTTTGTTGATGGACCTGAAATTTTGTGAATTCTTGGTTTTGCTACATTAATGCAAATCTAATGTTAATTTCCTGATGGTGAAAAATGAACTGAATCTAATCTCTTTAGATTAATTTGATTCCTGCTGCTTAGCTTAAATCTCTGCATTGATTGCTAATCTCTCGTTGGCTGTATAAAACACATGCTGCTTCTATTAGCTTGTTAGTAGTTTTAAAACAATAATACCTCAATGGAAGTACTACCTTATACTTATTTATACTTCATAAATCCAATCATAATTGGATTATTTTCTTTTTATCAGCCAAACAGTGTAGCAATCTTTCTTTAGCCAGACGACCAGCAGTGTGTAGCAACAGGTGGGGAGGGGCCAGCATTTCAGTACTCTATGCTGCACACAACAGTAGAAATTAGTTGCTGAAACTCCAGCATCTCTTTAAAAGCATGACAGTAAATTGTAGCGGTTTTGACACCATTTCTAAAAAAAACACATACAAAGAAAAATTTAACTTTTCAATCCTTAATATGTATTGATGCTGGTAGTAAAAAGTTTAAGGGGGTGGACCTTTAGGAGGACTGGATGCATTTCTTCAAGACTACTTTACTAGATTGCCTGAAAGTTTGGGTCCCTGGACGGCAAATAGGTGAATGAAGACTTTTGGGCGGCAGTTCATCTACAACATGTGTCGTATCAGATAAACTCTCCTAAAAGGAAATCTTAGGATCATTTTGGAAATCCAGTGCCTTTGATGTGCGTGCGTGCGTGCGTGCGTGCGTGCGTGTGTGTGTGTGTATGCCTACATATAAATACACATGTGTGAGTGTTTGAGGGCCCGGTTTCATATTACTGTCAGCTACAGTAAATTGTATGCAGCTTTGCCCCGTCAGAGCCATTCATCCAGATTTTTTGCAGCCTGCATTCCTAGACAGCCTCACAATGGACAGCAAAAACTTGAGAAGCCACTCTTCCCTTTTACATGCTCGGTGCGGCTGTGTCTCCGGCTTTTCACTGCACGAGCGTCATCCTCTGAGAGCGAAACAGAGAGCTCTGTGGGATGTGGGGAATGGAGGGAAAAGGGAGAGAAAGAGCAAACGGAGACGGCTGGAGTGAAAAAGGTGAAGAGCCTGCTGTTCCTTTGTCTCGCACCTGTTGCTAGGCCTCTCCTGCCCCCTGCCAGCCTGCCCTGCTTGCTAAAGGAACGCTGACGGACAAGTACAAAGCTTGCTCATTTCATCTCGTGCAGGCCCACATGTACAGTTGAAACCAGATACTTGCATATGATGTTTGGAGAGACGCATAACCTTTCTTTATCCTCCCTCCGTGGCTTAACATCAGACTAAACATTTCCCATTTTAGGGATCATGAAGGAGGAGTTCGATTTAATTCAGAGGTTAAAAATGAACTAAGAGTTCAGTCGTATTCAATAAGTTAGAGTATGCATTGAGAAGAGGCCCGTCTTTTATTTGTCTTGCTGTGATACGCCAGTCTTAAATATGTTTTCACTGACTGGAAAGCACAACAAAAATGAAGTTTTTCGAACCTCCACTCGTGTGTAATTTATTTAATGTGCTTGACTTGGTGATAAAGCTTTGGAAATCAATAGATTTTTAAAAAAAATATTTTGATTTGTTGAATGAGTCTGCCTTTTACTTAATTTGAGAAAACCCAGATGATGATGTCATCACTTTGTAAACATCTTATTGGTTAATTCCAAATAATTGTTTTAAATTAAGGCGTACCTGTGGATATATATATGTCAAGCCCACATCTCGACACACAAAACACAAATAAAGAAATTAATAATTTTGGACCTCTATAAGTCTTGTTTAGCTATGAGTTCAATTTCCTCTGAAGGTTCCACATTCTTATTTTTAGATAATTATATCCAAGTAAAAACAGTTCGGGAATGTTCAGCCACGATACTTTTCAGGGAGGAGACGGGTTGTGTCTCAGACGATCTTTTATGAAATGTTCCAAATCATTATAAAAGCCAAATATTGCAACTAAGTAGACTGATTATATTGGCCATTTCTACATTTAGTTGAAAATGAGAAACATTCTTCCATCAGTGAAGTACAGAGGTGGCACCATCATGGTGGGGGTGGGTGGGTGTTTTGCCGCGGGAGGAACTGGTTCACTTCATAGATGGCTACATGAAAAAAGAAAATGTTGAAGCAATATCCTCAAATCATCAGGCAGGAAACTGGAGCTTGACCGCAAGTGGGTGTTTAAAATGGACAATGAGTCTGATCATATCAGCAGATTAGTTACAAACTGCTTTGACCGTCACCCTCAATATTTTGATTTTTATGATTATTTATGTAAAATATACTTTTTTGATCTCTGTATCATCCTGTAATGTTATAGACGGCGCCTAAACGCTTGATCCCACAAAGCGCCGCCTTTTGCATGACGCTCTTCCTCGGAGCTGCAAGCTTCTGCCTCATAGAGCCCTCCTTCCCCCATGACTCTCCCATTCAACTCCTCCAGACTAGCGTCAGCAGCAATTGGCAAACAACTGGTGGGACTGCAAGTCTGCTGAGCTTATCGTATGAACCACTTTGTAGTCCAGCGGTCCTCAGGATGGTTGTAAATGGCATAATTAGAAGCATTGTGGCAAAGAGTAGGAGCTTATTGAGACAGGCCCAATTTCAAGATGTCAAATTATGTAGTAAAATGTTTTGTTATATATTTACAGCATTTTTATTACAACCAAAGGTAACTTGATTGTGCTATAGAAATGGCACTGTGTGCCAGGAAAATGCATGGTACTGCCCCTTTAAGGACAACAGAGTCAATGTGTTAGAGTCAACATGACATAACCCTGATATCAGTCCCACAGAAAATTTCGTGGGCAGAGCTGAAAAGACTCAGTTACACCTGTTCTTTTGAAGTTTCTTTACACTACTGGGAGAGGCTTGTCAAAGCATCTAAACCAATCCGTAAAGACTAAAAATCAATACTACCAAAATACCAGGGATCCAAATGTAAACATTTTCATTTAAAGAACGTTGAGCTTTGGCAATTTAGCAAAAAGAAATCCTCTTGGTACTCTTCACTGACCAGGAAAAGTTCAGTCTTAACGTTGGACAGTGAAGGGAATCGTTCTCCTTATGCATTCATTGTGTGGATGGGAGCACCAAAAATATTTAAAGGTGATGACAGACGATCCGGTCTCCCTAAACATCTGGTGAACAGTTCTGCCGTATCAAACCCTGAAGAAACAACTTTGTTTTAAACCCTCATCTGCTAAACATCCTAATCCTTTACATTAGCGCTTTAATCTTTTATTTGGTGCAACTCCCTTTTATGTGTTTGCTCTGGTCACGTTGGCATAAACACTGCACATGGCTGTGAATTATGAATCGTATTTCTGTCTTTCTTTGGTGTCCTCTGCCGTCCAGACGTGTTACATCTGCGAGGACCACGGGAGGGAGAGCAAGGCGGCCTGTGGAGCCTGCATGACCTGCAACAGGCAGGGCTGCAGACAGGCTTTTCACGTCACCTGGTGAGTGATGAGCATCGTCATCATGTTTGCGTTTGATGTTCGGCGTCTGGTGGGGTTCTATGAAAGGAAATGACAAAAGGCGTAGACAAAACATCAAATATTTTGATGCTTTAAAATAGTGATTCTCCTTCTCTCCTGCAGTACCGCATTCATTCTTTTGAATACGTTGTGTACTTTTTCTTGTAGCTCAGTCGCTTACAGTGCGTTCAATTAATGTTAACTGAGGACTTAATTGAACAGCCTTAAATTTAATACTGGAATACAATAGTTAACATTATTTCCCATTTCAGAAGAGGCTCTGGCTATCTGCTTTGCAGTCTGACTGTACCCCTGTATTTGATTTGAACTGTTATTTCTCCTTTGCTTTAAATTCAGCGACGAAACCTAGAAATGCAACAGTCGGGGGAGCTTGTACCCATTTTATGATCAGCAAAAGCCTGACAGACGTCTGATCTGCAGATGACGATTTCAGCTGATGACAAGTTTTCTTGAAGAGGAGTAAATGGCATCAATTTGTTGTTTTGTTTTTGTCTAAATTGAAGATCTGTCTTGAAATAGTTAAATCAATTTAAAAAAAAAGATCAACAAGGGATGAGGTTGGAGAGCTTTCTGTTTGCATCTTTGGAAATCTACAATTACTACAAGCGTCTCAAGACGTTTTGCTGGTGACTTGCAATTGTCTAGTTTTCATATTCATCTGCTCTGACAAAACCAAACAAACCTTTTTCCAGTTAAACTCACCACTCTTTAGTGGCACCAAATTACATTGATGGCAACTCTGCTTGGTATTGAAGTTGTTACTAAGTGAAGAAGATTCAAAGTTTGCTATTGTTTGTGTAAATTAAGTAGCTTATCTATAAAGCGCCTTTCACAGACACAAAGCGTTGTACAGCATGCCATAATTAATGAATGATAAGCCGCTACTTTGTTCACATGCTTTGAAAACTGCGACGCGGCTAATATACGGCTTTCTATGAACGGGTTTCAAAAGACCGTTCTGCTGCACGAGGAAGAGGACGACACAACTTCAAGACGACTGCAGGGTTATTGAGATTGACGACAAAAGAGAGACTGAAGAAGTGTATGCGACGCCGGGGATGCCTGCAGGATATTATTTAAACCGTCACCTCACCTGACCCACATGAACACAACCACATCCCCAACACGCATGATATGTGTGGCACACAAAACCAAAGCACCTGACCCACACACAAATACATATGCACGCGATGCACATGGCACACAGAAACGGCGACGTCACACAGTTCCTGACCCATAATATGCCACACGAGGCTCATGGCATACAAGGAAAAAGCGTCTGACCCACACGAGGCGCAACGCACGCACAATGCGGCGCATCCACACACAAATGTGTATGTGCCCCACGTGATCTGTTTGTCATGAATTACACAGAATAATAAAAAAAGGAAAACGAAATCTTTTGTGTTTGCATTCGCAAACAAACAGTCAAAACAGATAAGACTGGTGTATTCTGGGAAACAAAATGCTGTCATCATCATGTTGGCTTTAGCTAGCTTGTTGTTTAACATTTACTTAATTCATTTAGTAAGTTAACATTAGCTTTTGGGTCAAAAGTAGATATAATATTGCCTCTACTCTTAATATAATCAGAATATATTTTGAAAAATGTATTTTATTTTTCTACTTCTATATGTGTGAGAGAGCAGTCACTTTAAAATTGGGCTTTACTGAAGTTGTAAAACACAGAAAATGACGACAGACGTTATAAACTGTCTTGAGCTTCTTGTTTAGCATCTCTACCTCCAAGCCACATTTTTTATATGCATTACTTAAAAGTCTGTAGATCTTGCTATAACATTTCCAAAAGATTGTCAGCATGCCCAGTACACAGCATAGAGCAGTTTCTCTATACTATGTTCAGTCTTCCTGTTACCTGCTTACCATTCACTCCGTTTATAAGTAGCAGGCTGTATTAGCGGTCTTCTGTAGAAAATAGTCTTCTTTGAAATGGCTCCTCACACCTTTTTGTTTCTCTGACTTTATTTTAGGCATATCTCTGTTACCTTTAACATATAACTTTGAGTCTTCTTCCCTTCATACGAATTTACAAATAAAATGCTGATATTTTGGTTTTGTTCCAATGTGATGTGTCGGGCCATCCAGTTTGAGGGAGCAGCTAATTACTTGTGAACCCTCGATGACAAGTGAAGGCATAGGTGTAATGAGTTTTCCTTGTAGTCCAGATCTTAGTGCATGGACTCTTTCTCTAGCCACATAGTGCAGCCAGATCTCATAACGCAGCACGAAGCGAAGAGAAACCTTGTCTAAAGTTCTATCTTGAAGATCATCAAACATGCAAATTTAACTCAAGTACCAGCATCAACATAACATGTTATTGAAATGAATGACGGTCAAGTGCATTTATCTTGTTTTGAATGTTCTTAATTAAGAGACCAAATGTTGACTGGGTTGTGAAGAAATCCGGAATCAACTTGAACTCATTCGGTCATGACTGATCTCTCGGGCTCAACTGTGTTGTCTGGTTTGTGTAGAAGCTTGACTCTGACCTATGACCCTGTGCTATACTTTGCTCAGTGCTCAGATGGCTGGTCTGCTGTGTGAGGAAGAAGGCCCAGAAGCCGACAACGTTAAATACTGTGGTTACTGCAAGCATCACTACAACAAAATGGTACAAAGAAAATCATTGTTTGTGGATATAGCCTACTTTTCCAAGAGATTTGTGTTGCTTCTTTTTTGTCATTATTGTGATTTTTTTAATATATACAATGAAGGAAAAGTTGAATTTTTTTTTCTTTTTTTTACAGCAGAAGAAGTTGCGCTCAAGCGAAAATGCTAGTAGCTCCTTCAGTCATCCCAGGGGGCGCTCCAGTTCTCCATCGCAGGAAAAACATCACCACCATAAACAGAGGAAGGTAAACAACTCTTTGGTCTGATTTAGTTTGAGTAACTTGGTATTTACTAACCACCTGCAATATCTCTCTCCTCAGTTTAAAGTCACTTTGTTTTTTTCCCCTCTACTCTTTGACAGAGATGGATTGAAACAACTTAAGTGAAACTTTTGCTACAAAAATAGTGAGGCCAGTCGGTAATTAATGCCAATCAGTGAGATCAATAATTAAGAATCTATATAGATTATTGAAAAAGACGCAAAACAAAGCAGGAGAAGGAATGTTTTCAATCAGTTTATTTATGTAGAGCCTGATCAGTGGAGAGAAACGCTTTCCCTTTCGCAGAAATAAATCTAACATTTGAAATCAACGTGCTAGAAAATATTTCCAAGATGAAACGGATCGTTGAGTTTGGTCTGGAAGAACTTTAAATGTGAGGGAATGAATTTTCAATTTAATCCTGAATTTACAGGGAGGTAAAAATGAAAGAAATATTTCTTTAAATCTCCGTCAACCGTGAAGTTGACAGACGTTTGTTTTGTACACATGCTGACCGTTCTACACCCGGTGTGTGTGTGTGTGTGTTTGTGCGTGTTTTAGAGTCATAAAGACAAGATTCGTCAGAAAGAGCGGCACAAGAAGTCTTCAGACAGCCTGAGCTCCTCCATAACAACAAGCAGTATAGAAAAGGTACAAACAGCCGAACCACAGACGCGCCGGTCACATTAGTTACATTAGAGACGTGATGCAAGTTGACACAATTTCTTCCATCAGTATTAAGGTTTTTTGACACACTTTGGTCAGAATGCAGTAGCATCGCATTACCGTCATATGATGACGTGATGAAAGTTCTTTGTCGATTTATAGAGTTGCGTAAATGCATTAACTGATAAAAAAAAAAAAATGCATTTACTACTAAAGCAAAAACTACAGCTAAAACAGATTGATATGTCACCCAGAAAGAGCATGATAGCCATTATTAAAGACAGCCATCATTCATAAAACACGTTAAACATTCTCCTGTCGTTTTGGATGTGCATGGATAGATATCTTCAACACATCACAGCAGCAAAGACGGCGAAGGGAAGCCGAAGAAGCTGAGCTCCCACAGTCACGGTCATCGGAGTAAGAAGACGGGGAGCACCGGAAAAAGCTGTTCCTCCTCCTCCTGCTCCTCCAGCCCGTTCAACACCGGTACCGCCTGCGGCACTTCTGTCACGGCGAAAAGTCGTTCCGAGTGTTTGTGTCTGACTGCTTTTGCGTCTTCCTGCAGGCGGATCCCTGTCGGCCACTCAGGATTTCCATCAGTTCTCATCGTCCTCCCGCTTGGAGCGCGAGCACGACCGCGGAGGCGACGACCACAACGGAGAGAAACGCAAGGAGCGCCACAGGAGGTCTGCGGTGCAGGAGGAGGAGGAGGAAGACGAAGAGGAAGAGAAAGATGGCAAAGATGAAGAGGAGGAGGAAGAAGAAGAGGAGGAAGACTGTAAATACCAAAAGCCCCCCGCGTTGACCCCGGCCGATTGTCCCCTCGCAGGGTCTCAAAGCCACGAGCGGACGGAGAGCAACTCGAGCCCCTTCGAGAACAAAGTCACCATCTCCACCTTTGGCTCCATCATGCGCATCACTTCCTCGTCGGGGTTGGGCAGCACCTGCAAAATCCGCAAAATTTCCTCCTCGAGCGACTACAAGCCCTCCAAATCCCTCTCAAAGCCGCCTCAGGTCAGCGCGCCTCCCGTCCTGGAGGACGTCAGCCTGAAGGACAAGATCGCGCCCCCGCCGCTGCCCCGAGAACGGAGGCACCATAGCAACAAGAAGAGCCGCCACGGCCCGGGGCGCCCGCGTGGGAGCAAGAACCGAGAGCGGAGGGATGAGGACCATCACCACCACCATGCGGACGCCCCAGCGCCGCCGCCCCCAGCCTTGAGTTCCTCTCTCTACCAGAGCCCATCATCATCGTCGTCGTTGTCCCACCCTGCTTTCCCTTCCACGCTGCCTCCCACCTCCTCTTCCTCCTCTACAACCTCTTCCTCCTCTGCTAGGAGTTTTTCTGCAGGTCGCAGCAACTCTTTGCTCGGCTCCGGTGAGTCTGAGTGGGTGGGCGTGTGTGGTAGCCCTCTAACATCCTGTGTGTGTGTGTGTGTGTGTGCGTGTGCGTGTGCGTGTGTGTGTGTGTGCATTGCTATTTGTTTAAACTCTGCTGCATTCATTTTCAAGCTCTAAATTGACTCTAAATTGTCGAAGTTTTTTTATGACACCCATCAGCTTATCTGAGAATCATGACCTCAGAGATACAGAGGAAGTGAAAAGCCATCCAGGATCAACAGATTTGGCCTCGTGACACTGCTCTTATATTTTGTAAATCTGCTTCATAGAACTGTTGAATCTGTGTGAGGCAGAGATATTGTCCTAGATATGGTTTGCTGTGTGAGCTGCACATTTCCTGGCCTACTTTCCGACTCAGCCTCTCGGGTGCCTTACGTGTTTTTTGAGCTTCACAACTTGCCACAAGAGAAGAAAAACCCCTTAGGGTTTTTTTTTTCTTTTTCTTTCCTCCTAGGCTTTTGAATTTGATTCCTTTTTCTCCGTCCTCACTCAGGTATCTACTCCAGTCTCAAGGATCCTCTCACGCTTGGTGGCGGAGTCTGCAGCACGCCTCTCTCCCTGAGTGGAGGAGTGTGCAGCACCTCCTTGTCCCTGGGAGGAGCGATGTGTAGCACCCCTCTCTCCTCAGGACTGCTTTCATCTCACGGCTCCTCGCTCTCTCTTCCGTCTGTCAGCGCTGTTTCGAACACGCAGGTACGTCAGAGAAGATTCACTCAGACACCGTCAGGAAACTCGAGTCATTGTCATTTCTAATCAGGAAAGAGAAACTTCGGTTGATCAAAGTGCTGCACAAGCCTGAAAGAAAACAGATTCCAGCTTCCCGCTGGCACACGTTGATGTGCCCCCAAGTTGCCTGCACATCAGTAAATAATCGTGTGCATGTGGATGCGATGTGATCAGTACGGCTAGAAAATATGTAAATAAATTCAGCATTTCATTTAATCTCGGCAGCTGTTCTGTGAAGACCTCAAAGGTCTGTTAGAGTGCTTCACACACACAGCACATATGATTTCAATTGATGGCTGATTAACAGGCTTTTGCTGAATTGCAATCATCTGAACGGGGTGTGTTGAAGCAGGGAAACATCTAAAACAGTGTTTCTCATCTCTTGTCCTCACCCCCCCACCCCCTGCTCTGCATGTTTTAGATGTGCCTCTATTCCAGAACAGCTGATTCAAATGATTGCATGACCATCAAGTGCTGCAGAAGCCTGTTAATCACCCAGAGATACAATTCAGGTGTGTGGCAGAAGGGAAATGCCTAAAACATGCAGGACAGGGTGCGGTGAGGACCGGGGTTGGGAGACGCAGCGCTAGAGAACATTAGCGAACAAACAATGTCATAAAAACTGAGAACTAAGGATACCTGGCGAAACAGACACTCGGTAATCCATCGTCGGTTTCACAAGCGGAGCGCAGTTCTGCTCAGTTATTATTGGGATTTTCTACGTTGTTCAGGAATCGGTAGAATTTCCCCTTTTTGAAACTTTTATGTGTCATTTTAGAAATTTAAATCTAATTTTGGCCAGATCAATTTTTCACAGATGCGCATTTCTTTTTTTCATCATTTTTTATAGATTTTGGTTATAAATATATTACAAAATAAGCAAGTTACATGAGATTTACATTAAATAAGCTAAAGTAAACAAATGTAAATAATAAAATAATAGAGAGCAAATAAATAGCACCCATTACAGAAAAACAAAACAAAAATAAACAAAAAAAACTGAGCACTAATCATTTTCTTAATTAATTTCCTTCATAATGCTCAGAAACTCAGTCATCGTTGAGCACATTTCTTCAAAATTGACTCCCTTTCCTCTGAAGGTATAAGCTTGTCGTTCCAGTTCAACAAAAGGTGCCGCCTCCTTCACCCACATATGATTTCCATTTTCCTCTGGTACATAGATATGAACCGCCTGACCTCAACGTGGGTTCTGAGTACCAACGGAGGCTTTCTGCCTGCCTGCCTGCCTGTCTGACGTTGATCTTTGTCCCTCAGGTCCATTCCAGCTCCAGCGCCTCCTACAGTCTGAACTCCTCTCAGCCTTTCGCCAGCTGTCTCTCCACAGCCTCGACACTGCCGCCACTACTGAGCCAAGGCCAGACCTCATTGCCAGGTGACAACAAGCGTATTTAATTTTCTCCTGCAAAAATACTCTTACATTTCACCGGTAACAACTCTGCGTCTAATTATTCAAATTTAAACGCAGCAAAGTTTTCAGTCAACCCGTCGTCCTGTTAGTAATTTATCTGTTCTGGTTGTCAGAGTCCGACATCGATGACTGCCGCTTCCAGTGTCAGGGAAACTCGCCGAGAGAGAGTCTTTCCTCACAGTACGGCTTTGCTCTTTTATCTGTGTTTTTTTTTTTGGCTTTTTAAATACATAAATATTAATCGAGGTCAGTACAAAGAACCATAAAAGGCCTAAAAATGTGATAATAAAGTAAATAAATTAGTCATTAAATACCTTTTTACAGGTCAAAATATAAATATTTTTGTAAATAAGAAAAATACATCTATATATAATAATACTTACTTTTACATACTTTGGTAAATAATGAAATGATCACTACTAGTAATACATTTTTAGCTATTCATTTTAGTTTTAAACTTTTATTGTTGACTTCTGATTGGTTACCCAGATTATAGAGTTAATATTTTTATTTTTTTGGAACCAGCATATTTTATTAAATTACCAGCTTATAATATATTTATTGTGCATTTTATTACCGCTGAAAATTATTATTATTTTTTTGTACTTAACAATTTAATATTTTACTTAGTAGTCGAGTTGATTATACAGTACATATAAACAATATATATGTTTTTTAACTGCAGTTTGCTCATTGTCGCTCGTTGGAAAATAAGAGCTGGATCACTAACGAGGAGTTAAAATGAAAGCTGACCCAAACCCAGAGTCTAACCGGTTTTGTCCTCGTCCCTCTGCAGGTCTCCCATGAGCTGTCTACCTCTCCTGTTTGACCAGAGAGACGGACTGGGCTCTGGAGTCAGAGCCCGTCCTGAGAACGTTCCCCCTGCAAGCTCCCACATTGAGCTCCTGCTGGAGAAACACGGAAACGGAGAGATGGGGGTCAACAGTGAGTAGTCAGAAGGCTGCAGTGGCTTCGTTTTGCTCTCAGTCTCGATCGGTTAAATTTAAACAATGCTTAGTGGTTTTGTTTATTGTGGGAACAAAGTGTGTAACGATCCTGCTGACTCACTCCTTTGAGTTTAGGAACCACTTTATGACCAACTGATTCCGCGCTAAAAACCATTCGTTGCTTGCTAAGCTGGTTTCCCTTGAGTAATAGACCTCAATTAGGTGCAGATCATTTGCCTCTTTGGTATTTTGAAATTTTGCAGTTTTGGCCTCTTTGTCTCCAGCTTCTTTGGTTACAAAAAGTTGTCTGTCACACATTTTAAACCAAGTATTCATCCTTGGGAATCAGAACCGTCTCTCTCCTGAACAGATGTGGCCTCTGGACTTTTCCATACTGTTTTTACTTACATATCATAGTTTTTAAGAGACAAATATGGCACCTTAAGGCATCCGAAGATTGTAACCAAGGACTTGTGGTTCTCTCCCTGAAATCTTGCCTGATCAAATGTTGTGAATTATCTTATAAGACGATTACAAAGCCTTGACGTAATCATCTGGGGTTATCCCACATTGTTAAATTGCATTGTGATGTTGGTGTATGTGAACCTCTGACTTTGAAGAATATAATAAAAAATTCCCTTTTTTTTATTCTAACATTTAAATAATTTTGCTTACTGACCTGAAATGGGAACAACCAAATTTATTGTCCAACAGTGTGAAAAATCTGATTTCAACTATAAATGCTTGAAAACTCAATATCTGTGCAGTGGATAGGTCATAGGTCAACATTACATTTGTCTAATTGTGCTTTGAGCACTTCGGTCTCCATTTTTCTTGACAGCAACAGACGATCTGTCCAGACGTGAGTTTCTGTAATTTAACCTTGATATTTTGTTGGTCCAGAAAGGAAAGAAAAAAAAAAAACATGTTGTGACACCAACTAAAATGTGCCAGCTTCTTCATTTATTTTCTAAACACGTCTGACTCAGCACATAAAGCTTCACTCTTCAGTAAAGTTTGTTTTGCTTCTGCTGGCAGCGTTTTTATGTGGATCTTTTTCAGTAACGTGCAGGGCTGTTTCTAAGCAGACGGTGCAGATCTGGTTGGATAAATACATACAGATGGGTATCTGCAGCTCCCAATATAACCTGTCATTGTAAAGTGAAGATTGAAAGGAAAAACCTTGACTTCTTTTATTTAAAAAAAATAAAAAGATCTGTATGACCTAAAACACAGTTTTGCAAGCCTTATGCTTGAAAGCTGTGGAGAATTATGGCTCACCTGGTAAAAATAAACTGTCCACTATTCTGACCGCGGAAAAAACACTGGCCAGTTAACTGATCACCCTCGTTAACCTTTCTTCTCTCTGGAAATCGCCCATCACTGACAGTTTCTTGCGACATTCGCGCTCTCTCTTTCAGTTGTGGAGATGTTGAAGTCGCTGCACTCGCTGCAGCAGGAGAACCAGCGCCTCCAGGACCAGATCCTCAGCTTGACGGCGAAGAGGGAGCGGCTGCAGCTGCTCAACACTGAGCTGGCGGTGCCTTTCCAGCCCCACATCCACACCGGGCCGGGCCTGCACTCGTCCTTGCAGCTCAGCTTTCTGTCGTCTTCTCAAGGTTAGGTTCTTCGTCTCTTGGCGCCCTCGGGATTCTGTCCCCTCGTCGTGCCACGGAGCCTTCCCACACTCCCACTTCCGTTTAGCAGCACCAGAATGTTAATGTGATTAAGCTTGAAGAGAGACGGAGTCGTTCTAACATAGTCGTTTGCTGTGGTTTTACTGAACGTAATAGATTGTGATGAACGTAGAAATTGTAGTTTTTACCCTGTGAATATTCCTCTCATTTCCTTAGACCCCCTGAGCACCAATAAGAGTCCCCTCTCCAAAAGCTGCTTCCTGAATGACACCTCCTTTGTTACCTCATCAGAGGTGAGAAACTTCTCCTCCTCCTTCACAGGGCCGGGCAGCGTGGCTGAAAAACGAGTCACAATTTCGTACCAGTTGATATCGATTATTACTGGGTTTTTTTTTTTGTGCGTTTTAAATGGCTGAAATAATGCCAAACTGGTAATGTGACCTTTCCTGCTTTATCCACAGTTTCCTCTCCTGTTGTTGCACTCATCTTCTCCACACAGTTCCTTTTACTGCTAAGCAGTTATGAGGCGTAGTGGTAAAACATGAAACTGCTGCTTCGCAACTTACTCAACAGTTTATTGACTAACAACCCGTTGATCACTAGTCAACAGTGAGTGAATGAGTTAGTTGTTGCCACCCACTTTGCTCAGCTAGCCATGAGAGGCTGACCGACTAAAGTCTTTCCTCTGCCTACATCCCCCAGAATGCTGTGCACTTCTGGATCAGAGTTCAGTGAAATTATTGAAAATTCTATTGGACCCATTACCTGTTGATATCGATCACCTTTCTATTGCGATATCACCAAACACTCAGGCAGCGTTATCACTATCAAATCTCTTTAGGAGAATAATTTCTACTGTCTTGTTTATTTTATGATAAAAGGAAATGTGCAGTAAACGGCTAAAAGTCGAGTTTTTGTGTTTTTCACCCAGGAGCTCCACTCTAATAGTCCGTCCCGCAGCAGTTCGTCGCTCTCCTTCCAGGGTACCCCGCCTCCTCAACAGAGTCCCGCCTCCTTCGGCCAGCCCCTGCTGAACGGTTTGAACCGAGGGCCCAGCGACGCTTTGGGGGGCATCAGTCAGTCCGGCGCCTCCGCTCTGCCGGTGGGCGGGCTCATCGCGTCCATCGCAGGGAGCCCGCAGCTGAACATGAACGGTGTCCTGGGCGGTCTGAACGGCGTGATCCAGTCTCCGGCGCAGAGCGCTCAGCAGCCGTCGCTGCCCGCCCTGCGCCCCCAGCCGCCTCCCCTCAACGCCCAGGCGCTGGCCCAGGGGTTCCAGCTTCCCAAGAACGCGAGCCCGTATGTAGCCGCTTCGCTTCCATTTGTTGTTGTTGTTGTTGTTAGAGACGCACTGACCCACGAGATGAGCTTTAATTCGTTGTAGACCACTTTGATAAACCGAGGGCCATGTCATGCGAAAGTATTCACACTCCTTGATCGTTGCGTATTTTGTTACGTTATGACCATAACCTTCGATGTACGTTATTGGGGTTTTGTGTGATGGAACATCAACTATTGCATAAACAGGAAGAAAAAAAAGAATAAATTGTTTTCAACATTTTTGTCCCAAATAATAGTTTGAACTGTGGTCTTCAAAATGCTAGCTTTTTTGTTTACGGCAGCAGATGCTCATATCTGACACAAATGACATTGACCGAAATGTTAAAGATGAGAAAGAGAGGAAAGAAGAAAATGGGCGCGTATCACCAACTGATATTACCAATGCAAAATTTAATAGTAAAGTTGCCAGCAGAAGACTTTCTAATGGTGCGTTCACACCAAAAGCATTTTGGTTTGCATTCGAAGTCTATGTGGAGGCGCGTCTAGGGCCGTTGCGGCTCGCTTCGAGCATCTGGTGCGGCAAGATTTGAACCGTTTGAAGCGTTTGGAGGGTCCGAAGCGTCAAGAGCGTCCAATGGAAGACAACGGCTAGAGCCGTCGTGTATGACACGCCCTCAACGCACCTCCACATAGACTTTGAATGCAAATCAGATGCGCGAAACGCTAGGTGTAGCGCAAAATGCCAAGCGTCTCCATTCATAGTGCACACACGTCGAATTTGAAGCGTCGAACGCACCGTCATATTGTGCAGCCGGGTAGACAATATTACGCGGCTACTTCCAATTCACAGAGATGCACCTTACGTAGCTCTATCATGTCGACTCTCAGTAAAAATACATTGAGCTTTATGGGGTTTTAAATATTACGAAATGTGGAAAAGTGAACCTATTTGCAAGGCGCTGCACACTTGAACTCCTTGATCTTTGTTTTGGTTTTAACAAAAACCAGTGCTACACTTTATCCTTCAACCAGAGACATTATTGCCTGCTCTGTGAGCTGACTTGGTGTTTTACGTTTGTTCCAGGTCTTCTTTTCTGTCTGAGCAGCAGAAGCAGCTCTTCCTTGAGCAGCAGCAGCAGCTCCAGCAGTTCCTCGTCTCGCAGAACTTCACATCGGTAGTGGCACTGTTCTTATCACTTCATCTCGTACGTCTTGATCGTGTGCATGCAGTCAGACTCGTTAAAAAGAGAAACCGCGTCTCTTCTTGCAGCCTGAGAAAGTGTAGTTGCCTTCATCTCTTCAAAAACCAGGTCTGCTAGGTACAACAGGAAGGGATGGCATTTAATACGCTGGTTCACTTAGCAGACAAAGTCAGATGTCACTCTATAATTTGTTTCATATGTAGAAATATTTGTGTTCATCAGTGTAATCTCAATGATTACTTTTTTTTATTTTGTTAGTGACTTTCATGCCTATAATTATTATTAGTTATTACTATCTATTTCTTATTGTAAAAAAAAAATTACTGTCTTTATCCCTGTTGGTGTTGCTATTATGATGATTACAATTATTACCAATATGAATATGATGGTTAAAACAGTTTAACTACTATTGTGGCCCTAACAAATGGTCACACATCTAAATAGAGCTCACATAATCCCAGTTTACAGAATCCACTTTATTTAGTTTCTGTCTTTAAATGTGGGTTGATTGCAGCACGAGTTGTACACTGAACATGTTGAGGTTGCTTAGTGAAAACGCCAAGTGCTAAGCGAAGCTGCCTCCTCCCCATATGGAGAGCTTCTTCCACCAAAGTGATGCAGCAATGCTTATTTGACTTGCAAACTGCTGAAAGTCTGCTGGGGTTTCAACCAGTCATGCGCTTTGACACTCTCTAATTATAGAAACCAGTTTGTTTCCTGTTTGACTGTGAAGCTGAGTAGTTGTCACGATAAGGGGACTGAAGATTTCTTATTTCTGTTCTGTTACAAAAACAGGTAAAGATATGAATTTCAAGGTTTGTTGCAGTGCATCTTGGAGCAAGACGTCTCAAACTCCTCCAGCCTCGCAGGATTCAGAGCAAAGTGATGAATCTGTAGCTCTAAATCTTGTTCACCTCCGTTGAGCTGGTTGCATGCCTCCCTGCAGTTTAACGCTCTCTCCCTCTCTTTGCTTTTCAAACGTGGCTGCTGACCATTGAAACGGGAGTTTTGTTTGTTTGCTTTTAGCTCTGATCACAGATTAGTTAAGCCACAGCGCTCTCCTCCTCCTCCTCCTCCAGGAGCAGCAGGCGGTGGTGTGCCAGATGCTGCAGCAGCAGAGACAGAGGGAGCTGCAGCGCCTCACGCTGACGGGAGCGCTCAACTCAACCCCTAACTCGCCCTTGATCTCCCAGTCGCCCAACCTGTTGTCATCGGCAACCGCGTCTCCCCTACAGGGGAGCCAGGCAGGGGGTCTCTTTGGTCTGCAGGACAATGTGCTCCACAAACCTGGGGTGAGTGTTGCTGCAGGATTTCACAGCGTGCCGAATCCATCGAGGTTCGAGCCAACAAGCCGTGATTCTGATTTTTCCTCCAGAGGATGAAAACTCTGGCTGCTGCAACGAGTCAATATGATCAAACCTTTCTGAAAGAAAACGGGCGTATTCTTTCATCTTCTTCTGACATTTGAATGTTTGTGCTGTTCTTTTTGAGGTTTTTTTTTTTTTTTTTTTTAAGCCGCAGTGATGCACAAATATCCTTGTTGTCTGACCTTTCTGAAATAGAGTAATATCTTTTCTATAATTAGATGTATCTTCCAACATCAATCAGGGTTTCTACAGAGCCTGAATTAGAATTTGATGTTGGTTTCCTATTTCAGGTTAAGAGAGAAAAAAAAGAAGAGAATAGAAGAATTAGTTTTTCCAGACTTTATTCCTTATCACCTTGTCTGCATGTTTTCTCTTACCTCCGTTTTTATTTTTTCTCACTCTTGTAAATGTTTTACTTTAATTCTTAAGCCTAAATATACAAATAAATTGAATTATGGTTCACATTAAAGCAAATATATTGCATATATTAACAAAACAAACTTTTATACACTGGTACTTTTACAAGTCCAAAAGATTTGCCAAATGTGATTCTACATAAAAATGATTCAAGGTTACAGAATACAAATCCACTAAATACTTCAAAAAAATAAGAATCATGCATTTCATTTGTTTCCACGTTATGATCACGGGTTATGTTTTGTCTGTCACCAGCCAAAATCCCAATAAAATATGGTAACGTTTCTGGTTTTAATGTGATCAACAGTATTAAATAAATAAGACATTCTAAATAATTCTTGCTATTTAATTACATTCTGACATTTTTTTTACCCCCCAGACAGCGGGAGAGAAGGCAGGAGACAAGAACGGCTGAAGTGTTTTTTTCCCCCCGCTGCTTCCTGTCCAGTTCGGATGACGACGTCCCGTCAGAATCGCCTGTTTCTGTGAAGTTCTGGGCTCTCGAGTCTCTCCCTCCTCCGTCATCTTCGTCTGACAAACTTCTATGAATGTAAAACGTGACATTAAGGTGAAGTTTTTTATTTGTGTGTGTGTTTTGAAGCTCTTAATATTAGAGGTCCATCTTATGGTTTTTATCATTGTCATTTAGGCAGCTTTCAGAGAGCATGACTACAGTGGTCTCTTCTTTAAATTGCACTATTTTGTTAGCTTGACCAATGGGGGCTGCTTATGAAGCTCACCGCTGCAGGAGCTGGGTGGGCGTTTTTATTTTTGACGTTTGATATGAAGGTCAAGAGTTTGGCTCTGACTACTCGAGCACTGACATCTCCCTCCGCCGCGCAAAACCAGCGCTTCCAGTCGGTCCGCGAGGAAGCACTTCCGGCAACCTCCCGCTGTCTTCCTCGATATATTTCGTCTTCCCGTATGCGTTCACCCGGTTTCGTCCTCATCCTTTGAGCATTTCGGCCTCGCCCTGGCACTTAAGTATAAGATGTAGTCAAGTTGGTGTGTTGTTAGTGGCGTTTCCTCATTAAGCTAGTTATTACCTCAAACTTTCTGCCAGCTGTGCTCCGTTGTTTATTTCATGCCGAGTCATTACCGTAGCAGCCTTCAGTGGATAGGAATGACCACCAAAAAAAAAAAAAAAAACCAACAAAAAAACAAAACAAAAACGTGGCATTCACTCGATTTTAACGTTGAAAAACAAAAAAGCGTCACGCCGACAACATTGAGGGGCGTCTTGCTTTTTCGTTCCATCCCACGATGAGAGTTCCTTCCGTATTTTATACCCTTCCAGTTGCTGTCGAGATTAAACAGACGAAACCAAATTTTTTTGGAAAGGGAGTCATTGGTTTTCCCGAACGAGTGTGCGTGTTTAGTCATCCACAGACTCCCTTCTGAAGGATGCTCAGTGGGCCGCCGCGAACTGAAGAGGTTTATGACTTGTGAGTATTTTTGCACTCTTGTCCTGAAATTCTTTGTGTTACCTTCCCACATGGATAACTCTTAACTAGCTCTTCTTTTAGCAATACTGGATAGATAATGCCTTAATAAATGGGGTAGATTTACAGGGAGAGCCCGCGGCCCACAGGCTCACTCTGTCCTCTCTGTCTTTGATAGGTTTTGTTTCTATAACTCGGGCACATGGAGGCTTTTATCGTTTGTTTCCAAATGAACTTCTTAAACTCATTTATACTTTTGATAGCTGACTGAAGATTTCAACAGTGAAAACTTGTGAATAACCGTATGGTCAAGTGTCAAATCATTTTTCTATTGTGACTTTTGTGTTCACACGCAGAGCTCTTTAGTTTATTGTTGTGCTTCAGAAGACTGAGAAACGATAATTTGTAGCACACGTTGCAGTCATAGGAAAGAGTTGAACTCTTGTTATAGCAGTGTTTGATGCGTAATGTGACTGTTATCGGCACTGAGACGACAGCGAAACCCCGTCGTAGAGGCTGACCTTCCTCCACTCTTGATTCTTCGACCGTAGCCCGTTTGACTTGGTTTTACCTACACATCGATTTTCTCTAATTTACATCTCTCACTTGAGTTTCTGAGCTGTTTACTTTCTGTTCGCAAGTCTCCCAAACTGTCGGTGATGGGTTTGTTTCACAGATTCAAGCGTCTCCCTGGTTTGTGAGACAGTGCCTTGTGAAAAAAAAAAAATTCATTCCTCTTGAACTTTTATCAGATTGTCTGAAGCTACCAGAAACTTCTTAATTAGATTTTCTTCTTTTTTTTTGACAGAGCAACACAAAAGATGTGTGTCGGTGTAAATAGAAGATAAATAAGTAGTTATTTAATTCATAAAGTTATTTTGTATAAACCAGAAAACAGAAACTGGGATTAAATTACACACATCTGAACTGTTTACTAAGTAGGTGACTTTTAAAGTCTGTTTCATTGGATTAAATTTGGCATGTTAGACTAGATGGGATTGAGAACAATTCAAACGTTTTCAGTTTCTGTAAAACTGAGTGTTTTTTTGTTTGTTTTTTTTCCCACCTGACAATTATGTGCCCCCTTTGTGTTGGCCACCACCATTAAAAAAAATGGAATAAAATGCATTGAAGTTTGTGGTTGTAAGAAGTTTAAGGATCTGAATTATTCTTTTGCCAGGCATGTGTACTTGTAGCAGTGACAGAAGGTGAATGGTTGGTTATGTTTTATTAGTGTGACTGCAAGACGGAGGTTTGTCGTCGTCATGATTTTCCTCTCAGCCAAGAAAAAGTTCAGACTCAAAGAGTGGAGCAAAGGTTTGCTGAAGCGGTTTCTTTGTCATGTTGCACTGGGGCCCTGCGAGCCCAAATGTAAATTGTTTTTATGACATTTTTTTATTATTATTATTATTATTATTTTAATAATAACTTGTAAACTTTAATATGTTTGTGTAAAAACACGTTCATTCCTTTGAGGTTTGGGTAACAGACATATTCCATGTTATGAATGTCGTACTGTGTATCTTTTATGTATTGCAACATTTAAGCACCTGGCTCTGAATGAGACGTCAGCTATTAGGATATGGATTGCATGAAATGCAGCGATGTCTCTCAAATGTATAGCTAAATACCAAGTTATAACTATGCATCATTTAAAATGCATTGTTCCCATGAATTAATAGATTAAAAAAAAGACGATAAATGAAATGAACACTGAATTATAAGAAGGAAAGCACGTTGTCGTTGTACAGTGAATTTGTTTGACAGAACTGATCGAAACAAATTGACAATATTCAGATTTCAAAGCCCTGTAAAGTATTTTGATATTTTTGTGTGCAAAATTAAAAAAGACAACTTTTTTGTCAATAAATGTATTTTACTGAGTTGTTTCATGGTGCTTTCCGCCGTCTATTCTTTCGCTGCAATTTGCGTTGGTGTCCTCTTAAAACCCTGCTTTCTTTTTGGACTTGTAAAGGTACAAATGCAAGGCTATGAAAAGACTGGAAAAAGATTGTCAAACTGGGATATCTGATTGTTTTGTGTGTGTTCAATACTTTAGAGGAGGAGGAGCCTCACTATGACTGAAACCAAAAACAGGAAGCAGGTGGAACAACAACCTCGCCAGTGAAGTTCAAGAAACAACCACGTAAATGATTATCCTAAACACCTCGACTAAGTCTTGTTCTTCTGTAAGGCCTGGTGCGAATAAATCAGTGGGGATAATTTGATAAAGAAGGTACTTTACTCCTTACAATCCCCCTTCAGTGGGCGTACACCACAGATTAGAGCTGTCAATGAAATGAATGAGTCTGAGGAGGAAGAGGAGGAGCAGTGAGGCAGAGGCGGAGTCTCAGCCAAGTTCTGACCACAACTTCTACCGAGTAACCACCAGCTCTCTCTGTCTGCGTCTACAACAATAACAACACCACGAAAAGGCACATTCAGCAGCCCATCCGCATAAAAAATAAAAATATGAATGTAGCCGGGTTGATGTGCGCGTTGCGGACAAGATGCGTGCAGACCTTCCGACGACCTCCGCTGCTGCTTCCGCCTGTGTCCGTCTCCTCCTCCTTTTCCCCGGTGAGTTTGTCTGTTAAAGGTCTCTGCGAAGAGTTTCTGTGGCTCGCTGAGTCACAGCGGGTTTTTATTCACGTAATTTCTTGCAAAACGTCGAGTTTTGCTGCGAGCGTGCTGAGTCATGGCTGTGGGTGTTCATACAATGTTTGTTTTTCTCTAAAAAAAAAAAAAAAAAATCCAACCCGGCGCACCCTTGCTCACGTTTTCATTCTCCTTTACCGCTGCTGAAGATAAACACGTGAAGTGACTTTCAAGCTAATTAGCTTGAAACGTGTAGCGCCACGGCAGAATTGGTTTTATCTTGTGTTGTCGGTGAACAGCAGAGAGCTGCTCTGATTGATAAGACGCCATGAAAATCCATGTTTCTACGAAGAGATATTTCTGTTATTCTCCCTAAAACTTCTATTTGAATCAAAATATAAATGCATTGTTGATCCAACTAAAACAAGTGACTTAAAATGGGTGTTTTAAACTTCAAAAGAAGACGAGTCATGCAAAATTCACATTTTGCACGTTTTTGTCCTTTTGGATTTCTGCTGTCTATTTTTTTTTTTTAAAAGCGTTTAAAAATCCACCCTGTTGCATTTTGGCAGTAAGTTAATATTTTTTGGTGTCTGTAAAATGACACTTTCGAAAAAATTTTCGGAATGTAACATTCTCACCTAGCAGAGCCAGCAAAGCTCAGCCCGTTACTTAGCAACTTAAGCTCACCTCCAGGACATTTGGTCAGCTAGTTTTACCTCTGCCTGTACTCCTCCATTCCCCCACCATCATACCTCCTTCGCCGTGTCCAGAGATGCAGACATCATCTGTCAACTTGACAATAGGAGCTTAAAGTGTGAGCAGAACATGTGTTGTTTTGTCCTGCAGGTTCAGAGGTGCCTGCAGTCCACTCAGCCTGTCCCTGCTGCCCGGCTCCCTTACCGGGTGAAGCTGTCTGCCGGGAAACGCTACGCCTGGTGTGCTTGTGGTCACAGCAAGAAACAGGTGAGTGAGATGAATGCTGAACTCGGCTGCTTTTAGATTCATGTCACAGAAGTTCACATGTCTCCTGTCAAATAAGTCTATTCAGGGTTGATGATATATTAATGGGAGGAGGCTTACAAAGAGCTCTGAATCAACAAAGAACGCACTGTTGCACCTCTTAAGACCAAACAAAGTCCTGATGTCACTAACACTCAGGCTGAGACTTGAACTTTAGTCTCACAAAGACTTGAGCCTTGAGTCTTGAATAATTGTTATCTTATCTAATAAGGGTTTTGTATAAGCCTGCAGAGCTGACATTTTTGGCCCATTGGCAACTCTTAATGGTTTATAACAACTTGTTCATGTTTACCTGGAACTTTGTAAAACTGACCATTTTCCTCAGTTAAGCGAAAAACAAAATATACTGAAGTTTCCTCCCCTGGTGTTTAAAGTAGCATCAGACATTTCTGGTTCTTTAAGCATTTATGTTTAGACTTGACAACAAATAGTTATAGTTTTCTTCTGTTTCCCAGTTTATTCAGTTAAAAATTTCAATAACGTGTAAAACCTCAGCTCATCTATCATTACTGTGCAATAAAGTCACTAATAATTTTACCTCCATAAACTCGTTCAGCCTTGCTTACCTACAATTTGCTCTGTTAACTGCTGTACATTGATAATTGTAAATTTGCCTGTAATTTTACAGAAATACATTTTAAAGCTGACTTATTCGTACCAAATCAATCAGACTCAAAAACAAAGTTCCACATTCATTTATTTCTTAAATCTAGTCAAAGTAACATTGAGCTTGTTCAATGTAAGTGAAGATTGAAGTGCCTTGGCTTTATGTTGCAAAGTAACGATTAAATAAGTGAACATGTCTTTTTTTTTTTAATCCTGTTTTACAGCCTTTCTGCGACGGCACTCACAAAGCAAAAGCCCCAAGTATCTCACCTCTACTTTTCACTGCCGACAAAAACAAGACGGTGATGCTCTGTGCCTGTAAGCAAACCAAGAACTCCCCGTACTGCGACGGCTCGCACTTGAAAGTCATCTATAGGGATGTTGTAAAGTATGTCAAAGGCCTGTTTAAATGATCCAGGTCTTCATATCTTACCTGGCCACATTGTATTTTTGATAAAACACAAATGATGTTTGTACGTATTCAAACTTTTTTTTTTTGGCAACATAATATTGTTCATGAGCACTAAAAAAAAAGTCTTATTGTATTCATCAAATTGCAACTGTAGAAGTGTGAACCTGATTTCTGTAAGAGTTCAATAAAAACATTTTTATGAAACATTTGTAGAAAGTGTGAAAGGGTTTTATATGTATGCTTTGTACTCTGTATAACCCTATTTTTTTCTGTTTTCTAATTATAGTTAAAAGTTTCTGAGGACACAGTGTTTTGAAGAAGGATTAAATTAAAAAAACGATGGAGCTCCTGAGGAGGCATATTTAGAAGATTGCCAGTCAGCCAGCAAAGGGACTGAATAAAATAGTTTCCTTTGTGTTGTATATAATGCATAGCAGGTTAGACTCTCATAGTGGTCTAACAATTCTTTGAACGTTAATTTAAAAAAATATATATAGTAGTTCCTGCTCTTTTTCTTACACTCAACCAATTACAGCGTCCCCTGATTCTAATCTGTATACACAGGTATCAAGCCAAAGTTACATGGATTCCTATCCATATAATATTAAAAATAATTAGGCTATTCATTTGTTTTCTTCCGTTTAACTATTAATTATTGCGGTTCATCCTTAAAATATGTTTTGTTTGCATATGCCGGGGGCCTTTTTATTTTTTGCAAATGAAAAATGCATATTATATTTCTTTGAAACCATATATTTACATCATTAAATCGTAATCAGTGACACTCCACTTTCTTATTGGTTTAGCAGATGGCACGTGATTTTTCTAGAACGCTTCGCCTCCAATCAGGTCCAAGCTGTCGACCGGACGTTTGCTGGTTGCTGTTTTGATTTGGATTCCTTCATGGCAGATTGTCATTGTGGTGTGTGAGCCGAGCCTTTAGCTGTTGTTGATAACATGATCACCCTTTTTAATAAGTTACACTCCCGGTGGTTGACTTTCACCTTCAGACATCCGCGGACAGCAGCTACGGCGGCTCCCAAGGTAAGGTGACATTTCTGTTTCGCCTTTTGCGCATAAACACACTGTCGTCTGAAAAATGCTAAATATGAACTAAAATGCTTCCTGCCGTTGTCCAGGTAGACACCACCAAAGAATGAATCATGGTGATTTGTGTGCACCACGTTTTAGATTTATGACAAAGCCGGTTATTTGTTGAGTTTTACTAGTTTTGCAAATAATCCCAGTAGTTTAGGACCTTTTTCTAAGACGAGGTGGGTTTCAGTAGACAAAAATTGCCCTAAAGAGTATCTTTATTCAAAATATTACTAAAGTATGACTCATGGGGTATGGTGCTACAAAACTACTAGAGGTAAAAGTGTTAGTTTTACTGTTGTGGTTTTTTAAAAGTTATTTAAAGGTCAGTCTTTACCACCCACAACTGGCATGAGTCATATGGCCTCTATAAATTAACAGGAAATGATTGACGATGACTAAAATTAGAAAATCATGTAGAAAAGATTTGAAACAATCAGAACATAAACACTGATTTGGAGATTAATGAACTGACTCATAGATGTGTCACAGATGAATTTCAGCAACCAAGATGCACTGAAAAAAGTAAATGGGTAATCCAATTGTTTTTAATGTCTCAAGTGATTAAATTAAGTTTATTCAAGTAAATATTCTACATTTATTAACTTGTCATGTTAAACGCATGTAAATAAATTAAGTTTGACAAACCTTTAGATTATATGAAAGAAATTAACGTATTTGTTTTTAAGTTAGAGCTCCATTCTGTTTTATTCAGTGCGAGATAACAAAAATAACAAAAGAATTTTAAAAACTCAAACAAAAACAGTAATTGAAGAAAACATTTTTCTCCAGTTTTTCTGGAGATCATTTTTTTCTCATTTTAATTGTCACAAAAAGCTCATCAGTTTTTATCTACAAAATGTGCATGACAAGCTCTCATTTATGTTTCTAAATCAATGATCTCCACTTTAATTTATGCTAAAACTTAATGCTCAATTTTGTGTGTGTGTGTGTGTAACAGATACTGTTATTGTTCTTCATATTTTGTAAATTTTGAGTAATGTTGAATAAATCATTGTGAGCAAAAACATACACTTTGAAACAGTTACGGTCTGTACATACTCGATGTGGCCAGCACATTTCATATTTTTCAAAAACCTAAGCATGTAACCCCATATAAGTCTTCATAAGTGCCACGCAAAGTAAAATTTCTGACCAGTCACACAGTATTTCTCTGAATGCCACACAAGGAAAAAAGTTCTGCCCAGATGATGTGTAAAGAACTACTAAACAAGAGCTGCAGAAGGCTTGTTCTTGTAGTTCTGGGAGAGAGAGAACACATTTCTCTGTTCTTGTGGAGTTTGTAAAGCCCTCTACACATGAAGCTCAACCAGCATATAGAATATAATGTGGTTGATTATAATTACAAAGAACCTGTTTTTTTTTTTTTTTTTTTTTTACGATTGAATCATGAGGCCACAGGAGGCAAACGCCTTGCTGTCTTTTTAAGTGTTACCAGCAGAGGGTGCTATCTACAAAGTAAGTAATTTTGTAGGCTGAAAAAATGGGTCAAAAATAGTGGGGGGAAATATTGCATCTCACATAATAAGTAGGTGAAATAAATATTTTGTGTAACTGTATATGGATTATGTGGTACAAACCTTCCCTCTGTGGTAAAGAAAATAGTTTTTATTGTATAGTCAACCATTGGAGTGTGAACATGACATATATATATATATATATATATATATATATATATATATTTTTATTTTTTTTTTTCTCTAAATGAGTGTAGTCAAGCAGCGATTATTCTGGCAAATTAAAGGAGTTTTCACACGTCAGCAGTCACGTGTTTGTGTATTTTTCTGAATCTCCAGGTTAACCTGTCCACAGCCCCTCCAAAGCCCGTCATTCCATCTAAGAAGCCCATAAAGGTGGAGCTTGTTGGAGGAAAACGCTACTCATGGTGCACCTGTGGATACAGTAGGAAACAGGTGAGAAAATCTTAAAAAAAAAAAAAAAAGTTTATCTTGTTTATTTGCGTTTTTCTGTTTTGAAGCCGTTCTGCGACGGAAGCCACAAAACCAAAGCAGAGGGAATGAAGGGGCTTCGCTTTGTACCGGAGAAAGACTCCACGGTGTGGCTGTGTGGATGCAAGCACACCAATAACTCACCTTACTGCGACGGCACGCACAAGCAGGACTTCATCGTGTCTGCTCCGCTGCATGAGTGCACAGACTGATGAAGGCGAAGAACCCTGAGGACAGAGATGTCTCCGAACTGAGTCGGTGGGAGAAACATTTCAGACAAAACGGCATCGGGACAAATTGTTTCTTGTTTAAATCAGCGGGACATGCTGCCAGTAAACTAAACGGTGATCTAGGTTTCCACTCTTAACTTTGGAGACGAGTGATCTTACAGAAATAAAATTATTGTTCTTGAATCTGTTTTTTTAAGTTTTTATTTATTTTATTCTCCTAATTTAGTTGGGTAAGGTTTGTTTCTTGTCTAAAATATAAAGGATTATTAATGAGTAACAGGAAAGCAGGTGATTATGTACATAATTTGAAATCATCTTCATTGAATGAACTGAGGCTCATTCCTAGAATGAAACTTCTTTGCTACTGGATATTCCACAAAGTGGTATTTGTATTATAAGGTAAGTGGAAGTGAGGGGGACTAAGGTGATGGAATGACTTCCACCTTTTCTGGTAACAGTCTTCAAATATCTAGCCAAAATTACACCAAAAAGTTAATGGGTGCATAAACTGGTGATTGATGTGCAACTAGCTAAGAAACATCTATGCAAAGAATGCATGATTTTACTTTATATGAAAACAAATTTACAACTTGTTCAACTAACCGTTTTGTTACATGACCAATCCATTCTGGGAGGCCAAGGGGAGTTTTAAATGGACCATTAAAGAACATGTTATAGATATTCATACCCAGGATGACTGGGTATGAATATGAATACTCAGTATTTACATTCAGATTACAAATCAGAAATTTCCTCTGAATGGAGAAAATGACCCTGAAAGTCAACAGAGAAAATTAAACAGGAGGCTCACGTCAGAAAAACCTAGTAAGTAAACATTTTATTGACCTAAAACATGCACGTATGGCTGATTTAAAAAAAAAAAAAAATCTGTTGAAATGCAACAAAAAGGGAATGTTGAAATGTACGGAACAACATACATGGCAAAATTTTGCAAAATCCCTTCTTTTTCACTCAGTTCTTTGAACAGGGACATCGTGCTGACGAACACGTTGCCCGTCAGTGTGGTAGTGCTTGGACTCGAGTGTGAAAATACGGCTGGAGATCCTCCTGCTGAGATAATACCCACCAACTTCCGTGACTGGACCTTCACAAAGTGCATCAACGGTTTTCCATAAATGTACATGCTACCTGATGAGGCGCTGCTTATATCAGACACTTTCAGAGAAACTCTTTAAAAAGGCGAGGATAGCTTGTCTTTTTTTTTTTGTTTTTTCCTTCAACATCCAACTGTATGCAGTGACTCGCAGCACAAAAAGCTTTGATGATTCTGCCGTGGAAGCCAAGTGGACGTCTGTGGAAATGAAAAGGACTCACTGCATATACAATACAAAAACGGTTACGATATCTTGTATAAAAGATAAGTTTATACATATGTATGCACACATGCTCACATTTGATACATCCTGTACAGTTTTGTATGTGTGCACAGCTCTACTCTACCACACAAACACGCACATACAAGAGTCTATTTGGCTGCATGTCTCAGTCTTTCCAGCTGAAAGATAACGGCGATCCGCCTCCTGCCTGTCCGGAAGGACGAAATCTCGGGCCTCTGTTGGCTACTTGGAGAAATAAAAACGGGGAGCAGCTTAAATATCACTGTCCTCCCCTACCGCCACGTGGGGGTTAAGTCGTTGGAGGCGCGCCGCTTTTGTCGCCGCCCCGTGCCTCCTCTTTGCTGGCCCCAGAGCTCGTGCCGTTGACGGTCACCTTCCGGCTGCTGGAGCCCTGTTTGGAGGACAGCGCGTGTCGCTGAGTGTTGTTGGGCACCGCGGTGCCATTGGGGCTTTGGATGGCGGGGGAAGCGTTGTGGGAAGCGGCGCTTGTCTGGGAGGGGGCTCTGGGCGGCTGGACTGCGGCAGGACTGTGGAGTTTGTCGCTCTGAGAGTCGCTCTCCGACGTCGGGCTGGTGTTGACGCCGTCAGAGTTGCCCTGGGCGGCGGACTGCAAAGGCCTCCTGCGTTTCCGGGTGGGTTTGACCAGGTACTGCAAGGGGATGGGTCCGGTCTGTGTGGAATTACACGAGAGTACACAATTTGATGCTGAGGAGACCATCACGTTTCCTAAAGGTAATCTGAATAAAATGAATTAAAGGGGGAGTATTATGTGTTTTCTAGGCACATGGTGCCATTTTACAGCACAATCAAGTCAATCAATGAATCAAATTTTATTTGTATAGCACATTTCAGCAGCAAGGTATTTCAAAGTGCTTTACATCATTAAACACAAAAACACAGAGTCATGCAACATTGAATCAACAATCAAAAACATTAAATTTCCTGCAGAGTCGAAGTTCTGCCCTTATGGGTACCTCATCAAAACAAAAAACAAAAAAAGAAAGGGTGGGACTCCAACCCGGACCCCTTTTCACTCTGTTACCTTCAGTTGTTATAGAAATGCTAAATATTTCAAATATGACTTAGAAGAATTTTTTTACTTTGACACCATGAAATTGGGCCTCTTGCTTTAAAAACCTCCTGCTCTTTCTGAACTCTGCTTTCAGATAGTTAAGCACCTTATGGTGTACCTCATACAGTGAGAGATTTAAATTTTTTGCCCATTTTCCATGCTTTAATTAAATGCAGGTGTGGACTGGGCCATTCAAACATAAAAACAAATCTTTGAGCTGAACAACACCCCCTGCTGGAGAGCGACGGGTACTTAAATCCAAAGTCTTTGCAGCCTCCAACAGGTTCTCTTCTGAATGTAGCTTCAATTATGTTCCTCTAAATTTTGACCACTTTCCCCTGCTTGTAGCAAAAACAACCCAAAAATTTCTTCTGACTGTCAACATTTTAATTCTTCATTCTACTTTCCAAAGGTCATATATCTAACCCTCTCCAACAACTCAAATATTGTTTTCTCTTTTTTTTTTTTAATTAACCCTCCTTTTGATTTCTCTTCAACTTTCTCCCTGATCCGTCTGCTGTGTTCCTCGGCCTTTGTGATGCTGTTTGTTCACTAATGTTCTCAAGCAAACCTCTAAGGACTTTACAGAAAAGATGTTGTTATTCAATTACACACAGGCTGAATTTGTTCATTAATTAGGTGGCTTTTAGCAGCCCTGCTTCATTTTCCTTTCACAACACTTTTTGAGTTGGACTATAAGAAGAGCACACTGAGGTGCATGACTGCAACACAAGAAACGTAAAAAAAATTTTAAATAAAATGTGAATTACTATGCTGGTAATACTTTGCAAGGAAAGAGCTCGTTTCAAATTCGGGAACATTCCTCAGATATTTCTTAAAAGGTACAGAATCCGTCACTTACTCTTCTCCACTCGTAGAAGTAGGCGATATCCATTAGTGTGTAATAGTCCTTCAATGGTTCATCTCCATACAGCACCTCCACCTGCCAGACACAGAAAGATAATCAACAAGGTCACAATCATGACATACTGACATTAACGGTCACCAAGCCCCTATATACTGGATCATATCGCTGCAACCAAAAAAAAAAAAAAAATGGATTCCAACAAATTTTCCATTTCAAAGCACTGTACTTTTCCAGACTCTTGTTTCTTTTTTTTTAAGCAGTTTTTGTGCAACATTCTAGAAATTCCAGTAGAAAGCATTTACAGAGTTCAGTGTCAGCCATTTGCTCCTTAAATAATAAAAATAAGAAGATGCTGAAGTCGTCTTCCTATCAAGCACTGTGGTAAAAGGTTTTGTGCTCCATGGAACCTGAACCAACTTAAGTCGTGCCATGGAAACAGACCCAGATAGGAGGCTTCCAATTTTTAACTAAATTAGAAGTCACTTCAAAGAACCAGAAATCCAGGCCTGATCCTACAGTCACTCACCCCCTCTGAGCCTCTGCTGGTCATAAAGTTGTGCTAAATAAAGTACCTGTAGGCATTAAAATCAAGTTGTAAGGCTGAAAATATATATTCATATTTGTTTCATGTTGAAAATGCTTACAAAAATGTAATCGAGTCAAATAAAAAGGTTAATTTCCAAAATAAAATGTATGAAATATTTCTTGCTGTACTCAAAATATACTGATTAAATACAACTACTTCCCTTTTCTCCTTAAGAAATAAGTTTATGCATCTTTCAGTCTGTTTCAGTCAGATAGGTTCACATACAGGTGTAGAACAGCTCAATCTGGTCACACTTTGCTGTGACTTAATCAGGATTCGGTCGGCCATCTGCCCAAACTATACTCACCGGATGATCTCGCCAAATCTGACACACATGCATACCATCGTACTGCAGTCGGTAATATAATCGGTGTACTATACACAACTCTCGAAGTAGAAACGTGAGCTGATTATTTGAAAATCAGCAGCGGCATTTAAATATTGAGGTAACATCTTAAGACATCAGCCAGGTTAGGTTCCTGGTAAATTTAGAGGCATTTCAGATATTCTACATTTTACACATTAATAGTTCAAAAATAAATAAATTAAAAAAAACAACAAACCATTTTAAAACAATTGAATTATTACTGTTAATTGGGTTTTTTTTTTTTTTTTGCTGTTCTGTTTAACTTAAAAGCAATCAGATCAAGTTTGAAATGATAGGTGCACAATATTCCTTGTTCATGTGGGTGATTGTATATTTCTATCATGTTCGAAATAAATAATGACAACATCACGAATAGTCTATCCAGAGACTAGGTCAAAATATCAAATGTATTATTTTCATCTCAACAATTAGTTTTTATTGAGCAAGTTGCTTCTGGCCAACATCATACATTCCGACAATAAAACAACTCAGTCCGTCATCAACTTTACCGTCTAAAATATCCTTATGAACTGAACTGTGAATACAGCGAAACTGCGCTGATAAATTTACAATATTTTGTGCAGTCCTATTACTATTACCTTTTACACTTTATATGCAAATACCAGGGAACCAGATGCTACAACACTGAGAATTTTCTACTGAGCGATACCTGAACACAGTTTTGAAAGAAAAAAAAAAATCATTAAAAACATATTGGTCAATTCCTTTATATGCTAAGGATTGAGACTAGCCACTGTACAGTGGATATCCACTCTGAACAATGGCAGCAGCCATCTCTGTAGCATAGCAACTGGGAAAAATGCTGCAAATTTGCAAGTGCTACAAAAAAAAACAAAAAAAAAAAACAGAGGGAGCCACTAACCCCTTCTTAGATTCTGCAGAGTCTAAACAGCACAGGTTACTGCGTGTGTGAGTCCAGTTACCCGGTAGTTGTTTGGTATATCCATCTTGCTCCGGAGGAACTTCGCTAAGTGCATGACAGACATAGCTGCTGGGCACTGCAAGAAGCGTTTCCCATTGGACTGGGAACAAAGAACGGCGCAGAGGAAGAGCATTAATCGGATGAGGGACAGAAAATGGAATTAAGATGGCTGAATGTGTGGCGGCAGCTATCTGTACCTTGTCTCCTTCCATCTCCGATCGCTGCCTTTCATTGCTTCTGCAGGTAAATACAAAACAGGATTTTTACAAAACGAAATAGTTGAACAGCTGCAGAGGTCCTACACGCTTTAATTTTCATGAGTCGAGGCTCCCCCAGGCTCGTCCAGAAAGTTTTCTGATCTTCCTGTAAACCTCCGACTCACCGGTTTCTCTCGTAGAACTGTATGGACAGACTGATTATTTCATCTTCTGCGATGTTAAACGTTTCTACCACTTCGCCCGGTTCCAGCTCCCGGTTCTCTGCGTAGAAGTCTCGCCTCCTTTTCATCTCGTCTAGGTTTCGGAATAGAAACACACCTCTATCATGAAGCTGAACAAAACATACAAGAACCAGCAGCCAGCCTGAGGTTGGACAATTTTACCTTTGAAGAGTCCCGGAACCAGCTTATAAACTATATCTTGCAGAGTTTTGTCCGCTCTGAAAAATAAAAAAAAAAAGGTTTAATCAGATAACGCTGTCAGACAGGCATGTAGGATTACAATAAATGAAACACTGGTTTACCTGATGCTTAGCTGTGGACATGTCTTGTGCACTTGGACGTCACATCGAGGACAGAACTTATTTGTTTCAAGGAAGGCAACAATGCACGTTTTACAGACTAGAAAAGGATAAGAGATAAAACAATATTCAGTTAACGAGCGAAAACGAGGCTTCGTTTTACATGCCGCCCTGCGTTTTCTTGTTTTTGCATGATATTAAAATGGCATGTCAAAAATCTTCATCTGCTTCTCAACCAACAGACAAAGTTTTATCAATCTTAAAACACTTAAAATACCAGTGAAACCTGCAAAAAGTTGGTTAGAAATGGGTTTGTCACTTTTCTTTGCCAAAGAGCGTAGAGCCATTCAGGCTGGATGTCCTCCGTGCCATCACCATAACCTCTGGCAGATTGAGGATGGGATTTATTCTTGTTCTTTAGTTGACAAACACTTCCTATAAAGTCTAATTACTCCTGAAATGTTGAAGGCGTTAGCTTTTTGCACAGTGAAGTTACAGGGAGAGACACGGCATGAATGCTATGAAATGTTTAATCTGATATCTTCATAAGATGTTTAGCCCTTGAAGCATCTAATTTAGATTTTCTATTTTATTTACCTTGATTTGTTACAATTTCAGCTCAAAGCTTTCTAAACACTTTTACAGTAATTCTGCTTAAAATAAAGAACTTTAGGGTTACTAGACTGTCAATTGATCATTTATGGGTTCATATGACATTAATATGAGAGCTGATGCCTTGCAGCAAGAAGGTTCTGGGTTCGATTCCGGGTACACCGGCTTCCTCCCACAGTCCAAAAACATGACTGTCAGGTTAATTGGCCTCTCCAAATTATTCCTCGGGGTGTGTGTGTGTGTGTGTGTGTGTGTGTGTGTGTGTGTGTGTGTGTGTGTGTGTGAGATGTCCGTCTCTGTGTTGCCCTGCGACAGACTGGTGACTTGTCCAGGGTGTACCCCGCCTCTCGCCCAGAACGTTAGATGGAGATAGACACCAGCAACCCTTCCGACCCCACTAAGGGACAAGGGTGTAAAGAAGATGGATGGATGGATGACAGGGATATTTTGAAAAAAAAGGTGAGCCTGTAAATCTGTAATGTTGAATGTGACGCGGTCAAAAAGAAGTTTGGCACACCGGTGTAAAGTTGGTCAAGAGCCCTGCCATATATTTATTCTGTGGGTTTCGTTTGAGGGGTGGGGGTAAAAATCCCAGCTTAAAAAAATATATTTCTATCATTTCAAGTTTATTTCTAAGTCACTGGTAGCACATCATTCCCATGTTGATTTAGCCATTATGTTTAGGATCATAACACACTAAAAGATCTGATGAAAATACACAGCAATGCCCTGCAACAAGCCAGCAGTATCACCGGCAACCGGTTCTTCTCCACATATTCATCCTTTGTTTTAGGCCAAAAAAAAATGTCCAGTGTGTTTTCTACCAGCTCCAGTACAGTTCAAACCCAACGTTGGAGCTGCACAAAATATGCTATCTCAGTAATCGCCGCCATGTCAGAGTTTACAATCCTGATATCACAAAGGACTGGCTGGATGCAGTATTTAGAATAATCCAATACTTCAAGTTCCAAAAATGCAACTTCTACATGCTAATATAATATTATCTTGGATGGGCCTTCTCTGTCTTTAATCCCCACACCTTATGTTCATTTGTTGTGGTTGTGATGCAAAAGGTCAAAACTGGTGGGGATACTGTGATGGAGGAAAAGGGACAGGGAAAAGTCACCTAACTCAGCAAAACTTACATGTTTGGCCATCACAACTCCAGATGTTTATATTTACGATTGTAGAACAGAAAAGGCTGAGCTATGGTTTGATTCCCAAACACCCAGTTGGCATCTAATGCCATCCAACGACTCCAAGATGCCACTCTTTGCTACTCATCACTCCCATCATTTCAGGTGGCAAGATAAAGACGAGCCTCCAACACACTAGAGGCCAGGGGCTCAGAGAAATGTAAAATATTTATAGCTCAGGAAAATGGAAATTTATACATTAGAGCTGCAGAATATGCTGAATTTTAATCATCACAATACCTATGTGTGCAATACCACAACAAAGGACTATTTTAATAGAATATTTGGTAGAACGGGTTGCCACTCCATCACAGGGCAACACGCATTCTCAGGGCAATTTAGAGAAACCGGTTAACATGTAGATTTTTGGGCGGTGGGAGGAAAAATATACATGGAGGAAGCTGGAATACCTGGAGAGAACCCACACATGCAGAGCAGAAAACATGCAAACACCACGCAGAAAGACCCCTGGGGTTGAGGTTTAAATTAGCAAAAATGCTCTCAACCTTGCAAGTCAACCTTATTTTATGACAAAAAGATATATATTTCCACAACGCTGGATTTTCCCTTAGTGGATAAAGGTATTCAAATTAATGGTTGAGATCACCGCATTCTGAAACTGCTATTAAAAACAAAATTTAAGGGCTGTTTTTACACCCACAAACAAGACATTGTCCACATCTGTACGTGTAATACGGAAGCCTTATTAAAAACAAAACAATCTCAGCGGGTATGCATAGCATGCATATGTGCGGTTTACCAAATCTCAGTGCATGCAGGTATGAAAAAGCCTTTATCAGGGGGAACTTACAGGAGTGCAGACACTCTACGATGGTTGTAGCATCAATCAGGTAGCCGGCGCACAGCGGACACGTGAGCAGCGGGTTCAGATCTGTGATTTTGACCCGGTTCGGCTGCATTTTATCCATCTGGACAGATCTGCAGGGGTAAGGGGGTGGGGGAGCAGAGGCACCCGAAATGTGAATGTGTTTGATTTGGTTCTCTCTCACGCCGCTGCTGCTCTCAGGCAAGACAATGTGTGTGTACAGCTCGTCCTTGGGACAGCACCATGTGAAACCACAACAAACAGACCTAAAACAACTCTTTACTGCACGCTGCTGCGATTAATGCCCCCCTCTGAGGGCAGCAACACGCAGCGGCCAGCTATTGAATCACCCTCTGTGTGGCCTCGTCTTGTGCACCGAGCTCCCGACTCCCCCTCGGCCAACAAAGAGCGACTCCATTTCCCCGGAGCTCCGCCGTCCTCTGCCCGTCTGAGCAGGCAGGCGGGCGGGCGGGTGCACGGCCGGGGGCCCGGCACATCCAGAGGGAGAGCACCGACACCGAGGGGGCTGCAGAATCACACTGGTACACAAAGCAGCCATCTTAAATTCACTGACAGGGCTGAATCAGGAGAGCGAACAAGAGGCTCCTGAAAATGTGACACCGTGCAAACTCTGCGTGCGCCTCCGCAAACAGCGGCGCAAAGAGCCCCCGACAGAAAAGGAGAAAAGCGGAGAGCGGCGCTTGTGTTCCTACCTGATCAGACATCAAAGTTCCCCCTCACTGCTCCCAGCCGGACTCCAGGTGAAATTATTTGCACTTGGGCAGAATTGTGCAGCGGCGCCAGAAAATGGCTTTTTTCAGCACCGTCAGAGGACTGCCCATTTTGGATCACGTGGTTTTTTATTTTGTCGCCTCGTTGCTCTCCCTGCTCGGGCCTGAACGCCGAGTCCGGACCCTCTGCAGGCCCTGCTCACTCTGTGCACGATGTTTTCTCCCTCACAGGCCGTGCGTTGCGTTTTTTTTTATTTATATCAGCCCTTTCTCCCGAATTGCCGCCGCCGAATGGAGACGCTTGTGCTCCACCACGCCCTCTGTTTGTTCCAGTCTGAATGGAAAACAGCTTGTCTGCTCCAGAGGCCCTGCAGGCCTCATGAGTCCAGGGCCCCAACCCTGAAAGGGCCCTTAACATAAGTTTCAGATAAAATTCAGAACTTGTCTCATCTATGATAATTAGAAGATAATTAAAAAAAAAAAGCTGCATCGCTGATACAAAACAAAAAGTGAATGTTTACAAAATTTCCAATAAAAATCTCAGTAATTCAGTTATTTATTTGTTTAAATAAAGTGTGTTTGTACAGCATTAATTAACAATAAATGTCATCACAACGCGTTTCTTCCGGACCAACGAGTTCAACCAGTATCCCAAAATCGCACACTTTGATCAGTTAAGTCAAATTAAATTTTAAAACAATCCAATTCAATCCTAGTTATAATGCAATAGAAATCATGTTTAGTTTGTAATGCCAACTGACAAAATGTTATCCATGTAAAGAAGTCATTGCCTTTGCAGCAATTCCTCATACTGACCAAGCATGTGGAAACAGTGGAGCAGAACAGCTGTTTTTACCAGGAAACAACCGCCAGCGGATCCTTGCGCAGTGTGCCTGCAGCAGACTGCCACTGGCCGTCATGGTTCATGAATGAATGGCTCCATGGGGGAGGCCCTCCTACTGTGATCCCCCTCCACTTCCTGATTCCCCACACAACCAAACACATCATCCCCCCGACCCCTTGATATGACTTATCAAAGCATTAGCAATGAGAAAAACAGTGATCTGTTTGACAGTTTTATGTTTCATGAACACTCACTCAGACATATACAAAATATATGTACACATTCCTTACCATGAGATGATTTTAGACAGGGAGGGATACAGTTTAAAACATGAGCAAGTAAAATGAAGAAATTGTAATTAATGTGGTGAAATTTCCAGGTTCAGTTCCAACTTATTTCTATATATATTGTGACCACCACTGTAACTGTCACAACTTGAGCTGCTTTTATGCTGGAAAGAACATGGAAAATGACATTTTTTGTATTTTTACAAAAATAGTTTTGTGTCATTTAAAATGTGTTTTAAAGAATCTCTTCTCCATATTGTAGAATCCAGTCCCAGCTTAACTAGTTTAAGTACTTTTGACTTTGAAATTGAGCTGATTAAATGTACTCCAGGTGCACTGAAAACAGTGAAATAGACCTTTATTCTGTGTCCAATTTGAAGCATCAAATCACATATTGGTTGGGCATGCCAACAAGCAATAGAAAACTGGTTTGGCAACTGGCATGTGACCTTTTGTGTTTTTGTGGCATCCCTAGGCAATGCCCCCCTGGGTGGTGTGTCATATTGCATATCTCAAAACCTGCAATGAATCCAGGATTTTTTTTTCTATGTTTAAAAAACAAAAAAAAGAATTTTCGGCCACTTTAACTCTTTCAGTTTCTTTGGAGAGAGAAGTTGAAGAAAATGAGTTGTCGTCCAGGTAGACCTGCTATCAGATTAGATTAACTCTTCAACAGAGGCGCCAACTACTGAGCAAAGCTTGAGCTTGAGATTGGAGTGTATGTAGCTTCGGGAATCTAAAATAAAAACATTTGATGCTTGTTTAGTTCTAATAAGCAAGAAAATAAGTTCTGGTCTTTTATACTTTGCTAGAAGACAACGTCACTCCTTAACCACCAGAGGACTAAAGTGTAAGGCAAAGACAGTTTCAAAAAGAGATCAGGGAACTCTGACCTGAAGCAGAAAACATCCAAACCAAATTCACCTGCATCGTCCAGAGCTTCATGACAAACTCGGTCACGTTGTGGTACTGAAGCTGGAAGTCTGCAGAGTACTTGGGACCTCCGACAGAATAGTCCAAATAACACTGTGTTTACTCAATCACAAACAGCGCTTTACTCATCTACAATGAGATTTATCAGTTCCACTGTAAATAAAAAAAAAATCTAAATCCAGGGCTATACGGGTGAAAATTTCAATCTATGCCTCCATTCTTTTAAAATACCTGATTCCAGTTTCAGTGTCAATAATGAAAAGTTTCATACTGTACTTTAAATTGCAATGTTTTGTGATATTTGTTGCTGTAACAAAGTTGCTTTCTGAGTGTCACTGATTAGGAAATCAGGGATTTTTTCCCCTCCTTTGCCTCTTTGCATCAATGTCATGATCTGTTTATGCCTCCTCATTTGGGGCCTCGATATCTGTTATGGTAACTTTGCTCTACTCTATGCTTTGATCTAAAACCATTCTATTGTAGCTCTGGTTTTATGTTTCGGGCCTTTGTCCTGCAATAATGTGACTTCACCCCCGTCTATGCAGCCTTGGCAGATTTTCCTCCAAGATCACCCTGTGTTTAACATTATCTCTATCTGAACCAACTTTCCCTGTCCTCGCTGAAGAACAGCATCCCCATATCATGATGCTGCCACAGTCAAGTTTCAGGATGGGCAGAGAATCTTCAGGGTGATAGCAAATGTTATTTTCTTAGTAAACTTCAGCAACTTTAAATACTCACATCATGTTTTTCCACCTGACAAACTAGACACAAATGATTGGACGGGAACGGTTTCACATCTTCTTTATTCTACCAGAGGCGTGCGAAGCTGCATTTTTTAGTATCAATCCGATATACAGGGCCCATATCGACCAAATTGCTGATATCGATCTAATTTTTAGTTAGGTTTGATGTGTTATCAATCTTCTGACCTTTTTTTGTAGCTTTTCATTTGTATTATTTTTGTTCAAACCTTAAGTAGATGTTTAAACTTTGGGCAGAATTTGGACAAAGTTCAAGTGTCTACAAAATATTTTAATAGCATATTAATATGATCTGTGCACATTTTTCCAAAAATAAACATACTGAATAAACAAACAATAAATACACGAACTGAGAGCAAATCCAAACAAAATCTGCTTTGTGGTAGACATGAGAATACAAAAAGAAAATTTCAAGAGGGAATCTGAAGCTAAAGAATCGATCTTGCTATATAGCTTGTCCAATACTGATACAGACGTGATATTATTGATATTTTATATCAGTCCACCCACCTCTAACTACTACTATTACAACTATTACTACTCCTCCATCTTCTTCTTTCAAAAATGTGAAAATATCCCCAAGCTATCTTTTTGAAGTGATTCCCTTAGTTTTAATCTATTCTTAAGAAGATTTTTAAGAAACTAATTTCTCTCTAATTTGGGGTTTTATTTCATTCTACAATACATTCCTTACTGTGTCTGTTTCCCTCTGTTTACTCTGTTTCTAATATCTGTCAGTTTATGTGAAAAGGTGGAATGTAACTAGTGACTTCAGGCTTCATGCGCTTCTTACTGGTGATACACTGTTACTACATCTGTTATAGAGAAACCCAGTTAACTTTAATTAATGGTAATGAAGAACATGTTCGAAAAAACAAACATAAAAACACATCTATTTTTGAGGGCAGCAATAGCAATCCACGTTGTTAAAATGACATTCTTACAAGTTAAATTAAAAACATTCGCTATAAATTCTTAAGTAGCCTATAGCCCAATCTATATGGCAAGCTGTTGTAACATTTAGTAGCAAGGCAGGCTTTTAAAACAGATTTCCATAAATAAATTCTTGAGATTCTCAGAGTGACATCCTTCTTATTCACAATTAGCGTTTACATTACTTTTTCAGATGTTTTTTTTTTTTTTTTTTTTTTTTAAATTACATCTCTATGAGAGTCCTAATAGTCTAAATGTTACTACTAATAACCCAGATTACAAAAGAAGGCTGGATCGGGGCCAGCCCAGGAACCTCTATGGATCTGGATTTTAGCGCAATGGTCCCCCAGTGCCGAGACCGCATACTGCAGGCAGAAAGGCTGATCCGACAGTCTTCACTCCATTTTTGATCGATTTGTCAGTGAAACGACCACACTTAATCGCGCATTGTCTGTGAAGGTTGTTTCATTTTTTTTTAATGTGCCGCTTCAAGTAATAAATAAATACACTTGTTCTTGTGGTTTGATACATTTTCCTTATCATCAAGAGAATCAATCCTTTTCCAATTTGTGCCATGTTCTCTTTAACCTGACAGATAACAGTCAACCACCAAACACTATTACCCAACACATCTTGTTTATTTATGTTAGCACTGTCTGTCCGTCTGTCCATCCATTCATCCATCCAATAAATAAGTATGTTTATCTTACATTATCACAAAATTTGCTGGGGGTACTCCAGCAAACATTCCCATGTTTGATGATTTTGTCCAGACACAAAGCAAACAAATTTACAATTTAGCTGCTGCGACAATACAGAAACACTGAAAAAACATGAGACATGAAACAGTTATTTTGTCCCTGCTGATTAGATGTACTCGAATTAAAGGTTAGATTTTTTTTTCTTTTTATATTAAATTTAAAAAATGTTTACTGGTGTCGAAATACCAGTAACAATAAAATGCTAGTTGTTGAGATCTAAATTCCTTCTTTTTTTTCTTTTCTTTTCTTTTTTTTGAATGACCTAATCCAGAATAAACGTGAAATCTCTTTCAGGTTAAAATGGGAACCCCTGCAGTTCCACCACTACGCCAGGAGGGGGCGCGGAGCAGACGCCATCTTGAGGACACCCCAAACGCATCGCTTGTCTGGCGGCGGGCGGTTGATAAACCGTCTCCAGCTCATCATGAAGGGATTATTTACCTTCAAATAACACAGCACAGTCTCAGTTTCAGGTTACCAGACTTACAGGGAGGGCGACGAAGAGCTGGACAGCGACATTTCATTGCTGCTGGTTGTTTTTTTTTAAACGAGGGCGGCGGCGCTTGTAGCCCGATGGCCGGTTAGCTTGCTCCTCGCTGGACTCCGCCGCGGCCTGCTCGGGAGGAGGAAGGGTGGTGACGGCGCAAAATGCTCCGCCGCTGACTGCCTCCCAAACAACACACATACACGCTGTCCTGCTACATTAATAACGCAGACTCAACGAGAGTGAGACGGCCACCACGATGCACTTATAGATTTCAGTTTACACGTCGTTAACTTTGCGGGTTTCTTTTCTTTCTTTTTTTTTGGTTGTTTTTGTTGCGTGAAGCGAACAGCCAGCCGGAGACGGCATCATCATGTCATCCAACTGCACCAGCGCGGCGGCCGTCAGCGCCAGCAAAACCAAGACGAAAAAGAAGCATTTTATAGGACAGAAAGTGAAGCTGTTCCGAGCAAGCGAGCCCATCCTGAGCGTGTTGATGTGGGGAGTCAATCACACGGTAAGCTCATCACCACTACCTCTCTGTCGGCGTGTTTTCATTTAGCTGCACCTTCCTAGCTAGCCGCTCTTCATCTGTCAAACAAGCTCTCATGCTTCAAAGCCATCGCAAAAATATTAAGATTGTCACTTACATTCTGCTTTAATACTATAATATAATTTTATTATTTTTTATTTTTTTGAAGTACTGGTTTTCAATTAGCATTTTGCTAAATTTCATATTTTTATTTCCTTCTGAGAATATTTTTGGGGCAATTTTTGCCACTTTAGAGCTGATATTTAACCCACCAAAAAATATAACAGAAATCATGATTTTGTTTTCATTTGAAATGCATAAACTTAATAAGAGTTTAACTGCAATCTATGCAAGATAATCCAACTCGAGGATAGTATCCTGTTATCTGAGCTCAGAAAATCTGCATGCCCCCACCAGAGATTATTATTTTTTTCTCAGTGAGGATTATTCTGCCATCACAGATTATTATGGTTTGCAAAGTGTTATTTTTTTTTTTTTCGTTGGCGAGTCGTGATGTGCTGTTGCTGTGGTGCAGGCATGGTGAGGTGGGAGGGGCCGGGACAGGCAGCAGGTTACACAGATTTTCAAAACAAACCTGTTCCGGGCTCGTACTTTTAACTGCTGATGGAGTTCAGCTCCTTCGTCTCTTTGCTGCACTTTATTCCATTGCATCACCTCACTATAATTAGAGCAGAAAATCTATCTATCGCATTCTCTTTTGGCTGAGGCTGCTTGTGGTTATATATAAATAAAAAGACAGCTCTGTGGAGGATAGGCTGGGCCATGCAGTGATGGGTAGATGGATGGAGTAGGTTGCACAAGCAGTTTTGGATTTGCCTAAACTGTTGCACTCGTCCACAGTTTTGATAGATGCTTGGGAAACGTTGCCGTTCAGGCACCAATGGATTACTGAGGCGACTTGGCAGAAGCGAGGAGGCCCATGTTCAGCTGGCTCAACAAGACATTATTAACTTGGCAACATTGATCTCAATTCAGTTGGTTTCAATTTTGTGTCATTTTACCAAAAAAAAAAAAAAAAAAAGCCACCTCGATGCAATTTCAAAGATAAACAGGGTTCAAATCATATCCAGAAATAGGCAGTTCAAAGCAATACAACGCAATAACTGAGGCAGAGTTTGATTCAAATGTATACATTACGATTACAAGACAATTCATGTAAATTCAAATTCCGTTATATATTGATAAAACTGTATTTATATATTGATAAAACTGTATTTATCTAAGCAAAGCACAGCCCAGTGGACTGTCACTGACTTTGCAGCAGTTTTTACTCAATCAGTCATCCTGGCCAAGTAATGTGGCGACGATTTTAATAGGAAGAAACCTTCAGCTGAAACAGTTGTTACTCTCCCGCTGTCACTCAGAAGTGGAGGGGCAAAATGGAATAACATCCTATATACTAAACATTTTTACTTGAATTATTAATAAATTTGGTAGAATGCTTACTCAATTTTTTTTTTTGATTAAGTCAAAAGTATATATTGTGGCCATGCTAACCAGTGTGTGTGTTTTTTTTTTTTTAGTTAAATTTGTTCATAAATAAATAGTTTGTAATGTAAAATGCACTTATCTTCCTTTTTCTATATCTGAACTATACATCAAAATTTGGTCGCCAGATATGAGTCAGCTCTAATACTTGTTCTAAAAATGAGCCCATTATATGGTTGTTTCTTTTCCTTACGGTTCTGGAATGGCGCCGCTGACGGTGGCAGCACGTTGGAGCAGCTCTGTACTTCTTGAATTTGAATGAAAATAAGTGTTTTATTTCAGTGCTCATGAGACCCGTAGGAACACGATGCTACGTTGGCCGGTCAGATTGCATCTCTTGAATAAAAAGATAAGAGTTTAAAAAACATGTTTTCTTTTGTATTTGAAGTAGGCTCCTTTTGATTGGTGCATTTTACACAGATGTCACCGAAATCTTTTCTTACTTCCTTTGGAGGCAGTTATGCTTCCGTTTTTGTTTTTTTTTTTTCAACCCATGTTTTTTTTTCTTCCTGTTTTTGTGTATGGAACGAACACTGTAGTCACTCCTGTAAAACTCTCTAAGTTTTAGTTGGAACAGAAAATGGTTAAAATGATCCATCTACACTGTGATTGGTGGGATAATTTGGAGGAGAATCCTGAGTGTCCAGTCACTTAAAGCAGTTTTTTTTGTTTTGTTGTGATAAAATTTGACTTTCTTCACCTAAAATGTTATTAATATCTAGGTTCCTATATTGTATTTTTTTATACTCCATCCCACTATTAATGTCTACTCACATAAATTCGCTATATCCAGATATTTAATTTTTAATTTTTTGTCAAATTCCCAATCTGCTAATTGTAATTCTCAGCATTAGTTTGCTGCACTTCAGTGTCGATAACTCTGTCATTTCAGAGTTGATTTTGCCAGAACTGAAAAATACCTGCAGCCTTCCAAATTTAGTGGCTTCGCTGGGGGTGGGGTGGGGGGGGGGGTGGAGAAAAACATTCTGCTTGGGGACTTGGGAGGCCATTAATGGGATGTTTATCACTGCAGCATCTTTAGTATTCAGCGGGTGAACTTTGGATGTGTGGGTGCTGCACACAGGCCTGATGATTTGAGGTGTGGGTGTTGGGCCGAGTCGAAACATCAAGCAGCCCTCACATCAAAGCTGTCCCCTTCCAGTCAGAAGTTTCATGGACGCTTAATTGTTGCCTAGCAGGGATGGAGAAAGAAACTTTAAAAGTTAGTGCTTCAGTGTGGCTTATTTACTTGCTGCAATAAAAGAATTTGCCAAACGGCTACAGTGGCATTTAGCCAGTCTCCTTTTGTGTTTGCCAGCATGTTGTTTTTTATTTATTTATTTTATTTTTATGTCAGTTACAGGAATCTCATTGTCTTTCTGGGTGAGCTTTTGTTCTGGATGTGTTTCTCCAGATAAGATCTGTGTTTCGTGGTTGAACAGCAGCACTTTGTAAACTGTGGTTTCTCTGGCCTGAGAGCGAGTCGATGCTGCCGCAAACTCCTAAAGATCAAGTCACATGGAAGTGATGATGCTAATTCTGTCATTGTTATGCATGGATCCATATGAAGCATGCGACAGTGGTACTTAAAATAGCAATTATTCCCATTATTTCCAAAATAACTTGATTGTTGCATTGATAAAAATTGTAAAATGGACTTGAGAGAAAATCTAAAATAAAAACCACACTAAATTCAGTTTTCTAATGCATATTCACTTGTAGCATTTTGTTCTTTTGCTATGATCTGATTTCAGCTGCTTGGTCAGGCTGTCAGCATGTATGCTGCTTGTAACTTCTTTGGTTTTAGAACATTGTCATCCCAATAAGAGCGATGGATGGCGCGCTCCTCTCGGTTGTCACTCTGAGTTTGGAGAAATTTTTGATGGTGAAAAACTCGAACTGAATTCCTTGCAATCGTGGGAAAATTCAGCTAATAATCAAATAGTCTACCAGCGTACGAGTGAATGAGCAGATTGATAATGCGACAGGTGAGCACGCAGCTTTAGCACTTGGTGGTGGGTGTGTTGGTGTGGGTGTGACTGTCACAACAAGGTATGAATTGCGTCCTTACTCGCGCTCCTGCTTTGTGCGGATGAACAAGTTGGGTGTGCTCGGTGTGGTCATATTTTCTGTTGACCGTGTTATTATATCGTGCTGTAGATGGTTATGCCAGGCACGCATTCATTGTTTGCAACCTGGTCAGTTTGTGTGATGTTTGAAACGGGGGGTGCGGGGGGGAAATAAAACAATCGCTGCTGATAAAGAAGTGACCTGGGGTCGGGTTTAAGCGCGCGTCGGACAGATGTGTTTTAGAACGGTGTGGCCGTTCAGTTTAGCCGCTCAGTTTAGCAGTATGCAGCAGCAACAAGTGGGGGATGGGCCTTACTTCAGTGTTGTGTTCCATACAGCCAGAAAAACTAACTCTGGCAGTTTCTCTGGTATCTTATTTAAAAGACTTATAATAGGAATAAGTTCACAATAAGTCGTGAGTCACTTTGCCTCATGGGATTGATAACTGTGGGGAATGTTTGTGTAAAGATGTGCTGCTTTCGCTCTTGTTGACGCAATTTCCTGACCTCCTTTCTTCTTCTCCTTTTTTCCTCCTCTAGATTAACGAGTTAAGTAATGTGCCTGTACCTGTGATGCTGATGCCAGATGACTTTAAAGCCTACAGTAAGATCAAAGTGGACAACCACCTATTTAACAAGTACGTATGTCAGTTCATGTGCTGTCTTTGGTTCTCAAAAGGGGAAAATTTGTAATAAAATGGAAAAAAAAACCTATTAGATTAAAATACTGTAACTCGCTAAAGGACATTAAATAAATGTAGCTGGGAACCTGCAGCAGCCAATACTTTCTCTTCGTCATTGTGGAAGTAAATGTAAAGGGTAGAAATACTTTAATTTAAAGGAGAAAACCCAGGTTTAGTAGATCCTAGGACTGGATCAGGACATCCTTACTTCTTTAACACTGAGGCTGTTGGTTAGAAAAGGGAACTTTTACACAGAAATGCAGTCACTAATGGTCTGTATATAAAAAGGCAATTTATGGAGCTTATGTCTGTGACCTTTATCTTCACAGTGTGTAAATCGCTGTTTGACTCAGCTGGTGTTTAGTTTTTGTCAATGATCTGTTTATTAGAGGCTTCAGGTTTAAATGTAGGTCACCATATTACTAAAACCTTTTTTATGGCTCTATGGTGCAAAGAATTATCCATTAAAAAAGACAACTTGTGATTAAAAATACAAACTTAGAAATCTTTACCAGAAATGTACATCTTCTAGTTTCCTGTTTTATTTTTATTTTTTTCCAAGTTTCACACAAGGAGCTCAGTGAAACGTCAAAATGGACCAATGATTTTATTCAAACTTACAGCTGGTATCACTGCTGTATTGCTTTTGCCACATTCGCAGGATAAAACTAGCAGAAATAAACTTGGCAATCTTTTTTTCCCCCTGTTAAACAGGAGCTCAGAGCTTTGCTACATTTACCGTTTATCTCTCTCCTCCCTGTCAGAGAAAATCTACCGAGTCGCTTTAAGTTTAAAGAGTACTGTCCCATGGTGTTCCGAAACCTGAGGGAGCGCTTCGCCATCGACGACCAGGACTACCAGGTTACACACCTTCTGCTAAATGATTCACCAAACACCAGCAAAGCAAATTAAAATTCCCATTAGTTGTTGAAAAGTAATACTTTTTCCATCTTCTGGCAGAACTCTCTGACCAGGAGTGCCCCGCTCAACAGCGACTCCCAGGGCCGCTTCGGCAACCGCTTCCTGACCAGCTACGACCATCGCTTTGTAATCAAAACCGTTTCCAGCGAGGACATCGCTGAGATGCACAACATCCTAAAGAAATATCATCAGGTAGACTCACTCGGAACCGTATGTGGAGCAACATTTATATCTCTTTCGCCTGAGCTCACTTTAACTACTGATGCGTAATGTAAGATGACAGTAGAGCAGCTCTGCGCTGAGTTTTAATCGGCGGTGTAAGCTGAATATTTCATCCATCACTCCCACTCACCCTGCGCTCGTCTCCTCTCGTTGCTTCCAGTTCATAGTGGAGTGTCATGGCAACACGCTGCTCCCTCAGTTCCTGGGCATGTACAGGCTAACGGTGGACGGCGTGGAGACGTACATGGTGGTGACCCGGAACGTTTTCAGCCATCGTCTCACCGTGCACCGCAAGTACGACCTAAAGGTAGGAAACTGATCAGGATTCTACTCGTACTTGTATTCGCCTTTGGTATTTGGGCGGGGGACAAATGTGCTCCCGGGTCACTGATGAATGTTTTGGATCCAAAAACAAAAATGTGTAGCTAGAATTGCTAGATGACTAAATTAATTTAAACATTTTTAAAACTGACTTTGTGAGATTTGATGATCTCCTGATTTGAGGACTTGGCGATTAAATTAAGTGCTGCTACACAATGCTTTTTGCAGAACACTGACCTGAGATTGTATAAGATTTTTGCAACTTTTGATTTCATAGATTTACATTATCCATCCATCCATCTGCTAAACCGTCTTATCCTTGTGGAGGGGCTGGTGTTTTTCTCCAGCGGTCAAACTTTTGTCTCCGTTCCTCTCTCCATTTGTTTGTCCGTCCATTCGTGCATCCATCAGCCTGTTAATGCAATTACCAGACTGTCCGTCTTTCCATCCAACATTCGATCCTTTCACTCCAGTCCGCTCGTCCATACATCCTTCCACCGACCCAGTTTTCCGTTCATCCATCTACCTGTCATTTCATCCGTTTAGGCTTCCATTCATATGTTTTTCTGTGATTTATCAACTTATTTGTCCGTCTGTCAATAAGCAGAACATAAATCGAGGTTTGAGTCTGAAAAGGGCACGTGCAGCACGTGCAGACATGCGGCAGTGGTGAATCCTGGAGTGCAGAACGATGCAGATGAGCTTTACTGCATTTTTACCTCTTGACGAAACAGAAGCAAAACTACGACCTAAAGGAAAAAGCAATGAAAGTTTATCCAACAGTTGTATTTGGCTTATGGCTTTGCACTGATGAGCCATAAGTTAAAAGTGCCGGCTTCGTGTTTGAATTTAGTTTTTTCCTCATGTAGTTATTCTGAAATCATTCCTGAGGTTATTTCATGTTGGCAGCAAAGTTTGGTGGAAGGATAGTGAAGTTATAAAAGTATTTGGAGTGAAGCAGAAGTCCAGCTCACTGTTAAATCTCAGTTTGTGCTGAGCTTCAGTATAAAGGACGACTTGGTTTTCGTCACACCAATCTCACATCCTTTTTATCAACCCGAAAGCTGCACTTCTTGTTCCTGTGTATGCATCGCTGTGTTAAAAAAAAAAAAATATATTGTGATTTATTTTGTGAGTTTTAACTCTTATTTATTTGGGGTTTTTTTTTATTTCTCCTGATCTTAGGGTTCTACAGTTGCAAGGGAAGCCAGTGACAAGGAGAAGGTAAGCCTTAATCCTGTGTGCTGATGGCTGCAGGCGTGAGGAGACAAAAATAACCCCCCTCCGCTGACCCCAGCTGCAAACTTGTCAAATGACAGCTAAATTAAGTAGTTCTAGGCAGAACGAAAGCAGATCCTCCCTGGTAGCACCTTGTGCAATGGCCTCATTTAAAATATTAACATCAAACTGTTCCGAGTCTTGTTTTGAAGGCTTCATGTTTCAAAAAAAAGCAACAATAGATGAAGCCCAGAAGTCTGTTCAGTTGCCCACTAAAAACTAAAGCGGCTGGTGGAAAAACTGATATAATGTGTCTCTCTCTCTTCAGGCCAAAGAGCTTCCTACTTTTAAAGACAATGACTTCCTGAATGAAGGGCACAAGTTACAGATAGGAGATGATAACAAGAAGTACTTTTTGGAGAAGCTAAAACGGGATGTGGAGGTAGAGAAACTTTGGTTTGTTCTCCTGACATTTTAAACCACAGCTCTGCTTCGACAAACGAATCTAAAATAAACCTTCTGCCGTTCAAATGGTCCAGCAGGAGCCCTGAGTAATGAAGGTTTCCCCCCTCGTGTACGTTTCAGTTCTTGGCCACCCTGAAGATCATGGACTACAGCCTACTGGTAGGCATCCATGACGTGGAGCGGGCGGAGCAGGAGGAGATGGACGTGGAGGGCGGCGGGGACGACGAGGAGTTTGAGAACGACGAAATGGGTCGAGGCGTGCTGACCGGTTCTTTCGGCACGCCTCCGGACAGTCCTGGAAACCCCCTCAACTGCGGAGGATTCTTTGGCCCCGGGGAGTTCGACCCCTCTGTGGATGTTTACGCAATCAAGAGCCACGACAGTGAGCGTCCGGGTTTTTAAAAGTTCAAAGCAGTTCATTAGTTCAATCAGATCAGGCAGAAGTATTGACAGATTTTATCAGAAGTCCAAGATGGGTAAAATGCTTATCAGACGTATTCAAACTGGTTGAATTATTTAAAAATATTGGCATGTTACAGTCACAAACTCTAATGTGGGTTATTGGGGTTTTATGGGATGAATCTGACAGAACGTGGAGTGTAGTTGAGAAGTGTTTGGCCGTCTTTTACACCGATGCCCCAAAATAAAAATCCAGTGCGACCAACGACTCCTCCAAATGAGTGAACGAGCTGCACCTGCATTCGGTACGGACACAGCTGCTCTGTGAAGGCCTCTGAAGGTTTTTTTTTTTTTTTTTTAGTGAACAAACGGTATCGTATAAACCAACAAACCCAGCTAACATGTCAGAGAGGAACCTCATAAAACCATGTCCTCACACAGACAGCTCTGTTCAATCCATCATTTGGAAAAAAAAAAAGTCAGGCTATAGTAACTCTAGAGGAGCAGCAGAGATCCACGGCTCAGGTGGGAGAATCCGTTGAGTTGATTCACACCATGAGGGAAAGCAGGCTACAAGAAGCTCTGCTTGTAATTTATGCGGAATAAATCCAGAACAAATTTGAACTTTAGGCCTATGTGAGAAAATGCACAAGCTGTTTGTGTGACGCTGCACATCACTGTTAACTCATAATCCCTTCAGTGGAATGGAACCAAACCTGTCCAGTCTGTTCTGGTGAACTCCAATGTATTCGCAGGCAAAGTCCAGACTAGTGAAAATGTGTGACGGGGCATTTTAAATGATCATAAAATCCTAATATGACACATTAAAGTTTATTGTTGCAATGTGCCAAAGAGTGAAAATAAGTTAGAGGAGTGAATACCTCTGCAAAGGCACTGGGGAATAAACCCAAATTTATCATCCTTATCGGCCGCTGTTGTCTCTCGATGTTTAATATCGGTATTTTTAATCGGTCGCAGGTGAAGCAAAAAAGGTGATTGTTGCTCTTGTTCCAGGTGCTGTGAAGAAGGAGGTTTACTTCATGGCCATTATTGACATCCTCACGCACTATGACGCTAAGAAAAAAGCTGCACATGCTGCCAAAACTGTGAAACATGGGGTGAGTCTTGTAATGCGAGTGTTCCGATGGGGCGGCGTTGCCACTCTGCTAATTGTTGTGCTCTGCATCATGCCAGTAGTTGCTGTTTTTTAGGAGCAGCGTGTAATTGGAAACCTGAATGAGTCGGCCCTCGCTTAAAGGTGAATTTATTATGCTGCTGTTGATTAAGGAGGCAAACATAGGCGTGCGCGCAGCTTGCAGGAAGGCTTTGACTTTAAATTTGTGGACAAACCAGAAGGTACACTTGTAAATGATACACGTGCACAGAACAATAACATTTGGAGAACTATTCCCGTAAGAAAAGGTTGGCACAAATGCAGACAGGCGGTTTGCATCTTGGCTTTTCTCTGATTAGATGGTCTCTTGTCGCAAAGTCGAGTCCAGCAGGTCCAGTTAGTGGCTTAACAGTTGTTGCTATTTCTGGCAAAGCAGATTTAAAGTGAAACTACAACAACCAAAGGAGCTGGGGAGCTAATTGGTTGCTAGTTTATGCTTAGCACAACTTGTTTGTTTTTTATTGGCAAATCAACAGTAGGGGATATAAACCCTACTGGTTAATATTGAAATTATAATGGTTTAGTACAATTAAATCAAGTGCAGAAACAGGACATTTATTGCAGTAGGAGAACTAAATAACAGTATACTTCTAAAGTTGTAATGACAGTAGTTTTCATAAATTTTGGAAACGAGACATGGGCTGATTAACAAGATTTTCTATCCTGTTTTCAGTTTAAAGTTCAGAGTTTGCAAAGGAAAAGCATGGACAGTTTTTTTTTCTTTTTTCTTTTCTTTTTTCAGGTCTAGATAAAATCTCTGCAGGTCCAGATTTGATTCGTTAGGCAGATGACAGAATAAGGCATACTGCCTGTTTCCCACTTAGAAAAAAGGCCAAATTTGCTGTATGGAAAACATATTTTTAATTAGTTTCTCCTTTTTGTCGTTCGCCCTGACAGCACGGTGGATTTCTTTCCAGCAGTTCTAAAGACAGTTATGCCAGATGGAACAGGGGCTATTGAAATATGTTTGTGTTGATTAATTTTATTACTTATGGTTTCAGTAATTCTAGAAATGTTAAAAGGATTATTACCTGGGTGGTGCTGAAAATGTTTTAGTTGGGGTGGAGAAGTAGTGATTAAATGATTTCCTTTGTTTCTGTTTGAACTGGTTGAGAGTATTCAGAGGCATGACATGATCTGAGACTATTTACAGTCCATTCTTATTGGAGAGAAAACTATAATTGAAATATGAATAGGACTAATTGTACAGCAGCACCAGAGTTTTGCTGAGTGAGATCAGGAAAAAAAATTTTTTATTGAAATAAATGGCAGCAAAAATATCTCATTGGCAGTGGGAATGAATCTGAAACCGCATGAATCACATAATCTGATCGTTAGGCTGATTTTATATCGCCAGTCACTCTTTCCTTTCAATATAATCTGGCATTTATAAATAACAGCTATGCTTAAGTGCCAGAGTCATGTGGTTTTTTGTGTACATCAAACCAGACTGGCTACAAAAGAGACCAGAGTCTGTTTCCTGCCACCTAATTTGAATGTGATGCATCAAGAATAAGTGACATGAGGCACAGAAAATTTTCCAGTGTCATGGTTTAAAGTGTAATCACTATAAGGTTCTGTACAATGAATGCTGTTTAAAGGTTTTAAAATAAAGCTGGGTGCTTTATTTTCATAAGTAGATGTAGTTCACATATTGGTCACTAGATGGTGGCAAAGAGCTTCCAGTTCAATCCTTGGTATGTGCTGAATTCTCATCAGCAGACTGGAAGCAGCTTGCGGCTAATTGAGGCTACATAGTTCACAAAGAATTGATCACTTGAGTGTCATGTATTCAGCATTAGCTGTTCATAATCATCCTAGCAGATATTTATAAACTGACCAATCCGGTCCCGCAGGAATTGGCCAAAGCGGCGTCAGTTTTCAGATCATCTACTTGACCACTTCTGGATCTACTTTTAACTTTAGTCTTAATTTGTGTACCATAATTTCTCCAAGTGTTTGAAAACATTGAACGTTTTTCTGCCTTTCTTTCTGGTGTGTGACATTGCAGTGAAACAGAAGCTGTGAAAACATTCAGTGCATCAAAGTGGAAAAGTTTTTAAGGCGTTTTCCCGTTTCTCTTCCACAGGCAGGGGCCGAGATCTCGACGGTGAACCCGGAGCAGTACTCCAAACGGTTCTACGAGTTCATGTCCAACATCCTATCATAGACTCATCCTCCAGTCCAGCCGGTCACCTCCAGTCATAGATCAGTCAAAAGCCACACTTTCTCTTCTGTGTGTAGGTCTGTCTCCCCTCTTTAAAAAAATAAAAAGAAAAGACAAAACAAGCATCCAGTATGATCCAACAACCTGCAGCGGTTTTGCAGGGAGGTTTGTGGAGGGGAAAATCCTTTGAGCCTGTTACACAACGCCACCACTTCCTCACTTTGTGAATTCAAATCCCAGTAAACTCCTTGTCCTTTTTATTTTATTTCTTTTAAATATATATATTTTCCCTTAAAAGTCTACTCTCTGCAACACCTTGTTTGCTCCACACGCCAGCACGAAAACTGTCTCACTAATGCCTTGAATGGGAGTGTCGGCTTCAGCAGTTACTGTCCGTCAGCATAGAGTCTCCTCCGTTTCTGTTCACGCAGTTCTTTATGATTTCTCTTTTGGACAAACGGGTGCAGAATGGCCAGATTGCATGACAAACTTCTCTGAAAGCCGCCACCAGGCTTCTCAAACGATTTACATGTACTGCTGACAAATTGGAGATTAACACATTAATATATCACAGTGTATAAAGTAAACGAATGCAGTGTCAAAAAAAAAAAATGCATGGCTGACATGTACATGAGACTCCAGCACCAGTTGTAACATCAAACCACTTAACATCGCATCAGAGTGTTGTGACTGAACCAACAAAAGGATTAAAAAACAGTTTGAATGTTATGTTGCCATAATGTCTTGGGATATTTAAAAAAAAAAAAAAAAAATTAACCCGTAAGTTTGGTGGAGGTTGGTTGGTGTTAAGGAAAAACAAACTCACGTGAAACAAAAAAGGGCAATTCTGCAGCAAATACTTGTTTTATTACCATAATGATCATTTTTATATCTTGTTTACATTAATGTAGCAATTTTGTGTTTGTATACAGTATTGTTTTGTTACCAACAGACATTAGGAAAAAAGGTTACTTGAAAAATGACTCATTGCATATTAAAGGGAGTTTTATCTTGTTTTTGTTGTCCTTGCTCTTCTGTTGTCCTCTGTGCGTGTTTACAGATTTTTAGGAGGAAAATTGCACAAAAACTCAAAAAAATGTTTGTGATGAGGGAATTTTTTTTGCCTGCTGAGTAATTCACATTGAGTTGAAAACTGAATAATAAAAAAAAAAAACCTTTGCAAATAAAGTAATGTTCATCCTTCCTCAACACTGAATGAGTCATGTCTCCAAATAAGTCTATTCAAAGTTACACGTTTTAGTTTGGGGCAACTACATGAATATGATTAAAACTTTCTCCTGAATCGTTTAGAAGGATTCCTTCGTGCAATGCAGCTCGATAAAGACATAAACATGGGGTACCCGATATGGTGGCCATATTAGTCTGAATTTACCTATTGTGGCCGTATAAAAACGGTGCGGTTGCTAATATTTGTTGGAATATATGTGAACGTTTGAACCTGAGGCTAGAGAAAAAAGTCTGGTTTCAGTCGTGCCGCCATTTTTTTAGCCCTCTTTGTACCATTTCATCTTCTGGAAACAAAACCGCTCAAATGTCAAATTTGCATCAGAAGTCCATACTGAGCATATATATCTCGAAGTTCAGCACAAAAATAACTTGTATAAAGTAAATTAAATGTATTTAAACGTATAAATACATTATAGAAATTATATTTAGTTGCTAAGTATTTTCCTGAATTCAGTAGTTTCAGCTCGTTTGTGTTTACCGACAAGTATTTTTCTTGCATTATATTCAGACTTCACAAGCTAATAAAGTAAATGCAGAAATATTCTTTAAACAAAACTATTCAATTTATAAATGTGTCGGTATTATAACTTCATGCACAATGAATGCATTATATGTTGACATAAAATTTCATTATTTAAATTAAATACCTTGTGCTGGGCAAATCTAATATTTACAAGATCGCTGTTGGCACCATCTGCTGACGTTGAGCAAGTATATTTTACAAAATACATTTATGAGCTGCAGTGCATAACCACAAAATAGTTGTGAAATAAATATTTTTGTAAATCATGTTATTCATCCATCGGCTTTACCAGCTTATCCTTGCAGGGTTGCCGGGGAGATACCCATCTCTGTGAGAGGCAGGGTATGTCAAATATTAAATTATGCAATAATTTACTGTATTATACCTCATCAAGTCTCCAGATGGGAAGCAACAAAATCCCTTGGCTGACAAGTGCCAAACCTGTTCAAGCTAATCATGGACCAAGCATGCTCAAAGACGACAAGAGTTTCTTATTTAAACCCATTTTTTTTATTTATTGAAGAGCTGAGTAAGAAAACAACAGGTCTATTTGGATCATTTTTATACAAAATTGCAGAAAGGAAGTGTAGAGAGAGAAACAAATGCTCTAATCCATCCTGGCCTTCAGGGTTCGTGTGGTGATCTTGTCTTTCTCTCTGTGAAAGATTAAAAACAGCATTAATCCTCCAGATCTGCAATTTGACCTACAGCAAAATGCTTTGTGCTCAAAATAATAGCATTGGTAACACTGCTCATTCTATTCCAAATAAAAATAATGAAGAAAAATTTATCACATTTCTTAAGAAAGTGATATATATATATATATATATATATATATATATATATATATATTATATTCTTTTGGATTAAGTTCCAGTGCTCATCCTTTTCCCTCCATAAAACTAAGCTTGTTGGTCTGAAAACAAGATGCTGCTTTTTCACTGGTCTCCATTTAATTGTCTTCATCGACATGAAGCAACGTCACCTCAAGTATTATGATGCATTCAAACTTCATATGATAAACGTCCCCATACCATGATACCTGAGCCACCATGCTCTTACTGTGGCTGAAATGCTGCGTTTGAGGGTCGTTTTAAACTGTGAACAAGAACCTTCATCAGTCTGTTAAATGTGGCTTCTTTCCTTTTTAGGTCAGTTAAAGTGTTTTCTGGCAAACCTCTTCAACTAATGTCTCTTTTTCCTTAACAAAGGGACTGTTCTGGTCCCATTGGCTTCCCATAGGTGTTTTCTTTATTCTCTTAAATAGACATTTAATCGTGTTTCCTGTTTTCACGTGACTATCAGCAAATGATTTAATCAACCAAAAAAAAGGGTCCCAATCTTCTTAGTGATGAACTACAGTTATTTCTAAAATTAAGGAATAAGTCACTGTGGTTGGCATGGTGTTTTCAGTCAACATGTGATATCTGTATTCAAAGGTTGAAGGTCATGTTGAGCTTAGACATGATTGTAAGATGAAACCTTTGTGTTAATTTAAAATAGTTGACTGGGGTTTTTTGACACTAGAAAAAAAATATTCTTTGGCATGACTTTATGTAAAGGCTTGTTTAAAAAATTACTTTTGCTGCTCCAGCTCTTCCAATAAAATTAGACAGAAAATCACTTCTAGAAATTACCTTAAAGTCATTACAGAGTACCCTATAATCAATTAAATTTTACAGAAATTATATTTTTCATAGTCTAAATATTTCCATCACAAATTAGGAAAATGGAAAGCTGCTCAAAGTTCCATATACAAACTGTATAAATGAAGTAAATGCTGCTGCAAAAAAAGAAAAATAAAACATTTTCCAGGCCATGTCAAACGCCTGAGAGGAGATCTGGTGGTAGACGGGTTCGTTTTGCACTTACATGACATGTACGACGACTCCCATACCGGACACAGCATCCCGATCCACTGCATTCAGCATTGCCTGGGAGATGGTCTCAAACAGGTCCTCTGGTTCCTGCAGGACCACAAACATTTATCATTTTGGTCATGAGAATCGCTACGAACAGCTCACACATTTTCAGGTAGATCAACCAGAGTTCACATGGAAATACAAGCAAATAGTTTACTTCCTGCACTTTAGATGTGTAGGTTTTACACAGAAATGATCAACGTGAGACTTTATGATTAGGAATCCCAAGCAATGTGGCTGTTGATTGCCAGGAAATGATCTATTATTATAACTAAGATTTGTGGCCATCGTTACATTTAATGTAAGAACTGAAAACACAGACTGCATCGACTCAGATGCACACAAGTCTCAAGAAAAAGGACAAGAAATTCCTTCAGTCCTTTATTTTTAACTAGAAAATCCTTAATGGATCTGAACAAACATGTACACGTCAAGTTCCTTCAGTAAAAGGCAGCTCTCAGTGAAGGTTCCCGTCAAAAATCTGATGGCTTCATTAAGTCTCGGCTGCAGTGAATACTGACCATGTCCGGCTCCCACAACGACTCGCACATGCCGTACATCTGCTCCGAGCAGGTACCGCTCACTACAAAGTCTTCTGTTACCATGGGGCAGCCAATCAGATCCAGGGAGCAGATGAACGGTTCAAAGGTTTTGGGGTCTAGTCCTGCGATCACTGGCTCGATGTAGTACGGTCCGAACCTAATTTAAAAGAAAAAAAAAAAAAAGACAATAACCAAACTGGACGAGGTGATCTCTGCTAAAATAAAAGTCTTTTTTCCACTCTGTATGAAGAACTGCTGCAAGGTAGCAACTCAATTCAGTCAGCTGGGCTTCCTCTGACAGATAACCTTTCTCCATTTGGCATGATACTCTGAACGTGGTTATACTGCATCATAATTGGTATTTAGTTGGATTGTAATTAATTTGACCTATTAGTCTTGTTAAGTGTGTTAAGTGTAATTATTTTAATAGCAATACAAATAGACAATAATTTGAAGGAATCATGGATGGATAAATAAACAGATTAACTTATAAGAAGCTAGATCAGTGGACACACATTTTACTCAATGGAATAAAATATGGTAAAACAAATATTTTTCCATACTTCATTTCCCTTTCCATAAATATCCAGACCTGGAAAAAGTTTAAATCTAAATCTATACTATAGTATAGCCATACTTTAGTGATGCCTTGAAATGCATCAAATTTCAAGACAAATTGTCTTTAAATTTGAAATTGTCTGAAAGAGTCACTGGAAATCAGAAACTATGACACTTTGCAATAAAATGTACAATCGCAGATTAACAAAGAGGTAAGACTAATTTTCAGAATTCATCATTGAACTCAAGATGTGCTAAAAATGTTTCAGCAGGTGAAAAAAAACAAAAACAAATTTTTGATTAAACTTGAAACCCAACAGAAAACTTCTGACAGAAAAAGGATTGTACAGACAAACTTACTCACCTCCTTTCATACAGCAGATTGGACACCATACTCATGAAGGTTTTTGGCTTGATCTGACGACCTTCCTTCAGCTCATACAGATTCAGTCTGAATTTAAGCCTCTGTGCTCTAAACACAATGTAGAGAGAACAAGTTTCCATCATTCATCTGTAGCTGCTAACATACATATGCAATATTTTTGCTCCTTTCTGTGACAAATACTTTCTTGTTGTGGGGAAAATGGATTATTAAAGTCAGGGAGACTCACACTGTCTGGACATCAGTAGCCAGTCCAGCCAGCCCGATGAAGAGTCTATCTCCCATGGGGAAGACCTTCTGGAAGTCTGTGGTGACCATCTGAGCCTGAATGCCGTACCGCCGGTCGGCAGCTATCGCCACACAGTTCTTTCCCCGCATGGCCATGACGGCCCCACCGTTATAGTTCATTATAGACTGGAGAAGAAGATGGAGGGTCAGTCAGAGAAGTTGCAAAGAACAAATCTATTTACTAGTTTATTTTTTTTGTATTATTTTCAGATAATACTGTCTTATTGACTTTGTTTCATCAGGTCAATGACTCATTATACAAAAACAAGGCCCACTCATTTGTCAGCTGTTGTGAGGGAAACATGCTAAAACCAAATGCAGGGTAGATGTTTAAATGAATTATTGATTTAAGGAATTAAATAAAAAAATTAGAGGAAGTCCTCCTAGTGATGATTAATGGTCAACAGCCTGAAAATGTTTGCTGACAAGAATAACTAGGCGCTAATATAAGCAGTAAACTAAATTAGAAAGAAAACACAGGCAGATGTTATCCTAAAAAAGTTGCAGTTCTGACTGAGAAACTTCAGATCGTTTGAGAAAGTTTTTAAAACCTTGAAGAGAGATCCCATGAAAGTGTCAGAGTCATCAGAGTGTTTTCCAGTGTATGAAGCATATAGTAAAATACTTCTCCCATTAGGCTGCTGCACATTACTGGGGCAGCTGGGTGAAACATTTCCCTTGCTTACATTTAACAATTATTTTTAGGGAAATATTTCCAGTTACAAAAATGCACGAGTTAAACTAATCTAACGAATAAACTTAAATATTTGGTGCAAATACCGTGATACCATAGTAACCAATATCTTATTAACAATACTATGAACCAAATGAGTACCGGTAAATGAACCAATTATTTTAAGGATAAAAACTCTCCTAGGGTTAAAAGGTGAACTGGTGCTCTTAGTATTGAATGTATTTTTAATTGTATTTTCACACACTTTCATAACATTTCCTGGGTATTTAGAGTGTTTAAAATATATAAAACTAAAGCACTGAGAAAATTTTATATTAGCTATGAGCTAAACGCACAATTCAGAATGACAGAGCAGACATAGAAGTATGGATAAATAATTGCAAATAGCTTAGACTTATATTTTCAGACTATACAACAAAGTATTGAAGGCAGATGAGTGAGATATGTTCATTTAAACCTCAAATGAGTTCAGAATGAATCCAGGAAACTAAAACGAACATGTTTAGTTTCTGTGCAGAAAATGTTAGCATAGCTTATATTAAAGGTTTCCCTTAGCGGCTAAAACCTGTATTCTTTATACTGATTAGCATTTCCTAACAACATAAAGCTCACAATGACATTAAGATACGTTTTAATTGGTACTCTGAAGATCATTTTTGATATTTTTTTTGGCGACAAACTGAAACTAGCATGCTAACGCTACTAGCTCAGCTCTGGTAGCCGTAAATAATTTATTTTCTAAATTAAAAGCTTATTTGAGGAGTAATACATTGTTTTCTTACCATTTTGAGGGTGTTATTTTCTCTTTGTTAGTGGCTAGAAGCTTGTAAATCGCTCCTGCGTTAGTCTAAACTGATTTTTAACTCCCCAGAATGAGAATGACTACACGATTTAGAAACACAGAGAACGTACGAACATGGTTCTCAACGTCATCACGATGGGATAATGTCATTGGCTGTTCAACTGCCTCCACGAGAACCTCTGATGCCATTGGACGATTGCTCCCGGTATAGTTTGGTAGAGGTGTAGTAAAGCGAAACTGACAAATTACAGTAATATCTTGGTGGCAGTGATGAAGAGATGCTGAATAACGGTAAAATAATAATAATGATGATGATAAATAACCTGGATTTTTTTTTGCCAATTATTAGAGTGTTTGTGAACATAAACGCTTAAGTTTTGTTACAATTTATTTGTCTTAATTATGGACTATGACTTATCCACTGTAAAACACCACCATGCAGCATCCCACTGTATGATGCATGTTACATTTTCCTCCAGAGACAGGTAACAGTTCAATCTTGATCTCATCAGATCAGAGCATTTTCTTCCATGTTTGAGATAGAAAATTGTGTAAAACTAGTTCATTAAGTCCAAATGATTTGAAGTAACATGGCACAGTAACCTGCCTTGTTGGTTAAATGTGCTAAATAAAAGTGACTGTACATTTTCTAAAACATTTGGTTTATGCGAGTTTATTTTGGTAAATATAAACACAATCAGATTTTCCTGCTAGATAAACTTTATAAGCAAAGGAAATAATGAAACAACTAGTAATAGTTACATTTTAAACCAACTTACAGTGGTACATAAAATAAACAATCCTGATAAAATAATAAAAAAAAACAGATCCATGTAGTCTCTTAAAAATCATTTACAATATACTGTACAAGTACATCAATGTTTCTTTCGATATAGGCATGACTAAATCAGCCACCACTATGATTGACTTTTCCTCCTCTATCATGTGCTTTTGAGAATAAAAGCTGTAGGATGGAGGCTTGTGTTCTCCACTTAGACTGCTCCCATGTTATCTTTTTGTCTCAATTATTACATTAAAAAGTCAGATGTTGAGAAATAAGGCGCAGTCTGAAAACATGTTTCCAGTCATTAAACTAATCTGCTGTAATCATCTCTTCATGAAGTTATCCAAGGAGGCCGGTGTTCTCTGAATGGAGTGAATATTCCTCTTCACTCTATCTTCCAAAGACGAGCTAGCGGCACTTTCCAGCTTCATGTTACTGTAAAAAGAAAAAGAAATAAAAAGATCCAATTGAACAAAAAGCACCTATTACTGTACCCAACACAAGGAGCCTCTTCCGCCTGGACTTACTGGATGAAGCCAGCATGCCGGTCGTGCTTGGCGTTTTGTTCCCTCTGCTTATCTTGCTCGTCTTGCCTCTTGTAGCGTTTCACGTTGTTTTCCCTGTCCTCCTCCCGCTGCTTGGCCTGGTCCATCATCTCGCGCCTTTTTCGTTCCAGTTCCTCTGCAGAAAGCTTCCTACGTAAAACAACACAGAGAATTAGCCTCCCCGTGGGTGCTGATGAAGACGAAACTCAACACAACAGATTAATATCCAAACAGCATTTTATGTTTGCCATTTTGACCAGGAAGTCTTACTTTGACACGTGATTCCTCTGTCTTTGGTAAGTTTCCCTCTGTGGGCTGGGATCTCTCGCCTCCACCTTCTTGTAGGAGGAAGCGTAAGAGCGACTGTCCTTGTGGTTCCTGTGGGGAGATCGTGAGCGGCTTCTCTCTCGGCGCCCCGAGTTACTTGACATCACTGAAGCCTGGTGATGTCTGCCGCTTTGAAGCTGAGAGGAAACAAACACTAGTTATTTGAGTGCATCTCCCTTTCTCGTGCCAATTTCAAAATTCACTTGATAAACAACTGTAGTTCCCGTCACACTGCAGTAGAAGAGCTCTCTTTCATGTCAACCGTGATTCTTGGATGGGTGGATGCAAATGAAATAAGGAATCCAGTCTGTTGGCAAATGCTCGTTATTCAAGCAATCATTAAAAGGTAGAAGCTAGTTAATAGCTGATCTATGTTTAATTTAATGATCTGCACATATAGTAAAGACTAAACCACTTTTTTTCATAAGTTGTGGAATAAAACCACACACATACATCCTGTCAATTCTCCATACAATCAAGTCTTTCATACACCCTAAAATGCTTTAAGTTTTATTCAGAAAAAAAAAAAATTCTTACTGACCTGGAGTCCATACCCTGGAAGATGGCGCGAACGTGATTTACTGTCTTTAAATTCATCCCGCAGGTGTGACCTGAAACAGGTCAACAATAATTCATATTATGCAAATGGATGATGTTTTATTGTGCAAAAACAGAACTAAATAAAGATCAAAGATAACTTCAACAACAAACAAGATTGTCTGGCTCATCTGAAGAAAATAAGAAAGAAGACAACTTAAAATTTTTGTGTTGATGTTGCAGTTTATTACCCTGATACACACACACACACACACACACACACACACACCTGTGTTTGTCTCCTTCTTCCTCTGAGCTTGAACTTGAAGTTCTCCTCTTATGCTTCTTTTCCTTTTTCCTTTCCTTGTCTCCTCGTTTCTCCTTCTTTTCCTTCTTCCTCTTCTTTTTCTTGTCTTTTTTGTCAAGATTTTGACGCAACTATGTAGAAAAAAGCAAGTAATGACAAACAGATATCAATAATACTATGCGAATTGCTTTGAAGAAGAAATGTTAATGCAAATGTTTTTATGTTTGTGTCCATTTTTGGCTAAAGTAAAATAGCCAAAAACCTTATTTTATGTAAACCAGTAATTACCATCTCCTTTATTTTCTTCATCTTTACTGGATTAGTCAAAACTTCTCTTTTCTTTTCTTCTTCTCGTTTCCTGTGAAAACCATACATGGATTCATTTCCCATCTCGCTCATATATTTCCAGGAGTTACAGAACTAAGGTGGATTTACTGACCGTATTTGGAACAGGGGGTCTTCCCTGATCTTCGCTGCCAAATCGAGGCCGGAAGCCGGGGTGGCAGGGTTGAATATCGACCCTGGGAGGAGGCCTGTCTCAGCTGAGGGGCCGCTCTCTGGCTCCTCGTACTGATCTGTGATCTGCTTGTCAATGGGACGCCCCAGCAGGTACTCATCTCTGGACACCTGCCCAGCGGGGCCTTGGTACATCCAGTCAAGGCGATCATCTTTTTTCCTGTTGGGCAAAAATAATAAGGAACCCAATTATTGTATTGCAGTAGACACCAAATAAATGTAGCTGAAGATGTTAGCTTACTTGATGGCTCCCGTTTCCTCTGCATATCTGGTAATTTCTTCTCGGGCTCGCTCTTCCTTCAGCTCCTTCTGGAGCTCCTCTATCTTCTTGCGTTCTGCCTCATATTTCTGCTCAGCTTTCCAAACCCGCTCTATGTTTTTCATAGTCTGGGGATGCCAGCTCTTCTTTAAATTCTGGGAAAAGTCAATGTAGAAATATTTACCTCCGGTGCCAGCCAAAAATGATTCATGCTCAATTCCTACAACTTTCACATCATGCAAACAGAAAGTTGAATTTAAATTATTGAAAATAATGACAATAATCTAATAAGTGTTGGGTGTGGATGTATTCAGTGCCCCTAAAACAACTAAAGCAATACGTCTCTTGGAATAAGTCACCATCAGCTTTGTGTCAGTGTATTGATATCAGTTTATATCAGTTTTAAAGTCGTGCAACAGTTTCTAAACTGGGTCGGGCTTTGACTGAGCCATTCTAACACAACTAAACAACTCCAATGTGACTCGGCTTGAAGGTTCAGGGTCATTGTCTAAGTATTTGTGGAGTACACGGCCAGTTCATGACTGTTGTATTTCTTGGTCTTTATTTTGTCGTTTGTTCGCTAATAATGATCATTTTACTTCAAAAAAATCTGTGACACATTGGAATACCTTGGCTACTTAGCTCACTTGTGACCATTAAACGTTAGATTAACAAAACCAAAGTTAAATTTAATTTCGCAAAACTTAAAGATAGTTCCTGTTAAGTCAAGCTAATTTTCCGCTTTTCTCGTTACTCTGCAGACGCAAGAAAAAAGGTGTACATTTAAATGACATATTTTTAATGGAGTTTTTTTTTTATTTATCTATAACGTGAAGCATATTTTCTCCTACGTGTTCAAATCAAACTTACCAGATCTCCGCCTCCCATCTTGGATTCTCGTTTGGGTTTTTAATCTAATAAGAAAACAAGACGGACAAAAGGAGTCCCTTAAAAAGAAAACGTAAAACAACGAAATCCTAAACGACAACTAGAAAATGGAGTCAGTCAAGTTCCTCATTTCCTGTTTTGAATGAATAGTTCCGGTTAGAAACATGGCGCAACAATTTATTCCCCCTGAACGCAACAGTCAGAGAAAATTTGTTCCTACTTTTTCTCGTAAGGTCGTTAAAGTCGCGAATATAATAATAATAATAATAATAATAATAATAATAATAACAATAATAATAATAATACGGAGAATAAAATACGTTTCAAATGTCAAGATGTTAAATATATGAAAGTCACAATTTACTGGGCAAAAAAAAGTAGGACTAAATAAAAGTAGGACAATGGTTTCGTTGTAATAGCTTTAATTGTAGTTGACAGGCAATTTAAAGATTACAAAAATTGTCCAACATAACATCAAAATCATTCAGTTTTGTTAGAGCTTCAGTTTCTGGAGTCAGCACTGTGTTTTGTTCTAGCGGACACACCTTATTAGCCATTTACTTTTTTAAAGGGGATTTTTTTTTTTTTTTTACCATTTTTCCTGAAGTGCAATTGTGATTTTTGATGTTGGATGAGAAAGCAATGCATGCTGTCTTCACTCAAATTTACTCCAAATGTGTTTCATCAGTTTGAGGTGAATGTGCAGGTCAGTCAACTTCTGCCACAAAAGATACTTTCATGAATATATGGCCAATTGGCTGCTGCTTTGTGCACTGGTGCAAAATCCTATTAAAACAGGAAACACCTCCAAAATTTTGTGGAATTGTCCACCACATTGTGGCAAGCTGAAGCATTAAGACTTATTTTGTCTTGAACTGAGCCAAGTCCAACTTTATTACTGCTTCACAATGCATTCACTTTTCACAATGTATTCACTTCAAATCGTGGAGTCGTCCTTTAAACTTCCAGTCCGAGTGGCATGATTCGTCACTGCAGAGAACATGTCTCGTTTGCTCTGGAGTCTTGTAGCTGTGTGATTTACACCACTTCATCTGATGTCTTGGTGATGTAAGCCTTAAGCACAGCAGCTTAGCTATGGAAAGCCACTCCATTAAGCTCTCCACGCACAGTTCTTGAGTTAATTTGAAAGCCACATGAAATTTGGAAGAAAAAAAATTTACGACTTCTGTGCAGTCTGCACTATGTTTTGTCATACGTGATGTTATGCAGTCTACAACTTTGTAGCAAATGAGTTGCTGTTCCCAGTCACTTTCACTCTGTTATATTACCTCTAACAGTTCAGTAGACTATTTAGCTGTGGGCAAATTTCAGGACTAGCTGTTTTGCAGATGAGGCATCTTCACATATCTTCACATGGTACCATGGAGGAATTTATGGAACTCCTTAAAGTGACCCATTCTTTCAATAAGGTTTGTAGAAGTAAGCAGCATGCCCAGCTGCTGGATTTCATGCACATGTGAACCTGGAAGTCATTGAAACGCCTGAATTCAATGACTGAGATGGGTGGTAGAGAAACTCTCTGCAATATAATGTATGTTATAATTTTTTTTTCAGTTAAATCTTCATAAATCAAACCCTGTACATTCTATAGGGTGTTAATTTTCTTGTTCTAACAGTTTTTGTATTTTAGAAAAATAAACCCCCCAAAATAAAATATTCAGCATACAAACTGATAAAATTTTGTTTTTGAGCCAGACTCATTAATTCTAAAAAAAACCCTAAAAGTTGGACATGATCCAGCATAATATTTTTTTTTGAGTAATCCTGCAAGTGAACTGGCCCAGAAACAAAACGATAAAATCAGAAAACATCCACTTACCCCAAGCACTGAATTAAACAAATGTAGATTGACTTTGTTTTCCAACACTGTTACAAGCATTTAATTTATGAATAAAATACACACAGACTTAGTGCATTTGTTTATCAGATTTATTAATGAGGGACAATAATCGATTAACTACAAATTATTATGGTATTTAAATTATTCTATTACAGTCTCCAAAAAACGTTACATCAACTACAGCAACCACTAAAAAATGTCTATAAAATAAAATAAGTCTATCTATAAAAACATCAACAACTTATAACATTAATACTAGTCAATGAACAATAATTGACTAATGTTTAAGCCCTTTTTTTTCTATTGTATCTTCTATACATAAATACAACTGTGAGTCTCTGATCATCAAAAGCTCCCTATAATGTAGAAATCTGCCTGTAATTTGTGATGGATTGCATACATCCTATAAAGCTACACCACTACTGATCATATAACATTGATATTTAAAACAATCTAACCAAATATAAGTAACCTAATTGTTTCGCTCCTGAAAAAGAAAAGTCATTAGGTATTCTCGCTTTTCTTTACATTTTTTGGAATGCGTATGAAAATCACTGACCTGTAGGGGGCAGCAGAATTGTAAAAATAATTAAAAAAAACATTTTCTTTTACAACAGTTTGTTAATAAATATCTGTGGGGCTCTAACAGACACAATGTCATTCTAACTCATTTGGAGACATATTTAATTCCAAAAAGGGCTTCATTCCAGCATCATGCTTTTCCTTTTAAATATCCAAACTAAGTCCTCTGCTCAGTTTTATGAGTAGTGCTAAATAACGGGGCTTCCAACAGTGCCCTTTGTTTTATTTTAAGGTGGAGCTACAAGGCAATAATTCGTTTTTTTTTTAATATAAATATTTGAATATCTGTTACTGCACATATGGATAAATCGAGCAGGGGGTGAGGGGCTTTAAGCCAGTAAATCAGAGACAAAATAGACTGGTAGATGTTGAGGCAAAGTGCAGAGGACATAGGTGATAGCACTCAACAACTGTTACCTCTTTCACATTACACACAACCATTTGATCAATTGTTAGGAAGACAAAATTGTCAAGTGCAGCTCAGAGTCTTGTGCTTCTTCGTGTTGGACGCGTCTTTCAGTACCTGCCACCTGCGGTGTCAACAGGACGGAGCGGCTCGCTTGTTTTTGCGCTCTCCCTCCAGATGTGTCTGCTGTCCCTGAGCATGTCACAACAGAAACCTGGATTCATCAAACCAGACGGCATCTTTCTGTCCAGGTCTTGGTTTGTTGTGGGTTTGTGGGTCTCGACTTCTTCACGTCGTTGAAGTGGCTCTTTTGTTTTTGGTTCGTTTCATCTCGAGCACCTGTTCACATTTTCCTGTTCTCAAGTCTTTTAGCACCATTCTTTAGGTGAAAAAAGAACATAGTTTTTGGTAAATTCTAGCTGTTATAGTGCATAAAATTCCCAAATTGTTGTACATACAGTGCCTTGCGAAGATATTCATAACGTTTCTGCATTTTGTCACATTGCTACCAAACGAACTTTAATGTATTTCAGTGTGATTTAAAGTGATAAATCAACACAAAGTAGTGTGCAGTTTTGAAAGGTAAAGAAAGATGCCTGGAAATATCTTCATGTGGTCAAATCTGAAAGTGCAGACTGCAGTCCTACCCCTCTACTCTGATACCGCTAAATAAATTCAAGTCTTAATAACTACTTTTGTAATCCTACGAGTAGACAGAGTCTATCTGTTTCCAATTTAACCTCAGAATAACTCCAACTGTCATTTTAAGGCCTCAGAGGTTTGCTAGAGAACAAACAGCATCATGAAGACCAAGGAACACAGCAGAGAGGCCAGGAGAGGACAGTAATGCTCAGTGGCACAGATGAGAGACCCAGGAGGAGTTGTACGTGTCTACAGCTTAGACCGGGGATTCCTGTCTGAGAGGTGGAAAGAAACATGGCTCAGGAAATATATTCACACCACAACCGACGTAGGAAACACAGCAAACAAAATGAAACACTTTACCTGGACTCACAACATGTGTGCAACTAAGACTCTGCATCAACCTTAACCAACCATCCCCACAGTAAAACATGGTGATGGCAGCATCATGCTGTCGGGAAGCTTTTCTTCAACAAGGACAGGCAAACTGGTTGGAAGGAGCAAAAGACTCGAGACGGGGTTGGAGGTTCACCTTCCAACAGAACTACAGCTCTGAACATGCAACCATAGTGACAATGGTTTAGGTTTAGTTCACAGAACAAACGTGCTAGAATGGCCCAGTCAAAGTATGGGCCTAAATCCTATTTGAAGTTCTAGAAAAATTATGTTCACTCCATCTCACCTGAGTTTTAGGTCTTATGCGAAGCAGAATAAACGTAGAGTAAAAGTTTCTGTCTTCGGATGTGCAAAGGTGGTGGAGACTTCCTCCACAAAACCTACAGCTCTGACTGCACAGAAATACGCATCTACAAAGTGTTGACTTACGAGGACTGAATACAACTAGATGTCACACTATTGAGATTACTGTTAATAATAAAATGTTAAAAACAATTTAACAGTCCCAAGTAGAAAGTAGAAAGAAACTTAATTCTCCTGTAGTTCTGTCAAATAAAATTCAGTAAATTGAATGTGGCTGAAAAGAAACAAAACATGGATGTTCAACATTTATGAATGTTCTTGCAAGGCAGTGTATATTATATTATATTATATTATATTATATTATATTATATTATATTATATTATATTATATTATATTATATTATCACAATAAAACAAAAAACAAAAAGGCTTTCAATCTGTGTGCTCTCAACAGAAAAGAAACCGTTTTGTCTCCTGGTACAGCGGGCTGCACTCATATAGTCAGAATATTAAATACAAACAAAAAATATTATCATTGTCTCCTTTTTAAAAAGTTGGAAGCAGACCTGCTCCCCACTTTCAGTAACATGTTCAACAAGTTTCACGTAAACATCTGTTTTCAGTCGGACTCGTGTCGGTCCTCTGGTCTGCTGACGGGTCAAGCAGCACGCTGCACCACCGGCTCTTCTTTGATTCCTTTTAACATCTACAGAGGAGAGTTTTAGCTGCACAATGCATACAACCCCGTGTTTCCTGTGTGCTGCAGCATCCCTTCTATCTCTACCACAGGAGTTGCATACGTTTGTTCCATCCAGCTTTCATCGGTAATAGTGTGTCCAAGCCATTCTTCTACGCTCTATTCTATTGTAAAACTATTCTCCCTCTGTGACAGAGAGGACCAAACCCTCGTACTACCAAACATCTCCTCGAAGTGATAAAATTAGCCAGACTGCCCTGTCACATTTGAAACCGTAGGGTCTATCTCACATTTCAGCTTCAGCTGAGGCTCCGTGCTGTCAGACGACGACTGTGGAGGCGTGGGTGCATCAAAACCCTTCCCATCCCCATTTACTCTCTCCTCCCCGTGCCCCGGCGGGGACTCGTGGGTGCGCATGTGCTTGGCCAAGTGGTCGTTACGCATGAACACTCGTGGGCACAAAGCGCAGCTAAACTTCTTGGCACCGGTGTGTGTCTGCAGGTGGCGCTGCAGTTCATCAGAGCGCGTGAACCTCTTTCCGCAGAAGAGCCAGTTGCAGACGAACGGCCGGTCGCCGCTATGCCAGCGCAGGTGAGCCTTCAAGTGGGAGGTCTTAGCGTAGGCTTTGCCACATCCGGGGATGTGGCAGTTGTGCATGTGCTTCGTCCTGCTGTCGTCGGCGCTCTGGCCCATCTGCTCGGCGTGGATGCAGTTGGGGCACCGGCACATGGTCTGCCCGGCGCCCCGAGAGGATGAACGTCGCTGGGGCTTGGGCCGAGCTGACACAGAGGTCTCCTGCGGTTCCTCCAAGGAGAAGGTTTCCTGCTGCAGCATTTCCGGTCCCAGTGGTTCCATCTTGAAGCCGTCCAGTGGGAAGAGGTGGGGCGAGTGTGAGGTGGGGGTGTGCTGAGTTGGGGGCATGGTGCATAGCTGTGGGTCGGAGCCATACGGGCCTAAAGAGTTCTGCAGTCCCATGGAGCTGCCAGTGCTCACTGAGGGCACGCCAACACTTTGCCCAGTCTGCAGGTCTATCCAGCTGCCGGCTTGCACATCGCGGTGGAGGTCCCACCAGGACGGGATGTTCATTTCTTCAGAGCTGCCACTAGATGGTGCTGTCCTTAACCAGGGCTCGTAAGGGTGGGCCATGAATGCCGGTGGTGCAGGTGTAAGATTCAGGATTAAGTCAGCCGCTTGAGGAGTTGATCAGTGTCTTTTCAGGCAGCACTGAGAAGAAAACCTGCAGAGACAAAAACAAACAAAAAAAAACATCTTTAAACCAGTCTTTCATTCGCCTATTTTAGTCTCTCAACCTTTGGGAACCAAAAGTTTCAAAACTAAATTCGCAGACCCCTGTTTGTAGCACTTAAATTGTAAACTTTGAGGACACCTCCCCCGGTTACCATAGATACCGCAGTTCTCACGCTGCGTGGCCGTGGAAACAGACGAGAGGGGGAGACAGACGTGTCCAGGCAAAGGCCTGCCACATGCATCCGCTGCCAGGTACTTCCCATGAAGGACCGTCAAAGACAAGCGCAAAGAAAACAACATCGCTGGCTCGGCACGGAGGCAGAGGCAGCAGCAGGGGGAAAAAAGAAAAAAAAAATTCAGCAGAAATGAAGGGAGGGGGAGTGTTGACAAGAGAACAGTTTGGTAGAGGAAGAAGTTGCAGGGAGGTATGGCTGCAGGCCAAAGCCTATTTGTACATCCCTGAGGGTTGTTGAGATAAAAACCTAGCAGACAGAAGAAGCATTTTATACATTTGTATATGTATGCGTGTGTATGTGTGTGTGTGTGTGTGGGTGTGTGTGTGTGTGTGTGTGAGAATCACACATGATTTACAACAACAGCCCTCTGGGTAAGTTATGGAAGACGACGTGTAAGGCGTCCTCCCTCTGACACACTGGCGGCGAGGGAAGCATCAACAGCTGTGAACTAACAACATTCAGTAGCTGGAGAATAGGAGCCCAACAATAACACGAGAACAATTACTTTATGTGTATAATTATGGGCGCATGCTCTGAATTCACATCCTGTCCCCAACAAGCCTCAGGAATTTTCATCTGCGCACACTTTGGCGGCGTCATCGGCAGTCAGGTGATGCGTACCGAAGGAGGTGCCCATCCGTTTTCCACATTGTGACACAATGCTTGTTAAAGTTGGACATGTTTGTGTAGGTGAATGAGAAGGAGCCAACAGGACATAAAACCAAACAGGTTCCAGCACAAAACCATCGTGTTGACTTCCAGTACTCTAATCACGAACGTCTGCAATTATCTTTACAGCAGGAAACAATGCAGTAGTCTGGTGTCTGACTGGAGATCACTTGGTGTGATGCATATCTGAAATGCCACACTGCAAAAAAACAAGAGGTCACCCAACAAGCTGCCTGATGGAGAGCACCGTTACAGGAACGAGTCAGTGGTATTACTGACAGTAAAGGACTCCAAACAGAACATTTCAATCAGCTAAGTCTGAAGTAAAGCAAAGAGGATCAAAGCTAAGTTAAAGCCACTCAGAGCTACTTTCTACTCTGAACAAAATCGTAAAACAATTAGTTCGGAATCTCTCTAATGGCAAGCTCTGCTGTTAAAGGTCAAGGTGACTTATTTCAAGCCAACATGCAGCCAGAGTTTTAACTCTGTAATTTTGAAGATCTACACAGTCCTCCTCTCCGCCCGTAAACAAGCGAAGACAGCGGCATCTTCCTTCGTCCAGTGAAAGGCTGGGAGAGCCCCCTGGTTCCTGAGGGAAACAGCTGGCATACGGTGGGCCCCGAGGGAGTGAGAGAGCTGCACAAAATTCTCTGGTCATAAAACCTGCCCGACCAAGACTCAGCACAGACGCCATTTTACAAGTCTGCCATCGAACGGAGGCCCGACATGGGGGGGAGGAACGCTGAAGAGCAAGCTGCACACTGGTGACTGGTGATTCTTTCTTAATGTGGGATTCCAACTGCGACTTGCATGTTAACAAAGTCCAGTCGTTAACAAAAGCCTTTATACACTCAGAGGCAATCATCACGAGGTTTGGATGCGCAACTTATTAATGATTTGCAAACAGGAACCTGTTGGTTAAATCTAAAACCCAAATCCTGGTCTACTGCTGCTGCAGGACCAAATATTTGGTGTAAAACTGTGGCCCAGTTTGTTGGCTTAAAGAAGAAACTAGAAGGAGAGTTGTTATTCTCTACAGACCGCCATTTTGAATTACACTACTACCAGATCAGTCGTCACTAAACCTCTTCCACAGGAGGAAATAAGAATGCTGCTGAATGGTAATTTAAATGTCAGGTGTGCTAGAGAAGAGGTTTGTTCAGATACATAATAAAAAAATAATCATTTTTTACCTGCTAAATAGATATTAGAGCTAATGCGAGATATATTTAGCATTTACATTTGATTAGTTGCTCAGTAAGTCAAGACAGGTATTAATTCATGTATTATCTGAGAGTTGTTGGTACATAATTAAAGTTAAAAATAACACAGATATTAGTAATCCAGGTAATTATTTTTTCATCTCACTCTATTGGTCTCTTTAGCCTATTTTTAGAGGTTTAAAACCTGACACTTTACTATGAATAAAACCTATTCATGCTGCTACAAATGAATCCAGGCCCGGATTGCTCAATGTTGCCGAAAAAATGGCAACTCTTAAAACTTTTGCCCAAACGTTTTAAGAGTACTTTGAAACAATCATGACACCTTTTGGATTGTAACTATAGTAATAAATGTTCTGTTAGCCACATGTTACTCTGGACGCACTAAATAATCTGAGTTATTTTCTCCATCCACATGCTGGATTCATCCTGCTGGTGAAGAAGTTGGCTGGTTTAAGTTCAAACACTGTGTGAAAAATTGTGTTCAGAGGAGACGGGACAAAGTATCATCGTTCTCTAGAGACCGCCATTTTGAACCGAACAATGTCCTGATCAGGCTCTACTGACCTTTTCTACAGGATGAAATAAGAATTAATAATGATGCTGTATAATATTGTTCATGTTAGTAGCAAATATGTTTGTTAACCTAAAGTCATTTAGTAATCTTCACTTTTGAAGTGCTAAGTAGGTAGGACAAGCTAGCGCTAGCCATGTTCAACATTTTGACTAAATTGCTTATATTAATAAAAAAAATATTTCATACAATATTGTCTATTAGATTTTAGTACATAAATGAAAACAACCAAAAATAATTAATTATTTGGTTTATTTTGTTCAACCCACTTGATAACTTTATAAATTCATAGTTTTAGCTTATTTTTTAACCTACCTCAGTTTGCAGGATTGAACCTTAAACCCAATCTTTTAGCTGTAATCCTAATAAAACTATTCTTAACCTGACGTACATTGAACTGCATGCACAGACACTGCTGGGCTACTCCTTTATCCCATAATAGTAAGTTGACGCTGTCGGAATGAAAAGTTGGGTAGATTTAAGCAAAAAGATTGTAAAATTAAGCTGATATATTACTGTTAATATCAGTGGATTGTGTTAATGATTTTATTTGAAACTGTAGAACAAGTTTGTTCACTTAAGCTAATAATAGCCTTATTCTTGTAAAATTGTTAACACGAATGTGTGCTTAGTGTGTTCATCATTTATCCTTTGATCAAGGAACTGGTAATAAGACCAATGAACACTTTCAGAAATCTATATTCTGAACATTTTTACTGCAGAACTGAAATAAACATAAAAATAATTAACTCTAACCCAAATATTATTTATTTAGTTTGATGGGTCTTTTTAATAACTCATTTGCCCCGAAGTTGTAAATTTTTCGTTAAATTAATCCAGGGCTGCACTGATCTATTTTGATCAGAACTCTGGGTTCACAGAAACACCCCAGTTTGGTTTATTTTTAAGTCCAAGAAGTTTTTACTACGTGAAGACCTTTTCCTATTGAACCCACAGGTCAAGTTTTATTGTCTGTCTCATCACATCCCATCTGTTGACCCCTGACTGTCTGTGGGAACTCGTTTGGGTCAACTGGTTTTTCAGGCTATTTGTTTTAACCTGCCTAAATGTACAAGATGGATGGAGTGGAGCCGGAGCTCGGCAGGGGCCACTTCAGACGAGTCTGTAATGACAAACTTCAAACAGTTTTCTGACTAAATCTAACGCTTCAGACCTCAGCACAGCAGCTACGTTCGAGTAAAGCGCTCTGGTAACATGTTAAAACAAAACACTAACTCCTGCTGGAATGACCAAGGTTGACTTGAAAAACCTGGTAGGTCGTAAAAAAAAAAAAAAAGTTTTTGTACACCTGAGCAGCGGATTAAGTTGGTGACATGCAGACGCAGACATGCATGTAGTTCTAAGCTGTGCTAATCTCTTCTGCTCTCTCTTAAGTGTATGATTAATTGCAGAAAAACTTCAGATATGAATGGCAGCTTAACATCCTGAATGATTTATGGGATTCCCAAGCACGGGTTTACACCCTAAAAACATTAAAAGGAAAACTCGGCTTCTTCTTTGTTTACTATATTTTAAAAAGCAGAAAGCGTGACAGAACATTTTAGGAACATTTTTATATCTTTTCATTTTGCCTGGGCAGCCAAACAGCAACTGAGCGTTAATTTACAAGAGTCAACAGTCATTGACCTGAATTTTCTCTTATTCTGCTGCTCTTGTTTTTTAACACTAAGAACTTTACTGTGTGACCTTTAGATCTGCTGCTGCCGTTACACCTGAATTTCCTCTTTACAGGACAATAAGGGTTGTGTCTATTCTATTCTATAGCTTATAACACTATTATTAAACAGAAAATGATTAATTAACATCTGTTAAGTCTTAAACGACAAAGAAATGAAGAACTGTAAAGTAAAGCATTTTCTCCTCCTCAGGAGGGAGACAGGTATGTTGGGAGATCAGGTAATTTGGGACAGCATAGCTAAACAGACATTTCATCTTTGCGTTGACATTTATGTGGCAAAGATAAGAGTATCAATACTTAGTATCACCAAAATCACATAATTTTCAAGGAGTGAAACCACTTTTTAATTGTGCCATCTCAATAATCAAATACACAAACCCAACCTTTACGTGAAATTGTAAACATCAAAACACACACAGTGGAAATTAATGACAAACTTTTACTTAAACTTTGTTTTCTTTAATATGATTGTTGTATTTTATGCGTGTATATCTAAATATATAGCAATTTATGGATATGACATTTTTTGTTAAACATTAAGTAAAATGTGTAGATATATTTCAATGAGCAATTCTTCAATAATATATTACATTTTGCAGTAATGCAGTAATTTGAGGACTTGATATGCAGTTATTTGATTTTTGACACTTTAAGTACATTAATTTATTGTCTATGCCAGCTTATCCCTACAGGGTGGTGTGGGAGCTCATTGGGCGAGACCCGAGGTACGGCCTCCACAGGTCGTTTTAAGAACATTTAACCACAAATAATATGAAAATTCTGCAGATAACGATGTTTTTTTCTTTTTTTTTTTGATGGAGATTAACTATGCTGGCCTTAATGAATAAATACAACTACAGTGTACTTGATCAAGGGAGTTTGCACTTCGTAATAAACCTACAAGCTGAATTCATATAAAACAAATCAGATCCATGAGTCCAGTCTGATGTAAAAATACGATATGAGGGATTATTTGAACAACAAACAGCTTATTTTAACTTTTATGAAGGATTTAAATGTGTTTCTTTTTACTGTCTTTTTACTCTTCAGCCTCACAAATATTTTGTCAGCTGATGGATTTTACATTTTGGGTGGAAAAGAGACAATGCAAACTTGAATTTAGCTGTAGAGAAAACAACAAGGTAGTGTCACTAGAAAGACATACGTTCAGTTTCACCCATGTTGTTAATGTCTCATGCATTCACTGCATTTTAGCTTCGTTTAATGTGCTACTTTTAACCCTGCCCGTTTTTACAGTTTCATTCAGTTTAATACAGATCAATAGAAATTTTATTGACTTTTTTTTGCATTTGTAGGTTGTTTTTCCATCCTATTATTATTACTATTATTACTATGCATTATTATTTCAATGCAGTTTGTGTTCATTCACTATTCGACCCAGGATATTTGTTTTATTAATTAAAAAAATGCATACAAAATGTAAATGAGTTTGTTTGATTTATTTAAAAATTGTATTTAAAGTGCCACTGAAACTTTTGAAAGCCAAATTGTGTTTCTTGCTTTCATACATAACTATAACCTCGAGTTAGATTTGCTTTCCTCAAATATTAATTGTTTTTGGAGGCCTTTTTGGTTTTTTTTAAAAAAGGAGAACTTTAGAACTCTTAAAACGTCAATCAATCGTTTTTCATGGATTCAAGTCAGTAAAAGTTTTATGACGTTGCTTAAAGTTATAATCTGATTTATTTATTTATTTTTACAAGGGGGAAAAAAAACAAATTTCTTTATGAGCTGAGGCGTGTAGAGACTGCTGCAGATTATATTCCTGGCTAACCAAAAAGTCGCAGTGAAAGCACAACATATTAATAAGAAAACCCTACGCTGAGTTACCTGTGCGTCCTCCGAGCTGCGGCTGCGTTCCTTCGGATATAAACCTGCCTGAGATCAGCTCTGCTCGTCAAGAAGAAGTGCGCACACGAAGGTAAAATCCTCATCATATTTCATGTGACGGTCCAGGTGAAGCGGCTCGGCGCGCAGGTAAGCGGCACTCTGAGACTCTCTAACTTTATGATAGGCTCCGGGACTTCAGCCCCGGCAGGCTCCGCCCCCTCGCAGCTGCAGCGAGCGTGGCTCCGCTTTGAAGATGAAGCCTCTCTTCGGCTGGAGGTGAGGAAACGGGTTGCTCTGGGAAGACGCGGGGTAAAAAATCGTTTACCTCGAGTAACTCAGAGACCATATGAGTGCTTTTCATACCCCGTCTCCATATTATCAATTCATGTTTTTTTGTTTTTTAATTAATCCATCAGGACAATCAGCTGTTGCTGCCTGGGTCAACAAACCAACACTGAGGGCAACCAGAGAAGTTTACCAGTTGTTGTTTTTTTAACCCACAAAGGGTTATGTTGATGTCAAGGTAACATAGGACCCCACTTTAAATTTGAACAAATATTATCTATAAAGAGAGCGTGGCTGTCAGACGTTTTAAACAAAAGTGGCCCAAAACATAAGCAAACTGAGCCCCCAATTATGGAGGACTTCAAACATGGCATTTATGTTCATACAATGTGAACATAAATGCTAACAAGACCTTAACAGTCTATGAATATTGACTTTAAAATGATAAAAAGCTTAAAGAAATCTAATAAGGGTTTTAAAAACTGACAGTACAAAGTTTACCTTACAAAAGAAAATCTATGCTGGAGTCACACTTTATGCAGGCGTTAACTTCAATTCATAAATTTAAATTTTTTTTGTGTATCCTTGTAAGCAATACTAGTTAGGTAAGCCCCCTTCCCTCCCAGCTCGTCTTAATTAAATGCTGTACTCTGAACAACACTGCTACACAGAAGAAAAAAAAACATCTTTCAAAATTTAGTTCCAGTTCTTTATGTCATAAATTATGCCAAGTGAAAAATTAGATGTTCAAACATATCGTATAAATAAATCAATTGGTTATAGTTTCAGTGAAACACCTCTCCCTTGTCTCTTCTCCCAGATTTAATCTCATTAAATCAGTGATACTACTGTAAAACATTTTCTATGGAACATGTAGCAAAAATATTTTAAGATACAAACTGCAGAGAAAGTACAGTATTAGCACAAAACGTTCCACCCCAAAAAGCTCTTTTTCTCCAAGGCTCTTCAAAATGCACTTGTTGGACATTTCTGATTTAGCCACAACCGCATATGATCCAGAAACCTCCAAAGTGTAAATGTGTTTATGTTGTATACATGTGTTAGTTTTGTCAGTACATGTCAAGGTTTTTGAATGTGAAACCAGCTTTAGTTAAGTGATAAGATTTTATCTACAATGACAGATTGATGACATTTTTGGTCTCTGTCTAAATGTGAAAGAAATATGTTATTAGTTTTTATCATTGGTTTTCCAACGTGTCTCGTGCTAAAATCCGTTGCTGACTGGTGGATCAGGACCTTGTGACGTCTCCTCCCCTGGAAGCTGCTGACTCCTGAGGACATGGAGCTTTGACGCAAGAACATGTCCACATTAACAAGGAGACCTGGTGAAATTTACATTTTCTGCTTCTCCTGTCAACAAACAAATAGGGATTTTACAAGAAAAACAGTCTTCCATAGTGGAGATTTTTTTTTTTTTTATTATTGTAGCATACGTGTGAACTCCTTATGACATAAATTTCCATATCCTGCTTTTTTTTTAAACTGGGAACTGGAACACGGTGAGCTTAGGATTGGTCATTTCCAGAACCAAGTTCAAGCTACAGCGTAAAGACAGCATAATTATCCACCAACACTTAGTTCTGCTTAACTGTTGTTTGTACTTGGAAAAGTTTTTTCCACACTTTTGCAAAGTGCCTGATGAGCAAAGAGATTGGCCAGCTCATATTTCAAGCCTGTGTTGCTTAGTAGCTCTAATTCACGGTTATCTTGTTTGAATTTACCTTGAAAATAATTAATAGCATTATTTCTGAGGAATACAACTAAAGGCAGACCAAGTACCACAAGTACTAACAGATTGCCTTGTTCTGAAGAAATGCTAAAATAGGAATAACTGGCACTCCAAAACTACCCAAAAGTTTTTATAAGAGCTTGTCAGAGATTTGTAACAATCTGACGATGGCAGGTAGTCAAAACAGGTCCTTATTAAAACCTTTGGACACTTTTGGATTTCTAATTTTTCTAGTTTTTTGTCTTCCTATGTGTGACCAAGTGCAATCATGCGCTACAGAGGTTTTTATGCTATGGGGGTTTACTGAAAATAATACTTATAATACAATATTTAACCTATTTTGTTTTCACTTTTTTTTTAAATTTTAACTAAGCATAAACTCCACACATTAGATTACAAAAAATCCGTTACTCATCAAAAATGATTCTATGTTTTTGTACATAGATTGACTTACCAGTTAAATAATCTTATAAAAGATATAAAAGGAGAAAAGTCCAGGTCCCAATATGCGATATTAAATTGTGTTTTACACATTCAGAGCTGGGAAAAAGACAAAGTGACACTGTAATCCTTTCTTTCTTTCTTTCTTTCTTTCTTTCTTTCTTTCTTTCTTTCTTTCTTTCTTTCTTTCTTTCTTTCTTTCTTTCTTTCTTTCTTTCTTTCTTTCTTTCTTTCTTTCTTTCTTTCTTTCTTTCTTTCTTTCTTTCTTTCTTCTTCAAATAAATACTGCATTTCTGCTTGTCACAAGTTCATAGAATAAAAGAACAATGTTCTTTTAACTCAAACATTTAGTAAAGTAAAGTAAAATCAGAAAAACGGATCATTTTAAGTGGTCTTTTAATATTTTTTCCAAAGCGCTTTATATTTGAAAGGTTCTGTTGAAACGAAAATTGGCCCAATTTGTGAACCGGAAGAATCTTTATGGACTTAATGTTTTAATAAAATTATAACAACAAGCCGAGCTCCTAAGATGTTGATGTTTAACAGAAATTGCACCTTAAATTATTTTAACATTTTCATCCTCTTTTGAGGACCGCTTTTTCATTTTTTAATTTGGCCTTCCTCTGAGTTAATTCCTGTCCTGTCACAGCATGTTGGTGGAGGAGCTTCAAATCGACTGACAAACACGGATCACAGACGGCCTCTTTCTCTGAAGCAGCACTTTACAAATGCTGAGTTTGACCTGCTACGCCACAGGATATTCAGGATATACGAGCAGCACAATTCTAATTCAACCCACCACTTACTCGATTCGCTTCAGTGACACAAAGACTGAGCTTCCAAGTCAGGAGCATTTTCTTTGACGTTAGAGCTTTGCCTATAATGATACGCTGTAACACATCTTCTATAAAGTGTGATTGAGAATCTGAAAAAAAAAAAAAATTTTTGAGGGATTATTTGAAGTAAATCAGGATGCAAAACTGCATGTTTCATGAGTTTCGGGATGATGCAGAGGAGCTCAGACCACACACCACGTCTAAATGGTGTTTACGGACATCCTTAAATAGTTAAGCTTATTTCCTCATGAATACAATGCAGCACAATCAGAAAGAGTCTGCCAAATAGCATTTAATTACAGTGCAGTTTTGTGTCGGTGGCTCACTAACTCTCCTAATGATTAAAATATGTTTGGATGGCTTGTTTGATAGCTTTTATTCCTGTGTCTGCTGACATATTGCTTTTTTATGCGAGTCTACAAGAAAACGTTTGTGATTCTTTAAACAATCTTTCCGAAGAGTTTTTTTTTTTTGTTTGTTTGTTTCTAAGGTGATTACATTTGCTTTTGTTTTCTAAGCATCCGAATCCATGTGGCGGATTTCAGAGTCATGTGAAACTGCAGCACCTTAAATAATTTCTTGAACTCGTTATACAAGAAGAAGAAAACACAAAGTGTAAAAAAAGAAAAAAAACCTTTATGAAGATGTTTACATTCCTATATGTCAATCTGTAGCTTCTTCTTTGTGTGCTCGCTGTGGTTAGTTGACATAAAGAATATAAGATAACAAGTTTTTAATCTTTTTCATCCCTCTGGGTTTATGGTGTTGGGAAGTGAAGTCGAGTTAAAGAAACGTAACAAAGCTAGTTGGTTTAGAGAAGAGGCTGAAAAGTGCCTCATCATACTTAGCAGATCGTCATTTTGACCTGGCTCTCCGCCTTATTCCTGTAGCCTGTGGTAATTAGTGTAAATTGAGTTTGCTTATTTTGAATCAGCCTTATTACGAGAAAACCACCGATATCTCTTCCAGAGAAGATAAGGATTACAACATGCAGAGATATAAGGTTTTACATTACAATGAGATAATATAATCATCACTGCAGCTTCGTCTTTCAAAGATTGGTGACGTGGAGAATGAAAGAAAGTTTATTCACATATTTGGTGTATTTGTCAACTCCTTTGAAGAACAGAGGTGAAACAAATTTATTCATTTTTGCACTGAGAGTGCCTTCACTTTGTGTTTAATTATTGTTAAGTATAATTTTCCTGCTTTGAGTTGCAATGGAAACACCAAGTTGTAAAACACCAATGAATTATTACCAATCATAACATGCTACCGTCATTTATTAAAGCTGAACTCATTCCAGATTTACTCTTGGCGGTGTGGTTTATCCTTTTGAGAAGCTGACACGTTCAAACTTCAGGTTTGTGTGTGAAGTTTTGATCACCCACAATGTAGAGGATCCACAAATTTTACTGAAGTAGGTGTAAAAATATTCATAATTTTACTGAAGCAAAAGTTTTAAAAAATGCAGCGTGGTAAAACTACTCTAATAATGACAGAAGATTTTCTCCAAAATGTTACTGAGTACATTTGACTAGTTACCACCTACGTCTGGTTACCTTTGCTCATAAAGTGCTCAGTGAGAGACAGCAAACATTTTAAATGCCGCAGCAGAAGAGTGCCTCCATATCTGCAGGCAAAACGAACTGTCAGGGAGAAAACAGGAAACGTCAGCGTCATTCAGCACGGTCATCGATCGTCAGTGGTTTTAGTCTTTGAAAAGCCACACCAGTATTTTTTCAGATTTTCTGCTTCACCCAACGTTGTGTTCTCTTCTTCCATATAATCTGTCCACACGCTCATTCCTGTTCTTACATTATGTAAGAAGCATAATCCTCCATTTCCACAGACCTGAAATCACAAATCAGTATCTGCAGCATTTCTCTGCCATCTTTCGTGGCCTCTTAAACTGCAGCTTGCTCTTTACAATTAGCTAACCTATGGAAGATTTGCACTTTTGTTTTGAGAAGTATCTGAGCTTTGTTTTGAAAGGTCATCAGAATCCCTTTTCGTCTTTAGTTTAATTCTGTTAATAGTGTGGAACCTACTTTTTGAATAATCTAAGCAAATAAATTTTAAGATCTGTTTTTGCAGACTATCTGTAAACTATACTATTGAAATCTAGTTTATGGTTCAATTTGATTGCTGGTTTAGGCTTCAAAACCTTAGAAACTAACATGTACAAGACTGTGTCTCTTATTTTGAAGAGTGTCTCTTGGCTTTATTTTGAAATCCAGACTGACTGCTCAGTTTGATCAATGATATAAGCCCCCTTGCACTGAATAATCCCTTTTAATGACTGATTATTCATTTCCCATTCATTTACATGGCCAGCACCAGTTGAGTTGAAACAAGCTCACTCTAGTGACATCTCATACAAGATGATTTATAACACAGACTACATTCTTAAATTCTTCATTTTTCTCTATCTGCTCACTTGTACTTGCAAATTCCTTTTTGTCTTCATAATCGTACCAGTTCTGAGTTCTGTGTCTTCTTATCTAATCTCTGGAAGGAAAAACCATCACAAAAGCTGTAACAATGCAGCGACTCGACAGCTGTAGATAGTTCTGCCTCAGTGATGAGATTGTTGTATATTTATTTTGCACAATCTAAGCAAACAGTGTCGCTACTTCCTTCTACCTCTTGTGTTTCACAGCAATTTGTCAGGAATGGTTTCTCTGTATTTTGTTCTTTGTTTCCATTTGAAGCCACCATGGTTGAAACAAAGCAGCAGTCTCGGCTCTTGGTTTATTTATGTTTATTCAAAGACGCTGTTAGATGGTTTTGGAAGGTATTAATTAATAGCATTCTAATCAACCTATTAAAATGTAGAATAAAGTGTTTTGGTCAACTATGCATTTTGTTTAAAATTTGACCGGAGACAGTCCGGTCCACCATTTTTATAATTTTTATTTTACAAGAGAAAATCTGAAAAATTATGTATTTATCCCCCCACTACTCAGAAAGTCCAGTTTTTAACTAGATCCATTTTCCAATCGACTCCGACCAACTTGCTCCAGGAAAAGCATGCTTTCAGCATGATGCTGCCGCCACCATGTTTCACCATAAACATGTGGCTTTTCATAAGATCAGAAATGTTATTTTTCTAACACTTTGTTCTCATTAAAGCAGAATACCTTCTTTCTCACTTGTGCAAACTGAAAATAAGACTTAACTTTTTAAATAAACTGTCTACTTGCCACTCTGCCAAAATAGTTGTCCCATCACCTGAGCTTGAGCTCTCTGCAGCTCCTGCGAAGGTGTGATATGTTTCCTTCTTTCTCTGTTTAACAAGCAAGAATTTAGCTTCATATATTCAGTCTCAACTATAGTTGAGCAACATTACTAATACAGGAGTGAAGCTTTCAAACAGTGAGTGACACATCTTAGCTTTGGTTGTCAAGAAATTTTTTTTTATTCATTTTATTAAACTGTCGCCCCATTCTTACTGGTTACAACTGAACACTTTGTTTTGTCTATATATTTCTGTATTTTTTTTCGATTCCTGTCACGATTCCTGGTTGTGGGTCTGATCCGCTGGCCTGTGGCTGGACAGACTTGTCTGTAAGTCCCATGGGAACTACTACGGTGTCCCAGACAAATCCTTCTGCCAACAAGCCAACCTTCACAGATCTAGGCAACCTAAAGCCCCACTTCCCCTCCACAGTCAACTAAAAAAATCCAAGCAAAGTAAACAGTAAGCACCTAGTAGTCAACTTCCTTATCCTTGTTAATTATTCAAAATCCTGGAAGAGCACCTCAGCCCACAGTGTTCCTCCCTGTGTTTTTTTTTCCCCCTTCACACAGGAGCTCACTCACCACAGCTGCCTCCCCCCCCCTCAGCCTCCTCCTCCTGCCTCCCCTTTCAACTTCAAACCCAGTCATTTCTGCAAGCTGAGCTTTGATTGTACCAAACACCTGTATTTTTCATGGAGAGACTTCCTCGCGAGCCCCCGCCCCCCATCTTTGATTGTTAAACAGCAGTGGCGCCGTCATTACTGTCTGTGCGACTGATGCCGCCCAGCTTCCCCTCCCACATTTCCACCTCTGCCTTTTAACCGGAACTTTAATTCCTCTGAAAGAAAATTTGGATCACTTCATTTCATCTAATTTCCCAAGAAACCCCCCTCTTTTTCTCTGCGTGTGTTTAGAACTTTAAATTGTGTGGTTGGATTCATCAAACGTCATAAAGATAATCACAGATTTCCTTGCAGCTGTTAACTGAACGCAGTGCCCAAAAAAAAAAGAAAAAGAAAAAGAAAAACGGGTGCATCATCATCATTTTTGGAAAATGTGGAAACTTACCAAATTTGTTGCATCTCGATGTAGCTGGGCAGCCGGCGTTGTTTCTGTAGCTCACCTGTAATCCTCCAGGAAGACATTCAGACGTATACAAACAGACGCGCACCTTTGCAGCAGTAATACCATGCTTTATTAGACGGCCTCCTCTGCTGCCATCCTGTCTCTCCCCCCCTCAGATTAATATCCTCTGGGCCTCTCACCAGCTGCTTCCGTCCCCTAAAACCCCTCATCTTTCTCCGGCCAGCCCTCCGCTTCACATACCAGGCTCCGCAAACTGCCCCACGACACAGCAACAATCCTGCTGTCAATACAGAGCCTTGCAAAAGGATTTAACTTTTTTCACCTTTTGTTGTATTAGAACCACAAAATTCAATGCATTTATCACTGAATGTGGTAGACAAATTCTGAAAGTAGGTGTACTCATCTCCACTGAGTCAATATTTTGTTGAAAATCTTACACTTCAAGTCTTTAAGGTGTCTCTACCAAAGTTTAGTTTTTAGAGACTGACATTTGGCTGAGGGAGATTTGATTCACAGGGTCTGTGAATGTCCTGCTGTAGGAGTCACAAACCTTTGCAGCTGTAAAAGCCTGCAGCCCAGGTAAACCAAACTTTTAGAGCCACAAAAGCAATCAGTCTCTTTGTTTTACTTTCTTCTAAATGACGTCGGTAAGGCATGTCGTTTTCAACCCATCAACTCCATCTGACTTGCTTTTGCAATCTGTAAAAGGAGTATTGAAAACATTGTTATTTTTTGAGTGGATATGTTGTATTGAACCCTAATAAAACTGGTAAAGCTGGGATATTTTTGACTGTCTTTACATTTGAAAATATTGCTCAATCACAGTGGGAAGTGTAAAGAGCCACAGGTTGCAGACGTCTGTGCTAGCAAGTTAGTTTCCACCTGAGCCTTCAATCTTTTTCTTCAGATTTTCTTCATTTTCCCATCAACAGTGACGAGCTTTCTTGTCCCATCTGATGAAAAGCAATCCCACAGCATGATGCTGTCACCACCATGTTTTTCTGCGAAAGAGGTGTGTGTTCGTTTTTAAAGGTCGACTAAAACATTTAATCTGGTCCCATCTAACCAGAGCACCTTCTACATTTTATATCTGTTCTCCATGCCTATGGTAGATTTTTAATGGGCTCCTTCTGACTTGCTTTCAAAATCTGCTTTCTTCTTTTATGGTACATGGTGTGTGTAAGAAGTTTCCTTGTTGACAGATGTATATTTTGTATTTTTATGGATTAACTGCACGATCTGCTGTGTGTTCAGGGTGATGCGTGTTGCCGTCTGTAAAGTCCTGAGATCTTTGCAGTGATAATGATTCATAAGACTCTGGTTTAATTTTATGGTTTTGACTTTGAGCTTTGTGTAATTTCGGGTAATTTTTTTATTTCAGTGAATTCTTGTCGCTGCTCAAGTTCTGTTCAGAAATTCATAATTGTTTAACTCTTTCCAGAGTTGCCTTACATTCAGTTAATTTTCCTTTTATTTCTTTGTCATATAACTTCCCTATATTCAGTCTGTTGTTTACACTCCTGCTTTTCTCTTTAGTCCTGGTCAAATCCACCTGTAATATTGCACACCAAATTTAGTCTCAGTTTTCCTATCAGGACACCTCTGAAGATAATCAGAGCTTTAAAAGCAGATTTGTCCCTTTACATTTGTCCTTGTTTTTGATTTCTTTTTCCCCCCACACTTAAAGGTTTCAGATCATAAAACAATATTAATATAAGAAATAAACTGCGTAAATATTAATTGCAGTCTTCAAATACTGATTTCATTAAAGAAGTTATTTTGAGAGTTTAGACCAAAATGCAGACAGGGATCAGCATGATAATAAGAGAATTGACCACAAGGAGACCAGGACATGGAGGACAGTCACCAGCAATGAACAAAGAAACCCAGTGAGCTAATGGTAAGAGTGGGGAATGGCATTGCATTTAGGTGAGTCCAATCAGGGGATGTGGAACAGCAACGCAGGGAGGATGAATAATTCAGATAGATGGAACTAAATTAGTCACATAGGATCTACAAACCAAGGGGGAAAGAATAAAGAAGAATCCAAAATGCATCAAAAAGAGAACATAACAATAAACTAACAACCTTAAAATGAATGAACTGATATGGGAAAACAGTATGGACGGTAATGAATGAGTGAATATGGCAAGACCAATTCAACAACAAAAAAAACGACAAAGAAATGTTCAGAAAACCAACACAAACCAAAACCAAAACACAAAAACATTTTGATCAGAAGTAAAAGAAACAGCAGAAACCATTCTGGCGCTCTGTGTGAATGTATAGTTATTGGTTCCTTATTAAATCATGAATTATGGCTTCCTTTCATGGGCAAAATAAAATAAAATCTTAATAACAAAGTGTGTGTCAACATTAATAAAAGATCTTTAAAAGCAACACAAGCAATTCAAGAACAAAGTCACTGACATTTATCAGCCTGGAAAAGGTTAAAAGGTCATTCACGAGGCTTTGGAAGTCAAGTGAGCCACAGTGAGAGTTCACAAACTGAGAAAACAGGGAACAGCTTTCTGTCGTTGAATGGCCATGGAATGCATCACCGACTCATTTCGAAGGTCTCACAGCAGCATATGAAGCATTGCAGGCCACTGTTACCTCAGCTAAAGGTCTGTGTTCATTATCGATTAACAAGAAAGAGACTGGGACACAACGGTATCCAAAGAGAGCTGACCAAAAATAAAACACATTCTGTGAAACTTTCTGGAAATCATGCATCCCTTTAGATCTGGCATGAAACTAACAAAGCATATATAAGAGAAACTGCTTTGGTGCTGCAGGTCTGGGCAGGCTGGTGTAATCAATGGAACTACAAATTCTGCTTTCATTCAGCTTTGCCGTTTTACCCAGCATCATGTTGTGATGTCACATTAAATCACATGATAATACATTGAAGTTAGTGATTACAATGTGGCAAAATGTAAAAAAAAAAAAAAGTATAAAAGATTTTCCAAATGTGCTGATAAAGTGAGGCTTGTTTGGATTTATCTTTAAAGACTCATCAAGTTTTTTTATTCTCCATCAGGACAAAATACAAAGGTAATTTAATAACTTGTTGTGACTAACAGAGTAACATCCAATTTCCTTCTTAGCTGTACTTGACTAATTACCTGTTCATCACACTTTAAGTCAAAATAGCAGCTTGTTACTTTTGTAGTTTGATATATGAATGCATTTAGAAGCCTCGCTTGTAAATCTGTTAGTTTCACTATGTCTGTGCTGGCTTACACGCATGTTTCTGTGTGTGTGTGTGTGTGTGTGTGTGTATGCGCATGTTGTTTACGTGTACAATCCTTTCCTTGGGTGTGTCTGCTTTTGGCTCAGGTGGGTGTTTACTTCTCATGGTGTTTTGTGTGAGGGCAGACAGGATGTGCGATGCTTGTCAGCAGCTCCGGGAGATGAAAGGCCGGTGGAGGGAGTGGAAGTTGCCTGCTGCCGTTCAGGTAACAGGATGTCTTCTCACTGAGATTTCTCAACTTTTTAGGCCTATCGCCCCCAGCGCTCCCCAAAGGCTGTGTGGAGACATCAGTCAGGAGTGTGCTGCTTCGCCAAGTAACTCATCACCTCCTCCCAATTTGGCATAAGTGGGATTCAGTGGGGTCCAGGTGTTTCTTCTTGACAGATGAGCTTGGGTTGAGGGCTTGACGCAGACAGACTGCCACTCATGGGCAAGTGAACTGATAAAAACGCTCATTCGTCATGATTGCGCCATCAAAACACGCAACCTGAGTACCTTTCAAAAAATGGAATCTGCAGGTATTCATCTTGACTAGTGGTGCTCACTGACTTAGAAACAATTGAGTGAAAGGAAGGATTACGCATGTCAGTGAGTGCAGCTGAGCTGGTTTGCATGGCTAAAGAAAACATTTCTAGGATTCTTTTTGACAAAGCTTTTGTAAAAGGCTTGATGCCATTTCTGTTGCCTTTCGGTTGATCGTTTTATTACAAAGAAAGGATTGCAGGACCGGTTTAATCAGCTATTATATTTTACCAGCTAAGTTGTTTGTCTTGTAAAACCAAAATGAAGGAAACTTTGTTGTTGAGGTGAGCCTTTTGTGTTTAGGTTCCGGTTGCACACACTATGTACTGCGTTCATAGAAGTTTAGATCTACCATCCCAAAGCACATGATTCAGCTCTGCAGGTCAGGGCATCTGTTAAGTAGCATTGTGCTTACGTCACAGGTCTTGAAATCCAGTCCTCAACAGTTGGTGTTCTACAATTGTAGATGCGTCTCCGTCTCAACAAACCTGAGTTAAATCATGAGGACAGCAGGACTCTGGAGAACTTGATCACAAGTCACTTGCATCAAATTCAGTCATTTGACACAAGTTTACAGGACCAGGAACACATCTAAAAAGCTGCAGCACAGCTGCCCTTGAGAACAGGAGTTGAAGACTCCTGGCCTAATATTCCAGCTATGTGCATTTACTTTAAAATATTTTACATATGCTCCACAAAGTTATTTTCAAATAAGCAGATTTTATGCAAATATTGAGAAGGTACATTCCACGAAAAAAAAAAAAAAAAAAAATCTGCCAATAGTTGAGTCCACAGCTGTGAAGGGTTCACTGTACCACTGTATACCAAACACTGAGTTTGGCCTCAACAGACACCCCATAAAGCAACATTTTATTATTGTGTGACAGAAGAGTGTCAATTTCTATTGACTGGATCTGCAAATAAGCAATACACACCGCCTTGCAATGCAGAAAAAGCTTCACAAAGCCAAACTTCAGCCTATTTATACAGCAAAAGATGAGAATGTTTTAAACTTTGATACTAAAGTTTTAAAAACAATCAGATTTTTTTTTTTTTAAATCTCCTGTAGGCTGGGATCCACTCTTTGCAAACATTACAGAAGCAGTTACTGTGAAAATAACCAATGTCCGGTAAAACACAAGGGTTCGACCCTTAAAAATCAATCAGTGGTTTCTAAAGTGTAGCTAGACGGTGCTGGGGACTGAGTGTGTCTCCAAAGTCTGAGACAGGGAGTGCCAGCGACATAATTCAATGAAACACCACTGAGGGGGGACACACCCACTCAATAAACTACTGACACCACACACAAACTTTAATTACACTGATTAGCCAACAGGGGATTCAGGGACCGGTAAAAACCAGTGCTGTGCAGGAGCAGTGTCATTGAGCCAAAGACTGTGACCTATTTATACAGCAAAGATAAACATATATTTAACTTGTTACACTCAGTATTATTCCACTTAGTACTCAGGTGTAGTACAACTTTTATTTCATATAATCTAGTGATGCAAATGTGCACTGTAGTTTCCTTTTTTACTGTTACATTGGATTTCATAAAGACATCCTGGTACATAACTCTTTACCACATGGAGTGTTAATTATATTTTTTGATTGATTAATTTATATCGTAATCTGCTTGTGTTACTATGTGGGAATAAAAAATGGGCTTTCTAACTTTTTAAAGGTCAAGTGCATTGGATGCAGTGACATCTAGTGGTTAAAACTGAAAACAACTCACTACCTTTCCACCTAAACCACACACACTTGTTGAAAAAAATGTAGGAACGTTAACCATCACTGGAGTTACGTGGATAGCTGACAGCTTTGTTAACCATTGCCAACAATAATAGAAAAACACTTCCTGGGATTTTTCTTTCTTTCTAAACAAGTCCTTAGTAAAATAAAATCTGTCTTCACATTGCATCTAATGAACACAAAAACCTACTAATCCTGCATATCAATAGTATATAAGTCACCTTCACAATTATTATTTTAACTTAAAAAAAATAATCCTGATTGGGAAAATAGAGATTTTTGACTGTTATGAGCTTCATTTATTTTTTTTTTCTTTCATTTGAATAGGATATATTTCAGTTACCACTTGATTATTCCTTTTCATAGATTATGCAGATTTGCAAAAACTTGTAGGGATTCTCATAATGTTTGCACTTAATAAGAGAGAGATTCAAAATAACAAAAGTGACCGTAACCCAGAACAAGAATGACTAAAAACACAAAGCAATAAAACTCAGAAACAGGAGCGACAGAGAAACTGAATAAGTAAAACACAGGAAGCACAAAACCAAAATAAAACAGAAACAAAGTTCTATGAAGAAAATCAGTAACTAAAGCATACAACCATAAATATAAAACACTAAACAACATATTAAAAACCTAAAGTACCCTACACAGATACAAAATGAACACACAGAGCTCTAGAATATGACATCCCAGAGCAAGATGCTGCCACCACCATGCTTTTTTGGTAGGAATGTAACGTTTAGATACATATGAAGTATTAGTTTTGAAAATTGTTGTGGATGTGGAAGACTCAAACACAGACAGGAGACTGCCAAGTTAATAATTTATGGTCAATTTAATTAGGAAAATCAAAAGAATAAAAAAAATCAAAGTCCAGAAAAGGAAACAAAAACAAACAAACAAAAAAAAACAAACAAAACAAACAGACATATTAGGCTGTGAACAGACAGGAAAATATTTATGATGTTGTGTATGAGTAATTCAAACTGAAGCCTGTCTCATAACAACCAGAGGAACTTTAGTTGAATCATTAGTAATATTCCTGCTCAGTCTCTTTTATAGACCTCCAAACACATACAGATTTGTAACTCTAATTTTCAACACAGGTTTATCTTATATGCACATTTTCTATAGTATTACAAGACAATGTCATTTTGCAGCTGTAACAGATGGACTCATACCAACAAAAATTAAGGGGAAAAAAAAGAGAAGTCAGAAAAGAAGTGGCAAATAAACTGGAGCTAAATTGAACACCCTTCAGAGATTAAAATAAAATAAACAAAGGTCAAACTAAAAGCAACTAAAAAGCAGGGTTAAATCAATTCATAAGAGACCTGAAGCATAGAATACAAATGCACCCCATCCCAAGTTCTCATGACGCCACACAGCACGATTCTGCCACTACCATGTTCCACACTGGCTGATTGCAAACAAAGCGTTTAATTGCTTTATTTTTCGACATTGTCTTTCCTCTTGCCGCAATTCAATAACGGTTGAAATTTTAAGCAAGACTTAACAGCAGCTATGTAACCAGATTCACACATATCTCTTTGCTTTTCAAAGATTGCACATTTTGGTGTAAACTTGCAGGGATTCCCGTGATTACAAATGCGACGTCAGCTGTGAGTTTGCAGCCAGTAAGAGACAGACCCGTGATAAAAAGAAAAAAAAAAAGAAAGAAAGAAAAAAAAGCTGCATCATCACTGTGAACTGGACTCTGACAGACGATGAGCTGTTTGTGGCCAGACGAGACGAGACCTTTAAGTACAGACCTTTGGATTTCTCGGTCACGTGACTCGGTTTCTACAACCTGCCTGTCTTCTCCCCGCTGACCGTCCGCTCCCACCACCGAAAAATTAAAAACACAGGTAAATTTATTATCCCCGCAACTGCACTCTTAGTTGTAGTTTTCAGACGCCGCGATCCGTCCAAATCCAGCCCCACTCCCTCCGATTATTAACTCCCCCCCTCTTATTTCCTGGAAATAAGCAGAGCCGAAGCGACAGCTCGGGCAGTGGCAGCTCAGCAGGGCCTTATCTCCGGTAATAAGCAGTGCCGTTCGCAAACAGCGAGCTGCGTTAAACACGCCGCTCCTGTCCCTCGGCACACTTTTTCCTTTTGCTCTCCCCCCTCGCGTTATTTCCGCATCGAAAGCGATTCGCGATGGCAAATGCGTGCGAGGAGCGGTAATAAAGCAACATGGGGGTCGGATTTGTGGAGATTACGGTCAATGAAGTGCTCTGCACAAGACTGCCACCTAATCCGTGCGTGATGTTCAGTGCACCGGCGGGAGCGGACTTTCTTCTGCGAGTAGTGGGGGGAACGGAGAGGTCCCTTCCTCTTGACGCCTCGCATGCACTTTTTGGTGAAAGGGCGGAGGCTCGCTCATTCGTGCTGGATGTCAAACACTCTTGTCAGACTCTCGGGGTTGTTTACACTAGAAAGTGCTTATTTGGCATGTTTTAAACTGCAGCTCTTCCTCACTGTTTCTTTTGCTTTTTTTTTTTCTTCTCTTGTTGTTGTTGTTGCAGGATGGCACAGGCTCCCATGTCATGTGATTGTTTTGTTTCTTTACCCCCCGGTTCTCGCGATGACCACGTGATTTTTGGGAAGAACTCAGACCGTCCCCGAGATGAGGTGCAGGAGGTGGTCTACCACCCTGCAGCGTCTCATCCTCCAGGATCCACGCTGGAGGTAAATCTGGCCACTACTGCTGCAGCCAAAGCGCCCCCTTTCCCTCTTTAACCCATCAGTGTGGGTTGGCAGAGTGGGATCAAGAAGGTCATCACGGTTCATTTAAAACCATAAATAAATACACAGAGGAGTGATTTGGATTTACAGGGAGCCAGGCTTGTATTTCAATGAAGTTGTTTTGAACAATAGTTGCACTGGATAATGGCTGCTCTTGTGGCTTAATGTTTTACGAAAGTATTCGCACTCCAAGCCTTCACACACACCGCCACAACCGCAAACCTTAACGTGTTTTACTGAGATTTTGCATGACAGGCATTCTCAAAGTAGTGCATAACTGTGAAGTGGAAGGAAAAGGAAACCTGGTTTTCACTTTTTTTTTTTATGTATAAAACTGGGAACGTTTGCAGAACATTTCAGCTCCGCCACGTAAATATTTTACCGCCTTTTGCTGCAAGCTGTTGGTGCCGTTAAATGCTGGTAATATTGTTGTCAAAGCAAGACATAATCAAGAAAATCCATTCACAGTTCTTGACACGGCATAAAGAAAACACAGTACTTTTACAGAGACCACAGCCACCCTCCACCCCCATCGTATTTGCATTTTTGTGCTGTTAGAGCTCATCTCCAGCGAAAAACCTCATACTGTGAAGTACGTGTCTGAACAGCAACAGCAGAAAAAGTCGCAAACAAGCTGAACGTACTGCATATTTATGACCATCCACAGTGTTCATAGGTGAAAGCAGTTTAAGTCAATACAGGCATCAGTCCCTCTCGTCAGCGCATTTGAGATATCGGTATCCATAGTTTGGTAATTCGGTCATTTTAAAGCCTCATTAATGCTCATGTCCCGCCATCCTCCTGATGTGGTGACGTCAGCCTTCTGGTGGAGTAATGTCAAAACTGACGTGACATTTAAATGCAACCAAAAGTGTCCTTTAATTTCAAACACAATGAATACCTTTCAGGAAATACGTGGATGTACAAATGTTAGAGCACCCCATGAAATATTCATTCATTAAAAAAAAAAAAAAGTTAAAATCTTCATTTATAGAATTGTTTATCATTGGAATGTTGTCTAATTACAAATAATACCCGAATTAACCTAGCTTTTAAATAAAACCCTAACATCAATCTAGAACACCTTAGCTCCAAATTAGCTTAGTGTCAGTGCTTCCTGTAGCCATGACTTACTCTTCTATAACATTGTTCTTAGGAACATTTTTCCCCCACTCAGATTTGCTGTGAGATGTTTAGGGGTTTCCTACATATAGAACATGTCTAAAGCTACACCGTTCCAACTCAATGAGGTCAAGATCCGGGTTTTAGCTGTACCCAGGACTGTACATCTCGTTTCTCAGTTAGTCCTGCTGGAAATACTGCTATGTTTTGCCTCACTTGTGATGCTATTTCTTGAAATTCTTTACCGAAGGTTCCACTTTTACCATACCATACCAGCTTTATTTATAAAGCATTTTAAAACAACCACATCTGATACAAAGTGCTGTACATTAAAACACAACATAACAATAAAAAAAACAAAAAAATAAAAAATAAAGAAAAACTCTTACAGTTTAAAAAAACATACAATTTAAAACAAGATCCTGCTGGAGTTGAAAGCCAAGTAAAATAGATGGGTTTTAAGACGAGCTTTCCTCAAATACCTTTTGATACAGAAGAGAGAAACCTTTTTCCCTCACATCTTTCAGTCTTTAGGATTGTAGTCTAATAGTTGCCATCTAATCAAAGGTGGTTTTGTTCTCCCATTAATAATTTTTTTTCTGCAGTGCACGTACATCCAGATCCCTCAAGTGGAGAGGACCTATGCCGTCGTCCTCAGTAAACCAGCCTGGCTGTGGGGCGCCGAAATGGGAGCTAATGACCAAGGAGTGTGCATTGGGAACGAGGCAGTCTGGACCCGAGAGCCTGTGGTCCCTGGAGAGGCTTTGCTGGGCATGGACCTTGTCCGGTGAGCTGCTGAAGCATTTACAAATTACTCGGATTCATTTTGATAAAACATTAAAAGTTACCAATATTTCATTGTTATTGAATATTGTACACTTGGAGAAAGTAATCCTCTTTGTAGAGCTGTGTAGATTGTCATGTGCATGTTGTGATGGCTAATTTAAGCTGAGTAAGCTGAGTGTGGCTCATATCGATTCATATTTGCATAGGAAAATACTCCTCTAGCTTTCAGAGCTGCCTCAAACCAAGAAGAACCACAATCCAAACACTCTCTACATAAGCATAGCCCCCAAACTGCATTTCAGTGATCAGCTTGGGTTTGACCTTCAGGCTCGGGCTGGAACGTGGCGACAGTGCCTGGGCAGCACTGACAGTCATCACTGGCCTCTTGGAGCAGCATGGCCAGGGCGGGCAGTGCAAGGAGGAACCAGAACCCTTCAGCTACCACAACACCTTCCTCCTGGTGGACCGCAGTGAGGCCTGGGTGCTCGAAACCGCTGGGAGACTCTGGGTGGCGCAGAAAGTCTCAGGTCAGTTTTTAGAGGGAACATATTGGTTTTTAGAGCCATAAATCCTACACATTTTTGAAAGTATTAAGCACAAATAAGTCCTAATCGACCTTTCGATTGTTCTTCAAATCAGGCTTGTAAGTTTGAAAGCATTTTTTATCTACAAAAAGCTTTTGCTAGACCCTCACTTGTTAAAAACAGGACATGATTGCCATATATGGATGGCAACATCATCTGGAGTTATACAGGGATTTCCATTTTATGTCCTGTCTCAGCACAAAACGTTGCTTAGGTCCACATATCATTAAATAATCACCAGATGATCCTCCTGCATAAATTGCCATGATAATTAGCTTCAGCTGCATCATCAATCAATCAAATTTTATTTGTATAGCACATTTCAGCAGCAAGGCATTTCAAAGTGCTTTACAACATGTGACATTGAATAAACAGTAAGAAGGAGAAAGAGATTTTGAAAAAAATGATTGGAATTTGAAAAAAAAAAGATCCAGATTTTTAGTCAAAACGCCATTTGACAAGGACTCTGAACCTCCAGATTTTTCAGTTAAACGCCGTTTAACTGGGACTCTAAACCTCCTTTAGAGTCCTTGTGTCCTTTTCCTCGTGCCTGAGCTAAATGGAGGAAAACACATTTGTAGCTGCAGTCTGATTGCATGTCAGTATTGTAATTTCGCTTTCATCAACCAAATGTAAAACATGAGCTTACAGTGAGTATTTAGGGTCAACAAACTAAACTAACTACAGAAATTATGTGTCAGACCACATGGTGTGACGGATGTGGCTGATAATCTTCTAAAAAAAAAAAAAAGTTAAGTGCAAAAACTACATTGTTTTTTGACCTTTAATAGACTTAACTATCACCACTATTTTGTCTTGGGTTTGCACTAATGCCTGGATATGACTTTCTAAGTGTTACATCATAATTCTTCAGAAACTTTGAGCTGGGATCTCGGCTGCCTTGCTCTTGCTTGTTCCCTTCCTTTTTAATTATTACTCAATTTTGGTCATGAAAATGAATGCAATGAGCAACAAGTCTGAACACAATTGAAAAGGATAAGTTTTAAAATTGATGATGTATGCCCTTTTGCATGCTCACTCTCACTTTTTGGGCAAATTCTGCTTAAAGGATCAATCTCTGATGTTGCATGGATTACACATCCTGTCAGGCCAGGGAATATGTGTGGACTTTCTCAGTAATTAGTGAAGCTAACGTTTTGAAGGAAGAAAGATTCTGGATTTTATTTAGGCCTGATAATTAAAAAAAACAAAACATGTCTTGTCTTTTCAGAGGGCGTAAAGAACATTTCCAATCAATTAACCATCCACACTGAGATCTCAGCAGAGCATCCAGAGCTACGAAGCGTGGCCAAGGACCAGGGCTGGTGGGATGGCCAGGGAGAGTTCAACTTCTCTCAGGTGTTTAGTCCTGAAAACCCTCCGGCCAGGATGGAGCTGGCCAAGAAGCGCTACAAGGGAGGCACAGAACTGCTCCAACAGCACGATGGTAAATGTCCCACAGTACCATTTTTATGACTTTCATTCATCATTCTTTTAGTTATGGCATTTGTAAATGCGAATCTGTGCAATGAAACCCAGTAAAGATGCTGATCGCTTTGTGTTGTTCAGGCTCAGTGACGGCGGAGGTGATGATGACCATTCTGAGGGATAAACCCAGCGGCATCTGCATGGACTCTGGAGGATTTTGCACCACAGGCAGCATGGTGTCTGTCCTGCCCAGAGACGCTAGCCTTCCCTGCATTCACTTCTTCACTGCCACCCCAGACCCATCCAGGTTTGTCTCAAGCTACAGCAAGAAGCAGTTGGACTCTTTGGAATCTGTCTAGAAAATACCAAGTCTTGGGTTTGACTTTAAAATGACTCTATAGGCTGCTCCACATCAGCGTACTCTCTTTGTCTTATGAATCTATCAATCTCTGTTTCCCCCTCACCAACACCCAACACCTCCTCAGGTCTATATTCAAGCCTTTTATATTCTCGGATTGTCCCACCCCGGTCCTGAGGGTGGTCTCTCCGCAGTTTGGACCAAGCGACCCCGTCAGGAAGCAGCCGCGCTTTCAGAGCCGGGTGGATCGCAGACACGATCTCTACAAGGCCCACCAGGTGGCGCTCAACACCATGGAGACCAAACCGGTGGGGGAACGACTTACGATATTATTAACCTTTTTGACAGAGACCATCTGTGCTGGACGTTAACAACATCCCAGTTACACGGAAATTGGATCTTGGCATTTCAGCTGTTCCAACACAACATAGTAAACATCTTAGCAAAGAAACTACTTTAAATTTGATCTTCAATTGTATGTTTAAGTGGCATATTGGCCACTATAGGCACAGACTCGAATAAATAAAGCCCAAGTTTGACAGTGACTGCTAGATGACATTTAAAATTGCTATGTTTACTGAATGGTTGCTTATGGTGGGTTCACCAGTTTGCAAATTTGTAACTCCACCTCATATCTGTAAATTGCTATTTAGCCTCAATGTTCGCAAACTAGTGAGTAATTTCAGAAAAGCTCAAATCTCTCATACTGAATTTTGAGTTATGCTTTGAGATTATATATAATGTCTATTTCTATTTATTACGGTTCTGGTTCCTGCTTAACCGGTTTAATCTAGTGGATAATGTCTACAGGAGTCGCACATCCAAAATTTCCTCACAGTAGACAAGATGCAGATGAGCTAAGATAACTTTATAAAGTAACTAAAGGTATCACTTGTCTAAGAAGGCCATGAAGAATGTCTCCAAAGAGCAGAGGTTTTTTTTTTTTTTTCTTTTTTTTTTTTGGCTGTAGGTTTTTTTAGCTAATGTCCTGTCTGAGATTCAGTGTGTAATTTAGAAGGTAAACAGGTCACAGACAGTCCAGTGCCCCGTTTGGACTGACATTACTCACTATAACAAGAATCTAAAATAACCCATGAGGTGTTTATTTCACTCAGAATGATCTCATACCTTTATTTTAATTTAAAAATGATTAAAAGTTCAGGGACCTTGGTTTAGAAAGATGACCAAGGCAGTATTTGTGTGTATAATACATTACGATAAAAAAAAAGAAAAGAGCTGTTATGATAAAAAGCTGTAAAGGTATCAAACTACCATAACTTATCACATGATTCAACACTAATGAAATGCAGGTATGACCTGTGCAAACTGAAAGTCTTTCCTCTTTAATTTTTTTTAAATCAGTCTTGTTTCAGATTGTGTAACTAATTTTAATATAAAGAATAGAAAACTTGAGTGAAGAGCAGTTTCTAATGATATTTTCATTTATTAAGATAATAACCCACCTGAGTCTGTTACATCGTTGTCGGGGAGTTCTGTCTTGCACTTCCTTGGAGAATTGTAATTTATTCAAGTTGTTAGGTTTTCACGCGTAAGTGCATCATCATGTTGTCTGGACATCAACTTGAGTACAAGTTGTTAATTTGACCAGATCTAACAAAGTCTGTTCGAAAATTCAGATCCATGATGTTCGTTTAAACTACAACTGACATGGCTCCTTGGAAAATAACTTAAAGTTTACCGTATAAACCTGGTGTTTGACAAAGGAAGCCAAGCAGAAAATATACTCTCAGAAGACGGCAATTAAAGTAAAGCATGTGCAGTAATTAGAAATGAAAACCAGGTGTGTGGAGAGCAAAAAAAACAAAAAACAAAAAACAAAACAGGCTTAAGTTAAAAAGGAAATGAGACTGTAAGATAACCACCAACTACAAACCCAAATATTTAAACAGCAGATGTTCTTTCATGGGGACTCCAGGGATAAAAGTTTATTTTGTTTTTTTACAGTGACATAAGAGGTATAAGAACATCCACTCATCCAAAAAATATTTTTTCTACTATCATATCACAGTTTTATTAACACATTTGGAGGTATCAGTCTCAGCCTTTTCCTTTACAGCACATCAGTTGTTGAGAGGAAACAGAGATTGCTCAACAACAGTTGTGTTTCTGCTGTTAATATTTCCACAGCTGTGGATGTTTAGCTGAGTTAGATTCAGGAAGTTTGGTGTTTCTTGATAAAATCACACTGCTAAAAAAAAAAAAAACAATATGAAAGATTGTTTTTTGAAAAACAACAATTACAGATAGGGCTGTTGTAAACGAATATTTTAGTAATCGAGTAATCTATCGATTATTCTTACGATTAATCGAGTAATCGGATAAAAAAAAATTCTAAAATGAAATATTGGTAAATCTGGCATAATACCGGTGTTACAATCAGATATCAATATCAGTCCAATTTTTCATATTTGAGCATCCCTAACAGTTGCTTTTTTGTAGTTTAGAAAACTAACCTGTAACAATAATAGCTCACTTTCTAAGTTAACCAGAAGAAAAGTTATAGAAAAATCTGAAATTATATTGAATTTAATAACAAAGAGGCAGGCTCACAAATATGCTTATAAAAATGTCTACAATCCAGCTTTTAGTTTATGTATTCATCTTCAGTGAGTTTAATAGATTAATTAAACTCACCTTGCCACCTAACCTGTCACGCTTTGGGTTTGAAAATACGGGAAATGCCGCCTGGAGTGGGAGGAGAGGGCGAATGAACGAACGTAAGATGGGGTGGAGGGGAGGAAATAGACCAGCGGACTGACGAACCGTTAGACCGGGGGACGAACACGGGGGGAAGCAATACGGGATATTTACGACACCTTCACTAGTCACACTCAGAAACTCATCTACCAGCCATGTACGATGCGCTCCGCCACCCGTTTCTTCAGACCGGGATATGAAATTTATTGTGCGGTTCGTCGGTAAAGCTACATTTACACGGTAAGCATCAGCTACTCAGCCGCCCGCCCTGTTCAGTCTATCCGCTCACCTCAGCGCTCTTCCCGCCGTTCGCTTTCAACCAGCAGCCCCGCAGGAGAAATGCTGCCGTACTCCAGGCATTCCCCAGTCATTTTAAGGATGCTTATTGGTTCCCCAAAAACGATAAAAAGTCGGGCATTATCATCAATCAATAAAATCCCCACGGGACAATCTTGAAGATTGGACTTTATGCCGCTGAGACTTAGCTTTTGTCAACAACTCAGAGGCGGAAGTGAGAGCTCCGCGCAACGCAAATGAAGTCCCGGCCGGAACACGGTGCGCTAACTAATAAAACATAAATTAACGAAGCTTCGAGGCAGGTAAATTTTCCTCGAGGAATTTTAGTAATCGAGGTACTCGAATCATTCGAGGAATCGTTTCAGCCCTAATTACAGATATCTAAATGTCAAGTTTTTAAAGACTATTTTCTAAAGATCTCCAACAAATGTGTCAGACTTGGACAACGAAAGTACAAATCTCTCTGAATTCACTTCATTTTAACATACAGGAGCTTTACTGCGTTTTGCGGATCAGTCAGATTGCCGCTGCTTCTGTAAGCTTAAGCAAATGATTTATGAGTACCATCTGACCCAGGTGGTGTTCTGTGTGTGTCGTGCATCTGCCGCAGGATGAAGGTTTAGCCGTCTACGACATCCTGAGGGATCTGGAGTCGCAGTGTCTGAGCGAGATCTCAGCCATGCTCAGCGGAGAGATACCAGGAGACGAACTGGGGGACCTGTTCTTTGATTGTGTGGACACAGAGATTAAGTTCTACCAGTGAGAAGGTGGGAGGCATCAAGAGCTCTTCTAAGTGTTGAATCTTGTGCACGAATGACTAATTTGGTTTGGTATTCACAAAGTTTAAACATTCAAGGTAACATTTCTGTTGCAGGGTAAAGAATATTCAAATCTGTGACAATGAATTTCCTTGTGCAGGTTTACTAATTATTAGAAATTATTTTCCAAAGGAAGGAGGAGCTAATCTGGGCATGGCTGTTGTCTTTTATATCTTTAGCAGCTTTCTTGCTTTAACACATAAACAAAAGCCGCTGGTTCGACCAGGTAGGAATGGCCTGGGATCTCTGATGACATCTTTTCGGGATGGTTGGTTTGGGGGGGCTGCGTGTTCTTTTTGTGGCAGTTTGGTCTATGTCTGAGCATGATGGGTTCTCAGCCTGTGCCTAAGCTAGGCTATGGTGGGAATCCCTAATATTGGTCACAATGGAAAATGGTACTGTGCTCTCCCTCCCTTGGTCATTCTGGGATCCTGGAGGGTGGTGTGGGGGTTACTGGGGCCTTGTGCAGGAGCCTGGCTGCCAGTGGAGTGGGGTTCCAGTCTTGTTCTGCACTGTGGGACATGGAAGTGGTGCTGAGGCGGGGGTTCAGTGCCTTTCCTTCTCTATCTGTGCCTCTTTGGTCTGATTCTCCTGAGTGTCACTGACAACATGCCTTTGTGATGGCTGTATGACTGCTCTGAGTTGGTGTCTTTCTGCAATTTGCCTTCTTCTGGTCTTAACCTCTGAGTGTTGCAAGCTTTCCACCCTTTGCACCATTCTAGCAACTTTTCACCTTTAGGAGATTTTCATACTGCTCAACACAGACACGCAGCTGCACACCTACTCAGACACAAATAATCCAAATGGGTGAAGGACATACAAGCACAGGCTCTCTTTCCATGGAAGTGGCCTGTCTACTTTGATGCAATTTAATGAAATCAATCTTGCAATTAGAATACAATATTGAGATATACTTTTTGCAGAGTAAAATTGCCCTGGTGCATTTAGGCAACCATCCCCACACCAGACTGTGGAGATGTTTCCACAAGTGTGACTTGTGAATTTTATTTGTGTATCAAAATTATTTTCATTTTTTGTTCTTCATAGCATGTCACTTTTGACTTTTTGTTTCTCATAGCCATATTCTCCTCTCCCCCCTTAGTAATATAATCTAAAAAAGGATCCAAATGGACGTGTGTGTAATAAACTCTGCCCTAACCATTTTCATATCTATGTCGGCAAATGCCAGGTTGTTAGCAAGTCTTCTTCAGTGCAGAACTTTTGTCAACTTTCTACTTCTGATCACTAGGATGTGTTCATGGTTTTGTCCTTTGTTACAGCTCCCTCAGGTGGACACTCCCCAGCACTCATGGCGTGGCAGGAGAAAGCCCTGGCACTATTAAAAAGAAAAATCTCCTGTGTTCCTTTCTTTGTCTGGTTGGCCACCGCCTCACTTATGCAACCTGCATTTCTGACCCCAATCCATCATTAAACGCAGACTGAATGTCTGAGCTGCACATGCAATTGGAGCACATTTATCATCCGTATCACCCGGGGAGCAATGACTGCACCTCATTAGTGAGTATACTGATGTAGACTACACGGGCGCTCATGTAGAGCTGTGTGATTGTTGCACAAATACTCTGAGTAGGCATTTGTTTAAACGTTTGTTTGCTGCTGCAGATGAATGAGTGGTCATCTGGTCTGAAGGCTGCCCATAGGGAGACCTGTAATAAAGGAAGTGCATAGCCTGTCCAAAGTGTGTTGTATAGTTTGCGTCTGTTTTTCTGTTTTGGCTCACACCTCAGCTAATGATGGGTAGGTAACGTGTTGATCAGTCTGCCAGATTAAATAAGCAAATAGGATAGAATAGGTGTTCTTTTCCGAGAGTGGATTTACGGCGGTTGCACTCTATACTGATTGCAAATGCACTCTATATAGAACTATTTTAGTAAAAGTGCTACTGGTAATAAACTTCACATCGATCTGGTACATTAAAATATATATGAGAAGTTGATTTTTCAAAATGTGTCTCCCAGCAAATGCACCCGAAAGAGCGCTGAACAATGGTATTGAAGCAATAAGTTAAATATCATCTGACCAATATAAATTGTTTTGAAGAACAAAAAAAAAGCAAAATCCATGAATTAAAAATAAGGATCTACCTACTGTAGGTGGATGCTTATTCAGCTATCTGAAAAACACGACTAAAAATATAACATTTCTGTATTAAATATTAAAAAATATATAATTATACTAATTTTCACTTGGAAAAGCAGAACATTTATGGTAAAATCTGTGCGATTTTAAATAACCCTAAATAAAATCCAATGCAACCAATTACCTTCTGCTGTCTAATGTGTAAATATAGTCTGTGTGTAATTTTATCCCTCTATAACTATGACTGTTCTGTGACGACGCCAGAGGTTTCTTACAAGTCAAACAATGCTAAGACCAAGAAATCAGCACAGCAGACAGGTTGGGGTAAAAGTGGTGGAGAGGTTTACAGTAGCTAGTTTATAACAAAATATACCTAGGGTTAAACCCATCAACTGAAAATGGAAAGAGCATTGCACAACCCACAAAGACGATACCATCTGGCTACATTTACTGCCTGGAAAAGGAGAGTATTTATCAGGGAAGCTGCCAAGATGCATGCATAACTCTGAAGGAGACCAGAGATCAACAGCTCAGGTGGGTAAATATGTTGACAGGATTAGTTGTGTGTCTGACCCTTATGGAAAACTGGAAAAAGGACAGTCAAAAATAAACTCTCTCTACAATCTACCACAAGCCATGTAGGAGACCAGACAAATGCATGGAAGAAGGTACTGTGGCCAGAAGACACCAAAATTAGACATTGTGAATTGCTCTGAGCAAACTGTCCATTGTGACCTAAGTTGCAGCATTATGCTATGAGGACATAGGAAAGTTTATGGGAAGATGAGTAAAGCATTTTTTATCAACATTTAAATAAATATTAGAAACAACCTTCAATTTTATTAAGTCACTTAACAAGCGGTGTCTACTCTTGAAAAATATCTAAAAATATGAATAACGATAATGCTACAATATCCTTGGTTCATTTTTAGATGCAAAAAGCAATTTCATTTTAAGCACACTTAAGGAACGCAGAGCTTTATTACAATTACTTGAACTAAAGGGAACGTACACTGTCGTAATATAAAGTAGTCATCCAGATCTAGGTGTATTTAAAGTTTAGTGGTTCTAAAAGGGAAAAGCGTTTCCAAACGAATTTTGGTTGCCTTAGGAGAACTGGCCACTCAAAATATGGCGGAAGTGGCACATTCTCGTTTTCACTCCGGTCCAGTAGGTGTCAGTAACACAAAGCAAACTTGCAATACAACACAGTAGAAGAAGAACAAGGACAGCTCGGAGGCTGATTTCAACATCGCGCCAACGTAAATCAGTTGGTAAACGTCGCAAGTTTATCGTCCATTTCCATTGTTACCTTCAGAAAGTTTCAACGGCGCCATGGCTGATAAGATGAGCATGTCTCTGGATGAGATTATCAAGATGAACAAGAGAGAAGGCCGCGGCGGAGAAGGAGGAGGCTTCAGGCGGGGAGGAAGTTCAGGTCGAGCCGGTGGATCGTCGAGGCCGCCGGTGGCGGCGAGGAGCCGAGAGAACAACTTCCACCGCGACAGGAACAACAGAGCAGCTCCTTACACCAGAGTAAGACAGAGAGGCTTTAAATAGTTGGTGGTTTGTGTCTGAGCAATACTCGCTGTAACTAGCTTCTCTCTATTGTTTAAATCTTGGTAAATGGACGTGCATCAGTACCTGAACCACTTTATTTAAAACTAGTTTTATTGCCTGCAAACCCCTTTCCTACAGTGGCAGCAATGACAAATTCCCGTTCAGAAATATTTCCACGAGTAAGATGGACTGTCATAATGTTGGAACTCGAGAAATGCCACCCATTGCTGCACAGTCTAGAATTAAATACTATTTATGTATGTAAACATACATAAATAGAAGAAACCTGATTAGAAAGAACAGGCAGCTGTATACCCTGATAAAGCTTGTGCAACTTATAAACTTCAGGCTATATAGCGAAATGACACACACACACACACACACAAAAACCCTGGGTTTGAATGTAAAATGCATGAGGCCAGATTTAAGCATGCTGTTTGCTCTAAAAAAAATAACACGTTAAAGGGACTGACTCCATGGTCAGCAATATTGCATAAAAAAAAAGTATAATTAGTTTAACCAGTAAAAAGCTATCAGGCTTTGTTTAAGATGGCTCATGACATTATCTTTGTGGATCACATTTTTCTAAGTTTACATTTGAGACAAGTTTCAGGTAAAAAGTGAAAGTATTGGGGAAAAAGGTTTTTCATATCCTTGGTTCTAGAGAGCATAGCATAAAAGCATCGGCCAAATTTCACTACAGGTTTAAAGTCTTTAAAGGTGTTTTGAATGCCATTTTTACTACTAGTTACATGAAATGATCAAACTAAAACAACATTGTGCTATCATTTGACAAATAAACCCAGTTTTTTCAAGAGACAACACAGTAGATGTGGAGGAGAATAACCTTTAATGGTCAACACAGACATCAAACTATAAACAAAATAAAGAATAATTCGGTGGGTTGCCCATATACTTCTGTGTTCATGCTTGTTCCTGTGAAATTCATCAGTTTTATTAAAACATTACTTTTTTGCTCTCCACAGCCCAGAGAGCTGCCAGACAAATGGCAGCATGACATGTTTGAGGAGAACGAAGGTGGAGGAAGTACAGTACCAGAAAGAAGAGTAGATGGTAGTAGCAGCAAGCTTGTGATTTCGAATCTGGATTTCGGCGTTTCTGATTCCGATATTAAGGTGGTTTTGCAAATTTTTTCGATCTTGTTTCCTCTAATTGTGAGGTGCCCACATAACTTACATTTACTCTCTGCTCTTCAGGAGCTGTTTGAAGAATTTGGCCCCATCAAGACTGCATCGGTACACTATGACCGGTCGGGCCGGAGTAAAGGAATGGCAGATGTCTACTTTGTAAATAAAGCTGATGCCATCAAAGCCATGAAGAATTATAATGGTGTTCCTCTTGATGGTGAGTTTTTTTTTGTTTTTTGTTTTTTTGTAACTGTTATCTATGTCTTGGGTGTCACAATAGAGGTTCATGATGTCATTGCTTTTGCTTTTCAGGTCGTCCTATGAAAATCCAGCAAGAATCATCAGAAGTTCAAACACAGAGGTATGCAAAACTTGATAGCAGGTGATATTTTTTATTTTTGCTTTTTGCTTTAGAGTGAAGAAATATGAGTGATTTTTGTGTGTGTGTGTGTGTGTGTGTGTGTGTGTGTGTGTGTGTGCGCGTGCGCGCGCGCAGCTCAAGCAGAGGTTTTGACCGCAGCAGGCTCGGTCAGCCCCGGTTTGAAAGAAGACCAGGTGGGAGCAGTGGAGGTTTCAGAGGTCGAGGGAGGGGAGGTGAAAGAAGACCCCAGCTGTCAGCAGAGGAGTTGGATGCTCAGTTGGACGCTTACAAATCAGAGGTATGCTACTGAATAACACTTTTTTGTTGTTGTTTCTGCTTTCTCTGTATATGTTCATATTGATAATTCTATGATTATGATCTCTTTCTTGTTTTAGTGTCAGATGGACACCAGCTAAGAACGCTCAGGGTGCTTCTTGTTTTTTTTCTTTTTTTAACAGTATAATGCATCAAACGTTTTGAAGCCATTTTATTTCAAGGACCATTGTGTAAACATTTTTATTGTTTAATTTTTTTTCATTGCTGTGTTTAGGGCAATTTTGTTTTGAGAATATATTCAGTTTATATGAACAATAAATTGTCCAAAGCAAGTAATTCCATTTGGATTCCCTTTTTTATATTGTAAATGTGATTCTGTGACAGTCTGTTTACTGTAACAATAAATGTTATATGAATCAATGTTGTCACTTGTCACTATCTGGCCAACATGTTGGCATAAAGAAACATATCAACAAGGTGTCCAAGGCATGGACTAAAACTATTTTTTGTATTTGGCCTCCTCTGTCTGTTGCTTAGTTGTCATTTGAGGTGTGGTGTGAAGTCTGTGAAGGACTGGGGAGCCATGTCATCTGCTGGTGTTGGCAGTGCCACAGACCCACTGCATACATTATACAACACATTGTTGTAATTCATGCAAAACGAAGCCTTATCAAGTACTAAGTTCCTTTATTGTGCTGCACATGACATTTCAGTATTGCAAGTAATTTTTATTGATCTAAATATTGTATTTGTCTGAGAAACAGACTTTTGGGTGCCCAGAAGTACCTATTTTCATTTTATTCAAATTATTTGAAATTACTTTACTCTATATATAAATTCTGTCTAATCCTTTATTATTTCATGACGCCATTGTTCATGTTAACGCAGGAAGGAAAGACTGTTGAATATCAGCTCGCGGCCGCAGTACGTCAGCCGCGTGCAGCGCGCGCGGCCTCGTGCCTGTAAACGGGGCGGCGCCTTTCCCTTGTTCGCCATACTTGCACAAGGGCTCAGAGCAGCGAACGCACTTACTGCAGAGGCACCTGAAATCACTGCGGCTTTTTAACTTTAAGGTGAGTCCTCGCGGTGTAAAAGCCACCCGATAACACTGATCTGAATCTATTTCCGGTCTTCGCTCTGCTTTGAGTCAGTCTTGATGCTGCTCGCGCTCTGACGGATGATAACTTGTCACGCTCGTGCTAGCCGCAAGGCACTGTTAGCTTGGCTGGATTGTTTCCTAGCCGCCTGTCTTTTCTCCTAGTCCCACCCTGTAAGAAAGGGCCGACGCCTAGAAAAGTTGAGCCTTATTTTAAAAATGTTTATTCATTCAATAATATAACGTCGTTAATTTTGAGAACTGCTCTACTGTCGCTGAAGTGTTGTAGTGTGAAAAGCAACATATACAACGGTTTTCCTGAGGGGAAAAAGACAATCCTGGTTGTTAGCTTTGTAGCCTTCACATTCATAACATTTACACTTTTTTCAGAGGAGCAGTTTAAATTAATCTCTATGGTAGAATGCATTTTCCTGTTTACATCTTCCACGAACTATTTTTTTATATTATTACTTTCTTAGGGCTATACACATGACCAGAATACAAATGAAATTTAACTTGCCATTTCACTGACGACTTTCAGACTTGATTGAAATATATATGTAACCTTGTTTTAGGATCTTTCACAAAAGTTTCATAGCTATAATTATGTAGCTATACTTTATAGGTGCAGCACTGAAGCGTTGAGCTGATCTACCTTTATATATCTTAACGAGTCACATCATGGAGACCAATTAGCAGCTGAGCTGAGCATCAAACAATAATTGCTGCCATATTTTCAGCTATGAAGATTTAAAGTATTTCATCAAACCATCAATGGAGGAAATTAGTTTAAATTGATGGATACTGTTTGTTTTTCCAAACATCTTCAATTAGTTTCATTACCACATTTATAATAATGTAAGTATTTTCCATGGCAAGAATGAATATAACGGCTCATTCAGTAAAATAAGTGAAGTTGGACAAACAAAGAGGAAATCTACTGCTAATAGATGATGTTTTATTTGAATTCCTTTTGTAAAGGGATATGATTTTTCAGATGGCCAGCACCATCATAGAAGCTGATGATAATGCAATAAAGTGTTTTTTTTTCCCCCTGAATGCCATGCTGTCACTTAAAAAGAGCTGTTTAACAATGACTTTTGGTGGTTTTTGCCTTTTTATACATTAATCGGTATGAGATTCTCATGGTTTTGAAGTATTATGATTGTAAGTTTGTGACATTTACCCTGATGTATTCACTTTTATTCAAAAGAGAAAAGGAGCAACTACTCTTTTTACTTCAGGATATTGTCTATATTATGTTTTATATAGCGTTCATTAATTTTGTGATGTAAACTTTAGCAAAACAAATATAAACACCCATTTTATATTGGTATTATATTTTGTGTGCTTTTTGAAAAGTTATCTTTTCCTGATCTACTTTCTTTAAAACTGATATTAGCTGATTAATTTTTGCCAATTGCAGATTTAAAACCGTGTTGGTTCAAAGTGATGGGACCCCTTTTGGTTTCCACATTATGTCCTTGTTTTCTTTCTAGACTGGATGTAATTTCTGAACTTGTTTTGTGAGCACAGGGTATTGCCCTGTGCTCACAAAGTGTATTGCCTCCTCTGAGCAGTTGTGTGCTTCAAAATGTTTTGGATCAGGCAGCGTTGTACTACGTTGATTCATTCAGCTGGAAAACAGCTGAATGGTACCTCCTCTAGCGTCTCATTAAAAGTACTTTAAAATCAGTATTAAATCTGTAGTAGAGTGCTTTGATGCCTTTTGATGTGCCGTTTTTTCCTGTTTAATTTTATTTGACTGTTTTGCCACTGCAGCTTATAGCTAAGATTCGGGTAGAGACACAAGGAAACATTTTGCTCATTAAGGTCGACATCTGCAGTTGCCAAACATGCCTTTCCCTTTCAAGGGTTTTGAACATGTCGGCAACGATTCAGCTACTAAACTAATGATCAAATTGTCTTTACAGCATGCTGCAAATTACAAAATGCCTACAAAATTCATCTGAAATTATGTACCAAGTTTTGTTATTCGTGCATGTTGAGATGTTTTTGTTGTTGTTGTGCCTGAACCATAAAATTATCACTCAAAAAGTAGCTTAAAATCAAACCTATTTCCTCAGAAGTGTTCAGACATTTGCACTGAACTGAAATGAAATTGAAAATGAAGAACTGTTAGGAAAGACCAGCCCCCCCCCAAAAAAAAGTGGAACAATGTTTGAGTTTGGATGTTGGTTTTAAATTGTAACACAATAAACATAAAAGTGACAATGAAAATTATAAATTAATTGTAGTTTCTTTTTTGGCAAGAGGTCACATAGATTGTAGGGTTGCAACGATATATCCCTGCATACAGTCACAAGCTCAGAAACAGATATGCCTCCTGAAATTAAAAAACATCGTCAAATAGACGACGTCAGTAGATCAGTTTGGTCAGACAGGGCAATTGTAGTAACATAGAGCACAGAATAACTGCATATAATCATAGCTGTAATTGTTGACACTCTAATGCACATGCGTCAAACTCCAGGCCCGGGAGCCGAATCTGGCCTGCTGTAGCTTTCTATGTGGCCCTCTAAGCTCCAAATTACATCAATAAGTCCTTCCACTTTTTCACAAATCCTCAAAATTCACACAAAATCAACAGATCCCCACATTTTTTCTGATTTTACTGAAAATTTTCCCTCAAAATTGGTCAGAAACATTGGGTTTAATTGACTGCTGCCTCAGCCTTACTTGATGTCAAGTTATAGTCCATGATCGACACATCGAGTCATAAAAAGTCACATTTATCATCATACATTAGCGTAAATATAACAATTTCTTACAAATATTTCCAAATTAGCATCACAAAATATGTGAGTTTGATTACAAAAAAACACAAAAACAATCAATCCTGGAGGGACTTTAATATTTATTAATATTTTAACAGTTTAATGGGTTTTATCAGTACATTCTGGCACAACTGGCCCTTTAAGAACAGTCAGATTTTTGATATGGCCCAAAATGAAACTGACTTTAACACCCCTGCTCTAATGGAAGTGGGAGTGGAAATAACATCAACTTGAATCTTGCTATAAACCTTTAGGGTTATCAGGGTCAATTAGTTAATTGTGTTAAATCACAAGTCGTATCAGAATGTAATTTTTCAAAATAAATATAAACGGTATGCAAATTTTCCAAGGGCCATAATTTTACAAATTGTTTGTACATTAAAGTAGCTACAGCTCATAATAGTGTAATGTAATCGGAAATGGGATTAAATCACGTATCAACACAGACAGCATAAGAGAACCAGGATATAGAAGTGAAGAATCCCAAAGTTTGGTTTATAGGAGCTTCTGCTGCACCAATGTATAAGGTGCCAGCATCATTCATTCTCCCTTTGTGTAAAGTTTCCTGTCCTATTCAGCTTGATTGTTTCTACACAGAGCTGGGTGTGGTGATTCTCTCTCATAGGATTACTGTGAATCCTTTGAATCTCATGTTAACACTTTGTGTGTTACTTCAGTACAAGTGAACAATTTGACAGGATAAGAACTATAAGTTATATTGAGAATTCATCTACCAAGGCATAAATCAACATTGGTCATTATCTCACAGCTACTGGAGACACGAGGCTCTTCAATTAGCCTTTTCTATGGAAGAGAGAGAAGTAAAAGCACTGAATTTAAAGTCATCAGTTACATAGTTTATTTACAAGCTTCTCATTTTTTAATTTATATATAGCATTGGTCTATTCTGTCCCTTGCAGATTTGATTTATTTGTGATGACTTTAATATCAAATGACTTTTTTTTTTTTTCAATAAAATGTTTCCAGTCAATTATTTCAAGTATTCTGGAATAATACTTGGAATAATTGACTTCCAAGTATGAACCTGCTCTGATTTTGTATAAAGTTACATTACAATTTTACCCCTAATAATATCCACAAACCAGAGGGATGCTCGAAGATGTACATAGATCTTTTATTTTTATCACAAAACGTGGGACAAAAAACCTCTTGACTCGGTCACATTTTTTTTTCTGATAGAAGACCAAATGTATCTAGGTTTTGTGGAAAATTGAAGGGGGATATGTGAAACAATTTTTTTTTTTTTTTTTTTGTGGCTTCGACATTCCTGTCATGACTGCTAGTTTGAGCAGAGCAGATAGGAGACCAGGACAGTGGTATGCTCAGAGAGTCACACTTTACTGGGGATGAAGAATCATGGTGATCATATGTCTGTAATGTAAGGAGGAAACATCAGGTCTCTATGCAAACAGCTTGAAGTTTGCTTTAAGGTAACTTCTCTGGTCCCCTCCATACAGAAGTCCTCTAAATGCTGCATGGGGTCTTGAAGTCAAGTGATGATCTAGGGTGATTGTACAAAAAGAAATGATCAGGATCCCTCTGTGTGCACGCACCAAGTTTGTGAAATATTATCTGAGAAGACTAAATCCGATCATTTTGTCAAACTGGATCTGTACAAAGCATTAACAGCAGCGGTTTCATTCACTAAAACGTGTGTGCAAAATATGTTCTTCACTGTGTTCAATGAAGAAGATTAATTTATTTGGAGGTTATTTAAGTTCTAATAAGCGAGACCAGCACTGCACATAAAAACATCAGTGGTTTACTGTAGGATGGAGGTGAGAGTACATATCTTGAAAAATTAAGTAGAAGCTTGTTGAACCATAACAAACGTGTGTCCTTGAAATGTCTGAAACTTGTTTCCACCCATTTTTAAATCAGTTTTATTTTGGAGCTCTATGCAGTGTGAACAAATGTCCCATTGTTCCTAACCAGATATCCAACATTCAAGGTTCTTTGGTTTATCTGTGACTGGAAAAAATGGCTCTAATAATGGGGCTGCAGCCAATTACCGTACTTTCACTGTTTTTAACCTAATAAAAACTTAAGCTCTCTAAATAATTTAACTAAAATCTGGAGGGTGCTCTGAGATTCTCTTCACTATTCCATAAATTGATAATCTTCTACTCTTGCAGCGTAGAGAGACATAAAATAAACTATTTTTATTTAAAAATTTTAAGAAATCAGTCGCGTCTTTCATAACAATTGGTGTCATTTCAAATATTTTATTGGCATCCCAAGTCCTTAAGGAGATAAACATGTCACTTTGGAATTTCCTGGCTGGATATGCGTTAAATAAAATTAACATCTGCAAAGATAATGTTTAATGTGAGTGTGTTGTGATCATCTCAGTTATTAATTTACTTTACCCAAATGTCTCTGCACAGCTTTAACCTGAAAATTCTTCAAGAAAGAGCCCCATCATTCAGTTTACTGCTCTGTTTTCCTCATCGGACTGCTTTAGCTATTTATTATGTTGGAGTAGCTACACCAATTTTTTTTTTTTAAAAAACATCAGCCTGCGCTTAGCTCACAAGAATCGACACAAACCCTAGAGGTTTAAAATATTTAGACTGCATTGCTTCAGTCTCCCAGCATGTCTGTGGGGCTGTTGCAGGCTGTGGGTGGGATGGCTGTAGTGTGAATGTCGAGACTCTTGGAGTAAACAGAGCTCTTCCTGCTTTTGTTACTCACTCTGTTCCTGCAAAGGAAATCATTCCAGTGCTAACCTCCTAAGCTCTTCCATGGGGAAGCGCAGAAGGACCTGTTATTTGCTTTCCAAATAACCAGCTGTTCTGGCTGCATTGGAGCCTTCATTCCTGATGTTGTGGTTAAGAGGACAAAATAAATGTTCTTAATTCTTAATTCAGAGGAATTTCCTGGACTGCAGCCAGTATTTTATATTTTAGAAAAATAACTCCAATATAAATAGAACTTAATGTAGTGACTGTAATGAGTGCAAGATGCTGTCTTTTGTTTTTAGCATCCCTGTTGGCTCAAGTTTGTCATTCCAGGGCATGTCAGTCGTTTTCCCATGACCTAGACGTCGCCATATCCTGGTGGAGAGGCTTTCTGTCATGTGATCCATGACGCCTAATTCAATTCATGACTCATTTTGATGACGTTACTTCAGCGCAGGTTTCATATAGCAGAGCTGGGGCAGCAGCATCAAGATAAATGAGGCTTTTTGTACAACCTGACAGCAGCACACCAGATGCGTTGGAGTACAGAATACAAAACCTCTTCAATCAGGATTTGAAATTAGGATGATTAAATCTATCTATAGGTGTTCATCTTTGTTTTGGTTATTTCTTTGCACTTCTATTTTCTTTTACATTTCTAAATTCTCGGCTTGCTTTGCTGCTGTTCTGATGTACGTTATTCATTTCTCCAGACATGGCTGAGGATGAGGTGACCCCAGAGCAGCTAGCAGCCATCGCCGCCGAAAATGAGGAGCCAGAGCCAGTAAACTATAAACCACCAGCGCAGAAGTCTGTGAAAGAGATCCAGGAGCTGGATAAAGATGACGAAAGTCTACGCAAATACAAAGAAGCCCTGCTTGGCCCCGGGATCACTGAAGCTGGTATGTCACAGTATGATTATGTGCCTGATTGGGGAGGAGGTGCTGCTGCTGCTGTCGAAATTGTTTCTAGAGTTTTATGGTTTAAGAAGCTTAAATCCTAAATCCCTTCTGGTGTAAACAATTGCTTTTGCTGTGGGATTGTGTTGGAAATGAGGCTAATTATTTGCCTGAGATATAGACATTAACAGCTGGTGTGTGGTTTTTTTGTAAGCTGTAGTAAAAAACAACAACAAAATAAAAATCCCTGAAGAACTAAAAACTTCTGCACGTTTAGTGTTTATAGAAAATGTTTATTGCTCTCAGAATCGAGGGATGTGTAGGTAAACCAAATGTAACGCCATGACGTGTTTTTACAAACCGTCTTTTAAAGGACCATGAGCGCACACAGCGGCGGCTCTACATCTGTCTGGATCAACGAGGGCAATTTTATAGAAAAAGTGCTGCAAGGAGTTTACTGCACTGTACTTTTTTTGCTTTTACTTGATTATTATGATTGTTTCTATTTTTACTTCAGTTAAATTTCTTTATACTCTATTCAATAGAAGTAACTTTAACAAAGAAAGAACAAACTTATTTTAACCATAAATGTCTGAGATACAGAAACACCTACATACTTGTTTCTATACCAGCTTTGTTGTTCTAAAGCTGTTTTCTGTCTGATGAGCCTGTTGGGTCATTTGGACATTAATAAGATACAATAAATACTACATATTGACACTGGAAGTACTTAACCCTGCTCTAATACACACATTACCTACTGTATGTATTATTTTATGTAAAATTTAATATTGGAAAAAAAAGATTTGAGAAAAACCTGAATGTGTTTGGTATATATTTTTTGGACCGTTTTTAAAAATGTAGTCTTTAAAATACCATAATTGGCACAACTTTATATTGTATCTGTTTGACATTATTTTAAAAATATTAAATCAGATTTTATGATCACTTATGTAGCCTTTAGTTTTATCAAACACTTCTTTTTTTACACTGGAGTACTTTCTTGGAAAGCTGCTCTTTTACTTGAGTAAAAGTATGTTGAAGCAGTGCTGCTCTTTTGGCTTCTCTACCCAGTTCTGCCAATGCTGGTTATTCAATGCCAGGAATAAGACCAATAACTTTTTCATTTTTGTGCAGTTTTGGTCACTATTGCTTTTCACATATTTAAAATAAATCTTTATTGTCATAATAGAGCAGAGAGTCAGGGAGGAGACATTAGACCAGAGGCCAGCAGCAGGGACGATGATGCAGGGTTTTTTCAGGTAAGATTGTAACTTACTGAGAGAAAGAGAGATCTGTTGCAGGGAGAAACCAGGCAGGTGTCAGGACAGGGTTTTCATAGATATTTCAGAATCTTTCTCATTCACACCAAGATATTCTTGCCTGTATAGCTACCATACTATTTCTCTTACAGTTTATTTCTCACGCCTCTGTCTGATCTTTGCATTTAAACTAAACAGATTTCAAGTATCGGAGACTTTAGTACCTTAGATTTTTGCAATGTATGAAGCTAAAGTTTATGCTAATATAGGAATAATTACTCATCAATGTTTGGTAACTCATGCACACCTGACATGTCATTGTATATATTGATAAAAAACATGGCTACTTTATTTTTCACAAAGGTTTATGGATTTATATTAAATACAAAGCCTGATTACTGGACCCCCTGAAATAAGCTGTAGCCTCCCAAGCTAAATTCCTCTGGATCTGGGTCTCTGTTTCCTAATGTCATTACCCAATAACACCCCGTAACTTACTCAAGGATTACAACAAATAGAACCATATGACTGGTTAGAGTTTGTATGATGAGAAACATGTGTTGTACAAAATTCAACTAAAATGGGCAACATATCCTCAAATATTAATTTGATGCATACTCGTTCAAAATATGGCCTCATTAGTGCAGTTCAGCATTACCTGCATCAAGAAGTCCGTTTCTGGTAGAACATGAGGCAGAGATCTTCCACATGATAATAAAACAATATGAAATTAATTGCAATGTTTTTACCTGCATTTAATTAAAAAAATGTAAACTATTAGAACCTTCTCAATAATCATTTACTAATCTTTATTTGCATTAGAGCAAACTGCTGGCCAGCTTTTGCATGCTTCCAGTGGTATCTTGACTATTTTTGGTGATGAACTTCAAGTCTTTGAGGTTCCAGCGTTTCATTTCAGTCATACTGACTAAAAATCCCTCCACAGAATCTCTGTCAGTGAAGTTGAGATTCTCTAAAATACAATTACTTTCAGTCAGAAGAACCATGTTGGTCAAATTAAAGAGTTAAGTCTGCTTGAGTATGAATACTCCAAGCAGAACGAAACTCTGTTCATTATGTTATAAGTTCTTAAACTAGACAGCATAAAAATCTCCTGTGTTGATGTGAACCCACACTCACTGCTGGTTGACTTTGTGTTGGATCAGTGATGTAATCAGCTTGGTCTTCGTGTTTTTCCAGCACTGTGGTCCAGTATCCATCGGATTGAAACCAGGAATCCATTTGTTTCTAATTATTTTTGCTACACTGCAACCAAGAAACTAAAGTCTAATTACCAAAGAAAGTGCCTGAACTACAGCAGAAGTGTCCCAGTTTCAGCTCCCTGGAGCTCACATATTTGAACAGCTGCAGGATGCAGGACTCGCATCGTGCGCAGGCCCTCCTGCAATGCTGCAGCAACTGGACTAATAAACACTTCAAGAGTTCCAGAATAGCTTTAAAGAACTTAGATTATTTACAGTAATCTTTGGGATTGCTGTAATCTCAAAGTATATTGAGTGTATATTAGCATGTCGGAGTGACCACATTAGTTCAAATCATTTTCGCTACAGCAAATGTCTGAACTGCTGGATGCCACCACTATACTTTTCTCAGCTTGGTGGGAATGTGCGTAAAGAGCCTCTCTCCTTGCCTCCAGACTGACCCACTGTGGTGCAGATGACTAAAGGTCTTCATATCTGATGTTCTGTGTAACCAAATAGTTGTCAGCTCTGGTCCTCTGGAGCCACTGTCTTGTATGTTTTAGGTGTTTCCCTGCTGCACACACATGCCTTGCCAACCCATTGTTGGCATGGGTGGTTAACAGGATTCTGCAGCATTGTTGGCATGCTGGAGACGTAATGAAATTATTATTTAAGTTAGATGGATTGGGGATAGTGGGCCTTCTAGAGAGTCGTGGTTTAGAAATACTCATCCAGCTGATGTCTGTGCTGCAGTTTGTGATTGATGTTTCAGGACACTGCATCTGTGTGATGTCGTATAATAAAGGTTGCTTGAAGAATCTAATTTGCATCTGTCTGTAAAGTTTGAGCTCTTAGCCTTTGGTTAGCAATGACCTGAAACTAAACTTGTAAGGAAGAAGAAACAGTTTGTGGTTCTTGTCATGTAAGAGGTTAAAAAAATGACACTAAAATGTTTTTTTTTTTTTGTTCAGCCACACACAAACGTTTCTAAAAGGTTTAGGAGTAAGTTTATGAGGATGAGCATTCTCCTCATGACATAGAAAAACACACTGTCTTCAGTCAGAGGCTTCTTCAAAGTAGTAATACAGACTGCTACAGGAGATATTTCATGCTCACAGCTATCACAATCTACAATAACTCTTTAGTTATCTGAGTTATAACACCATTAAGTATATTTGAATTTGAATGTTTGACCATCTGAGAGTAAGAATTCAGACACTGATACTGGACAAGAACTATGTTGTGTAATTTACGAGAACACGGTTCTGTTATGTTGGGACTCTATGGAGACCGGTAAACTACTTCTACACCAAACTGTCTCGTCCGTGCCTTTATGGATGCTGCATTGTGCACAGTCATGTTGGAACAGGAAGGGACCGTCTAACATAAGTTGGGAGCATGAATCTTTCCACAACATTTAACTTGTAAGCTGAAGCTTTGCAAGTTCCTTTTATGATCAGTGAGGAGCCAAGCCTAACTAACTTCCCTCTGCACTGATGTGTAAACCCAACACAATGCAGTCAGAGATACTCTTGAAAAGAGAGCATCTCTGCCAGGCTCAGAGTTGTGTGTTGAATTACCAGAGTGGCCTAATTCATCCCTCCAGAGAACATATCTGTGTTACTGTCCCATAGTGGTGCACTTTACACCATTGCTTCTGACACTTTGCATTATAATTGGTGATGTGAGACTTGGCTGATTTTACATCATGGCTACCACCTTGTGACAGAGTTGCTGCCATCACCCAACACTTTGACTTTGCCAACAATACAAATAATACTTGAGTGTGGAGTATGTATTAAATAAGAAGTTTTATGGCTGAACTGAAGGCACATGGTCCCATCCTGGAATTCATTCAGCTCCTGAGCGACCCAATCTTTATAATGCTGGATTTTATGTTCATGTGGACAGAAATGTTCAGAACCCCTAAATTCAGTGATTTTGTCTGCAGTATACCATCTGCTTAAATATACAATTCTTTAACAAATGTCAGTACAGTCTAATTATTATGTTGCTCACTAAGCAAAAGTCACCCAACAGACAAATGTGACCCATATCTCACTTTTTCACTTCAGTGTGAATCGCCCAATATCAATCTTTTCTTCAAAAAACAAAAACAAAAAAGTCTGATTTATGCCACTTTAATATCTGGAACTAAATCAGATATCCAATAGTTTTCAAAGCATCTGAATGGTCATGTCAGTTTATCTGACTTTTTTTTTGTTAATGTGAGACATGCATCATAATTCTGCGCCAGAAGACTCAAGATACAATAATACTTGGACGTAAATGGTATTTAAAAATTATAATTTTGGAAAATTATGAAAGAAGTCTTTGTCAGTGAAGCTAGTTACATCATAATCCCACCAACTACGAGTCCAAACAGACTTCTGTACACAAGTTGGAGTCGATGCTCTACAAAAGACCATTTCTATTAGTTGTGCATTCTGTTTATTAGCCCCTTCATCTTTTGATCATGTAGCAGCATTGCCATCTCCCATTGTTGGATAACTGCGATATTGATACATAGAGCGCGACATTCTTTATTCTGCGCATCGCTCGGGAGTCGTAAACCGTTCACACACAAGTCTGATTGCGGAAGCAGAAAAAGAAATCACATTTCAGAAAAACATCTGAATCGAGCATCAAGACCTGCTTTGTGGCCGCAGCCTACCTGAAGTTGTTCCTGCTGTAGGAAGCTGATATTTTAATCCACAGCTTTGCCACACATCTTGAATTGGGAAAAGTTGATTATAAATTCTACTTTAGGTTTGGATGGGATGTTATTTCTAACTTAGTATGTTCCTACAAAGCAATCATCAACATTTGTTAGCATCCTTTGGAGAAGGACTCTCTTGTTAGTGTATTAATCTAAATATACATTGTTTTTTTTTTTTTTTTTATCCCATCCAGATCCAAATGCTCCTAATGTCCAGGTGACACGAATGTCTCTCGTTTGTGAAAGTGCACCAAATCCCCTGGTCCTGGACCTGCAAGGTAAGTCCATTTTTTCCCCATGCAGTTTGCACAATATTTCCCCATATTTATAGTATTTTTATTATTTTTTTAATTGGGGTCAAAATGTCTATTCAGAAAACTGCAAGAGGTCTGAATACAGCCAAATGTTTTTAAGCTAATCTCCTGTGCAACAGCAAAAATAAACAGAGCCTTACTTTCCTCACACCACCACACATCTCCTTGCCCCGTGTCAAACCTGGAAGTGCTCATAAACGTATTTTACACAGTTGAAGTCATTTTACTCCCAGTGGAAAATCTCCAGCTGGCCATGATTTGAGTTGGTGCAGAACATTCTGTCCTGTGTCTGCTGTGTGTTCCTGGCATCACTGCAGCGTTTTCAAACTTCTCATCCAATTATGACATCCTGCTCCGTAGATGGATGGAGACGATGCTGAGTTGGTGTCACATTTTCAATATTTCCACCGAATCTGACAGCCAACAAGAGTAGTTCTGGTGTGCTTAGCTTAAGTAGTGAACCGCTGGATATATTTACATTTGATACGCTGAACAATATGTGTGAATAATTAAATTTACCTCCTCTTTACAAAGTGTTGTCTTAAAAAAAGAGTTTGTATGCATTAATTAGTAGAGGTGTCTTATGCAATCAGAATCTGCTGATGACTCGTACTTGAACAGAATAAAGTAATAGCAGATGGAGAAGCTTTATAGCACGAGGTTTGGGTCAGGGATGCTGGACATGGGGTCACCACACAAGGGACTCCCCGTTCATTTTTAGACTCCTCTAGTTCAGGACTTGGAAGATGATCAATGCACGTCGTAAACTACTGTGTTTATCTGCACGTCCAATAGATTTCTTTCACTTAAGCAAATTTATTATGTTTAAGTGTCAAGAAACAAACAAAACAAAACAAAAAAAAAACAGTCTAAATAAAATTCATATTTATTTGTGCGCCTGCACCAAAATATGGGTTTAAATGAGGCGGGTGTGAGGAAGAGGCTCTGCAGAAACCTAAAAATAAAACTAAGTTATCGTTTGTAGTTTCTCTGCTGAGTTGTCCTACTTACAGTGCTGTAACCTTTTCTGAAGAGACAGACTTTCTTGAAATGTTTTTTTAAGCAATTTTAAGGATTTCCTTATAGATTGTAATGATGTGGAAAAAAACAAAATCTTTGTTCTAAATTGTGATGACATTTTAACAACTTTACACACACAAAAAAACAACAAAAAAAAAACGGATAATGTTGCTGGAATTTTCAGATCACAAAACAATTGAAATTTGTGTTTAGTGTAGAAAACAACAACAACAAAAAAATCTTTAAAACTGATACCTTCAAGCTGCTACAAAGTCAGAAAATGCATTATTTTATATATTGAGAACTGATGTTAATTGTGGCATTCATAGAGAAATGAAAAAAATGTTTTGCAGCGAATGTAGGAATCGGCAGCATACTGGCTGCCAATTTTGACAGACAGATGTTTTTTTTTTTGTATGAAATGAATGAGAAACTAATTTGACGAGGGAGTCTTGCTGTTTGATTTCTGTACTGGATTCTCATGACGGTCCAACTTTCCTTACAGGAGACCTAGAAGCCTTTAAGAAGCAGGCCTTCGTGCTAAAGGAGGGAGTAGAATACAAAATAAAAATCAGCTTTAAGGTAAGAGCTCATGTCAGTCTTTTTTAGGAGTTATCTTTTTCTTCAAATATAGACATACATAGTTATATAGTAGTTATAGCAAAGATTCAGCGTGACTGTAATGTCCCTGAATTTGTAGAGTAATGTCTCAAAGACACAGTATTGTTCACAGTGTTGTTCTGAGACTCTCTGAGTCAGTTACCATGGTGATATCCCCGAGCAGGTTTTAGTTTGGTTTTGAGTAGAAATGGTGATAAAACTCATTTTACTGTCAGGCCCAATAATTTAGTTTTCCATCCATATTTTTTTACCCATTGCGGCTCCTTTCAGGTCTGCTAAACTCGAGGAATTCACTTTGCAGAAGAGAAACCCCCCGCAGAATTACTCATTTTATTCAACTCTTGTTACGAAACGGTAAACACTAATTTGTAAGATTTGTCTCTGCTAATATCTCAGATGACGTCTGTGTTCTCAGGTGAACAAGGAGATTGTTTCGGGCCTGAAGTACGTGCAGCAGACGTTCAGGAAAGGAATGAAAAGTGAGTCAGCAGCTTCTCCTGATGTCTTTTGAACCGCTTCAAAAGACATCAGACATCACTCCACAGACATTACTCCGCTGTCTCTGAAGCTCAGCAGGCTCTGTCCAAAACCAAACAATAGTGAGGACTCCCTGCAGCCAGATCCCTCACAGAGGCTCATCTGGAGATCCGCTCCACTTCAAAGGCCGTTTGGCTTCGCATCACCTGTCGCTAAACTGATGCTGTAAACAGCTGTCAGTTGGTTGACAAATGTTTATATTGTTACATTTCCTCCAAAGCATCCAGACTGGAAAAAAAAGTAAAATCCTTAAAGTAACTGTTTGGTTCGTCTCTATTTTATTCTGCTTTTAAGAGACATAATTGAGGGTGACTATTTACACTTAAGCTAATGAAAAATGTCAAAACTGCAATAAATGTCTGTGCTGTTAATTATAAATCTTTGGCTACACTATGCACTCTATGGTCATACTGTATTCTTTGTAGTTAATTGTTACTTAACTGTTGATCCAGCTCAAGCTTCTGTAAATGTTATTTTTATACTAATTTGCTTCCTAAAATGACCAGGTTTTATCGCAAGTTTTTCCACAGTCTTCAAAGATTAATTTATTTTTCCAGGGTGGAAAAGTATCAAAATTAGTTTCTCCACTCCTCCTATGCTGTCTTTTTCCACATCATAAAAATCTGAACTGATAGAAAATGTTCCAGCAACTTAGCTGATTGTTTTTATTTCAAATATTCATACAGTCGTCCGTCGGTCCAGCCATTTGCACATCCATCCTGTTTATTAATTTAATATAATCTTTCACATTCATATCTGCCCATCAAACATCCAGTCTGCCTCTCAAACTGTCCATTCCTTAAACAATTCATTCAATCCTCCTTCATCCATTTATTATCTAATCAATAATTTTTATTCCGTCCAGCAAATCGTCCATTCGTTATCTTTGTCATATCTGCTGGCGTGTCATCTGTCCTCTCTGTCAAATCTCTGCAGACTCCGTACTCAAAACCTGAGCTCAGAAACCGACTGGGAGCTCTGGAACCGGAGTCTTAAAACTTTTGGCATTTTGACTTGGAAAATTTGAGGGAACCCTGTTCAAAATAAAACACAGATGCAAGATAATTTATGCCAGTAGGTGGCATGATTTTACCGTTTAATGGTAGCTGTGACATAAAACCTTGGCTCTTTTTCTGGTTCAGACATGTTTAATTAAGATGGTTTTTGTGAAGTTTTAGGTTTGATTTAGATGCCACGCTGTGCTGATGGTCACCATGGAAACCTGAGCTGGACAGCAGCTGGGCATTTGGTAGTGATTTTCTCACAACTCTTTACTGTTAACACGTTTTTTAACAGGTTCAGCAACGATTAAATGGACAGGAAGTTCTCACACTGCCCATTAGGTTTTTTTTTTTTTTTTTTTGGAAACAGATTTCACACAGAGCTCAAAAAGATGTTCCAATTTACTGAACATAAAAGTCAGACTTAATAAAAAATAAATAGTAATCAAGTGAACCTATGACAGATAAAACATATGAAGCAGAGGACAACTTGCATCAACCAGTAATTATTAATGACCAGCAAAGTAATGGGTTTAGTCATTTAAAGTGTAAAAAAAGGTAACATAACTAGCCAATAGAGTAATAATTTTCAAGTCCTAATGATGTTTTATACAACAGATGTGTTTCAAATGTGATCTTTATATTATCATTTATTTACTAAGTTTATTTTTGATTAACACAATGCAAACAAGTTTAATTGATGTTCGCTTACAGGCTGCTGCATTCACAGGTTCTTACTTAATTAAACATTTTAATATTATGAACTATGCAAAGCCGCACTCAGATGTTATCATCTAGCAATCGTCTTTTGCCCATCAGTATTTTTGAAAAATGCAACGTTTTGTTTTTAAATTGAATATATCGCAGATTTTCTTATGTATTTGTGTTGGTCATAGCTTCAGTGTTCGGTTTTGATCTAATCTTGAATGAACTCATTACCTTAAAAATAAGCTAGACATAGTTTTGTCTAGTTTAACGGTGATGCAATGGGCTTAAAATTGTCCTCAGAAGACGAGACAATAGAACTTGGACGACTTTGCAGAGATGATTGAAATTTCTTCATCTGTAGATATTGAACAAAATCAAGCTAAGAGCAACAAACGATGAAACGCGCAGAGCTAGTTGTGTCGCAGCCCTACCACGAAGACGAACTTGACGAAACCGTTTTCTGTTTTCTTGACAGTCGATAAGTCGGACTACATGGTGGGCAGCTACGGCCCGCGCCCGAATGAATACGACTTCCTGACCACGATGGAGGAGGCTCCTAAAGGCATGCTGGCCCGCGGCAACTACGTCATCAAATCCAAGTTTACCGACGACGACAAGCACGACCACCTGTCCTGGGAGTGGAACCTCAACATCAAGAAAGACTGGAATGATTAAAAAGAGGCCTTTGTGTTTGGGGCGGAGGGTTGTTCCCCTCACCCCACCTCTCCTCTTCCCCTCCTCCCATCCTCATCCCGTTGTCCACCATTTCTGCCTTCTTTGTTGTTACTTTGCATTTCATGCTCTCATGCCTTAGTTGTGGCCTGACTGTCTTAAGCTCGCCTTGCCCTCCGTCCCTTCCTGCCTCCGTCCATTTCATCACTACCTGCACGACGGCTCATTGGTTGCTCACAACCCTCCTCTGTTCACAGACCTGCTATGTAGCACCAAGCCTCCTCACACCCAGCTTCCGTCCTCCTGGTTTTAGCTGCTTGAAGAGATTAACCCCCCCCTCCCCTGCCAGAATGGTGTCTTCCTCTTTCAGTATGAAGTACATGTGGACAAGCAACTGTACAATCAACTTTTGTTTGCCTTTTTTATATCTAATTGTATCAATGGTTGTGTAATGTGACTGTATTCACATGTTAATCAGCTGTTGTATTCATAGCTAACCCCACCGCATCCGCTCTGCCCTTCCCTCCCACACACTACCGTTCCTTCGCTTGGTGTCTTTTGATACAAGAACCGATACCTGCCTTGTAACAGTTCGATCGGAGCTGCTCCGTAGCACCTTCACTAAATGTATTCGCCCACCTCCCCCCTCCATCCAGGAGGCTGGGGCCAAAGTCGGCAAGGAAGTGTCAAGTAGAGAAGTAGCTGCCTTATGTCGAAACTTATCAGCGTGTCTTCAGTGTACGAGCAGCGCTCTCCCATCAGTTGGTCTGTTCCCGAAAGGCTTTGTTTCATCACCGTCTGTCACCCTGCTGTAGTAGTCCCCCCCACCAATCTGAATTAATTCCTGCTCTCTGGAGTTGACTGAATGTTACGACTGATTTGGGGGGAAAAAAACAAACACAAAGTATTGGTAACCTCTCCTGTCCCAGCCGTGAGGCCTTAGTACCAAACTACAGTCATGTGGAGGAAAACTAACATTATGAAGCTGTTTTTGCTTATTGTTCCCTTTTTGCCTTATTGTACACCATTCTCACTACATTGTTCATTTTGATTGTCAAGAGGAGGCGTGGAGGAGGCTGAGCCAGGCACCGCCTGCTGCTGCCGCCGCCGCCGGAGACCTCGGCGGTGTCTGGGCTCAACCTGCTGACTGACCCACCCACAACCTGAGATCAGGTGACACTAAACTAACCAATGTTGGATCAAATTAAACTTGTACTGTACCAGAACATCTGGATGTAAAACACTTTGTTCTCGTTGCTACGTTTATTTTCCTGCGCCATACATTCCTTCACATTGTACAGTTTCTATGAAAACGCTGGCATGCTGGTGGGGTGTATTATATCATCATTTGTGGTTGCTCTTATTGGTCAATAAAGATTTTGCTCAACTTGGCCTCTGATGCAGTGTTTTGCAGTGAAGTAGTGTTACAGCATGTGACTAACAGAAGATTGAATCGAATCATTTAAACTTTCACCACCGATGCTTTAGGAAGGATGGAAGCAGTTTATCTCTGAGGAAATGATCATTGGCACACAGAGTGTGACAGTTTTTGGCACGGCTCAGTTGAATTTAAACAAATTTTAAATTGATTCCTCTTTCAAGTAAATCCGTTTGAAATTTCCACCAGTTCCTGTTAGAGAACTGCTGCAAAGGGGACACCGGGTCTCCATAGCAACAGCTTGGTAAATCTTTTAAACTAGCCTGTTTCTGTCCTACCAGCAGACTTTAACTAACTCTACTGAAAGCCTACATATTATATTATCCAGACTGAGTCTTTGACTCTAATTGTAAAAATATTTAAGATTAGTACAAATGTTCAGTGGATGTTTCTATTGTGAGTGTAAAGATGGATGAACACAAGAATCGAAGGAAAGGAGGATTAATGGTCACCACAAAGTTAATAAAATACATTTTGTAAATACAAATATTCTTCCATAATCATTGTTTCCAGACTAATATAGACATTGAAAATAATCAAATTCCAATTTTTGAGTGGTCAAGTTTGTGTCCATGGTTTGAATCTCTATGGTCTTTCTGAATGTAGTTTGACTGTTTTCCCTGAGCATGTGTGGGATCTTTCTGGGATTTTCCCAGTCCAAAAACATGACTGTTACATTTACTGATCTCTAAATCATCCTGGTAACCTGTCTAGGATGTCCCTCCCTTGAAGACTGCCGGATATAGGCACCAGAAAAGCACTGTGTGAAATACCAGGTGATTTTAAATGAAAAGTTGAAGGTAAGTCACCACTGGGTCTATTAGCAAGATATTGATCCAGTGCATGTGGCAAATTATGACAGAAATTGTCCGCCAGACTAATTAGCCGTCTCCAAAAGTCAAATGAATTTTTTTTTGCTTTGAGATATTTGTTGTGAATTGGCACAGTCAGAACTAAAAAATGTTAAAAACCTGCTGGTGTTGAAGAATCCAGGACTCTGGATAAACTGTTCAAACACCCCTCGCTCTCCGTGTGTGCGCTTCAATTTTGCAACATAGAGAAGAACAAGCGGCGTCTTTTGGACCAAAAACGGGTTGCATATTGTATGAACTGCAATACTGTTTAACTTGGGATTTTTCCTCCAAAGTTACAAACATGCTCAAGCTAAAAGCTGGATTATTATTTTTTTTTTACATACCGAAGCAAGATAATTCATCTGAAATGTTGGGAAGGGATTTGGAAGCAGACGGTATCAAAACATCCTCGGGACGTGTTGGTACTTGAACGTTTGAGCCAAACCGTGTTCCGTCATTTGTTAGAGCTCTGAATAAAAGACTCCAATCAACTGAGGTCCAACTCAATAATGCAGTTTGTACTGGTTCCTTATTCGGTCTGCAAACTGGGAATGCATCAGCGCCCTCTGGTGGAATTATTTTGTAATTACAAACGTCTCGCTTTTCAGGGTCTACTGTAATATTTTCAGGTAAAAATCAAACAGTAAGAAGCAGCAGACCCTTAATTATTTATGCCCACGTTGTATTTTATACTCAACCTTGTACAATGCCAAAGCAAAATAGAAATATTACTTACAAATGTATATCCAAAGGCACAGCTTCAAAATACATTTCGACATGCATTTCTGTCTCGTAAGGAAGTAAACATTCAAAGGATGACCCATCTGGCCCGTCTGTTAAACAGCTGTCCGTCACAGGGTGAATACTAAAAAGAAGCGTCCAGTTAAAGCAAAAAAAAAAAAAAAAAAAAAACATACAGTACAGAGGTCAAAGATCAGATTCTCCTCAATCTCCAGGAAGAGATCTGAACTGTAACATTATTTGAAGTATCTGAACCTGAGTTTCACCTCACAATGTCTCTGTTAGCACCCGAACACTCAGTCTGTAACACAGCAGTAATTAAACACGCCTTTACTCCGATGCACCCCACAGGCTGCTGCAGCACGAACATGTGAAATGCACACAAAGGAGCAGGGAAAGGTGAGCATGCAGGGTTTTGGTCCACTGGTACAGCAGCCGACTAAAAACAGTAAGCGTTGAAGAAAAGAATCATCCTGAGAAAAAATACTGCCCACATTTATTTTTTTACCTAAAAGATGTGCAAAACTGGGACTATTTTTATTCTTTTTTTTCTCATTTTGGCACATTTAAGTCTTGCGTGCGACACACCCCCTTATTGTGAGCCATTTGTGCATGGCTTCAAGTCTCTGAATACAGATTTTATACAAAGGATCATTGAAGCAAAGCACAATAAAACATCGCAGGTAAAAAATACAATAAAAGCCTAATATAAAAGTGGATGTGGACATCCCGCCGGTCCACAGGAGGTGCAGTTTGCCTCATTTAAACAGTAGATCTGCCAAAACATAAAGACCCAAACGCTGTGGCGGACGGTGAGCTGGACATCTGCAGTTCCACGCTGCGTCTCCCTTACTGGTTTGTGTCCTCCGAGTTTGGGCGACAGAAGAGTCGTGTAATACTTTGTGTCTGTACGGTTATCGCAGTTCATCTGGAGAGTTTGCTGATGACGCGGATGAGGGCGGCGTTCTCGTCTTTAAGCCTCTGGTTGTCCGCTCTGAGGTCCTTCAGAACCTACGCACACGGACAAACGACACCGTTACAGAATCAGTACATTTAAAGAAATGACTAGAAGACTACGGTTGTGTTGTCCTCTCTGTGTGTGTGTGTGAAATTATTTAGTCATAATCCAGTCTTGTGGTTCAAAAGCATTAGGTTGAAATAGATGTTCAATCAACCAAGAAGTTTGTTTCTGGTAGGAGTCAGGAATCTCAAAAAATATGAGAAAATAACAGAAAGAGCATCTGTTTTGAATAAAATTATCCATTATATTATTTTTTTTTTTCTAAATGATTCATGCATTTTCAATGATTATTGGAAACATCTTTACTGGCATTAAAGTAATCAAACCCTCCCTATTTGCTGACCATCTTTCTCTTCTTCTTAGTGTTTTGGTGATTTAGCTCCAAGTCTCTGAGGTGGAAAGGCATATTTTCTAATCTTTATCTTTTATGGTTTCATTAGTTTGTGAGCAACAAACACTTACAGATTTTCTAACTTCTCCTCAAATCAACAGCCAACTAGCTGATGCTTAGAAACAATTATTCATAATTCTCATTAACACTGATTTAGGAATGGATGAGGAAGATTTACACTAAGCTGTAAGCCTTTTAGTCATATATGAGCTCTATTTAAAAGCTCGGTTCCAGGAAACAACAGCTTTAAATAAACTCCGAACAGAACCGGGTTGACGACTGCAAAAAGCACGTAGTTTCTCAGCAGCTTGCTAAGGGTCACATGTGGATAATTTTGACCTGTTGTGGATTAGAAACAAAATCCACTCGTTTTTCTAAATAATCATAGAAAAGCTTGTACCTTCAGCTCATCCTCCAGTTCCCCTGCTTTCCTCTGGAGGGACAGCTTCTCCTGTGAACCAATCAGAAAGATCAGGAAACAGACAAACTGCCACAGCACAAAAAAATAAAAAAAATAAATATGTTTCAGCTTCTGCAGTAAAACTGTGCAAGTTCAGACAACGACTGGTTCAACCCGTGGGCTTCATGCAGCGCTGAAACTGCAGAGCGGTTAACTCATTCTCTGCAGTAGGCTTGTAATTTATCACACCTCCCAAAGCAACGACAGAGAGCAGCTTAAAGGCTAAAGGACAGGAAATGGCAGCTTAGCTTTGTTTTAGGTGTTTAAAATAAACCTCTGAAGGTGACTTACAAATCTCTCCAGCTCAAGCAGGGCCGGTCTGTCGGTGTCGCTCTCCTGACTCTGCAACACAGGGACAGCGCGTTTCTCTCTCAGATATCACAGGGAGACGTTTTACTAAAACTTCTAAGTACGCAAACAGTGACGGTTGTATTTTACGTTCCTGTTGACTAAATGACAAAATGCTTTCTCCGCAGTCCAGACTTTCTGTTCGGGCTTGCATGAAATGAACATGTTTCTTTTCCTGATATATCATGACACGAACACAAACCCAGATAAAAGGTCAGAGGAAGCAACAAACCTGCCAAACCTGTCGGAGTCTCTCCAGCTCCACTTTGTTCTGGCTCAGCTGCTGCTCCATCTCCTGCAGCTTCTCCTTCAGAGTCATGTTCTCCTGCAGTACCTTGATGTACAACTGAGAGGAAACAACAAATAACCAGAAAAAAAAAAACAAAAACAGAAACTCGTCAGTCTGTGTGGTAATTAGTTTCGTCAGTCGCAGACGCGTCTGACTGATTTCAACTCTCAGACCGAGAACAGAAAAAAATGTTTCACCTACCGTTTTGTAGTCTGAAGACAAATCTCTCCCTCTGCAAAACGAAAGAACCCGTTTAACATCCTCCGTGATAACATGTCTCCTCTCCAGTCATTAGTAAACCCTGGTTTTTCTTGAAGGTTTTGCCTACAAACAGCAAGACTTTCCTGCCAAGACTTTACTTAATGCCATATTCCCATGTGCCAGAATCAGTCAAAAGGCTGAAAACGTGAAATAAAACACAAAAGCCTCGACTCACTCAGTGCTGTTGCTGTTTGCGTCTTCCAGCTGGGCTCCGCCGTCATCATTCTGGAAAACCCAAAGTTTGGAGTGTAAACATGACACTGGATCTCTGACATGAACTCTGCACACAGTCTCACGCTTTATGTTGCTTATTTGGTTCTTAGAGGTTTTAACGAGGATGAAACACACAAGCTGAATGGCATCATTACAAAAACATTTGTGTTTGTAAAGTACGTTTACCTGCCAGCGATTATTTTCACAGCACTTCTGCAATATGCAGGTTCATGTGATGTACAAACATGAGCAGGTAAAACACCGACTCGGATCCGAGGCGCTCAGCGTTGAGGCTGACTGATTGTGATGTGGGTGTGATAATCTGGCTGATGTGGAAATCTAAACTTTGGGGAAATTAACCGTTTCGCCATGATGGGTTTATTTCCCCCCTCCACCTAAAACTGAAACAAGCAGCAGCTTCGCTCTCTGTCTTTACCTGTAAAGATCTGGCCGAGGAAATATTCAGTCATGTTTACATTCCTGTTCTGCTCACGCACACCGTCTGAAGCAGAGAGGTTATCTGGTAAAATAATCATGAGAACGCCGTCTGATCTGTTTGCTAATTTCACTTTATGAACAGTTTGTATAATTTGATTTCTGTGCAAGTTCAGCTTGTTCTGTGAAAACCTTGGTGGGTTTTTTAAAAGAACGGACGCTCCGGTGGAAAAATGTATTTTCTGTTAGGTGATTCTATTAAATATAACATCCTTATCTGTAGGAGATGACAACACTTGCTCAGGAACACAAAGTCTCGTAACTTCGACCGAGAGGACTTCCTGTTTTCACGAAACGGTTCACATCACATGTTCAGTTGCATCATGTAATAGAGGAACTGGTTCGCTCTCCTGTCCTTTTGCCACACAAATTTGACTGATTCGCTGAAGGCCGCCCCCGCTGCCCGTCTGCAGTTCAGCTCCGAAGGCTTCTCACCTCTGACCCCAGCTGGACGATGCCGGTGGAGCGTCTCTCCCTCCTGCCTCTCCTCCGGTCCTTCACTCCCAAATTCTTGTCTCCCTCCGACTCCACCTGCTTCGGCGTCTCATTCTCTAAAACAAACAGATGTGGACAGAAACAAAGATGAGCTACGGAAGCACATGAAGGAACCAAGAGCGCCTCGGAGGCTGCTTCAGAAAACAGGATTAAGGGAATAAAAGTGAAGTGAAGAAATAAGAGAGATAAGAGGATCTCTGCGGTAGAGGAAGCGGTCGGCTTATGGTTGACCACGAGCTCAGATGACCGCCAATGAAAGATGTGACAGTCTTGATATTTCTCCAGGCTTTTTAAGGCTCGCTTTATTGGGTTTTTGGTTGATTTTTACTTCTTATTATCAAACCCACTTCTTGTAAATAACCATTCACTAAAAAAAAAAAAACAATTAAAAGAAGTGAAAAAACTGGACATGAGTTTGCAGTTTGATCACAGTTCTGAAGGGGAAGAGAGCAGTTCCCCTGCACACAAAACCAACATAAACAAAGGTGGCGCTTTTGAAGCGATGATGAAATCATGATGGCAAGACAAGAAGGCTTGTAAAAAGTATGAGAACAAGGCAGCCGCCCTGAGGCACGCCAAGCAGCTCACACCACCAGCCGCGGCCCTCAGGGTACGTGAGAAAACCTCACTTCCTTGTAAAAAGCCTCCTTGAGAGCACTCCACCTACCGCGCGCTTCGTACGTCTCGCTTCTCAGTGATGGATGGGAACTTACAGTAAAGAGAAGTCGAACAGCTCAACCAGAAACAAAGTCAGACTGAAAGCAGTTTGACTTTTAACTCTTCGTTGGTGAAAAACACCTGAAAACTGATTGGTTTTGCAAAAACATTCAGCAGATTTGAAAGTTTAGTTCTCATTTTCATTTCATGCATCTGATCACGATGTCGACTGAAATGTGAATTTATTGTCGTTTCTAACTGAAGGCTCGATGGCAGCTTAGAAAATGAGCATAACCAAGGCATAATAATGTGAAATTGTATCAACTTCCATATCACCGTTTAACTATAAAAAGGTGAGTCAGCACCTCAAAAAATGCTTTTTTATTATTTTTTTTATTTTCTTGATTTTATTTTTCACATCGCCAATATTTAATGGATAAAGAATAACTTGTTCACAATCCTCACAGTGAAGAATGGTGGTGGCATAATTATGTTTTCTTCTGCAGGGACAGCGACTCTGGTCAGAGATGCATCTTCTCTTATTATGAATGTCTAACGGCCACTCACAGCAACAAGAAGTATTTTTAAATGCTCGTCTTAAATTAAAGCTCTTAAATTGAAATTGTAGAAGCCTAAAGCTGTAAAAATTCATCAGGAGATTCTGATCAGTGCATTTTAATTTGCTTTTTCTTGATAATCCCTTTTAAACACACTTGTAATCTGAACATCTTGTAGCCACTGAAACTTAGAAAAGTGTAACTTATTAAAACAAAATAAAACTGATCTCGAAGGGCCTCCAATGGGCTGTTAAAAAAAAATTAGCAACTGGGAGAAAAATCTACCAGATTCATGAACCTGTGTTGTAAATAATTTGAGGCTGTTCTCTGTTTTTCCTTGTTGAGGCATTTTTAAGTGGTGACTGCAGGCGCAGACAGTAAAGAATCACGCCGTCCTTTGATCTTCCGTACCGTAGATTTCATTTCCATTGAGGCCTTCAGCGTCGTCTTCACCACCCAAACGCTCAAACCGGTGATGAAAAAGTTTCACTTGTCTTGATCTCAAGTCTAGACAGTCTAACATCATTACCAGAGTGTTTGTGACACAAACACCAGAAGCAAACGGAGGGAGTCACCTGCTGATGTTTAACACATAAATCATCTTTTATTAAACATAATATCTGTGCATAGCTAATGAAAATGTTATTTTAGTGCAAAGCCATAAAACTCTGGTTACTTAGAGTTCCCTTATGTCATGTATAAATATTAAGAAGCTTAATTTTAACAGACTTTCAATCTTCCTTTGCTGCAATTCCTCAACATTTTGACTTTTATCATCACTAATAAATGAAACACTGTATGTAATTAAAAGCTCCATCTTTCTTTTTTAAACAGGAACTCCTTAGTGAATTCTTCCACTCACCCCGTTCAGTAGGCGTGACGGTGATGATGGGGCTCACTGACTGGACATTTCGAGGCGGAGGATCAGCAGCTTTACCGACGCTCTTCTCTGCCTCTTTCAGTTCAGTCAAGGTCACACCCTGTCATCGAGAAAGGAAAAATAACCTTCAGTGGGTTTTTGGCTGCACACAGAAATGTGGGTCTCTTAGTTTTTCCATTTCAGCACCTTTACTGAAAGTTATGCCTGTCGGAAAATCTGATGCAGACATGCAAAAAACATGAAATAAATTGAACTTTTGTTGCTGCAGCAAAGAAAGTTCTTCAATGGAAACATTTACACAGAAGAAGCAACTGATGCCCATTGTTGTGTAGGGAGGAGGGTCAGTAATGCTGTGGGACATTTTCTACTTTAGAGGTTTCAGAATCTTGTAAGATGGGGGACATTTTAAGAAAAATAAAATCTAGTGGGACAGTAAACTTAAAAGTGGGCCATCAATGTGGCTTAAATAGACAATATTTTGTTGATTTTGATAACAATAGTTTCCTTTTAAAAGCAAAGCAAGCCTATTTGTTCAGAATGTCATTTAAGCACATTCTTGGCCACAACACTCCTCTAAGAATGAGCTGCTCAGTACATTTCTTCATCCATCTTCAATCAGAAATGTATTTCAAGAATCATCCATAACATTTGCAGGTCTTAACACCAGTCAGAGAGGCCTTTTAATGAGCCAAATGAGAGTAATTTAATGCAGTCGAGGGTCTGAGATGACCAAAAACCAGAGGATAATGATCCCAGTTACTGATGCTGATGGATAATTGGTGCCGTTTCAGGCAGAATACTTCATGATTTGCTGCAGAAGATTCATTTAAATAAACATGGGTGTTGCCTCCAAATGGAAACAGGAAGGAAGTTTAGTAGTATAAAATGTCAGGGTCACAAAGGGAAATCCTGAGACAGAAGTAGATCCTGAAACAGAAAGTAGAGCAAAAGAAAAAGTTTGTGAAACCAACAGGTAGAAGACACTGTAATCCTGCAGATGTGTGATCATCTCCAAGGTTAATTCATGTTATTTTTGTTTTGTTTTTTTAAGAAGGCTTACTTTCAAATAATTTCAATTGCAATTTAGATATTGGATATTCCTTTTTATGCTTAACAGCACGTCAGATGATTATTTTCATAGTGAAAAGATGAAAAGCATCTAAATTTTACATGATGGGAAAAATGTCTTGTAGAAATGAACAAGATATAAATATTAATTTGCGTTTAAGTATACATTTCAGCAAACCCGAGATTGCTTAAATAAATTGATAGAGAAGGCCTGTATTTCATTTTCTTGTGAATTTTTAGCTATGGTTATCTTTCGTTACTTTTTATGGCACTAAAGTGGTTTGAATTAATAGGCTGTTAGATGTTATTTATTTCAAGACTGTATTCTTCTCGTCATTTAAGTTATGCAAACATGTTCAGCTGTTTCTGTAATTTGGCTGGTAGTATCTGGATAAAACAATAATGCTAATACATTATAAATCATAAGATATGTCTGCAATATTTTAAAAATGTAAATAAAATGAGCACCACCTGAGTGAGGCGACGGGACTGTCGCATCAGCCGACACCGAGCTTTCCTCTGGGACTCAGACTCTTCGTCTCGATCCGCTGCCTGGAACCTGAACACAAAAATAATTACATTTACTATTTGCATGAAGCTGAATGTTAATGTTTTGCGTGGGACAGAAGGGTTAGTAAAGGCAAACAGAGAGGTGGAGCTGAGTATGACTTACTGTTTGGGTTTCTTGTCTGCGTTTGGAGCGCTGGGGCTCTCGGCGGCAGCTTCCCTGGTCTGAGGAGTGGGCTGGACTCTGGCGGTCCGGCTCGCCTTGTCCTGCTCCTTCTCCTCCTCCTTCTGCTCCTCTTCCTCGTTCTTCTCCTCAGTAGGCTGCAAGACACAGGAGAGGAGAAATAAACCAGCCAGCAAATTAAAGCCAGATGTATGAATGAACCTCCTAACTGGATCCTTGGGAATCTTTGTAGAAAAATGTTAATCAAATCAAATAATTTTTATTTTTACCTTGCTGAAGAAACTTAATATTAATAAATGTTATATTTGTGATTAACAACTACATGCTCACCTCCGAAGAGCCATTAAAGATGCGTTTCTGAGTTCTGCACAAATTCTATATTATATTATCTGCAATGCCGTATTTACAAGTATGAAATTATACGAACAATTTATTTCTGTTTTGAAAACACATCATTGATCTCAGATGTGGCAGCAGCTTAAACATCCTACTGGGACCTGACGCCATGACAGCACAGGAGGTTATATTTTCTTTTCGGAGCTCTACTTTTACAGACTCAAATTTTCTAAAATAGTTTTATAAAATGTCTGTGAAAAATCAATCGGTGTATGTGAGTAGCACATTCAGATTAATGTTCTAAGCTGGAGCTCTGACGTTGATGTGCAGCAGGCTGGGTTTTTACCTTCTCTGCAGGACTGACGGTAGATGTAGTCACACTCTCGGTGTCTGGACTGGACACAGCAGAGCTTTCTGCAGAGAAGCATCAGAATTACGGATCAGGTCTGCATAAAGCAGCTGCAGCGCTCCGGGTCGAGCTGACTTACCAGTGCTGCTCTCCTTCTCCTCACTCATATCCACGCCTCCTGAAACGCCCCGTTCTTTAGACAGATCTTGCACGTTTATCTTGTCTCTGCTGCTCATCCTGCACACAGACGTCCTGATAGGCAGAAGGGGAGCGTTAGGAAGCTCTGACTGACGTCACCTGGAAAAACCTCGTCCTGTTTCCTTTACTGCAAGCAGGTTTCAATGCAAACTCTTCAAATGTTTAATGGAACAAAACATCTTGAATGTTGGGCACTCTACAATGAGTCTGATAGCTGTCTTCACAGATAAGAGCATAAAAGCATGTCAAGAGGACATAATGATTTTAAGAAGTAAAACATGAAATGAACCTCCGTCGTTTGCCTTGTGCGTTTGCAGCATTGGGGCCTGGTTGGTTCTGCCTCTCTGATATCGACCGCTCATTACGCCACTGAAAGAGGGGGAGGGGGAAAGGCCCCATTTATAATAACGTAATAAAACATTCATTACATTAAGTTCAAGTAAAATCTTTCTCACGTTGGCTTGTTTCTGTAAGAGCTCCTCCAGCAGCTCGGCAACACTTTCATCAGCTACATCGAACGGCGTCTGACCCTGCAGGATTCAACCAATCAGACGTTAAGAGGAGGTGGAACAGACGGAGGTCAGAGGTGAGACGCTTTACGAGCGCGTGGCGCTCACCCCGTTGCTGCGAGCCTCCATGTTGCACAGCTGCTCGGCCAGAACGCGACACGCCTCCTCTTGACCCCAGTGGGCTGCGGCGTGAAGAGGCGTCCAGCCGTCAAAGTCTGTGGCCGACACGTCCAGTCCGCACTGACACAGCATCCTGCAGGAGCAACACAGACAACAGGGTCTGAGATTTCATTCAACTATTTTTCTACTATTTTCTGAATTAGTGTGGAAAAGAGAGAAAGAGAGAGAGGAGAACGGAAATCATTTGCATTTCCAGACTTTTTCCTTTCCCATTGTCCGAACGTTGCATCCTTTCTTACTCGTATTCTTTGAGTTCTTCCTTTTTCCTTTCGTCCTTGAATCTTTTTCTTCGTGTCATGTCCTCCCTCCTCCCTTCTTGTTCCATGTCCCTCCTTTCATTTTTGAATCTTCACTTTTCTTTATTTATTAAGCTTCCTTTCTATATTGTGTCCTTCTGTACTTGCTTAAGTCCTTTCACACCAATCCTTCCTTGCCTCCTTCCTTCATGCTGTCCTTTATTTCTTCATGTCATCCATTTTTATGTTCTTCCACTGTTAAGTTTTGATGTAGGGTCCCTCTTTTTTATTACTTTCGTTCTGTCCTTCCTTCTTCTTCCCTCTTTCGTGTCTCCTTCCTTCACTCCACTGTATCTCAGTTTATGGTAGCTGCAGGTTCTGTGTATGAAGTCCACTTAATATATCATTTTCTGCCATGAATTTGCTGTTTGTTTTAAAAATAGTTAAATTAAGAGGTAAACTGTTGCATTTAGTTTTCCAATAAATTAGTTACTACATTACTTGAGAGCCTCCATGTATCCTTTAGCTGCAGCGACATGCAGCGGCGTGGCGCCGGTCCTCGGGTCTCGGAGATCAGCCGGCGGACCGTCGTTCAGCCACATCATGGCGTCTGACATCATCTGCTCCTCCTCCTTACACTTAGCTGCCTCCACGTCCACACCTGCACACCAGGAATTAATAAGAAACGACAGAAAAAAGGAAAGATGCTAGGAGTTTTATTAGGCTGAGGAAAAGAGGTTTGCACCCTGGTAAACTGAGCTCAACTGATCGATGTTTTCATTTAACCTTATATTGATGTATTGATGTGATGATCTGAGACTTCAAACACAGAGAGAGAAACAATGTAGATATAAACACACATTCTCTTCTGAGCAAACAAATAGAGCTATTCAGTTCGCAGCACAATGCTGTCTGAATCACTGGTGGCAGAACGACTAGCTGACATCAACGTGCCAGAGCAAATCGCCTCGGACAAAGACGCCCACTACGCGATGGAGGACCACAGCTAGAGCACTGACTCACTCAGGGACAGCAAGACGGATCACAATTCATTTCTGTTCTGTACTTACAGTGATTTACATTTTATCCAACGCAGAAAACCTTAGGCACTTTGAAGCAAATGTGATTAAACTGTTTTCAGACAACTTGTTGCTGCTGACATTATTTAACCAGCCCTGAGCTTTTAGCTGAATTTTTTTGATAGTTGTATTGAATACATTGTATGAAAATCAAGTAAATGATGATTATTGGTTTTATTAAAAAGCTCAATTTAAGTTTTAATTCAAATGTTAAGAGGTTTCTGTAAATAACTGACAGATCACAGTAATAAAACCTAATGAAGAAACGACAAGCAAGTTTACATGAACTGCATATATAACTAGGTTTTAGGCACATTTTTTATTTTCATTGAGACAATCTAGCCAAATTCATCTTATACATGCAAAGAATGTGATGTCTGAGGGATGTAAAGAAAACCCGTTCAACAGCCTGAATCACTCATTCTACAGGACTGATAACGAAAAAGTAAAACTTTAAAACATCCTGAAATCTAATGATGCTTTAAATTTACCATTACGTTCAGTCACAACTAATAAAATTAAAATTAATCAATATTAGAGAACAATAATAGGAAATATTATTACTGTCATTTTAAAATGCACATTAATATAAGAAACAAATAATGATAATGGATTCAAACACGAGAAAAGTGTAAAGATACTCGAGCTATTATGTCAGGAGCTAAAACACTTCCAACATTTTACCTTTCATATAAAATCTTTAGGACAAGTAAATCATGTTCGATTTCATAAAAAGGACTGCAAGATAAACATCATCACTAATTAAATAAAAACAAATTAAATATAAATGTCAAATAAACCCAATATACCCCAAACCTCTTTAGGCCAGAATTGGACTTTTTTTTAATGCAAAAACCAAAGAGTTCAACTGCAGATGTTCAATAGTCAAATACAGAAATCATTTTCTTTCAGTGCCACATGTAAACACATCTAGTTAATTCAGTTGCAATCATATTGCAAAATTGTTGAGTGAAAAAGGTCCTGCTTGTCTTAATATGCGTTATTTTCTTTTCCATTCCGAATATCCCAGACATGACTGAAGTAAAATGCAGCAAATGCTTTATATTTGCAAATACTGCAATGAAATATAGCGCTGTGCAGGCGAAGAGCTCACCTTGTCTTTGTGTGTAATCATGGAGAAGGGATTCGGTCGTCTCATCCAGAGCGATGTCCAGAGGAACGTCGCCGTCACAGTTCACAGCAGTAAGAGACGCGCCTTTCTGAAGAAGGAACCTAAGAAAAAGGAAAAATAAATAAATGTCTAAAAGAATTCCTAACCCTGTAGTTTAATTACATAATTCGTGTTTTTGGTGCAAATAACGTTTTCCACTGGGATAATGGAACCAGTTTTATGAGTAAACAGACTCTCACTTTGGAGCAAAAAAAAAAAAAAAAGCAGATCCATTTTTAAACCTCTCAAGCTGGACGCGTTTGAGTGCTGCACCACTCGCGCTTTAGCTGAAGCGTCATCTCGGCACAGATGACAACAATGTCAGCATTGTGGAGAGCAGAAATGCTCTGGCACCCACGGTGTTCTCTGACATTCAATACAGTGGCAAAGAGCAATGTGCTGCACTGATTTAACCATTTAAAGGAAACTCCTACACACTCTGCTATGTCAGAGTAGCCGCAGGAGGCAGCGACGTGCAGCGGCGTCCATCCCTCGCTGTCGACCTGGTTCACGCCGGCGCCGTGCTCCAGCAGGAAGGTCACGATCTCTATGCTGCCATCTATGCAGGCCTGCACACATTTAACAACAGAAAATTAATCAATATACTAACAATGAAAGAATAAAATAAATAAAAAAATAATAATATTCCATCTGTAGTCACAAGCTGCTTATTTATTCACATGTTTTATGCAAAACTTCAATGTATTTTAGTAGGATTTTATGTAGCAGAGCACAAAAAAATAAAACTGCTTAGCTTGTATGCAAAATACGATATGCGATGAAAAACTAAAAATACCTACAACCCCCACAATGTGGCACATGGCAGGGGCAGCATGAGGATGTGAGTATGGCTTTCTTTAGCAAAATAGCGGTTGATGGAAGACCTGCACAATTTAATGCAAATTTATGGTCATCACAATATCATGGACTACTTGAAGTGCAATAGTAGTTAACTAATATATTCCACATTTTATAAACTTGCATTTTTTTCATGCAGATGTAATATTCGTCCAGTTGGACAGAGTCTCCCGGCAGCCAAGACACACACTGGACATTGGCTACGTTTCTCTAAATGTTAACAGTCACAGAGTGATGGAAGCACAAATTTGAAAAAGAGGAAAGTAGAAAACAGGAACACATCACAACTGATATCGTCCTCTCATGTTTTTCTATTTTACAGTAGATGGGCAAATGAACAGAGCTGAGTGAAGGGCAACACTCAAAGAAAACCCATTTAGAAGCAGCAGGTGGGGTAAAAGTTCACATTCTAGGAAGGCAATGATGCTAAATTTACAGTCAGGTTGTGACGTAGCCATATTTATGTGTTAGAGAGGTCTAGTTAAAGTCCAGACCAAAATCCAAGCAGGAATCTAAGATAAGGTTTGAAAATTGATGTCAACAGACAATCTGTGAGCGATTTTAATGGGCTTGACACACAGAGAATGACAAAATGACAGCTAACGTTCCACCACTGCTGGTGAACTCAACACACGGGTCGTGACATCGTCAGCAGCAAAAGAAACTTGAGCATTTTTCAACTTTCTTGCTCACGTGTGCACATCTACGTGCACAACTGCACAACTTTTGCAGGTACTTGTCAAGCTGCATTCACAAGCAACTTATGTGTGTTTACATGGATACGCTACATATGTAGCAATATTTTCAATAAGTTTTCAATAATCTGTGTTGCCGAGGAAAGAAGCACGCCGCCCTACAAAGAAGCAGAAAACACACTCACTGTGTAAAACGCCTTTTGCAATGTAGTCCTGCAATCATTTAAGCAATACCTTTACACCATGTTTCACTAAGACTTCAAGAAACTCCAGAATGAAGAATGAAAACGACAGTGCGGTGAAGCTGCGTTACCTGGTGCAGTGCAGTGATGCCATCAGCGTTGGAGCAGTTGATGATGTCTGGCAGACTCTCTCCGTCTTCCCGTTCTGCTTTGGACTGTTCGGTCTCCTCCAGCATCGCCTTGGCCTCCTCCGTGTCGCCGCTGGCACAAGCAGCGAGGAACTCAGCGGCGCGGTCAAACCTCACCCTCTTCCTAAGAACGGACAAAAGGGACGATTACAACTAACTCTGCAGAATAGGTCCAGAAATGTCCATCTTTGTCTCTTTGGGACACCCAATACTAGAAAAGTCAGCCGAAATGATTGAAATGATTTATGATAAAAGTAGGGACCACTTTATGGTTTATTTGCTGAACCATAAATACACACAATAAGCTGAAGATTTAGCTCTCAATTAGATTCTATTTCATGAGTCCTCAAAGATTAAGAAAGGTTTTGGTGATTTTTATGATTCAATAAAACCATTTATGCTGACAAAACAAGAATTACATTCACAAGTTTAAATTTATAAAGCATTTTCTCAAATGCAAACATGACTCAAATATATAAGCTTGCCTCAATAAGCAATTAATCAATTAATTGTAAGAAATTAATATGAACGTCATTATTTCTGCTTCAATTTATTCTTATTTTTTTGAAAAGCAATATAAGCAATGTAAGAAATCAAATAATTTTATTTGTGGTTTTGGTTGTGTGTGATTTTTATTTCTGTTTTATTTATTATTTTTCGCTGTGTTTTATTTTGGATCTTTACATAAGATGTCTTCAAGTTTGTTAAGTAAAGTTTATTCAACACAAAGTTGGTTTGATGTGTGCTTGGGGTCACTGTCGTACTGGACAAATGGAAATAAAGACCACATGCAGCAGGACCTATAAATGAATTACATTATGAAATATCTGTAAGCAAAACGTCCCTTAAAAAAATATTAATAATCGAAATGGAAATTAACACGGTCATTTTAATTTATCATGCGATGAACCGATTAATTGCTAATTCAAACAGGGGGTTTGAACACAACAGACACCAAATGAACATTTTGTCCTAGAAGTTGATTTGCTTTAACTGAAATACTTGATGGCAGTGTCACAGCTTTTCCCCAGCTGAAATCCAGACTCTATATATGTCATAAGGTCATAAGTAGTTCAGTCAAAAATAAACTTGAATCCTAGCAATGCTGGAAAAAAAAAAAGAAAAGAAAAGAGGACAGCAAATAGCTTTCAGCAAAAATACTTCCTGTACAAATCTCCCTGAAATATTGAAGGACAGACATTGTTTCTGTTCTGGTAGGTTATCTGCACTTACTGATGTAATCACGGAGCACGAAACCAGGATGTCAAAAGAGATGGAATTTCTGATAGCTGGATGGTAAATACCTTCTCTGTGTAGGACTGAGGTAAGCAAACAAAACACACACAACACCGCTCTGATTGATCAGCTCAACCACACACAATCACACCGAGATGTTCTTTAAATCACAAAAAGGTCAAAGCAAAATGCTTGACAACAAACACAGTGTAAGAAAATAGAGACCAAAGTGATTCTGTAGCTGATTTGAGGTCTAAAAAGAATCTTACTGAGTAAGAGATGAATCCTTCAGTTGATCCAGGTTGCTAAAATACGATAAAATGACAGACAACCAGTATTCACATTGTTGTTGTTCATTAATTAAACTGGCCATTTTAAAAAAAGGTTTCTAAAAAGATGGAAATAAATTTTAAACTGGAGCAATTTATAGTTGTTATAAACAGGCTCACCCCAGTTTGCGGATTATCACAATCCAAACAAGAGACATCAAAAGCACACGTCTTCGGATTAGATGAGACCAACGTTGAACCGGTTAACAAGCAAAACACTTTGTAGCAGACAACCAGTACTGAACTTAACCCACAAAACACCATCCAACAATGAAACATGGTGGTGGCAGCATCATGCAGAGGGGATGCTTTTCTTGAGCAGGGGCGGGGAAAGCTGTTTAGGGGGCATTACTAGGAGAAATATGGTGCAGATGAAACGGCAACTAATTTTCTGAGGATTTGTACAACACCTTATTTGTAGAGATTGGCCAATCAGGTGTTCAGACAGTGGGATAGCAAGTTTTTTCTTGATCAGGTCTGAGCTAAATAACAAATACAGGGTTTCCCCCAGTTTATTGTAAGCCTGGCAGGCCACCAGGCTTTGCTTGTGTCCCCACCAGGCTTAGCATTGCTTATTTATTTAAGGGTTTTTTTAATGTTTGCATTTTTTTATAGACTTTATAGTTGGTGTTCAGACATTAATCTTCCAATAACACATACTTATCAAGTGCTATTTTCAAATTTCCTGAAACTTAAAACATTTTTTAACTCAAAAACACGGCAGGCCTCTGGATGAATGACTGCCAAGCGCCACAACCACCGGACTTAGCAAGTTTTCTGGGGGAAACCTTGAAATACTAAAAGTAACCATTTTTTTCAGTCATCAAACGTGTCAAAACTAAGAATATCTATTTCTAGTCCATAACCAGGCCACCCAGCAGTATTTACTTTATGCACATTTATTATGGATTTAAATAAACCAGTAGTAAGGAAAATATGATCTAATGACAACTTGTTGTAGTAATTGCTTTGTTTTCTTGGATTCAAAGGTGCTACCTTAAGAACCTGCAGCACATTTCTGCTGCTATGTGTTGCAGAAAAACAATAAATTAGAATTGAAAGGTGAAAATCTGAGGTCCAAACCAAAACAACTTTGATTAATCCTCTTCTGACAGATACTGCTTATCAGAGTCATATGACCACATTTCCTTCCAGTGAAGTTTGAGTTGATTGGAGAATATTATTTTACATCTTTAGTTGTAAGTGGGTACAAAATGTCTCCAAAGCAGGTTGGGATTTGGGTATGAAAAGGACAACGTTACTATTACCAGTTTGGTTCCAAGGAAGCAAAATATACAGAAAGAAACATAACAGATATCAAGCATCAAGTTATTAAAAAGGACAGCTAGGTTCAGATTTTAAAAATCTGGGAAACAATGAATACAGTGGATCCCCCAAATCACTGAATCAACCCCTCCTTAACTGTGGTGAATGCAAGTGTTAATGGTAGACTGACTACACACAAGCAGGGCTAACCTATAGTACTCCCCAAAAGATCCATGACAAACATGTTGAGCAGATAAAATGAGATCTGGCTCAGCACAGAGCAGCAGACAACAAAACCTGCTTTACACTGATTAGATAACTCCTGATACTATAATAGGCTGACTTTTCCCTTTTTGCTGGTGTCCAACAGTTGGACTGAGCTGTGTCCTCACCGTCCACTCGGGATGGGGCTGCTTTCATCTCTGCCCTCTGACTCTGGCTGCTGATCCCCCGGCGGGTCGCCACTCAGCTCGGCCTCGGCCTCCCCGGCATCGCCCCGCCACCTCCGCCGGGGAACGTCCGACGCTCTGTCGGTGCTGGAGCCGGCCCAGCGCTTCAACTGCTCCCGCCGCTTGGTCTTCGCCGTGTCCCCCATTAAATTAACCGCGGAGGACGGTGTTTTTACAAATAAAACCTGTGCTGGCGGGGCCAGACACACCCTCCATGTGTATACTTTCGCTTCCTGGTTCTAGCTCCTGATCTCTGAAGGCGGTGGAAGTCCGGCTCGTGCTCGAGAGCGTCGAGAACGCGCCGTCAAGATACTGCCTTCGTGATGTGACGTCATCGATGTTTTGAAAGGGGAAACGTGCCCGCGCATTGTGCACGCACTGTACTTCCTGCCATTGTGCTCTTTGATGCTAGTAACCTATACATCCTCCAAATCTACATACTAAACACAGAGTTTGCCGATGTTTCTGTGCTAAGATGTTAAAAGCTACACATGATGAGGCGCATTGTAACAATATTTAATACTTGGCAAATGATGCACAAATGGAAAAACGTTTCTTTCTTTCCCCCTTTAATTGTGCGTTCAACTATGGAGGACCATAGTGCCTCCATACCCTGGCCTGATTCACTCTTAATTGTTGTACAAAGCTAATAGCAACATCCAACGAAAGACTTTCAGTATGAAAGATGGTTCTACAAAAGTCAAAATACTGAGTCAGTATTTTGACTACAAAGAACAGCAAGTGATATTTTCCATTTAGTACCTCCTTTAGGATCTTTGAGTGCACATTACAGTATTGAAATATGAAGTTTAGAAAAAAAAAAAAAACAGTGCTGCCTAACTCATAGAGTGAGCCAAAGTTGCCACTAACTTTGACTTTTGTTTCTTTTTCTGTACCATAGAAAGTATTCCTGGCCTGGTGCTTTTGTATTTATTTATGTTTCCTTCCTGTTCTCACTGCAGCCCTTGGCTCATCCTGCACATGGTTCTGCTGGGGGTTTCTTCCTGCCGAGGCCGAGTTCGGCTCTCCTCTTAAAGGAAACTCGTGTTTCATCCTCTCCATTGTGTTTATTCATAATGGGTCATCAAACATCAAATTAAAGTAAAGATCTAAGCAATTTGTGAGTTTTATTATATAGATAACTGGCAATAAGCTTAGGCTGTAGTGAAAATGTTAAACTGGATTTTTTTTTTTGAATGCTGAGGTTATATTTGTGTTAATCACCCCTAATATCAATAAACTGCACTGAAGTGAAATGGAATATGCATGATTTTAATACCATACCAGGTTATGGCAGCAAAAATGTAGTGTAATGTATATATTTCTCTGCATTTTATCTTGTGAAATTCTCTGCAAAAGGCTTTTAGATTAAAATTTTTTGTCAGATTATACAAACTAAATCAAAGCAAACAGAACTCAGTGGGGGAAAATAAGCTCCAGATTTGATTGCATAGAACTAGAATGAATTTTCTCTGCAACAAAACCTGAATTCAGAGGCCTGTTAATCAATAAAAAAACAATCAATGCTAATCCTATGGTGTGGCCTCTGAGTGCGCCTGTAAACATTCCAACATGGACACAAGGTCAAATTCCACGCCACATTTTGCTTGGGGCCATGTGTGCTCACTTCTGTCCCACTGCAGCCTGGGATCTACAGACACAGAGAGCCACTGAGAGAAGAAGGTATGCATCTCATTTGCATTTATCATGCTGTTGCAGTCCCAGCCTAGTATACTGTGTATTATTCCTTTGTGTTCTAGGTTGGAGCTTAGAGTATGGCAGAGCACAAAGGAAGCAGAACTTTTAAGCATGCTGCTTTGTGTTGCAGACTGAGCAAAAGTTCATTTTTTGACTCAGAAGGGTGATGAGTCTAAATGGACCTTGTGAGACATTACTCAGTCACAATTATCTTCTTGTACAATCTAGTCTTCTTGCAGCTGCTATACTGGAAACAGGAATAAAAACAGAAATCAGAAAAATGTGTTAGTTCATAAGAAAACTTAAAGTCACAGGCAAAAAAGAAATGATTTGACAATGCGTAGCCTAATTTTGGTTCCTATTTTCATTAAAAGATTAGATAATTACAGCATACATTTCTTTAAATGCAGGTTTGTAGCATGTCTGGACCAAAAGCACAAGTGGTCCATTCGATTCCAACCTACAGCCTGACCCGGCTTGCACGAGAGTGGCTTGCAGAGGACACTCCAAACTTTGACCCGGCAGGAGTCTGCGTGGGATCAGAAGAAGTGGAGGCAAAGTTGTTGTGTAAAACTCCTCACACCGTGCTGGCAGGAAGCCCTTTCTTCACAGCAGTGTTCACTGAGGTGGGCTGCACCGTGGACTGGATGTACCAGGAAGGAGCGGTGATCGGTAAGCATCGGTAAATTAAATTACTACAAAACCTCCACTGACATAAGGTAAAAGCACTGACTGTTTGGCGAGAACAATGCTCCAGTTATCTTTTTATTTACTTATCTTTCTTCTTGAGATCTTGATGTTTGTTACATCTAAATATGTCCTGAAGCGATATGGGCTGACAGGCCCCTCAGCAAGGAAAAACTCCAAAAGAAGCACAATAAAACAGACTGCAGTTTGCAAATACACACAGGGACAAAGAACTTAGTTTTTGGAGACATGAGAAGTACTGTAGTCGGATGAAACTAAAGATGGTCATTATGTTTGGCCATAATGACCATCATTACATTTGGAGGAAAAGCAGGGGTGCTTGTGCCATGGTGAAGCATGGGAGTGGCATCATCTTGTTGTGGGGCAGGAGGAGCTGGTACATTTCTCTTTCTGATTATTGTGGCATTTAGCAAATAGAAATAATTTTGATAATTCTAACTGACCTAAAACAACAACAACAACAAAAAATGTTTGGTTTGATTTAACTTCAGATAGCAAGAAAAAAAAACAGACCTCTCTTTTTATTTGGTGTATATAAACGTCTGGTTTCAGCAGTACTATGGCGTACATAAAGCTGATTGTAATTTGCTGATACAAAGAATATAAACTGTGCATTCAGATAGGAGTCAAATTAAAAAGAGAATAATGTTCCTGACATGCCATGATGCAGAAAAGGAACAAAAAAAAAAACATCCAGCACCTCCATCTCCCCATTTTCTGTAACACCTGTAGGTCCAGATGCCGTCACAGTGACTGCTGTGGTGAGAGGCCCAGCGAGATGCCTCCTCCTCGGGGAGCGCCCTGCTCTAAACTGCCTGAGTCGCGCCTCGGGGATCGCCACCCGCTGCTCTCAGCTCCAACTGACGGCAAAGTCTGCGGGCTGGCACGGAGAAGTGGCTGGCACCCGTAAGACCACCCCGGGCTTCAGGCTGGTGGAGAAGTACGCCATGCTGGTGGGCGGCACTTCCATGCACAGACAGGACCTGAGCGGGATGGTGATGCTGAAGGACAACCACGTCTGGGCGTCGGGGAGCATCACAGAGGTGAGCAGCTGCAGAAGACATTCGGTGGTTCAAGATGAACAAACAGGAAGACGGTGCTCAGATGATCACGGCGCAACAGCTTTGCATCTTCAGTTCATACAACGGCATGTCAAATTTTGTGGGGGCGCCACTGCACAACAGATGGCACAAATCCACCAGATTTTGCCAGCTACAAACAGTGTTAGATGTAATTTTCCGTTTCTATAGCAACAAAACACAACACCAGATGACATGGTTTTAAAAGGGTTTAAAATGTTGCTGAACAACCAAAACATTTCCAAAAAGGAAACCACAACCAGGCAACTAAAATGTTTAAAAACTTTACTAGTAAATAATTAACCAAGTCGCAAGACAAAATGAGTTTTTGAATTTTACAACGAGAAGCTAACCATGAATTACTTCTTAATAAGAAGCATTATTCTCATACTAATATTTTATTTGCTTATATACAGATGAGTCCCATGCAGATATACATTAGGGCTTCATTTTCAATTCTTACTGAGTTTCTTTTGTAAAGCTAGAGGTCTTTATTTCATGGGAGAGAAAGAGGAACCAGAAATTGAACCCAGAACAGCTGCGTTGAAGACCAGTCGCTGTGCACGGGGTTCCTGCCTGACCCACAGCACCACGCTGTGCTGCAGGAGTCCAGCTTAGATAAATAAAATACACAAGGTTTTTTTTGGGGGGGTGTAGGGGGGATTCTATCTAGTGCATGCCTCTCCAAGTCAGAGAGAAACTCTCCATCTGAGACACACATATCTGTTGAAAATGTTACTCTGATAAGAATGACACCTTAAAGCACCGTTGTTGTTTTTTTTACATACAGACATTGCAAAAAGAAAGCCTCTTTGCTTCAGTGGTCATTTTCTGTAGGATGCTATCAGTCTTTTGCAATGTTGTGAGGGAATTATGGCTCGTTCTTCTTTTCAAAGAAAGTGGGAAGTCATTCCTAAAGGCCTGCCTGGAGATGTCACCACAGGGAATTGATTGGATTGGGGTCTGGACTTTGACTAGACCATTCCATCACCTTGATTCAGCCACCCTGTTGTAGATGTGGAGCTGTGTTTGCAACCTGACGTGATCTAGTTTGAGATAATCTTCAGATGTTTTCCAGATGGCCTCTCACTTGCAGTCAGAAGATTGTGGGTTTGATTACAGCTTCCCTCTGTTAGCGTTCCCAGGGCCAGAATTAGTGATTGCGGTTGTGTGAATTTAGTTCTAGAATGACAAGTGGTGAGCATGGCTTGAAAAATGTCTTCATAAATTCAGCTACTGGATGATCATGAGCACAATGATTTGAATGTGGCCAGGTCGTGTGGGCTCAAAAAAGCCTAACTCATCACACCTCCATCATGAAATTTGACACTTGGGTATGAGGTGTGTGTGTTTAGAATATGGTTTGGTTTCTCATTCCGAACAAACATCGATGACATGATTTATTCAGATGAACTTTTGAAAACATAGTTTATGTCGACATTATGTTTTTTAAAGAGAAGAATCTTGGAAACCCTTCAAAAATATGCCTTTCTTTTTCTGCTTTTCAAAACTGTCTGTGATTAACTTAAAAGGACAGAAATATATATAATCCATTGTGCCATTTTACAGCACAATCAAGTAAAACTTAATCAAGTAACTTAGTTACTTCAGTTAACTAACTTATTTGTTTATAGAAATACTGCATATATCAAACATGACTAAAAAAGTTTGATTTCCAAATCTGACGCCTTGAAATTCGGCCTCTGTCTCTTTAAGAAACTTCTGCTCTTTCTGACACTCTGACACAACATTGCTTTTCCATTATTCTGTTAACAACAGTTCTTAGGAGAACTGAACTGGGAAGCAGTTTGCATGCTGAGCTCAGCAGATGAGCCGTTCCACCAGGTGTTTGCCAATCACTGCTGACGCTAGTCTGAAGGAGCAGAGTGGGCGAGGTGTGGGGGGACGGGTGCTCTGTGAGGCAGAAGCCTACATCTCCCAGAAGGAGCTTCGTGGAAATAAGTGGTGCTGTCTGTGACTGTGAGCAAGCATTCATTACGCAACCCTAATGTCCTTTTAGTTTCTTCGAACTTCATGCATTATTTATTTTTCTGAGATTACCGTCAACCCTGATTCTCCTTTCGATTCCGGCTTCTATTTGGTCATAGTTCACCTTTGGTTCACCTCAGCTTCCCTGCCACTTTCCTTGCCACAGCTTTCATCATTAGTCTGCCAGGTTCTCGTGGTACTTTGTCTCTGCAGTTAGTCCCATTGAACCCACCTGTCAGTTATACAACTCACCTGTTTTCTTTCTTGTTCTTTTCTGAATGTTGTTGTTGCCAGATTCCCTGTTCTGTTCATTTTCATCTCATGCTGTTCCAAGGTGCTTCAGTTTAAAAAAAATAAAAATAAATTATCACCATGGCATATTTTAGCAGTCGTCTGTGCACTGACTCTGCAAAAACCTTTATGATGGGAACATCAGTAGTTTTAGTCTGGAGTCCAACTTTTCATTACTTTTCTTTTGCTACTGCAGTTTAATGTTTCTTTCTTTGTTTATTGTGTTATGTTTTTATCACATGGAGCACTTTGAATTGCTTTGTTGCTGCAAATTTATACAAATAAACTTGATGATGATGTCTTGTTAATTGGTTCAATAGGATATGAAATATCCACAAATGCTTAAATAGGACAATTTTAACGTTGATACCAACAGCACTTATATCTCCAGGCAGTTGTGATTATAAACTGTGTATAAATCTTTAGCTGGCTCAAGTTTTATGCATTCACATAGTTCTTCAAATTTCCAGCATTCAGTCTTCTGTGTGAAAATTCACGGGTAGCAGATAAAATCCAGTAGAGTTTTTTTTTTTGTCCACTTGCTAACGACTCTTAATCACATAGGAAAACTGATTTAGAAAAATATGGCTATATTGCACTCAATTTGCAAAACAAATCTATTGGAATCGACTTATTTTATGCGTTAGAACAAATTAAAACACATTGTTCTCTGACTGAAGAGAAAGAAGAAGCAGCATAATGTCATTCTGGACATAATGCTGCTCTAGCAGAAAACTAGAGGAACTGCTAAGACATTCACATTTCACCCAGATTTAAAAGGATTGCTAAACTCTACATCATTTTAGTCATAGTCATTAAGAGTCACTGTGGTTAAATGGCCACATCTAATCTGACAGACTTTTCCTAAGGAATAAAACTGGATCAGATGGAGTGCTATAGCTGCAAATGGTTCATCCAAATATGTTTAATCTACAACATAACTGTGATGATCCATAAGACATGAAGGATCGTGTCTTATGCCAGTTACCCTGCTGGGGTTCCATATAAATGTCTTCAGACATTTATAGTCTAAAGACTATAAATGTCTTCAGAACCTAAAGCACTTAAACGAAGTGAAAGATCTTCTTTTGTGATGTGCAGAAGAGCTAAGGCAGATGCTGCTTTCCTAATATTGACGTGGTCAGTTGCTATGCAGTCTTTAAGTTTTAATCGAGAAAGGTACTTTGAATCATGTTCTTATGTACAGTCATCAACTTTTCTTTTTTTTTATCTAAAAAATGATTTGTTCTTACATTCAGCTCACCAGAACAAGTCTGAATTTAAAAGTAGGGAGAAAAAATGTGGCACACTGAATCTGCTGGCAATCATTAGTAATGTCGTTCTTTAAACCAACGCCTTCTTTAACATCTCGCAGTGATGTCCATGCAAAGTTTGGTTAAACTTAATTGGGAGTTTGCTTGGTCTTAAAGTCAAGTCTTGCCTCCTTGTTTAACATCTATTTTGTTTCTTCACAAAAAACAAAAACAACAAAAACAACAACTCTGGTCTGTCTTAACGGTCGCAATGTGATCATTGTTTCTCATTGCATCTTTTTATAGAGTGTTTTGAATTGTTGCAAGGGCCGATGGCTCATAGCACACTTGACACTATCACACTTGACACGGTGACAATGATAAAGCAGTGTTAAAATACGTCTGTTTTTGTACTCTGAAAATAACCAGTGATCCCCACATGACTGACAGATGTCCAGAGTCCAGGCACCGTTCGCTTACTTCTGCAAAGACAAACTTAGAATCCTGTTTGTTTCTCAGGCCGTGAAAGTGGCGCGCTCAGTCTGTGGCTTCAGCAGCAAGATTGAAGTCGAGTGCCGCTCCACAGCGGAGGGAAGAGAGGCAGCCGCAGCCGGAGCAGACATCGTCATGTTGGACAACTTTCAGCCGCAGGTAGGGCATTTCTAAACTCATAAGTTCAAGAAATAAAATTTTAACTGCAGAACTATCAAGCACCCATTTCCACATTTCTCCTTTGCAGGAGCTTCACGTTGCAGCGCGAGACCTGAAGAACGAGTTCCCATCTCTTCAGATAGAGGCTAGCGGAGGAGTCACTCCTGAAAACGTAGCTTCATATTTCTCCTCACATGTAGACATTATTTCTCTGGGTTGCATCACTCAGGGATGCCCAGTTTCAGATTTTTCTCTGAAAGTTCAAAAGCCAGGTGCAAACAAGTGATTGCTAAACTAATTGTTGTCATAGCAACAATGACAACAATTACAACTGTAATTGAATAGTGGAAAGAAAGTAACAGATCAGTGCAAAAAATATAGACATATAAAATACTGCATTTGCTTGCATTCAGTGCAGTTGACTATATTACTATATAGACTCAACTGGTGGCCCTCCCCCCCTTGCAAACAGTGAGACACGGTGGTGGCAACATTACGGGGTGGGGATACTTTTCAAAGCGAAATTTTAGGCTATTCTGGGAGAGAAAAATACAGTTTGACCTTTCAAACCCTTTAGGAAAATAGATTTATGTCTACTGGTGAATTATGATTTAATGCAAATAGATTCATGTGTGCATATATTTTAGCAGAGCACTGTAAATAAAACAAAAATCTTTTGTTTCTGTTGTGGAAAAGTTGTAGAGGTTGTTTGTTGATTAATCACATCTTGTTTGTCATTTCAAAAGAAGAATAGAAACTGGATTTGACATGCGATGGATTTGTAAAATACACTTCAGCAGAGGAACTGCAGTCACAAGTTTAAATTAAACAGAACAAAGATGGAAAACAAAAGCAAAGCAAAAATTAAACTAAGATAAGTGCTTACCAGTACAGAAAAGTGGATTGGGTTATACAGACAGGTATTTCAGGGCTGTGTTTATTGTTTACCTCTGTTTTTCATTCTGGATTTCTGTATGTTGTCTAAGCCTGTTTGAGTGTCACATGAGTCTCAAACAGCCTCACGCACTTGCATTTTATCTGTACGTACATGTCACTTAGTCTGTGCGTGTTAGGCAATTTGTGCTCATGAATTTAATCATTTGCTTGTGGAGGAGTCTTTCTGAATTCATAATTATCACATTTGTGAGACTGAAGATAAAAAAAAAAATATCTGTCAAATTTGATTATTTCTGTAATTTGTAACTGTGCGTGTGTTAGTTTATTTTGTATTGATATTTTCTAGATATTGGTGTGCACATTTGAAAACACATTTGGAAGTTACCAAAGTCATGCAGAAAATGTTTTTCAGTTCACAAATCATGTTTTGCTCACATAAGTATCCAAAGTTACACACAAACAGACTTACACAGTTTACAAAAGCACAAATATTTATTTTCTCTCACCATCACTTCCAGGTTGGTGGTGAGTTTGTTTTACATCAAGAGGAGGTTTTAAAGTTTATTGTGAAAAAAAGTGGCTGATCTGTGAGCCCGCCCAAAAGACGTGGCATTTATGGGCATTTTTCAAGAAAAAGGCTTTTGCAAACCTAAACAGAGCTGAAACATGTTTAGCCAACAACATTCAGACATGAAAAGATGTCTTTACGGGGAAGATGTTTACATTTTAAACATTTTAAGTCCCTTTAAAATAAAACCAACACAATCTGAACCAAGTGGAGTGTTTTATTGAAAGAGAAATAATTAGAAATGTTCTATGACAGTGGGAAGTATTGGGGATTGAAGTCATTTTATGCAGCTGTGAATGGGGCTCTGTGCAATAGCGGAAGTGTCCCACCCACCTGCTAAGGAAACAGCCTCGTTTTTCAACACGCACTCCAACTACTGCACACTGACACAGAAAGGCGCTGTCTGTAGACTCTGAATTCATGCCAAGATGTACGCGCCACGGCGCTTCAATCTGTTCATCTACATGATATTGGCAGGTAAGTTGAAAATAATTCATTGGTGTTATTTTTTATATTTTTTTATGTTATTCACCTAAAATTGAAAACTATGGGGTGAATTATGATTTTGATCGGAAAGTGTGGAAATCATCTGAATGGTTTAATATGAAGCAACTAAAATAATCAGAAAGTAGTTTTTATTTAAAAGTTACAGCTTTCCTTTTTACTCAAATTGTGACAAATTATGAGCTTTGTTTGTTTTGTTTTTCTTTTTGTGTGGAAAGGAAACAGACTTAAGAAGAATAAAAACAGGAACTCTTCACCACAAACGGGTGCATTACAGTCTTGTGTCAGCATGATATGATCTTCGGTTTACCCAACTGATTTTCTGCTCGTTCAGAACAAACTAAGTAGTGCCAACAGCTAAAAGCACAAAAAGCTTAATATTGTGAGAACATTACTTGTAAAAAAAAAAAAAAGTTATTGCAATGTTTTTTTTTTCTTTTCTGCGACGAAAAGTTTTTCTGGAAGGGCTCAGCTGTTGCAAACCATGTGCAAAGGTGATATTGAATTATATTTACACGTCGGCCAGCCACTGAAGGCATTGTGAATAAGCACTTTGAATTGCCTTGTTGCTGAAAATGTGCTGTATAAATAAAATTACCTTACCTGACCTTACCTAAAGCGGCGGCCATGAGGAGCTATTTTGTTTTTGTCTGAGGTTTTCAATTATAGGTCAGCGTTCATACTGTCTGCAAACTGATTCTTCACCGTTTCTCTAAAATGTTTAATGACTCTTACTGAAATGTGAAAACTGTTTCTGTGAATAACTGATCAGACAGTGCACAATGCTTTCTACCAACAGAGGCGGAGATCTGGAAAATGTTTATTTATTGTGTTAAACATTAATTACAAAAATCATTTGTCATTTTAAAGCTTTAAATGTGCACTTATGTAACTTTTCTTAACACCTTTGCTTAATGTGAACAGTACGATAGCGAATCTAATGAAGGCAGTTCCTTTTTAATAAAAGAGCTTTTCAGTGTAAGAAATAATTTTATACTAAAAAAGATTTTTAAAAAAGTGTCCCCTCCCCTCCCGATTTGCTCATAAAGCAGCTTTGCATCAGTAGTTTTACCGAAGTTAACCCTCTAAGTATCTATTCCACTGTCAGAATGACTCACTGCCGAATTTACACAACATACTGTGAGAAAACGTTACTGGCTGCTAAAGTTCCCCTTTTGCTAGACTTAAATATGCTGATATTTAAGGTTTGAAATATCTAAATATGGTGATAATGCAGAAATAGTGATCATGACATTGAATTAATACAGTAAGGAGAATGTTTAATTTAGGCTTAAATTTTGTGTTTTTGGGGGTTCTTCTATTGTTTTTTAAGCACACTTAATTATTGCATTTATGAAACGGCGTGTGGGGGATGAAAATAAGTAGCTTTATTTATCTTGAATGGTGTAAACTTATGTGAGAGCATCCTTCATTACCATTTTAATGAAGTATATTTATGGAAAAAATATGCTAAATCTCAAGTGCAGATGTTTTTTTTTAAATATGTTTTATATCTCTGATGTTATGTTGGTTGAACAGAGTAAAATAAGTAAATATTTAGTTTTAGCACGTTAGGGAATAGCTTAAGAACTTGCGTTGAAAACTGGAGATGACGCCCTTCCTCGGTTATGCCTCTCAAAACCCAAGTGCAGCACGTCTGCACCATGAAGTAAAAGAGGATGGTGTGAGAAGCGAGAGCAACAACTCCGGCAGCTTTTTTTCTCTTTTGCCCACAGTGTTAACTTCTCTATCAAATGACAGTAATTAGGTTGGTCTCAGCTCACTTTTGTTTCTGTTTAAAAGACTTCAGGTCTCAGTAATTAACTTAGCCTCAGTACATACAAACAGCAATTTTAAAATTATAAATTGATTTATTATGTAGGAAAACTATCCACTCCTATGTGAAGTTGTGATAGTAATCTTTTGGTAATTTATAATTTAACTGCGATCAGATGCACTTTCTGAAAAGCTTTAATTCAGACAAGAAATCTCTTCAATAGATCCTGTCTGACAGCATGAAGTAGGTTATAATATTTTTTTTTAAAAGCAGAACATATTTATCCCATCTACGAAAATCCAAAAACAAATGAAAACAAAGTGGTTGGCGTCTGTTCGTCTGAGGAGAGTTCATCTATTTGGCATGCCATCGAACCTCAGTGAGAGCCATTATTTATGAATGGAGCAAACAAGAAACGCTGGAGAACCTCAAACTCAGTGGTTCTCCAGTTCTCCATACAGTCACCATTCACAGTTAAGAACACCAAAACCACTGTTCACCAAAAAGATCACAGAGACATGCTTCACATATTTCAGAACCCCCTTGATGAAGAAACCTTAGGGAAAACATCCCAACTTCCAAAAGTGGACGTTTTTGGGAGATACGAATCCCATTACTTCTGCAATACAACTGAAAAAAGAAAAGAACATCATCACGTCAAACGTGGTGCAAATGTGATGGTCTGGGGCTGCATGATTCGCCCTAAATGGACCTGAGAGTTCTGCTCCCTACTGAAGGAAAATACCTGGAGACCATTTCATGACCTTAATTTCAACTGAGTCGTGCAGCAGAAGAATGATCCAAAGTGGTTCAGGATTCATTATCCTGCATGATTTAGGAGGTTTCTGCTGCCACACGCCTGACTGGTGACTGAAATAAATGGGTGATTGACAGACTTCTGCAGCACTTGATGGCATGCAGAGGAAATTTGGAGCAGAGAGATGCCTAAAAGTTAAGGGCGTTGGACCTTGAGAACCATTAATCTGAAGCCCACCAGCTGCAGAAGAAAAAAAACATTTTGAGGTTTAGTAAAAGTCCTAGCTCTGCGAAAAGGCAGATGGGCTGTAATGTTTCCCATGTCATGCTGTCTCCTATCAGCTATGACCTTTGCCTTTCTTAATTTTACTAATTACTAACTTTTTTGTGCTCTCGTGGCTTTAAGGAAAGTTTTCTATCTTAGCTTCTGCTTTTGACAATTGAAAACTGGAGACAAGAACTCCAGAAAGTCGTTTTATTACTCTGGTATTGAAATAGTGTATGTCCTGTGTGGATTATGTCACATTTATTTTCAACTTGTTCACTTCATGCAGTACACCTACTCTGTTTTATCAGTAGCTTAGTTTGTGCTGTTGCTTGTATAAATTCAGAAATGTCTGATCTAAACAGGATTTCCTGCCAAGCTAATGAAAAAAGTCCCAGAGAAATGAGAAGGCTTACATTTAGAACGATAAATTTTACAGTTCACTCCCCATTGTCAAAGTTCATATTACCTGATTGCTATTTATACCAGCTTGCACTTATCAAATTTCTTTTGAAAAGATAATAAATATGGTCGATCAGATTATTTTACAATGAAGACAATTTTAGAAATCCAGAAAAGGAACTTGTTCTGCTACTTTTGTGAGCTTGTAAATTGTATCTTTCGTACTTTTCAGCTGCAGCCATCGCAACTACTTCAGCTTTCAATGTTGACACAACAAAGCCTCCCTTTTATAAAGGCGAGCAGAAAGATTTCTTTGGATACAAGGTGCTCCAGTTCAAGTCGCCCAAGGACAAAGGGTGAGTTTGCAGCTCCAGTTCTCTTGTTCTGAGTAAAAAGAGAAAAGTTAAGAGCAATCAGTAGACAGGAAATAACTAAGCTTGTGGTTTGAGCTGTATTACAATATTTCGTCACATGAACAACACTTTGGTAATTAGCAAAAACTTTTCTGTTTTCTGAGAATCATGTTTTTGCCGGTATCTCACTTGTATTTCTGTTGTTCACAGGGTGATCGTTACTGCACCGCTGTGGCAAAATGGATCAGGGAGGATCTCCAAGTTCGTCCAAAATGAGACTGCACTGCTGTGGCAAAATGGATCAGGGGGGATCTCCAAGTTCGTCCAAGATGAGACTCCATTGTGGTTCAATGGTACGCGCTCGTTCACATTTAACCACAGGAGAAGAAAAATGGCTTCCAACAGTACTGAAGTTTGAAATATAACTCAGAATATTGGAAAAAAAAAAGTTGGAATGAATGCTGGTTGCAAAGTAAATATGATTCAGTCATTTAAAACTCGTACTTTTCAGGAATTTTAAATTATGCATGCTTTCTTATTTTCCTGAAGTATAAAGTGATGTGATCTGCTCCACTTCCCAAAATGGGAAAGACAAAAGAACAAGGCAGTCAGTCCTCAGAAATCAGACAAAACCATATTAGGTCTCAACTGTACCGAGGAAGCAGGCATCAAACGACCAAGTGGAGTAAAGAAAGTAATTTTTCTAAAAGCAGAGATGAAAGTATTTCATATTGAACCGAGCTCTGGGAGATGTTCCTAGCTTGGGATATTCTTTCATAATCTGATCCAGTTTTAAATTTCTCTACATCTTTCTCTCTGACCTGGCTGCTGTGCTCCTTGGTCTTCATGATGCTGTTTGCTCACTAATATCCAGTCGTATTTGCGTTGAGGCTAAACAACAATTTTAATAATATAAAATTTTTCCTGAGAGCACCTTTCTGAGACCCAAAGCCACCTTACAGAGAAGAATAAATAAAAAAAATAAAAACATTTATTTAAATCAGTCAACAAGTTTTAATAACAGTAAAAATGTGTGGACTATTTATTAATTATTTGACTAACAAAGGTGGTTGGTTGCACTGGTTGTCATTTAGGTGAATGAAATACGTTGAATTTGTAGCTGTAGCGTGGGAAAATGTGAAAAGGTTCCAGGGGTGTGAGTCAAACCAAATCTGTAGACAATGATGCATTTTATATTTATAACTTAAGTAGGGCTAGTTTGGTTTCATATGTACAACAGAGCATTAGGGCCACACCAAGAGAATATTTTTAAAATTACAAGAATAAAGTAGTAAAAAGAAAAACAAGCAGTCTTACCACTGCATTAAAATGAGAACTGGCAAGTATCTTGCGAAATTATGCTTTGGTAACAGTTATAGCAGTAAGAAAATACTTAATCTTTTAACAGATCAACAGATTATTTTCAGTAGCAGAACTTTGACACGATTGTGCAAGAAACTGCCTATTTCGAAGACGGTCTTTCTACTCTCCTCGTCTGACTCTGGCACTCTGTCGTACATCTAGTCTGTGATGAAATTAAAAGGAAAAATAAATGCAAGAACCTATTCAATATTCATTTACTTTCATCATCCAACCTCGTTGTGAAAACCGATCAGTTTGTCGCTATAAAGTATAACTGGAACAAAATGTTTTACAGGTTCTTCACATCCGTATTCAGCCAAGCATCTCGGCTTGTCAATAACCATGGACACAAAATCCCGGTTTATTGTGAGAAACCACACACTATCTGGGATGTTTTAGAGCAAAACTAATGTATAAACAGTGTTCCAGACCCATTTCTCTAACATATTTTGCTCTGCTTTAGGCCTGCAGTCCAAGCCTCGCTCATCCATGCGATGAGAACGTCTACCTGAACAGTCTGTGTTACAACTTCACACATGATTTTGAGCTGTTGTCTTCTTTCAAGCCTTTGTTCCAAAGTAAGATCATGCTGTTTTTAGTATTTATATGCTGATTTATATGGTGTTCTAATATTCTGTACTTTTTTACAGAATGCATAAAAAAGGCTGTAGATCTTGTGTTTCTGTTTGATGGATCCGAGAGCATGACCGGCACAGAATTTGAACAAAATAAAAACTTCATAATAGGCATGATGGAGAGCCTTAAAAATACATCTATCAAGGTCACTGCACTCTTTCAGCATTTAGTTAAAGTGTAAGTGGGTTAGGGTATAATCTCTAATGTTAAATTAAATCAATATTGTATATTTTTCTTTAGTTTGCAGCAGTTCAGTTCTCAACAACTTACAGAACAGTGTTCAACTTCAAGGATTACGATGATGGTAAGGCTGAAGGCAAACTTATGAAAGAAGAGCATATGAAGGGTCTAACCAACACATACAGGGCCCTTAACTTTACACTGTAAGTAAACATGCCCAAAGTCCATACAGTATACAAATTAGTTCCTGCTGATTAAGCTGAGTTGTCTTCAGCAACCCTAAACATGCCAGCATTTCTTCAGGTACGAACTCTTGGAAAATAAAGCAGCAGGAGCCTCAAAAGATGCAAATAAAGCTGTGGTGATAATCACAGATGGAGATCCAAGTGAACTGGATAAAACTTACAGGAGTGTTGAAACCTATAATCGCAAAGAAATCATTCGAGTTGTTATTGGGGTAATTATGAACATATTTTTCTGTATTATTAGACTAAAAGATGTGGTTGCTTTATTAGATTTTTTTTTCTCTTAAGTTCCTTGTGAAACTGAGCAAAATTAATTTCTCACCACACTATACACAGTGAAATCATTTTTCCAGAATACTGCTTTTAAATACTCCAACAAAAAATCTTTAGCATTTATGTGTTTGCCTTTCTTGCTGACTATAACATCACCTAACTTTCGTCTCCTTCAACTATGCTTTATAAGTCTATGCATCCTGATGATTAAGGCATAGATCCTCAACCCCAGCCCAACATTATGAAAAATGAAAAAGATCATAACTTTTAGCATTTGCTTTACATAGTTAAGAGTGTACTCAGAACATTTCACCCTAATCACCTGGGCTGAAATAAAGAAAAAAGTTTATTGAACAAGTGTATGTCCTCGTTACAAACACTTGTTCAGTAAATCCCATCACTTCAATTAGCGCACTGAAGGGATTTGTCTTGCAGCAAAAAAGCTGTGTGATGAAAGTTTAGACTTTCCCATCGTGTCAAACAAGAAAGCATTGTGTTTCAGGTGTGGCCGTAAGATACATCCACATGTGTGCCTCCAATTAACTCGAATGTGTTAGTTAATCAGAAGTTGGTGGAAGGAAACCCTAAAGGTTTGACCCAAGTCATACAGTTTGAAACACAGTTATCTCTGATACTGACCAAATGTACCGTATGTAAACTTCTAAATTTGAAGAAAGTTACAAAAAAAACTGCAAGAAATGCTTTGAATACGTTTTATAACGTTTAGCAAATAGAAATAATTTTGGTCATTCTGACTGATCTAAAACAAGAGAAATTTGGCCTGATTTAACTTCAGGACAATGAGAAAAAAAAATCTGTCTTTTTACTTGCTGTATGTCTAGTTTCAATTGCATATAGCACAGATTTACATCAAAAGTTCTTTCAAGGTTGGTGTGCTGTGGTTGCGCAGGGGTTAAGCACAATCCACATATGGAGGCCTTAGTCCTCAACGTGGCTGTTGCAGGTTTGATGCCTGGCTTGTTGACATTTGCCGCATGTCCTTCCCTTCTTTCATTACCCACTTTCCTGTCAATTGACTATGAAATAAAGGCCACTAGAGCTGATTAAAATGTTCTTTCAAGGTATTGTATGATTGGTTCATAAGCTGCATTTTCAATCTCTGTAAAGCTGCTGCAGAATACTAATCAATACAGACCAATTAAAAACCACTTGTCTCTTCAGAAGAGAGTTTGCTTCCTTGGCTCAAATACCACATTGTATTTAAAACAATGCAATGTGGTATTGTTTCAAATTACAATTAAAATGGTCATTTTAATTGTCTGAAATCATGTACTATATATTTTTTTCTTTTCAGGTTAAGATTAAAGATCATCAATTCGACAAATTAAGAACAATTGCATCAGAGCCAAAAGAAAAAAATGTCTTCAAAATTACAAACTATGATGGACTTACTGGACTACTGGAAAATTTTCAAAAACAAATCTTCGCTATTGAAGGTGATTTGTTTTTCCTGCTTTATTTTGATTAATGAGATGCTAATGATGTTTCCCTGTCCATGCGGTAGTGACATTTCTTTCCCCTTATGTAATTTTTAGGGTCTAATGGGACTCGATCTGGAGAACTAAGTAATGAAATGGCACAAAGTGGATTCAGTGCCATCTCACACAAGGTAAATTATGCATTGGTTTAGTTGGCATATTTAATGTTTTTGTTTTCATCTGGCAAACATTTGCATCCTTTTTTTGTTCCTGAGAGTAGAGTCATAGATGTCTTCTTGAAATAAATACATTTCAAGAAGACATCAGGAAACTTCTATAAAAGGTTCTGCTTAAAAACTGAATTAATAGAAATAGACCTTGATGAGTCTCCACCAAAGGATAATTTTTCACAGATAAGTCAGGATGTGTGTGTTCTGATCAAACATTTGTGTTGACAGAACACCTTGATTCTGGCCTCAGTGGGTTCAAAGACTTGGCGTGGGACTCTCAACGATTATCAGAATAAAAACAAGGCGATAGTAGACCCAGAAATGCAAGAGGCCTCCTACATGGGTATGCTAATTATTTGCTACCTTACTCAGCTGATTTATTTTAGCTGAAATATCATTAAATAATTGAATCAGTTCCAAATTGACTGTTAATGCCGTACATTGTGCAATGTAAAAGAAAAATTCACAACAATTTGTTGCTACTCACATTTGTAGGATACTCTCTTTCTGTTGGAGAAAGAAATGGCACTTCTTTGTATTTCACGGGCGCCCCACGTTTCAACCACATGGGAGAGGTTGTAGTTTTTCGACGTGATGAAGACAAGTGGCCAATAGTCCAAAGATTAACTGTGGACCAGGTTGGGAATTGTAGTTTTTTTTTATCTATTATATAAGCAAGTAACATGAACATGGGTTGCTCCTTTTTAAGCTTACGTCTGCCTTCAAATGTATTTTGCTTTTGACTTTTAGAAAGAGTCAAGAATTTACAGACAAGTTTCTGTTTGCAAACAAACACAAATGATTATATTGGAAATTATTATTTATACTGAGAGTCAAAGTTTCAGTTTTGCAGTTGCAGAGAGGGACACAGAAAACCTCCTTGAATTTCCAGCTAATTTTTCTGAAAGTAAAAGCTCAGGAAGCAGCTCTTTACCTGTACCTTCCAGATTGGTTCCTATTTTGGTGCGGAGCTGTGCTCTGTGGACATCGACTCAGACGGTAACACTGATTTCCTGCTGGTTGGCGCTCCAATGTTTTTCCTTCCCGAGGAGAGGAAAGAAGGGTCGATCTACGTCTACGCCCTGTCTGATGAGGTGCATCAATTGTTAAGGCTCAGATTAACACTCACTTCTGCATGAGTTTATTACTGAGCTAAATATTGTCCTTATTGCTTGTAGATCGACCTAAGGAGTGTGCTTCACGTGAAAGCACCGTCCATGGGCAGATTTGGCACCACCATATCCAGTCTTTCAGATCTGAATGGAGATGGTCTCCGCGATGTTGCAGTGGGAGCCCCCCTGGAAGAGAACAACGCCGGAGCGGTCTACATCTACCTTGGACAAAAAGGCACCGGGATGCGCAACATTTCCAGCCAGGTGACACAATCATATAAGATTCTGTCAAGTAAAGTTCACATGTTTTCTGAAGTTTTTTTTTTTAGAGTTTAACATGTTTAGTGTTTAATACAAGAACACACAGCTGAGAGAGAAAGGTGAAGACAATTGAAATGAAATTAAAACTATTTATCATGATGCAGTCATAAATCCAATTGACTCTGGCAGAAATATTTTTTTAGTACATGGTATAAACAAAGTAAGCTTTTTTCAAGGGCAACAGAAGGTAATACCCTCTTTCACACCAGGCTAAAACTGTCCATCAGTCTCTATTACCTGATGGACAGTTTTAGCCTGGTGTGAGAGAGGGTATGTTTAAATGTAGCACAATCACCGCAAATCTGGGACACCACATGTCCCCATGAACGCTCTCGTTATGCAACTGCTTTGCATGCCCCAACGATGTTTGTCACTGTTGCTTTCCTGCCATACTGCTGCAGGTACCACGTCTGTGTGTTTCCTCACGAGCTACACAATTGCCCCACATACCATATATGAAAGATTTCTGCATAGGTGCTAGTTTCAGTCTTACTGCGGAAAACTGTCAGGTCCTTCTTTCAACTCATCAGCAACTTGAGAGGAGAAGAGATTTTCTCGTCAGAGTACTCTATGCACATATCTCAACAACTGGAGCAAAAAGGAATCGTGCAGACAACATCCAAAATTAGCTAATCATACCAAAACTTTTGAAATTGTTTAATGTGTTGCACTGCCATTTCAGCATAATTGTGCTATCAATACACTCTTTTCTTAACAACTGGGATATCCTACACTGAAAAAAATAACTCTTTGGATTAACATAAAAAAATCATGGAAAGATTTTCCACCTGATTACTTTGCTTTATTTCAGCACTATGTAATTTTGTTACTCCGATTTAAAGGAAATGTGTTGGTTCAACTTAATTTATTAAGGTTATTCCAATTTAAAGGAAATGTGTTGGTTCAACTTAATTTATTAAGGTTATTCCAATTTAAAGGAAATGTGTTGGTTCAACTTAATTTATTAAGGTTATTCCAATTTAAAGGAAATGTGTTGGTTCAACTTAATTTATTAAGGTTATTCCAATTTAAAGGAAATGTGTTGGTTCAACTTAATTTATTAAGGTTATTCCAATTTAAAGGAAATGTGTTGGTTCAACTTAATTTATTAAGGTTATTCCAATTTAAAGGAAATGTGTTGGTTCAACTTAATTTATTAAGGTTATTCCAATTTAAAGGAAATGTGTTGGTTCAACTTAATTTATTAAGGTTATTCCAATTTAAAGGAAATGTGTTGGTTCAACTTAATTTATTAAGGTTATTCCAATTTAAAGCAAATGTGTTGGTTCAACTTAATTTTTGTGGTTGATTCAACTTATTTACTTTAGTTGGACCCAATGTAATTTAATAGAGCCAGCCTAACTAATTTTACACTGATAACGTCACACTACTTAATTAAGTTGATCCAACTCATGAAAATTAAGTTAGCTGAACAAACATGCTTCATGCTGAAAGAAAGCTATATAATCGTGTGGAAAATCTTTCCATGATTGAATTATGTTAAATCAAAGACATTTTCTTAAGTGCTATTAAATGAAGTGTTTTAAGACCACACTGAAAGAAGAAAGAACACTCAACAATGAGAAAAAGTACAACATGAACTGTATTTTCAAAATTGTTATCCATTTTCTTTTTACACAGCACAAAAAACAGCTGAGTTGAAAGTTGAAATAAACAACAAAAGGTCAGTTTTGTTTTTCCAGAAAAAAACTAAGCTATGTTTAGCATAGATCAAATTCTTAACAACATAAAAAGTGTCAGTAAATTCGCTCAACTTTGCGAACTGTAACAGTTAAAATTTAGTTTTCGACTGCGGTCTTTAGAAAAACATGTAAAGATAGATTGCCCAAGTTGTTCATCACTTCCACCCCGTCCAGGAGAATCCCAACATCCTCAATGGCATCGCCAGGCTCTGCACTCTCCGGTCGAATAACGAAGATTCCACAGACGGTCTCGGCCATTTGTGCACCTTGATGATGGGAACATGGGTGGGGTATTGGGGGGGAGAGATTTCACATCTCATTAAATAAAAAAATAACTTTACACTTATTTGGCTGACTCAACAACAGCTAAGGTCCATCAAAGACCTGTCTGTGTTAATTGTGAGTCCAGTGGTAAGATTTCCCATTTAGAAAAGGTACCATATTTTCTACATTTTCACAAAAATCGTCTTATAATCCGGTGCACCTTGTGGTGCGGAAAATACGGTATATTGTCTCATATGGAAAAACATGAAGAGAAGGGATGAATCCCAAATAGGCCCCATATGCCATGGCCTGTTCTCCTCAATTGAAATGACAGTCTGAGGATCCACCACACAGACTGTCATTCTAAACCAGTCCAATTTATGTGCAAACAAAACCCTGACACTGTACACAAAAAAAACATCTTATACATGAAGAACCTGTCTTATTTCCTGGATGGAGGAAATGTCATGACTATGTGTGGTAGTTATTTCCAAATAGATCAGTACTAACATCTTAGGTAAAGTTACTTAATATTTTTGTCTGCGTATGAAACAATGCTGTTAGAAAAAAAGGCTAAATAAAACAGGCCAAAGATCTTTTTGTGGAGTTTAACTCACCTAAAAATCCTCATTTTAAACCCACTTAACAATAACTGTAATTATATCAATCTTACTAATGATTATCCTTTTCTGTGGGAGAAATCTAAAAGCATCTCAAAAGTCAAATTAAAATTGAATGTACCCAAGTGAAAAAAAAGAAGAGTTTTAATGATCTTCTCTTACTTTAAATTTATTGGTAATTCACAGGAAGTCCAATTAACTCCAACTATCATCACCTCTTTTGTGGACACAAAGATAAATTAATATACCATGTACTCTTTCTCCAGCTTCTCTGGATCTTCATCCAGGTATGCACACAGGCCTTTTAGGATCCACTCTCGTCTGACTTCAGCAGTGTTTTCCTAAATATGCAGATCAGAAAACAATGAGAACAACCGCCAAAATCCAGCAGTATACTATAGGGTCACATACTTGAAAACTTAAATTCAAATGAAGTCACAACGAAAGTGATCAGTGGCTTGCAGCCTATTTGAAAGATCTTTAAAACTGTTATTCTCCTTTCATTATGCCATGACTAAAATTAAGTTTAACATTTTATTTAAACTTCTAACTGAAGCTGTCACCTAAGAAATATTTATGTCTGAAACAAGGGTACAGTATAGGGGGATATACTGTGAAAAATCTATTTCCTCTGCCTTCTCCCAGTGCTAGAAACAACCCGTCAGTGGCAGGAGAGTTTTAGTGCTGTCAATCCCAATGTCATGTTGCTGCTCATCCTTCTTCCCCCTTGCTCTGTACTAATCTGTAGCTAGCATAGGGCTGATAGCAGCTCATATCTACTAGACAGAGAGAGACAACACTCCTTACAGTTCCACATCCCCACGCAAATAAAGACAAATAAAACAGACTTACCAAATACAAGTTCAGCTGAACCCTTAATCGCTCTAACACTAGATTCAGTCATTTTAGATCTGGCAAAACTTATCATTAGCCACTGCAATCTAAAACTTGATGGCCGATGACCCCCTTCACCAGTGCTTATGTAGGTGGATAACAGACAGGTGATGTTCTGAAAGAGATCAGATTTTAAAACATTAAAATATGTAATTCACCCTGAGCAGAGTTGTATCTGAACATTCAAACTTTTAGTACAAGTCTCTTGAATGGATCATGAATAAATCAAATTTTATTTGTACAGCACATTTCAGCAGAAAGGCATTTCAAAGGGCTTTACATAATTAAAAACAGAAACACAGAGTCATGCAACATTTAATAAACAGTGAAACAGATAAAAAGTAAAGCCAAAAACATTAAAAACATTGAAGACATTAAAACCGCACTAAGCCTAATTTAGCTATAAGCAACTCTAAACAGGTGGGTTTTAAGTTGAGATTTAAAGGCACCCAGTGTTTCAGCTGTTCTGAAACTGAATATAACCACTGGGCACATGCAAGCATGTATTGCAGAACAGTGGTGACTTGAACATGGTAGAAAGCAATAAAAATATAAAACATAAAAATCAAAACAAAAACCTCAACATTTCAAAATTAAACCGATAAACTTAAAAATTGTTTTTGAACTACAATTATTTGGGGAAAAACAAGTACAATAACAAAATACATCTTTAGAGCAGAGGAATATATGCATTTAAAAAAAAAGGAAAGCTCAAGTCTGTTCATGGACTAATAGGAATAATGGACAATCCTCTGAGTGTTTCAGCCAGAAAACAATACTAGAAATCCATAGTTAGCAGGTGGACATTTATGTGGACATTGCAAGCACATTTAAAGCTCTAACAGCAAAGGTCTCCGCAGGTTCCTCTGACTCAAATTTAATACTTTTTATTATTAATAAATTAAGAATCTGTATTACGATAGAAAGCCACAAAAGTGTGTGTGCATCCAATGTCCACTCTGCATTTACCTACATAATAACAGTACTGAAATTAAATAATAATAATAATAAAAAAACATTTAAATAGACTTATGTTTGGCCCCAGTGTTTAAAATCCACTAAACCTCAGACTTCAGAGTTTGTATGGCACCAGATGCTGAATTTACATCAGTCCAACTTTTTTCCAGGGAGTTTTAACAACCTGAGGAGGAGCAAAACTGTGACATTTATGGGGTCCGTTTTTTGTCTTGACAGCAGCTTTGTGACCCTTACACTGCTTCATGTGATGTTAGCATGATTTGAGTACATCAATTACATAGAAACGTGACCGAACATAGAAAAAAATGTTTTTTTAAAAAAGTCTGATGATATTAATTTGCATCTTTTTATTTCGATTTTTATTTTGATTTAGACGGATGAAAATAGACTGAATCTTACCTTTTTCAAATTAAGCAGATCCAAATCAGGAATCTTCCCGCTTCTCTTGAAAGAACAGTTTGAAGTTTTCCCAGACACAAGATCTCGCGTGATCTCGCCAGCATCTCGCGTGATCTTCCGTAATTTCGCTAGCATCTCGCGTGATCTTCCATAATTTCGCTAGCATCTCGCGAGATCTTCCGTAATCTCGCCAGTGTCTCGCGTGATCTCCGGGTCTCGCTAGACCCTCTTCGGCGGGAGATTAGTCTGACTAAATTGAATCACGTTGTCTCAACTTGAATACATTTTATTAACGCTAGGTTGTTGAATTTTATGTTTATTTGACGTGATTTTGTCATATTTGCCTTTCAAACATAAAATAATTCTGTTAAACATCTTATTTTTTATAAATGCAATAACCACTTCAATTCAGTTGTGTTTTGACACAAGCATGGAGCAAGCAGGAAATGGTGCAAATGTTAGAAAAACGCTGATTAATTACCAGCTAACCATCACTTCATGTGATGTTAACACATGTTAGCCATTGACATGAGTACATCAATTACATAGTGTGAAGGTATCACTGTTAAATAAGTTGGTTTCAACTAAATTTGCATTCATCTTAATCAAGTAAAGTCAATTATTTGGTCCAAAACATTGCAAATTAGTTGGTCTGGTTCTATTAAATTACATTGGGTCCAACTAAAGTAAATAAGTTGAATCAACCACAAAAGTTAAGTTGAGCCAACACATTTGCTTTAAATTGAAGTAACAGAATTACATAGTGCTGAAATAAAGCAAAGTAATCAGGTGGAAAATTTTTCCATGATTTTTTTTATGTTAATCCAAAGAGTTATTTCTTTCAGTGTACATAGCAACACTGATATGTGCACAATCCTGCCAGGAAAATTTAGTATTCTCTAAACTGCAGCTGGCGTTTTCCTGGCACGAAAAACAATCATCTCGCAGGGCTTCGTGTGATTTCCCATGATCTCGCTCGTCGCCTCCAGCACAAGATCAGTCTGACTATAATGAATCGTGTTATCTCAACATGATTCAATTTCATAAACGTTAAGTTGATGAACTTCTTGTTTGTTCAACATGATTTTATCACGTTTTTGTTTAAAACATGAAATTATTGTGTTAAAAGTACATGATATTCTTTTATTAATCTAATAACCCCCTAAGTTCATTTTTTTGAGTGTAAGGCTGCTTTCACAGCATCCAACACTGCTTCAGAATACAAGAAAAAAAATCACATGGTCATCATTGATAAACCCCATAAGACCTCAGCAGGACTCTTCAGTGACCCTCCTCGTTCTGTAAAATTTACAGTGGTTTGTTGCAATATTTGAAAAAAGTGCTTGGTAGATTTTAAGGGTGAAAATGCTTACATTTGTTTTTTCAACCACTTTTGCCGACATGGTGTGTATGATGCTGAATATGGATCATAGGAAGCCAAGGGGAAAGTTGTCTAGACTAGAATAAGTTGGCTAAGTTCACAACACTTTAGGCAGCCTGCCTGGCTGCAGGATGACAAATTGAAGAAAAGGTTAACACAAATGGCAACCGAAGAGTTCAGAACAACTTTAGAAGAAATTAAAGGTGAACTCCAAAGTCAAGGTAGATCAGTGTCACATCACACCATCTGTTGTTACTCGAGCCAAAGTGGACTTCATGGGAGGAAACCAAAGCATTTAAAAGCGAAACTACCACAATGCATGTTGACAGGTCACAAAGTTACTGGGACAACTGGAGTGAGCCAAAACACCTATGGACAGGTGTAGAAATTGACAGTTACAGAAATAATTTAATTTCTTCAAAAAGTTGTGCAACAAAATTTTAAGTTAAAGGTACCAACACTTTTTTCCAGGCCTGTTGAAGTACTCAAAAAAAGAAACACAATTCAGCAGCAATAATGTCTGATTTCACTGGTTAATCTTCAGTCTTTTTTCATGTATTATTACTTTTGTCAGTTTCAAATTATTTCAATGACCAATGTGGGTTTTTCCTCCATTGACACCAACTATTTTGTCAGTGTGTGTGTGTGTGTGTGTGCGGGTGTGTGGCAGTTTTAATAATGAAGTTTCTGCTTTTCCAGAGAATCACGGGAGCGCAATTTGATCCTGGATTGAGATTTTTTGGTCAGTCCATCAATGGAGACATTGATCTTGGAGAGGATCAATTGCCAGATATTGTGGTGGGATCCCAAGGTGCTGCTGTTGTCTTGAGGTATAACTTCGTTAGTGCACCACTACACTCTTCAAATTAAATGAAGTGTTGAAATGCAAACTTGGGTTCGTTTCTAGAATAAAGGCTACAGATGAAGTTAGGCTTGATGCTTTTAAAGTACTTGTAGTTTTTACCAAATTAAAACATCTGATGGTAAAAAAAAAAAAAATCTGAAAAGTTGCTTGTTTAAAACTGCACAGATATGTAAAAAAAATATAACTTTTTGAGGGGAGTTGCATCAAAACTGTTCACAAATCCTTCATTTGGTCTCTTTTAGGTCCAAACCTGTGTTAGATGTCAAGGCTAAGCTGTCATTTTATCCCAGTGTGATAAGCATTCAGGAAATCAACTGCTTGGACAAGACGGAGGACAAACCTTTACCAATGACTAACATAACAGCTTGCTTTGAAATGGTAGAAGTAACAAACAGCACTGCAGGTGAGGATTAAAAATGGGATTTTAACCTATAGCAACTGCAAGCTTGTCATTTTAAAGGTACACTGTTGTCCACTAAAGGGCCAGGAATTGAGATCTCATTCATGATCATTGTGGATCCAATGAGGCAATCAAGTCGAGGTTTCTTCATTGAAAATGGAGCAAATAGCCGGAATATTAGACATACCCAGGAGCTGACGGACAAGGAAACATGCTTCAACTATTCCATCTCCATGAATGTATGAATAATCATAAGATTGAAATCAATCTTAGTCAAATGTTTCTGGTTTTGTCTCTTCAAGAAATGACCACAGTGTTATTTCTGTTTTCCAGAAATGCATACAAGACACATTATCTCCTGTCAACATCAAGTTAAACTTTTCCCAAGATTCCCATGAGAATTCAACAGCCATTCTTAACATAGACAGCCAAAGACGAGCTATGGTTGAGGTGGGTCCAGTAACCCAAGGGTGCTGCAGGAATGTAAAGATGGATGTGTAAAGAAAACAATGAAGATAAATGTTTATCTTTGACCAAACTTCTTGGAGTTTGTTCATTGGACAATATACATTTTTTTACAGGTTCCTTTCGAAAGACGCTGTGAAAAAGACATCTGCATTGCTGATCTTAAAGTGGATTTTGATTTTCTGTATGTATATTGAACACACATGCACATGCATCTAGAAGAGCTATTGTTTTTGCTTCAAACAACTCAACTGAATTTAACAAATACTTTTCCTGTTTAAGGTCTAAGGAACTATTAGTGACAAAAGAAACCACCATCAAAACATGGATAAAACTCCATAATAGGGCTGATGACTCATACAACACCAGCCTGACGATGCTCTACCCCGAAGGCCTCTCTTTCTCAATGTTGGATCAAACAGGGGTAATTTAAGTCATATTATTTTCTGGCTGTTTTAGCTGATTTGTTTTGTTTTGTTTTTCAGGATGGAAAGATTACATAAAATCTAGAAAGAAGTTTAAAAAACAGAAATTGAATCCATAAGTTTGAAATGACTGTACAGATTTTAGGGATAAATTGCTTAAAAGAATGTTATGATTACAATTTCTCATGTTTAGGATTAACATAGCAATAGGAAACTTCAGTTTGCTGGGCGACTCAGTAGGTAGAGCAGGCGCACCACGTGCAGAGGCTGGGAATCCTTGGTCTGATTCCCAGCCTCAGTCCATTTGCCTCTTCTCTTTCTACCCTCCTTCCTGTCAAATTTCAGTTCATCAATGAAAATCTTTGAAAACGATAAAGAAATTACTATTGAAATCGTACGTCAGAACCACATGCAGCATCTTAGATAAGTAAAAGGCTAGAAGATGCGTGCAGAAAAAAAAATAACATAAGTCGCCCTCTGACACAAGCTCCCTATCAGTTAGTGCCTGGAAAAGTAACTATTAAATGGATATTTGATCTTCATAATGATCTGGCTTGTCCACTAAACCTGTTTGTAACTCCTGCTGAAGTTTGTAACTCCTTCAGCGTAGTCAGAGGTGTCTCAGTGGCCTCTCTCAATAATCTCCTTCCCACACGCAGTCATCCAGTTTGTGAGGCCGGCCTGATGTAGGCAGATTGACTTTATTCCTTCCATTTCTTCTTGTTTCCGTCCTCTGATCTGTATTTGCTTGGAGTGTTCCTGTTTCTAATGGCGCCCAGAGATACTGATTAGCCAGTGATTGGACCTACAGATACAGGTGTCTTTATATTGTAGTCACCGGAGACACACTCACATGATCTCCATTCCACTCACTTTGAGACTACTGGCACTACTTTGCTGGACCTCTGTTGAATTAGGCCAGTCACCAAATAATGATGCAATCACTTATTTTATGTTGCCCAATCAATTTTCACTTTGGGTCAGTATTACGTAAATTTGACTTTTTTGAAACTCAGATCATATTATAATGTTATTCTCTCATCGAAAAAACGCACCTGGAGTGCTGCTTTGACTCTTTCATGCCTGTTTGAGAAATCCTTTAATCTCCTGTGCCAACCGTTTAGGGGTTGGCACAGGAGATTTGTCTGACCCTTCCCCACAGATTATCGGCAGCAGCAGTTGGCAAAAACAATGCTTATAAGAATGATGTTGAAGGCTTAATGGACAAACATTGTTGTGATAGAAGGTGGAGTGTCAGAAAGAACAGGAGCTTATTAAACAGACAGAGGCACAATTATGAGACATTAAATGGTAAAGTCTAATTTTTACAAAATCATGTTTGATATATTCAGCATTTCCATAACATAGTTGCTTGATTGTGCTACAAAACGGTACTATGTGTATGGAAAATACACAATACTGCCCCTTTAAAGGTTTTGTTTCATAATTTTTGGTATCAAAATGGAAAATTTTGTTGGCCATGATCGATTTGTTAAAGTAATAAAAAGGGTTAAATTTCCAAGATGGTGAATGCTTTTCATAGACATTTTACATGTAAAATGGCCTCAGCCCACTGGGTTTGAATGAGAAATTGTACACATTTTTTGAAGAATACTAATTACACATTGTAATTGTAAATGAACACTGAATACAAGCCGGGGGAAAGTCTAATGCTGCTTCACTAAAATGTGTTTACTGACACCATGGCCATCTAAAAAGCCCCAGAAAAGTTGTTTTAATTTTATGTTCACTGGAAAAACAAAATGTTTACTTCATCCTTTTTTTGTGACACACAAGTAGAGGAAACTGCAAAAAGGTTTTTTTTTTTTGAGGACTTGAAACCGACACAGGATGTGTCGGTTGTCTCGGCAGAGTTTTCACAACCAAATGCTTGAAGAAAAATCTGTCGTCTCTTTCAGAGACAAGCCTAAGAGGTTTTGGTGACACTTACATGTGCTTAATCAAAGACACAGATTCTGTCAATGCAGCTTTGCTTTGGAACATGGAGCTTTACAGCAGTTAAGCTTGATTTAACTTTTCTCTCCTCATCAGAACAAGAAACTAACTCAAATCTGCGCGGATCAAGAAAAACTTAATGAAACCGTTTGTGGGATAAGTCTTCCTGTATATCGCAGCAAATCCTCTGTGAGTCATACTGCAGCCAAACATCCTCCTTAGCGACACAACAGAGTTTGTGAAGAGCTCTCTGAATGACAAACTTTAACAGCATGTCTTTCTACCAGAACCAAATTTAACGTAATTTTCTCTTGTCCCATAAAAGGCTGATTTTACTGCTTCTTTTCGCATCAAAGATTTTGAGTGGAATGACACAATGCTGATGACAGTCTTTGCAAAAAGGTACTTTTTTTTTTTTAAAGCAATTCCCAATAGAAGTAAGTTACAAATTTTCTGGGAAGCAAAATGTTCTATTATCAACACTTATAAGATTTTATCCTTTGCATTCTTAGTGAAAATTCAAACTCCAGCGAGAGTTCTTCTGTGACCAAAAGTATTCCTGTAAAGTATTCTGTTGAAATGACAACATCAGTGTAAGTAGTGTGACATCCATCCACAGTATCTCCAACTGTATTATATGAAGGTTTCCTGTGTTTTGCAATGGTTTTTCTTTTGTTTTTTCAGAAATGACACATCTGTTGAGAACCTGAAGTTCACTCCAGAAAATTATAAAGCACAAAAAATGATAACTGTATACAAGGTAAGTGATTTAAAATACGATGCAATTGTATCACCTCGAAGCAGAAACATATCAGTTTATCATAGAAAAAACATACCTGTTTATTCAGAATGATGTGGCTTCTTATTATTTACAGATATACAACGCAGGTTTTAAGGATTTTCCCATCAACGTGTCTCTCTTCTTCCAAGAGCAACTGGATCACGACTTTGAAATTAAAAACTATAGCGTTATTGTCGAGCCTGTAAGTTGTCCAATTGTTTCAACACTTCTCATTTAACTTCTACCGCTTGTCTTATTTGCAAGCTTTTAATATGTAAATTTTTCTCATGTTTTTAAGAACAATACACAGTGCTCAAAAATGTCCACCCCAAAAGCTGAGGTTAGTGTAACAGATTGGGACTTAAACTATGTTGTCATACCATGAGTAAATCACTATGTGACACAAAGTATTATTTTGTTGCAGGGCTGCCCATGGAAAGAAAACTGTGTGGCCATAAAATGCGATACATTTATGTTAAAAAACTATTCAAATGTTTACGTTTCCCTGTTGGGGGATGTGCATTTCCGAAATCTGGAAAACTACGAATCGGTATGTACTGTAATGAGTTAAGACAAAATACACCACTGTGACATCCCCTCAACTGCCCTGTCCTGCTCTTTCTCTAAAGAATATGCCCTTTCTGAAAAAATATACTGGAGTCCACGGAGAGGTCAAATTTAACAGCACTATAAAAGTTCACTATAATGGTAGTAGATACGTGCTGTCTTCCCAGAAAAACGAGGTATGTATATTTTGAACTGCTGAGATACCTTCTCAAAGATGCAGTTTTGAAGGTAATTGTAATCTGATTTTTCGTTTCAGAAAAACAAGGACTACACAATGCAACAATCAGTATGTACAACTCTCATCGATACCTACGTAGTTAAAACAAATTAATCGTTTTATGTAAAGCATAACCTGTTTTTTCTCTGCTAACAGGCTACAGTCACAGTTGAGTTTAAGGTGCCTCAACAAAGAAATCTGATCATTGCGACTGGAGTGGTACTGGGACTTATCCTTCTGATCATACTCACAGTCATCATGTGGAAGGTGAGATTTCTATGTCCAGCTTTGGAGCCTGTTGGGAATTAAGACATGGTTTTGGTGTTTGGTCTAAATGGCTGCATTTGTGCCTGTCCTTAGTGCGGCTGCTTCAAGAGGAAAACCATTGAGGAATTGGAAGAGAAAAAGGCTGACTTCCCTGCTCAGACAAAAACCTCATCTGTGCCATCTCATAATAAATCTGAACAAGTGGAAGAGGAAAAGAAACCTCTTAATGCGGACAAGGACAAAGTCAAACCCTCAGTTAATACTGAAGGAGACTGTGAAAAAGTGGGTTTTTAGGGCCAAACCAGCTCAAACGTGGCGAAAGTTGGGACTAAAATTTAGAGGTTATTTCGGATTTTTACAAAGTTTTTTTTCTTCTCTTTTTTATTTTTTTTTATTTTTACATTTTCAAAAATGAAAAACGGAAATGAGCAACTAAATCAATCTGTGTGTCTTGCAATGAGTGATCAGATTTAGTTGAGTCCGAAAGCTGAGAAACAAAACCAGCATAGCCTAATGGGGTCCCGTCTTCACTGACGTCTCTTTTTCAGCGAGATACACTCTCATGTTGCAGCAGCTGAGTTAGTGGATGATCTTCCAATAAAATGAGGGGGCCTCGATTTCAGCTTTTTAAGATGCAACTTGTGTGGGAGCTTTATTTTCATATATGTTTCATATCTTTACTAAAGTGAGAGAAAGAAAGAAAAAGGGGTACACTGTGTTGATGCTGAATTGTGATAATTTGGTTCAGCTTCTTATGCGGATTCAGTTAGATTGTCCAAGTAAATTTTTATGTTTGACTTGATCTCAGACTCTGAAGGGACTGCAGCGCAGAGCAGAGCCTTTCTTTGAGCTGTTCTTGCCTGAAGCAGGGAACAAGACTGCGCTGGATGTATGAATGATGTAATATAAATACAAATGCCTTTCAGAAAACTCTGAATCGAGCACCATTTACCAGGATGTTTATTGTGGTTTATGGTTTCTGCCTTTTCTGTTTGTCTGTAAGGAGTTTTAGTGTAAGATTGTATTATTGACTGCTTTTGTTTTAATTTGATTTGCATTTCTTGTTTTATGTACTGTTTAATTTCATTTATTGGATTGAGGTGTTTACTTCCTATTAACCAAGCTTTGAAGTCTGATTGCACCATATATAATTGTTCAATGTACGCCAGAGTTTGGTTTACTGGTACATTCTAGCATCCTGCTGTTGTGTGTGTGTGTGTGTGTGTGTGTGTGTGTGTGTGTGTGTGTGTGTGTGTGTGTGTGTGTGTGTGTGTGTGTGTGTGTGTGTGTGTGTAAATTGCTGATTGCTAAAGAAGTGAAGCAAGACAGCTTTTATTTATCATCAGTCATTATATAGTGATTCAGCCATATGTTGTTTCACACTGGAATTAAAGCATTTACCTTATCCTCATTTCAAAGTAAGACTCTGTCAGCAGTGCTTTTAGGACAACATGTTTGTGTAGTATTTTGAAAATGTATTAAATAAAATATTAGCTTTTTCCTGGAAATATGTTTTGCTTTTGCAGACGTCAGTTTTAATGAAACGACTTAAAAATTATGTCATGTTGCACTTAAAACCTGAAACAGTATTTGCACATCCAAATTCAATAACTGAGAACACTAATAAAAAGCTTATTTATTTCAACGTATAGCTCTATTCACTAAAGTGAATATAGATATGCATAATTTCCGCTGATTGGTGTTTACAGCCTTAATTTCTATTTACTATGATGATTTTATTATTATTACTACTACTGTTATTAATACTACTATGATTAATACACATTTAAGATTAGAATATTACATTAAACCAATAAAAAACATAGTTAATGCAGAACAGAGGGCTTAATGAAAATTATGCTTAACACCACCATAAAGGTTATTGCCAGCAGGTAGTTTTAATCTGACAAGCCTCATCAAAATGCATATTCTAATTTACTGAATATTACCGTACACAATAGGCACATTACGTTTTTGTCTGGCAATAAGTCAAAATTACATAACTGATCAAAATTTTCAAAGTGTGCTTGTTGGCATTACAGCAGGCACAAAGGATTTGTGTTTTTTTTCTATCAGTACATTATCATGAAGAATATTGTCACATCTGTGTAATTCTCAGTCATGTTTGGGATTTTAGTGTTTTACCACAGTAAACCCAGAGTAACGGTGACATCTAGTGGCATGATTTTGAAACTGCAAGACATTTTGAACATTTGAGATGAAGATTGCTATGTCAACAAGGGCCCTCAATAACATGAGCTGTAAGCTTTGTGATAATCACTTGTCGTTGTGACAATCACAACTAATACAAAAAAGTTGCCATTTTTATATTAGTTTTATTTATTCATTTTTGTGTACAAAACCTTACCACTAGCTGTTTTACAAGCATAATTTAATTCATTACATGTATTTTATTAATATGATGTGCAACAACTGTTTTGCTCCGAACATGAACTTATTGCCCAATACCAGCTGATACAGCACAGGAAAGTGGAACCTAGATCGGTAGCCTCTGCTCAATCCAATAACACGATCAGACTTGGGTCTGATATTAATATTCGACTCCAACCAGGATGTATTTTTCTGCTTCAAATGTGTTTTAATTGTGTAGGAATAACAAGATTTCTTGCAGCATCAAAAACTGGACAGAAATGCTTTGGGTCAGATTTCTTGAAGAAAAAAAACTGAGTAAATTTTCATTTAGTCCTGTTGCAAGTTAAACGATATTAAAAAGTGCATCTATGTCAAATTAATTAAACATTTTAAAAGTAGGTTTTCCAGAAACATCAACCACTCATGAATGTTTTCGTCCAAGTTGCTCCTGAAAGTTATGTTGTGTGTTAAGACTTTATTACAAACTTAACAGAAATTATATCAAAAATATCCACAACATTAAACAAGCAGGAAACTCTGTGGTTTACAGGCGGTAAAAAAAAACACACACAAAAAAAAACAAGAGAATTCCTGTGAAGCGTCCATCTTTATAGTCCACATAGTCGACCAGAGTTACTCTTTGAACTTCCACTCCTGACGACACATGGGGCACTGCTGCTGGACTTGCTGGGAGTTCAGCCACTTCAGGATGCAGTGCATGTGGAAACAGTGAGAGCACTGACCCCAGACCAGCGGGCAGTCGTCTCCAGGAACTTTACCTGCAAAATAAGAAGTATATTACAAAACCATTAAGAGTGCACACAACAGAGGTACATAATCTGAACCCATAGATACAATGCTAAATACTAAGCATTTATTTCAGCGTATGATGTTATTGGCAGTCATTGCACCACAAACAATGTCATAGCAACGTTTTTCAGATACTACTGCTTGCTGTTGACAATAGGTTGGTTCTAAAGTATTTAGCCTCCTTTTTCAAGCATTTTTGATTGGCCTTTAAAATTACGAAAAGAAAAGACTTATTGCAATGTGGATTGATCTCAGCTGATAAGGTTAGTACAGCAGACAACTGGCCATCTTTTACAAATTAAAGAAAATGTAATAAACTTTACAGGGCAGGTACATACAGAATGTTGCACACGAATGTATTTTGAATAGTTAGACACCCATACAGTTTATTTAAACTTTGCTATATTAAAACTCGATGTCCTAAGGATACAAAGGACCTAGTGTCTGTTCAAGTTGTTCAATATTTAGCCCAGTCTTACTTATTTAGCCCAGTCTTACTTATTTGTTTCGCTATTTATCACTTAGATGTGGTAATAATTCTTTTATCTAATATGAACATTAGGGTTTCATAAAAATATTCAAATGAATGAGTTTTATGAGTTGTAAGGAACTTGAGCTAAATGTGGTCAAGTAGACAGGCAGTAAGTAGACAGGCAGTATGTAAGACAGCAGCCCCCTGCTCAGGTACTCACAGTCCGGACAACATCCGTTGAAAGGCATCCTGCAGATGCCGCAGTTTTCATCGTTAGCAACCCAGGACCAGGAGGCCACTCCGTTCCACTGCCTTATCTTCACCTTCATTCTCTCCGAGCTGCTGTTCAAACCCGAGTCAAACACTGCGGTTCGCAGTCCAGCTTCTCAATAAATTACATGTCAAACATAAAACAATTGGACTCTGGAAGTAGTATAGATTAACTCTTCGTTAATCAGCTACATTAAATTGAAAGACTTCTTCTTCTTCTTCTTCTTCTTCTACTTCTTCTTCTTGAGCTTTTTCTTTTTTTGTTTTGGCGGTTGGCTGGCAAACAACTTTTAGGTGCATTACCGCCACCTTCTGAATTGGAGTAGGAATCATAATCTGTTTCTTACCACCGCATTCTTATCTATCTTATTTTATTTTATTTTATATTTTCATTTGTATATATACTTTAAATATGGGCCATTAGCTGGTTCCCAGGATGCCAGGAGCCAAACCCTACAAATTAAAAATAAGAAGTCGTTCATCCTCCTACCAGAAGGGGCAATATTTTGGAGGAAGTAGGTAGAAACCAAACGGCCTTTTTCCAGCATAACTTCGGTTTCATTCGTTTATTACATGATATTGCAGAGTTAAGCGCATTAATTAATTGCTTAATCGTGTTTAGGCGTTTTATTTTAACTTTAAAGGAATACAACTACTTCAAGAAAGTGGAGTCATCCCACGTAAACGGTAAGTTAACGGGATATTATTAAGTAGATGCATAAACAAAACTCACCTCATTTTAAATTGATTAAACTAAATGCATTGCTTTCGTCTTAAATCATCAGTCTGTTACTTACAGTTTATGCTACATTTGTAAAGTTTGGATCTTCAGACTATATCGCATTTGACCTCTGAACGGTTAGCTTCATTTTAGCTGAGGAGCACCGCTGAAGTTAGCACCCAGTTCAGCACAGCCCCGTCGGCTAGAGAAACTGATCCTCGTAAGGAATTTGTACCATTTAATTGACAATGGTGGTGAACGGACTTAGAAGTTATTCTACACTTCTTGCATATTTTACCGTAAAGTTCGAGATATGACAACCGGTTATTCTGTTTATGAACTGACAGAATTGGTCAACTTCAATAAATTTTATCTTACATTTCAACGAGGTGCAATGTGTAACTGGAGCCCTTTATAAGGATAATTTGTTAGATGAGACTAATGTGGAGCTTGTAGCAACACACTCACCATGTGGGCAGCACAACGATGAATGGGCTGTGGACATTCACCATATGACCACTGTTAGTAACTGTGGAAGGTCTGTCATGCTGTGGGCCTTTTTGATTTTTCTTCTTTTGCTAGTGCAAGGTATCAAGAGCAGGATATGAGTGAAAATCTGTTGTACTTTGCCAAAAGGGCCTCCATTTGGCCTTTCAAAAGAATAATGGTCTAACATAGATGGAAATGGTTCATGAGACACAAAATAACCTTTCTTTTGTTTCCCCTTTCTTTTTAGCCTTAAATGTGAAAGGATGTATTCACAAGGATCTGACTACAGCTACAGGCGGCAGGATGGTGACAGAAATTCAAGACAGAAGTGGGATGATTATGATGACAGACGGGAAGACAGGCACAACTTCTGCAGTAATACTCCTCGGGCCTCTTATTATAAATACAGCAACGAAGGACACGGTAGCACAACCAGGTCAAGCAAAAGTCAAGATTACAGCTCGTCTCCTAAAACACTCTGTAGCTCAGATTCAGTAAGCAGAGAGTGGAGTAGAAAGAGCCCGGTGAGGAGGCGTTTGTCCCCACCTGGTTGGGATGTGCCTGAAGTGAAAAGGCGAAGGCAAACAGAAGAAGGTGATGTGGATTATAGATATAAACGGGACTCCCCAGAGAAAGCTCACAGGCTGTCACCAGCAAGTTTTTCACGTAACCAGCAGTTAGGATATTCGTCGTCACATGAAGATCATGCCAGATACAGGAAAATGTCGCCATATTCCAGATACAGGAGTCAACGTGAAGAGTTGCCTCACAAATACCAGTATGAGGATTTCTGTGACAGAGATTTATCTGATCGTTTCGAAGGAAGTGCTTATCAGAATAGACCTGGGTATTCGCTAGAGAGGACCCTCTCACCAGATGACACTACAAAGGTCAGTTGTGAGTTTTAATGCTTTTGACAGACATTACATTTAAAATTACGTTTATTTGATGAATAAAAATGTTCAAATATGTAATAGATTCAAGCCAAGAGGAGAGAGAGAATACCCACCCCCTCGACATCCGGGTATTATGATGAATATTATGAAAGCAGAACCACGGTGCCTCTAAATGGATCCAGTGGACAGGTACGTTGTCTTCTTAGGTGTTTTTTTTTTTTTTTTTCACTTTAGCTCTTTGACCACAACCAGAAGACCTGAGTGATCTGGAAGATTGATATGACAGCAGCTGTATAATGTATTTTGGTGCCAAGCCATTCAGTGATTTCTAAACTAACAACAGTATTTTAAAGTGTATTCTCTGGCCTGCGGGGATCCAGTGTAGGGACTTTAGGACCGGTTTGATGTGCTCTATCTTCTTGGTTTTAGTGAAAATGTGAGCAGCGGCGTTCTGGATCAGCTGCAACTGTCTTAATTATTTTTTTTAAGCAGACCTGTAAGGACACTGTTGCAGTATTCAATGTGACTAAAGATAAATGCATGGTTGAGTTTCTCGAGACGTTTTGTAGAGACTTTAGTTATTTAATCCCAGAAATGTTCTATCAGAAGACATGATTTTATTCTGATAGAAGGGTGACTTTGAAATTGTCTTCATGTGATAATTGTCTTTAAATTTATCTGTTATGTCTCTACCAGATACCTAATCAAATCTATGCTTTCTTGTGAGTTAAATTGGAGAAACTCAAGCAGGCTGGAAGGCCAGTTTCTGGGGTTATTAATGTGTCCTTTTTGTAGGACTTGTGATTCCTGATATGCAATGTAAAGCAGCAGCAATGTAAAGCAGCAGCAGCATTTACGTTTTTCTAACTAAAATGTAAAGTTCCTATTTTTTTCCCTTGCGTGACATCTTTAAACACGGAAACATTGCTGCAGTCTTATTCATTTCTCTGTGATCAGAAAACGTCAGCAGAATATCTGCCTCATCCTTGAAATAATGTTTTGAATTCTAAAGTTGTGACTTCTATGTTTCCCATCAGTCTTTTAAAAGCGACGCCCCTCCACAGAGAGCCGCACTCCCTGACGACAAGTCGTCCAAAGGCTTCCAACGCTTTCTTGAGGTGCTCAACAAGGGCGTGAATGTTGACGTTCTCACTCAGATAGTAAGTCAGAGCCCTACACCACAGTGTGATGGGCCCATTATTCCGAGGTCTTTTGTGAAAGTTGCAGATCAACAGTGGTCTCCCAGTTGCACTGAGAGGCAACAGAAATCATACAAAGACAACAGCTACTGGAACGAAAGCAAGGGCTCCCTCAGATCGACATCTCCGCTTCATCATCGGTCCGCTAGTCCAGACAGGAATGTCGTGTCTGTTGGCAGCAAATCCCCTTCGGTGGAAAAGACGACTATGACACCTGAAGATGAGCAAAAGCGCAAGCAAATGCAAGACGTTTTGCAGGCTATCGGCGTGGATTTGGGATTGGAGGAGCTCGGTCAAATGTCCCATCGAATCCAGGAGCGTCTTTATGGTAAGAGGGATAACGAGCGTGGCCGCAGATTAAGTAGAGAAAGAGGTGTTGGACAGACGTTCACCGAGGGACGCAGAAGTAGATCGTCGTCAAGCAGCTCTAGTTTTAGCCAACCACGTCAAAGTTTTTATACAAGGAGAGACTCCTTAAGCAATCCAAGGGACGAAGCAGACCTGCAGCGATCTGAACGCAGTCCGGAGTTAACAAGGAGGATTTTTGAGGATGGTCAGAGCAGTGAGAAGAGTAAAATAAGCACAGTGAAGAGCATCCCTGTACTGAATGTTTCTTCTCCGGCACTGATGTCTCCAATGTCTCTAATTCCTCCAAGGCTACCGTATACTCCCATCAACCATCCACTACCGTCATACCCGACTGTTCCTCCACCTCCGCTTCCTTTCCTGCCTCCTGCCAGACCAGGAAGTTTCCTTCCCCATGTGCCTCCCATGCTCCCCCATCCTCCCTTTCCACCTCCAAATGTCTTTCCTCCGCTGGACCCTCAGGGGAGACCGTCATTCTCACCGAACCTGGAGCTTTGCAATCCAACAAACATAGATGCTCAACCGGCCATGAAAACAAAGCAAATATCAAGAACACAAGGAAGGCCCCGCTTCCTGCAGGTTATTAAGTAAGTGTGATATGTCATCGTTTATGTGCTTTTTTTATTATTATTATTTGGAAAACACTGAAATAGACATAGTTTGTAGCTTTTTCTTATTTGTTTTGTAAAATGCACAAAACAAACAATGTAACCTGGTTGGAGGTAATTTGTAAAAAAAAAAAAAAAAACTGTTCAGTTAATGGTCATAAAGCAAAGTAAATAGATTTTGCTTGAAGTCATCGTTTCCACCTAAGAATGACACATTATTGCATTTGATGAAAGAGAATAAACACTGGACATCTATAATAACTGAACCAGCAGTTCAGTTTAGTGTGTAAAGATTGACATCTGTTTGGTATCCAAAGTTAATAAATTCTGAATTCTGCCATGAGTCCAGCTCTGGCTTAGAAAAATTTTCTTTTGCATGCATATATTTCTTTTTGTTTTTTTTTTTGTTTTTTTTTTTGACTGATTTTGCTAACATAAAGAAAGACTATTGAATTGTCTTGTCAGGTTTACCTCATTATTTGTGAGCTTGTAGTTGCCACTTGCTTAATAATATGAAGTGTACAACATTAAAAAGTTTTTCAAAGGAAACTTTGAATCATTTGTTCTTTTATCACTGATTTTTTTTAATGCAGTGAAAGTAGGTGTTCTTTTAATAACAATACGGTCTTGCAATTATTAGTCCATATTGCTATTTTTACCATTGTCAAGATTAAAAAAATTCTGCAGTTTCCACATACATTTCTTATTCAAATGTGGTTGAAAGCAGAAGTAGTGACTGGCGACAAGCAAAAGCTGTCTTGTCTAATCACATATAAAAGCTAAATTGCTAAAGAAATTGATATTGGTTCTGGTAGAAAGGTGTCAGTCTGGTTAGTGTATCGCAGTTTGTTGCATATGGAACTGTCTGACCCCAGAACATTTAGGGCGCCAACGCTGATCCTTGATCATGGCTGCAGAAATAATGGAAGCAAGAGCAATAGAAATATGCTGTATTATAATCAAACAAGCTGGCCTGATCTGATTAAATACTTTTTTTTTTTTACATCACATGGATAACCAGGTGGCGGCACTCTGCTTACCTCAGGGATAAGAGATGCACCATAGGAATTACACAACCATTTGAGGCACTGTGATACTTTGGGGCTGTTCCTTTGACGTATGCAACTTACCTTAGCATTTTGGCAATCAGTGTACACTTGACGTTGATAAATTGCCTTGATTTCTTTCAGCAGCTTAATTATCCCAAATGGCAAATTTGGTGCAGGATTGCAACAAGTTCAAGTTGTCCTATCCTATCCGTTTTTTTAAGGTCTTGTTTTATAATTTGCAGGATTTAAAGGATATGCTGATAACATCTTTGTGCTTAACCTCTACTCTATCATGTCATAATGTTGTGCCTGATCAGTGTGTACACTTGGTACAGTATTAACAATAACAGGAAACATTTTTTTTATTTATACATTCACTTTTCAAGTACACATACAATTTTTACCATTTTTTTGTACAATATGTTTTGTGAAATATGCATCCTGCTTTTCTGCTATTGGTATAGCTATGGTCATTTAAGTTTTTTGGGCCTCACCAGCTTTTAAAATTAGCTTAATGCAACCTCAGATAAACCATAATGTATTATGCATAGGTCTATGATTATTATTGAGATGCTTATTCCACATGTAAAAGCAGTTTCTGGATAAAAAAAAAGTTCCTCACTTGAAAATCTTGTTAAATCACCTCTAGTTCTGATTGCTTGAAGTAAATGTCTCCTGTATTGTATTTTATTGTCATTTCATTCTGATTGACATTTTGTCTTTAAAAACAGACACAGATTGTAATGTCATGAATCAATCAATCTCAGGTACATCTGTGTCTGTTTACTGTGTAATAGTTTAGGTAAATTGTGTCCTGCTTTCACTTAAAAACATTTTTAAGTTATGACAGGTTTATGGGTTGTTTAACAGATTTTGTATTTATGTAATTTTAACAACTGGAAGGGTTTAGTAGATTTTTTTTCCTGATACTAAAATGACCAATGTATTTAGTTAGCTCATTTAATAGTTTCAGACAACGAATATTTTTTTTTCTGTAGGTATCTCTTCAACGTGTTTTTGCAGTGGTGGTCCTCCAACCACACAGGTGGCGCTATTGAGCAATTCTTATAATTTTTAACGCCTTAAAGATACTGTCCTTTTGCAGTATCTTTATGGCAGATTTATTTTGACCAAATCTTTTTCCACCAAAGAAGGTTAATTTCGTCTACGTATTGTCACATCAAGCTATTGTGGAGCTCACTTTATTTATGTTTTTGATAAAAACAGCTATTCGGTTGTGTCGCAGATGACGGTTTTCCAACAGAAGGTAAACCTGTTAGCTTCTATGCTATCCTCTCTGTAAACACTTTTTAATCATTTCCGATTTTCCGTTGCCTGTATTTGAACTAGAATCTAGTGATGTTATACTTTTATATCTGCTTAAGTCAAACACCGTTCCACCAAGCTAGGCTTTTAATCGCTAATTCTCGAGTGTTTTGGTGTCACTAGCTAAAGTGAATTATTCTGTTTTGAGCGTTTACCTGTGGGGTCGTGATATCAGTATGCTGTTTAACGTGTGTATGTATATTTTATGTCCATAGAGCCTCTATAAACTGTGAAAGGCAGTACGATGGATCCACATCACAATGCATGGAGATTTCCTACTCAAAGGCTGGTGCCAGATCAACAGAGGCTTGGCAATTTCAACAGGATAGAGAGAGTCCCAGGGATTACCGATCACTGGCAAACAGGCCCTATGTACACTGCTGTCCAGCCTCACAGCGGTGGTGTAGCCTGGAAGGAACCCAGCTCCCCATCCCAGAACTCCCCAGACCCAGACGGAAACCCATTCAACTCAGAGGATGAGGAAGATCCTGAGTTGGCGAGAAAGAAGCGAGAGCTTCAGGAGTTACATGAACAGATTATGCATAAGAAAACCAACATCGCCATCAAAGCAATTGAGATGATTGTGAAGAATCCAGATTCTCCGGATGACCAGGAGTTTGATACTTACAACCCTGAATCGCTTCGAGACAGGGTGACAGAGATATTGCAGCAACGCTCATTCAGCTTTTTCTCCAAGGTAATGTCCATAAAGTTTTATGTGCAGATCTGAGTGGACTTTGATAAAAGTTACATACATAATTCATACTCATTTTGGTATTAATGTGCTAACCCTAACCCCTCTTTCCAGGTTTTAAGTAATATATAAGCTATGATTGTAATGATTTTTAAAGATTAAAAATTAGATAGGGAACTTTTAGTTTATAGTTGGCATCATTCTCTAATCCTAACCCAATCAAAATTAAAGTACGAGTTTAAATACATTTTACTGAATCATGGAATAAATTGCTTTGAAAAACTTAGACTGTGTGTAATTTTAAAAGGCTAAGTTTTCATGATTGATTGGAGTCCAAAAACGTTTTTTTTATTACTATAAAGACCATATTGTTTAGATGCCACTTGCCTAAGAAGTATTTATAAAAATATCAGAAGGTGGATGTATGTATATCTTTTGATCTGGTTTGGATGAGAGATTATCTGTAATAAATTCAAGCAGTGATTATTACATCTTCTAATTGTATCTTTTGATCGCCAGGTTAAGTTATGTAAACTAAAAGCAAAAGCCGCCGTTTTGAGAAAAAATGAAGTGAAGCAGCAGCACCATCCACTGAAGCTTAGAGTGAAGGCATTAAAGGCACGCAGACTCAGGAACCCCGGCGTTTTACCGCCCAACAGAGAGAAGGTTTGTATTAAACGTTTTATAAATACAACAGAAAGAAATCCCATCCAGATTACAAAACATGCATTTAAAATTATCTAAAACCTTCTAGAAATGTAGAATATGTATAGACAAGGATAATGGATTTGAAATCATAATATAACTCTTATCCTTAACAATAAAATTAGTCATCATACATATGTTTCTCTTATGATTCACTATTTGGGTAAATTATGCACAACCTGACAAAAAATTAATAGTTTATATACACAGTTGCATGTTTTAGATTTAGCTGTTTTAGGCGTTTTAAAAACAAACTGACAGACCAAAAAGGATTAAAAAATTTTTTTTTTCTTCTTAGAATTTTTCACATCTGCTTTTATTATCCAGCTGTGGTACCATAATATGAATTTATATGTGTAGTTCCCGTCTCCTCACAGAAACCTGTTCTGGAAGAATTGTTTAAAGAAGCTAATAAAATCACTGTTGGTGTTTCTCCCACTGTTAATGTGTTTGTAATATTGATGCATGCCTGATGTCTGACAGATCCTTGATGTTCCTCCACCTCTCACCACCCGGGCTGTTGCTTCGCCGGCCAAAGAGGAAAGCAACGCTGCTAAGGGCTTCAAACGCTTCCTCAGTGTGCTCAACAGAGGAGCCGATTTCAACCTGAAAAACATGGTATATCTGCCGTACGCACATAGATGTTAAAATGTAAAATCGACATCACATCAACAAAAAAAAAAAAAAAGTGAATAAAGAATGTCAAATGTATAACAAGGGCTATTACATGCATTGGGTAAACAAAATAAAAATATGCATCTGAATAGAAATGTTAATAACCCCCAATTGAGGACAGTGACGTGTAAATGTTTTAAAGTATGTAAAGCAAATTCCCAGTCTAGAGCTTAACCAGGAGTCTAGTTTTACTCTAAAGCTTGAAAACCCATAAATGCTGCAACAACAGCAAAGCATGGTGATGGTAGCCTCATGCTGTGGGGATGTTTCAATGTTATTGGTAGTACTGGTATTGGCTTTGAATTCATATAACTGTGTTTAAAGTGCAAAAGGATTCCCGAAACAAATGGAATGAATGAAGCACATGAAATGTAACTTCCCTGTCCGCCCAACAACCTCAACTCGACTGATGTGTTATTTTGACTGCTCTTAAAAGATACGTCCGAGCCAAAAAGGCAAACATAATTTCTTGTTTTCTCTATGTTGATGAGTGTGTGATGTTTCTCAGCTTTCAGATGACCCTCTGCCTCCTCATGACCACATCATTACTTCGCCTGAAAAGCAGCAGCAGGAGGAGAGCACCACAAACAAGGGATACGAGCACTTACTCACTGCTCTCAAGACAGTAGCAGCAGCAGTCCCTAACATGAAAAAAACGGTACATCGTGTTGGTTTTCACTTGCAGAGCTGTGAAAAAATGTTTGCCCCTTAAAGATTTCTTCTATTGTTGCGTTTTCATTCCACTGGACTGTTTATGTGTTTAATATGGTTTATCATCTAGTGTTAAAATACGTTTGATCTGAAACAATTAAGCATGACAAAGATGCAAAACCTGAAGAAATCTATAATGGCTATGTTTAACAGCACCATATATGACAATTTTATTAAAAGGACAAGAATTGTTCATACAGAATAATGTCGTTTTTCATCAAGTTTTATTGATAAACATATTTGAACACGATTCCAGATTACGTTAAAATACTGTCACACTGGGAGAGTTGGAGCACCTCAACTCTCTGAAAAGACAAAAGAGAGAGAGAGAGAAAAACTTAAAGAACAGTCTATTCTATTCGTTGGCTTACTTATTGCCAGATTAACTACTGTTTTATTAATTTTTATGAATGTGGGATGATTCACAGGGTCCCGACGTCCCTCTGCTGCCTCCTGGCCGCAGCATCACTTCCCCTGAAAGGCAGGAGAGCAACACAAGCAAGGGATATGAGCGCTTACTCAGTGTTCTCAACAAAGGAGCTGCTCCCACCTTGAACACCACGGTACATCCTGTAGAGTTTTTCTTCTATGTATAAACTAGCATTCGTAGAGTGTTTGATTGTGTACATTTTTAATATTATTATTATAACTTGGATCTAATGAAAACCAAAAATTCAGATACTAGATGCTTGGTGGATATGTTTAATCTTGAGTTGTAATTGTATGTGTGCAAATAGCTTGTGTCATAAATGTATTAAAAACAGCTCAGCACTTTCAGTAGATGTACGTTTCTGGAAGCAGTGGGGTCTGATAGTTGTCACTTAGTTGGACTCTGCTCTGAATTCCCTCTCTGTACTCATCAGAGCTGCGTAAAGATAAACCAACATGGTTAGCTCAGGATAATATGGTATGTCCATCTTCAATTTAAGTTTTTATCAAATATTTCAAGTTTCGTAAGGAAATTAGTTTGTGGAAGATCTGATCGTCAATTATGTTATTATCACAATACCAGCAGAAAATATAGTAATAAAACTTTTAAGTCCACATCACACACCCGTACTCTGTATATTCCCAGATTAAATTTATATTTAATCTATTGTGTGTCTTAATTTTTTTTTTTTTCAGATCCCTGACGTTTCACTAAATCCTCCCAGCCATAGCGACCCTCGTAGAACAAAGGAGAGCAGTACCAACAAGAGTCCCGAGGGCGAGAGCAGAGCCAGTCGGGGTTCTGAGCATACCGGGCAACATTCTGAGAGTAAGAGCAGCGCAAGCAGAAAATCTGAGAGCAAGAGCAAAGCCGACAGACGTTCAGACCACGAGAAAAGTGAAAACAAACATTCTGATCTCGAGACAAGTGTCGACAAGCGTTCTGACCGCAAGACCAGTCCAAAAAGAGGCGATGAGGGCAAAACTGGTGTCAGCAGAGCTTTTGAGCACAAGAAAAGTGTTGACAGAGGCTCTGACCTCAAGAGTACCATCAGCCGACGATCTGAAGTCAAGAGAAGAAGTTCTGATTGTACAGACGGAGCTGATAGAGGTTCTGAGGACGCGAACAACCTTAACAGACCTTCTGAACGCAAGAGCAGTGTCCACAGAGTTTGTGAGCTCGAGAGCAGTGTGAACCAAGGTTCTGGGATTGAAAAGATTCTCGACAGAAGTTCTGAAACCAAGAGGAGCGTCAGCAAGGGCAGCGTTGATCGACTCCTTGAAGGCGAGGGCAGCGTGAAAGGAAATTTTGAGTCTGATAGTGGTGCAAACAGAAGTTCAAGGCACACGAACAGTGGCGACAGAGCTTCTGAGCCGGAGAGCGGTGTCAGTAAAACTCTTAAAAGTGAGAGCGAGAAGAACAGAGGTCTCAAGAGCAAGAGCAGTTATAACAAGGGTTTTGAGCGCTTTGTGAGTCTGCTCAACAGTGGAGTGGACATCACCAAGCTCAGTAAGATGATCAAAGATGAGGTAGATGATCTTCCAAAAACCTCTCCCGCTTCTTTGAAAACGGCCCCCAAGAGTGAAAACCAGAAGTCCGACACTGGACTCTCGCTGCCAGGCTGCAGTGGGATCAGCAGCGTGAATTCAAAAACTGTCAAAAAAGAGATGTCCTCGCCTGAAGACGTTGAGGTAAAGACAGTTAAAAAAAGGAGCAGTTTGTACTCCGGTAGTCAACCAGAGCTTGCCCTTGAAGTGAAAAAGAAGAAGGAAGAGGAAAAGGAAACCTTGGGAATAGATGAGAAGCAGAAACAAGTGCAGAGCATTCTTAAAACACTGGGTTTGAATCTGGACGTGGAGGAATTGACCAAACTAACAGATCGCACTCAGGAGAGGCTGTATGGAAGGAGGAATGAAGGTAGGGAGATGAGCGAAAACAGGATGGAACAGGAAAGTCAGCGTTCGCTCTCCCATAAAAAACACAGTAGGTCCCGCTCCTCAACCTCCTCCTCTTCGTCGTCCTCTTCCTACTCTTCCTCTTCCTCCTCAACTTCCTCTAGATATGCCTCTAGAAGCCGTAGTCGGAGCCCTCGGGGCCGCCGGCGTCGGCGCTCTCGCAGCAGAGACACACGTAGACGTTCTCGTGACAGAGGCAGAGACGGAGGGAAGCGGCACAGCAGGACTGAGGCCAGTAAAGACGCCCAGGGGCCCAGTTACAGAAACCAGCAACATCCTTTTCCTTCTCCTTACGGTGCTCCTTCCGCATATACCGATTACAGTTTGTACCAATATGCCCAGTATATGAACTACTACAATGCCTACAACAGTGCTATGAACTCCAATTGGGTATTTGATCCAAATCAGAGTCATGTGCCACCATCCCGTTCACAGTGGCACTCGGTATTAGGAGATATGAGGCATTCCAACCAACCTGGACAGATCTCAGTTAATGACTTCATGCTGTTCATGAATCCAGACTTGTCTGGGAGTGAAGGTCAGAGCAACGAACCCTCTGGTTCTCGTTGCCTCACGGTCATCAATACTACACCATCTTCTGCAAGCAGCGTGACGGGAAATCAATGGATAATGAATCATGAGCGGAATCTGTTGGAGTTGAAAAGAAAGAATCATAAAAGAAAAAAAAAAAAACAATCTGCAAGTTCAACTCAAGATTTGCCACCGAAGAGAACTGTAGAAAAGTCTATTGAGAAAAAACCTGCAGAGACATTGACTGCAGAGAAAAAAGCCTCAGAAACGGTTTCTACGGCGAACAAAACCCCACAGACGGTCGCTATGAAAGAAAAGGTTGCGGAGACGGTTATGAAGAAAAATGTTGCAGAAACGGTTGCTATGGATAACATAGTTGCAGGAAAGAAAACCATCAACTCTAAGACCTTAAACCCCACACCTTCACAGGGTAAGACTCTTGATAAGATAACCAAGGTAACAGAAGAGAAGAAACGTCACCTTACAGAGGAGAAAATAAAGGCTAACCTGAGGGAAAAGGTAAACTTACTTTTTTTCGTTTTATTATTTAATTTTTTTTTTTACCTTTTTCAATTGCGCTGACAGATTTCCATTACTCTTCTTCAGAAGTATTCCAAACTATCCATCAGATAATTATACCTTAGATCAGTGGTTCCCAGCCCTAGTCTTGTATGTTTAAGATGTCTGTCTGGTCCAGCACACTTGATTGGACAGATTGATTTACCTTCTCAGCCTGCTATCATGATCTACAGCAGCGTTTTAATGACACATTCGATTAAATCGTGTGACACCAGAGAAACATCTACAGCGTAAGTTCTCATATCAAGGGTCCCAACTTTGTCCCAAAGTATTCCAGATCTGGACAAATACTGAAATACAGAGTGTGAATTTTTTTCTTCTATATTTTCTCTCATGTTATTTAAAGGGTATAAAATCGAAATTTCTAAAGGATGAAGGTTCCTTCCTCGATTTTGTTATTTTACATCCTTTTACATTTTATGAATAACCAGAGGAAAGCACATAAAAGTTGTTACAAGTGATAAAATCATATAATAGAGCTGCTCTTCACATTCATATTGCTGCTGTAATAACAGCACAAATGTGGATAACAGAAAAGGAGCATGGAGGACTTCAGTGTTCTTCTTTCTTTATGTCATGTGTGTCCAATGAGGTCAATGATCGTCAATCGCGTGGCTTTGTTTACAAACTATTGTCTGCTTGCAAAAAGCGCAGTGTGTGAAAACAAACTGCACCAAATGTAAAAGATTTAGTCCGCTTTTGGTCTGAACCAAACAAGCGGACCAAAACACCACAAGTGTTTGAAAATTTAAAGTAGAGCTGATTTAACTTGATGTTTTTTTTTTTGTTTGTTTTTTTTTTAACTATTCTTTTTTATTATTTGCTTTATTTTTGTATTTAATGTCCAGTTACTGCTGTGGAACCACTGATGTGAAGTATTTGCCCCGGTTTCAACAAAGCTCCACGTTTAGTATGATTGTGATTAATGTGATTAATTATTTCAATTGTATCAGGTCATGTGCAAGTTTTAAGATCCATTTAGTTATCAATAAAATTCACAGCAGATTATTTACTGGAAGAAGTATGAATTATATAAATATATCTTTACCAGACAGTACAAATATATCTGCAAAATCTTTTTGTAGCTTCTGGAGTTTAACCGGAAAGCGAAGCTGCTGACACAACCCAGCTCCAACATCAAGCCATCAGCAGACTCCCTGGACTCTGAGCTCCTTTAATGCAAGTAAATTACATGTCCAGCTCTTTTGTGTCCTTGTATTTTCTTTCATGGCTTTACTGGGTCAAAGTTAATGCCGCTTCATCTCTATATTTAGGTTTATAGTAGATTGTGTTGTTCAAGGTGACGTGTGTGTGAAATTCTACAAAATATCAAAGTACTTATTTTATATTATTAATTTGAGTATAAAAATCTAATTTGCTTAGAAGTAACGTGTTACGTAACGTGAAGCTATGTGTTCATGCTCTGCGTGCTTTCCTCTTAACCTTTTCCATGAACAGTGGAAAGTTAGTCAGACCTCTCATAGCCAAATAGTAATTAACTTGAAATTCAGCAGTTTAAAGCTATTCCTTTAATTGGAGGTTAATGTGTTGCAGAGACAACTTATTTCATTTTTGGCTTAGGATTCTGAAATATCAATCCTCCCGTTTCTTTTAAACTGTTGCCATAATTTTGACAAAACCTGATATTTCCTGACTTTAACAAAACTAATGTTTTATTTATTTTTTTATCTCATGCATAAAAAAACAACGGGAGTTTTAACAGATCAAATTTGATTCATGAATTACGACGATTTTAACTGGCTAAAATTTTAATGCAGTTAATCTCTGTTTTTGTCTATATGGTTTTATATTAAAATGCAATTAAATACATTTTACATGTAACTCAATTAAGAATGTTAAACAAGTCCCACCACTAGGAAAACACTGAGAATTGCCATGCTTAAACTCATCATTTAACTTTTGAACAAGCCTCCCATTCTAGGCAAACTTTGACAAGGGGATCTGTGTGTATATGCAGTATAATGCAACTCTTAATTGTTTGTTTTCTTTGCTTTCAGGGATCTGTAGAAACTCTCACATCCCCTGTGGATCATTGACCTTCATTTCAGTTTTACATAAACCTTTTGCTACTCCCTGTTCGAGCTGAATCCTCCTCTAAAAGACACAAGTAAATGAAAACTTCCTCGAAGAATTTACTTTCTTAAGTTCTTCCTAGTTTATATCAAGGTTTTTACTTTTGTCGCCACTAATTATGTTACGTTCTAACATTTAATTGCTGGTTCCGTTATAGTTAACCTTATTTTGTTGCCTGAAGTCTTTTAGTTTGTCTGGTTTTCCCTAGTAAAATGTTTAAATACTGTTTAAATGATTGTGGATGTTTGATTTATTTAGTTATACTGTCATTTTGAGGTGCTACTTCTAAAAGTCTTCACTACTTTAGAGTAAAACTCCAAGGGCAAAGATGGTCTGTGGAGCTTGCCTGTACAACCAGACAATAAGCTGAATGTTTTAAAAAGGAGAAACGTTATATAACTTCAAAAAATTAGCAATGAACAGAAAAACGTATTAAATATGTGGGAAATGAGAAGCTTGTCTCTTTAAACTCAATAATTGCTGACTAATTGTAGAATATGATTTTTTTTAGTTTCCAATTCTTTTTCTGTTTTTTTGTTTTGTTTTGTTTTTTTACTAATGGACATGTGAATCAAGTTAAACCCAGAGACTTGGATCTGTAACTACAATAACATTGCCTCAGCAAATATTCACTTAAGGGTACCAAATACATGTGCAAGCCACACATTTCAGATTTCTGTTCCTATAAAAGTAAAATTCTAAACTACTTTTTATTGGTGTTCAGTGTAACACATTGAAGTTTGTATTTTCACAAAGCATTATTTTTATGATTTTAACAGCAGAAGGATGTAAGTTTATATTTAGCATTGTGCTCCTCCAGTGTAAATTAAAATTTGCAAAAGATGTGGAGGGTGTTAACTTCTTTGAGTGCATACTGGATTGTAGGCAGTATCACATATGAGAGAGAGTAAAATGTCAAGCGATCAGGATATAGGTTTGTGTTAAAAATATTTCAGTTTCCATTAGAAAAACAGCAGGAAATTCAATTTTCTGGTTGAGACTTAAAACAGGAAAACGTCCTGGTGGATCATATTGTTTCACTACCAGTGTTGTTTGTTTGGTTCACACAGTGAAAATAAATCAACTGTACTCAGAGTAATTGAAGAAGGGGGGAAAAAAACATGTCATTTTTTTTTAATTACTTTTACCCCTTTTATTTACCTCAAATAGATCAGACTGTTGTTACTGACGGCTCCAGGTAATAAATGGAAAGTATCATTTATTAAATGAAACTCTTGTTTGAATTTTTACATTTTTATTTTACGCACATATTTAACACTTATTTATGGGTTATAACATGAAAGCTCTTCACAGATCCATAAGAGTTCATGTTGAAACAAAGTCATCTCGCATGGCGCTCAAAACAATACTGACGTTTTGCTGAATAATTAGTTTTTAGGAAAACAAAGACAAGAAGGTTCAAATAAATTACTCAAGCAGTCATGGGCATATTAAACACTCTACACCATCAAATATGATGCGTCTCTGTGCTTTCCCGTGGCTCTTGTGGAATAGCAACATGTCCATGGTTTACAGTTCATCTTTCTCCTCTCCTGGGCAGTAGCAGGCCGCTCTCTGGCTGTTCATGTAGGGTCTGCAGCCCAGAGTCCACACTGTGTTGAACAAGGTGTCGGCTACTGTCTCGCACGCTGAGGATGAAACGAGCAATGAATGAGCGGAGATTGGCGCAGAAAACTGAAGACGTTGTCTCCCACAAGTTGCAGTGATTTATATGTAGAATAAATGCAGGAGATGTATGACCTCAGTAAAAGGGAAAAGGCAACCTTTTGCTCTTAGACCTGTGCAGTTTCTCACATTATGTTATTATTTTTTATATATATATATTTCTTGGAGGTTTAAAGTAAACTTTTACCTTTTACCTACTGGTAACTCTTCTAAACTGGATGTACTTTTAAACGATTCAGTACAGAACAGAATCTGATAGATGATTAATGGATGTTAGCTAAAATTAGGGTGATGGCAAAGAGGCCTTCCAACCTCAAACACATCAACAAAGATGAATCAAACATGAAGTCGGTCAGCCATGCTTGACTGTAATTGAAAAGGATCTAAAAAAAAAAATTTGTAACTTTTTTTAAAAATTAATTTTTTCCATGGATACTAAATTGTTTTTTCTTATAAGTCTTGCCGTTATCGCTCCTTGGCATGGGGTAAACTGCAAGTGCAAGTTTACTCCCAAGTTCCTTCTTCCCATAGTTTCTGCATTTAGTTCCAAGTTGGCTAAATAAAGGATGGCACATTTTAATAAGCTGTGCTGATTGTCAGCAAAGGTTGTTAAATAAATCAAAACGGCTTCGCTAGACAATAGAGAAAATGCAGACCGCTGACCTTCGACTTTGGACACGAAGCCGAGGCTCTTCTTGAGGTCCGAGCAGATGCTGTGGAGACACCAGCGAAACTTGGAGTCGCAGCGGTACTTGTTGGAGCCGCAGGTGTCGTAACACATGTCCAGCTGATTGCAGCACTTGGTCATCGCTGGGATTCCCACATCCATCTGGCACAAACACACAGGGGAGTATGATTTCATGCAGCTTCAAAAACCAGCGAGGGTTTATCGCAGCAACATAACCTCACACTGCAAATTAAAAAAAAATAAATACAGGGTTTTATTAATAGTAAATTCACGTCTTTGTGTCACTAAAGCACTAGGGAAAGTGTTTTTTTTCTGTCATGCCACTCACATCTGAAATATGTTTTCGCAAATTGACTTTCTCAAAGGAATTTACAAGAATTGCATTATAAACAAAATAAAAAAATACACATGGATGGGATAGTAATGGGAAAAACAAATGTGTTGATGTGGAACTTATTCAATCATTGGATTTTTCTCAAATCTTCAGTGAGATTATGCTTTTTTTGTACAATTTTATCAGGCTCCCACAGTTGTCTGTGGCAGGCCCAAGGCAGAAGCAAACTAAGCAACCACTTAGGGCCCCAAGGCCCTCAGTGGAGCCGTTTTATTCTATTTTATTTTTTTTAGTAATAATTTCTATGTCATTATAATATCGAAAACACAGAATTTCACTATTAAGTTATTTGGTTTTACAATAATATATATTTGATAATGTATGTAGAAATTATTATTTTATCAATAAAAAGAAAAAAATAAATAAATTGCTCTTGGGTGTCCCTGGTGGCCGTTAGCAAAACAATGTCTCAAAAAAGGACTTATCCTTCAGAGAGGGAGAAAAGAAAGAGGAAGAATAGAAAAAGCCAAGATAAAGGTTTGGTTTAATGTGCCTTGGTAATGTAACGTTTACAAAAAAGCTTTGTAAAGCTGCTGATAGAAAATTAGCTTGAACAGTGTCTTCCTACACTTACAAGAATGTCTTTGTAACATGATTAACAGAAGGCCCTATCTTCCTTTCTGCCCTCATGTGAAAGAATTAACTGTGTGAAAAGACAAAACTTGCTTTTCCCTGACCTTGAATTATGTTTTACAGCTGCTTGCTTATCTACCGGAATACTCCTTACTTGTGAAACTGCCTGTGTGCAGAAGTGGTTTCTGTTTCTCCCATCTTGCCCTTCCTCCCTTCCGTTCCCCTTTTTCCTGATAATAAAAAGACAAGTTCTGCAGCAGGATGGCAGAACGCATGGCAAACTGCTGGCAGAAATGCCAGGATAACTGTGCCTTCTCAATTCTTGCAAGAATTTGGTTGAAAACTAAGTAACGTTGTCTGTAGTTCTTTTATGTAGGTTGGGAAAATACCTATCACTCTATGCTGTAGTTGGGGATATGTTGTTTGCTGCTGAGCATAATCATTTTGTGGGTAAATATATATAAATTACATTTTTAGCTATTGGAGTTATGCTTAAGAGAAATTAATTTAATCACAGAATGTCATGAAATAATTTTTATTCAATTTATATATATATATATATATATATATATATATATATATATATATATATATATATATATATATATATATATATATATATATATATATACATACTTGATATTAGGTTTTATCCTCTGGGTCACATCCAAGTTCATTCCGTTATTATTTCATGTATGTAATCAGCTATCCTTACATACATATTTTACATGTAGAATTTATGAGAAAAGCATTACTGAATAAAATTGACTTTTTCTAACCCAGAAACCTGCTTTTTTCTACAAAACGTACCCCGTCTGGAACAGGAAGGCCAAAGAAGTATGAGCTGCATCCATCAGGCTCAGGCATGTTGTAACCTGGACGAGGAAGAGGCGCTTTACCTGCAACACGAAATAGAGAAAAAAATGATTTCGATGTAGGTCATGAAGCCAGCTGGACAATATAACTGTGAGATTAAAATAGATCCATGTTTGCACATAGAAACACAGAATCAAAATATTTGACACGACCCCCAGTGACCGGATGGCCCCTCTCCTATTACCCAGAGGCCACAGTCCGTTTCCTGGGCCTCACCCAGATAACAGAGCCAATATGGGAAAACATATTGGCTCCAACTATATGTTTAGTTGTAGAAAATCCTGCACATTTAAGAGAAGAGGGAGAACCATTTTAAAATAAAATAAATAAATAAGAGTCACTTAAAATAATGTTACTCTCATTCTAAAACAGGAAATGTCTAAATGTATGTTAATGTGCCGTCAAACATTTAAATCAGAACATAGTATGTAGAAAATGTAAAGTGGTAATTAAAATGTTTTGTTTGGACAAACATATTTTTGATAGAGGAAGTACTTAGAAGTAAAATGTAGCTGTCTTCAAGAGCTAAAATATCAGCTATGCCATATGGCAGTAAAGGCAATTTGAAAGGTTATCATATGATTGTGTGTCTTGCAGATTTTACGGATTTTTTACTTATAGTCTGAAACAAGGATGAATTTTACATTTTTGTTTATTGATTTATTTTTTTAGCTATAAATTTATTTGGAAAACAACATATAAGTACTGTTAGGTCTTACAGACGCTTGCTGACTCAAACAAAATCAATAAGATCATGTGTTACTTAACCCTAAATCAAAATATGCGATTCCATTAATCCAGGTCAGATTTACCATGTCTGCAGCGGTACTGGCACACTCCATCTTTTCCGCCCATGAACTCCAGCATGGAGTCAAAGTAGCCGCTGACCGCCTCAAAGCCTCCCCGCAGGGAGTTCAGCCCCCAGTCCTCGCTCTCGTCCCCTGCCTGGGTGCTGCCATCAGAGGGTGGACCCGGTGGAGGTGGTGAGGCTTCTGGGTTTCCAGCCTCCTGACCTGCAGCTCTGAGGGTCAACAGGCCCACCATGAGGGGCACGACGAGGGCCCAGCGTCTCATCCTGTCGCTCAGACGTGTTCAGTGCAAACAGGAGTCAGGTCCTCTCAGAGGAGACTCTGAAACTTTAGTGCGTGACCTGAACTTTGAGTCGGACGTGGATAGATGTCACGTCGAAAAGCGCATGCCTGCTGAGATTTGCATGGCCTGTCGCGGGAACGCGGATCGCAAAGCAATCTCTCTCTCTCTCTCTTTTTAGGTCATTTAGATAAGAAAGGTGTTAACATTTATAATATATTACAGGCAGAGTTTCGGTCAGATTTCAACCCGCTTTCTTCATCGAAATGTGGGTTTATTGAGTAATGCGCGTCCTCGCAACAAAGAATGGAAATATCGACAAGCGCGCACTTTTCGGCACAACACCTGTCTCGCATGTGGAAGAACAAAGTCCAACTGGTATCTCGGCTTTTCAGCAGGCCTAGCCTTTTATCAGTCCTGCTGATGATGAGTTTGTCTGCTGAGTGTATTAATTTAATTAATTACATTTATGGTAATTTTAGATTTAAGAAAAGTTCACATAAAGGAGCATGTCATGATCAATTTCTAGCATTCAGTTGTGTTTTAGGGTAGCATATATATTAATAAGTAAAGTAGAAAAACATTTAAACTTGATTTAAAACTGTTCCAACCTGATAAGAAATCGGATTGAGAGATTGCTTTTGTATTTTGCCTTTGACTGCTAAAATATCCGTCAATGAGGATTTTTTTAAAAGTTCAAAGTCAAAAAAGTAAAAAAAAAAAAAAAATTTACATTTTTTTTCATCTATTGAACAGGTAAAACAGACTGTCAATTTATATTTTCAAGTTTTTGTGCAACTAGTCAGCTCCATTATATGTTGAAAGGTACCATTTTTCACCTCCAAAAAATGTGGTGCCCAAGACTTTAAAATACTGCATCTCTCCTGATTTTTAATCTGAATATGTGGTCCATTAAAACCACAATTATTTAGACCCCAGGAAAATTTGCATCAAAGTAATGTTTTAATTTTACTAATATGTTTGTTATTATTAAACATTTTGAGAGGTCCAGCTCAATCCCAATTTCAATTTTATAAACTGTCTAAAGATTATGGTGATGGCAAAGAGGCCTGGTAACTTCTCAGTATTGCTGAGTTTAAATTTGTTTAAATTGGCCACTTAAGCAAATTTGTCAAGACTGATACTCCTGTTAAACAGAATAATTATCTTTATGTCTTTCTTGTTAAAACAAACTCTTTGGTTAACTTTATTGTTTGTTTAGAATTAATTCATGTTGCACATCAGCTTCCCCTGTCCTGTTTCAGATTCACACTTTATCTGTTCACATAAAGTGTGGCTGAATTAAATGTAAAACTTGGATTTAATTGGAATTTAGGACTGTGAGTTACATTTTGATTGAACCCAAAACCTGGAATACATTCTTCAGGGGATAAAAACTTTTAACAGTCTCTTTTTTGAGTCACACAATCTTAAGTGGATCAGTATTTTAAGCTGAATTGTCTTTATAGGACTCATTGCTCAGTTACTGGATGGTACATCTCTTTGCTCCAGAGGTCACAGTCCATTTCCAAGGCCTTTGCCCAGAGGTTAAATCAGTGAGTCCAACTCCTGTACAACCAAAGAAGAACTTATCATTTAAAACCTAGCTAAAGACACAGTTATGTGCAGTATTTCTTCAGAAAATATTGATTTTTTTTCCCAATGAATATTCTACTGTAACTTTGGCATTTTAGATCTGTTGTTTTAAAATGTGGTTTCCCCTGATTAACACTCCGGGCCAAAAGGCGGCGATAAAACACCAGTAAACTGAGTACCGATGTCTTTAAAAAGAAGAAAACATCCGCTTGAGGAAGGTACGCGACCAATTTCATTAGCTCTATGTTTGTTTATGACCATAAGTTAAGCGCATGGAAGTATCTGGAGAGGGCAGGTGATAAATGCTCATATTTCAACCCCAGTCAGACTAAGGTAGTGTTTCTGAGGGACATTTTACAGCGTTACGCTCCTGCTGGGGAAGTTTGTTCTGACACGTGAGGAAAAAAAATGGCTTTTGCTAACTTATTCTCTGGACTGTCTGCTATGACTGAAGATGCGGGGAGCCCAGGTGAATCTGACATCACATTCAGGTAAAACGGCTGATTGTCATGGAGTAAAATGGAATAAAGCAATGGTAGTGCGTTCTCTGCATCTGTGCGCATGCTCTGTGTTTCATAGCAACAGAACGGAGAATGGCTCGAGAGGGAGGAAAAGGAAAACGCAGTGGGAGATTCCCGGCTCGTACAAGAAGGTGAACTACTTAAAACATTTAAAGTTACTTGTCAGTTTACTAAGATCCGTTAAAGTCAACTTTAGATGTAGTTTGTCAACCATAAAAAGACAAGTGATACTGAGTGTTGCAGAAAACTAAATAAATAATTAGCTACTGTATCTGATCGAAGTTTTTGTGTATTTTTGTACATTTTTCCTAATCATTTACATGTTTTTAATCTAACAGCTTATTTAAACTTGTTTATTTTGTAATATGTACATCTGTAGCAAAACATTTGAGCGCAACTTTCATCACTTTGTATGTTTGTATGTTAAAACTCCTGATTGAAAGGAGAAAACCCATTTTCTTTAGAGATTGTCTCCAAAATGTAATACCTCTACAATAATTTAAAGCCGTGGGTTTATTTGTGTAAATGTGCCATAGTATGCTTCAGTCATTTGTAGACTTTTAGTCTCTTTTGCAAAAAATACCACAGTGTGCTTTCGACTGATGCAAACTAATATATCAGCACTGCACCAACTGTGAAGCATGGATATGGAAGAGCCTGTTTTTAACCACTATACCTGGTTATTGTGTCATCCCTGATCTCCCCCATTTACCAAATCACTTAGTAGTTAAATGTGAGGCCATTTGGCATTTTTTTATTGGATTCTGATATGATAAAACTCTAAATTAAACCAGGGTTTACTTTTATACCACAATGTTCAGACTGCATCAACATTATCAGACATTATTAACTCAGAATAAGTCAGTCCAGACATGCCTGAAGAAAGTTATGTGCAAATGTTATGAGGTGAGCAGGTTATGAACCTGTTATCAAGTTAATTAGCAAAATATGTTTCTAAATTTCCTTTGCATTTACTGTGTAATATTTTTATTTTTATTTTTATCCGTTTTTATAAAAGAGATTTCATCAGTTCCAGTCCAAAGACAACTTTACCTCCCGGAGCAAACCCTGCCAGGAGCAGGTCATAGAGAGTGAGCGCTCTTCTCCAGCCCAGAAATACAACCACAGCTTTAACTCCACTTATAACCTCAGGCAGAACGGCAGCGGTCAGAACTATCAAACTTATTCCGGCAAGAAAAAGAAAATGAATCGAGGGAAGAAGAAGAAGAAGAAGGGGAAGAATCAGCATCATGATGATAGAGGCCCAAGACCAATAAAGGAGGTGAACAAAGGTGGACAGTGATATGCTCAGAGAAAATATGAGAAATTTGGTTGGTCATCTCATCTTTGATCTCATTTAGGAGAGACCAAAATTCATGACCCAGGAGTTTAAGGACCAGAACGCCCTGTTGGTGGACGGGCGTTTAGTGTGTCGACATTTTCTCTCCGGACGATGCATTAAGGTCTGCTCCGTAAAAACCTAACAAGTTACAGGATCAAAAAAATACCTGATTCTCACGCTTTACTTGTCTTTATTTTGTTTACTTTTGTTTTTTTTTGTTTATTCCTTTTTGTTTTGCAGGCAGATCAATGCCAGCTGGAGCATTTTCAAGGTTACAACGACATCATAAAAGAAGGCTGCAAATATTACATCAGAGGATTCTGCATCAACGGGCAGAGCTGCCCTTACATGCATGATATCCTTTTACCTTTTTCTTGTTTGATCGCACAGATCACTGTCAGAAATGGCAGGACGGTTTCCTTGTTTTCCTTTACTTGGCAGCACAGTCGTTTCCGTGCAAGTTTTTCCACAAGAAAGGAAACTGTTTGCAAGAAGGAAACTGCAGATTCTCCCATGAGCCGCTCAACGACGTCACTGAAAAACTGTTGGAGGAGGTTGGTGCTGTTGCTGTTTAGGGAATCCAGAGCATTAAAGTGCATTTCTTTGTGCTGTAACATCTAAGTGAGGTTAATGTCTTCCCTGTGCAGGCCATGGAACAAGAAAGAGCCTTTTACCAACTTACAAAGACAAATAAAGAGGAGTCGTCAGAACAGCAGGCGGACGCACAGGAGACCAAACCTGCTGAAGAAAACAAGAACCCAGATTTGATCTCACAACCTCTCAGGTGTTAAAACACGAGATTTAAAAGTCATGACATGAACACCAGGAAATAGTAAATGAATACTGAGTTGATTAAAATTTCAGAAATGGTTTCAGAAATCAGAAAATGTAAAAGGAGACGACAAACACTTGGAAGAAGGTGGTCTGGTCAGATCAGATGAATGCAAAAATGCTCTGTGTGATGCAACACTTAATATTTCGCACCATATGGTCAAACACAGAGGTGGCAGGATAATGCTAAGTGAATACTTTATACGTTTGCAAAAAAAATAAAATAAAAAGAAACCATTTGCTATTTTCTTATTTCACAGCTGTGTGCCACTTTCTGCCACTGACTGGTGGTGTATAAATTAAAATAAGTTAAAGTTTGTGGCTTTTAGACGGCTTTTCATGGAACCGCACAGTGAGGGTTTTCATTCAGGTTGAACTTGTATCCGTTTTCATTTTCCAGGCCAAGCTTTTACAACAGCACGGACGCTGAGAAGGAATCCCTCGAGCAACCTGATGTAACAGAACAGTGTGCGTCAGACGCTGACCAGCCTCCCAGCTCTTCACCAAACACTCAGAGCCAACAGGAGCCAGTCTGCTACTCGGTGGAAGCCGTACTTGGACCTCAGCTGTCCAGAACTTTCTTGAGTTTCTCTAAAACTCCCGCAAGTCAGGATTCTTCATCTGCGTCTCACCCTCGAACTTCTTCTGATAGACCTCATCCAAACCAACCCAAAGCCCCCGACTCAGCTGAAGCTGTCTTCAGCTCCTGTAAATCTGCAGACAATTCCTCTAACAGCCAAACACCTGATCGTCCTAGAGAGCGGACCGTATGTTACGCACCTCATGTCATTTCAGAAAAAATCCAAGCTCCTCCTTTTAGAAAAGAGGAGCCACGTTCATCTCTCAGAATTATAGAGAATGGATGTCGACAAACATTGCCAGAGAGCTTGTCGTGTCTCGAAGTAAAAAAACGCCCGACTCCAGACTCCCTACCAGTTCTCTCTTATGCATCTGGGAACGAGATGGAGGGGCAGAAAACTTGCATCAAACAAAAGTTGTTGCATCATCCAGAGATGTTTGCGTCTTCCAGAAGCAGAGAAATTGAGGATTCGCTGGCAGGAACTAAACCCAGTGAAATCTCTACAGGACAGGCGTATCTTGTGAAGCCTCCGAAGCCAGCTCTCTCCAAAGGAAGAGGTGCTGTTCCAAACGAACCTGTAATTAGATGTAATAAAAGAAGAGAAGCGGGTGATGCTTCAGTTCATCACTTTGAACTCTCTAATATTCTCCCAAGCTTCAAAAGGAAACATTCAGATGCCCGACCTGCAACACTAGAACATCATTCTTCTAAAAACTCCATAAAATCCAGCAGCGACACAGCAAATCGGGGAGATTTTTCATCTGAAAGTAATAAAACCGTGAAAAGATCGTTCAGTAGCCTTTTTGCAAGCCCGCTCCCTGACAGTGTCACACCAGGATCAAACTCTTTGACTGCAGCTGTGAGACCTCAGCGGTCTGCGGATGTCCAGATACCCTCCTTGCCCTTCTGCAGCCTTTTTGCTTCCCCTCTCGGTGAGAATTCACCTTCTTTTCCAAGCTCAAAGACTCAAACGGCGGAGTCCAAACAGAGAGACTGTGATCGAAGGTGCTTCCCATCCCAGCTTAGAATGCATCACAGGCGAATGTCTTCTATATCCTCCCAGAGCTGCAAAACTGAAAACGATGCTGTGAAACCGCCGTCAGCTGCAGTTTGCAGCATTTTATCTGGCTCCGCTTGTGAGCCGTCGTCTTCAAGTCGGACGAATCAGAACCGGCCTAACGTTTCATCCCCAAAAGGTAAAAGATTCTTCAGTGTTTTTTTTTTTTTTTTTTAATATATATTCTTTTCAAACTTTAATGTATCATATTGGGTCTTATGGCAGACCAACCCAAAGCGGTTCAGTTTGAAAGTGAGGAAAAAAACGATTCATGGTTTCAACATCCAAACGTATCTGTTTTCTTCCTTTTACTCTGATATCCTCAAATAAAATCCAGTGCAATTTCACCAAATGAGTACATTCAAGTCCACCTGTCTGAATTTTACCCAAATGCAATAAATTGTAGGACAACATAGTTTTTCTGCAATCACTGCTGCACGTGTTTTGGGATTTCTTTATCTAAATCAGGATTGGGTGGAGAACATCAGTCTTGCCACACATTCTCACTTTAGGTTCAGGGGTTTGTACTTTGACTGGGCCTTCCTGTAACACATGAGTATGCTTTACCAGTTTATAACCAGCTTTTGTGCACCTTGGAGAACAAATGAATGACAAGTTTTAATAAAAACGTGTAAATCTCCCCATCCCCCTACAGTCCTTTGTTTTGGTCTGTCCAATAAAGTCCCATTGAAGTTTGTGACTGTAGTAAAAAACTACAATATGAACAGATTGTGTTTTTTTTTCTTCCAAATATTCATTTTGCGCTCTTGTGTAGACACTTCAGCACCTTCAGTCCTGAAGTCCCTCTTTGTGCAGCTGAGGCCGTACCCAGAGGACGGAGAACAAAAGGGCTCCGGTCAGAGCAGAGACCAGTCAGGTACACCAAGTTATTTATGTACTCTGGGCAAAACGTTGTCGTATTTAACAGTATATTGATTAAACTTGATTTTAGAAGATGAAAAGGAGAGGGCAAAAAGAATAGACGTAAAACATTAGAGAAGTCGTAGTAACTGATGAGGGCGCCATTGAGAAACCCAGTTATTCCAAACTAGAACTTGGCCCAGTTTGAAGAAGGAACTAGATTTTTGACGAATGAAGCTGAAAACAAGGTGCTTCACCATGTAAGGCTGTAACTCTCATTTCATCCACAAGGGGGCAGTGTTGAAGCGCTGCCCTGAACATGGCTCCCTACCACAAAAACAAAGACGTTGATTCTTGCGTCCTCCAAACTGTATGCTTGTGAAATAAATCTGTCTCCTCGTTCATCCTCGATTGTGTAGTTCTAGTTGTTCTTAAACTTTTATTGTATTACTGTAGATATGAAGATTAACACAATACTAATATTATGTAATAAATAATATTAATTAACACACTGATCAGTGTAAAAACAATTGTAAATGGGAAAAATATGTATAAAATTGTCAGGGGTGATTATGAAAAAAAAAAAATCCTAAATGTAATCAAATTGTTGGATTTTTTTTTTTTATTTATTTTTAGTTCCTTTTTTTATTTTTCTTTGGGTTTTTTTTTTTGGGTGCTGTAATAGAATGTACATTTATTTTAAGATATTTTACACATCTTTCCCAGTGGTGCTTAATTAATGTGGAGGATGATGTAAACATTGTTCATGTTTTCTTTACTTTTAAACCTGGTTTTGTAGCAACACACTTTTTGAGACTTTTAGTGCAATTACAAAAGGTACAATTTAACTCAAGTTTTCTATCTCATGCACTTTGAATATAGTTTGGTACAGTGGTGACTCTTTTTTTTTTTTTTTTTTTTTGGCAGTCTATTGAGACACCTGGCAGACCAGCAGCCCCCCTCTCAGCCGTTCTCCGTCTGTCACCAGTCCAGGTGTAAGTAAGGCTCAGGTGAACAAATCTCGCCCACACTGCTCACCTTTCAACCCACTGGCTCCACAGCGGACAGAGAGAGAGAGGGCAGAATCAGAAGAAAGAGAATGAAAAATCTGGAGCAAAACCAATGAAACAGCTTTTAAAGACTTAAAAACAACAAACCCTACAGACCTGTGATGGATGTTTGGAGTTTAGTTTGACCTAGCTTGTATGCATTGGCTAGTTTTAAATATTTCATGATTTGAAAAATCAAAATATGTAATTTAATTAAAGTGAAGCATTTTTTTTTTTAGATTCAATCCACTCACAGGGATATTTCTCAGTGACATATTTCAAGTGTGTGTTTATGCAAATTTTGATTAAATTGCCTTATAGCTGATGAAAACTAGAAATTGTGTTTCTCAGAATTTTATAAAAGGCCAATAAAAAAAGGATGTAATACTTTGTTGGATCTCCGTTTGCATGAATTACTGCACCCGTGCGTGTTGAAAGCGTGTTGCTATGGTAACAGCTCGTCTGCATTGCTCGGTCTGGTGACTCTACCTCTCGACAATACGTTCAGTCACAGTAACACCACTGACATTGATCCAACGGCCAAATGCTGCTGGAAAATAAAATTAATTCAGTTAGGTTTATTTAAATAGCACCAATTAACAACATGTTACCTCATGGAACTTTACATAAACAAAATACTTACGCACTTGTGATTTTGAGTATTTGTGATTTCTAAGTTGTTTATTGAAATCAATATGGAATAAGGCTGTAACACAAAATATGGAATACTCTGGATGCACCTGCATTCGAGTTTCACTTTTTGAATTGAATTACTGAAATAAATGTTCTTATGTTTAGATTAACCTATATGTGTTGATGTAAGACTAACGAAGAACCTTGATCCATTATAATTCATGGTGTTTCATTGGAAACGGAACATTAACTTTAACGTGATGTTAGAGTTGCTCTGTTGGTTTAACATCTAAAAAAATGTATTTAGCTTAAACGTCTGATTCTCTTTTCCGCTAAATAACTTTTTAAAATCTGTTCAGTTTAACCTTAATGTTCACTGCAGCGCAAAGCAAAGACGTCAGGAATTAATTAACTTTATTTAAACAAGTAAAAAAGGGCAAACAAGTTAATGAACAGTACAATTAGTTAAAAATGATCAAAACACAACAACAAACTTGCTGGTAAAGGCTAAAAACATAAACATGACAGTAAACTTAGAAATGGAACTAAAAAGTGCAGCAGCTTTGTTTCACAAAGTCGAACATTCCTGCACATTCAGATAACGATATATATAAAAAAGCTAAGTTATAAAAAGGTCTGAGGCGCGGAGAGGACGCAGCAGGTTGGTGCTGCTGGAGTAAAACAGTCCAGTCAGACGAGTCCGTCGGCTCTGCCGGCCGGCCCTTCGTCCACCCGGCGTCCATCCCCTCCCGGATCTGTGGCAGCTCAAAAACCAGGAACCTGGACTGATGCGGCTTTCTCCGCTCACCGACGAAGAACGTTCAGAACAACCTGCAGCAGCTTTTGGACGACTGTGGAGCTCAAGGGACATCTGGGGTCTTCAGTCGTTGACCGCCAGCCCAAAGAGCCTCAGCAGCTCCTTGTTGACCGGGTCGATGAGGTCAGCCGGCTTCTCGCCGCACTCGTTCTCCAGCTCCGGGTCGGCGCCCAGCGACAGCAGGTAGCTGAAGGGGAAACCAGACACACTCCAGGTCAGTGAAGGTGAGATGTCTGCGCAGTGGAAAGCCCTGAGTCCCTGTATCTTAGAATCTGACAAGTAACTTTTCAGCAAAAAAAAATAGGAGCTTGTTTCAAATCAATTATTTGATGTTGGTGAAAAAGAACTTGGCAGATTATTTTGCATAATTAGTACCTATTTTTTTTAAAATCAATTTTAAGGAACTATTGACTTAAAACAACCTCCTATATGAGAAGTTACTTGAAAGTCAGTTTTGTCTTATTTCAAGTGTGCAAAGATATTTAAACTAGAAACTACACCAAAAGTAGTTGGTAAGATTTTGTATTTTTGCAGCACAGCTCATAAGAGAATCCACACACTGATGGCAAACAACTTTAATGAGAGCTGTAGTGTACAATTTATCTGAAATATATTGTGGATTCATTCCATATTCAGTAGCGCTTCATACGTATCGTGCAGCACTGACTGTAATTATGACATAATGATACCCAGAGTTCCCTGCTCTTGCTGCAGAGTCTCTAAATGAACCGGTGTGGACGCTCACCTTGCGATGTGTGGGAAGCCGTCGCTGCATGCCATGTGCAGCGGGGTCCACCCCTCCTCGTCTCTCTGGTGGATATCTGCTCCGTAGTGCACCAGCAGCTGCACGCACTCCAGATTCCCGGTCAGGACTGCCTCGTGGATGGCTGCCATTCCTTTTGAGAGAGAGAGCTCTTTTAGTATTTTAAATTTTTGCCTGATTGCAAAGCTCACAATCCTGAAAAGGCCCCTCACCAGAGTGGTAAATGGTGTCCAGTTTGACCCTGCTGGCCCTGATGAAACGTCCGATCCTCTCCAGCTCGCCGTGCCTGACGCAGTCCTGGAAAACGACGTCGTTGGGGAAGTGGACGCTCCGGACCGGCTTCAGGGAGGCTGCGCTCTTGCAGGTGACTGGAAGGCTGCAGCGCTGGCTGTAAGCTTTGATTCCCAGGGTCTGGGACACGGGGCATCGGTAGTACTTCATCCTGGAGTCTTGTTGCAGAAGAACTTGCAAAAGCTTTAAGTAAGTCCCTTTAGGGGGTGTCTCTCTCTCTTGGATCAACCTCTCCTCTGAGGGTGCAGCTTCCTCCGTGGCTCTTTTATTCTCCCTGCCGGCCTATTTTAAGATCAGCTGCAAGATTTGGAAGATGAGTGGGCTCAAACCAGTTCCCTCCCTCTGACCAGTCACAAGCCTCTTCAGACAGCTTACATCAACACACATAACAGCCAGTAACCTCCTGGACCTGGGTCAACATCACATTTCTTGGTGTTGTCCACTTAAATAAATCAGTGACACCCCTTCAGCTGACAGGAAGGTAGGAGGCTGGAGGTTTCTAGTAAACACCAGGCAGGATCGGGTGAGGTGAAGTCCCCATGAGGGGCTGTTGATGGTAAAGTGAACTGATAAACAGGTTTGATTACCGTTATAGGGTGTGACACGGCAGATGATAATTTCTAGATTGTTTTGCTTCATCCTGCTGTTTACTTGTTGGGAATCAGCATTGAATAAGAGTTAAAGCATTTCAGAAAATGAATTATATAGATTAAAGTTTTAGTTGTTACAGAGCAAAGTTTGGTATGTTCATAATTACCTCCTTTACTTTGGTAAAACACTGGACTTTCCATTATTTACCAACATAACGATGTACTGATTAAGGGTTATGGATGATTGTATGTGGGTCACTTGTCATTGCATACAGGCCCATACTGCTCCAAATGAAAGTGAGACTTGTATACAAGTCCAGGGATAAGTTAGGTTTAAGTGGAAGGAAAAAGTGTGGTTGAAGTTAATAGCCTGGGTTAGCCTTAGCCCTGACAGGATTGGGAACAAATCCTGGTCAAAATTTGTAAGAGATTCATGAACTGCAGCCTTCAAAAACCACCAGATACATCCAAGACATTGTTCCTATTTTAATTCTGGGAGCTTTGCCATCTAATTCTGAGAACAAAATCTAACTATGCCAAATTGTGCATGCAAAGTATCTTGATATATCTGCACACTTAATTTAGCGTCTGCTTTACCAAAGCTCTTTTTAAACAACTTTGTTTCAGTTGCAGCTAAATTGTTGCCTAAATCTGAGATGTCAGAATTCTTATTTGGACCCAGGAGAAAAATACCAGATGGCTTGGTGGTCCAAAGTCCTCGTTTTAGATTAAAAGTACATTTTATTTAGAAATGAAGGTCCCCATTTCAGAGTGAAGGAAGAATTGAGAGAGTAACAGGTTTGCTGGAGGTCAAGTTTGAAGTTTCACAGTAATTTAAGAAGCCACATCATCTGGTGTTGACCCCATGAATTTGATCAAGGCCAGAACCAGAGCAGCCAACTACAAGAGCATTTTAATGTTTTCCCCGACATTAATACCTCATTTAAGTCATGGCACAACTGTGCTGGATTATCAAACTCAACTAAAACTCAGAATATATGGGACGGCATCAAAAAAAAAAGATGGAATTTTGTATCATTTTCACTGATGTTATGCAATTTAATTTTAGCCTCAGCCTTGAGAAGCAAATCCCAGTCAAAATTTGGGATTGTACAAGAGATGGAGACGTATGCCCATCTCTTACACCCCTCTTCTCTACCAGTTATTTTTCATACTCAGTTTTTTGATATATATCCAAATATATTGGCCTTTTGAAGGATTTCAATTACAGTCTTCTGGACAAGTGAAGTCAATCTTACTATAGTCTTAGCCAGAACATCTGGAGTAGTTTTACTATTTTTTTTTCCTTTTAATTATTGAAAATCAGCTTTAAATGTGTGTAATGTTGGTGTACAATAATAGCCTCGAAGACTTGCAGCTACTTAAGATTACAGAAAATAGATTTGACTAGATGAGGGTTAAATTACCAAATCTCAAATGAATTAAATCTTTATATATGCATTTCAGAATCAGAACTACATGCAGTGGCATTTCATGACTTCAGTGCAAAAACACCACAAATCCACACATTTCCATTTTTCTTTTTTTATTGGCCACCATTTCACATTTTCCACATTAATTTGAATATGATGGAATGGTTTTGTTAGTCCCCCCCCCATCCCAATGCTGGTTGAAAAACACACCCGTCCCCCACTCTACTCAACCCCCTTTATGCCCAAACAGACATGTTTATATTCTCTCAGACAAGCAAACATTCTCCACACGGCACCATGGCAACTATGGGTGCCGAGTAGAGCCAAAAGAGAAGCAGGAGACTGCAGTGTGGGTAAGGGGTGGGGCTGTGCACCTGTTCCCTCCCCACTTCAGATACAAACTGCACCAATCTGTCTGCTTCAGTAACCACAGTGAATCTCAAATTAGGCGTGAATGCAGTGCGACCCATCAGAACCGGCTCTGGTCACCCTACAGGTCTGAGAGGGTGAGTAAGGGCCACCTCGGCCCCAAAAGGGCCAACCGCCCGGCAACAGTTGGGCACGATGGTACAATAAGAATAAGTCCTAAATTAAAAATAAAAAATAAAAACAAATACCTCCGATGTGAATGCAATTAAATAAGAGATTTTACTCAAACGTTAACTGTTCCTGTTAGGCAAAAATAAGTCAATAGATATGCTGACATGAGGAGAAAGAACTGAAATATGTGGGAATGAAGAAATGGCACCCAACCCCCTGCTGGAAGATAGAAAATGACTGGTCTCGGCTACAGATGTGAGGGGGAGGGGTTTTGTGTGTGCTACACCGAGTTTACTTAAAAAAATATATAAAAAAATAAAATTAAAAAAAATTAAGGATGGCCCCTTGTCCCCTGAGACAGTCCTTACAAAACCCAATGGTCCTCTGGATTTCTATAAGAGGGAGAACACTGGCAGCCCCCAAACCTTCAGCTTGCAGATCATTTCATTCAGTTCAAACCATTTTGTCATTTTACAGATGGGAGTCATAAACCTGTTAGGAAAATTAGTATTTCAAAAACTGGACATCAGTGCTATTTTTTTGTTCTTAAATCATTTGGTCAAAACTATACAAGGCTGTGATGAGGAGCCTTGTGTAGAGGCATTGGGGGTCACTGTCCCAAGGATCCTGCAGGAGGAATGAGACCAGTCTGGGCAGAACGTGCCAAATTAAAGATTTAGATGGTGAACACCAAAAAAAACTGCCGAACCAGCCGTGGATGGTCAGACTGGTTGGTTCTCAGGCTAGCTTTACTGAAGGACAGTTTAAGGTGGACTGTTAATGTTCACAGGACAGGGAAGGTCCACGAGGAAGCAAAGGTGGTGGTGACTGGTTGGAACGGTTGGGGTGGGTCTCCTCTCGCCTTCTCTCTCTCTCTCTCTTCCTGCAGCTCTTACAACTCGTCGTGTCCGTCATCGTCGTCGCCGCCGTCCTCGCCATCCGAGTCATCCACATCTTCCAAGTCCTGAGTGTGAACAACAGTGGTCAGAACACTGGCAACTTTATGCAAACACGTGCCTGTTTAAATATAGTAGTTGCCTGAAGTGAAGGTTCAAACCCTTATAGAGCAACTTCAAAAGGAATTTAGAGAAAATTTGACTTATTCATTCCTGCACTACAGCATTTTGAGGCAATAAAGCAATCATTCACAGATCCCGAAAACTGCATAATGTTTGTGCAATGAAATGGTCTAAAAGTCTAAATGCTTAAGGCAGTACATGCTATAATGATTAGGAATTTGTGGGGAAGTGACTAAAGTGAAAAGAAATTGCAGCAACAGAATTTCAAAACATTTATGGCAAACGCCAACCATTGTAGTTCAAGCTGAAGAGGCACGTGCAGCTCCAACAGGAGGCTCAGGTGTCCACAGAAAGCCCAGTGACAGCTGACCAGACAGCTGCAATTAGACCTCAGATGTCTAATGTGAGATGAGGTGGGCTCATTGTGAGACAGGCAGGTGTTAATATGGAGGAACCCCCAGACCCACACAAATGTTTATGCGACTGTCCCACTGTGGCACGAAGGAAACTTTAGTCTGCATCTCTAACCAAGTAAGCTGCAGCAATGAAGTTGACAGTAAAGTTTAAAGGTTGCCAACTTCTAAAGAGTCACAAGATGTAATTTTTTGTCTTTTGGTTCTTTAACTTCCACCCTGATACTGCAGATATGTGAAAATATACATTTGGTTTAAACTAATGCAGACAATCTACATTTATATACATTCACTGATTGTATGAAAAGATATTTCAAAGTGAAAAAACTGGGAAGACATGGATTTTTGCTAAGTTTATGCACCAGCCTTCCCTTATTTAACCGTTTACATGAAACTTTAAAACTAAAAATGTAAAATGTCAATTAAGCAACTGTAGCTAGAGGCTAAACTAGCCACCTTAATCCATTTAGTCAAGTGCAAAAACAAAGGGTAGGTTTTGTTTTTAAATTAAAAGGTCGAACATTTTCTATCAACTATTTCTCATGAAGCTGCAACCCTGGAGCTCAGGACTCAGGGTCGGCTTTAGTCAGCTCACAAACTCACATCTGTATCGATGTCGTCGTCTCCTGCAGGAGCGCCTCCATCTTTACCGCCGCTCTCCAGGAACTTTGTGAAGCCCTCCAGCGTTCTCTCTCCATTATAATCAATCACCTGTTGACCACAAGTAGTAAAAGCACATTAATCAGGTCAAAGAATGCAATGGAAACAAGAAGCCATGTGGCTAAAAGTTTAAAATTTCATTACATTTGGCTAGATGTTCATCAGACAACTGTAAATTATACATTAACGTGTTTTATAGAACCTTCCTTAGATTTCCGATGCTATAAAACTTCTTAAACACTTTGCTCCACTGCACAACATAAAAGGAGACAGTTGCATTACAACATGAGGGCTTCCAGCCTTGGCCTTCTGGCTCACTGTGCAGGACGCTGCAGATGTTTCCCCATCGTTTACACCAGATTTTTATAAGTGAGTAAATAAACGGCTTCAGCAGAACTCAACAGGCTGAGGAGCTACAGGTGTGTCACAAATTAAACATTTAAAGCAAATTTTTTTTAGTAACAGAACTGTCAGCGTATGGTACAGTATAGTTAGGCTTTTTTCTTCCACTTAACTTTTCATGTTTCATTGCAGCACAGCCTTTTGTCTTTAGCAAAGGCATTTTGTGGTCCATGTGGATACAACCACCAGCAGTTCATCTATATTTTAAAAAGTAATTTGTGCTTGTAGAAACAGTCTGTTCTGATTTCATGCAAGTTATGGAAGGATTACCTCGCGACCCTCTCCTGCAGGGAAGAACTTTAGCGTAGGGAAGCTGTGGACTTTGACCTCTTCGATCTCGTTGGCCGTGGAGTCCATCTTGGCCACGATGATGTCACTGCTGTCTTTGTACTTCTCTCCCAGCTGCTCCCAGATGGGAGCCAGCTGTTTGCAGTGCCCACACCAAGGAGCATCTGGAACGCAGCGCCATGTTTTTTTTAGCATCAATTTTAATATTACTGCAGTATTGAATGTAGCAGATCAAGAGAAACCCCAAGTTTACACTTTTTACACTTTCTGCATGTTAATTTAGGTTCTAAATGTGCTGTAAAGTGAAAACCTCAACTTCACTCTGACTGCCAGAAATTTTCCACCTGTTCATCACCAGTCAGAAAATATAAGCTTTTCCCCGGCTGTGCCTTACTGGCCATCAGCTGCGTTTCAACAGCCAGACGTGGAAAACGATCCCAAAAATAAAACCCATTTGGACTGGGATGGGTATAAAATACTCCTGCCGCTATATTTATCTTTGCAGCATTAGAGCCTGGCAGGAAGTGGAGCTGACGGGGCACAAAGAGCACCTGAAGTCAACTCTTAGATATTCGAGACAGGCTTACAAAGAATTAAAGTTTCAGACTGAAGATGGATGTCTGGTCATTTGCCTTTGAGGAATTAAGCTTTAATAATAAAAAACTAAAAATAAAAGGCTAAAAAAAAAAAAAAAAGTAAAATGATTTCTTACAGAATTCAACAAAGACGTTCTTAGTAGGGTTGAATGCAACCTCCTCGAAGTTTTTGCCCACCAGGACCTTGACGGGGGTCTTGTCCCAGTCTTCAGGGATGTCCTGGCTCATGAGGTGGGCCTGGAAACAGTTAAGGAAAGAAAAATAGGCAGCAGTTAGTTCTGGCTGCATTTTGGCACCAACTAGAATACAACTCCAACAAAAATAAAATAAGAGGTGGTGCATACAGTGTGGCTAAAATTGTTCACACTATGCTACATATTTATAACAGTTAAAATGAGCCTTTGGATGGTAAACTATCTATAGCCACTGCTGCTGCTGCTGCTACAAGCAGCCTCTCAGGGCTTCACCTTTAGTTTGCCCTCGACGAACAGCGTGCAGAACTCAATGATGCTCGCTGCCGTGATGTCGCTGCTCTCAGGCTTGTACTTGGTCATCTCGTCCTCCAGCGTGATGAGGCGGATGGCGGGGCAGTCCTCTTTCTTCAGGCCGAAAAACTCCAGGATGCGCTGGTTGTCATCGATGTCGCTGTCGATGAAGATGAACAGGATCTGGACACAGAGTTGGGAGATAAACGCCCGACTTTTTCCATGGAAAACTTACAATAGCTTAATGTTTTTAAAAGGTCCAAGTAATACGACAAGTTATTTCATGAAGGTTACCCATGAGATTAAATGAATGCAGGTTCTCATAAAGAGGCTCAAATTTTATACAAGTCGAGATCACCTAGCAGCAAGACAAGGCTGTTGCATCATTTGCCTATTTAAGAGCCACACAAATCAAGATAAAATTTAAGCCAAGCCTAATAAAGATTTAAATAACAACCGTCATTTAACTTAAAATTAAATTCAACCATCACCCCAGCTTCAGGTGTATATTGTTTTTTTATAGTAAAACAAAGACATTTTTATTATTAACTACCCAAATAAACTACAATAGCCCTGCTTTGAGAAAATTTGCTTCACAGGTAAAGCAGACAAATTCAACTCCCTCCGATAGCATCTGCTAACCTTCGGCTGGTGGTTTTGTTAACCAAATTGCTCAGCAGCATTAAATTACACAGGATGCAGGCTTATAGTGCATTTATCCAAGTAAATGTCCAAGAGGCAACTTAATACATTTTCTGAGCTAGAACGAAAAGAAAACCTGAATGCATTTAAGACCCGAATATGAGGTTTTTAAATTTATGATCTGAATTTTAAAAGACACTGAAGGTTAAAAACCAGGTATTGCGATTTACTGCATATTCAAACTAAATCTGTTGCTTTATGTAAACGGTTCAACGCGGTCGATTCTGTAACTTTCAGTAACATCACTTGGTTGTCCTGAGGGTTGACCTACCTGACCCTTGAATCCCTCAGCAGCTTTCTTAAAGTGGTCCATTTTGTCCTGGAAGTCAGAAGCCGCTTTGGGCAGGAACATGAGGATGTGGGACTTTATGTCTCCGCCAAAGATTTTTGGGGCAGTCTGCAATAGGGAAAGATGAACGTATTAATACATTAAAAGTGTATCAATAGTATGAAGGGAGAACCGTCTTGGTTTAATTTTACCTGCTCTGTGAACTCAATGACCAGCGGCAGCTGGTTGGCCTTAACAAAAGCCAAGAGCTTCTCCTTCGTCAGCTCTCCATCGAAGGTATTGCGACCTTCATCGAACTGTCAAGAAAACATGGAAACACTTAGACGCAAATATTGACCACCTGGTGTCCCACCTAATCTGCCTGTGAACCAGCAAACTGCTCTAAAATCATCCAACTCTCTGCAGACCAAACAGGCCGTTTATTGGGCATCAAGAATAGCAGCTGTAGCTCTCTGCCAAGTGGCTCTTGCTGGCACACAATAGCAGAGGATAACCTTCTAAGCACTGAAACCTAAAACCAAATCCCAGTTGCAATAAACAAGCTAAAATCCACCGGCTGTTTATTGAGCTGATCCCCTACTTTAGGAGGGTTCACCAACTGCAACCTTCGGATTAAAGTAAGTTTACCAGCATGAACCTCTGGCTGCTCAGCAGCGGCAGAAAGTGGAAGCACCGGTGCAAGTCCTAACATGAGAAATCATCATCAGCCCTATAATCGAAAGTTAAGCCATAATCAAAATAAAGGTTTGAAATACTTCACAGTGTAATCTTTAATATGGGTTTTGCCTTCTGAATTGAAAGTTCAAAAATTGTCACAATATTTGAAATTTGAGCCTCACCTGTAGAGTGCAGCTCAATTTCCTAAATACACTTTGTCACAGCCTTTCATTCAAATTATGATCAGCCAGAGCTCACCGTAAAATGTCCTGGTTGGAGGTGGACATTGTAATGCTAAACTTAGGTATCTTTTCATAACATTGAAAACTTGTGTGCTCTGCAAGATATTTTATAGATAGACCAAATGAAAAGTATTCATAAAAAATAGAATCATGAGCCAAAAAGCTTAAGACAAAAAGTTTTTTTTTTAAAAGCATTTGAAAAAAACGGACATTTGATTACTTCATTTCCGTAACTGATCCTTTGTACTTTGACCCAATCTGACAAATCACAATCTCACACAAGTTGATTGTTCTGCTCATAAAAGGACTTCAAGGCCCAGCATATCAGAACAAGTGCACTATGTGCAGTGTACAGCTACAATTAAAGCAAAGTGAGAAAGTCATGCAAGAGTGAGAAAGGAAACTATTCACCGATTTTCTTGATTACCAACATCTCATCCCTACCAAAAAAAAGAGCAATACAAATGAAACATTCTACATGTGTGCAGTGTACAAGTTTTTTTTTTTTTTTTTAATTTCCACCAAATCTCCAGATGGCTTCATGGTCTTAAAGATTTAAGTTTGTCATCTTAAAAACTGGAGCCACTTTTAACATGGCAAGTCTGTCACTTTACACCTACAACACAAAAGTCAGACTGAAATGATCAGTGGTCATTACACCAGTTTAAGGTTTAATGACTAAGCAACTCCAAAATAACGAAACTCTGATATCCTTTTATCCTGATAAAAGGATATGGCATTTAAGTCAATAAATTCCTTAGTCAATATAGAGTGGTGCTTGGAAAGGCAGACCATTCCCTAATACAGTGAACAGCTCAATACCACCAAGTCATTCATTAGTTGGGTCAAGCAACATAACCCAACATCCAAGACGTTGAATGACCTCAGAGGAACTAGGATTAGCAACAGATATTTGACACTTCGTCTGAAGCATCAAATTCCTGAAGGTGTAGATCAAACGCCAGCAAGGCGCCGTCAGTGGCTGGATCACCAATTCACATGCCTCCATTACATAAGCAAAAAAGATAACCTACATTCAGTAGACCTCAACTCGACCTCAAACACTTTAGAAGCTGCATCTTAGACATTTTGCAAAATCAGATCAAATGGCCTAATGCACCGCTCAATTTTAAATCTCTCCAAGTAGAAAGTCACCTTTTTGAAGAGGATGACGCCATCTTTGGACACCTCAAACTTTGAGTAAATTTCGTCACTGGAGGTCATGGCGAAGGGAACGTCATCCATGGCTTCAGCTGCTTTTTCCAAGGCTTTGGCATCAGCAGACTCAGCATCCTGTAAACAAAGAAAACAGTAGCATTCAGTAAGTTTTGTGCAAGTCTTAAAGATGGAGGCTTAACCTGTATTATGGGCCTTATGATGGGCTTAAAAGGAAGATTGGGCCCAAATACGTCTGTTCTGGAGACTCACCTTAAAGAATCCAATGACTGCCACCTCATTGTCAGCAATCAAGGACTCTGCTGCAGTGACCTCAGTCAGGGTGGCGACAGCAGGCCCTGTGCGCTTCTTCAGCCAGTTGACGATGTCATCTGCCTGCCTGCCAGCTGCCAAAAAATAAAGAGACCATCAATAAGTGTGCAAGAAGCTGGCTCAGACAGATGGAGTTTCTAATGTGGGTAAACTGAAAGATGGAACCATGCGAGTGCTTGTGAGAACGCTTCAGCGGCTTTGACAGTGAAAACGACAGAAGAAACTTCTGCAATTTCTAGCAAAAACTTCAAAGTGCTTCAAGCGGAAGTGAAGTTTGTTTTCAACCCAAAATTTAAATGAACCTTCATTTCATGTTTAAAAAAATGGGGCTGATTGTTTTTGAAAATCGTTTTCACCCCCAAACTGTTCAGGGTTTTGATGAGGGAGAAAACAAAAAAAAAGTGGGGCAAGGAATTTATAAAACTGATGTTATTAATCTAAATTTAGATATCACACTGGTGAACAAAACGGGCGCTGCAACAAAGAAGCAATTTCTCAGATACAGTGCCTTGGCGGTCCTGGTTGAGCTGCATGTGGGAGGCGGTTGAGTCAAAAAGACTAGGTCCAACCCACAGTAGTCACTTCCACAAAACCACTTCCAAGCTTCTCCCTCCCCTCCCTTTCCTAAAGGAGTCAGACGCGAGCCGGCCGAAGAGACGACGTGAAGAAATGCACATAGGTCTGCCCCGACTCAGCTGCAGCATGAGGGGAACGTGCTGAGGAAGCCCGGCCCCCCTGCGCTCCGATTGGTCGAATTACTTTTTGATGCTGTTGTGCGGGTCAAATTGCCAGAGTGAACAGAGTCTGCAGGCCTGGCTTTGAACCATTCATGATCATATTTTCAGATCATTTTAAAGCACAACACTTCTTGTTCCGAGAAGAGATCATCTAAAATCACGACATGTTATCGCTGCTGAAATTATTCAAGTAGTGATCAAGACAAATTACTGTAAAATCGGCAACCAGTTAAAAATCCAGACAGATCATCTACAAATACCAGGTCGAGATGGATGAGTAGGTTCCCAGTGACTGCATCACTCACCAGAGTACTCCTTGGGAGACTCCTTCTCTCCACCCTTGAAGAACTTGATGGTGGGGTACCCCCGAACGCCGTACTCCTGAGCTAGCTCGCTTTCTTCGGTGGCGTCCACTTTGCCGAGGCGGATTTCTGAGCCCTCGGCCTTCAGCAGGCCGGCAGCTTTGGCGTACTCTGGAGCCAGGGCCTTGCAGTGGCCACACCATGGTGCATCTGTGGAGCGCAATCAAGAGGATTTCATGGGTCGTTGCAGCAAAATATGAGCAGAAGGACAAAGTGGGAGTCACAGATCATCTTGATTCAGGAGAATTCAACAATATTGGGAGTGATACAGCAGAGAAAGATAAAAGTATCTAAACAGAGTTTTGATTTAAAAACAAAATAAACTGTACACGCGCTGCATAAGTAAATAAACTTTGACGCATTGTCTTGCTGCCACACATTTAAGGAAAGTTTCACTGTTTAATGTTTTTTTAACGACCAGAAAGAAATCTTGTGAGTGCTGGAGCTGACAGAAGGAATTTCTGTCGATTCTGAAGAATGAAGGGCAACGTTTCATCTCAGATGCATATGGATGTCAGGCGAGTACAATTTTAAATCATTTTACAAACAAGAGGCAAGAACGTTAACTGATTAGAGAAAATGTGTTTTTAAGCAGAAAAGCCAGCTTGTCTAATTTTTCTATGCAATATTTATTTGCACAGAACACTACACAATGATACATTGTAATGAGGTTCCTCCCTTACATGGATTCAATTTGCAAAAAGTAAGATCTCTTTTCCTGATGAGATTCCTTGTAACAAAAATCAAGCAGAAATGATACATTAGGCAAATATCAATTCTAGTAAACTAACCTCTCTTTTTTTATTAAAAGTCGTGCTAATTTTCACCTCAGGATAAAACATGTTTTAGGAGCACAGGCAATAATGACTTATCTTTTCATAAACGTGTTCAGTATCCAAACTGTATGAATCCTGCATTTTACTGACACTTCCTCCTCTCCACCAGTGTTGTACTTTAGTTTCCACATAGACATGCTTTTAGTGAGGCAGAAATATTTACATATTTTTTTTACATTCCTGGTTAAAGAAATTCATACACAACACATTTAAAACTTTCCAGTGAGGAATTACTAAAGGGCATCTACTCCGTCTTAATCATATGCTGCAGGTTAATTCAGGTCAGACTCTTGCTGTAAAGTGAATCTACTATTCCAGTTAATTTAAACCATGTTTGAACTTTACTCAAAAGATTATTGAAAGTAAAGAGACAAAGGATGGATAAACAACCTATGATTGGTTCAAAAGTATCCTTTAGAGGCCATCTTTGCACATTCCAACCAGATGGCAGGCCCATCAGAAGTGACACGTCTAATTAAGTCGAAAGCCTTGCATCACTTGTCAGTGAGCAAAACTTCCTTGTCCGAGTCCAGTCAACGTAAACGTGCACGCGTACATGAACTTTTGTAAAGTACACGTCAACCTAGCTGCACACAACCCGTGATCCCCGCCCAGCTGAGGATGTACGTGGGCATTTAATCTACTTCTCACCCGGTGCTCATTGGTCGGTGTCGGCCCACGGCACCGTTTGACTGGTCCACACTGCTGTCACACAATCCACGGAGCAGGTCCCAACAATCTGACAAAAGTGTAGCGGGATGGGCCCGGATGGCCCGTCAAGATTTGGTGCAAGCATTCAAGAACTGATCTGGTTCAACGCAGATTCAACCATGTTCTCACTTATTTAACTGGGGTGTTTATGTCCCATAAAGGGGTTAACGAAATATGAAAGTACTTGTGCGAAGCCACAGATGACAATCGAAACTTACAGCTCTTTTCTCATTAACTCAAGGCGATCATAATAAAGAGGCAGCCAACCAGAATATCCCAGGAACAAAGTTTATCTCAACAAGGATCAATTGCTTAAATTAATTTAGCATTTAATTTTACCCATTACCAAAAAAATGCTAACATTTTTGGTATATTTTTTTTGCTAGCTTGTCAAATTCAACCAGAACGCCTGCAAAAGAAAGAAAACATACCGTCTGAAATGCAATGTCTAGTTTTTTTCCCCTAAAAAAGTTTAAAAAGTAGTTAGCCAAGTAAGCTAACTGATGCAGAATTTATCAAAACATATGCGTCTTGTGTGTTAGCGGTTCCTACCTGCAACCTAAAACCTGGAAGTTTAACGCTAACCTTAACAGCGAAAAGTGCAGCTAGTGTCAGTTAGCAGCCTGGGATACTTACAGAACTCAACCAAGAGGTTGGGATGAGCCAGGAGAGCCTCGTCGAAGTTACTTTTCTTCAGCACCAAGACATCATCTTCTTCTGCGATGTCAGCCCTGCTGGCAACGGCCAGTGTACACAGCAGCCAAAACTTAAACATAGTTACCGTCGAGTTTTCTTCTTAAATACAGAGACGAAAGCTGCAGACGCAATTGGTTGCGAGTTAGTAGATAAATTCGTATCAATTTGTGAGTTTTTGTTTTCTTGTTTAGGGTTGGGAGAGTAGCTGGTATTTTTGTGTCTACCGCTACTAACGTGGCAGTGCACGCAGAAAACCGGAGGGGTCAACTGCAGTGCGCATGCGCATTTATGGGGCCGAAAGCAGTTCGTGTTGAAATGTGACTGGACCGCAGCAGGCTGCACCTGGAAGTGAAAAGTAGGCTCCACGAAACACTGCAGCCGGGAAGAAAACACAGCCGCTGTGAGGACGTGATGATGCTTCATCAAAACATACACCGTATTTCATTATTATTCAAACATAATACTTTCTCTTAAAAAAATAAATTAAAAACCTTTTAGGTTTATTTTTTAGACTCGTTCGATCATTTGTTCCTGATCTATTCCAGCTTTATGTATTTCTAGGTCAGATTTATAAGTAAGGAATGGTCTAATTACAGATGCATTTCACTATATTACATTATAATCAAAAAGTTTAATTCTATTTAAAAAGAGAAACTTATAATTTCACATTTATAAGCTATTATTATTGTTATTTGGCACAGTAAAAGGGACTCCCAAGGACATTTAAGCCAAAACTTACCACAGAGCATGTCCTGAAAAAAAAAAAAAAAAAAAAGCTGAAGTGGAACAGCCTAAACCTAAAGCAAAGAAGATGCGTCTGTAAGGGGTGTTATTAATTAAATGAATTATCATCCTTCAGCTGATCATCTTCTGCATGCAATGTTGCTAGCTAATAACTCCCTGGGAATTAGTTTATAGGTGCAATAAACCGTGTTGTGCATGTAAACCTGTGTAATCTTTAACATCATTTCCAGTTAAATAAAAAGTTGTTTAAATGAGAGGTAATGGCATAATCAAACTAAAACCATTATTTAACTGTAAGGTGGGATGGATTTTCTTTTCTTTTTTTGTAGATTCTGTCTCTCAAAGTTGAGGTGAACTCGTGAAAAAAAATTGCCACCTCTCCAACTTTTGTAAGTGGGAAAACATGAAAACAAAAATAAACAGTGTATCAAAGACTTATTATCTGTTACAGATGGATGTCAACATCATTTATAAAAACATGAGCAGTGTGGTGTACATTTAGATTCAGTCCACCTTAAATGAGATCTTCACCAATTGACCTAGAAATCATATACTGAGTAAACAAAGTTCATCTGTGTGTAACTTAATCTCAGTAAATATATTTTTTCTAGGTGGTGCAAAGCTGCTAGAGAAATACTTGAAAGACTCGCCTCATAGTTGCAATAAAAGATAGTTCTGATATATATTGACTTAAGTATTAAATGAACTGGTTCAGGACACAAACACAAACACGAAAGGAACATATTTTTTATATAGCAAAGAAAAAATACAAGAGAATCTGGTATCACAAAGAAAAGCTATGGAGAAATTAGGGCTGCACATTTGCGCCGTACTCCCATTTAATTTATGCAATGAGAGTATTCACACTATTTCCTAATTCTGGGATTTTTGTTTGGTTCAAATAAGGCAACTGTACAGAGGTATCTGGAGAAAGTTTTTTTGTGTGTCCAAAAAACAAAGTCTAAGTGATGAGTTACTTTACTAAGCTTTATAATATTAACAACCTGTGGTTGTTTCCTGTATCACCACAAAATATTTCCTCAAGAGGTTTTGATTTTTGTGCGGAAGACTTAAAGATGTTGCCAAGTGTTCACAGAAGACTCTTTCAATAATTCATAATATCAAGAAACACATATGTTGCCCCAGAAAATTTACACAGATGATACATTTTTGTAAAATCCAAACTAATAGACTAAACCTAGACGTCTAATTGCCGTTTGAAGCGACAATTGATAAATAGTCGAGAGGAAGGTTTAAAGACATTTGCCGCACAGTTTAAAGAAACAGTGCATGCGTGCAGCGTAACAGAGGAGTGGCTATACCGGGAAATTTTGAAGTTGTTCAGCCAGTAATGTTAGAGTTTAGATCCAGAAATATCTCTACAGGAAACATGCATGAAAACAAGCATTTCAGGTAATAGTGACTGAGGCTTTTCAGTCAATGCAAAGAGCAACAGCTGAACAGTGGGACGAATGCACACAGATACATTCAATCAGTTTCACTTTCTGAAATTAAAGAAGCTTGTGGAAGTGTAACATTTTGTGAGTTGCCAGTTTAAACAAGTTATTTGTCCAGACGTCGGGCCAGTGAGAGGTTACAGTTCCTTGTTAATTTTGGTCTGTTAATGATACATTTTAACCTTTTGATAACAGAACAAGCAACTTTAGTGCCTCTTCAAAACAAGAATTAGGTACAGAAGTTTGGACAGTCAAAATTATACGTAAACTCCAACTCATACGACTCATACTCATACACGTTGCAAAGAAGCAATTTGAATTCTGGCTGAGTAGGACACCTTTTCATTTAAACTGGCTGGTTTCCAGAGACAGCCACTTTGTTTAAATTTACTCCACATATTTTAAACAGGGTCATGGCTAGAAACTAAATGTTAGCGGGTTTTAATAATGTTGTTACTAGACTCAATATCTCGTTGGAGCACTAAATTGTGTCCTACTTAGTGTCAACCTTAGCTTGATTGCTCCGACAGATAGCTAAGCTTTGGTCTTAACCCTCCATGAAGCTTCCTGTTTGTACTAAACGCATTACGTTTCTCTACAGCTTGCTAAAAACAGATGTATTTAAATATTATTGGGAGTGCATGTATATATTTGAGCCAGTTATTTATTTATTATTATTATTTTTTAATATTCCACTCTGGAAAAAGCTGCAGTGTAAAGGATGATCACCAGAAAGTCAGTGTAAATAACTTCATTGCCATCATCTGTAAGTACACTCTTGAATCTGTGTGGCATAGATTTGTATCACAGTGAATTATGACATACTGTTTCTTTACTGCCAATTTAAAACCTTGTGGGAGAAGGGTGATAATGACAGACGTTTCAAAATGCTGATGAAATAATCTTGTCTTTAGCAAATGAGATGGTGAGCAGCAGCAGGACAGGGCAGCTGAGAGCAACATATTCTACTTAGATTCTAAAGTTCACATGATATGCCAACAAAGACGACTGCTTTTGTCACAGAGCATGTTACTACGTTTTCCCAGAACTATAAGTGATTTCAGAGTTCAGAGTCCTGACAAGTAGTGGCAAATGCTGTTACCTCTACCAAATCAATAGTTCTCTGCACCAGACAGCAGATAACAGCAAATCAGTCATTGATGCAAGAGTCATTACGACTGTTTGTGAGAATCGATAAACCTCTAATGTATTTTATGCACTAGGGTGGACTTCTGAGAGAGTAAAGCACAAATAAAAGAAGCATTCTGCTGTTTGCAGTGGCCTGTGTTCAGTTTCAAACAGTAAATACCTATAAAATGTCATATTTAATGTGAATGCTTTTGGCATTTTGCTGATTGTATACCTTTACTTTTGCGCTTGACAAAAGTCTCCCAAAGTAATTGCTTGTTTTGATTTTATCATGTGTCGATGAAAACTGGGTCTTGCTGCAATGATTCTTCCACCTTCTTGTCCTTGCTGCATTAAACATTTTCCATAATCTCTGATTTGTTTGTTAATTACGCTATATAAAAAAACCCCCATGTAAATTCTGTTCAATCTTTTTTTGAGGATGTTGTTTTAAGATGTTTTTAATGCTTATATTGGCAGTCTGCAGATCATTTGTCCAACTCTGCTTTCAAATATTAATTTTTACCTGAAAGGCTGCTTTGGTTTTTTCTTTATTACTCACCTTGAATATTAGAACAATTTTTAAAAAAGAAAAGCTAAATGAAAGCTTAATCTCCTGGAAAGTCATTACTGTGTGATCTGGAAATATAACAATTAAATGACTCAACATATAAGTTATCAATCTTTTGAAGCAAATTTAGCTTTAGGAAAATTTTGTGCTGGAAAAATCCAAACAGTCCTTGAACATTTTATCTACTTACATTGTAAAGGTCACCTCCATTCAGTACACATGGCCGCGACATGTCTGCAATTAAAGATAGCAATCCTAGTAAAATGAGAGAACCCACAGAAGAATGCTGGGATGCTCCATCTTTTGAACATAATTTCTGTACAATAATTTTTTTTTTTGTTTGTTTCAGCTGGATTATGAATATTTTTAACATGTGACATTAGACTCAGTGCTTGCAGATGGAATGACACAGTTGGTAAAACTATAATAAACAACAGCAGAACAGTGCCTCATTGTTTCTTTTATATTATCTTGGCTACAAGGCTACATACCAAGGACTTCCAGTCTCTTCAAAGATGAATTGAACTTGTGCCAGATTGTCAAAACATTGGGCTTTGTGAACCAAATCAGGTTTGACACGTTTTTAAAAGTGTTCACATAATCAGAAAACACAAGTTAAACTAGTTTGTAATTTAACCGAATGAATAAAGCAGCTCATGCGGACAGGCCCTCGGTAACTCTGGAGGAGCTGCTATGATGCACAGCTCAGGCAGGATACCCTGTAGACTGAATGTATGTTGTGGATGTGCAAATCTGGGCTGTACAGAGGAATGGAAGAAACTCCAAGAATTCTCATTTGCAGTTTGGTTTAGTTTCTCTGGACTGGAGAAACTGGAGGAGCAGCTGGTGGCAGCATCGTGCCCTGGAGATGCTTTTCCTTCACAGGGACAGAGAAACTGAACAGAGTTGATTGTACACACATAACTACAGCCAGGATACACAGTTTCAGCTTTCACCAGCATGTGAATACATTATTAATTAGCTTTTTTTTTTTTTGCATACAAATGCAACTTTTAGTGTCCATGCAACAGGAGGTTTATTTATAAGCAGGACGGCTGCGAGGCAGGAGGACAGGATAATTGATGAGGACATGCTGGATGAATCATCCCCGACCTTCTATGTTCGTCCACTCAGATTCTACCTTTTGTGATTAAAGCCTTCTGGCTTTAAATAAACGTGATGGCAGAGAAAGCTGGGAAAGAGGATGAGTATTCACTTTAAAGGAAGCAAAGGAGCAATAATTGAGTTTAAGTTCGGTTGCCATGCCGTTGCTGTCATCATAAACCCCAGCGGTCAGTGAAGCCCTTCTGCGGATGTGACGCAGGTTTTTAACGAATTACACTGATACCAACGGCGTGTTCAAACTGATGAACATGTTATATTTATTTCGGGATGAGCTGTTTATTACATGTTGAAAACAATATGAGTCACTTCCACTGCACGGCAGAAACAACACATGTTTTAATAACAGAACACAGAAGATTACTAGCCAGCATGTTTGCGTTTGAGTCAACAGCCACGTTCACTTTACCAAGTTCATTTCATCCAGAGTCGTGGTTGAACTGCACATTTACAATATATCTATGGGCCTCTGCTTCGGTTTGTAAAAAAAAAAAAAGTGATGCAATGACGGCGTCTTCCTCTATTCGCTTCACACTCTCACCAAAATGTGTTAAGTAATTGCTTCAGCCGTTTACCCTGCCTCATTCTTCTCTACCAAACAGGCTTGCTTCAAGTGATGAAAGCCCTCGCTGGCTCATCGATGGACGGATATCACACTGATGTTTCTACTGATTTACTTCCACCGTGGCTCAGTTGGTTTGCAACAAGGTCCTGGGTTTGAATCCCTGCATGGTGTTTGCATGTTTTCCATGGTTGTGGAAACTCCAGTTTCCTCTTACAGTGGAAGGTAGTTGGTTATACTGGTTAGGATAATAAATGATTAAATTTGTACGTGTGTGCGCGTGTGTGTGTATGTGTGTGCATGGTTATTTGTCCTGTGTCTCTGTTTTGCCCTGTAACAGACCGGCGAACTGTCCAGAGTGAACTCAACCTCTTCCAAGGATAAGTGGGTGCAGACAATGGACGGATGGAAGCCAGGAAAAGAAAACGGTTTCATCAGACTCAGGGATTTTATTGCTGGAATACTTCTGTCAAACATATCCCACCTAAATTAATTTGTGTTCATTTAAACAGTGCCAAAGTACAATCAATGTTATTGCATATAAATAAAGGACAAACGTGGTGTAGAAAACAGGAACGATAATTCACCTACCAAACATCTGATGAAGTGATGAGGTGTACTTCTGGTTCTGAATTTTGGTTACTCATTCCTCTTTTAAACCTGCCAGACAGCCTCCAACCCCTCAGGGGCCCATTTCCCGTTTTGGCTGCTTCGCTTTGTCTTTGTGACAAGCAGCCAGAGCTCTTAGTGGGATCATTAGAGACGATTTAAAGAAAACAGCTGTTTAAAAAACTGAACTTTCTGACACGTCACACTTAGCTACAGCTTAAATGAAACGCAACCCGCACTCACACTGTGTGGGTTGTAACAAACTGTCAGTTTGTTTCAACAAAAAAAAAAAATCAAGGTGCAACAAGATCAAGAAAAGGCTAAGTAACACTAAGTAAATTATATAATAGTAAAAAATCTGCATTATAGTGCACTTAGTCTATAAATGAGGAGAACAGAGGAATGTAAGGCACTTTATATTTTCTTGAAGTACATATAAACCAAGTAGATTCTATTAAAAATGATTATCAAATTAAAGTTAGTGATTTCTTCTAACTTTTCAACTTATAAAATGAAAAGATTTATGTCATACTCAGAAGTGTTCACGCCCTTTAGCGTATTGTGTTGTTCTGCCACAGGATGGACTCAGACCAGGAACAAAACACGAACCGTGAAAGCAGAGAGAGAAATGCAGGCCGAGATTTAGTACAATGGCGCCCTCTACTGGTGAATAACTAGAAACGCTGTTTTGTCGAAGTAAATATTTTTCAAAAGTTTTGCAACAAACCTTAGATTATTAATTAATAAAAATCACTTAGTTCATGCCTTCCCTTCTCCCTCTGCTCCCTTTCCTGCTTTTTAAACTGCTCAGTAAATTTGTACCACACACAAAATATTTACAAGGAGTCCATACAATGCTAAGAAAACAGTTCTCCCCTTTACAATTTTTTTGTTTTTTTATTATTTGTTGTCATTCTTCCATTTTCAGATTATCAAACAAGTTTTCACCAAATGGAAACCAAACATTAAACATAAAAGATTATCCAAAAGTGTTGGGGATTGTTAAGTTTTCTTTAGCAAAATAAGACTGACTGTTGTGTTGCTTTTTGATCAGTAGTGTTTTTATGCAGTCTCTTTGCTGTTGTTGACTCATGAAGGAGGGGAAGCCTGCAGTATTTCAGATGTTCGGCATTGTCTGACCACCTGGACGAATCACTGATGCGCTCTGAGTAATGTCAGTGGGCTGGCCACTCCCAGGAAGTTGCACCAATTTTCCATGTTTTCTCCATTTGTGGACAACGACACTTGGTGTGGTTTGGCAAAAGCCTTAGAAATGACGCTGAAACCCAGAGGGATTCAATGTTCTCATCTCTTCTTGAAGTTGTTTAGACAGAAGCATTATGTGTTTCTTTTCAGATCTTTTGGCCAACTTTATGCCTGTGGCATGGGTGTAGCTTAAACTCGTCAAAACAATGTAGTTAATCACTATTTGAAATGACAGGCCAGTGATATTTTTTATTATTGTAAATGAAACAATAATATCAAAACGCATATTTGTATTTTTATATCTTTGTCTGATATTAAAATGTAAGTATGTCAAGAAACAGCAAAAAGTTCTTTTTCATGGTCATTTATTTTCAAAGCTTTTAGGATCATCGTCTCTTGTTGTTAAATCACACATGAAGATGTAATGTGTTGGCTTAAAAGGCTTTTATTAAAGTGAAAAATATTTACAGCAATCCAGCAGTCAGTAACATGACTGAAAGTAAGTGGTGAAGTGTTTTAGAGAAACAGAAAAGCGTGGACATGAAGCGTAAGGGAGAAAGGAAAACATTACAGCCCATGAAGTGAGTGAAGACAGCACTCATCTTCAATCCACAGGCATCGGCAGATCTGAGTAGCTGATATCTTTAGGACTGTGCTGCGTGATCCCAGGTTGCTGGTCTCCATTCAGGTCAACGTACTTTACTGAACCCTGTGGACACGTAATGCAAAGTCAGCAAACTCAAATTTAAAACCGCATCATAACCAAAATAAGCTATAAACAAGGATTCAATCTTTTTTTTTTTTTTTTTTTACTGGTGAATACACCTATAAAATGCAAGCATGAAATCTAAAATGCAAGCATGAAATCTTAAGCAATCAGACCAAACAGCATCTTTAAAGAAGAAGACGCATGCACTGTTTATTATGTCCAGTTGCTCCCATTTTGCTGTCTTCAATGCCATGTAGGGGCAGCAGCAGCAGCACACAGTGAGGCTGCATGTTGGTCGGGATGGGCTTGGCACTAATTTGACTGGAGCAAAGTGCTGATCTGAACAACTGATAGGAAAGGAAGCCTCGGCGCCAAATGCCTTTGTTCATCTCTGGAAACTTTGACAACAGTTTCCCTTTATGGCTGCAGAGAGTCAAAGCAACCAGGAGGCGGCCGAAGACAAAAACTGAAAATGAAAGTTTTAGGAAGGACATGCAGTTCATGTTATTCAGCAAAGAATTGAGAAATCCATCCTTCAAGGGTTTGGCATAATAGTCCTTGAAGGCACAAAACATTTAATGTCAGACATCTAAAAGAAAAAAGAAAAAAAAAAAAGGTCCTAAAATGATCTGTCTCAATCTTGAATTTCTAAGCAAAATCTGGATAAATGTAGCTAAAAATTTAATCTAGCTAAATGCTGAGTTAAACATTTAATTTAGTTAATTATTTAGCTAAATATTTTACTTAAGTATATTATTAATTTAATGTTTAATTTTGCTAAATGTGGAAGAGTTGATTTTGAAAAATCAGCTTCTATATACGTTACAGCGGGTGTTTGCTGTATTTTCCATTACATACTTCTGGAAACCTGAGAAACAATATCTTTTTAAATGACTAAAAGTAAATATTTTTATACATCTTAGGACGGATCGAGCCTTTTTTTATTTATTTATTTATTTTTGGCATTTTTCTGTACAGAACAAAACGAAATTGGCAAAAAAAACTTTTAGCATGTAATTCTGCCTTTTAGGGCAAAACTTGTAGATGCCATCCAATGACTCATTGTTAAGAAATGTCTCGGAAGAACGCCCAGTTACTCACGTAGTCGTGATGGTCAGCGGCACCTGCAGGGAAAAAAAGCATCACCAGTTAAACATGCAAAGTCCTGCCCACTCACTGCCTGACCTCAGAGCAGCCCATTAGTCATTTTTATCAGTGATTCATTAGGAACCCCTCTGCAGGGACCTCTGCCCCATAAACCCAGCCTAATATCTCTAATCTGACTCTGTATTTACATTACGTCTGATACGCACTTGCGTAAAAAAAAAAACAAAAAAAAAACCTCACAGTTCCTTTGTACAGGAAACATTAGGTCTCTGATGGACTACATGATAGACATGTCCAGCTTCTGTCTGCTTGTATAATAACAGGAAGTTCCTGACTGCAGTAACAGGATGAGACTGCTCCTGTGAGCTGCAGTGCAAATTCACCTCTCTGACTCCACGTCATGTTTAGTAAAAATGTAAAGAGGCTCAAGCCATAAATATTGTTGTTGTATATTCTTTTCCCATTTTAGAGCCAGAAATCAAGCCTTAAGGGGATGCAACAACAAGGTTCATATGGCTGCAAAGAAAGAAGAAGTTTATAGGTTTGATCAAATGACTTTTGGGGATCTAATTATGCATTTGAACAGTTATTTTTCTCAGACTGGAAAGATAAGGCAAGGAACAACTACAGCTAAATAAAAAAAAAAAAAGAAGTTCCAATTTATTATAGGTTTTCTGTAATATTTAGGATAAAAACTATCCAAATAAAAAAAAAAAAAAAAAGAAAACACAGAGGCGGATGAACAAAAGTCACTCAGTATTCAAACCAGAACAATTTAAGACATTGTCAATAAAAGGGTCTTAGTGGAGGCGAACTCACCGTGTGGAGAGTTTTGGAGCTCGCTGTAAACTGTGTCTGTGCCTTTTCTAAGAGGGTCTGTTCGTGGAAGAGACAAAAACAGGCAGTCTAAGCATCAAAGGAAAAACTTGAGCAGATACTGTCTGTTTGAAATATCATAAACAGCGTCCTAAAAATAGGAGGGTCTTGCCAGTGTAACGACCGTCTTCACCCCGATGGGATCCAGAGCACGAGGCCATGACAATGAAGGAACGAACATCAAAACCTTCTCTGCAATTAGCTCAACCCTTCCTGTTTACAACTGCTGCAACAGTGCTGGAAATCCCATCAGCTATCCATGTCAGCAATGAGGTGTATCAATTAAGTGTAATTAGGCCCCTCCCAGGAAGTCTTGCCCTGTCTTATCAGCGTCTAAGGAATGTGGCACAGTTCTGCAGATTTGTCCAGAAAAGGGAGAAGCTCTGGGTAACAAAAAGGGAAGACGAGCTGAGGCTTCACGCAGAGAAGAGTTTAGGTTTTTGTGTATTACTTTTAGCAGGATCTGATGAGCGCGGATGCACCACCTCCGTGTACTCCACCTCTGGCTCGTTGGACAACGTGCTGAGATCGTCGTCAGTTTCTGCATGAGAAAAATTCACGTCAACGCAATAACGCGACATTTCGAAATCTCTTCATTCTCTAGCACCCCACATCCACACAAATAGATAGGCAGCTATGTCAATCCGAGCAAGTGAAATTCCTGCCACTTTAACACCCCGAGGACAGTGACTCTAAAAGGCCACAGAATCCTTTTCTGTGGAGGCATTTACAAAAATTCAAAACCACCACAAATCTCTGCCAGCACCAGGATGAAAGGCCTTATCAGCCACATGAGACCACAAGAGACGTTAGCGAAACAAATAAAGCAGTTTCAGCAGGGACGAACGACGTCCTGAAGACAATAAGTCAGAATAAAACGGAGTCAAGAGAAAACCAGATGAAAATATGGTCTTTCAGTAAAGTAAAGACAAGAAAGGCAGCAACTGGAACTATCTCAGATATGAAAACTACAAGTATCTATTTGTCAATCCGTGAGAGTTTATGTCAGTTTTCAATCAAAATGTATGAAATGCTTCTGCCTTGGCTTCTCAATTTACTCAATTGTAAATTTAGCTGATACAGTTAGTAACTAATGCCATTATTGAAGGATGCTTCTGCTATTTTCATACCTAAACAGCATGGAAAAGAAACAAAGGAAGAAAGAAATAGAGAACAGACGGAATAAAAATTACAAACATAGGCATCAAACAACCACTAATGTTTAATAATTGTTTCTAAATAACAATTGCTAATCACATCCACAATTCTCTTTCAAATGAAAATAGATCTGTCTTTTTGTAAGGCTGATGACTAATGACTAAATGTAAAATTCTTTAGTTCTTTTAACAAATGATTTGAAAGAAATGTATGAACCCCACGATGGTAATGGTGCTGCAGTTCTGTCTCACCTGCTTCAGGTTTCCTGCTGCTCCATACGCTCTCTGGAGTTCTGTCCACTCTCACTGTTAAACACAGACCAACCAGATTAAGTTAAGACAAAACTATAATTTACAAGTTAAACCGCAAGGGACGAAGTTATATCAAAAGCAATTTCTGGAAACTTTCCCAGCATGCAAAAAAAAAAAAAAAGGAAAAAAAAAGAAAAGAAAATCCACTAAACAAATTTTTCAAACTTTCAAACACAAATAAGGAAAGCAGATGGGTCAAGGTCTCAGCTCGGCCCGGTATGCGTCATCACCACAAAGTTCCCGTCGCTCCTCCGGTGCCTACGCAGCCTGAGCTGCGCTCTGCGCTCCCCATGGAGACTCTTTGGAGCTTCCACAAAAAAAAAAAAAAAGAAACTGTAACCTTCAGAGAGTGATTGCAGGCCTCCTCCGGAACCGACGTCCGGACCATCCATCGTCCATCTGCTGCAACCTCTCTAATGTCTCCATCATTGTCTCAATCACTAACACCATCCTCTCCTTCGCAGTGTTCATTCTCATCATCATCGCATTCCTATGCACTCTTTTCTCCTTTGTCATCTTTAGTGTGTTTTTGTCATCGCCCCCTCTATTGCAGTCTTCATGTCTTGAGAATCTCAGTTCTTTCTTGTTTTGTCTGTATTTATTTTTGATTATGTGTTAGCTTTAATCAGGTTTGTTTTGGTAAAATCCCACAGTGTCCTTTTTTATTAGCCTCTATAGTTATTTCTGTGTTATTTGCTTTAGTTCCCTGCTGAAGTTCTTGTTGTTCCAGCTGCCCTTCCTTCTTCTTATTAGTCACACATGATTCTCATGTCTCTCACTCTCCCTCCTGGTAGTTGTAACCTGAACAGTTTTCTCACCTCCTTACCAGATTATCCTGTTTTCTGTGCTCTGTTTTTTCTCCATGCTGGTCTCCTTGCGGTGCAGTTCCTTTGTTGTTTTCCTGTCTGATTGCCTCAACTTTCTCCTGTGCAGATTATTAGTTTGTTTTTTTTTTTTTTTCCCTTGTTAAAAGGAAATTTCCATCTGCTCTGCACCGGGGTCCCATCCTTCACTTATAGAGATTGTGAGGAGTTGAGAGGCTGCTAGCTGCCAAGCTAGGATAACTTAACCCGGATATTATTGATATTAACCTGTAATGCAAAGTTGGACATGGTGGGTAAAATGAGACCGAGCACAAACGAATTGTGAGTTGAAAAGACAACCGCTTGAGAAAAATGCAAAGGGAGAGGGAAGGTGTTAGGTAAGCATCGCATACATGATGGACAGCACTAAGACCCTCCTCCTATCTCTGACTGGTTGTTTCCAGTTAGCACTGGGAGAAGGCAGATATTTTTTATTTTCTCAGATTATCTGTCTCATATTATACTGTCACAACATAGTGACAGTTTCAGCAAATATGTAAAAAAATATATTTTTTTATAAAACTTACATACTGCAGTTTTAAGTTCCAATATGAGCATCAACTAGAGCACAAAGCAAGATCGGTAAACTGAGATAGATTCAACTGGACAATGTGATTAGACGAATCCACTCCTGAAATAATTTTCACAAATTCCCATAAACACACTAACATTTTTTCCATGTGTCCTTTAAATGTATTCTTAATCTGGCATATATTCTTTGCTAAAAGCAAGGAGAAACTTTCTGTGGCGTTCCATGTCACTATGACCCTCTAAGTTACTGTAACAAAAAAACAAAAAAAAGGTTTCACATCCTTAATTGCTGAACACAGAAACCCTCAGAAACTCAGCTGAGTTGTTCACAATAGTCTGTTAATTTAAGAGCGACTGTGCCGCAGATTCTGGCAAAAACAACTTCCCCAGTTGGTAATGTAATCTCATACGCGGCTCAATCGAGGCTTATGTGAATAATTTCCTGCCCCTGCTGAGTGCATTCAAACTCGCCTGGCCTGGAACAAAACAAACCCAACCCGCCAAAATACCAGCAGTGTGATCAGCGCAGCAGAGCTCTTCATGCCAGCATGGGAAGCAAATCAGAGACTCCATTGTTCCACCATTTCAAGGAAGTCTCTGCAGAGCATTTAGCTTTCAGGAAGCAAACTGACTTCATGGTATGCAGTCGCTCTTGCCTCAGGACTTCGATAAAACCAAGCCTGCAAGGTCATATGTCAGATATGTCACAGTTCAGTCAGAGGTTTATATAAACACATGACTGGCATGAATGTCACAGTTACAACGATGCATTTGAACTAGTCTTTGTTCAGGGTCGCCTCACAGATTTAATTATTTTATTATGGAACAACAATTAGGTGCATACTTTTGAATTGTGGAAACACCCTCAATCAAAATAGTAATGCTGCTCATGTTTTTTTTTAATTAAGGCTGAGGCTGAGAGCATTTTTTCAAGCTAAATATTAGCCTGTTTTATATATCCCAGCAGCACTTTGATATATGCTTGGGATAATTGACCTGTTCGATCACCTAAACCGGTCCTGCTTTCCACCGTCAAGCTGATGATGTGACTTTTCTCTTCGTTATTCTACCCAGGTTGTTAATGTACCTGTACCACTGCCAGAAAAACAAACCCACACCATAACACAACCACCGCCACGCTTGACATCAGGCACAGAGTTGTTTGGTTTGAAATCTTTACTTTGACTGCCCCAAACGTAAGTCTTCTCATTGTAACCAAGCAGCATCATTTTTCTTGCCCAATCAAGAAGAGCTCTGACTTATCCATGTGATTAGCTACGAAGGTGTGGAAGCCAAGTCTGCTCTCTTGATAGCACTCTGTAGTCCAGGTTGAAATTTTAGACTCACTCTGAATGGCAGTCCTGAAGAAATGACATCATCTCTGTCAAAATGTGATCATATCCACCCTGAAAACCAACAAGTTCTATAATCCTGTCAATGTCAAGAATAGTGGTCAGGATAATTAAACCAGGAACTGGAAGGTTAACAAAAAGAAATCATGTGGAGCTCCATAAGGGACATCTAAATGAATGTCGCTTGGTTTTGTGTATCACATGTCCCAGCCTGTTTCTGTAATGTATAGAAAAAAAACTTCCTATTTTATATTTTATGTATCAACAGTAGCCCCAAAACCTATGATTAGTGTATGTAAACTTCTGACTGCCAGTGTTTAACAACATATTTCAGCAATTCAGGCGTCGTTCAAAAGCGGGAGAAATGAATGAACGGTTGAGACACACCTCTAAATAAAATAAACACCTTTATTCTACAGAACTGCTCTCCGTCATCAGTCCAGTAATCAACCAAAATTATATACACACATTTCCTGTTATAATATATACAGATCAGTGTTATCAGGTTTACTTCATGTAGATTAGATGAACAGATGAAACAAGAAACGGGCATGCAGTCACACGGAAAAACGACACAAAGGTCAAAAAACGATTGTTAGGACAATGACTGAAAGAGGAGGGGAGAGGGAGCAGTGGTCCCTAGTTTATTTCTTGTTCTTAAAAAAAACAAAGAAAAAACAAAACAAAACAAAAAAAGGGGCCCTCCATTTCGCAGGGAAACAAAATATTGTCCACTTCCTCCAAAATGTCGTAAACATCAGGAAAGTGTTTCTGTCTCCTGTGTTTGTCTCGTAAGTCTTTCAGAGTTTGGTTTTCTTTAAAAATAGAGCACTCTGCCTCTACACTGTTGCTGGGATACTGTAGCTGCTCCTGTTGCTGATGTCTGCAGGAAGCGATGCAACGCTACCTCGCGTCCCATTGGTCACTCTCCCCTCCTTGTCATCATAGAACGACGCTGCGTCTGGAACAAGAGGATAATGGCTGCTCTAAGCAGGTTGCAGAAAATGAGAGAAAAGTAACTTCCCTTCTTGCGGATACACCGAAAACAAACTGTGTCTCATTGCTAATGCTGCTGTGACTCATGCTCAAGCATAACACGACATGCAAAGGCAAAAACAAATAAAATAAATAAAAATACGAGGACAAGGAGATTTATCACACATTTAAGGACAGAATTTATCAGACGCCCCTGCTTTTTTCAAACATCTGATTTTCATTTGGGATGTTTACATTATTCACTCAAAAAAAAACAACACATGGGCCAAAAATATTTCCCTCCTGTTCCAGTTATTTATCTGTATTTATTTGTTATTGGATAAAAACCAGAAGTAATTTGTTGTACTTTTCAACAATCTGACAAGTTCCCTGATCAATTAGATCTCGTTCTCCTCTCTCTGATCTGGAACGGAGCTTTGGCTTCAGTTCACTCCAGATTTTCTATGCTGGCTGCACATCAGTCAGAAATGTTTGGTGAATGCAGCTCTTCACCAGGAGCGACGCCTGTTTTACTGCTGACTTCTTCAGGGTTTTTTTTGCTCTTTTCAAATTCTTCATCTAGGGTTGTTTATTCTGATTTCCTTCAAGCAAGAAGAGATTTCAAAGTGCAGCTGTGCTAAAGCTTCACCACAGCATGATACTCCCTCTAACGTGTTCCACTGTGGGGAGGGTATATTCTTTAGGTTAAAGGTCTCTCCTTCCTTCCATTATGTTCATCTCCAATTTAAAGAGATTTTTGTGTTGTTGTTTTTGATATGATGCATTCCTAAATGAAAGCTGAAATCCGTAATGAAGGATTAAAGGTTAGAGGATAAATCTCGGTTCAAACCACTGGTGTGCATTAAAGCTGCCTTAATAAAAAGGTCAGTTATTAGAGGGCTAACAATATTGACCCCTGCATTTTTTTCCTAAAATGGCTTGGTTATTTTATGCAAATACAAATAAATAACAGCGCTATCCAAAGAAAACTGATTCTTGTTCTGTTGAGAGCAAGGATCAGCACCTAGGAACATTTTGTGAAACATTAAATCACACAGGGGGGTTTAATAATAATTTTGTCCTCAATGATAAACATGCTGAGCATGCACAAAAAAAAAAACAAGAAATCTGCCACTCAAAGGAAGCACAGGCAACAACAAGGTCATCCTGATCTGACCTCTGCATGCATGCAGGCCAGAGCATGGATTATTGCTGTGAGTAAAGGTGTTACAACACAGTGTGATGAGTGTTTAGGGTGGGATAATGGCTTGTTAGATGATAAATATTGATGGGGCCTGTAAGCAACACACAGGAGGACGGTAAAAACCAAGCTACCTGTGGCTGCATTATAAACCTCTGTGTCGTGGGTTAGAGCCACTGTTAAAGAGTCATCTGATTTAGGGCTCGCAGGCTTTCTGAGAAATGGTGAAAATAAAGTCAGCTGCAGGCAAACGTGACGTCAGATAAACACTAAAGAAACTAGACGAGGTGTTTTGCATGTAGTAGACATTGTAATCGTGCGACTGTGGTTTCTGCCCACATTTTTCACTTATTCATAAGTCGTGGAAGAAAAAGATGCATCAGTATTAATTTACTTTTACTCTAAACTGACTCCAGAAAAATGTTCCAATAAGACAAAACATAACTGTGACAAATAACTTGACAAGAAAGGACCTGAAGCAGGAAGTGACTCAAGTAAAAGCAACAAATCAGCGTAAAATGTTCACGACGTGCGAACTGATTCAGTGATGTAGCCAACCGCAGAACTAGAACTTTGTTTTCTTTGGTTAATATTTATTTAGCAATGGTCTGATAGCATCAATTCATGCGTAATAGTAAAATGAGGAAAAAAACTATGTTTACTAATTAAAGCAAAAGTCTCATCATTCAGTAAATACATTTTTTAAAAATCCATAAAACTCATTTGAGATTTCAAGATTATTATTATTATTATTATTATTATTATTACAGAATTAACAAGATGCAATTCCTGAAAATGTTTCTTCTATGCAAATCTAAGTGATTATTTATCTACTTATTTCATGGTTTCTGTTCTGTAGTTTATCATGAAACAATTAATCTTTGGAGCTTTGTTTAAAAGGTAAATAAATACCAAATAATTTCTGATACCCTGCAGGACAACAATTTATTTCTTGAAACTCAAATCCATTTGGCTCCCTATAAATATGAACTACCAGAACAAGGAATATAATGTTGAAAGAACAAATTGTGTTTCTGTCTACAAACATGCAAAACACGCCAAGTGCTTCCCACAACCCGCCGCATCCAAACTCTGCCGCATCGTCTGAACCACCTGGTAAATCTGAACACCCTTCACCAGCTCCTAAAACATCCAGCACATTCAGGAGAAGCGAAAAGTCAAAGCCAACTCACACTGACAATTCAGCAGCTCTTTCTCTTTTTCCTACAATAAGAAACGATCAGTCAGAAGAGAGGGGGAGGCAGCAGGAGGAGGGAGGCTGGTTTTTATTTAAAGATGTAAGCGGCCTGAGTGTCTGGAGGACTGTAGATGTCTCTACCTCTCCTGGATCTTGTGAACAGAATAAAGCCCACCATCACCAGTGAGAACACCACCAGTATTATGGTCCCAGGAATCAGTAATTTCTTCCACATCGCCATGCCGACTGCAAAGAGAGACACAAACGACAAAAAGAAACATGAGATAAGAAATGAGGATATGAAGAAAAATGCAAAAATTTTATAATTATTATGTTTTTTGCTAGTTTTAGAGAAAAAATATTAGTACAGGGAGGTTAGGACATTTCTGATCGTTTTATTAAATTTACAAATATCTACATGTTTATCAGCGGATTTTGGTGGATAGGAATAAATAGACAAATAAAGAGCAAATGACACGAGTTAAAGTTTCCAAAGTCGCCAATTTAAGAAAACAAATGACAGAAATGGACTGAGGTATCAGTCAGAAGGGATCTAAATGTTACTTGAAGAGCATTGCAGCAAAAATAAGAGTTTTAAGGAGAAGAAAAACAAACGATATCAGAAAGAAAAGACTTGAAAAACTATTGATTATTTTTATTTCAGCAAGCTCTGTAGAAAATTAATTTGTTTTTGTTTTATTTCATTTTTTTTATTTCTACTATTTTTTCCCCCTTTGCAGGTGTGATTCACCACCAGATCTTTCATAAAGCAAGTGTGTGTCAGTTTCTGAGATTGAAGAGGAATGTAAATGTTTTATGGACTGATAGATTTGTAAAATAGATTTGTAAAAATTTCATTGCAAAATAAAATCAAGAAATCACTGAAACGGGTCCTGACTTAACATGACAAAGGCTAAAAACATCTCTGACTTTGGGAGTCAAGTGAACAACAGTGAGAACATTTATTCACAAAAGAAGAAAACATGAAACACTCGCCAACCAACATTATTCCAAGAAAGCATCAACAACTAATCCTGGGGGTCACAAAAGAGATCTGGAGCACCGCAGACCAAACTTCACACTTCAGTGTTCATAATTCAACTAGAAGAAAGACAAACTGTGCAAAAAGGTCATCGACAGGAGAGTTTCAAGGCCACAAACGCTGCTGATCAAAAACAACGCAAAGCCCTTCTCACATTTGCCAGAAAAGCATCCCAAAAACGTCTGGGGGAAATATCCTGTGGACTAATGAGAAAAAAGGGGAACATTTAGGGAAATGTGTTTTATGTTACATCTAGTATAAAACGAATGGAGCATTTCTGTAAAAACAACATCATGCACACAGTGCAACATGCTGGCAGTGTAATGTTCTGGGTCTGCTTTGCTATTTCAAAGTCTGGACAAATCCCAGTTCTGTTCCAGAAAATGCTGACGGAGAATTGCTGCTATCAGATTCTAGAGAATGCATTGATTTATTAGGCTTAAACCTGAAATATCAAAATTCAAGTGATTTTTTTTTTTTTAACTCAGAAAGACTCATGAACTAGGTTTGTCACAATTACAAATTTTGCTGGACGATAAATTGTCCCAGAGGTTATTGCGATAAATGAGAAAATTATCACTTTGAGACCGTTTTTCAGGGAAAGGAATAATAATGCAACAACACATTAAGAGATCAATAAACTTTAAATTCTAGCAAACGTTTAACACTGCTACTGGAAGATATTTTAAATATCCAAAATAAATAAACTAAACAACAAATAATATGAATTATGAAGTCTCTGCAAACAAAATAATCCTTCAGAAATGGACTAGTTGAGACCAATGCACCAAACTGAGAAGAGAGCGAGAAAAGAGAAAGAAGAAAGAAGATAAATAATGAAAATGGAAATTGTTGAGCTCTTTTTAATTTTACATGTGACTAATTCATTTACTGCTTATTGTGACAGGCCAACTGGATGATGATTACATTTCTAGAATAAAAAAAACAAAACATGGCACAATCTTTTGTGCTCATTAAAAGGTAGAACATACTAACAGATCAGACCAAATATCTAATAAAGTCCCTAGTTTTACTTTTATTTAGAGGATAGAATGAGGAAAGACGAGGTGGTTTACAGAAATCAGACTCACCTACTACGTTGATTGTATTACTTTTAACAGAGTTGGCTCGGTTCTCAGCCCGGCAGTAGTAACTGTCGGTGTGCTCCTTGTTTGCAACGAATTCGTAGTTTGTGTTGTTAGAATTAGTGGTCGTGGTGTCCAGTGGATTCAGATCATCACTGTCCCGGAACCACTTCACTGTTACAGGTGGCGTGCCCAAGAAAGAACAAATGAGGATGACCGAATGTCCTTCGGAAATGTCGCCGATGTCGGGAACGACCATCAGAGACGCGATGGTCATTGGCTCTAGAGGCAAGAAAAAAAAAAAGAAAACAAATACATGTGTTGTGTTATAATCTCGAGTTATAGTCGATGTCATTTACTGGAAACCCACAGAGTTGTCAAAAATGTTACAAAGAAAAGGTTTGTGGTTAAAAATGAGACCCAAACACATTTTCTGTCACCAGGGAACCCAACCCAGTGGTAAAGCAAGATGGTGGCACCGTTGTGGGACAGAACATATTTGATCTCATGAGAACTGAAGCACTCCTGTCCTTGAGAATATTCTGCAAAGCAGGCTGGGTTTCGTACAAAACAATATTGGCCAAATAAATGTGCTATTCTTTAATTCAGATTTTGATATTTACCAATGACAGCTGTTTGGAGTTTGTCACTTAGTTCAGGCGTCCTGTCCCCATTACTTGCTGTGCAGAGGTAGTGGTTTAGTCTTCCAGTTTCATTGATGACGACTGTAAAGTTAGCAGCTTTATTGAACTCATGAACAACGGCAATTTGGTTTTGTTTGCTAGCCTTCCACAGGGTGTATGTAATGGGTGGGGTGCCTGTGTCCGACAGACAGAAGATTTTGACTCTCTTCCCAAGGATTGCACTGCCAGGGACCCAGATCTTTGGAGTCGAGACGGGAACTAAAAAGGAGAGACGTAGAAAAATTAAAATTGAGCCCAACGTAATTGAAAAGCAATTCAAAACGTTTAGTTCAGAAAATACAAATACAAGGAAGAAGCAAAAAATATAACTGATGGGTTTCTTTAAACAAAGTATCTTTAAAGAGCATTTCTTTACCAACTCAGTGGGACAGCAGTTGAAATTAGTACATTATTAGTAATATAAATTTATCAACCTTTTGTATTTCGCATTATTTCTAAATATTGCACAGACCTATGAGGAAATATTAAACACCTTGCACTAACCCCAAAGCAGCATCAAAAAGTAGCAGAAACAACAAACTATGTAGTTTTTAACAGGGGCCAATGAGTAAATCTACTGAGAAAAGTCAAGAAATGGCATCAGCAAAGCCTTCAAAGTCAAAGTATTTGAAGAAATAAACATAAATGGAGAAGAAATATTGATATGGTAAAGGCTGAGATAAATTTATGCAACCAGTTCATGTTATATTCATCCAGAATAAAGTGATTTATCAAACGGCATATCTGAATCATACATTGCTATTATATTCTATGGTTTTAATTAAGAATGACCCGGCACTCATCACATCATAAAATAATTGCAAACTGAACCGAAAACGAACAAACCCAAACACCACAGCTTCCGCCACATGATTATTTATAAAGAATACAGATGAAGACCAAATATGGTATGTAACATCAAAAACCAAACGTGAAGCTGCTGTTGTTTTTGTCAGAGGTGTGCTCACCTTTAGGATGAATTGTCAGCACGTTGCTCTTCTTCTTGATGCCCTTTGCAGCAGCTGTACATGTGTAGTTGAAATCAATTGTCTTGGCTTTGCCAACAAATACTCCATTCCCTTTCCGAACCATTTGGTAGTCAAAAGGTTCAAGGCTGTAAATGAGGGATTCTCCTTCAAGTCTGTCATAAGACAGTTTCTCACTTCTGCATGTGAGACTAATTTCGTCTTCTTGGAAGACTTCGACAGCAGACAGACTGAGAGTGGGCACGGAGAACAGCTCTGTGGATGGATTGAGAACGAACAATTTATCGCGCAGTCGCTGAAAATATCGTGATATGTGGAAGGGTCTCAGAGAAGTGAAATAATCTCAATCAGAATATGATGAATATAGCAAAAAGTCAGAAAGGATTTCATGCAGTAACATCATTCTTTCTGCGTCTGCTCACCCCTCACTGAAACCGTCTTGCTGACGACTTTTTCTACATCTCCTAGATCCAGCTGGCATCTAATGGTAAGGACTGGGGTTCTTGCATGTGCAGTCCAGTTAACATGGATAGATGTTTCTCCACTCTTGAGTAGTTCGGTGTCCTGACTCAGGAAGAGCTCTCCTGCTTGGTAGCCCTTCGTAGAATTACTAACCGAGCAAGTGATGTTGAGAGTGTCACCTTCGTAGACATTGTCCTGAGGGGAAATCTTCAGGACTGGTTCGATGGAAAGTTCTGTGGAGGAAAACCCATAAATCATGAGGTGTGTTGAGACTTGGAAGAATTGACCAATGAACAAATCTAATGTACCTTCAACGGTAAGGGTGACTGTGTTGCTCTGTTGGGACTTAGATGGGTATGGCATGTTTAAGACAAGGTAGGAGCAGTGAATGTTGTGGTTCCCAACGCCTTTAGGGACAAACGTGAGTCTGCTGGAGGTCACCCACACTCCATTTTCGACTTCCTTGGAGTTATCGTGGAAGCTGAACAAAAGGGAACCCGTCTCTCCTTGTGCTAAACATGTGGCTGTTACTGATTCCCCCTCAGTGATATTTGCTTTGTTGATGCGGAGAACGGGCGTTGACATGCCTGGAAACCAGTGAACATAGAAAAACATGAGTGAGATTTGATGCAAACCAAAAACGGAAACAGACCCTTTCCTCCAAGTGTTAAATAACTTCCAATCAAACCACAGATAGCTTTTTCTTCAATGTACAGTGTGGAAAATAAATGTTGAACGCTTTTCTCAGTGACAATATTTCTAAAGGGGCGACTGATCTTATTGTTTTGAACAATAATACTAATAATAATAATAATAGCATAATATTCATATTTCATGTCAATATGACCTATTATAGATTCAATCTCTGAGAAAAACTGATTTCTCCCTTTTCACCAACGTATTTATTGTCACAATGTTTTATTTTCTCAAACACAGAGCGTACCTGTTAAACATCCTCAGGTGAAAACAGACTCACCTGTCACTGTGAGTGTTGCAGCTTCGCTGGTCTTCGCCTTTCCCATGATGGTTATCGCGCACTTGTACTTGCCATTGTTGGAGACTCTGGCCTGAGGCAGGCGGTAGAGCAAATCCTCAGAGGAGCTGGTTGTCTTGTTGTAGATTACACTGTCACCTTTGTATACGGTGTACACACGATTCAGTGCCTCCGTCCCAGAGGTGAGAACCTCGGCCTTGCATCTCAAAGCCACGTCGGTGTTTCTTTCCACGTCAGCACTGGGCTCGATGGACAGGTCCACTTTCGTTATTTTTACAGCTGGGGTGTGACATAGGCAACGATTATCAGAGTTTAATTGACAATAATATTAGCTTTAAAGAAGTCAAATTAAAAGGGGGAAGCTCACACTGACAACACTGATTTTGAGGAATTAAATGGCTTCCAGGAGGCGTAGGGGGTGTATCGCAGACATGGTTTAATGTTTTTAAACCATGTCTAAATTACATCCCGTTTCTGCCGAGGTTTTCCGGGGGTCAATCCAACGAATGAGCTGATCTCTCACTTTAGGAGGGAAATGGTCAGAAACTGACAGGGGAACGTCTGCATCACCGACAGGGAGGTTTAGTGGGTCAGCAACTCTTTTTGGGAGTCAACGTCACAGCGAGACAGAAAACATTTCTGCTGAGAGGTTTATACGCCCTCTTCATCAGCACGAATCGCAACATTCATTCTGAGCTTTTATAGAAACAAAATAACTTTTTTTTTAGAGTGGCGTTACTGTACAACATCAACAACTGAAACAACTCAAGTTTAAACCTAATAATCACAATAAATTAGAATATGGGTTCCGATAAAGCTCGTTTCAAGATTATCGTTATGCAGGTTTTACTTATTTTTTTTCATAAGACCCACATTTCTGCATTAGGAAAGATTTTTTTAAAATTGTTCTGATGTAATAATCTAATCATAAATGCCAGCTAAACATTTTTATTAGTTGTAAGCAACGAATCATCATTCTTTACATAAATGAAAGTTTGAAAACAGACTGTATAAATGACCTACATAATGTAGGTCATTTATAACTTTTCATTAATATTCTAGTTTATTGATATGACTGTACATATAAACAATAAACAATTAGATGCCTAAAAGTCAGTTTCCAGGAAACCACATGACTTTTGTGACCATAAATATGGATATCTGGATATTGGACCACTTTTATTGTGAGAGTTTATTTGATCAATTCACAAACAGCTCAATCTTCGTCTCTTCTGACCATGAAACCTTTTTCTCTGAAGGCACTTGGCTTGTCCATTTGGGCCGCTGCAGATTTCAATCAGATGTGATGGTGCCAGTTTTATTGATATGGTTTGGTTCATGGCTGGGACTACCTCAGACCATGACAATATAAATGTGACTTCAATGTCGCACTAGAGGGTCTGCTGCCAATGCCAGGTTAGAGCGTCATTGGTTCCGGAAATCCAATGTACTTTTAGCTGATGGTGACAATTTGGGTGAAATGGAAAAAGGAGGATGCTCCAGCATACAGTAATAACACCAAGCATACATCAACATTGAATTTGGAATGGATAAAAATCACCAAGAAAAGGGCAATAGACTTAAAACTGTGTTTGTACCAGAAAACCAACCGCTTTAAATAAACGACATACTCTGCAGGAATAGAGAAAATTCACAATAAACACAAAAAAATGGTTCAGATTTCACCTCTTTCCTCGAATGCTTGCAGCCATCAAACTCCACGTGCAACACAGAGAGAAAATAAGCACCTAATCTTAACCTGTTTTCATTCTGACATCAGCACCAAGCCTGATCTTGACTCGTCTTCAAGGGGAAAATGTTAAGCATTCAGAAATGAGGATAGTTGGAGGCAGAAAGCCTCGGCACGCCGACGTCAAACTATCAGACCACTCATACGAGCTGAGTGGCTGCTGCTGTGACTCAGAGAGGGGCGGTAAACAAACCTTGAGGAGGCAGGAAAAGCACTTTGTTTAACAAACGGGTCGCTCAGGGGACTTAGCACCGTTTCGGAGCGCACTGATTCTGGCCCACGCCCAGCATCATTCAGCAGGAGCTGGCAGGGCTGATGATGGGAAACAAGGCACGTGCAGGACTCAGGTTTGCTTCTGGGTTTCCCAAGCAGAACCTGATTAACAGACCAGCTGAAACTATACAGATCTGGAAACAAATTGAGAGGTCACTGCACTGAACCCCACTGAAAACCTCATGGTTATTCCACCAAATATTGATACCTGAACTCTTCCTGAGTTAAAACATTCGTATTGTTGTTTCTAAATGAGTGTAAACTTGTGTTCTTGAAATTGCTTGAGGTCTGAAAGCACTGCATCTTTTTTATTATTTTGACCATTTCTTGTTTTCTACAAATAAACACAAAATTTTTGCTTGGAATTTCAGAGACATGTCAGTAGTTCATGGAATAAAAGAAAAAGAATTCATGTTACTCAAACATGTATCTATAAAAAGTAAAATCAGAGAAACTGATGATTTTAAGTGGTCTCTTAATTTTTCCCAAGGGTCTATATAAAATTATTAGATTTTTCTTCTGGTAATAAGACTTTTTTCTACCCTGTACTATTTTATTATTTACTTTGTCCTAATTTATACAGTACTGCTGCAAAATAAGTGATTTAAACTTACCCATTTAGTAAGTCAAAACATTGATTTTTTTTGTGGGAACTTAGTTTCTCTGTATCACTTGCATTACAAGAAAACAAGTGAGGAAATCTGCCATATGAAATAAAATCTAAATATCAGAAGTGCAAAGGAACCGATCCAGCCTTGAGCACACAAAGCAGAGTTAAAATAGAAACTTTCCTTCCATCCTGGACCTGCTGCCTTACAGATCGGTATCTGCGGCCGATATGAACAGATTCCCACCTCCCACTGCCAGCAGCTCCAGAGGCGTGTGACGATCCTCGCCAACCAGTTCCCACCAGTGACTCTGATAACCGCCACTGAGTGTTCCCACTGACCAAAGAGGAGTATCTCTGCTCTTGCACAACAAATCCAAGCTCAATACCAACACCAAAATATTAAACATCCTTCTTTACTCAAGATAAAATGATCCCTCATGGATATATATTAGTCTGTTCATACAACAACTTTAGTCCAAATAGGATTTATTTCAGAATATGCTTACCCGCATTCAGAGTTGTCCCTGAGTGGAAGCATTGGAGAAAAGAAAGAAATAACCAGGTTAGTGAAGATCAGATCAACCATCTCCTGTTTGAAGAGAAGTGGGTGAGAAGCCTTACAGCTGAACAGGAGCGTGGAGGTGATCAGTGGCAGGAGGCCCATCCTGTCTGAGGAACGCCGAGGCTCCTGGTGGTCGTGGCTGTCCTTTAGGCACTGGACACTGGAGCTGCCTGACGGGCGCCGCACGTTAATGCGAGGATGGACCGGGGTCTGGTGGGTGGGAGCAGACACTGAGGTGGTGCTTTACCTCACCCAGTGGCGGCGGTTATCAGCCCAAGCAGCCATCGACTTGGCTTAATTTGACAGGAAGCGAGTGTTGTTTCCTCAGGATGTTCGCGCCGCCCGACTCTTTGCTGTTGTGGAATGTGTTCCACATACTGTGTGTGTGTGTGTGTGTGTGTGTGTGTGAAATGGTGATGAGAATAATGCTGTGCTGCTTGCTTGGCCATGCAGTGTTCAGAACTTTCATCATGCATCCATCTGTCAAATTTCTTTTACCAACATTTACAGGGAGAACTGTGACCCAGACAGGGTCACCTGCTCCATTTTTATTCAAATAAGATGATCCACCAGGTTTAAATGCTATATGCTAGCTGTACTAATAAGTCTGCTGCTAAAACATACAATAAATCTCACTTAGTCCAAAAAGTGATAAGGATCTTCACTCAACCAGCAGCCCTACCACCAGAGGTGGGTAGGCTACCAAAAAAACCATACTCAAGTAAAAGAAGAACATCAGCATATTTTTAAATTGAAGTATTTTCAAGTAAAAAAATAGCCAAGAAATTGAGTACTTTGTAACATCTGATTAGATATATGAAAATGATGTCCTCAGACAAAAAAATACAAAGTTATGTGCAGATTCTGGTCCGTGCATCCCAGAAAAAAGGTAAAGTGCTTCCAGTGACAATATAGTGATTACTGTATTTTCCTGGCCTCTAAATGGCACAAAAGACTCAGCAAATACAAATTAACACTGATACACCAAATATCCTTAAATTTTTATGAAGTAAAAGTAGCAATACTTCACAGTATTATTGCTCAAGTACAAGTATGGTGCAGTAAAACTACTCAAAGGTATTTTTCCCCTCAAAAAGTTAAGTACGGTAAATGTAATTGAGTAAATATATATATAAAAAAAACTGTTTTCCATCTTTCTTTGATAACTCTCTAAACCAAACTCACTTTGTCAAATGTTCCTTCTATCTAAACCTTTATGGCAACAACCTACACCAAGAGCTGCTTATGTAACCATTGAGGAATTTTGGCCCACTCCTCTTTGCAGAATAATTTACCTTTGTTGAACATAAAGAGGCCATTTTCCTATCACTGAATGTGAATCAAGGACCTGTAGTTTGACGGTTCTGGAGTCGCTAATCCCTGAAATGTAATTTGACATTTAAAGAAGCTGAACAAAAGGACCAAACAATATACTCAAATGTTTGCACAATAACCTATAAAGAGGTTTGTAAAGATACTGCTAGAATATTTTGATAAGAAGCTAAAGTTCCAGAGGTTTAGTTTGTTTTATATTCAAATGTTAGCAGAAAACTTCATAATCAGACATTATTCAGAAAGAGACAAAGGTCAGGTGTTGTATTTGGTTTATTTCATTGATTTCATCTCTTGTTTGATAAACCACAGTCAGTGAAGGCGTCTACAGTCACAGAGACAAACCTGATTGTTTTCACTTTTCCTTTCTTACTACTGTGTTAAAGTCTCTCCCCCCCCCCCCCAAAGTCTAAAATCTTAAAACTCAAAGCAGGATAACTTTAGTTGAATGTGGTTCTGGTCTGTTGATGCCTGCTGAAGTGAACCAAACAGCGCTGAAGCGGCACGGTGCTGTGGTGGTCCGGACCGCTGGCTCCAAGCGGTGACTTTTACAGGGAAAGGACAAACTTACAGTCATGTGACGCAGGAGGGGGCGGGGTAGCGTCTGAGCGGGCGAGGCTGAGGCAAATAAGATGCAAAAGGAAGCACTTAAAAACATAAATTACAAGAACAGAAAGGTAATACTTAAAAAGAAGAAGCTAAGAAGGCAGAGCTGCGGCCCGGAGGAAGAGGCACGTTGTTGGTGGTAGGGCACGCACAGGAAAAAAACCGAACCTCAGAGCCGTACCCTAAATGCACCACAGTGACACTCATCTCAATAACGCGTGACTAACCTGAGCATCCTCACTGCTCTGAGGTCAGCCGTTTGAGGTGGGTTCTTTAGATTCCTGAGTGAAATCAAGGGTGCCGACTAAAGCACAGACTGACGTGGAGACGAGCAGGCAGCTAACACGAAACAGGCCGCTAGCTCTCCGACACATGATCGACGCAAAGGAAGCTGGAGCTGAAAATAATAAATAAATTAATATAAAATCCTGCCAGAGCGAGAAGAGAAAGTGGTATTTCAGTGCTTATGCAAAGCTTGTTTTCTAGCTTCTCTTCGGATGGTATTTGTTTATGTTGATCAGCAGAGTTTAGATAGTGATAACATCCGATGTCCTTCCTGTCTCTGACGGAAGCAGAAGAACCTGCCCGACGCTCTGCTGGTGGAAACGATCAAACTAAGTGTTTGTATTGCCGAGCTGCAGCAGGAGCAGCCTTATTGCTTTGGGTGGTAACCAGGGAAGCGAGCCAATCAGCCTCCAGGTGGGCGCTGCTGTGTACTCTGGGAGGAGATGCAGGTTTTCACTCAATTAAAAAACAAAAACAAAAAAAAAGGATAAATCAATTTTACTGCTGCAATAAAGAGGTGGAGGATTCTGACTATGTTTGGCACACAGGGGGTCCGCTGTGGTTTTGGGCTATGAGGCCCCATTGTGGGGCACATCTGTGCTATAACAACACACACACAGAAAAATAATCCCTCATAACAACGAGCACAGTCCATCACTTCCGGATTAAAGCTGCTTCTCTTTGCAGTGAACCTGCAACACATAAACACAAGGGTCCAGCGCAGGGAGGTGTGTGTGTGTGTGTGTGTGTGTGTGTGTGTGTGTGTGTGTGTGTGTGTGTGTGAAGGAAGGGGCTCAGTCCATGCGTCCTGTCTCAACAGTGTGTGACCCCACCGTGGGCTGGTGTGGGAGTCGGGTCACAGTTCATTCAGGTAGTGATGCTCGCTGTGCAGCCAGGAGGAGCTGCAGGCATCCAGGGGTAGAACTTCTTTAAAATAGAACCTCTTCTTCTTCTGCTAATTATATACACACAAACTCCTCAGCACAGCCAAGTCTACAATCATTAGCCTCATAATAAGAATATGAATAAACAATCATAATAATAACAATAATTATATATATATATATGTATATATATATATATATATATATATATGTATGTATGTATAGAGACATGGTAGCATTGAGTTTTTGTCAGCAGCCATCACTTGAACATTCACGGTGGTGAATTGCATATGTACAAAAAAAAAACAACAACAAAAAAAAAACAAAACAAAAGAAAACATCCTTTACATCCCAGTGCGCGAGGCACAGGGTTAGAAGGTGGAGGTGGGAGGGAGAGGAGCTGTGCTGGTGTGTTATCTGAGCCTCTTCTCTGCTGAATAGATGGACATGTAGTAGTCGTTGCTTCCCACAGCCAAGTGGGGCTGAAAGGAGACAGAAAATAAGAGGTCAACACACACAGTTCCTTCATTTTACTACGTGATGTGCATGAGCAAGTAGCAGAAAGCAGCCTCGGAAAAGAATTAGAACAGCAACCCCCCCCAAAAAAAAAAAAAAATATTACATTTAAATTTAATCGGATTCTAATTCAGAAATTTCTTAAAGTCTGGAATACGCAGTGAGTCATTAGCTTGCGGTCAGGTTCAAAAACACCGAATGGAATAATTGTAAAAGAGAAGGTAAACTTTAAACAGGGAACCGATACAAATTTCATTTTAAATTTCCATTATTACATCTTCAGGTCAATTTTAGATAAGTGTATGAATATTTTAGAGCAACACATGCTGCAATAAAAACCCGAAAATCCTCATTAAAAGACAATGTTAGGGTTACCTGCTGGAATTACAGTTTTTTGTTGCAAGTTTTTAATTCTCAGATACAGAAACAGTATTTTTGTATTGTTGTTGTGTTCAATGATCCTGAAAAGTGTCATTATTGTCGTTTTCCATGATTATTCGCTTCAAAAGTTAGATGGCGGACGTTCATTAATAAGAAGTTCAGTATTAAAGGTCACAAAGACGTTTAGTCAGAAAATCAGTTTTCTCAGACATTTTTGACTGCAGCACAGAAAAGCTGATGTTTTACCCAGTATGGATGGAAAGCTAAACAGCTGATAGCACCGATCCTCTGTCCCATGAAGCCGTCGTAGTACTTTATATTGCTGATCACGTCGCCGTTAGTGTTGTAGACGGCTATGAACTGGTTCATCGATCCACTGCAGCCGCAACAGCAGAACAAACAAGGTTAGAGAATCACGGAATAGATGGTAACAAAGCTCTTTTTTCTTTTTTTTTTTTTAAGGGTGAACTTGTGTGACCACATGAGCAAACTCACCAGGCGAAGAGGTTGGCCTGTGGGTGGATGTCCAAGGCCGTTAATCCCTTTACAGTCTGCAGCACATTAATCGAGTCTGGCGTCCGCGGTTCAAAGAAGCGAACGTCTCCGTTGACACTGGGACAAGGCGTGAGCGTCAGAACGGCCAAGGCAAACAGGGCTGAATAAAAGCCTGAGTGATGTAGAGCGTTTACCTGACACTAATAATGTTCCCATCCGTCTCCTTCTGCAGGTGAGCTTTAACCACCCAGGCTCCGTGTTCCCTGTAGGTCATCACTCGACTGAAAGAAACACCACAGGCTAACATTAGGCTTTATGCCGACCGACCAAAGAAGAAGTTCAAAAGTCGGAAAGAACGCAGAAAGATCACAACCTGACAGAAATTATTAGAAAACATTTTTTTTTTTCCCCTGGGGATCGCAAAGTTTATCTGAAGCAGACGATAATTGATTCTTTTGCGAAATTCACTAATCTTTTTCAAGTTTTCTTTCATGTTACAACCACAACCTTTAACTTATTTTTTTTGATAATGTTTGTGATATACCTACACAAAGTACTGCATACATGTGAAGAGAGCATGAATGATACATTAATTACACTTTTAGAGCCACATCTTCACACAAATACAGCCGCAGGTCTTTTGGGGTTATGCATGTACAAGCTTTTTGTTTTTTTGTGCTAAAGCTTAGTGAGAGCAGCTGTGAACATCAGTTTTCAATCTTTGTCACCAAAAGATTCAGGTCTGGTCTTTGTCTAGGCTTTGATGTAAATCATTAGACTGCAGCTCTGGTTCAGCTCAGCAGTGAATTGGCCGGTGTGAGGTAGTTGTGTCATTCCCTTTCCATGTTGAGACGATGAACTGAATAAACTCTGGGAGACGTTCTGAGCTTACGATGGCTTCACAGAACATCTGGAGTTATAACGAGATTAGATTACACACAGGTGGACTCTGTTCAGGAGGCTGACGACTTCTGAATGCAACTGCTTGTCTTGAATCGTTTTCAATTAGGCACAGCTTTGTATTTGTCTATCTTTACTTTTAGCCTATCTCTATAAAGTGCCGTATGCTTCAAAGATTAAGGGATTGTGTAAAGCTCAAGTATTAAAATAAAAACTAAGCACCAAGCAATAAAGTGTTTCTTAATAATGCATCATGCAATACAGACAGAACACCACAGGGTGGCAGTATGGCTTCAGGACTAAGGCAGCAAACGTCCGGCTTCCTGTGAGCATGCATTCTGAAATGTGCCTCATCACGGCTTCGGGGCTGTGCAGAATCTAAATGACCTAATCCATACAGTAAAACAGAGTTATATGAATTATAGATTGCACAGGCACAGCATCTGAAATGTCTAACACAAAAGATACAGAGACCCCCATTAACCCAACAATGTCAACAAAATGCTGAGAAAAGCAAACATAAAACTAGCGAAACTTCAACTCGAAGCTGCATTGTAGATTTTCCCCATATCCCTTCAGCGCATCTCCTGCAAACGACCCAGGTGAGCTCGGCTTCCGGCTCTCGCAGAGGGAGAAACAAAACTTCTGAGATGTAGCTGCAGGCCTGAGGGGAGCCGTTACATTTACTTTCTTTCTTTAAAGATTTATGTGCCTTTCCACATTTTAGCTGCTCTTTTTTTGTAGCCCACAGGGGCTGAAATTAAAATAATGTTTTACCAGCTGAGGGGCAGGACACAGTGCCACCACGGTCCATTAAAAGAAGTGACAACCCCAGAGGCAGATTTACAGCACTTTAAGTACAATAAATACAGATTAGTGAATAATGTAGGACTCAGAGGGAGTTCATGTGGACAAAAACCGCCACAGCTCCTCTGCCTTAAATCAAAACAAAAGAGAGGCAGTTTAAATAAAACAGGGCAGGGAAATTAAATCATAAATCCAAATAGAGCTTAATTTGATGAGGAAACAAAGATGTGTGCAGGATCCGGTGTGAGGGACCTCACCATTCGCTGGGGCCCATCCTGCGATCGAAGACGCGCACCGATCCGTCACCCAGACCTGCAACGATGAGCGAGCGCTGGGAGTCGCAGGACAGGCTGGTCACACAGCTGTCGGCTCCAGTCGGGATGTCCTGATTCACACACACACCCACACACACACACACACACACACGCACACACACACAGCAACCTTTTAGTCGAGGTTTCAACAGGTAACACTAATTTCACACTAACCTCTCCCTATGAATTCATCCATCATGCCCGACTCATTTGAAGTTGGACTCGATATGCAGCCACAGGTCATTTGTACTTGTATTAAGTCCATCCATCATGACAATAATTAGCACACTGAGGTTGGTTACATTAGTTAAATAGATGAAGCCAACTAACATAGTGACTCTACGTCAAGGTTGATTTAGTTCACAGGCAGCGCTCCGATCAGTAAACTTTCAAAGTTACCCTGAATTTCCCTCCAGACTCTAATTTAAAATCTAATTTTGAACTAGAAAAAACAAATGTTCACTTTGAGGTTATGGCAGATGTTTATACAGAGGCCAGGAAACAAACTGCAGTGGACGAAAAGGAAATATGAAAAATGGAGAAGAAAAATGAATGACATGAGGAAGGAAGAAGAAGAATGTAGGATACAAGAAAAGATGGAAGGACAAAGGAAAAGAAAGGAAATGAGCAAAAGGAGACAAGAAAGAATAATGATGGAAAATCAAGGGGAATAAGAAATGATAAAAGGAAATATTGAATGACATAAGGATAAGATTAAAAAGAAGAAGGCTATTATTATTATTATATTATATTATGTACAGAGATTATTGGTCACAGCTGTCTGGAGCTTAATTCTGAAATCTTGGTTTTACCTTTCTCTCTCTCTCTACTTGGCTACAAATAAAAGCCACTTGTCCCCAAAAAAAAAAAAAAACTTAAAAAAAGAAAAAAGGAAGGCAAGAAGGAAAAAATAGGAGGAAAAAAGAAACAAAAGAAGCAAGCCAAGAAGGAAGGACAGGAAAGAACCGAAAGAAGGAAGGAAACAAATGGTGTTGGAAGGAAGAAGGGATAAAACAAAGAAAGTGGGGAATGAAGAACAGAAAGTAAAATGGAAGGATGCAAGGAAAAAAGAAGGAATGATGCAAGTAAGAAAATGAGAAAAGACCAGAACAAAATAAAGAAAAAAAAACGAAGGATGGACACCAACTTAGACAGAAAAATTAAATTGGATGGGAATTAAGTTTGGAAATACTAATATTTTTTCACTCTATTTTATTTCTCCAACTTTATCAAGACCTGAAAAAAGTAATCAAATGTTATCATTTTTTTCCCAGACTTTGTAGCAAACCTGGAAATGTAATAAAGAACAAACACCAGGAAAGAAAAGAAAAGCTTCAAGTACCTGGACCTTCATCTCCCTGTCCGTGTCCCAGATCCGAATGACTCTCACGTCTCCCGACGTCATGAGCAAACCAGTTTCCTGTTCCCAGTCCACGACCATCCCAGCTCCTAAAACACATGGATGAGACGTCAGTCAAAAAGTGAGTCATAAACACAACGGCTAACCGAAATAGGCCACAGCAGGGCTGTTCGCTGTTATTACACCTGCAGAAGGCGGGTTTTTAATCACAATTACAGAAAAAAAGCTTGAAAAATGTGATTACTGAAAATAATTGGCCTACAATCTGTGAAGTGCTGCTTCAATTTGTTGTTTTTAAGCGCTTAATTCAATTTAAACTGGACTTGCGCTCACACACAGCTGTTTAACACAAAACAGCATGTGCTCACTCCTCAAAACACAACCAGCGCAATCTGTTGGAGATTTCAGGAGGCTCTCGCTGCCACATGTTGCAAGTCAAATGTGAAGATTAGCGCAACAGCTTCCTGCACCGCTGTGTAACTAACACATACACCCACCAAGATTAAAATAAAAGGAGAAAAACAGAAACACTGCCAGACTCTGACACAGCAGCTGTAAAAAAAAAAAGACCCTGTAATGCCAAGTTTGAACATAAGAAATAATTTGCATTGTTTTACAAGAAAACTGTTTTTAAAAATAAACCTCTGAGTGCAAACTTCACGCAGATGGAAGAATGACGCAGCGTTTGTATCTGCCACGTCGAGATGACCGCTAATCTGAACCCGTCAGCACATTCTGGCGTTGGCAACTCAAATAGCAATCGAGTGAGAGAGCGAGGCAGGAAGGAGCAGAAGACAGCCAGGCTCTTCAAACGCCGGAGAGGACAGCCTGAAACGAGCTCTGCTGGCTCACCGACACAGACCACGGGCCTCCAACTGCAGCTCGCAGCACGAGAGGCGGCGTGCGGCGACACCGTAGTCGCTCCACGCTGCAGCCGTTCAGCCGTAAGCAGAACGGTTTCTGCTGCAGCATTCAGGGAGGCTTCTGATTTACTTAAGAGTAAATGTTCAGCTAAAAACGATCAGATGCCTTCACACAACTCTAAAAGAATGGTGGCGCTTAATAAAAACTCCTCTAGAAAAATTACATGGCGATGCTTCAACTCGTATTCGTAGCTGGTGTTTCTTTACTGGAACGTTTTCCGGAGACCGGGGTATCTTTCAGGGGCTAATTTCTTTTTCAAACTGGTTCACGTCTTTCAACATGAATTGTATTGTCAAGGAGAAACCCACCCACGAAATGTAAAGTAGTGTGCACAAGAAAGTGTAAAGATCACTGATGAACAGAATCTAAACAACATATGAGGAAGTAACAAACAGATATTAAAAAAAAAATGTAACCTGAAACGAGCCATAAACTTATATTTTATCACCAGCAGAGACCAGAAATAGAACAAATATCTCATTAAATGTTTTACTCTTAAATTCTTGCTGTTCCTGTTAATGCTAATTATTCATTTTTGGCAAAGTATCACGAGAACTACTGCACACTGCAAATGAAACACTTCGGAAAAATAACATTTAGGTGGCAATTAACAGAAGAGTTTGCCTGCAATACTCTTCTACAAAGCGTTAGGTTTTAGTGCTCCATTGCTCTGGGTCTGATAAGATTTTAGAGAATAAAAACTAAAGTGAAATATTCATACATTGTAGTTAATAATTCTCATAAAAATGAGTGATTCCTTAAAAACAAAACGTTGCCAGGCAGCTACATTAAATCATCTGTTTTCAGTCACAGAGGGTTATCTTTGTTGCTAAATGCAGTTCTTCATCTGCATGAAGCTTAAATCACGGTTTTACTTTTATTAAACGTTTATTCTTTGCCTTACTTGCTCCACATGCTTCCGCTAGGACTGGTGGCTTGACTGCTGAACTAAATATATCATGGCCCTGTATTGTTCTGCTGGCGTTGGATCGTCAGGAAACACCCGAGCCCCCATGCAGTGGGGGCGGCTTCGACGCCCCGACTGTGACGCAACCCAGCCGGCTCGGGCATCACGCCGCCTGATGCGTGGGCTCAGGCGGAGCCAATGGCGTGCAGGGGAAAAAACACTTCACAAGACTGAGGCCGGGAGAAGAGACGAGGCATTCCCTTTGAAGCCGACAGCTTGGATGTGAGCAGAGCCGAGATGGGGAGGAGAGAGAAAAGGCTCTCCTGCACACAGAACGAACCGTGTGCACCATCACCGAACTGTGATTTAGACGGTTGTATCTCATCTCTCTAATCTCATTATCTTCTCCCGTGAGGAGAAATCCTCTTGGGGTTTACCGAGAGAAAACCTTCAGAACCAAGTATGCATCGCAAGGCAAACACACGTTTGAGGTATTTCTAAGAAATGCTCTCAGCTGCAGTAAATCGGATGATGGAAATTCAATAAAAACTGGTGATTTGAACTTAAACTGCAAATTCTATGTTCACAGTTTATATTGTGAAAGAACTGTGAGAATAATAATGTTGACACTTCTTTTCATAGATATAGTTTTAGAAAATTAACAATTCATGTGTAAGGTTGAAAATATGTTTGGGCAGCTGGGTGGATGTTTTATGCCCACAGCTGTTATAGATTGTTGTGATCAAGGTGACTGAATTCAATAAGAGTCGGGTTGATCGTTGTGAATAAGCCAACATCGCAAAATTCAATCAAAACCTCACAATTTCATGTTATCCTGATTTTGCAGAGATCTAATGTGTTTACACAGAGGTCTACAGAAACCTTTTTGACACCAAGTATACTTAAATGCATCAAAATGTAAAACTGTGATGAATGTCACATGAAGATGTTAAGATGAAAACATTTGACCTCTCATCATTTATTCATCTTTAACTACTTTTTTTTTTACAAGTTAAAGCGCCTAGAATCGATACATCAGTCGAAGGTAAAGTATTCTGGACATCAGGTTTGCTTTGGGGATAAATCCAGTCAACTCCCTCTTCCTCTGTCTGAGCTACTACTTCCCCTCAAACTGTTTCTTTCTTCTCCAAAAACTATCCCGTGTCAATCCCCACTTTAGGAAGCCAAGTCCTTGTTGACTCCAGCAGAAAACATTTAGTTTTAGATTCAGAGGTTAAAACCAGAAGATCCACAAGTTTACGCCAGATGCTCTTAGCTCCCGCTTCCCGTCAGCAGCTCAAACCAGAGGAAAACTCTGCCTTAGAGGAGCCCCCTTTGAGAGCCACAACAGGCCCTAGTTATCCACACACAAATCAATATGGACGTGGAGAAGCTGGAGCCAAAGGAGCCAGGAGATGGAGGTGAAGACTGCATCTTTAACCATGCGGAGATCACCTCTTCTTACGCAGCTTTAAACCAGGCAGGGGAAAGTTTCCATTATTAAGAGCTGGCTGAGTTGTGATGAAAAATATTATCACCAGCGTCGCAGAGATAAAGAAGAATATTATGTGTTACATTATCTTTTCTTTTGCAGAAATATCACTTTTATTCAATTTTCTCTTCTAAGCCTGACTATCCCTGCAGCTCATTAAACCAGTTTTTTTCTATTTTATCTCCCTTCCATCCAGCTTTGAATGGTAATACGCTCTCCCTTGTATTATTAGGAGCTTCTTTGTGCCTTGTAACACACGATGACATCACTCCGTGGGAGTTTTTGATCTCCAGGGAGTCTTCCTCGCTCTGACATTAGTTTTCCTTTAGGACCTCGGTCCTGCCACATGGGGGAGGCAAACAGCATTGTCCTGGTTGGTTGACAAAAGACCTTTGAAACGACACCCTGTAAATGTGGACAGTGTTAACAATTGTTGACCTAATTATCATGGGGAGAAGGTTTCTCACATCCTTTTAAATGATGCAGAACGGATCAAGTCCCAGAGCTCCTTACATTAACCTTACAACACCAGAAAAATCTCCGGAGAACCAGAATTTGAGAAATAAGCAACAATATTAAAATCTTTGGAATGAAGAGCTAAAAATTCTAATGTATTCAGTAAATTAGCATGAACAAAATATTTTCCTTGATCTAAAAATTTAGTGGAAGCAGCATCAGTGAAATCTGAGACACAGAATGATAATTTCAGATTCAACTGAACTGACAATCAAGACCAAAACGGGTCAGTCGGAGGCTTATGATCGCTTAAAAACCCTCAGACTTCAGCAATAACATCGTCATGAATTTTCAATCTCTGGGTAAATTTGAAACATCCCTCTGGTTTTGCATATGATCATATATCATTTTTATCTCACTCAACCAAAGGTAATTTTGGAGCTGCAAAAACAGGAAAAAGGTGTTATGTTGGAAAATCAATAGTAATAACTGTCAATCATGTTATTGTATTAACTGTTGTGTGAGTTAAATGAAGAGAAAGATTCGATCTTTTTGACAAGAATGTGATGATGTTGTGATACAGAGACCTTTGAGTTTCGCTTAATTTTATAATAGCTTAATATAAGCAGTAGCCCTAGTTTGTCAGGCTACTGCTGAGGAACACACCTTCAGATTTCAGATTTAATATACATACAATCGCAAATGGCTCAGAAAATGTTTTAATCCACGTTAATCATCAATTCTTGATATTAGATTTTCAACTCACTAGACAGCATGTGCAGTTTTACATTAGCATATACTTAATCACCAGTCATAAAAAGCAAAATAAAATTAGGCTGGGGGACGCATGCTTTCAGGACTTTTCTAGATTTACCCAAACTATCAAGTCCTGTTCTCTTAAACTCCTCACAAAACTCACAGGATGTAGATTTATTAAGGTTCCCAGAGCCCTGGTGTTAACAAGGCAGCGAGCAACTCGGCTGAATGTGGAGCAGGACACAGCGTGCGCCTCCATGCTGCTAACGGGAGCGGACCGTCCTATTTTTATTTAATGTAGCCAAGAGGAAAGGGTTACATTAAGAACCAGGACAGTACAGTCTTAGTGCATCCGGGATTAAGTTTGCACCAGTTTTTTGTTTTTGTCATTATCTTATTTTCTTCTGTCACATCCCTTTTTTTCAACACAGACTTTAATTAGGCCGACATGTCAGTGCAGGGGTGACAAGTCTTTGTGGTTCGCTCCATCCTTCTCAGATCTTAAGGAAAGCTTGTCGCCTTTTCCTAATCAGAAAGTACTCCAAGTCACCAAATTTAGCAACCTTTTCACAGTTAAATCCTTAGTTTCTCTCCCCAGCTCCACTATTCCATCTTCATGCTGTCCAAGTATTCACCCAGCTCCTTCCACAATCCCTGTGACTTCAACCGTTCTTCCCTAGAAACTCATCTTCCTCTTGTTATTCTTATTCTTTTGACTCTACACCTCTGGTGACAGCCTTTTGCTTCCAACCGCAGCGCCAGAAATAAATTCCCCAAGCCAAAGACCCTCCTGTATTTTCACTGCTTCCTTCCTCTGGAGTTTAACAGGCTGGCCCCTGCAGTGTCACAGACTGGGGAGCTCAACGTTATTAAAAATATCACAGCACCCACACACTCCAATTAAACAGCCGAACCCCAGGGACAAACGTAAATGAGTCGCTTTTATACAAGGAAGCGGCGACACGAGGTGAATACGAATGCAGCAGGTAGACAAAAGAGCAAGGCCTCACCTCCGCAAACGCTGTAAATCACCAGCTATATGACTGTGAGATGCCATTGAATCTCATGCCTTCATGCTAAATCAATAACAGTTGTCTGAATAGCAATGAAGAACAGATATTTTGTCTTATTGCTTTAGGCTAATGCTAACAAACTAGAACTGATGGTAGCTGTCTAATAGAAGGCTAAGTTTAGCAGTAATGTCACTAAAGATCTTGCTAAGTATAAAGTAAAGGTCAGGGGTTTCCGTAGGTATTTTCAGGATTTATTTGGGGTAATGAGCTCCAAGTGTTTGAGGTTGGAAGGCCTCCCTGCCATCACCCTAATCTTTAGCTCCCCTCGCAGACTTTCTTTCAAGTTGGCATTCTAGCTGGGTCACTCCTAAAAGGTTAACATTACTTCAAGTCAAAAGAAAATGTTAGTAAAAACAAAAAAATATATATTTTAATTATAAATTAACAACACTGGGATCATGAGCTGAAAGGTTTCAGATTCAGTGAATTGCTGTGATGTGTGCTTTCACAATTGGGTCCTGTTTTGAGCATTGGTGCCCTGAAGCCTGGAGGGAGTTAACCCGGCTTTCTATGCTGGGATTAAGAAACCCAAACATTTCCTATTGGTTGTTGTGAGCAGACTGTAAAGCCCTGGATCTTTATCAAACTGATGCTAAATGTTTGGCAAAAGTTTACAAGTTGGGGGGGCAAGGGGGAACAACAATAAATAAAGTATCAGCAGCAGCATTCTGCAGGGTTTTTACTTCCATTTCTAATCTTATTAATTTCAGATAAAACACGCAACTCTGTTAGTATGACGTGGTTGTTTCGCTGGAACTTAATTTTGAAAATTTAAACTTAGTTTCTATCCCTGTTAAGAAGTGTGGTTTAACTGCTTGAGAGGTTCTTGCTGTCATAAACAAAATCAAATTCTTGTGAACTTCAGAGTGACTGTCAGAGATGGAGTGGTTGGACGTTAACACACCAGACAGATGATGAACGGGCAATGGGAAAGGGTGCGATGTTAAAGGAAATAAAAGGAGTACAAACAGAAGAGGCACGTTCCCAGCTGTATACTGCAGCACCGTTGCTCTCCGAATAAGGAAGAAAAGAACAGGAAGGTAAAGACTCACCTCCTTGTTTGCTCCTGTCAAGATAGATGGAAACCCTTCTGGCCAGACCTGCGAGCGGGAGAAGGGGGATGGGGGAACAGCAGGAATGCAACAAAGCCAGCGACAAATTAGAAAGAACCCCTGTGCATGCTAACCCAAGGAGTCCCACACACATCTAAAAGAACTGTAAAACTGAAAAAGATTCATCACCTCTCGAGTTTTGCAGTTCACATGCATTCAGCAGAGAAATGAACAAGGCAGCTGCTTCCAACAAAACTAGCTGAGATCCAAGAGGATCTGCGTTCCAAACAGTATGTGGTCGTAATGCAACAAAAGATGAAAAAGGTTGAATGGATGAATATTTTTAAAAGTGCCTGCACATAAATGCCTGCAAATGTAAATAAAAGTGAGAGAAAGGTCGACTGAGTAGGAAATAACGAAGCCGCCCGATTCGATATTAAATTGAAACAAAAGGGAATTTTGACATGATGGGGAGGCGTTTTGTTGCTGCCTTGTTCAGCCTCTCTCCAGAGACGAGGGAAAACACAAAACAATATCAAAGACCCAGCAAAGTAACAACAAGCCAGTCAGTCTGGAGAGATGTTCCACTGGTGTGAAAACAGAACAGAAGCGTTGCCATTGGCTGATGGAGATGGGGTGAGCGGGGACGGGTCCAGCAGGTACCAGGCTCAGACTGTTTGTCTCTGCCAGCCTCTCCTTGAGAAATGTTCAGTCTTTTAGCAGCTGCCTTCAGAGCAAGAACAGATTTTTTTTGGCAGCACAAAGATAGAGTTGTATAATATTTCATTGGGCTTTAAATTATTAATGCATCTGAGGAAAGTATTTTTTTTAAAATCCTACAAATTCTAGCTTATAACCATCAACATACCTATTAGGTAAATGTAATAACTAATAAGAGAATACTAGAAGTATATGCTGGAGAAAAAAGCTAGTGTGTATGTGAGGGTTTTTTTTTTATTTTTTTTTTTTACATTTCCACAAAAAAAATAATAAAAATAAACAAGAGCTGAAGCCTAACTAAAAGTTCAGGAGAAATCTCAGCTGATGCCTTCAGTGTAGTCAGAGTCCAAGCCAAGCAGCAACTGTCAATCCGCCATAACAAGCACACCATTAAATGTGAAAGTCACTCGCAGAGAGAGACAAAGACAGAGGGAAAGAGACAGAGAGTTCCCCTCTGCAGGGGCAAGAGCCTCTCTGGGCAATTTGTGGTGTGGGACTTATCCAGGCTGTGAGGTTAGTTAAATGTGTCGCCTCACCACAATCCCTACAGTCCCCTTGGAGCTCTGCTGACTCTGCTGAGGCCTCTGTGGAGGCTTTAGGTCATCCAGTCACTTATCCTGACAGATCCAATGTTCAGTCAGATGTGCTACGAAACACAGCGGCGCACAAGTTGCCCACAAACTGAGCTATCATTGTACAACATTAAAGCTAAATAAAGATGGCTTTCAAATAAACACAGATGTCTGTAAAATTATATTTAAAAAAAAAAAACTAATTTAATATTGTATATCAGAAAGGACACCAAATTCATTTGTGAGGACTTGTATTTCTGTATGTTTTTTTAGTCTCATTAAATGTTCATCCTTCAAGATCTTTTTAGTTGTTAATGTCGAAATGGGCAATTTAACAGGAAATCATCCAGTATCAAATAACTCCACAGTACTCTTCGTCAGCTCTGCACAACTGGGGAATACTTAAATGTCTGATGACTGTATTTGCACTTTTACTTCACAGAAACATGCATGTACCAAACATAAAGCCTCGCACAGAGATGTTAAATGCGACAGAAACTACGCGGACTAGAAAGGAGACGATTGATTGAAATGACGTCTTCAAGGCACCTGGGAGCTATAGCCAATTTTTCTTTTTCCAATTAGACATTTCAGCACAACCACATGTAATTTCCTTCTGCTGTGTCAGACTGTAGGATGGTTCTCCAGGGGGTGGTGGAAGTTACTGGAAGACACTTTAGCTCCGCCTGGGAAGCTGATATCCTGTCTACCTTTACGATGAGGATTAAAACTTTCCTTTTATTTAAAGTTGGGTTAGATTTTCCTGAGTTGCTGGTGGACCTTAGGCCTATGGTGTTTCCTCACTTTACTATTTTCTCCTACTACTCTCCACTGATGCATTCCATTAACTTTCTGTTGTCTATTTCTCCTCACCTTGGAAGACATGCTTGGCCCAATACTTTCGTATCTAACTTTTTTTTTTATCAAAGCTATTGATGAAGCTTATGTGGCCATTAAACTCAATCCAAGTTTATTTTGTTGGCATTTTTGGCTCAGAATGAAGGGGGAGGTGTTAGGAAAAATACTTCATCTATAAAGGATTAAAAAATTCACATTTCTATTAAAATGCAACGACTCTAAATACACAAAAAGACGTTGATCATCAAAATATACAACTAAATGACAGAAACCCTCTTCTTAGAGGGTAAATAAGGGCAAAACTGGTGATTTTCTGCCAGTGGAAACTGGAAAAAATAAACATATATATGCAAGTCTACAGAGTTTTGGAAATGGATTTCAGAGTGGTTCAACATCTGTACTTTGTCCTATCATACATGATAACATTTGTTATTGGTTGAGTCTTAACCTTCATATAAATGCAGGAATTCTTAATATTTTTAATATTTTTTCATTTTTGTATTTTCTTTCTTCCCTTTTAGTTTCTGACTGGCAAAGAGAAAAAAATATACATCTCTTATTTAACCGTGCACAGCTTTGCATAAAACCCATTTAACTTAGCAGAGTCATTACAGTCACTGTATTTCAGAGGAAATGTGACTCTACATGAAATCCATTTTTCTCAACATGCCTCACCGGCCAGTCTGAATGCTGCATAAATAAGCAAAAAGCGAAACCTTCTGGGGCTCTATAGTAACAGTGACCTTTAAAGAGTATTCTCAAAAACACAGTTCAACTTTATATAAACTTGTTTTACGCAGCCCTGCTTAACTATAAGAGACGGGGAGCACTTTCTACATAATAGGTAATTCTGTGCTACATTCACTTGCACCCAGATATCAGATTTTTACTAATTTAAGTGTCTCATATTTTACTTTCTTATTTTATGATATTTTTTTCTGTAATTAATTAGTTCAAATTAACAGGTTTAAAGTCTTAGCTCTGATTGTTATATTGTCAAAATAATGAACTGTATATTTAATATGAAATAAAGCATTCACAGGCTCTTTCTCATAAGAAGTACAAAAGTGTGGTTACTAAATGCAGCAGTTATCGACACATTTAACAAGTGTGCACACTCTTGCAGCCCCGCGTTTCCCCAAAAACAATTCTGACCCAGAAATGTAGAAGTGCTTGAGGCAGAAAAATGTGGAGCAGCTGGGATTGAGGCATGACAGTGTGTACTGTGTATGTGTGTGTGCGTGCGTGTGGTGGTGTAGAACAGTGAAGTGGGTGGATGTTTCTGACAAGAGTGTAGCACTGCTGTCTGCCCTGGTTCACATATTTGTGAATAACTCTGCCTCAGGAATTATGGAAGTGTGTCAGCTAAGAGGCTAAACGTGACAGTACATCCACAGATTGTCAACACTTGAGTTTTACGTGATCCGTTTTACTGATGGAAGATAAACAATCCTGCAAGGGAAGAGGGAAAATTACCTACCTGCTGAATGCATAATTCTGCAGCCAGATTAAGTTGAATGTAGGCCACCCAGCAGGTTAAATCCAGCTTTTTCACAAATATAACAGAAACCTGATGGACAGTTTCTGATGGTGCCTGGCATCAGATTTCACATCATATTTGTTTCAAATAATAGTGTAAATTTATGCTTTCTGATGAAAAAAAATCAAAACATCACTACATCATAAGTCAGGCACAACCTAAGTATAAAAAAGTTTGGAAGGAAGTTGTATTTTATTTCTACTCCAATCTTGTGTCTCTACTAAAAGTTTAGAGATCCGGTCTCTGAGAGCTTCTGGCCCGAATCTCCAACCCTCTGGGGTTATAACACAGTTTGATAGTTTGAACCATTATAAAGGCCCTTTTTCTAGCAATTACAGAATAAAAGCCTACAGTAAGACTTCAAGACATGTAAAAATGAGTTTTTATGGCAACTTTAATGAATTGGAAGTTAGACTTTTACAGTAAAACTTAATATGATCTGACATTAACATTGAATTTGATGAATCCAGTCTTATGACTTATTTTAAGTTACATATGTTTAGAAATCACCAAACTAGATTCATTTAAACAATAAGAACACTTCAGGTTCTTATTAGTTTTTCTTTGGTTCTGTGCTGAGTCGTGTTTTTATATCTGATCGTCTCACTAATCCTTGATTCTGGTCATATTTTTTTGTACATACATTTCTTTAAACAAAAACTTGTGCAGCTTTTTGATAGCTCTTTCAACATATATGGAGAAAAAAAAAAGATGCACAACTGTGGCTGTACTTTCTCAAAAATAGTCTGTATCATGTTTTATTTCTGATTGTTTGAGGTATTATGCCACTGCACATTAATAAAGCCATTGTGGGTGTCGTTGAACAAATTCAAACACTTAATTTTCTTACCTTTAATCTATGATATCGGGACTGGTCAGTCATTTTGGGACTTATAATTATTCCCTAAAGTTAAGTAAGGTTATACATATTTTTTGACCAATTTCTGCTCAACAGGGATTTGATTGTTTTCTCTTCATGTTTATTTGTTGTGCTCTAAATAAAAAGAATATTAAATTGATGTTTATTTACTGCTTTGCTCTGGAGCTTTTTGCAGTCTGCTTCCAGTTTTAGTTTTCAACAAAAAAAAAAAGCTCCTCGCTTACATTTAAAGGAACCAAACAGGGAGTTATGGAAGAAAAAAAAAATGTGCGCAGAAAACAAGAACTGCATATATTCAATGCTTAAGCTTGTTTGAATTAATGCAGCAGCCTTCCTGTCATACTTGCTGAGGATGGGGAGGTGTGAACTTATGACTGGGACGGGTTGGACAGGAGGAGTGGGGAGGGGTGAGCATCCACCGAAACAGGAGGGCTGTGGGGCATGAGCAGAACACGCAGTAATAGAAAGTGTTGATCTTTACTGTGGGTGCTGGAGGAGGGCTGACCTCTGGTGGTTGGCAGCATGTCGGAGAGGCCCTGCCACGCCGTTACCATCTCTGGGTTCTTCTGGTCAGCAAAGTTCTTCCAGACACGCAACGCTCCGTCATCTGGACAGAGGAAGGAGGCGGCGAGACGAAAATTAAAACAAAAAAAACACACAAATGAATTAAAATACAATCAAAAAGTGGATTTATGTCAGTCATTCACGTCAGAAACTTAACTTTCTATTACAGTGCATGGGGTTAAATACACACAGGGGAATTTATTGTGTTTAATTCTGTTAATTTGGATAACCATGACTAATGAAATATAAATATTTAGTTTGTGGGAGAATTAACATATAACTTAAAATCATTAAAAAATGTTTTTTTTTATTATCATAGTCACTGAGTCCCCCCACAATAAGGGTAAGCCACAAAATGACATTAACAAGAAGTTTGCTGCTTACAGTACTAACACTGTAGGCAAGCAAATTGTTGGAAAATTGAATGGAAGGAAAAAAGTATGGTAGAAATAGAAAAATGTGTAATTTACTGTTTTGTTTGATTTCAGCAATGAGTTCAGTGCATCTCAGTGAGGTTCTGGGTAGTTGGATTACCAGCAAAGAGGGCAAAATTACAATAACAACTAAACATTGTTCTTAAAAGTCTCTGCTAGCAGGAATAAGCTTAAATTAAGTACAATTAAGCTTAAAATGTCTGCCACTCAAACAGCCAATTAAAATAGTACAACACATTTCTGTTATTTGTTCCAATAATTAGGTGTGGACTATTCTCTATTTCCAGAGAGTCAAAGTTATGTCAGTTTTTTCTTTTACTGAATTTCCCATTGATAGGTTTACATGCAGCCCTTTATCAGCCGACTTCTTCAGTAATGACCTACTGCTCCTCATCTTCTTTGTAGAGGGTGTTAATGACTGTCCACTGGACAAACTTTGTTCACCACAGTTTTGTAGATCACACCAAATTTATAGTTTTAAAAAGTTTTGTATTTGTATTTTAAAATGTTATTTTATAAGAAATTGAGGGTGTTCATTACCCACAGGCCATTACAATGAATCTATATGAAATACCTTTCAAAGTAAATTACTGAAATAAATAAACTTTTAGTGATTCACTAAGATGCCTCTGTATGTCCTGACTGTGATGAAGTCTTCATGAGTTTTTTAAATAACTTTACTAAAGTTCTTTAAACGTAAAAACATCAGAGAACTTATGCAGAGTAACATCTTAAAAGTCTGCTCACCTAAAACATCTCGACAGAGAAGAAAAGCAGGACTGAAGCCTTGCCCTAAGAAGATCTGTGCAGTTCAAACACCACTAAGAGCAAAGCATTAAACCCGTCCACTCGCTCCTTCCAGAACGTTATTACGAGCCATAAAAGTTCCCACCTGATTTATGCTCATTGCTTTACTTTTTTAATGTGGTATCTGTATAAGAAATGGTATCCTTCAGAGCATGACTGATGGAGAAAAGCTCAATAAGTGCACATTACTTTTTGATGAGGCTGAATTTAAAAGCATTCATTCCTGAGCATTTTATCGCTTTGAAGTGTGCAATTAAAGGCAATGTTTATTCTTAGTTTAAAGGTATTCTATGCCGAACAAACAGAATAAATGAGTTTAAACATGGGGTTGTTTTCTAAAGAAAGAAAAAAGACTGAAGAAAGAAAGATAATTGCTCAGTGATATTGATGATGAATACAGAGAGGTGTGCGTAGGATACAGTAAGCACTGCTAATGCTCCGGTGCGGATCAGACATTTATATTTTCTGGAGGTGAATTAGTGCTCTCCCACCTGTCGCAGTGAGCAGTAACGAACAGTCATGTCCGTTCAGGTACTCCATGGCAGTGATCCGGGTGTAACGAGGGTTCCCGTTGTAGAAGTAGTCCAGCCTCTCCCCCTTCTCCCAGTCCCAGAAACTGGCACAGACATATTCAGGCTCCGGTGTAAGAGAAACAATAACGCCTGGAGGAATTCAGGCTGAGTGTGTGATGCATTCTGACCAGATGCTGTCCTTGTCGGCCACAGCGATGCAGGTGTTGAAGGGGTGAAACTTCACAACAGATGGCACTCCGGGGTTACGGTTGATGAATATTTGATCGTCTAGACGGGAAATGCCTGTGACAAGAAAGGAAGATGGTAAGAGCTCTCAAAACTCAGATGGTCACAGTTTTTGTTGCATGTGCCTCCAATGTCAGATATGAGATGAGGAATTTGGTTTGAAAGTCCTGCAGAGTATCCAGGAAAGTATCACTACCATGCATTACTCAAAATATGTGCATTCATGATGAAGAAAACATTTAATTGGTAATTATGTTCCAGACGCTGCAGCTGTACTTTGGGCTCTTCTTCCTGATTGGTTGATTCAGAAATTAACAGCCAATCAAAGTCATTAAAACAGCAGAGAGTGGAATTGAACAATCACTGATGGGAAAATCATTTTTATCTGCACAACTGAATATTTTCTCTTTTTGTGATCATTCTTTGTAGAATAGAATAATCCTGGTAAATCCCAGTATCTCAAAGACTTGGAAGGATTTTGTAAAGCCAGAAAATGAGAAAATAATTTGAGATGGTCTTACAGAATTTTATGGAAAATGAGTAAAATTGTCACCACAGTTTCATGTGACCACTGCAAAAGCTGTTTAACTCTTGCATTAAAAAGCAGGCAACTTCATCACTAAAACACTGTTATAGAGAGGCGAGGATCTAGACAAAAACTGAATCAGTTTGTAGCTTTCTCCTCTCCTCAGCCTTCCTCCATCTCTGTGCTCTTCCTCCTCCTCCAGTCTCGTCTCTCTCAGGAGGGAGCCGACTGAATGAGGGCAACCCTTCCACACTTCTTTCAAAACAAAAAAAAAGAAAAAAAAACCGTGAGGGGGAATTCAATGATTGAGCAAGCAGTTGAAAGTAAGGGAGAGGTGTGTACGTGAGCAAAACTCAGCTCTGACGCCAATCGCCTCGTGACTGTGTGTGTGTGTGTGTGTGTGTGTGTGTGTGTGTGTGTGTGTTGCAGGGGGGCTGCCAGTGACGTTGGGTTTGTTAGTTATTCTGTTTGAGAGCGCTCTAACTTCACAGGAGGATTCTGTGACTATGCTGCCACTCCAGACTCTGTGTGTGTGTGTGTGTGTGTGTGTGTGTGTGTGTGTGTGTGTGTGTGTGTGTGAAGAGACTCCTGTCTCTCATGGAGCAGGATGTTTCCAGCTGCGAACTGTTTTTATATCTATCCGCTCACTGCTGTGAATTATCTGCACACAATTTGCTGTGTTATCGCATCATTGGCTTCTTCTGGCCAGACGTCAGACATGAAGCTCAGTAAATCAGTGATGAAGATCGTGAGGAGATATTCACTGTGAAATCACACAAAAATCATCAATGGAAATCAAATTTATTAACCAATGGAGGCCTGGATTTGGAGCCACACACAAAATTAAAGTGAAATGTTCCCTTTATTTTTTTAGCAGTATATATATATATATATATATATATATATATATATATATATATATATATATATATATATATATATATATACAGCAAAAAATAGTCCAAAAATACATGTTTGTGAAAATCCTGTATCCTAGAATTGTAGTTCAAATCGTCCACCTCAAATTATTATTTTTTTTAGCATTATCACATATAAAGCTGAAGTAATTTTAGACAAAGGACAGTTATTACCACACATCCAACAAAACTGGAAGAATCTTTCTCGACTTCCTGTTTGAAGCAGCCAATCGGATGCCAGAATCCCTACAGAAGCAACCATAATCCCGCCCACTGAGTTTGATGGGTGAGTTATAATTAATATTACTAATATTTAATTACCATATTTTTCGGACTATAAGCCGCTATTTTTGTCCCACGTTTTGAACCATGTGGCTTATAGCCGCAGCGGATTTTCTGTGGATTTTTCTTCCACCACCAGGGGGCTTTTTAGCAGGAAGTGAATCATTGCAAGTCAAAATTGGAAATCAAAGAAGAAAGTGCTGATTTTCATTTAGAACAAGCACATGCCAGCAGCAGGTATGATGGAGAAATGTTTTCAAACTTATACCCCCTCATCATGGAAACCACACGAAGAAGTTCATATGATCCCGCTTTAAAGTTGACAAATAATTACTTAATTCTATATTTAATAAATATTTTCTGTACTTATTTACAGGTTTTTTTAAATAACACATTTAAATGATTATTTTATAAGTTATTTAATTAGTCGTTTGTGTGCCACTCACCTCTTTGTGTGATGACTCGACTCTGTCTTCTAACACGAGCGTTTCTCAGGAACCTCCACTGCCGCTCCATCCTGACCTGGCTCTCCAGGTCGTGCTCCTCTGGGATCTGAGATGATATAAGAAAAGAAACAGTAGAAATCCTCCATCACAATACAAAACAACAGCTGGACGATGTTTGGTGCGCTTCGATCCTGTGACTTTATGTGAATCGTTTTACTTCGATTTCAATACTGACTTCACATTCAGCTATTTTTTTCTTTTACACAACAAAATTTGTGTCAAATGATAATAAATGATGGTTCTGTTTGTTGCTTTTGCAAGAAAAGCAGCAACTCTTCCATGAACAATTGGTTTATCAATGGGCACCTTTGACAAAGTGACGCTGAAATTTGTTGTTTCCCCCCGTGAGACATTAAGGAAATTAATATAAACCAAATGCGTGATGTGAATGTAAAACAAGCAACAATAATGTGAAAGTATGATAAGTTAGAATTAAAAAAAAAAACATTTTTCAAAATAAATAGCTAGAGGATGAAATATATTACTATTTCATATTTCCTGTGTTCAAAGATTCATCTATGCATTCCATACAATTTCTGTGTTTTTGGTCATTTTCTGTTTTTCTTCACATCTCGTTGTTTTATTCTTCCATAACATAACCGTAGATCATGCTGCTCTCCTGTCTCCCCTCTCTGCCTGCATTTGGAAGAGGTCATAATTTAATCCATCCCAGTTTTAAACCTAATTTTGCTGCACCAACGTTGGGGACGCTCATGAGCTTATGAAAAAAAAATAAATAAAAAATGACTCAAGGTATCAAAATCCCTTCCTGTAATTACATCTAATCACATCTGCTGAGCAGGGGGACAGCATTAAAAAAATAACTTCATTAAGTCTTGCATAACAAAAGAGACCCCACAGAATTAGTGCCCAGCTTTAAGTGAACAGAATAAGTCTTTCATTAGGGCTGTATTAAAAAAAGCAGTGTAAAATAAAGCATGCGTCCAGATGAAAGCATTAAAGTCATGCATTACAAATATATGATTTTTAAATAAACAGCAGTGGTTAAGCTGCACGTGTGTGTGGTATTTAACGATGGCTGGCCATGTGTGCTTATTAAGCACCTTTTTGCTGCAAAGCCTCCCACACCCGCTGAATGCTAAATAGCTTCAATAAACAGCTTCGACACCACGTGACTACACTACTACTGCATGCAATCAACACCCTGACGTGTGTGTAAATGTGGCTTTGAAACAAATGCACGTTCAAGCACCTCGCAGTCCGATCCCTGACTAAATAACTTTGGCCGTTCCTCTGGGACTCTCTGGTTCCTAACTGAGTAAGAGAGGAGGCAGGTGCAGCAGGAGGACTCTGACGTATTTTCCAAGCTGAGAGGGAAAATGAGTGTGACTATGAGGGCCGTGTCAAGGTAAAAGCCTGCTCACAGCGCTGTTTCCAGGGCTGCTGCCCTGCTGTGTGTCAGCAGCTAACGTATTCTGTAATGAGAGCCCCGGGTGATAGATGAGTGTTAGTTCTCCACATAGAAAGATCTATAGTAAAATATTAACTGTATTACGTAGCAGAACCTCTGAGAACATTTGTCGTTCTGGTTAAAGGCGCCACGCGCTCATCATGAACACAGTTTTTACACATTTTAGGCCTCCAAGGATGGAACTGAACTGCTCTCTTTTCAGGCTTAATTTTGAAAAGAAGAAGTTGGAAATCACTGTGGAGTTTCTCTAATTCACACAAGATCAAAACAACACACACACACACACACTCAAATATATACATACAATCCTAAAAATGTTTACATAATTATCCCTTAGTAGCAGAGAAATCACAAACTTCTTGTAGATTTCCAATGACCAAAGTTGTTGGTTCTGTTTGAGGTGAATAGAAGATTTTGGACGTCAATGGCAGATCATAAAACCTTTCTTCAGGTGGCATTTAGGTCGAACATATAGCTGTAAATTTCAGTGCAGCCTGAGGGTCCAAACCTGAAAACCCTAAGGCACATTTGGTTGATACCTTTTTTTCTTTTTTTTTGTTGATATTTTACATTTTTGGCTAAACGGTCAGTTTCTACTGAAAGAAACCAGCGTTATGCGACAGCAAGAGATTAAAATTATGCAATGACTAATTATGAATTGCACAAAAAGTTTAAACTGACACTGATTCTGGGGGGTCATGTGACTTCTAACAGATGAATCAAAAGATGTTTTAGTCAATAAAATGAAAGAACGAGAGGTGAAAAAAAGCAAGCCCATTCATACCACAGGACTCAAAATTCTCAGGACTTGATTAGAAATTGTGATAATTTAAGTTATTCTCATGCTCTTGTATTAAATATTCAAGAGCATCTAAAACACCTACGAACAAATCAAGAGATGTTCAGTCATTTCCAGCATTTAACATAAACATTCAAACACAAACACGCCTTGTGTGCTGCTGACAAAGAGATACAAAAACTTGCATACTCACATCAACAGAGTAGCTTGGTAATGGAGGAGGAGTTTTATGGTAGCACTCAACATGTTTTATTTTTGCAAACGCAGCGTTTAGATTCACACTACAGCAGAGCCCTCGCTCTGGCGTCTCCGCCGCCTGCTCTCGTACCGACTCTTCCCATCCAGTTATCTTTCTGATTTCCATCGCCTCTTCTCCACGCTCTGTCTGTCAGTTCATCCACCCCCAACGCTCTTTATCATAAGTTTTACTTCACAGTCAATCTGTTCCTCCTTCTTCACCCACACTCTGCTCCCATCTCTTTATGTCCCTCCATGTCTTGTCCTTTTCAAACATTTTGCTTTGATATTTTTTCTTGTTTTCCAGACTTTTCTACACTGTTTTCATCTAACATTGCACACTGCTTTCCCAAAAGAAAGTCACCACCTAGATATTACAGAGCAAATAGGTAGGAGCTTCCCTCTGGATAATTACTGCAGAGATGTTTATGTTCTAATTCATTAAACAATTATGTCAGAAGACATTGAGTAGTTGCGTAAAAGACATGAATCAGTTTAAAAAGGGTCAGGTTAGGCAAACAACAAAAAAAAAAAAAATTGGGACTATTATAACTGGGTTAGGAAATGTTCAGCGCATTATTAACCTGAGGGATAGTGGGGAGCCATCACCTCTGCAGAAGAAAGACAGAATTCATCAGCCTCAAGTTGTGCGGGAGTAGTCAAGGAATATGAGATATTATTTTCACACATCATTTCCCACTATAGACTCTACGCCTCAACCCCAAGGATCATCTTTGGGATATTCTGGTTAAGAGTTGGGGTTAGGAGTTTAGGAGGAGGTCTGACTCTCCCAGTATCGCTTAAAGCGCTTGGAGAAAAATGGCTGCAACTTTGGACGTAAATAAATGCGACATCGCAGAAGATATTCAAATCAAATCTAAAGATTTTTCCAGTGAAATATTAGGATGCGTGACCTTCTTGTGTGCCCTGTAAATACCTTATTTAACTGATTTTATTATCTAGTTTATAAATGTCAAAGCTTCTCTCTTGTTACTGAAAGGAAAGGTGACACGTTCCAAATATTCGGAAACAGCACTTTGCAGGAATACAATTTATCAAGTTTATCACACATGATTGTGTACTCCTGGATTTAGACCAACATTTTGATAACTTGAACACTGCTGACCTCTCGAAAATACTTGGGAGCAAACATATATGGTCAGTTCAGAAAGTGGAAAAAGCTAATGGAAGTAAGTGACAATATGGGCTTGTTTTAAACGAGAACTTAAGTTAGTTAAGTTTTGTTTACAACATTGGCAGCAAGTGTGATTTATTTATATCCCTGCCATTACACTGTCCTTTTTTGTACCAGATAAATGTTTTTGTTCACTCAAAACCAACAAGTCACAGTAATTTCTACAATTTATCCATGCCTTTTTTTAATCATTACAATACATGATGAGACTCCTCTTGAACCCTTCATAAAGGCCAAACTTTAAAAAAAAATAAAAAAATAAAAAAATATTTGTGCACAACTTCTAAGGAGTTAGTGAGAAAGTGGAAATTTTACTTCTGGTTTGGGTTATTTGTGAATCTTAAAAGAAAATCCATGGTGGACAGCGTTCCTCAGAAACCTGGAAGAGTGCTGATAACATCTAGATGTATTTATTGCTCAAACCGAGTCGTGCCGAGCAGCTACCTCTGAGCTTCGAGAACAACTGCACCAAACAAACTCTGTTCAACCAAACAAAATGAAAACACCTCCTGCGTTTTTTTTTTTTTATTCCTTACTGAAAATAACACCGGTTCTCAGCACTCGCCTTCAATCGGGGAGCTATAATTGTCTGCAAGGTTTTGGAAACTTAAACACAATGTTACTTATAGCTTATAGCTCGTTTCCCCATTAGACCCACAGATTATTGGCAACTGCAAATAGCTGCAGTGAAATAAGAGATAAGTCATTTATGAAATTCCTAGATCATTATGCCGTATTATCTGCTGCTAAATGTAGCACTGAATTGATGCTCTTTTTGTCTGTGTAGAGACTGGACTGGAGTTACAGAGTCTTAAAAGTGGATCTGATCTGGAGGGAATAAGCTAATGGCACCAATACTTTAAACCAAGCAAGGCAAAATGCCTTTTGGTCATTAGGCACTTTGCTGCAACCAGCTTCCACTGAGACTCTGATTTACTGTAGCCACTTTTATTCGAAGATTTTGAGTTTACATATTGTCTCTTGCTTTTTACAAAGACTAAAATAACACAGCAATATCCAAGTAATCTCAAATGTCAACTTTTAAGCAGCTGTAAAAATATTTGTTGCTTTTCTAATTTAAATATAACATAATTTAATCACACTGTGATAAAAACCCAAACGTGCTATTAAAAAATGTGTATGCGCATGGAAATATGTAAATAAAACTGAAAATACATACATGAAGTAAATACATACGTACATGTAGCAATAATTTTAAAATGTTTTAGAAAACTTTGTGAATACATAATGAATGTATGTATTCATTATGCATGTATTCATTATGTATGAATACATAGATAATGAATACATTATGAATACATACTGAATACAGTAAATAAATAAATTATTTATTTATTTATTTATTTGAATAAATAAATAATGTATTTATTTAAATAAATAAATAAATGATTTATTTTTTTATAAATAATTTTTATAAATAAAAATGATTTTTTATTTATAAAAATAATTTTTATTTAATCTTCTGATTTATTTATTCAATGATATAATTTGATTAATTTATTTTTCAGCACATCGTTAGTGCCGTTGGGTTTAACTTTCCTTTAGACAAGATGATTGGAGCCACACACTTAAAAAATGGTTATAGGATTTATGATAGATAATTAATAAATAAATAGTAGAAAAAAAAATCTATATTTAACTACTCAATTGATTATTTACACATTTAAATAGAGGTACATTTTACAGTCTAAATGATGGCATATATAAATAATCAAATCATTCTTTCTGCGTTACTACCATCATTGTACTTATCGCCCCAATAGAAAATCTAACTTCCTCATGCCTGTTGTAAACTATTGCCTCTTTTTTAAAACTAATATTTTTTCTAAAATGTTCTGAAAACCTAATAATTTCATCCTATTAGTTAGTTTTACCGGGACATGTTTGCATTTGATGCACAGTTTCTAATTGACAATATAGTTAGCTTTAAAAGACGCTTAATATCTTCTTTTTTTATAAAAACAAAGGAAAACTTGAAGTAAATATGGAAACCCATCACCAACTACCAGGTACAACACAATCACTGTGCTTCATCTAAAATTTCCCTGTGGAGGATGTTACATTATGGACCTGACAGTGCTCAATTATTCAGTGAAGCCATTTTGAAGAAGCAGCAGGTGCTTTCCCCCTCCAATGATTGGTCCCCACATTGCAGTTTCACATATCAGTTTATTGCTATTTAAACCCTGACTTCCTGTCCCTGGATGGATCTCTGTGTTCCTAAATCTCGGCAGAATGGGGAATAAACAAACAGCTATGATGAAAATTCACATGAATATGTGAAAACGAAAAATAACCGGGCATATCCCTTTTCACTGTTGCTTAGCAACAAAGAATGAGTACAGCTCAAAAGGGCGAGCGGTCGTCAGCCATTCAGAAGAAGGTCGGTGGTTTGATACCAGACTGGGGACTTAAAGTGTGGAAAAGTCCATAAAAAGACACAGAGGTATGATTTGTCTCTTCGCTTCATCACTCTGCATGTGTCGGTGAAAAACACAACACAGTTTAAAAAGAGATGCATGAATGTTTCTGTGAATGTGTGAGTGCAGCTTTTAGTGTCTTCTATTCTTTCAGATGTCAAAAAGACAAGAAAAGAGCAAAAATAAATGTCGTCCATTTATGGTTTAGCAGCTACCTGAAACCACTAGAGCAAGTAAATACAGCTGAAATCAGATATTTACAGAAAGTGTATAAAAGCACGCAATGTTTATTTTCACACAGGACAAATTGGGCCAAACCCAGGCTGGTTAAGTCACTGCTTTGTGCCACTCAGGAAAAATAACAGTTTAATATTTGCTAAAATACATTAATGATAAGAAATATATTTACTTTCTTTAAATTCAGACATTTAAAAATGTCAAATGTTTTAGCCATCTTTCCACAAGCTTCCTTTTCTCGTACAAGCCAATGTGTAACTAACTTGGTGGCATGCTTACAGGGTCATCCATACATGAAGTGTCCCTCTTGCAGCAAAACATGTCTACGTCATGATGCTGCCACCACCGTGCTTCACAGTGAGGATGCTGGTCTCAGGTTTGCAACCTGCCTGCTTTTCCCTCCAAATATAATAATGACCATTATGGCCCAAACTCTAATTCCAGCATAATGCTGTTGGAGGAATGGCTTCTTCTAGTGTGAATGTCTAATTGCTCAATGTATTTGTTTGTAATACATTGTAAAAGCCATCAATGTAAGAGATGGCTTAATCCAGGACACTCACCTTCATGACAGGCTGAGCGAAGTACTTGGCACTCCAGTCACACAGTCCTGTTTGCAGGGCCAGACTCACGTAGTTCCTGTGACCACCCGGCTCCTCACCGTCTTCAGCTGCCTGAACCCGCGCACAAGAACACATGCTCAGCGACGAGAAGCTCATTTTCCCAGTTAAATAGCTGTTTTTCCCCACAACAGAGGTTTTTTTTTTTTCCTTCACCTGTTCTGGTCCCTTGTCAAACATCTTGCGTGTGCGGGGGAACTGGTGTGAGTGGGGTGCCTGTCCTCCCAGCGTTGGGGTGTAGGGCGGCCGTGTTGCTGGCTGCTCTCTGGTTGGGGGCTTGGGGACTTCATTGGTCAGACTGGAGCTGCTGGTACTGGGCATGGGCGGAGAGCCGCTGGAGGAACAACAATGCAATGAAGATGCATTTAAAAATCACGGCAAAAATCAACATCAAAATCAATCTCGATTTCCTCACCCTGCCTGATGGATGTGCGTGCCTTTGCTGGTGGGACTGGCCGGCGCCGACTGAGTCAGAGATCCAGAGTCCAGGATCCGCTGGGGTCTGGCATTCATGGTTGCCTGGTGAGGAAAACAAGCATTTGCTGCAGGGCTGTTCTTCAATTTTGAAAGGTTCTGATACTTTTCAACTGTTTCAAAGGCTAACATCATTTTGTTTGGTTTAGAAACACACATAACACATAAAATCTGATAATCACCTCCAGCTGCAGCTGCATAAGAAGTGCAGCACTTTACAAACTTTGCCCAAATTTCAAGAAGTTTATCTCATTAGGTGAAGCAGGTAATATTGCCTCTTCATTGTGAGGTGTCTAACGATGGTGTGTGAGGGAGGGGTAAACCTAATAAGGACAATGGAGGCGAAGCATCACTGATGAATAGTAGAGTTGTTGTTTACTGGAGCTCGGTGCAGAGAAAACTGGGCTACTTAAATCTTGTTAGCAGAGGGAAACACATTTCACTGGCTGGCATTGGCTGGGATTTGATTTCTATGCTAATTACCGGATTGTAGCAAGCATCTTTTGTTTGTTTGTGAATCTAAAAGGCTGGAGGGGAGCAGAGCATCTTAATGTAAGACTTACACATTTTCTATGAAATCTACAGTGTTTGTGACAGAGGAATGAGATCTGATATGAGATATGAGCGATGCGTCAAGGAGCCATTAGTGTGAGACAGATTTAATAGAGATTCTGTGGAAGTGGAAAAGTAGATAAAAAGCTAATGGGAAGCTTTTTTTCTTTTCTTCTCATGTTGATAAGACAGTGTGTGGCTAAGAAAGCAGAAATGGATTTTTGAAAATAAACTGAATCTGCAGCAAGCACAAACAGATATACCAGGAAAATATGAATATATCCTTAGAGAACAAAGGACGAACCAAACAGGAGATATAACCTGTTTACCTGAAAACTCATTAGGTAATCTGACCCAGTTTTGTGACTTATCCATGGATCCTTAATTGAAGAAGCATCACACAAACGGGGCAGAGTTTACGCAGAGTTGTTGGTAAAGTGGGGTAATCGTTTGCACTAGATTCTCTGCTTCCCACTGGGAAACTCCCCCACTGGGATCTTGTTCTGCCTCACCACGATCCATCTCCACATACTGCCTTGAAACTCAGTCAATCCAGCAAACGTAACATGTTTCCTCTATGAATGGGATTGAACTGCAGTAGCTGAGGTATTCCTGTAGTGTCTCTCAGTTGAATATCTTATACCACCTCCTAAATTAAATGCATGTCACGTTTGTAAATCAAAACATTTTACCAGGTAAAATTAAAGAGAGGACGCAGTGGCAGTGAATCAACATTTATCTGACAATCTACGAAATAAAAAAAAACTGCAGAAATTTGAAGCAATGAAACATAAAATGCAAATGAAGTCTAATATTTCAGGAGATATTGACATGAATCAAAAATCAATAAGAAGGAAAATAGCTGGACACTACAGATAGAAAACAAATTCAATGTACGGATCATCTGAGAAGCAAGTAAATCTTAATTAGCTTCTGACCTTGCTCACTTAGTTAAAATCAATAACATTTGAAAGTCAAAATCCTAATTAAAAGAGCTGGATTCTCTGTTTAGCCGATGTTAACACTTGTGAACCTAAGAGGATAGTCGTTGATTAAGTTGCCTTTGCAGGAAATAAATCAACATGTAGCTCCATCTCTGGCAGAAGTCAGCAGCCTTTACATTCTGTTCCCACTGCTACTGAATACAATTTATCAAAGTTGCAAAATCTACTTGACAGAGAAATCGGCTGGTGATCGAAAAATCATTCGGTGACTGAATGTGACGGAAACAAAAAATATTTTTCCAATCACTGGACTAGAGTGGGGTTAGAACAACACTGTTCCATGTGGATGCTGTCACTGAGGGAAGAAGACTCACTCATTTATTTTAAGTAACAGAGAGGTACATATAAAAAAAGTAGGCGGGTCTTAATATCATGAGGCCAATAATTTATCCAAACTAATCCCAGAATGATTAATCAGAACACAACTAAGACTGATGGACAGTATGCTGCTTCTGAACCAGATATTAAAGGAAAAAATAAAGGTTTTGAAATGCTCAATAATGACGTCATGTTTTTACGACATAAAAATCAGCCATTTTAACAGGGACGTGTAAACCTTTGAACTGACTCAGTACCGAAACATCCAATAAGATATGCTGCAGATTAAGTGACTAGTTTTCATTGTAATGTGGAATATAGTAAAATGTTGCAGCGCACTAACAGCTTTGATCTTAAACAATAGCAGCCAACTTCTACCTTATTATTTTTGCAACGATAAGTCATTGAGACTTCACATTATCAGAAACTTTAACCACAACAAACCTTGTATGCGATGCTATTGAGTACTTTCATGGCCAAATCTGAAACTTCTGGGAACGGATCTGCAGCTAGGTGGAGCAGCACTCTCCATATCTGAGTGTAAACACTGTTGAAGGACACACCTGGAAAGGACAAACAGGGAGAGACAAGTTCAGACATCTCACCAAACAATACAAACACAGCAGATGAACAGCTAGAGATGAAAACCACATATTCACAGCCGTTAAAAAAATACATAAGAAGACGTGACCCATTCTGTTATCACTCAATTCAGTAAGTATACAGGTTCTGCGTTCCAGAGATGAACGTGTTTGGGTATGAAACATGCACATCAACCCCAGAATAAAAGAAAAAGATCTTGCATTTATGGAACAAATACTTTGTCGTAACTTAGCAAATACAAGAAATTCTTGATCTGCTTTAAAGTAAACCTAGAGATTCTTAACATCTCTAATTATAAATATTCAACATAAAAATAGATCTCGATAGGCTTCAGATGGCATAAAGTAGAGTAGGGCCTTTTCATTTTCTACTCCTTATTTGGAGTCTTCACCAACCAACCTTGTTAAAACCTGCCCTAAGTGGGGAGTTTTACTTCCTTTCGCTCATTTATTTCTTGCTTCTTTTTGTCTCCAACTTATTAAACTTCTCGTCTTCCTCCTCCTCAGCTTCACGTTGCTTAAGAGGTCCTCTAATATGTCCCCTTCTCTCTTTTGTTTCCAGTTTCAAGTTGATTCTCCTTCACTTTCCTCCCTTGCAGATGTTTCCGCCCATGCGTTCGCTCCTTCTAAGTACATAAATGGCAAAAACCCCCAGGAATGACTGAAGTCTGGACCCAGTAACTGAGGACAGCCCTCTCCAAAGAGGACTCGGGGGAACGCTCACTAGTCCCATGCCTCACAGAGCGGACACCACAGAGAGATGACTGAAACAGGAAGAAAGACAAAGGGGTTAAAGCTGGCGCATTGGGTTGAAAGTATATGAAACAAGAAAAGAGTTGCTGCTAGAGAGGTTGGAAGGCGTGTCTGGAGTAGAAAAAATGAGGACAGAGGGGGACAACTTATTTCAGAACCCAGTGTCCTCTTACAAAAGCAGAGAATTTCAAAAAATAAAAAAAAATAAAAAAATTGGGAGAGAAAGTGGTAGAGGGACAGAATGTGATTAGCAAGGTAGCTGCTGCAGTAAATAGACAGTGGGAGGGAGGGGGGGAGAAAAAGCAAAGCATGATTGCTTTAAGTCATAAGAGCGTACAAATTAAAACTACTGACTCTACAGAGACATCATGCCAGACAGCATCATGATGAATGTGAAGCTGCAGGACGTCCTTATCCGTCACTCGTGTCATTTGAGCAAAAGTGAAATAAATGTGAAGTCATAAAAATGTTAAAGTGCTAAACTAAATGAACCACTGCACCTCCTTTTATAGTGCCTCCAAATTTCTCGCAAATGGCTCAAATTACAGTTAACACACCACAGGAATTTTAGGGGCCTTAAGCGCTGCAACATAAAAAATAGTTCAAGATGTTTTCAAAGCATCCCTGAAGCTCCACTGCAAGAAGCAGCACATTGTAGCCGCCGTATGACGCTCTTTAAACGGAAAACACATCAAATCCACTGAGTGGATATAAACCCCTGAAAAAAATAATAGTCAATTCAGATCCAGAATGTTTTAAATCATAAATGCTGGTGTAAAAATCAGATGCATTCAACATGTATGGCAAACTGTTAAGCTTAAAGCTGTTCATGTTGGAAGAATAATCTAGATAAATATCGTCCACTTAACGTCAAACTCCAATGTGTAAATTATCTTTTCAAAACGGATGCTTAGAGTGCTGGTTGCTATTCTAATTAATTACATCGTGTTTCCTAGTGTATTCAGTGCCATATTAGTCAATATTCTGCTTTTAAAGAATCGATTTATGTGCTGTTGAGCAATAGCGCTTGAGAACTTCTATGTTCTTCCTTTGGTTTTAGCAGCTTTTCCAGCCAATATAAAGCAGCTTCCTGTGTCTTAACATTTTCACATCAACTAATACATGGGATGAGCCAGTGCTGTGTGTTCTGGATGTTTTACCAATTAGCTTGGGTACATTTGCTCTGGATGACAAACCTGCCATGTTCTCCACAAACCAGTCGTACACAGGCAAACTCATAATACATTGAATTTGAAGGCAACAACGATGTCAGTCAAAGCCATTTTTTTCTGGCTATATTTCACATCCCTCGAACCTAATTGTTTCTCTTCAACATGTTTTATATGTGAGCAGAAGTTTATTTACTAAATAAAAATAACATTATGACCTGGAGTGGCTCTGTTGTACATTAGATGAAGAAACTAACAGATTTTATTTCCGTCATGGGGCTCACTCTTCAGATCTCTGTAAGTGCAACTTTGAAAATGGCTTCTTTTTAATTGTTTATATAACCTTAAGAAGAGTATTCACTTAATTATAGCAGCTGCAGCTCGATTTGTGTGAAACTCACTGCATATTCACCCTGCTGGAACTTAGCAGGGGTTTAGAGATAAGGATGGAAAGCTCCTCCACATTCAAGGTTAGTTCATCCCATTTTTCGGTTTTCCTGTTGCAATTCAGCAAGTTGATGCGATGCACTTATCAAACTTTGTGGTGAATTTATCTTTGTTCTTTTGGAAGCAATACAAGTATGAGCAATTTTTATTGACGTCATATCCATGGAAATTATGAGTTTTGTGTGATTTCATCACAGGAGATAAAAGTTCTGACGGTAACTGTAATAAAAACACCAGTGGAAGTCGTGTCAGCACATTAAACACACATCTATATGATTACTTTATGCTTTAACCAAACAGAGGTTTGGTTAAGTATTTCTGTACATCCTTAATGATCCATTTTGCTTCGGACTTATAGTCTAAAAATAATACAAAATCTAGGATGGATGATGAGGATGCAGATGGAAAGACGAACAGATGGGTAAACCATGGATAGATAACTAAACAAATTAAGTGATAGTTGGGTAATCAATGGATGAACAAATCATTAATAGACAGATGGATGGATGGAAAAAACAGATTGTTGCACAGGTAGATGGAAGAAACACTGATAGATGGATGGAAGAAATAAAAGTCTGGATGGCAGGATGAATAGGTGGATGATGGACCAACAGACACATGCAAGAAATGATGACTCAACATTTAGGAAATGGAAATGAAAACCTTTTCATGCTCCTTTTTCCACACTAATCAAGATATTTGAAATCCTTACATGATAATCAGAATTTATCTGGACTGCGTGGGACCTCTGAGTTTACAATATCCTTATATTCCATCCTGCATCCTGGTTAATGGACAAAACTGAGCCTTAGCTTCATTTTTCAAAACAATAGTGCCTAACGGAGACAGCAGCGTGGTCTCCACAGTGTGGTAGGATTTGTACAAATGATAGTAGTGGGAAGTTAATAAATCACTTTACTCCAACGCTGCCCTCCCACACAGCTTTGCTGTCCTGCTGCTCTCCGGCAGCCCGGTGTTGAGCAGAGGCCGCAAACAGCATTTATGGCTTCAATTTGCTCCATGATAACGCACAGGCCCTCACTTCTTGGTTTTGCTCACATAAAGATTTGATAAAACCGAAATGGAGATCCAAAAAAAAGGGGGCAATTTAGAAGTTTTCAGGAGAGGAGAAACAAAGGCCCCGTGGGTTTCATGAGAACAACTTCAAGTCAAACAAGGAAGGAACAAACAAATCAGACTGATGAGTGAAGCGTCCAATAAACCGATAGGTGATTTCTGGTCACAACAAAATGGAAAACAAACAAAAAAGAATATAAATATCAACTCAGATGACATGCAGTTTGTGCTCTATGAATGCAGTCTGTTTGCTTATGCATGCAGCACCATGCAAGGTGCAAACAGGCTCACAGGGAGGCCAGGACTCTGGCACAGAGCTGAGTGGGCGAGGGGCCAATATGTCTTTTAACCTGCTCACCCTGGAACCTCGTTCCAGCAGAAAGTGGCTTGAAAAAGGTTTAGAACGAGCATCAAATGGTTGATTTGTTGGATGAAAGCGAAAGAGCAAATGTTGTGCCAAAACTGTAATTACTGTTTCTTTCATTAAACATTCATTTCCAAGGCTTTAATGTTGAGTGTTTTGAAAAGGCAAACCCAAAATTTCAGCAAGAGGTGATGACTGACAAAACGCTCGGCTTAAATTTGGATTTTTAAGATTCGGTTTAAGTGATTAAATTGTTTCCTGAGGAAAACGGAGAAGAATGACCTGAACGAGTTTCAGGGAGAAATGTGAATATTTTTGTAAACACAGTTACACAGCACATTGTATTGAAGCTGTAAAAACAATAGCAGAGGAAAACTGATTATCTGATATGAAGCTACGCAAACAGAGCAACTGGAATTAATTTAGGATGGAGATGAAAGAAAATGTGCTGGAAAAAAAAACCTCTCTTCGGCATCTGGACTTTTACTATAAGTTAATTTAAAATTTATGGTTTGATTGCAAACATTCAAAGTTAAAATAACAAAACTGGACATGACACAGCAGCGGAGAACATAGAGAGAAGTGCAAATTAGGAATAAAAAAAGAGCAAAATGTTTTATATTTCTGTTGTTGAGGTGGTGGGAACTATTATGTAGTGGCTGCCTGAGCAGATAGTCAAGCCTGCCAAACACCGGAGAGCAATAGACAGTGGAGGGAAGATCAAGAAAAGCACTTTAATGTCCTTCATGCTCCTCCCTGATGCTCTTTACACTTTGTTTGTCCCTGCTGTTGTTTGGAAGCAGTGACTCTCCCATGGGATGCCCAACGGTCCCAGTCTCTCCAAAGTGCCTTCATCCTCTGCTGTTTGTAATTTTCTGTCTAACGCTCAGTCCAGTGCAGGTTATCGCCAGCCTGGTTGAAACCTGCAGCAGCTGCTGTCCGAGCTGCAGCGTCACAGAGGTTGAGGTAGGGCAGATACACTGCGATGATTGTCATCAACGCATAAACTCCTGCTAAAACCTGCTGCAGGTTTAATGCAACAGGAGTTTATTGCCTCACTTATCACAAAAGTAACTACTGCATTTTTTTTTCAACTTTGATTTCTGCATAAATACAAAAATAATAATAATACTAATATTTTCCATATGATTGTTCAAATATCCCTTCAACTCAGTAGCGGTTCTTGCATGGAGGACAGCCTGTCCATGTTATTTATGAACACAAATCACATTCAACTGGCATTGACAGGTTTGATTTTTTACTGAAGTAGGGATGTGATACAGAGTTTGGTTTGGTTTAACCATTAACACTGACACAAACTAATTCTACACAGAAACCAAGAACACTCAAGTTAGTTTAGGCAATAACATATTCAACTATAGAGATTATATTTGGACTAGATAACAATTTAAACATATATTTATTTTTCAATCTAATAAGATTGGAATCAACAAGCTTGGATATTATGAGGCCCGACTCTGGGTTTGCAGTGCATCAGGGATATTAAAGCTGCACCCAGAGAACTCAAGTGTCTGATTCAGACATAAATGTGAGCAGGAGAAAGAAACAGGCAGTGAAAGCTTTGTAAAACTTGTTTGGTATGCTTGACTCTTCTTTGATAGAAACCCTGATTGAAGCTTTAGGTTCACAAATGAAGGGAACTTTAAAGGCTGAAAGAGTAAAAGAGAGAAAACTGGAAGCAGAAGAGCAGAACATGCAAAAAAGCTTCAACAAGAGAAGCTCGACTTTGAAGCTCCGTTTTTTCTGTATTATTTCTACATAAAACCAGCTGCCATCTAAATAAACCAAAGAGATCCCCCTCCTGAACCCATATGACGTAACAAGTTTACCCAGTTTAAGTAGGGAATCTGAACCGATCTATTGTCCCGAAACCGTGGGATGGCTGTTACCTATAAGGGAGTTTAGGGAGGAATATGAAGAAACCCGCCGCATCTTGTCGATGGTCTCAAACGAGAGGATGTACTCGTCGTTGTCGGGGCTCCCCAGCGTGCTGCTGGCGCTGCTGCTGGTGCTCAGGTTACCAGGAGAGAAGGCTGCTGGGCCGCCTACAGAGCAGAAATTGAGAAAAGTGGCATTTATTACTCCAGTTGCTGCTGGATAAATTGTAAAATAAAAATAAAGGAAACCATATTACACCCCAATAAGTAAGGAAACAAACTTGTCTTTAGAGACCAACCCCTCATAACTTCATGTGAGCTTTCCGGTCCAGGCATGAGCTGCTGTAGCTCACAGTTTCCCCAAACACTACTCTGACTCATACGAGCTCAAATGCCATGCATCCTCCTAACAAACCACAGGCTGAAATGTGAGAATGGAGATTGGTGGAGAATAAAGAGCCGCTCTGCTCGGAGCTCATTGATGATAAACACCCCAGCGCATCGGAACGAGCGGCGAGAAGGTGAATTAGAAATGGTGTCAGCAGTAGGTTAGGCACTTCACCGAGCGCCGGTGATTTAGCGCTACACGCAGCTCATGCATTACTCAGTGTGGCAGCGCTGGTTCGGAGGGGAGCACGCCCGGCTTTGGCTGCCTGAATCACCGAGAGGTGACAGAAACACAGAAGGCTGGGAGTGACAGCAGGCTGGTGTGTGCTTGGAAAGTTGCGGGGAGGAAATGTTAGACTGACATTTCTACAGCTGGCCGCAAATGGGATCATTTGTCTTTATCTGGAACCTAATTTAATGAACAAAACGATGACACTTTTTCAGCCTGATAAATACAGCTGCAGGAGGCTGTATGATATCAACATTTAACTAAATAAGGAAAATGAAAAGGTAAAAAAAAAGAAGGAATTTGAGTCATTTATTAGAAGGATGGAGGTAATCTGCTCCAGTTATCTGTCTTTAAGGGAGGAGGGCAGCATTATGGATTTTCCAGGTACATGGATCCATTTCATAGCAGAGTCAAGTAACTATGTTATCTTCAGTTGTTATGACAATACTTTATTTATCAAATTACTCAATCATAGCTGTATCTGATGTCTTAAAATTAGGCCTCTGTTTCTTTAAGAGGCTCCTGCCCTTTCTTATCCTCTACCTTCAGAAAGTTATCACGACATTGCCTTTTCATTATTCTCAGAAACGTTTAGGTGGAGCATAGCATGCTGCTATTTGACAAATGTTAACAACAAGCCAACAAGTTGCATTAGGATGAGCTGAAATGTAAGCAATTTTCTTAAATTACATTTCTCTACTTTGAGATTGTCAAATTCATTCCCAGAAATTGTGAAAATTTAAGAGATGGACTCCGGAAGTCCATGGATTGATTGGTGTGAGCTCTATGTTGCCTAGTGGTGATGTATCAGTGAGGCTGAAAAAGGCTGAAAGTGGCATGCAGGTCTTGTGACGTCTGCTTTTGTCATGTTGGTTCAGTCACAGAGAGAAACAAAAACCAGAACTTCAGATGAATATTTTGGTTTAGTTCAAACTCGGGGCATGTTGAATAGAGGTTTCAGTAACGGGCTCCTTCAAAACATGCTCACTATCCACTTCTAGAGATCTTTCTTATCGAGTTAAAAATACAACAACAACATTCAGTAAATGTTCTATTACTATCAACAAAATGTTCAATGAAACTGAACAATTTTCAAGAATTATTATTCATTCACAGGAATATAACACTTCATATTTTAACAGTCCTGCAACCTCTAACCCCAAAAGAAATGTCTCTAAGCCTTCAGCACCATGGACAGCTCAGCGTTTCCGAGAACAAAGTGAATGAGGAAAACAACGCCGCGGCTCTTTTTATTGGATATTCTCAGTAAATATGGAATCAAATTCTTAGCAGAGTTACCCCGTTAATAATAGCTAAGAGGAAAACTGAAAGATATTTCCATTCAATGAGATAAGCAGAACTGCTTCATAAAAAAAAAATCACCACATATTGAACTGGAAATTAAGTGAATGGGAAAAATGTCGTAGAAAAAGAAGATTAAACCCTTTTAAATACAGGACTAAAAATGTTAAATTGGTACTTTAAACTAACGGTGGAGAATCTGAAGAGTGGTTGGGGGATTGAAGGTACAGAAGCAAATAATGTGTAAAAAAGAATTTAAATTCCTACAATCCATTTTCATGAATACTTGAACTGCATGCGTCAGGTTCTCAGCTCTACCTGGAAACAGGGAATGAACTCGGTGAAAAAGTTGAGCTCCCTACTGCAAACTCCACCAGAGTCACTTTCTATCATAACTGCATAAAGAGTGCAGATATATTAAAGATGTGGCTGCAGAACATTAGAAAAACACCCAATTGTAATACCATCACTAAATATTTAGATGATGTTATGATAAAAACACATTTTTAGTTTGTTTTTTTAAATATTCCTTTTTATGGGGTTTGGAAAAAACACACAGCGACCATGGAAGGTGGTGAAAGTTCATCGCCGTCCTGCTGAACTTGAGTGGCTGGCGCTCAAATAATAATTTCCCACCAAATATTTCATCTGAGCAGCACTATGTGATTGTAATACAGCAAAAACCGAAATTGCAATGGCAAGTGCTATGCAATATATTGTGCAGCATAGATTACATCTGAAGAATTTCATTTATGTTTTTTCTATTGAGAAAAGACACATTTTGGTCATTTTATTCCTCTCCTACAAACAGCTGCCTTTAATCTCAGTTTCTCACCATCCATCTCTCTCTCTGTCTTACCTTCTTCATTCAGGTTGAGGTTCTGTAGACTTTTGTTCAGATTGCGGGCGGTCGTTACCGCTCGGATGTTGGTGTAAGAATTGACGGATCGCAGACGAGGGATGGCCGGGCTGTCTCTCACTGGAGTCATGTTGCCGGGTTCTGATTGTTGGCAGAGACGGAAGAAAAGAAAAAAATGTGTTATTGATGTTTGAAACGTAAAGACAAAACCTTCTGCTGCCCTCATTTTTGATAAACTGTGTGAATTTAGGAACATTTTAAAATTTTAAACTAAACTTGTAAAACTGGAGAATATTTCCTTAAAAAAAAAAATCCAGCAACAAGAAATGTCAGAGCGCTGTACAACTATTTGATTTGCTCCCCTTTTCGGTGTTAGTCTAATGCTTTAGAGGGGGAAATTCACTACACACCTGCCTGTAACTCCAGCTTTAGACTTTGCTCAAAAATACTCAAAAATCTGTGATGGATAAATGGAGGGCAAGATTTGCGAAGCACACTTTCTAATTCATGGCAAATGAACATTATTAAAACAATTATAGGCCTTGTGGGAATAATTCTCCTCAAAAAATGCCAAATAGCACAATAAATTAACTTTTGCTGAAAGAAAGAAATCAAATTGTGATGTGTTTTCACATCTTCAAACAAGATCTGCTTCAAATCACCTGCAGCGTTGGCTGGCGATGGCACGGCGTAGTTCTTCTCTTCTTCTATGAACTGGAGGGCGACTGTGCAGAAGTTGCTCTCATACTGGACCACCAGGTGACTCAGGGCCACCACCAGCTCCTGGGAAACGGCAAAAGCACAACAAAAAAAACATCCAGCATACTCAGGGATTTTTTAAAGAGACCATCTTGATACTCTTACTGAAATTTTGAAATATTTGTAAGTTTGGGAAATGCTATTAGTGAAATAATCTGCCAGTAGAATTAGGCTTTCTTTTTGTAAATATTAAGGAATTAATTACTTAAGAAAATCTTCCATATCTTGCAGAAGAGTTACGTGTAAATTAGCTCTGTCTTATTTCAAATGTTCTAAGACAAATGTACTAGAAAGAAATGTTTTATGCTTGCATTTCAAATGCATCATTACAAAGAAACCCCCACAAAATAAAAAACGTTATTTGTAAATCTCAGGTACGTTTCTGCTTCCATGAAATCCACGATGAAGCTGCATTTAATGTGTGATCGGTGATGAGTGTGACTGTGCAGAGACCTTGCGGACCACGGGGCTGCCGTCGTTGATGAGTTGAGCCAGCATCATGGCCACGTTGTGGTCGATGGTGGTGGAGTGGTCGGTCCTCTCCGCAGAGTTTCCAACAAATGTTCCCAGAGCAAACACGGCAGCACATCTCACCTGCAATTAAATACAGATGACAAACCTCAACTTTCTGTTCTGCTGGCGTGTGATACAACGCTGTGAGCGCAACTCTCAGACTTTTAAACACTTTCCCTCTCATTTAAGATACACAAAACTGACAGAATGCCAAGTGAGACCAATAAATAAAAGTTTTAGAAGTAATTAAACACTAGTTCGTCTCCCAGCATCAGTATAAAATGTGGAGATCATCGGAGCTGCAAGCGTCTATTAGCTGATCGGCGGTACAGTATCTCATTTCTCTCTTTCCGCTTCAGTGGATGTTTAATCTAAACTCGGCGTCGCCCAGAGAGGATTCTCCATTAGCGACTGATGTCATAAACCAGACCAAATTACAGCACAAGAATTAATATTTTTCTGAGTGGTTTATGGTAGCAACACAAAAGCTTTCTGTTTTAGAGTCATGAAGATACACCGTCACGGCTTTCCAATTCTGGCAATAGTTTTAAGAGCGGAGAAAACCTGTACCTTAATGTTGATGATTTTGCTAGAGGTAAATTGCTCATGGTGAATATTTCAAGAGAACAAATGCATTTAGAGGAAACAGCAGAGCTTTTATGAATCCAAGAATTTATTTAAAAGCTATATTTTGTTTTCAATAAAAATGTTCTGGGGTCCATCTCTTTACTTGGTTTTAATTTCTGGTCGTGGTAAATTTTACATCCTGAAGACAAATCTATAAAACCTTTATCTGGTTTCAGCATGAAATCTTTCTTGATCCTTTTTCTTTCTTCTTTTTAAATCACAAAGTTGTGTCTGGTTCAGTTAAAATTTTAAATGACTTCAATCTGTTTCATTTGCAGTAAACAAAAAAACACTTGGCAAAACCTCTTAGACACTTTGAAACATTTAAAGTCTTCAACAAAAAACTCTATCCTCTATGACTATAACATGCACACCAACTACGGAAATTTTTGATAAACACATTTTTCAGTCATCTGACTGGCAGTGTGCAGTCAGCGAGGATTATGGAGGGTCAGATCTGGTTGTTTTAATTTTTTTTTTATACACATGTATTCTTAACCACTTTTAGATTTTTTTTTTTGTTTGTTGTTGTATAAACCTACATTTTGATGCTGCTGTTACACCTGAATTTCCTCTGTGTGGGACAATAAAGAATATTTCTATTTCTGGGTTAGCCAGTGAACCGTTTGGAAAACTGCAGTCACTTCAGCCCTGTCTTTGTTATCCAATTTAAACCTACAGGTACGGCATGAATGAAACTTTTTGCAGTTTTGAATTTGTGATATTTTAAGACCTTGGTTTTCCTTCATACCAGAAACCAGACCTTGCTTACTAATCACGCAGGTTATCTGCAAAATTAAAATGGGACTTGGTGTTGAAGTTACTGACAGCTCCCAGAGAGACAGTTTAATATGCCTCTGGTCTTAAAGGTGTATTACGCAAATGTAAGAACAGACAGCGCAGCCTTTTGAGCATGTCATAAATCTCTGCCTTAGAGAGAAAAGAAACCAATTTTTTGTTTAATTTTCCTTTCATGGAAGCCTATCTAACAGAAAAGAGTTGTTTATTTAATAGAGTTAGAGCTAAAATTACACATGCTCTGAATGAGACATTCATGGTCGTCTCCTGACTCCTTAATCCAGAAAACTATCAATTCACCTCCATCATCGAAGGCAGCGAACAAGAGAAAACTCAAAATATCAACTGGATGGCAATTCAATGGATATGAAAATGTCTTTTAAAACTTTTTTCAACTACGATACACAGAGTATCTCAGGTTGAGCCCTGGAGCAAGAGGGCGACAGCAGCAGAAGACCAACTCAAGTGATGTTCCTGTCAACTACAAGAAACTAAAAGTTACATTTCACACAGATTTGTCAAAGCCAGGCAAAGCTACAGAGTCAATACAGACTAAAATCTCAGGAATGTTTCTGACACCTTGTTGGACCAGGTAAATGCAAGGTGTACCTGACAAAGTGGCCGGTGAGTGCATTGCTTGCTAAGTTTTTGTGAAATTCAACTCACTCATTTTTTTAAACAGGGTGATTGTCAGACAGACGCCTGAACCATAAGACCTTCCAGGTGATGTTTTACCTGCATCGTCCCATCAGGCTGTGCAAGAGGTCTTTGGTGTCTCCATGTGAGCTTTTTCTGACAACCTCTGTCAGAATAAAACAATCCTTAGTGGCCTCAAGAGTTATTATTAATTTAAAGCTGTGAAAGAAAACAAAATGTTTTGTGACTTTGTCAGAGAAACCCTGGAGAGACTGGACACTTCATGGTCAGCGACTTTAACCTGAGGCCTCCTCGATGCCGCTCGATACCAGAAAGGGGTTATTTGTTGCGGCATCCTCGTTATCGACTTCTTTGGTATCTGTCATTAAGTTTAAAAAGTAGGAAAGAGAAAAGCACTTTTCCATCGAATGAAACTTTGTCCTTGACTGGATTTAACCAGGCAGTAGAAATGTCTTTATTTTTTCACATTTTTAAACTATACTGAAGCTACTGTACAAAGTATGTCTACAATTTTCTTTTGTCAAACTAAAATTAATCTACAACTAAAGATTAAGACTCAATTTTTATCTTCTTTGAAATTCTTTTCATTGAAGACAGCGTCTTCCATGTGCACAGCTGGGAAGTTGCAAACTCTGAAAGAGTGAATGTCTGCCTGCTTGTAGATAGTTGTGAATTTATGCAGCTCTTATTTTCCCTGCCAGGCTATGAAAAAGCAACACAAAAAGTCAAATTTCCACCACAGAGGAGGACATTTTTTTTTATTCATAGGGTCATTCCTAAAACCCCAACTAAAAAATACTATTTACCCTAAAAACAATCAATATCTACATTACAAAAGATTGGTGTTTGACTCCAAAACGGAGATTAACATCTACAATGTGACCTTTTTAACAGAATTCGTCATATTATAATTTCTACCACACAAAAGTCTAAAATGCAAGATTTATGTGGAAAGAAAACAAAAATAAACCCTCTGCAGCCCTTACCAACAAAAATTGTTATATTGTTGGAGCAAAAACCTCAACATGCAGGAGAGGCTGTGAGTGTTTTCTGCAGAACTCAGTTTCAACCCTGCAGATAAAACAGATGCCAGGGAGGAGGGTTTTTGCTGGAAGCAACTGTTTTTCTAGCAACATCTGGGTGAATGTTGGGGCGATCTCTGCACGCTGCTCTCTGGCGTCCATGCATGACCCAGGAAGGTGCTGGAGGCTCCAGCTGCAACATGAAGGATGTGCGTCTGGACAGAAGAGCGATCCACTTACTGGGAACATGAGGGATCACCGTGCGAAGGCATCTGATCGTAAAACATTCATACGCTGGTTCCCTGCTCAGTGGAGTTACAGAACGGCTTGTTTCTGTGTTCAGTCGAGCATGTAAGGGCCAAAGATGTACAACATGACTCAACAAATGTTCCTTCGGTATTTCTTCAGACAATTTCTCGAAATGTGTGCAATTTTTATGTCCAAAAACGTTGTCAAGCAGCACTATTACCGTCACAATAAGCCTAAATTCTACCATATTTTGCTAAAATCTTAGTTTTCTGTGCTCATAAAAAAACAGTTCACTGTAATAATGCAAAGACAGATGGACAACAATACATGTAATATAGGAGAAATTGTATTTATCCAAACTGATTTTCTTTCATGCCTGACACTAACTTTAGATTTGGATGTGGCTGCTGGTATGAAAACTTTATCATTAAAATCCAAAGTAAAACAAAAGTTTTCATAGATTTTTTTTCTTCTCATCTTAATCAACCAGCACTTATTTGTATATTTTTTTTCTCACAGAATTAAAGTAGTAATAGAAAAAGGAGAATACAAGGATAACAAGTAAGAAGTCAGAATGTTAAATGTGTTCATAAAACAAGCTTCTTCCTCAATCTCCAGGACCTTAACACTGGCGTCATCTTAATTAATTATTTTCATCTGATATTTCAAATTGACTCTGGATCCCACAGTTTACCTGTAAACGCTTTGAATGACCTTCAGTTTAATACAAATTGTGGGTTGCATTTACTGGCACCTCTGGTATAAAGTTGCCAGAGGTTCCTTTTTACCAGAGCTCATCAGACGTTATGATGAGCTCGAGAGAAAGGAGAGAATATAAGACGACCGAGTGCTATGGAGGATCTAGAGAGAGAATTATAAAAAAGATTCCTCTGCCTGGCTGCAAATCAAATATAAAAGTAGAAAACAGTTCTGTCACAATGGCAGAAGGAAGTTGTACGAAGTAATAACAGCAGGGGTATCAAGCATTGTTGCACTGGTTGGTTTTTAATAAAAAACTATTATTTCAGAGCGATACTGTGGTAGTGCAATAAAACATTAATTTATGTTGAGGTTTTTACATGTATTTCACCAGGGGTGAAGATAAATGTATCTGGCACTATATCTCCTTTAGCCAAGTTCTGACCACCATTATTCATAGAGCTCATTTTTATGACTTTTTCAAACAAGAGCCAGCAAAGGAATTTCATTATATGTAACTACTCTTAAACTTTGTGCTACACATTTTTTTGTGACGTCGTTGAAAATGTTTGACATTTATTTCACATGTCTGGTTTCTCATAGTTATTATCTTACTGCAGAAAACAGGAAGACAATCAAAAGGTAGAACAGTTCTGTCTACTAAGTTTAGCTCATTTCAAGCCAGAATATACAAACAGAGCGCAATGACTTAATTTTTATAAAAAAAAAATATATATATATATATATATATATATATATATATATATATATATATATATATATATATATATATATATATATATATATAAAGCCTGAATTGTGTCCCGCACTTCTGAATACATCCCAGCCAGTGAAGGTTTAGAAAAATGCAGCCTGTGAAGAACCTCAAACTGCTGATCGAGCACAGAAATAGTCGGCTTCTCTCCACCCTTCATCTGTGAAATCTGCACCCAGCTCAGGCTCCCACACAGCTCCAGTCATGAAACACTTGTCAAAAGAAAAGAGAGGCCTGTGGATGCTGATGATCCACCAAGACTTTCTTTGGAGGAATGTAGGAGTAGTTGGGCAAAGGAGAGCGTGCTCAAGAGCTGAACACAGCGACAGCTGTGGGAAGAAGGCCGTCTAATTCTGTGATAAATGTAGCGACAACTCTTGTTTGTACGTTTAATCTAGTTTGAAAGCATAAAAACCAGCACTCTTTTTTTAAAGCTTTGTTTATTTGTGTGGCATTGCTCCATTTTTCTCATGACAGCTTCAACTTCAGAGGGAAAAATCGGTAACACTTTATTTGAAGGGGGTTGAATAAGACTGTCATGACACTGTCACAAACATGTCATAACACATGTCATGAACATGAATAAGCCTTCATGAATATTTATGACTGTTGTCATAAAGCGTCATTCGGTAAATAATGACACTTTTAATACAAAGTTGACATTATTCTAAATGTCTTTGTTATGACAACTTGACATTAACCAGGAAATCATTACTGGTTAAACTTTACCTTTAATAACATAAAGTTACCTCATTTTTAAAGTCCAATCAGTAATACTTTTATAACAAATTTATATCAGTAATGATTTCTTGGTTAATGTCAAGTTGTCATAACAAAGATATTCTGAATAATGTCAACTTTGTATTAAAAGTGTCATAATTTACCGAATGACGCTTTATGACAACAGTCATAAATATTCATGAAGGCTTATTCATGTTCATGACAGGTGTTATGTCATGTTTATGAAAGTGTCATGACAGTCTTATTCACCCCTTCAAATAAAGTGTTACCGAAAAATCTTAATAGGAAATCTAAAAAATGTAAAGCTAAGAAAGATCTGGATTCTACAAATAATAATAATAAAATAAATTCATTATTAATTAAAAATCTTATCAGTTTGAACAATAGAAACAATCAAAGTAATTATAAATCAGGAACAAGCAGCAGCTGACAAAACCTTTTGAACATTTTTACATCTTGCCACATTACAAACAATCTGCAATCTGTTTTATGACAAAATAATTGCGCTTTACTGTGGAGTGGAAAAATATTTGTCTGACAATCTGAAAATGAGGTGTGGATTCGAATTCAGGCCTCTGGAGGCAAAAATTTTGGCTCTTTTGCTTCATTTTCTTAACAAAACTGATGAAGCCTGGTGAGAATGTATGGGGAGAACCAGTGAAGAGAAATGTTCAACTCTTCCTCTCTCTGTATGGACACAGAACAACTACAAAGCCAACATTTGGTGCCCCGTAAATACACACCTTCATGTGTTTTTGACTGCGTTTAGGGTGTGGCTCAGACTTCTCACCTCGGGGATGGGATCCGACAGCAGCGTGTACAACTTCTCATGAGCGCTGTCTCGGACGCCGCACCAGCGCGCCGGCTCAAAGTTCTGCCAGATCCGGCCCAGGCAGATCGCCACCCACTGTCGGAGCAACGGGTGGGGGTCAGAAAGCTGCTCCAGGCAGTTGGCGATCAGGTTACCCTGGAGACAGGCCTCCTAGAGGGCAGAAAGACGAGGGAAGGATGTTGGAAACCTTAAACTGTTTAGCCGTTTACTTTGATCTTTCATCTTTTAAAAATACATGTTATTTCCGGTTAAGGATAGACAGTGCTCTTCTGACCGTGACTGCCATCACTCGTGGCTAAATCTGGTCTTTCTGTATAGCATTCATGACAAAACAAGCTTGATAGGAGCCTAATCCACAGAGGTTTCAGGTTGACTTGAAACTCGTCAGTCTATAAATCCCCACTAACTTCTAAATCTTTTGCTGTGAGATTTGGACAGAAAATATTATAGATTAGCAACATAATAACATTAAGACTTCACTCAAATTAACTGTGAAGTCTGCAAAGTAATAACATAATTCTTTTTTATACTGATGTTAAATATTGTTTAATATTTGGATTTTAGCTCTATTGCTTTTTCTTCTTTAAGCAAGTTATCAAAAATGCAGCAACTGCAGTGACTGGAAAGAAAATCCCATGCAATGTAAACTGAGATGATAAAACAGATCCATTCTATAGCAGCGCTGAGGAAAGCTCTGCAACGTTACTGCAACGCTTTGAGAGCTGATAACGCAGATCACATGTTTGATTTGAACGTCTCTATGGGTAAAAAAAAAACAAACAGACTTAATACAATAAAATAAAAAAATGAAAGAGTATTTTATTTTTAGCTTTTCTGTCACATTTTGATGTTTCAGATCTTCAGACATTGAGGTTAAACTGACCTCTGCCCCCAGTTAAATCAGTTATATGATTAATTATAATTAATCACATATTTCCAGTTGAATGAACGTGTTCAGTCCTAGACTTATAGTATAAAGAAAGCGATTGAAATGAACAACATCAAGTAGGAAAAAAAGATTTTCATGAAGAAACGCAGTATGTCTCGATCTAAAGAGGACACTTTACCATCTGGAAAGGGTTAAAAAGCCATTTATAAGCTTGTGGTTCTCAGATCACCAACATCTGGGTTATGTAACAGAACAACAATCTGATGCAGACCAGCAAGTTCAACCTTGAATGATTTCAGTAGCTGCCTCATAAAAATCTGGACTGAACACTAATTGAGATGAGCTTAAATTGGCCATTCAGGCTGAAAATCCTTCCAATATGGCCGACTTAAAATGATTTGACAAAAGAAATGAGGCAGGATTCCTCCACAGGGATATAAAAGCCTCATTGTTAGCTTTCACAAATGCCAAATGGCCGTTGTTGTCCAGAAGGGTTGCAAGAATCGTCAGCATGGTCTGGATAGCTTTTTCTTTTAATAAATGAAATCGTGAGAACATTTTTTCTTTCTGTTTTTGCTCAGGTTCAATTTTATGATCTGAAACATTCAAGTACGAGGGGCAAATAATTAAAGCTTCAAATTAACAGATTCTAATTAACAAAAAAACATGAATTACAACAGCAGTGAAGAAATTAGAACATTCAGGAAGTAAGCTGCCTTAGCATGTTTTATAGTTATATCTTATTAAAAAAGAGGAATTACTGGACACTCAACTCTAACTTGCATCTTACTGTTGCTCATTTGTACTGTGTTGATGGGTTGGTGACAGCTAAATGCTGCAGCAGCAATGTTTGCTACTATTAAAGCATAAAAATGAGCTACAGAACACATTTCTAATGAGAAACTTTTAGGATTTTCCTTTTGGGAAATGTAGGCCTGAACTGCTCCATTCAGTTGTTCTTTTTCTAATGTTTGTCCAAATGGTCAGTAAAATATTAATACCTACAAACCTTCACAGTAAAGAGAGAACCAGTGACTACACCTGTTAGATATTGCAGAGAAGTAATATCTAACAGGTGTAGTCTTTTCATTAAGCTACAAAGATTTATAAATAATTTTTGGAGAAAAATTACCTTTCTATACATATATTGGATTTTTATTGATGAAAAAAATCATCATGATATTTTTTATTGCATTTTTAATAATGTAATTCTGACTAAAATCAATGTCTTTTTTGTGAGCAGTGATAACATTAAATAAAATAGAAATATGGCATTTCTGGGCCATTAAAGTTGAAAGTTTAGTTTCCCCAGGTTTCATAAAAAATATATTTTTCCCGTATTGTTACACTCATGATCAAAATGAGATCCATTTTAGTCAATGTCATCATATTTGAAATCAGCAACCTGTTGACTCTTATTAATAAAAGCTTCAAATACGTTTATCAACATTGTGATTGCTGCGTGACACATTCTCAGCTGTAAATCCACAGCTGACGAATGTCGTTTAACATAAGAAACAAACAGGAAACTGAAGCTGAAAAGCAGGGAGAGAGTCTTTCTGTAATGTCACGATCATCTATTATTTACAGAAACCAGCAGGAGATGTGGGAGTGCTCAGTGTGCAGAGAAATATACATGAAGGATTGGTGTTTCTGAGCCTGACGGCGGGTACAGGTTTTCTGATTTGTCACTTTTATAAAATGTAATATCAGAAACAGGCACATGAGTGGGAATAAAAGACTCAAATAACAACCATAACTAGACAGAAATATCACAAATATTTTCTAAGGAATTGTTTGCGTGTCTGGGTGGAACGGTGAGTTTACATTATCCCAACGTTGCACCGCTGGGTATTTGATGAGCAGCAGACATAAAAGGCTTCTGGGATTGCACGCGGGAGGCTTGGGGGCCGACGGAAGTGACTCTTTTGGAGTGTCACCACATAGGTGGCCGTGGCAGAAACAGAGGCTGCAGGAGTAACTGCTGCTGACAAAACTGTCACATAACCAATATCTACTGGAAATATACAACAGGCGACAGAGATGACAGCTGGCTCTGAGAGGACCCCCCATTTCCTGGCGAGAGGAGTAAATTAATAATTTGCCGTGTGCTCCCTCTGGCCTTCTGACGCTCCGCTCGGAGCCACACACACACACACACACACACACACACACACACACACACAAATTCAAACCGGTTCTGTACCTGGCCTGTGTTGTAGTTGTTGACGATGACAGCCAAAATGAAAACGGCCATGGTACGATGTTCCGCCTGAAAGAGAGGAGAGCATTCCTCAACCCTCTCACAGAAAGCTATTAATATTTAAACAGCTTCGCATCAAATTAAGCAGAAAAAATCGCATCAAACTCTTTTTACCGGCGACGGCGGCTGATACTCACAGGCATGTAGCTGTCGGCTAACACAGACAGGAAATACTTGTGTCCGTTGTCTTTCACCAGGTCAGCTTGACATGACTGTGAAGATGAAGAGCAGGAGTTGAGAGGCTTCACTCTTCATTCAGAGTAACAGTTATTATAATGTGCTGCTTTTTTCTCTTTTCCCCAGACTGAGTGACGACTGAATACTTTTATTAAATCAGGGTATGTTGAAAAGAACGGTTGTCTTCAAATTTTCCTCAAAAACAAAAATATTAGGAAGAAAATTTGTTACTTATCCTTTGATTTATTCTTGCTTTAAATCTTTATGCTTTGTTAATTTTTTTTTTTGAAGAATTAAATTTAAACTTTTTTGTACTTTGAACATTTTTTGTCCTCGTTTGAGTCTGGTCCCTCACAGCAACAACCGTCGCCATATTTTCACCATTTCTAACTAAAATGAACAACAACAAAAAAAAAACTGTACTTCAAGCACCTGATCTGATGCTTCAGCTCTTAAACATGGCTGCATGTTTGTTATTTAAAATCTATTTTGGTAAATTTGTAAGACTTTATTAGGCCTTTTGAATTTGAGTTTTATTTGTTGGCACAACTCGCCATCTCCAAATTCTTTAACAACAACATTGTTTAGGAGGCGCAGTTTGTCCCCACAGTTTTTACAATTACTGTTACTCTTAAGAAAAAGGAGGAAAAAATGAGGAAAAGCACGTTACGCCTCTCTCCATCCATTTCTGTAATGTTTTCCTCAGCCAGAGTGAGATTGTGAGAACGTCACTGATATAAAGAAGAAAAATGCTTCTGCTGGATGCTCACAGTTTAACTCTCTAATGTCTAATTTGTGAGAAAATTACACTGCAAGTTTACTTCACGATCAAAATGGTGATTAAAACATTAAAGATATTAACGCAGCACTGAACCTTTTAGTTTAAATTTTGACAAATTCCAAGTGTTTTGATTACATTAATGTGAAAGTGCCCATCCTATGAGGTTTTAAGTGAAGCAGGAAAGAAGCACACAGATGCTAGGCATCTGTGTGTGAGTGTTTAGTATTACTTACACTGTCCACAGCCAGGATTTTGGCCCAGATGAACACCAGCAGCGGCCGCAGCTCCCTGGCTGAACTCTGGAGCAGCTTTAACACATATGGGAAGATCCCAACAGACAGGGCCTGCAAGGTCCACAAACAACACAGCACCGGTGCTTACAGGGCAAAGTCATGTGGCATCTCAGCAAACAGACAGAGTGAGGATAGAATAAAGCTGAATCAGGCAGAAAACTGGATCTGATTTAAGTGTTGAGATGTTATCACTTGCTACAATGCTCTTTTACATATATATTTTTTAAATAAATAAAAAATAGAGGTTGGGAGAGATCACAAAGCCATGATCTCAATCCTATGGAGAAGCTATTGGTAGAACTGGAAAGGTGTGGGTGAGTGACCAAATGGACTCAGTTACAAAGGTTGTGTCAGGAGGAATGGACCAGAACTCCAGTAAAGTATTGTGACACGCTTGTGGAAGGAAACCCAGAGGGTCTGACCCGAATTATAAAGTTTAAAAAACGTTATTTCCTGAAACTGGCCAAATGCATGTGAACTTCTGAAATCAATAAACTTACAAAAAAAATCTCTAAAAATGTTCTTGCAACGTTTTCTAGCATTTAGCATGAAGGGGATTGTTAATTCTTAATATGTCACCAGTAACAAAATGTCGTTTGTAAACCAAGTGAGCTGATTGCATATTTTGATTTTACTTCATCTGAAGCTCACGTTTCGTTCTTCAGACGATAATTATTCGACTGTGCAGAGTTTGTGTTTGTTTTATTGCACTGTCGTTTAAATCTTTCAAACCATTTTGACAGATTTTAAAAATGATGCAGTTATTAATATGGTGAAACATATTTTTACGGTTTCAAATTGTAAAAACTACCTTTGACATTCAGGGTTTGACTATTCACTTAGCAGTGTCAAACCGATATATAAAAGAGGCGAACGAACCAGACTGACGGCCCAGGGCCCCAAATCCAGGAACCGCCCGAGCAGGTCCAGAGCCCTCAGCCGATGCACTTGACTGAGGAGAACCTGAAAGGCAGGAAAACAGATCAGAGGCAATCTGGGTTTGCCTGCAAAACCGGAGGGAAGTCTGAGATTAAAGGAGGAGGAAGAGCAGCAGGGAATATGGCAGAGAAGGTGGGTTGGAACAGGTGGCGCTCCCACCACTACTAGAACCAGAACCATCACTGAGTGTGTGGACATGCCTGTGTGGGCAGCTGGGTGTGTCCTCTTGGCTGCCATTTCATTTGGATGCTTACAGAGGTAAAGGAGTGTGACATCATCTGAGTGGGCGCTTTAACTCACCTGCGTTCATATAATGAAATACCGCTCCCAACTGGGAATAATTTAGAAATCTGTTGCAGCCACACAGGACTATTTATAGGATGCATATGGCAGATGCTAAAAATACATAAACGCTCGTGTTTGCAAAGACTATTGCAATGCAGCATTAAAGTCTGTGTGAAGGCAGGACGCCGGAGCGTCTCCATGTGACTTTCACAGTGTGTGTGGGAACAAGCATATGGAGGACCGCAGACTCACACAAGCATCTCCTCCTACACACGACGCATGAACAGAATCCTCAGGGGGGACATCGACCTGCATGCGTGACCGCAGAAACAGGAGGAGGCTGGGGGAAGACCGGAGCACGTCTGCCTCCAGCCCCGAGGAGGAGCGTGGGAACGTCCGCGCTCGTGTGTTTTTACGTGACGTAGGCGCCGCAGAAAAGCCACAGGGCAACAACCCGACCCGAGCCTCTGCTGGTATGAGCGCAATCCAACTAAATCCATATCTTTCTTCCATTCTCATCATCACCGACTACATTTGGTGTGCATTATTCATAGAGCAGAAGGCCTGGAAGGGATGGAAATAAAGTCCCAGATCAACACTGCAACACAACAGAGAACGTGAGTGTGTTTTTACCGCCGCAATAGCTTCACCTCACTCTGATTCGCAAGCGGTGAGTAAGCGCTCCCTCCTGTTCTCCTGTGTCTGAGCACCGATGCGCGTCATGTTGCAGTGCCTCGTACAAATATTCACACCCCCCAAAACTTTTTCACGTGTCAAATTCCAAGTTCAAAACCTCGTTGGTCTTAATGAGACGTGTCGACACAAAGCAGTGCATATTCATGAAGTGGATGAATATGCACATTTTCAATGATTGAAAATCTGGAAAAAATTAGCACACGCCGATTCTTCTAAATAAAATCTGATGCCACTAATTACCTTCCAAAGTCACTAAATTAGTGAATAAAAGGAGCAAAGGCAAGGAAAGCATTAGCTTGAGAAGCAGTGAAATCACCGCTGGTAACTCTGGAGGAGCTGCAGAGATCCCCAGCTCAGGTGGACAGAGCTGTAGACAGGACAACTTTTAGAGGTGCAGGCCACAAATTTTGGTGTTTCTGAGAGAGTGCCAAAAATAAAGCGACTAAATCAGGAAGACATTACAAATATGCCATAAGCAATATAAGAGGCACATGCAAAATGCTGTGTGTAGCAGAAAATCCACAGTGATGTTTGCATGATGCTGTGGGGATTTTTTTTTTTTTTTTTTTTAGTAAAGCCAGCGAAGTTTGTCAGAGTTGAGGGGAAAATGGATACGATCCTACAAGAAAACCTGTTAGAGGACAACAACCCTGAACATACAGCCTGAGCGGCAACTCCATCGTTTTCAAAGCATATGCAGGTGTTACAATGGCCTAGTTAAAGCCTAGTATTGTTGAAAACTCTGTATGCTGTTTGTTTCATTTCACAATCATGGTTTGTGTTGGTCTATTACATTAAATCCTACTGACTTACATTGCAGTTTGTGGTTGTGATGTAAGAAAATGCTAAGATATGAAAACTTAGGCTCTGTGTGAGGTGCATATGTTGTTTAACAGCTACAGCGGTACGTGGAGGAACAAACAGGCGTGAACGCCTCTGTTACCGTAGCACTGCGATTTTTAAATGCTGTAATCCCTTCACACAATCATCTAATCCTTTATAGATGAAATAGCTGTTGTCAAGACAACGCAGCACAGCACCTCAAACCTGCTCTAGATGAGTTGTTGCTCATTTTACTAAAGACCATTATTGATGGATTACTCTGCTTTGCCTGTTTCTTGTTAATCTTTCATCCTTCAAATGGCGCCTGAATATATTTGGCATCAAATCATAAGCGCTCTAAGGAAATGCCAGTCTTCATCCTCATGTAACTGTGTGTTTAAACACACAGGATCATCCAGTAACACACACACACACTTTTTTTTTTCTCCAATCACGGTGTTCAACCGCATGAAGTTACACAAACTTAACGACTGCTGCAGCTGTTTCCCTGTTGTTTCCAAACAAACACACACACACACACACAAACACACACAATCACACACACAGCATCCACGTGCTCTTCAATCACGGCGCCTTTTTCCTGGCTTTTAACGGGTCCCGACGGGCCCCGCTGTATGGATGTGCTGCTGCTCGCAGAGCGCTGACTCAGCAGGAAATTACCATTCAGCACGGACAGCTTCATGCAGCTACTACGCTGTGATATAATGCAACGCCACCACTGTACCACCCTGCGGGGAAGATGGCGGTGGAAGGACGAGAGCGAAGCATCAGACCGCAGCCCCCCCGCACCCCTCAGCCCAACAAATTTACCATCTCTGCCAGACACAGGAGCGGCCGCAGACGTGGGTTTAGCTGTGGGGCTGTAATAAAGGAAATTAGCCTGAAAGTCCTGAACTGAACTTCCAAGAAGGATTTTCACACTTCTGAGGCAAAAGATGTGGTAAAAAGGAACGCCTGGTGTAATAAATTATAATAAATTAAGCCTTGGAGAAGAGCGAGATCTCAGCATAAGAAGTAGTCCCTGTAGCAGTAATATTCCCGGCTACCTGTAAATTCTGGCAGGTGATTTGTGAGTTTAATCAAGATGCTATTGCTTCATAATGGAGAATAAAGCCTTTTCTGTGCAACCTGCAACACTGATGGCTTTAGGTATCAGGTAAAATCGACAGCAGCACTTTACGTGGCGGTAGTAGTCAGTTTAAGCAGCTGCTTGGCGTGCTGTGAACTGTGTTGAGAAGATTGGCTCTCACTCCCCTTGACGATATGCAACAGATGTGGATCTGCAAACACCTGAAACATCTTATGCCATGCTTAATTTGTAGCCGTCATGTGTAAAAATCACCAAAAACCCATTAGTCAGACAAAAAAAAATCCAGATTTTCCCTCATGCTGCATCTGGTGCTGTGTTTTTAATGTGAATGTGATTTTTTTTTTTTTTTAAAAGGGAAGACATGCAGTTTTTACACTGTGGACTTAGCAATATTATTGACTTAAAGACGAAACTGAAATGTATCACAAGAGTAAAACTGAGTGTTTTATTACATTTCTACAGGATATCAGAATACCGCCTGTGATACCATTTACAATTATTTTCTAGATCCCTTGTTTAGCACTTCGACTGGGTCATCAATGCATTAGTGCCAATTATCGAAATGTATAAAAAAAGGGAAACCCTGGCAGCCAAAAGAAAAACTGCAGAAAGCAGTGCAAAGATCATTATCTATTAAACATAAGCAGATGTGAGTCATTGGAGAAACGTAGGACAAAAGAAAAGAGTGAGAGGAGGACAGAATGGCATCTTCTCACTAACAATTGCAAAATGAAGAAATGATAATACTTGTTTCCCACATAAATAATAACAAACTTACTGATGAGTCTCAATTCTTATAGTGTATCAGATTAAAGCAAACAGGACCTAACATCAAATATTTAATCTATGCTCGACTTCGATGTTAATGTTTCTAGTATGGTACATTCTCCAACCACCAGGCTTTGCGTAGATCATTTCTGGGTTAATGAAGTGCCATCATGCAGACAGAAAACACTGATTATAAGAAGGTGTGCATGCATGGGTGTGTGTGTGTGTGTGTGTGTGTGTGCGTGTGTGTGTGTGTGTGTGTACCTGCAGCACTATAGGGAGCTGCTCAGGAGGGTTTCTGTTCTCCACACCCATGGTCAACCAGACCTGAAACGCCGTGAGCTGCTCTGCGAAGAACGGACTGTGCTGTGGACACAAGCAGCAGAAGTAACACAGATATTAGAGCTTTTACTGTGCTGAATCGCCTTCTCTCTTACATACACACGCAAACACGCGCACGCACAGCCAGTCTGCAGCAACTAGCTCATCATTTCATAAAAAGGGCCAACATAATGAGCTGAGAGGTGACACTGCACTGCAGCAACAACATAAATCCCGATCGATCATGATCAGCTTACCGTCTCTGTGGTCTCTTCTGCCGCGGCAGGCCACCTGATTGGCTGCTCGCCCCACGTTATTTGATCATGCTGTGAGGTGAAATTACAGCAGGAATCATGCCATGTTTGGGTAGGGTAATAGATCTTGAGGAGGGAAATGACAGCACTGAACTGGATGGGTGGATTAATTTATGAATAATCACAGCAGGAAAAAAAAATACTTCACCAAACTTTGACCTTATTCATTGGTTTTTGAAATGTAAAGCATGCTGGGTAGATAATCTGCACTTCGAAATTTACTAATTTGTTCAATTAAAGATTGAAGAAAAAACAAAGTTTCATCAACAGGAATATTTAATGTCCCAGAACAGCAATTTCACACTTGTTGCCTGAGAAGGGAGCCAATATTAGGGTACTGGCAAGGAGCCCTTCCAACCTCAAAGACCAGCAGAGATCCAAATGAGATGCTGTGGCTTGACCTCAAAAACCCTCCAACGTGGCTGAATTAGAACAAATCAGCAAGAATGAGTGGACAAAATACCTCTACAGCTGTAAAAGATTCACTGCAGGTTATCACAAATGCTTTATTGCAGTTGTTCACACAGGTCCATGTAGGGCTGGATTTTTTCCCCCTTATTAAAAAAACATACTTATTAAAAAGCTGCAATTTGTGTTTACTTGTTTCGTCTTTGACTAACATTTAAATTGGTTTGATGTTCTGAAACGCTGAAGTATGACAAACATGCAAAAACGTATGAAACCAGGAAGGGGGCAAACACTTTTTCACACCACTTTTCTTGTCATCAATTTTACCAAAGCCTCAGAAAGTAATGTGTATAGCTGAAGAGCACCAGAAAGATCTTAAAGACTCCTGAATTCAACACAGAGCGGGAAGATCTTCTTTAAAGGTCCTCCGGGGCTCAATTATGATGCCGGTAAGTGTTTTCAGCCTGAGTGCTAGGGAAAGTGTGGAAGGGAAACTGCCCCCAGGGGAGCGATGGAGAAGAAGCCCACCTCCGAGGGCGAGGTGGACAGGAAAAAAGCCCAAGATTAAAGTGCTAAAGTCTCCTGAACAGTTTCCATTACAAAGTACAGGTTGCGACTGATCTATCTGCAAATCAGAGGACCAAGTCGGCTCATGCATTAAAAAAAAAAAAAAAGAAGTTGATTGAGATATATGAGCCCATCATCAGTTCAATAAGCCTCTTGCAGCATGTTTTCATTGAACTCAGCATCTCTATCAGAGTCCCCTGCCGTGTCAGTAAATATAACAATAAACACACCAGTGGCTGAAAGTGCAGGGCCAGTGGTTTCAGAAAACCGTTTTTTATTTGACACTCATACTTGAGTTATAAGACCTGACATTTTACAATATCATCCACTGGGAATGTGTGAGTATGAGTAATTATCAGAGATGGTGGTGGTGCTGATGGAGGAAAAGCTGCAGAGCAAACGAGAACCGTTTGGTGTTCCCGGACATCAGCGGAGGACAGAGGCCATCTATCAAAGACGGCATCCTGTTATCTCTAACGTTCCCATCGTCACTTATAAAAACACAGCAAAAAGGATTTGTCCACGTTTTTAAAGCGTCAGAGTTCCGGTTTATCTCTCCACAACACGCACACAAACACACACACACACGCACGCGTGCACACGCACACACACACACACACACACACACACGCACCCACGCACACACACACGCACACACACACACACACACACACACACACACACACACACACACACACACACACACACACACACACACACACACACACACACACACTCACTCTGAAGGCGGTGCCCTCCTCGATGATGGTAGGCAGCTGAGAGAGGCAGATGTCCACGGCCAAGTCCCAGGCTTGCCTGCAGGGATGAAACACGGAGACACAAGCCACGTTAGAATTACATCATCTGATCTTCAAAAACAACACGAATCAGGTAATACTACAAAAAAAGTTACGTTTTAAATTCACAAAAGTTTTGCTACAACAATTAATAAAACAAGAGTAATTAGAACAATAGTAGCAGTATCAATTATGTAATTGTAATTACAAGAAAGGAAGAAAAGAGTGAATATAAGGTGCTTGTAATGAATGGATAATTATGAAATTCTTACTAATAAAACAGAGGTTTTTTTTTTTTAATAAAATATTACAAATATATCCATCACATATTATTCAAACTTTAAATTCAATAATAAAATCAATAGTGGCACTTTCTCCCAGTACATTTTATTTGAATAAAAGCACTATTTGCTACATCTTATTCAACTGGTCAGTGAAACAGACAGTAAATCAGCCAACTGCATGGCAGCAACTCAATGTTTTTAGACATCTACACGACTTGCTGAAGTTCAGAGGCATTGGAAAGGAGAAGACTGACGATGAAGAAAGGAGAAGTGAGTCAACTCTGAAATCACAGGAAACTGAATTTCCAATGAAAACATTTGCAGCTGCAAGATTTGGATGGCTGGGTTTCATTTTGGCATAAACACAAAACCATGGAGCTATCCTGCCTCGTTTCAGCAGTTCAAGCTGCTGGTGGCGTCATGACGCGGGAAATAATATCTTGATAAAATTAAGGATTGTTTTAACGCCACAGCCTACTGGAGCGTTGCTGCTGACCATTTCTATCACTTTCCAACGACGGTGTACAGTTCTTCTGATGGACACTTCAGCGGGATAACGCACCATGTCATAAATCATCTCAAACTGGTTTCTTGAACACTAAGTTGGCATTGGACCTCGATCACAGAGCTCCTTTGGGATGTGGACGAACCGTAAATCTGTGTCGTCAATATGGATTCGACAAATCTGCAGCAACAGTGTGATGTCATCGAGTCGATATCAACCAAAATGGCCGAGGAATGTTTCAGACATTTAATTCCAAAGAGGCAGTTCTGTTATGTCTTATTTATCATGTATTATTTATCACACACGTCTTCACTATCATATTGTAATAAGCTTTGTCATACAAATAGTTTTTCTAGTGTTGTAGTGGCCTTTATCAAGCTGAGGTTCCTATTAAAACGGTAGCAAACAATGCACTTATGAACAATTATTAATGTATCTGAAACTTGAGAACTGAGCAGAAAAACATTAATTACAAATTCTGTATTTATATTAAACACAATTTCTTGGGTGCTAAAATTGTTTTTTCCCCTCAGAAATAAGAAAAACAATAAACCAAATCGAGCCACTCTTTAGACCACCTTCTGCTCAGTTTGTTGGGAATTCAATCTTTCACCCAGGTCTACTTATATATGTATGAATCAAAATGTATTTCATTTGCTTTGGTTGTGTCTTGTCACATAACACAGCTAAATTGATTTTCAGTTTGTACACAAGTGCAGGTCAACACCAGGTCCGCGGTCGAGTTTTTAACCCCAGTGTTCAAATCCATTTTTCTCAGATCAGATCGTCTCCCCTGCATTGTTCTCCGAGCGCCTACAACTCCTGAGATTTCCTTCCACGGGTCCTGGAGAGGGCAGTGAGGAGCCTTTAATCCCCCTTCTAAACACCCAGCTCTTCTCCCATGGTCATTTTTAATTCATGGGGTTATGCAACCCACATCAAACCTTATCACAGCTTCTCTTTTCTCCCTTTCAGCCCATCTCCTCTAACCCTCCGCTTTCCAGCTTCGTTTTCTTGCAGAAAATTGAACGCAGAGCCTCGCTGGGGCTTTTTCCTCTCAGTTAGCAAGAGTTAGAGGTTGATTCATGTTCCCAGTTGATGCACAGCGATGTAATGTGAAGCTGAATGAATGACGCAGGGTTCACCCTGTCTGAGACTCTTTCTCCTGCTCAAATGGCTTCTCCCATTATTCCAGAGTGATATAATGGAGTTGCACTCCTGGTTGACAGCACAGTGCAGAACATGTAATGGATTCACTGACGAATGTGCAACATGGAAACATATAAAGGTAGCTTGATTAAGGCTATTGGGGGGTTTTTGTCACCAGTAGCAGCACAAAGAATTAGCCCTGTGGTAAAAATCTGCGCAGTAAAAAGCTGATTGCATCCCTAAGAGGAGATGCTGTTCATCAAGTAGCAATTTTCAGCCACATACAGTGTTGGCCGTAAAGAATCTAGATCTAATTAGGTTCACAATGATTGGGCCTGGGCTGAAAAACACAGAATTTAAATCTAGTTCAGATGCCGTGGCATCTCAATACGCAGACTGTTTATGCACACTTGGGTTATTCTCAAGTGTTAAATTTGGTAAATGATCTGAAACAGTTGCATGATAAAAAATATATTACAAAAAAGATGAAGAAACCTCAGTGTCCAACTACTCTTTCGGTTTCTCAGTAACAGTGTATCATTGTTATAGCAGACTAAAATATAAATAATAGAAAATTAAAGCAACAACTCAACTGCGTATTATTTGCTCTCCTTGAACAAATCAGATATGAAAACACTACATTCTGGTTTCATAACTTGTGATTGGGAAATTGCCAGCTCACGAGTCCATCCCTGACGGCTTTTATGCAACCCGTCGGCATATAAACAACCAGAAAGCACCATATTATCTGCAAGAACGTACTCTCAGGACGGAGGCTGCTCCAAGTTTATTATGGCACGGTTAACCCGCTCACAAGGCCGTAGAAGTGACTCATCACCAGAGATCATGCGTGTGTCGAGTGTGAAATGAAGGGAAAGCTGCGCAGGGGAGCATTTGGCGGCTGACTAAGCTCTTTTCTCCGGTTGCCTGCAGAGAGTGGTGCAACAACATGCACCAATATAAAACAGACATACACTACTGGCAATTAAATGGCTGGCAAGGGAGTAATCAGCCTCGGGCTTATTTGCCCTGTCCTGTTCTGCCCCATTTGAATAACAATAGCTGTTTGTGTTTTGGCACCAACATGAATCAGCAAGCCCTTAAAAGTACTTATTCCCTCCTCTCCATCCTGTCCAGTCCAGTACATGCTGGCCCGAACTTTTATTTCCTACTTGCCTTTTATCTCCAACACTTACTCTCTTTATTGCCCTCACAGTTTGGTTTCCTAGACTCCTAAAGCACTGCTCAGTCGTTACTCTATCCTGCTTAATATTGCATGTGCTGTTGTGAAATCCCAATTTGTTGGGCCGCAAACACTGAAAAGCACCCGCAATCTAAACTAATAGGGATGAACAAGCGAGAAAGAAAGACTACAGCATGCTCAAGGAGTAAAGAGCAGTATTTGTTACAGGGAGAGATGCCAGGCGGTTACACAACGAGCCTCTCCTGGAGGCTTTGCCAACGCCAGCCAGATAATGAGTGGGAGAAGCAGAAAGAGGCATTTTTAGAAGACGATGCAAAGGGGAAAAAAATGATGGAGAGATGTTTGTGTAACTAAAGGAAGATGGATGATTAGATAATGGCTTTTACATTGTGCAAAAGAGGAGTCGGACAACAGCAGGCCTTTGTGAATAAACATGTATGTTAATGAGAAAACATGGTGGACAAATGGAAATGGGGTTTATTTCAATTCACTGTTTGTCTCATTAAGCAGTAAAGAATCACATTATTTCCTAACTGAAGAAACCTTTTGGGTTTTTTTAAGGAGGTGAAACATCTTCAGAAAATATAATAACTGCATATATAGCTTTTCATTAAAAACTCTTTTTTTTCCTAATTTAATGATCTGTAACAACTTGAATATTGTTCTGGAGATTGTTCAGATGTACTCCCGTAAGGTCTACACATAACCCATAAAAACAAAAATGGGTTCTTTTAAGTGGTTTCTTTTTGGCCTGAACAATTCATACTTCACAAAAACTCAAGGGCTGAGGTATTTTTTGTATATCATTGTCGAACACGAGACCAAACAAAAAGTTCTGCCCCAATCTGTCAAGAGGAAGCTGCAATAACATCCAGTCAGAGATGCAGGAGTGTAAAGATGTCCTTAAAACACTAGGAAAGGGAACACATTTCTCTGTTTTCGCATAGTGTGTAGTTTGTTAAAAAGAGCACTTGAGTAATTCAATAGTCATATCTTGTATCCCATTGATTTTGGATGTGTTTGATGTTAAAACATTGTTCCCATTTTCCCCCATCTGTCTATTCCACAAAACATGAACACTTTAAAGCATCACTTCAAGAGAAATATCTCATAAATGCATTAAATAACTAATGAACCCTATATAGTCAAATCATATTATGTTCCATTTTAACTACATGCAGCGTATCCGTAAAGGACTTAAAGTGCTTCACTTTTTCCACATCTTGCCATGTTACAACCTCGTTACAAGTTGTAGTAAATTAATCTTCCGCAAAATTCAACATGCAAATGAAAAGATGGAAAAAAGTTTGAGATTTTTGCAAATGTATTAGAAATAGAAAACCAGCCACCACAACACATCACACAATCACAAACACATCACCAGGTTTTCTCTGCCTACTTCACATCTAATCTACTGTATATAACAGCCACTAGTGGCAGAAAGATCTTCAAAACATGTCGCGCAACACAAATTACTCCTCAACAAAGCAGAAAATCTGCAACAGAAAACGAAAGCGATTTGGTCAAGCCAAAGTCAAGACGGCAACCCGAGTGGCAAAACCTCAACAGATCTCTACAAGTTTCATTGAACTGAAGCGATTTAGAAGAATGAGTTTGCCAAAATTCCTCCACAAAGATGTGAGAGACGCTTAAGGTCCAACAGAGAACAGTAACGACGACTTTCTCCCACAAAAAGCAGCTCAACAACAGGTTCTTACAGACTATTAGAGCATTCTGGCTAAGACTCTTAAATAAATATTCAAACAGAATAATGTCTTTTTTATTCTGATATTAAAAACCATGAACTAAGTAACCACTCCTGTTCTTTTTCCAGTTACTACTACTGTACTGGTGGTAATTTTCACCGCTATAAAACACTGAGCTCACTGCTGACAGCAACACTGGCCAACAGTCAACATGAGGGAAAAAAAAGGATGCAAAGAAAATAATGCATGAAGGGTTTGCATATGTTCAAAGGCAGAAACATATAAAAACACCTCCACACGTTGGTTCAGGCCTCCACACCGATACTTATTTAAGGAGGCTGTGAAAGTGACTCAAGCATTCATATTGCTTACATGTAATCTACGTTCAGAGCAGCTCCAGGATGCTGTGTTTATCTTCAGTTTGCTTATAGATCCGTGGCTGTAAATGAGAGACAGGGCAGCAAACCTGTTGTATGTTTGAGGACGCATAAAGCATCTGTTGCATCACTGGAAAAAAACAAAATAACAAAATGTACCAGAGAAGCTATTGATTTTTCAGCTCACCTGGATTTTCTTGAGTCAGGAACAAAAAGAAATGTGAAAGCAGCAACTTTGCTGTGACTAAGGCCTGTTTAGGATCACGCTTTCATAAAAACACAAACAACCACAGGCTCCCCTCTTAATGGTTCACCTTCATCATTCACATTATGTGTTTGTATTTGGGTTATAAATGCTTTTAGAACATAGCAAGGAAAACAGGCATTCATATAAAAAAAATAACAGGAAGTCCCTGGATGTGATGTATGTAACAGGTCAGCTCGATCGTGAAGGAAGCTGCACTATGAAGCTTACCAGAAACTAAATGTGCTGTAATCAACCCCACAGGGAGCAGGGCCACGACATCTTCATCAGCAATAACATGTCTTAAACATTCCTCTTACTCCAACTTTAATTCACTTCCTGTGTTGCCAATACCAAACTACCACCCTGTTTCACCCTGTATAGTAAGACAACGATTCAAAAACAGTGCAGAAAATCGATATCTTTCACAACTCCTCCTTGTGTTCACTGATTGTCCAGGTTGAAATTCAACTGGAGAAATCAAGCTCAATGGGAGAAATCCTAGACAGAGCATTAAAAGGGGATGAGAATTGAATGGAATTGGGTAGGAAGGTAATGGCCAGACAGGAAACACCCCATTAAATATTAAACTCTCCACCAAGATATTTTTCACATTTTATTTATTGCTGGAAAAGAAAGAAAGTTAACTGAGATTAAACAACAACAAATAATCAACTTTTAATCCACAAAAGAACTTAACAAAATGTGCCTTCCATGTGAGGATAAAGTTAGGACACCCTCAAATAGCTAGTTCTAAACCCTTTGGCTGAAATAACTTCTGGGAGACATCTATCAAACTCTGACTGTCATGATGTTTTTGAGCGATTTCTTGCATGTACAAGCCGTTTCAATGGAGAGACACAAACCAACCAAATCTTTAAAAAAAAAGGAAGCAGTTTTCTTTCAGTTAGAAATCCCTTCACACTGACACACATTAGCTTCCAGGCATGTTTCACTGTTTGAATTCACTTCTAATTTCCCAGTTGATTTTTTTAAATGTTCATTCATTAAACATACATACCGTTACATAAAGAGGATAATGCCGTTTCCTAATAAAGAATATGTCTCTTAGAAACTCTTCTCATCCTTTAATTGCTTTCTGTCTGAGTTAACAGACAGGCCTTCAGGGTGACTCCTGTCTTTCCTCTAACCTCCAGCTCTACAAAGCCACAGACGTCTGTGCATCTGTGTGTTCGTGTAACCCGAGCTCTGCTTGTGAGCGTGTCTTACCACATGGCGTGCATGTATGTGGGGGGCAGGCGGGGGCTGCTGACTGGTGTACAGTTGTACGACCTCATTATCCTCTCCGCAAGCAGGAAATTGCGAAACAAGCTGGCCACCAACAAGTCCTGACGAAACAACTTCTGGAACAGATCTGAAGTTGGGGATGGAGAAAATAGAAGTGATACAGTATTCTGCAGACAGATGAAGGGCAAAAAAAACTAATTAGATTAACCTATATGTAAGAGTAGAAGAAAATGGGGCACTTTATATGTGAATGAACAGAACATATTGAGACAAAGTCACTAAAATTTGGAAAAACAATCTGGTTTGCGGGTTTGCTTCCACTATGTAAAAGACAGAAAAATGCTTATTTTCAATTAGTCGTGTCCGTAATCATGTCCTCTTCTTGTAGTTTAGTCAAATAAGATGGTGGGTCTGGACAGCTTGCAGTGTCTGGGCACATTTGCAATATACAGCTAAAACCAGACATTTACATTTTATTAAAAGATGCAATCTTTTTTCCCCCTCAGTCTGACATTAAATCACACTAAACTGGTCTTGTTTTTGGTCAGATAGGATCATGAAAATTATTCCTACTAGCTGAATGCCAGAAAAGCGGGAGAGTGAATTCTTTTAACAGGGCACAGTTATGCATTTTCCAGACACATAGTGCCATTTCATAGCACAATCAAGTAACTATGTTATTTTCAGTTTAAAAAGAAATACTGTATATATCAAATATGACATAAAAGAAGTTGGTTTTGTCTCTTTAAGGAGTTCCGCTCTTTCCTTTTCTGTCATTTAGCAAACAGAAATAATATTGGTTTTCCGAACTAAATAAAACCAAGAAAAGAAAAGTTATGTATCCTCTGTTTGCAAATCTCTGGTTTGAACAGTTTGAAATTCTGATTTATAACAAGTCAATCTCAGAGTCTTCAACACATTAGGGATCCTTTAGTTTAGCTCAACTTCGACAAAGTCAGGCCACATCCTTTCCACCGTTTCAGGCTGATGATTATGATTTTACTGTTACTTTTTGGAGATATTTCTTAAGTGACAATGAGCATGTTGTTGGTGACAGGCTGTAGAAGTCTCAGTGTGTGTGAGTGTGTGTGCGTGATTTGGACAAGGTGTATGCAGTGCCTTCATTACAGGAAATCTCTCTGATGTGGGCAGCTTCATTAACAGCGGAGCCCCGAGGCTTTAAAAGGCTTTGGCAGACATCAGCATTGTCACAATGCTATTCTAACCGGGATATGGTTTGTCGTGTGGGAGTTCGAGTGTGTGACTGAGAGGATGTGTGTTGAATACATGAAACAGGAGGGAAATCAAGGAATACACAATCTAGGGACATGTCATAACGAGTGTGTGCGCCAGCGTTTTCATCAGGGCAAGCATGTGAGAAACGGGTAGTTGCGGCGCGGTGTGTCGTCGGCCAAACCCCGGCTCAAGTGATATCCTCAATTATAGTGCGGGGAACTCTAAACACAATTAATCTCAATTTGAAGAGCTGACCCGCACAAACTGCGCTTCTGGCATTTTATATCAACAGCGGCATGATTTCAGCCACTGGGGATGTTCTGATGCTCTCATAGTACTGCTGATGCCTAAACATCGCTGCTTTTTATTTTAGGTGCCCCACTTTGGACTCCCTGAGAGCTGAGCCACGTGGGACGCTTTATTTTTCATCATTGCCCAGATATGTTTAAAGAAAGATTTTAGTATGCCTCTGATGTCTTTGCAAGCTCATCTTCCAGCTCCCGACACCCCCACTGAGTGGTTTCAAACATTACTTTTAGCTTATAACAGCTAAATCTTTTAAAAAGGAGCTTATTTTCCTGATTCTGACGGCTGGTTAGTGCGCCTATAACAAATCAGCACACTAAAGCATTAGTAGAAATTCCTTATAAAGCTTTGTTTTTTTCAATTAGCACAGCAGAGAAAGTGCGGATCATTTGGTTTTTGGATTACTCGACTGTTGCTGTTTACATGTGTACCGCACAGCAGGGGGTTGTGCTTATGATGTAAAATACAAGAGAGAGGAAACAGTTAGAGCATCTCTGCAGAGGACGCTCAATCGTTCACCAGATTTGATGCAAATTGACGCGTTTCTGAGGAAAAATCAGCTTTCTATGAATACTTGTACCATTACAAATCTTTTGACTGAACTGAGATGATCTGAGAAGGTTAAAACTTCTCATTTTGATTCTAAGACAAGGAAGGAAGTAAAGACGGAAGGAACAACAAGACTTTGTCGAAGGACAATTTTTCTTACAGAGACGTCATATTTCATTTTGTTGTTTCTGTGGTTTTGTTTATTTTGGATATTTAAAATGTCTGAGAATTTAAAGTTTATTGATCTTTAAGAATGTGTGCATTATTATGCCATCGTTTATCGCTATAACTTCTGGGACAATTTATCGTCCAGCAAAATTTGTTATTGTGACCTGCCTACATTTGTGTGATATGTACGTATTTTGTTGTGTTCACATACTTGTGAGGACCCAAATAAATCGGTCTTCCTGGCGAGGAGGAGGCTGTTGGGACGAAGAGACTCACCTCTGGGCAGCACGTTCCACGCGATGGTGTCGGTGATGGCGGTGAAGATCCAGTTGAGCTCTCCGAGGGGCGTGCGTCTGTCGTTGAGCCTGCCAGGGATCCTGCAACACAACACAACACAGATGGCATCGTGTCAGCCGCGCTCACCGCATGTCACAGGGTTTACTCAGAGCAAAAAAAAAAGCAGCAACTGTTCTGCACTATTACAACACCATGCGAAGACATTAACATTCGAAAGCACCAAGTTTCTTACTCAGAGATTAGCAGCTGAATATTCATGTGTTTTTGTGCCTCAGAGTCGCTGAAGGCTGAGATCAGACTGACACCAGGAACAAACACAAAGTCCGGCCTCGCTTTGATCATGGTTGAGATCTACAAGATAAAATGTTTTAAGAGGCAGCTATATTGCAGCACCGTCGGCTGGGATGTCTTCACAAAGTGAGCTGCATGAAAACAAATCTGTGTTCTGATTTGACTTGACAAGGTGTCTCAGTAATATTTACACAGGTGGCCATCTCCTGCTGATCCTGGTAAATAGTATTTCCGCTCTTACAGTAGCGCCTTCTCTAACTTCACAAGACGCTATAAGATTAGACATGAATCAGTTTTTAAAACTTTTCATCCCCTTTTCCTTTTTTTGTTGAATTTTCATATCAATCTAATTTTAATGTCAAAGACTGATAACCTGGTTCAGGTTTAGTATCCACCGAAGAAATATCTTAACGTGAAGTAGGGGAAAACAGTCAATGTCTAAGCTCTTGAGATCTCCATGAGCAACAGCGGAAGTCATTATCCATTAAGGGAGAAAACGGGGATCAACCTTCCCATGGTGGCCGGTTCAGGAAAATTAATCCATATGTGAATAAATGACTCATCCAGGAGATCAGTAAAGGCCCCCTACAGACCTTATGTGTCACAGTTAAGGTCAGACTTTGTATTAAAAAACAAGAGACTGTGGAACATGACATCATGAGAGACCTGTAGACCTTAGCTTTACGTACAGTTGGATTAAAAATTAGGACAATGATCCAAAGCTCGCCAGCAATTTCTTCTCTAACACAAACAAATAAATAAAAAAAATCATGAATCTTAACAAGATGGCAGATTTTTGTAAATGCAAATGCTATTTGTACTGAAGAAAGCAATAAACATCACAAGAAAGAAACCATGAAGTTCTTACTCAGTTCTCTTGTTGGTGTCTATCAGATATAAAAGAATCAAAAATGAAAACAAATAAAACTTGATGGCAATAAAAGCCGACAATAAGTTGATAACCTCCTCTTCTTACAAGCATTCTGGGTTTTTGCCATCAAAAACAGGGAATTTGTCAATATGCAGAACATACTTTTTATATATGACGTTCCCATTTCCCTTTAAATGCATCCATTTTTACTCAATGTTAAATGTGAGAGTCTGAGAAAGGTGAAGCAGTCACTTCACAAAACAAAAAACTAAGATCTTTAGGTTTTGCATTAAATCTTAATATTCACTGTACAACCTTTAACTGTTTCCATCCAGATTTCGCCACAAACTGTCATTTCCAAACATCTATCATCATCATTGCATTCCACACCGGAGCACAAGCATACTCACTTTCCCTTTCTCAATAATACATTACATCTCAAGTCGTTTATCATCCTCCACCCAAGTTTGTATAAATGTGCAACGAGGCTGAACTTTTTTTGACCCAAGCCCTCAATTTCTACCTCTAAGTGACAAATAATAGCAGCTGTAAGGCTCCTGGCACTACCAGCCCTCTGTGTAACGATGAGGGCCGGCCAACTCCTGAGCACTTTGAGTGCCTGCCAAAGGTGTTTGAAAAGTCAGCAGTCAGGATGAACACTCAGCAGTTCCCATCCTCGCTGATTATTCTCTGTAATACATTTGATGGTGGAGGGGGGGTGAAAAAAAAAAGAGAGGCAAGAGGTGGATGGGTGAAGAAATAGATAGATGAATCACTGAATGGGTAAGAATGCCCTCTGAGGTGTTGAGGCTTGTGCCATCAATCAAAGTTTGGGTAAGTTTTGTCCATCTCTCGCTCTCCACATTAAGTTAGGATTTATCGCCCCAATTTAGTTTCCACCAATGCTCCAGTTTCACATCTATGAGAGTGTCTCCAGTTCCAAATGAAATGAAAGAGTACAACAAAGAAAGTGCTGACATTATTTTGACCCTTTAAAACTTTTCAGGAGTTCTTTATGATGCATCTAGTGGGGAACAAAAAGGCGTCGACCTTAAAAGGTGCAAGACACCATGGGCTGGAAATGAAGACGTGTCACCTTAGATGGTTGTTTGATATTAAAATGCTGGTTTGAACTTTGAGTTTTTTTGCTTTGATTCAAACTCATAGTTCAAAAAGTGAACTATGAGTTGCAACACAACTCTCACATACTGATTAATAAGATATTTAGACCTTTAAAAGCTCTCGTCAGATAGATTAACTGACAAGCACCGGCTAAAAATAAAAAGGAGCTAACGGAGATCCTGTTTTTAAATTGATTGGTTTTTGCAACGTATACTAAATACATTAAAGTCAAAGTTCATATTTAAAAGGCTGCATTGACAGCATGAATATCATGTTGATTCTGGATTACAAAGCCTTAAGATTAAACAAAGAAGTCATCTTTTTTAATGTTTTTATGGACCATCGGTCTGTTGAAGATATAAATCATCATTAATCATCTCAACAGGCAGTGATCTCATATCAGCCCCTCGTCAAGGCGACAACTTTATTCCCTGTAATTTGAAAGAGTTGATTCTGGTAGCTCATGATTTTGAAGGTACTGTAGATCACGTGACACTCGAGTTTATAAATACATCAGTAAATAAGACACTGGATTTAAACAAGCTGAGAAGGCTCTGCACGAAGGTGGAAAAAGCTCCCAGAAAAATATACAAACATCTTTGCCACCCTGAGGGAACGGCTTGTTCTCGACGTCACAAAGCAGCGAATGAAAGAAGTATTTCATTCCTGGATCGATGCAGCATTTCCGCTGTGTTCAAAATAGAGCTACAACAGAGACACGATTCCCGAAACACAGAGTTGGATATCAGAAACCTGCTAATTGCTAAAGTACAGCAGGTTGGATGAAAAGTCTTATAGTGAAAGGCACAGAGGATGACTTAATATGGATCATCCCACATCACTTGCTTCAACACCCTCCTTTGAGACGAGCGAGAGGGGGTGAGCAGGTAAAATCCACATGCCCTGTGCTTCGTGACTCCATTATGTAAAAAGGGCTCCTGTGACTGGATCCAACCAGAATGTGAGTTGGACGAACGTGGGAAGAAAGGAGACAGAAGGGTGCACAGATGGAGTGAGGACCAAAGAATGATCAAATTAATAAACAAATCATCAACATGCGACTATTCAAAGTTGCCACGATACTGAATTTGTTTCACAACAAAGGCCATTTCTGTCCACGTGTAACCTTTAAAGGCGAGCAACATGAGTGGACGCTGAGTGTAACGGCTGGCTGCTTAGCCACGCTTGGACCGGTGTTGAATAAGAACAATACGGGAAAATGGAAGAGGGAGAGAGTTGTTTGATCTACCGGTTACAGAACACGTACTGCAGAAACAAGCTGCCTACAAGTGACGTAATCAGGTGTAAATTTCCAAACTTTACGTAAAAAATTTGAATGCGAGTTCAACCAGTTTTCCAAGCAGGGGGTTCAGGTTTGTTTTCAGGAAATTGTGTGACAGTGGAGGCAGCTGAGTTTTTAAGGAGGTGTCTGTCTGTCATCCTTTCAAGCACTTTCCTCCGTGGGGTTGAAACGACACAGTAGCCACATAGCTACAGGCACATAGACTTGACAGAGGTTGTTCTTGTGGTAAAAATGCAAGAACAAAACTAGCAGTGAACCGGTCAGTTTGGGATTTAGCCAATCATCAAATGGCAAAGAATGTGTGAAAAAGAAGTCAAAGTCCAAAATGACCCTTCAAAGACGTTTAGAAAAGAAAGATCCAAGCTTCTCAGTCTGATAGAATCAATGAATGAATACTTTCATTTAAAAAAATTTTTTTTTTAATCTTTTTCACTGAACTGTAAATATGTCAGTATGTCCATATTCTTAAATAAAACATTAACCTATCTACATCTGCCACAATTTACAGGAATAGGCTGATCTATTAGAGATAAAATTGAGGGAAAGAAAGTCAAAACAATCAACAAAATGAGTCAAGACCTGCAAAAAGGTATAGGAGGTGAACATTAAGTATCACATTAAAGGGTCCTCACTCTGGTGTGGAGACATCAGATTATCTAGATTATGATTAAGTCAAGTAATGAAGTGTTTCTGTTTTCTGTTCGATTTTGAGGCTCAGCTTTAATCAAAGAGCTGGCACAACTCTAGAGAGTTGAGGTGAGATGAGCTTGGTCCCATTTTTCTTTTATGAGCTCTGAGGATATCCATTATTTAACCAAAGTGGATATTGGCTGACTCAACATTTAACCCCCCCGTGCAACATAGGACATGCAATCAACCAAAACAGCACATTTCAGCCACACTGGTCCCACACTGCTGATACTTCAAGACAGACAAGTTAGAAACCCTTCTACAAAAAATTCATTACAACTATTTATAAATCTGCAAGAAAGAAGCACGTTCTCAAGAAAAATCTACTTTTAACAGGCACAGTGAGTCAAAAGCTGTGTATGAGGTTAAAGTGTTTTATTCGTGGTTAAATTGGGGAAGACAACAAAATATATATGATAAAAAAAAAAATAAAAAAAAAGCCTCTGACATAAGTCAATGTGACATTTGTGGGTGTTTGAACTGTCCTTACAGCCAGCAGGTCAAATGTTACTGTTCCTGTAGTCCACAGGATGATTCAGAGGAGACAGGAGATGGAAGATAAAAAGGACATGAGAGCACAAAGCATAAAGGGAGAGCTTCAGCGTCGTCAAAATCCACCAACTAATATCAGAATGGTTGAGAAGAAAGAATATACGAGTGAAAAAAAATGTTATACTTGTTCAAAGGTGCTCATCCCTTCTCTAGCAGGTTCCCATCCTGCCTTTGGGAGTCATTCATCTGCAGTTCTTCTGCACTACAGCATTTTCTGTGCAACATCCGTCAACTGGAGAGTGGTCGTGTTTGAGAGAGGAGATGAAAAGAAGCAATGACGATGTGTACAAATAACATCAGAAGAAAACTAAAAGGAAAGATCTCAGACGAGCGAGAAAAAGCTTGGAAAAATACATGTTTGAATTATGAATAATTCTCATTAATAGTTTGGGGAAAAAAGGGAGACGTGCCCTATTTATTTGACATTCAGGAACACCTAACTATGCAGCTGTGAGTAAATGCACTGGTATTTCTGTAGGATAGTTTCTGCAACATGATGAAGTCCAACATAATTATGAGGTGGATAATCCAATAAGAACGGTTCATTAAGTAGCAAGAAAGTGAATTTTTAAATGAGCGAGCCCATAATAACATCATCATAATGTGTAATTATGTAACTTTTTAAAACACAAATCTCTACCAAACATTTTCACGTGTCTACCTTCAAAGATGTGAACAGGAGTGACATTCCTCTCTCAATGTCGTCACTGCACCCTGAGCAGCTTTAAATCTTCTCTGAAGGCTTTCCACAATATTTAGGGTTGTGTTTGGGACTTTTTAACCATCTTCCAGAAGGCATTTGTAAGATCATAAATTCTGGAGAAGAAGGACAGGTCTACCAGGTCAGGCAGGCCAACAAACTTCTTCGACACCAAACTCATCCATATTTTTATAAACCTCCATTTGTACACTGGTGAGCAGACATCTTGGAAAGGTACGAGTCGACCCCCGAACTGTTTCCACAAAGTTGGAAGCCTGAATTTACCTGAAATCTCTCTTAATGGTGCAACATTAAGGTTGTGTTCAAACACCATGCAAGGACTCCCCAAATCTGAGCAAGCATCATAATTCTGCACCCAAAGAAGCCAGACAATGGTTGAAATTTTTAATTAATGCATAAGTGAAGCAGATCGCATCACAATCCCGCCACTCCTGGTTGAACATTGGATACAAACAGACATCTCGACACAAGTTGCAGTCAATGCTCCACAAAGGGCCATTTCTATTAGCAGTTATTTCTTTTTATTAGCTTCCTTCGTCTTTTTATGATCTTGATGAAATACTGTTGGCCTATTGCTGAATAACTGATGTTGATCCACAGACGGCTCCGTGCATTGTTACTTCCATAAACAGTGCACTGCTGTGACGTCATTGTTCTTCTGCACATGCAGGTCATAAACAGTTCATACCAAAGTTTCACTGCCACTGCATCACTAACAGATATCAGCAAAAAAAAATAAATAAATAAATATTGACCATTAATACCTGCTTTGTGAACGTAGCATAAGAGTTTCTTTCACTGCAACAAAGGGGCCGACCCCCAAAAATCTGCCCCACAATATAATTCATTCTGCACCAAACTTAACACGACACAATGCAGACAAGTGTTGTCCTCTGGAAAACTGTCAAAGCCAGGCGGAGAAGAAGCATGGTTGAGGACTCCATAGCACGTTGCTCCCCTGCTTTCAAGTCAAGTAGCGATGTTCTTAACACGGTTTCCTCCTGCGCTGTCCGCCTCCCGTTCCCTAATCTGAAGGCCGCATGATATTTAAAGATCTGTAGCCAAGAGTTCAGCAGAGAGTCTGTGATCTCTGTGCACCATTTTGTGCTCGTCTTTCACACAAAATCCCAATAAAATAACGTATCTGGTTGTAAATACTTATTTGTGTTCTCACTGTGGTAAGAAATATAATCATGAGTTTTTACATCAGCTGCAATGACTCACATTCAAGCTGCAGCTGTTCTTCAGGACAGAAGGAGCTCAGCAAGGAAAAGCAGGTGCTTGTGGGACTATTGGCATCGGCTTATTTTGATTTTTATTTTCTAATCATCTGAAAAAAGATGTTCAGTTGGGAGGAAAGACTTGTAGGAAGTCCCACGGATAAGCCTGTTGCCTGTCAATTACACATAAAAGGAAGCAACAGAAGCTTCACTGAGAGGAGGAAGAAACCGATTCTGCTATTTAGGAGATGTGGTAAGCATCAGATCAAACTAAAATAACAAAATAAGTGGTGTTTTCTGATTCTGTGCCTAATTTTATGAGCAGATAGAGTTTTGTGCGTGCATTTCTCACCAGATTTTTCCTGCTGGTCCGTGGCAGACTGACGCGCTTATTATTCAAATTCAACAAAATTAGCGTGACAAATAAACACATCATTAGGAGACTGCTGAGACGCCCTTCAAGTTCAACTCCCTCAGGCACTCTCAGACAATTCTTTTTTTTGTTTGTTTTTACCAACTTACCTAGGTTTTGTAAAAAATTAAGTCAACCATCTAAATATATAAATGTCATTTCAGGATTTCCCCCAGAAAACTTGCTAAGCCCAATGGTCGGGGTGACGAGTCGGTCCACCGGCGGTCCACCGTGTTTTTGTATTAAAAGATGTTAAGATGACAGGAAATGTAAAAGTATTACTGTGTAATAATATGTCACGGGAAAAGATCTCCAGTGAAATGCCATTTAAACTCACAACTAGTCTAAAAACAACAAATTTGCACTTCTGTTTAATGCAAATTAAGTCAGCGGCTCCATCAGGTCCCCAGGGCTTCAGGGGCCCCATAAACGCTAATATTTTAAAACAAACCACAGATACATAAATGCAAGACTTGTTTATTGAGATTAACAAGATTGTTTAACAGGTTAACAATGCTGCTAAATTTGATTCAATTGTTTAGGCATACATAAATTAAATGATTTTAAATTATTTAACATTTAAATACAAGATTTTAAGGAGCTGGCAAGTTTACTTTGTAAAACTTCAAAGAACAATATTCATAGTTAGATTGTTTTGCCTGTGTCCAGTTTGAGGAAAAAGGAGGCGCGTGCGATCCCGCTGAGGTAAAGCAGCGGCATCGCGCAGAGGCAAAGCGAAGAGGCAAAGCGCAGAGGCAAAGCGCAGAGGCAAAGCGCAGAGGCGCCAGCTGTGTGATTGGTCCTATAAACCTATCTATTATAAACCTATCATTTAGGAATAAATCTGCTCTGCTAGTGAAATGCTCAGAGGAAAAGAGACGCTTGCGGCCTGGCTTAAAAAAAAAAAAAAAAACAAAAAAAAAAAACAAACAAGCAACGCTTAGCCTGGCGGCGGGGCTAGTAAAGCATGACGGCCCGCCAGGCTTATGATACACTGGTGGAAATCCTGCATTTCATCCTCTCCAGAAAGCTTAGGTGGGGATCTACGCAGACAGTTCAGTGAAAACAGCTTAAACTTTGGATGTACTCAGAGCTGGCATCAATCTGAGGATGGTGTGCCTGAGAGCAAGAGATGATCCACATTCAGTCGCTCCACGCCCGGAGGTTAATTCAGCAAATTTAAAGCTTTAAATTTGCCAAAGTGCTGCCACTTTGACAGTGAGAGGGAAACAAAGGCATAGGATTATACCTGCAGGATGGAAAACAACAGAGAGAGGGAGGCAAGGCGAGGAGAGGAGAGACAGGCAGGAAAGGGAAACTGGATAATGATGTCTCCAGACCGTGCCCTGCTGACAATAAGAGGGAAAATTGTTGTGCGCTCCTACTTACTTCTCAATGAGGTCTAACGTCACCCCTGGCACCAACTTGGCACTCTTCTGCATACAGAACCTGGAAGAAAACAGAAGGGAGATGTTACTAATCGAGGTTAAAGAGAAAACAAGAAATGCTATATGACGCAATGAAACGTTTGGCCTCAATGGTGCAAATTTTACGGCTCACATGAGAGTCAATCAATAAATAACACTCAAATGAAAAACGAGGGCTGCAAAAATTGCAAGCATCGAGGACTGAGAGGTACGAGTGTATTTTGGCTGAGTTATAGTCGAGAAGGAGGGGACAGTCGGTGGGAAACACGGACTCGTATTTCTGAGACATCTGCCATGGGGGATATTGTTTACTATGCCTGGTTAGGTCTGACAGGTCGGGCCAGATGTAAGTCACAGCCGGCTGCTGTTCAGAGTCCTGACGGTCGCACAGATCGCTAGGAGTCATCACACACCTGGAGAAGAGCGGGTGTGTGTGCTTTTGTACACAGAGTGAGCAGAGAGCAGCTATGGGAAAGATTACATAAAGGAAAGCAATGGAAAGAGATTCTCATAAATTGTTATAACTTTTATAACGCTAACATGACTGAATATTTTTTAAGAATTATGCAAAATTTACTTGGAGCTTTACATCATGTTATAAGGTAATTCCCTCACGAAACACAAACCTAAAGTGTTGCTTTGACTAATTCAAGCATGTTTGAGATGTCCTTGAATATGATGTGGCAGCCGTTCCGGGGGTGCATAAACGCTTGCTCCCACAAAGGGGCGCCTTTTCCGCAAAGCTGATCGGGCTTCTGCCTCTCATAGCCCTCATTCCCCCATGCAGGATTAGCAAACACCTGGTGAAACTGAGCGTTTGCTGAGCTTATCATACAAACTACAATGCTCCTTTAAACAGTATCGTTGGATGGCATGGAGGAGCATTGATGTGACGAGGGGCTAACCAGGGAGTCTCAGAAAAGGTGAGAGGTTCTTACAGAGACTGAGATTAATTTCAAGGTGTCAGATATGACTCGCTGTGTTTCCATTGGTCATATAATTGTGCAAATTTGAACTGCTAAAATAAATTTGCTTAATGGGAACGCAGAAATTTTGAAAAGAATGTTTTTCGACAAAGTTTTTACACTAGGAGGCGGTGGTTTTTCAGCTGTATGAAAATTTGTGTATTTCACAAAACTACAATGGAAACACTTTTTTCATATTATACGAGTCGTAATCATAGACCAGATGTTACTACTGCCAGAAACGATGAAGAAGATAACAGGAAGTGGGAGGAGGATCATGGTGTGGCATATTCTTTTAATGATTTATTGAATAAACTAACATATTTCTGTATAATTTTAATTGCATTTCGTAATTAATGGAAGCACCGCAATTGAAAATTTTTTATTTTTTTTCAACATTAACAGAATATCAACAGATCTTTGCGTGCATTTGTAATGGAAACACGGCTACTGATGTCAAGTCACATTTCTTTTAAATTGTTTTTGATGTGTACATTATTTTAATGGCATATGAAGACATATAATATAATGATTTTACCCTATAAAATGGCATGAAGTGCCTGGAAAATACAAAATACCGCCTCTTTAAACATCAACTTAAATGACAGACACTATTAAAAAATGTAAAGGTAAAAAAAATATACAAAAACGATGTATTTTTCCTTTTCCTTAAAAATATTGAATTAGTATTCAAAAGCCTATAATAGGACTCTTGATCCAGAAGCTGAAATCATCGCATTTTGGTTGCTTACGGTTTACTCCATGTCTGACAAAAAGCTGTACAAGTGTGTTTCACATCAGGGATGATCATCACACACACACACACACACACACACACACACACACACAAAAAAAATCTTCTATTAGAAGAACAGAGCAAATGCCAAATGATTGCTAATACAATTGGATGAAACTCAAAACAGAACCTTCTGTGGCATCTCAATAGAAAGCAGAAGAAAATTTAAAAAACCAAACATGTAAATAAGACAAAAAGAAAATAAATTACAAAAGAAAACATGCAGTCATGTAGAAACGGAAATGAGATGTGCAAAATACATCGATACAATCCAGCTGTGTGATTGTACTGATGTGTCTACCCTTAAGACAAAGGGTAGATCACTTCTACAGTAAGTTTTTTTGATCTGAAAATAAAAAAATCTTCAAAGTAACTGACAGGGGGCAAGAGATATCTGAGGGTGGATATTGCTCCTATTATAATAGTAGGAGAAACACTGAGTACTTAAAGTCAAAGCTGCATCTTACTTTTATAGACAGCTCTCAGATCCCTAATGATAAATAATTCTTTCATGAGAATGAGTGATTCTAGTTTGCTGAGCAGAATCCGGAGCTGCCATCATCCTCGGACGCATATCTGAATGCCAAACTGACTCACGAATGCCCAAAAACAACGTATCCAGGATCTGATCTACCCTGACTGGCTGTGACGAAGGCTGCTGCACTTGAATTCCTTCTGTTCCTGAAGAATAATGAGTTCCCACATGACAGCAGCACGACTTTCTGACTCTTCAAAGATCAGCCGGGGTCTTGAGTGACTCTGACACTCCTGAAGCCAAGAGCAGGAAAGATGTGATCGCAACAACTTGTTCTACGGTCTCTCTGGTTAAATGCATCTTAATTAAAAGTCACAACATGCACAATCTGGTCTAATAAAAAAAATACCACAGACAAGCAATATCAATTCCCACAAACATACGTCTATAATATTTTTGCCACAGGGATATTATAGCTCAAGAATAAGGGCTTTATTTATGCTTTTGTATGGTTTGGTGCAAAATGAAATCAATAAGTCTCCACACATAAACAACAGATGATTGAGAATTAAGACAGGACAAAAATAGACAGGCTGACGTTACAAACCACAAAAAGGTTTCGTCAGGGAGTTGGAATCAAATTTCTGTGCAGCAAGATGTCAGAACCTTTCCACCAAAGACGACAGGAGAGAGAAAAAAAAGGAAAAAAAGAGGAACCCAGGATGGGAGGTCAGACGCAATCGGTGGCATTTCATCCATTCATACCATTCCATAATTTTGATCCAGAAGCTGACTTTATCCCGGCTTTATGAAAAGCCATGTTTGTCCTCACCTACGATCAAAAACAGCCTCTGACATTCTAGGCACGCGCTATGATCAGAGCAAAGTCATTCAACTTGGCTGTTTGAGCTTCAGCTCTGCTGTCTTTGCTCTCTGCGATATCAAAATTAGAAGAAAAAAAACAATTTGGCACAATGCGGTTATAGCATTTAGTTATGAGATTCAGGAATTAAAAAGAAGCACAAGCAGAGGAACACAGTGAGTGAAAATGTTGCTTAACAACAGCTACAAAAGACAACATATAGTCCATAAAACTGAAGGGAAATTTCACAAATATTTTCTAAAGTAGCTCAACTAAACTGTTGACATGTATAAAAAGGTGCATCAGGTGAGGGAGCCTTTCAAATATCTCATACCTTCTACTATATTGTATTGAAAAGTTGTGGGTTTTTGAATAAATGCAACTCGCCTTGAAGCCACATCCACTCAAGCATCTGCTAATTAAATTAGCATTTATTAAAAGTCCTCAGCACAGTCACTTTGCATGAAGGTAGTAAAAAAAAAAAACCTCAACAAAAACAAAAACCACGGCTAACAGTGAAGCTCTTTTAAGCTACGACCGTGGCTGATCATTCACTTGCTCGTGCAGAAAACACAATATAACCAAACTAGCTTCAGTGCTAAAGCCAGTTCTAAAGTGGTTCTACAATGCAACCACTTTGGTTTTGTTGCTACACCAACCATTGTTTGATCCATCCTCCGCTGTTTTCTCAGTCTTCGTAGAGGTTCATTGCTCCAAAAGAAAGTTTAACTATTCAAATGATTTTGTGCATCCCATCATTCTGGATAGATCAGCAGCTTAGTTTACTGATCCCGTTTCAAACAGGGGAGAACAGCGACTGTGAACGCTTAATCCTGACCTGCTGATATCTGATCAGTACCAACCGAGTTGTAAAAGGGATAGATACACCATTTTGAGAAGGATTTATTTACTCCACCTGGCAATACAAAAGAGACCACAAGGAATCAGAGTTGGACATGTTTATAGATCCCATGGAAAGTGACACCAGAAAACATTCAGATGCTGGGGTCGGGGAAAGCAACATGGAAGCCATCCTATCTTGTATCAACGAGTCAGGCTGGTGGCGTGTTATGATGTGGAAATAATTTCCTTGCCACAGTTTAGGGTCCTTAAAGCTGAAGTAGGTAACTTTTATAAAAAAAATGTGAAAAAAATAAATAAATAAATAAATAAATAAATAAATAAATAAATGGAGTTCCTCTGACATGCGATTCTACTGCTATCTGCAGAAATGCACCACTTGTTCAGAAACAACCAATCAGAACCAGGAGGAAGGTTGTAGTCAAGCTCGCATACATGCTGCAGATGTGATTAAGTTGTGAAGAAACAACTTAATCTTACAGAAAAACTGTTTATCTGCCATTATTATTGTTCATGCTTACTAGACTGCACATTCACGGCAGGCTCCGCTGCTGGAAAGAGGTTAAATGTGGCAGAAAGCAAGGGAGAGGATGTGAGGAGTGCATACATGACTGTGATTGACAGCACTAAGACCCTCCTCCTGAATCTGATTGGTTGTTTCTGGTGTATTTGTGCAGATAACAGTGCGGCCTTGGGAGAAGGCAGACGAGTTTGAGTTTTTCACAGGTTATCGTCTAATGTCACAATAAAAACAGTTTTACAAAAATATAAAAACAATTTTGATAAAACTCACCTAATACAGCTTTTGCAGCATTAAATGGTACCAGAGTACATGCTACAACAAACAAAAACTGGAAATTTAGGACCGATCAAAGCCAATAAAACACCCAAAAAATAGGCGTCAAGTTTTACTGACACCAGTCTTCATACGACCGGTACGTTAATATACCTGCATTGAGAAGAACGCACACAAAAAAATGAGCCGACTGAAGAGCAGAAGGGCTGCTGGGCACAAATAATGAGGAAATTGAAGGATTATTGTAGACAGAGAGCAAAGATGGCGGAACTTAATTTGGACTGGTGAATAAAGGCTGAGCAAATGTGTGGGCGATAAGTGCAGAGGCGAGAAAGTGAGCATGTACATATTAAACTTTGAAGAGGGAAATTAAGTGGACCCAATGTGAGGTAACTACAATACTGCTCCCAGGGTGAGAGACAGGAGAGGAGGAGTGGGAGGGACAGTGTCTCCTCTGGTCCCTGCTGAGCCAGCTGCCTTCTACGTCTCATTCAATCAGCCGTCGTCTCCCATCAGTGCTATATGGACTGGAAGGGCTGGCAGGTGTTCCTGGACTTTGTCTCCTGAGTTACCGCAACAGCCCAATCCACCTATGTGTAGCTTAAGCACTGACCACAGTTGTTCGGGTGAGACTTTGAATGTTTGTTAGACAACTTTAGGGAACAGACAGAATCATGAAGACCAAGAAACACAGCAGACAGGACAAGGGTAAGTTATATGATGATATTCTAAGCCTTGAAGATCTCATTGAGCAATTTCTCATGTCAAAATAGAAATAAAATAGAACAACTACAAAGGACAGCGTTAATCCGAGAATCAGCCAAGATGTAAAAGTAACTCAGGAAGAGCTGCACAGATCCATGGCTCAAATGGAGACTCTACAAATCTGGTATTTTGAGAAAAAGAAGCAGGAAGAAACCATTGCTGCAGGAAAACCTTCAACTGAACCATTTAGAGTTTGCCTTTAGATAAGTAGGGGGCAGTTTCCATGCGAGAAGATGCTCAGGTCAGGACAAAATAAAATTTACATGCAAATCATCATGTGTGACAAAAAATAACATTGTACAATAAACTGAACGCACCATGCCAATGCCGAAACATGTTGATGGAAATATAGTGCTGCTTCTTTTTCTTTTGTTACTTTTCTGCAAAGATCTTCCTCATGTAAAATGTAAAAGTTTGGCTTGCATGTTATAGCACAGGTATTTGTGCAAGTGTGCTTGTGCCATCAGGTATGGAAATAATGTGCAAATCCACATATTCACCACTTTCCAGAAACACAGTCAGGACATGAAAAATGGGCTTCTTCCAAAAGATATCGTATGAGTGCAAACTTGAGCATAGAAACCCCAAGATGAGAGTGTTTTTTTTTCCTCATTACTATGCATGACGAGGTTTTCTGAGGTAAACCTGCTGCTCTCTTCAAATCCATACAAGTCTCAAGAAACTCGTCAGCTAAAGCCTATGCAGCGTTACATAACCGTTTTCTCTGTGGTTCATCCCACATCAAGACACAAGAGGGAGAAGATGAATGTGTCAACATTTTTACAAGTAATTTACATTTCTGTTATTAAAGCCAGGGCTCCTGCATAAAATTACAGAGGTGTGTGTGTGTGTGTGTGTGTGTGTGTGTGTGTGTGTGTGTGTGTGTGTGTGTGTGTGTGTGTGTGTGTGTGCGCGTGTGTGTGTGTGTGTGTGTGTGCGTGTGTGTGCGCGCGCACTCTTGTGAAAGCTTAATTTCCCCCGTTTCTCCCACAGTCCCTGGAATTAGAAGGAAGAGCAGCAATTGTTCTCAATGAACATAATGAGGTTGTATTGTAATGTTTGGATATGCCCAAGCTGCTGCCCCACTTCCTGTTAAATCGCATCTGGGTCCCTGGTTTTCTGGCTTCAAACAATGTTTGCTAATGAGATCTTCCTTAAAACCTCCGTTATCTATCCAAAATGTACAGCAGCTAGCAAAGGAAAAACTCGTGTCAGACACCCCCAACAATACGATGCATGTTTTTTCCACACACACACATACATGCCAGGAAAAGCAGCATCCCAGGGGCGGGACTAGCATTTGGAGAACTATTCGTATTAGAGCTACAACAAAGAAAGCAAGGGGTTCATTTGGCAGCTGGAATCTTTTCTAACTGGTTAAATTTTTTTCTGACAGCAGATCATTATGAAGTTCTTCATAACCATCTCAGAATCTCTAGTTGTGCTTTTTTCTTCTTTGTCTAATCACCCTGCTGATGCCTAACAGGTGCTGACACCAACACACATTCACATTAATTGACACAATAAGGAGCTTAGAGTAAAAGAAATCGTCATTAGTGCTGAAGGCAGAGACGCCTGTTTATTGTAATCCAATTTGAAAATAGAGGCTGAGAGCAATAGGAGAATAAAACACTGTAATGGTAATGATGGTGGCCAAATGCCTGTGAGGGAGGCAATTGCTGTTCTTGTTCATTAATGCAAGATGGAGGACAAGCGGCTTTTGTGTGGAGTCTGATAATTGTGAGAACAAAGAATCTGAGCGGCTGTGTGTGGAAGCACTTTGGCTTCATAATGCACCAAATAAAGGCAAAGCTGTCTGCTGTCTCTCAACAACCTGAAGCTGCCGTACTCATCTAAAAGGTGGCGGAGGGTCAGATTGGGAAAAGTTGTCAGATATGGCATTTTAAAAAGGCTTCTTTGAGCAACTCATTGAACTGTGAGATGCAGCGTTTCAGGACAAAGTGGGTCAGTGGTTAAGACTTATAGTAATTTAGTGGTGATTAAATTAGTGTAATGTAAAGTGGCTTGTTATTCTACATTTTAGTCTTTTGGTTTGCTGCAACAGAATCTATGGGTTTATTAGCATCAACGGTTTGTCCTCGTTAATCCACCCAGCAATGCAACAAACCTGCTGACAAAATAATCTGCAAGTGTTTCATCTTCAGGCAAATTAACTCGACAAAGTCATAACGTGTCAGCGACTTATATCCACAAGACCCGACCCCTCGCTAGTTTAGGTGAAGTGTTTTTGACGTTTTCATCGGTAACTGAAGTGCAGTGCATTTGAAGTCTGCCGTGAAAATTGAAATGCCATTTATTATGACTTGTGGGTATTCTGGATTCTCACTTGAATGGTGATTAGTGCGCTCTGAAGATCTATTTCCAGCTCCACTATAAATTAATATAAGACTTTAAGCCTTAGTGCGTTTGTTATTTTCTGGATCCACTCCACACCAAAAAGAGTTACTAAATAAATTCAATATTTCTGAATGAAGCTTACATATTCTCCCTGTACATGCATGGCAGTCTCTCCCTCCAGAGTGTACCCCCTTCCAATAAACGCTGGAGATAGTCAACAGTCTCTGTATGACCCCACAGGCATAAGTGGTTGGAAGAAGTCAAAGGTGCGATTGATTGACTGAAGCCTCATAAATTGAAGTGATTCCCTGCCCTGGTAACTTTTAAATGAACACAACTAAAGTGGAACCAAATTATTCAATCAAATTGCAATTACATGGTTTCCAAATAATGCACAGTATTAGGATCATGAGATAAAACATGACATCATTTTGCATTTGTTCATTGTAACAAGTGATTGCCAGATAGACAGAGGTTCAATGTCAGATTTATGTCTTATAAGTAATTTCTAGCAGTGAAAAAGATGGACTAAATTAGTGGACAGTTGATGAGACATTGTCTTGGTCCATCTATTATTTACAGTCCATGGTTAGGTGTCGATATGCTGGTGTGCAGCACAGTGAAGAGATGGTTTGTCTAAAAGTGTGAGTCACAACTTGAAATAATACGGCATCTTCCTGGGTTTTTGAATTTAATTAAAAGTCACTCATGTGTGTTCGGTAAACGCATGACTGACTTTTTAAGAAAGGAGTCCTATATTAAAGTGTTGAGTTGTAAAATCTTACAGCATTTGTTTATCCCACAATGATTGATTGTTTAGTTTAAAAAAAAAATCCAGAGGTTTCTGAAAGCTGATGGTGACTGATGAAAACATAAGGTGGGGATCACTGAAAGTCAAGTGGAATCAGGAACCTGACATTTCCAAGCAATCAGTGTGACAGAGGTGGTGATATTTCACTTTGAACCAAACTGGTTGACGGACCAGCAGGACCCTCAAGATGACAGCCCCCTGAGAACCTCCTCTGAATGGCTGATCTGCACCCCAATTTTTTTATTCCCCCCATCAGTACTTCTTTCTCCCTTCTCCCCTGTGCACCCTTGCTCCCCCATCTCTATTTTCAGACGCGCACATCTTTCCCCACGTTCCTCCCCACTCGCTGCAGCGGCGGGGAAATCCCTTGAAGATGCCGCTCCATCAGTAATGATTTTCTGCTCAGCTGAGCAATGAAAGGTACACATGCACCCTCCCTGCCTGGCTCTCTCCCCAACCTCTCCTCTCTGTGCAAACCCCCCATCATCTATCCCTCAATGCATCTCATTAAAGTTTTAAAGTGAAGGTAAGCCAGCACATCAGTGCGTTCCTCCATCCTCCCACTCTAACCTCGCTAAACTTCCGCAGCCCATCCCTTCCTTGCTTGTTTTCTCCGCACTTCTCAATCCTCTCATCTCACGTTTTAGACAATATTATAAAATTAATGGCAAGGGGAAAAAGTGTTGTGAAGCATACAGGGGGCAACAATTAAAGGCTAGAAATGCATCGTGTCTGCATTACTTTGTGCACAAAAGGTGCAAGTGAAGGAGAGGAAGAAAATCTCAATCTTGTGTCAAAGAAATCTTTTTTTTCTTTGCTTTAACATCTTAACTGTGGATATTTATCTCGATTAGGAACACAAAATAATATTGTTTATACTGCAGAATAAATGTATTTACAATCCCCCAGAAATGTGTATTTTCTAAATGATTACAGTTTCAGCATGGGAAGGCTGATTACTACAAATAATTCATGTGATATGCAGCACGAGTCTTTATGAAAATTACTTATGATAAAAAATGCATCCATAATTTCACTGAGAACAAACATTCTGGCTGCAAGGAGAATGATGTATTTTGTGTTCCTTCAAGGGCTGCCTCCTAATGACGCATTTCTCTCCTTGTCCCCATTAATTTAACCACAAATTGTTTGAATAATTTTTTTTAATCATTAAAAATGCAGCTTTATTACATTTTACTTCTGTGTTATACAACACATTTTAGCAAGTGAGAGCCAATGAGAGCAATGATTTGAACATGTAGCTTTAAGTAGAATTAACTATTTATGTATTTAAAAAATACATTTCATAAGACTCTACTAGAAACATTTCCACGCAACTTATAAATATTTTCAATTATGGTTTAATTGTATGCATTGTTTAATAGTTTGTCTGGTTTAAATTACATTCATCTTGTTTTGAACAAAATCTACACATCTACAATGAAATTAAATTAAACTGAGACGAACACAGGCACAGCATTAATCAGTCAACCATTTCTCTAAACATTTAAATAAATTATTTTTCTACACAAAGAATGATTGCATTTAAAAAAACACTATCTTAACTCTGTGTCATGTCTGTCTGCTTTTCATGCTTGTTGCTGCTGATTCCTAGGAAATCTCACAGCGAATCCAAATCTCCAGTTTATCATCACCTAAATATTTCAGTGAGGATGAAGTAAATACTTTAGACAGATCCAGACTTTAAAAACACTGAAAATCACTCATAAACTGGCTCAGTGTCTTGTTAAAAAGTTCAGGAAAAAGGAAATTCTAGGGGTGAACTGATAAATCGGCCCAGATTTCCTTAATTTTAGGAAATCTGTGACCGGTTGATACTTAAATGTGAAGCCGATCTTATCTACCTCTGCAAAGGTCTAGAAATCGGCCACTGTGCTCTATTGATCTGCTATGAGAGAAGGATGACTGATAGACCCAGCCATCAGGTCATGTCTACACGTTCACACGGTGGGCAATTCAGCAACTTTCTTGCTATATTTAGCACCGTTTCAGACAATAATATCAGTATCGGCCAAAATCGGAATCGATAGGTCAGTTTTTTTAAAGTTCAGCGATCAGCCAGAAAACGAAAATGAGTGCACCAACAGAAAAATCATAAAATTGTCAGAATAAGTCAGTAGAGGAGAAAGGGAGGAAACAACAACAACAACAACAAAAAAAAACACCAATTCCTGAGAAAATAGTGATAGTGAAAATATACTGGCTGAAATCATAAAGAAACCATCCAATGCTTTAAATAACCGTTTCTAGGGTTTCAAACTGGTAAGCTTTGTGTTTGATTTCATCTTGTTTACATAGTAAATCTGAGCCATTTCGGGTGAAGGGGAGCCTCATAGCTGATTAACATACCGGGCTTTATTGGCTGTTCATACACTTTTGTTTTAGTTTTTTGGCTAATAAGTTGCAAATCTGAAGTAAATTTGTGGCTCATTAACATCCCCATCGCTCACTTTTCATTAACCATATTTTTTCAATACAACAGTCTTAAAAAATTGTTAATGTCAAGAGATTATTATGACTAAAATAATTGTAGCAGCTCTAATTTCTTGTATATAAAAATAAATCTAGAATATATCTGAGTACATCAATCATCAGTAAATACATATTTAGAAGTTTCGAAGACTTATAAGACTAATTTAAAGTAAATTAACTTATTTTATACTTGTAGACTAAACTAAGCTTAAGGAGGACGTTTCACGTACATTGAATATATACATAACTATTAACACTTCAGTTTGAAGTCAACTGAAAGTGTTCCCTGATGCCAAGCCAGAGGCTTGAAAAGAAACACAAACCTGACCTCGACAGGGTCTTTGATAGACGGGCTCAGGCCCAGATTTGCCACGAGCAACGTAATATTAATCTTTTTTAAGGATTAATTCAGCCAGAAACACCCAATAGCCTCTCAGCAACCTGTTTCATGAAAGTGAACGCTGGCAACTGATCAATATTAATGGCACAGAAGTGAGACCTCATTATGCTGAAGGTCATGGCAGGAGGTGGATTTAGAGCAGAGGAAGATGAACAAAACTCTTGAACATTTGTGGCAGAGCAGAAACATTTGTCTAGCTGTATGACACCCCCTGAAGGCAACATGTCATTCCCACTTACATGCTTTTCAAAAAGTTTGAAATTTAAAGCGAAAATTTGTTAAATAGTCCCTGCGACTTTCAGTGTCTACAAAGTGAAATCAGTCATTAAAATGCAAAAAAAAAAAAAGGTCCAGGGAAGTACTGATTTATGGCACCAAAGGGGCTTTGAATGCAGCAGATAGAGACTGTATCTGAGGTGCATTAATGATGAGCTGATCACCTGCTTTTTACAGTTTTCATGAGAGTGGAAATCTCTTAAACCCAGTGAGTAATGACTGAGCCCAGGCACCTGGGGGAGGGGGACGCTTCAGCTTACTCCTATTCTCATCGCTCAAGTCACATAAGACACGGCGCTCCGTCAGGAGACAACGAAAAGTCAAATGTTAATATTAATCAGAACAATTATTTGTTTGAGCGTGGCTGTGCACCTCTTCACATCGTCTTCTCTTTATCAGTTTTGGCTGGATGTGCTTTGATCGGGTGTTTTTCAGTTTTTGACGGAGATGAGGTTAAACCTCAGCTGATGTGTGCAACACATCAGACAGCATGTTATGGGGGAGACCTGCTAATGCTAAAACACCAAGCTTTTCCACGCTGCATAGGAACCCTGTACTCGGATTGATAGAAAGAAAGGGGCAAAAAACACCAGACTATTGCAATGAATTTACCCAGGCTGGCATCAGCTGATGAAAGACTTTCAAAATCCATGAAAGTAACTCGCTGCGTCTGGCAGATATTACAATGCTGTTAAAATGTGCTCATAAATGCAGCAAAATGAGATGACGCCATATAATTGCCTGTGAAAACATGACATAGATGCTTCTACGGAACATTTGTACAGCAAGCTGTTAGGTTTGTATGACAACTGTGAGCCAACATCAAGTAAAAAAAAGAAAAAGAAAAAAAAGAATGATTTTAAACATAAATAATTTATCCTTTACTACTGTATTCAAAGCCTGGGTTTGCATGCTGCTATTAGCTGATGTAAACCACACATTCACAGCTGATGTGTGTGTGACGCAACCTGTGCTCTCCGGAGCTTCAGCTCAAACTTCCATCATTACAGTCTTTTGAATGATGCATCGTAGTGCATTTACATCAGGCCACTGTATCAGCCAAGCCTGAATATCTTCCACCTATTCCATTTTCTTTTTTTTTTTTTTTTTTTTTTTGCTGAAGCTTTCTCTGTGGGAATGATCACCCCTGCATCACTGCAGATGGTGTCGGTCTACATTTTTCATCACAGCTGAATATTCCTCATCAGCTGAATACTGAGCAGCAGCAGCAGCTCGGAGGAATAGCTGCTCTGTGCACAGCATGCATGACAGCGAGCCGAGGTAGTGATTGGCAAACATAAAAATAAAACTGAATAAATAAAATGTCCCCGGCACGGTCAAAGTGGAAAGAAAAAAGTTTGCCGTTTTGCACAATTCTCGGGAACACAACGCGTCTCGTTAACAGATAAAGCAAATAAAAATAATACGAAAGAATTAAAATAAAGAGTGACCAGAGGATCGTTAAAGAAACCCTTTTTAAACAAAACTCATCATTCTGAGGGAAAGATCTGCCTCACAGAAGAGACAGAAAAGTGTGAGTCATTACCATCGAAGTGCGATTTTGATGGGTGTGGTGAGGCAGGAGGTGAACAGGTCAGCAGGGAGGTCCGGGTTCATGGGCAGCAGCTCGTTTGCCTCGCACGCAGCCAGTTGGATGCAGTTCTTCATGGAGGGCGGAAGCGGCATCTGTGCGAGTGGGTGGCTGGGATTGATGGCCGCAACCTGAACAGACATACAACAGGTCAAAAGCTGTTTGGAGATTTATTTTTGACTAGCAGGTGGGCGTTTGTGTATATCCATCCAGAGCAGGTTCCACATTTGCAAATACATCAGGTAATCGATCTCGACGGGGAGTCTGGTTTTGAGCTCCAAAGCAGCGTTTTATTGAAGCTCCTCCACCACCTGACCAGCTCTCTCAGGAAATAAACAACAGAGAGGGAAAGAAGCTGCTATACTGACACCGATTTATTTAAAATGAATCTTGCTCTCATCTGTCAGAGTGAGCATTGCTTTCAATATTACACTTTGATTCTCTGATGCTGGTTGTGATGGAATGGCGGGGGGTGAGGCAGACGTAACGCATTAGTGTAAAATCACTGACTGAAAATGACAAAACACATTTTAGGCCGAAAACAAAAAATGAATGAGTGCAGATATAGTCCACACAAAGGTACACCGATAAATCGGCCCTGTGATTACATGAAGAAACAATGTTATCCACCGTATCTACTTCCAGAAAGATCTGAAAATCAGCCACTGTCCTTTCATGCTTTGTTGTGAGAGGACTGACAGACAGACCTGCCCTCCAGGTTATAAATACACATATGTGGTTAACAATACTCATACAGTTAGCTAGAAGAAGAAATAAGTAGTTCTTATCATCACTTTTATCATTATCACAATAGTAGAAAATATAGAGATAAAAATGTAAGTAACCCCCTGGATACAACTTCTAAACAACATCAAAGGGAATTCTGAAGTGTGAAAATTAAAACATTTCTGCAATATGTTTTCTTCTTTCCACACTTATCCATGACGCCTGGAAAATACAGACCTTTCCGTAAGTTATCAGACTGCCCAGAAAGCCTGGGTGTATCAATCTGTAAACTCATGATAAGTTGTGTTTTGCAGACACAATTAGCTGGAAAAACATATAAAAGATACAAAGTGAGAGCTGAATTACTGAAACTTAGAGAAAAAAAAAATCTAATCTCTGAAGCAAACAAGACAGTTTATGTGGAGTGATGAGCACAAATGTGCAACAGGTGATGCCTTTAGCACCTAGTCACCACCTACATTAGTCTGCTCTGGTGTCTTTCTTGCAAGCCGTTTGCTCTCGTGAGACTCGCCATCAACTTGCTGCTGATAAAATCATGAGAACAGTTCTCATGATCCCCTTTAACTTCTGTCGGAGCAGAAATGTATCAATAAGCAAAACCCATTCTAACAAAGACTTGCAGCATTGATTATTCAACTCAGTCCCTGCAGACTGAAGAGTTGCTTTTAATGTTTCTAAGCTGTGTTACAGTGATGATGCATTTAGACTGAAAAACAAGAGGATGGCAAAAGGAAAAGCATCTCATTAAAGCCAAAAACATTTGCTGTCTTAGGAGTATTTGTTAAGCAATACAAGTTGTTTCCTTTTTTTTTTTTCCCACTGCTGCACAAAAGGCGAGCTGAATATCCTGTTGCATAAATTATATAGCACCGTTTTCCACCAGGCAAAAAAACTTGGCAACAGATTCCTGTGAGAGAAAAAAAAAAAAAAAAGTGTTTAGGGAAACGGGTGAAGTTTTCTCTGCCCCTCTACAGGCGGTCTGTGAATGGAAAACAATCGTCCTGTTTATTCTGGGAGCCAACTTACGGAGCTATTTCTGCATCCCGGGTCGGGGAAGTCAATACTTGCAAATGTGAGATTTGGAGGAGGCGTGCCCATAATGTAAAACTTTAATTGTATCTGGAGCTCCTGACTATTTATAGGCTGATTTTACTGAAGGACTCCTGGTAAGTTTGATGATGGGACTTCTACATAGTTTGTTTGTTTGTAGAGCTGACTAGACTTTAATGAGCGCTGGATCTTAAACAGAGGCGGAAAGCCAAACCCTCTCTTATCATCCTGACTGTGATGGCATGCTTTTCTTTTTTTTTTTTTTTTTTTTTCCATTGTGAATCTTTATTCTGGTGAGAAATCAGTTAGAGATGCTATTCTTCCTACCAAAAATATAATTAACTGCTGGGGGATGAAAAGGCAATTTTGACAGAAAAATAAAACAACTTATGACTACAATTAGAGGCATTGGACAATTAAACACAAATGGTGGTTGATTTAAGTGAAAAACAATTAATAATGCAATTAATTAAAATTAACTACATCATTATTAGAATCCTTACTATTAAGAACCAATAAAAATGTCATATGTTGTGAGTTTAGAGATTGTATTCTGTGTATCTCAAGCAGCCTGTTCTTCTCTAATCTCTGATTTCAATCACTCTACTGCCACTCATAGGACATTTTCAATGTAAACTTTTGAAATTGTTGTGTTTAAAATTCTCAGCAGATCAGTTTCTAAAATACAAATTAAAAATAAATAAAAAAAATCACAAAAACCCCCTCTATTTTGAAACCTGGTTTAAATTTCAGTCGTCTGGGTCTTCATCCCCAAATGCATTAGGCTGCTCTCATGTGTAATATAACATCTCAGATTAGAAAATCGGTTGATAAAGAGAGACTTAAGAGAATTACAACAAATTTGAAACAGAGATGCAAAGTGCTAAAACTCCTCTGTGTCTGCAAACACTTTAGGGAAATCAGGGAGCCAAGGAGGAAGAGCTTGGTTAATCAATTGGAAAAAGTGACAGTGTAAAGTGTTTTTGTCAATTTATGTAAGAAAAAAAAACAGGGTCTATTTATCCACTAATAAATCTTAAAAGTGTATGTGACAGCAAGGTTATATTTATATATATATATATATATATATATATGTTTTAATAATGGAAAACAGAATGGTTTAATCAATCGCGGTCTTGTCAATAAATGACTAAAGTGTGTCCATCATCTCCAAGTTAACAGTCATTAAAATGAAAGAAGCTTGAATATCAGAGTTGATGCTGAAATTATAGCATCCACACAAAATGAACTACATTCCAACTAAAAAGACTGAAGACACCATCCACACTCTAGTCTGCTTATTTATTTATATACAGGATTATAAATGACTCCACAGTGCATCGACTAATACCTGCATTTAAATGTAACGTCACAATTTTCCTTCCACACTGCCACACACCCATCCAATCTATGAAGATGTTTCACTGTGAACATCTTCACTTGCAAATCAGTCAAACCTACAAAAATCTGTGTCCTTCTGATCAAAAACATCCATTATGTCAAAGTGGCTGAAGGCTGTTTCAGCCCTCAGTTTTCAGCGTTGCTCCTGAGCCGTATGAACAGGTTAAAACCGGCTCATTAGATCAGGGGATGCATGCAAACCACCTATGAAGAGTGGTACTGAAGTAAGCTTCAGCCCCATTCAGCTAGACGTGCTACTACTGCACAGGTATAAACAGGGTGTTTATACCTGTGCCTTGGAGCAGAGCTGCTGTGAAACAGTCAAAGCTGGATGCATTATAGCTTAAAAAATTCCTACTTTCACCTCGTGCTGTGAAACCACTGGAGATTTGCTCTGGAGAGAGCATGCAGTGTGATTTGTGATGCACAACCAATAGCAACAGACTCTTGGTGAAATACAACAAGAGCATAAAAAATAGGAGGTTTTGTCACAGATACCAAAAAACGTAAGAGGAAACTATTTCATTTTGCTCGTTCAACTGCAGCTTCCAGTAAAGCTTATTAAACTTTAAAGATATCCTTGTAATGGAGCTGCATAGATTTATATAGGAACACTTTATTGTTGTATATGCTGCTCTTTACAAGTCCAATAACTCATTAATAGGCTCTGTAATAGAGGGCCAAAAAAGGAGGGTGAAGCCCAGATCTCATTACTTTACGTATTTAACACATAGCTCTAACAGTGGCTCTGCACACATGAATAAATAATGATATTAAAAAGAAAAATTGTCTCAACTAATAGAGCGGTGGCAAGGTGTGCCACTGTCTTCCTTCCTGTTGAATCAAACACAGTTCTCTCTCCCCTTTGAAGCGCTTTGCGGGCGCGTACGATTGGTGCCGCTCAGATGGATTTCCGCCAATCTTGTTATGACATAATTCCTCCTTCGGCTAATTAGGAGATCCTGCTTGCGGAGAAATAAATCAGAAAGTAGTGCGTGCGTCTAATGCCTCTCGGTGCGTTAGCCTAAGAACATCATCTGGTGAAAGAAAGCGTGTCACTGCCAGCCATGATAATCCTGACGGTAAACACAACAGCACCGCCGGCACAAGCTGATTAATGCCAAGCATCCACTGTAATTATCACATTAGCATATTGTAATCTGGGAAATTACCATGAAAATCATAATGACAGCCTTCTTTTTTTTTTTTTTTTTTTTTGCTTTCACTGGGGACAATACGGCAGGATATAACTGTTGAAGACTCCTCTTTTTTTTATTCCATAAATGCAACGTTAAATTACAAAACTAATTCTTCACAGGAAGAGGATTTCAGATGTTCTCAGCAAAAGAGAGCTGCCATGTGAAACACTAATTGAGAACTACAGTTTAAGAGCTATGCATGCATTATTTATTGCAATATTACATGAGGGAAGGGGAGAAGGTTTAATGTTAGCGTACTGGAAACAGCAAAACCACAACACACACACAAACATGAGTACACCCAGAGAGCAGTGATTCCTTATCAACATCACACACACTTTACTCCCTGCTAATGCAACAAGCATGTTCACTGAGTGCTCACAGGAAGTGATGAGATTTTTAAAAGGAAGCAGGTGGCCCTATGGTTGTGCACTCAGTACACATCTCTTACACACACACAGATGAACTGCATGGTCCACATGAGGTCCAAAATACAGAAATGGGAGGAGGTGATAAAACACACCCCTCCCTCTGTCATGCCTCCCTAATCTCACCCAGCACTTGATCTGCATCACAGCGTTTTCGAGTAAAACGGTCCCTGGTGAAGTCAAGCTTGTCGTTCTGGGCGAGAGCTGAGAGGCTGTACGCTCCTCAGTGCTGTGTGGTTGGATGACTCTGCTTGGGACCAGTGATGTGCAGAACGAATGTGCTGCAACACAGAGACTATCTGTGCATGTTAAGGAGGACAATCCCCCCTTACAGCAACGCACTTCTTGAACTTTTTAGAAACTGGGACAAAAGAGCTGCAAGCTTCAATCCGTTTTTGTCCAGTTCTGTACAATAGATCAGGGGAAAAAAGAAGAATTTCAATCGAAGTGATGGGGAATTGTACTCCAGGTTTTTTGCAGCTCCTATGACGTATTTTCTTCCAGAATTGTTCTCCATTTGTCTTTTCTGCATTCCTATCATCTCTGACCAGCTTCCCTGTTCCTGCTGAAGAAAAGCATGCCAGTAGCATGATGCTGCCACCACCACGACTCACTGTAGAGAGGTATTTAGACTGATGTGTGGTGTTAATCTTCCACTAGACATTACACTCTGCATGTCAGACCAATCCCCTGTGACAAACTGCAAATCAATTTATAAATTTAGGCTTTTTTTAGATAATGACTTTCTTTTTCTTTCACAGATGAACAGTGCTTCTAAAAATTCTCCCCAAATTAACCCCTGACCTGTCTGCTATGGCTTTTGACCTTTGTGACGCTGTGGCCTTCATAGACTAGCAGTAATTAGCAAATAAATTACTCACAGATTGATTCTTCCATAGCTTAGTGACTTCTGACAGCGTACACTGGATTTCATTTTCTGTACCAAAGTAAGTATTCAGAAGAGGAGGGGATCTGTTGATCCTCTCCTGAAAGATTGGGAGCTATTTGGAAGTCACCACCTTTATGCTAATCTTCCATTACATCACCCTATTACATACTTCCTGTTAAAGAGAGTGGAAAGTGCAGGTACCAAAGAGGAAAAGTGATATTGCGTATGGATATTATGCAACTTCCCATGCATCCAACTAAATTACTTCTTGAGCTTACTTCCTGCATAAATCCAACGGCTGAATCTGAAAGCTTTGGGACTGAAAACTTATTATGCAACAACGCAGGAAATCTCCTTAAGGTAAATGGAAGTATAAAAATGATCAATCAAACATTTGCTGCCTTGTTCCATCCCAGGCTTTATGGAATCAATTTGACAAAAACAGCACCGCAGTGTAAAAGAGGAGCGCTCTCATAAATAAACTTTCAATAGCAGTCAGAGTTTTATTTTCCTACTGGCTATTAGAAAAGGCACCCAGTGTTTTCTGAGTAGGTACAAAGCCTATTTAATTCCCCTTTTAGACTCATTTTACATGCAAGTAGTAACATTTGTAAAACCCAGCTAAATCACAACTGAACAATAAAAGCGTACATATTGGTGTAATTACACATGAAGTCCTCATATTGTGAAAAGCAGAGACATTAAAGAACAGATTGACAATAAGGTTTGCTGAGCTCTAAAATCTGATGTGTGAACACAAATCAAGATGGCAGTGAAAGAGAAAATCTTTCATTTGTGACCCAGAGGATCTACTGTTGTTCACGCTTTTACTGTTGTGTTTTGACGTTTCCCTGCTGCCACACACCCAACCTGATCAATGTGTGATTAACAAGCTTCTGGATGACTTGTTTACATACTGAGAACGTCACGTAGTAATTTAAATCATGTGTACTGGAGCAGAGACTCATCTGAAGAATGAGGGAGAGTCGGCTCAGAGGACCGGGATTGAAACCTACTGATCTACAGGCGTTGTGTAGAGAAGAATGATCAAAATCTTCATTTCTGTATGTAAGAGGACATGTAGGAAAAAATTAAAAGCATGTACACATCAAGCAAGAACGTCGACATTTGTCCTCCCTCCCAGGGTTACAACTTCACTCTGTTCCTGCAGGCGTTTTTTTGGTTTTTTTTAGGAGTTCTCTCAGTTTTGAGGGAAAAGGTGTTTTCCCTCAAAAGAAAACACATTTTGAGGGAATCAAAGTGCTAATTTAGTGGAGGAAAAGGTTTTTAAAGCATGTTTACCCACAATCCTCCTATGACCTCGTGAAACTCTCAGAACACAGCGGGTTAATCTGAGGGCAAACACAGGCACTGCAGCGACTCAGCAGTTTATCTGCTGCTTTCACCTTTACTTTTTAAAAGGGAGTGCATCATTCACCGTGGCTCCTCTTTGCCAACTTCCAGCTCCACACTGTACATCCTCCTATTTCCTCACTGACGTTTTTTTTTTTCCCGTTAATCTACAGTTTGGCAAAAACTTCTTTATGAATAATTAAAATAAATGACAGCGCCATCTCATCAGGCATTCACATTGCTAGTTTCAGCCAGAGGAGAAAAGATGAGACAACATAATAAAAAAGGTGAAGTGTTGAAAAGACTGAAGCAGTGATGGATTGCTTGAAGAGTTCCTACATATTCGTCATGTAAAAAATTCATACTTTGAGACTGAAATTTCCCAGGAGTCAGGCGTTCTGGATGGATGGATGGAGCAAGAGCAGGATAACAATGGAGAAACGACGCTAGGAAAGAAGGAAGCACACCAGGAAGAAAGGAAGGATGATACACTTATGAAAGGGCAGGAGGAAGGAGAGGAAGGACAGATAGAAGAGAAGGAGGACAAAATGAAGCACAAAAGGATAGGAGGAATAACAAGGAAGAAAAACAGAAAAAAGGAAGTATGAAATTAGTGAAATTAGAAGGAAGAGAGGATGAAAATAAATAAGAAAGATGGGATAAAAGGAAGAATCAAGAGAATTAATGACATGAGAAAAGGAACAAACAAAAGGACACAATGAAAGAAGGACAAAAAGTAAAGAAGGAAGGCAGGACAAATAAAAAGGAAGGAAAGCATAAAATACACAAGGAAGAGAGACGGAGGACAGGAAGGAGGAAGAAAAAATGAAAGAAAATAAAGAAAGGATATAAAGAAGGATAAACGGTAGGACAGAAGAAAAAGGAAAAGTAATGAGGGGAAGAGGAAATTCACAAGGAAGAAAAGAAGCATTACAGGACATGTGAGGTGAAGGAAGGACACGTAGTAAGAAAAGAACGGACATGAGGAAGGATAGAAGGAAAGGGGGAAAAGGACATGATAGAGGAAGATAGGACAGAGGAAAGGGAGAAGAAAGAAATTAAGGACAGAAAGACAGGGAGAGAAAAATGAGACACAAGATTGAAATAGCATTTAGTCTATGGGAAAGAAAGCAACATCTGATAATATAAAAAAAATTTATTCAAATCTTGAAAACTAAAATTAAAATCCAGACATTCCCACACTGTGTGGAAAGTTTGTATTTATGGATAAAGGGAACAAACCAAGTCCTTCAGATCCAGCTGAGAATCATGACTCGACACCATTTAGGTTCGACTTCCTTAACTTCTGTACAGGTCATGTGTGCTCAGTAGTAACGCTGCCCATTTCTGTCTAATAACTCCAACACTTCATCTCGTTCTATCCGACTGCTCGCTAACTCTGTGTTTGAAAGACTCGTCTCATATTTTAGAATGTCGTCCTCTCCTGTTAAATCCCAGCTTGTATTTCATTGCTCCTGTGCAGCAACATGTCGTAAACCATGAATGGTTCTGCTGAAGCTCCCTCACCTCCAGCTCCTGTTCTCTCTGCAGGGCGAACTGCTTAAACGACTTGACGATAATTCCCGCGTTGGAGCAGTCGTAAACGAAAATGGACGGGCTCCCCATCCACGTCTGCAGGTCGTAGATGGACAGCGGGATGTATTGTGTGTAATTCTGAAAAGCAGAGGGAGATGAGAGGGGTGTGAGATTTGGTGCATCGTGTTGCTGCTGATAAGTCACTTTTATAGATTTCTACATTGTTCAATTATTCACCAGGCATCTGCTTGATGGAAACCGCTGATTAAAGAAGTGGGGAAAAAAGGTTTGAAAACGTGCAAGTGATGCAAACATGCAGAGCGGAGGAAGTTCATTTATTATATCGGAAATTTACACAGGAAAGACACAAAATCTTACTAAGTATTTTTGATCTACGTAGTTTCTAGTGCAAAATATCTCAATGCACTTGAAATAAGAAATAAAACAACTTACAAGTAACTTCTCAGCAAGATATATGAGCTTGTATTAAATCAATAATTCTTCAATATTGATGGAAATGTGCTAATCCTGCTGGCAGATTATTTCACTTGCCAGTGGAATTAGTAATTATTTACTTAAAACAAGCTCCTATATCTTGCTGAAAAGCTACTAATAGGTTAGTTTAGTCCAATTTCAAGGGTACTAAGATATTTGCACTAGAAACTAGACCAAAAGCACTTGGTAAGATTTTGTGTTTTCACAGTTTAACCTTATACACAACAAGTTGATGTTTAGGAGCAACTGGGAGCACTGCAGCGCTTCAGAGGAAAAAGATAAAGATGTAAAATAAACAGATTCATCTCCATAAACTTCAATTCTGGCAAGAAGTTAATTTATTTCTGGCACTCAATCTGTGGTTCTGCTTGGGTGTTAAGAAATCCCAAGCTTCTTTAAGGGCCCATCTGCATTGTTGCCTCTGGTGCATCTCGTCTTCCCCTAGAAAATATTCCACAGGCTCTATTGGTTCGGGTCATGGAGTTTGATGGCCAATCAAGCTGGTATAACATGTTTGCTACAGTCTTTATCAGGTCCTTTAGCAGTGTGAGCAAGTATGAGGTCTTGCTAGAAGATGAAATCAGCATCTACATGAAGCTTGATTTTGGATGCAATAAAACATTTGGATGAACACCAGCAGATGCTTCCAGAGTCAGCACTGACTTTAAAAACTTTCCACTGGATTTCAAGCAACATTGATCTTGTGTCTCTCCACTCTTCCTCCAGATACTGGGACCTTGATTATCAAATAAAAAACTAAATGTAATTCTACCTTTAAAGAAAATGGTAACTAGTCCTTTTTGTCCTTAGTCCTGATTAGATACTTCTGATGTCCATTGTTCAGGAGTGGTTGAACTCATGTCCTAAATACGTCTGAGTGCAGAGGATCTTGAAGCTCTGACTTCATCTGGACTCCACACCTTGTGAATCTCCCTCATACTGGATGGGCTCTACTTGTGCTTCACAATCCTCTCAGCAGCTATCCCTGCTGATTGTGCCCTTTTTTTTATCCACACCTCTTCCTTCCACTCAACTTTCACATAATATGTTTAGACACAACACTCTGAAAAGTCTGCTTTCTTTTTTTTTTAATGATCTTTTGTGACTTTACCTCCTTGTGGTGGCTGTCTTATTATTGTATTGTCTACAATGATGCAAAGTCAGAACTGTTAATCAGTCCTGTTTTTGAGCCCATCATAGTTTAACTTTAGAGAATTCTATTGTGAATACAGTTAAATGTTCAATTAATCCAAAAAGTAAAAAACAAAATGTATGTGTCCTGCAAACTTTGCTTTAATTCTACTTTTTTCTATCTAATCATACAAACAAAAACAAAACAGATTATTCCCCTTTCATATACTTATTGACAAATTACACTTTTACTTAATGACTCAATATGTGTAAACTTTAAAGGTAAAACCAGGAATTCTTATGAACTCTTTTGTGTTTTCTACCTTGTTGAAAACCCAGATTTCCCCGTTGACGGTGGGCCGTGGAACTCCATGGCCGTTGTAGTGGAAGAGGACTCTCTCCTCTTTGGCGTTGCGTCTCAGTGACGTGCAAAGTTTCTTCACTTCGTCCACTGTGGGGTCCAGACTCTGTTTGTAGCGTGCCTGAAAAGCATAACAACAAAGACATCAGGATGACATACGTCTACCTTAATCTTAATACAGCTACCATCTAATCAGGCCCTAAAATGAGATCACACACAAATCAAATGTCAAAAATATAAGAAGCAAAGTGGCACATTGCTGCATCTCCTCAAATCGCCAAATAAGCTTCTGAACATACTAGCAAATAAGTGTCTGTCACCGTCTGTATGTCGCCTGCTTGTTTCCTCGACCACCTATTGCGTATTTCATCTCCGACTCCACTGCTCTGAAGCCACAAAGCGTGAAGTTCATAGCAGCATTCGGCGTGACTAATCCGAGGAGATTTTACAGCCGGAGACAAGGGGAGTGTGTTTTGGGTTTTTACTAAATCAAGGGCTGGAGTAGTGACACGGAGGTGTCAGCAGCTAGTTATGCAACAGAAAAGCTCCTCTTCTGACTGCTCTGAATCATTGTGAAGCTCAACGGAGCCCTTTTGTTGCGTAACTAACGTGGCTTTTAGTGAACAGCCTGCCTCCTGTTGACTGGATGTGAATCACAGCAGACATTTTAACGTAGACTCATCTAACAACCATCCAGCCAATACAGCTCATAAAAACAGCAAGCTGACCTTGTGGACCAACAGTTTTACTTAGCTATCTAACACAACCATCACTTTGCTCAGAACAATAACTCCCCTCCGTTTACCTGGACAAGACAAAAGAGGTTATTATATGTGTCTTGCAAATATGTGTCTTGCTCTACTATTGTAGCAATGATTTTCTTCAATTATCTTTAAAAAAAAAAACAGTAAATGTTTAATGAAATCAATTTCTCTCACACCAAAAAAATATGTAATTATGACAAAAATAAAACCAGATTTTTTTTTTTTCTGCTCTTCGATTCACTTTTATTTAGAATATATTTCAGGCAGAAAACATTTCTGGGGCTTTGATTTTTTTTCCCCTTTCATCTGTTAGTTTACTATTGTTAAGATCTGTTGCAAGTTTCTTTCAGATAAAACCGCTAAAAACTTTCTACTGGAAAATGCTCACATGAAAAACAAGCAGAACTCATCTACAGATTATGAATTCTGACAATATGGAAAGCTTTGGAGTATAACTTTCTTAAAAAACTTTTTAAAAAGCAATAAGGTAGCTTGGGTAAAACTCTACCAACACATAACATCAACTTATAAATATTTGCCCATCTACAGTGCAAATAATATTTTGAATTGTGTGTAATGTTCTGCAATGTTCCTCACAATGTTTATCCGATTGTGTGGAAATATATTGATTCTTCTGTAGATGTGGATGTATACTTGGACTCATTAGGCTAAAAAATAAAACCCCTCTTCATTTTTAGCTTTCCTAAAACTTTTGGTCGTCTAAATATTCAGAGTAAAAACTAGCTGGTGTTTGGACTGGACCAAAATTTAACCTAATTTGAGAAAATGAAAAACATAAAAGGTGATAAAAGTTTAAATCGATGTGTAATGCCACTTTTATATAAAAACAGGGATGTGAGCATGTACTATATCCTTATACATGTTTATCTGACTCTAGTTATTCAAATTTGCAGTAAATATTTGCAATTTAACTTAAAAAAGTTTATACACAGATAAAGATTTTAAAGATTATAATAAATAGCTGGAGAAAACACGTTTATTTCATTCTAAAAATGTTCTCATCACGTCACACAGATCTATGCAGTTCTTCTTGGAATGACGATGAAATCAAACAATGAGGAAACTTTGGTACAAGCAGGAAAGAAACCAGGAGCTGATGGATTCTTTTTTAAACGAGTTACTTGAATACAAATAAATAGCTGTGCAATGTGGCTAATAAGCACCTAATGATTTATTTCACATATGTAGAACATTTTCTTCTTCAAAACTTTCCCAAACAAGAATTGTCGAACATTTTAACAGTGTTCAATTATTCAAATAATCAACTATTTGGTGACTAAATGATTCTGGATATTGTAATCCTACCTATATCTTGTTATTTGTGAATTGCTAAATCAGAACACTCACAGTTTGTCGCATCTCATAAAATACAGCGGCCAAGCTGAGCAGACGCCAATATTCCTGATTCCAGTGTCCAGAGGACGACAAACAGAAGAATCATGGCGGAACTGGCAGGATAATTTAATTTGTGCATTATTGGATAAAAGCGTCTGAATTCCAACAGGCCCAACACTAATATCTGTGGTATCAAGTGGCATCTGAAGGGCATAATGGTGTTACAGTGAGTGATGGAGACAGGGTATCTGAATTACATGTGAAAAAGGTAAGGCAGTATCAATTAAGACTAAGAAATAAAAAGGTAAATATGAACTAAATGAAAGAAATTAAACAAGTGAAGAAAAAAAACAGAGGAGAATCCGACATACAGAAGACAAAACAACTACGATGGCACACCTGGACGTTCGGTGGATGTCAGAGAAATGTTTATATTGTTTTTTCTCTTTTAGTCCACAAATTATTGTTTCTTCCTCGTCGGCCATGATTGTTTATTCTGATCTATTGCCTGATCTCGAGAGATTTTGTGCAAGATTTGAATGTTTGTGGCTATACACCAAATAGTAGAGAACCAACCTGTTATATCTATGATTAGTTTGTTATGTTTTGAAAATCGGCCGACAATTTTAAAATCTTGTTGTGTGAATTAGGCACTAGGGTCATTGTCCATTTGGATGACCCATTTGTGCTCAAGCTGCAATGTCTTCAGATGTCACTCCAATATTTCTGTATCATGTTATTTCCTCATAATACCATCTAATATCCCATCTACTTTCATCCAAATGTAACAACTGTCATTCTGGGCAAGCACTTCAGATTTAATTTCATCAGACCGTGACTCCATGGGTGTATTTGCTGACTGTAATCTGGCTTTTTATGTTGCTTTTGGAGCAACGGCTTCTTCCTCCGCATGTGGCCTTCAGCCCATAGCGGCACAGGACTCATTTCATCGAGGATAATGACTCTCACCAGCTTCAGCCGGCCTTCTTACACAGTCTTTCACTTTCCATAAAAAAAAAAAAATATATATGCACATTTGCCACTAAAACAAGTTCATTTGGATGGAAAGATGGAAATTGACACGTTAGAACTAAAATGATTCTGCAAAGGATATCTTATTTTGTGGCCAAGATAATAAAATTGTCATCTGAAAGCTGTGTTGTTTATTAACTCAAGTTAGTTTCTGACATAAAATTTGTTTGACTGAAACAGTATATGACGTTTTCTTAATAAAATCAGTTTGTGTAGAGAGTACTCAGAAACGAACCGTTGACACCACAACTCCCCCGCCCCCCCCCAAAAAAAAAAAATAAAATAAAAAAAAATAAATAAAAAATAAAAAAAATATATATATATATATATATATATATATATATATATATATATATATATATATATATATATATATATATACAGGTGCTGGTCATAAAATTAGAATATTGTGATAAAGTTCATTATTTTCCATAATGTCATGATAAAAATTAAATTGTCATATATTTTAGATTCATTGCACACCAACTGAAATATTTCAGGTCTTTTATTGTTTTAATTTTGATGATTTTGGCAAACAGCTCATGAAAACCCAAAATCCCTGTCTCAAAAAATTAGAATATTATGAAAAGGTTCTCTGAACGAGCAATAAAAATAATCATCTGAATCAACAAAGTAACTCTAAACACCTGAAAAAGATTCCTGAGGCCTTTAAAAACTCCCAGCCTGGTTCATTACTCAAAACCGCAATCATGGGTCAGACTGCTGACCTGACTGCTGTCCAGAAGGCCATCACTGACATCCTCAAGCAAGAGGGTGAGAAACAGAAAGAAATTTCTGAACGAATCGGCTGTTTGCAGAGTGTTATATCAAGGCACCTCAGTGGGAAGTCAGTAGGAAGGAAAAAGTGTGGCAGAAAACGCTGCACAACGAGAAGAGGTGACCGGACCCTGAGGAAGATTGTGGAGAAGGGCCGATTCCAGACCAAATTAAATTTTCATCTCCATAAAACTTTTCAGCAGATGGAAGCATGAAGTGCTCCAAAATCTTCTGATAGCTGCTGCATTGATCCTGCCCTTGATAAAACCCAGTGGACCAACACCAGCAGCTGACATGGCACCCAGACCATCACTGACTGTGGGTACTTGACACTGGACTTCTGGCATTTTGGCATTTCCTTCTCCCCAGTCTTCCTCCAGAGTCTGGCACTTTGATTTCCGAATGACATGCAAAGTTTGCTTTCATCCGAAAAAAGTACTTTGGACCACTGAACAACAGTGGTCCAAAGTGCTGCTTCTCTGTAGCCCAGGTCAGGCGCTTCTGCCGCTGTTTCTGGTTCAAAAGTGGCTTGACCTTTGACCTGGGGAATGCGGCACCTGTAGCCCATTTCCTGCACACGCCTGTGCACAGTGGCTCTGGATGTTTCTACTCCAGACTCAGTCCACTGCTTCCCCCAAGGTCTGGAATCGGCCCTTCTCCACAATCTTCCTCAGGGTCCGGTCACCTCTTCTCGTTGTGTAGCGTTTTCTGCCACACTTTTTCCTTCCTACTGACTTCCCACTGAGGTGCCTTGATATAACACTCTGCAAACAGCCGATTCGTTCAGAAATTTCTTTCTGTTTCTCACCCTCTTGCTTGAGGATGTCAGTGATGGCCTTCTGGACAGCAGTCAGGTCAGCAGTCTGACCCATGATTGCGGTTTTGAGTAACGAACCAGGCTGGAAGTTTTTAAAGGCCTCAGGAATCTTTTTCAGGTGTTTAGAGTTACTTTGTTGATTCAGATGATTATTTTTATTGCTCGTTCAGAGAACCTTTTCATAATATTCTAATTTTTTGAGACAGTGATTTTGGGTTTTCAAGAGCTGTTTGCCAAAATCATCAAAATTAAAACAATAAAAGACCTGAAATATTTCAGTTGGTGTGCAATGAATCTAAAATATATGACAATTTAATTTTTATCATGACATTATGGAAAATAATGAACTTTATCACAATATTCTAATTTTATGACCAGCACCTGTATATATATATATATATATATATATATATATATAAAACGATGCTTTTGCCACTGATGGTGAAATGAAATGAAATGTGAAATGTACACATTCAATTAGCTGATCCGTTTTAGTTGATTCAGCACCTGATCCCTCAGAGTGACAAAGACACGAAGCCACTTTTGTCCTGCCCAGTTGTCACCGTCACCTTTAGCAGTGCACTGTTGACTTTTACCCAGAATAGTTTCTGACTGTGTCATCACCGACGTCGTGATGACTGTATCTCTGGTCCTTGACATGCTGTACAGCCCCTACCTTTCCAGGTCATTGTGTGAGTTTTCTGTTTCTGCCTTGTTTTGTTGTACTTGTGAAAATCAATGTGTGACACAAAGATTAGGCAAGGTTTCGGGAGGTTCTCCACCTTGTGTATGGTACAACTAAAGTGATTTGCATAGGAAATTTTAGTATTAGATTATGAGGGTGAGGGTGTCACTGGCCTAAAAACTCGACGTAATAATTTTTCCACACATGTAGCATTGTCATAAAGGAAGTGACATGATGTTTGTCTATAAATGCACTGACAGCTTTTCTTGGTGAAAAGATGGATTTGTGCACAAACACGTATTGTGTTTTCTGATTTTAATTCCTTGCTGGTATTTCAGTTGAATATCATATTTGTCCTTATTACAAATCTATAGTAAATAGTTCAGTCTGGAATTGTTTTTCAGTCCCAGATTCAATCCGATTATAAATATTTCCTCATGAATATTTCAGTCTGTAACCACATTTTATTGACTAAATGCTGTTGTCTTGAGACAAATTGGTACAAAAAATTAAATCAGCCTTGGTTGCAAGATTTTGATGTAAAATGTATCTGGCGCATTAAAATACCAGATCAAGCTCGGTTTGTGAATCTGGTAGTAGTTTGTAATAAATAGAGGAAACTTTAAATGTTTCCAGGAATCGGCCATTTGATTTATTTGTCTGTTTCTCTGTGGTGCTTTTACTTTCAGACATGCCGTTTGTTCCCAGAAGATGTTGTTGGCTGGTGATTGAGGGGACAGAGGTTGACTTTGCTCATTTCCTCTCTCTGACACATTCACTTTTCACTGTCATTAAGGGTAACCTGTGCAATAGTTCCCCCAATTTATTTAGATGGAATACATGAGAGTGTGATCATTTAAATAAAGGTAACATCAAACTAGACTCTATAGTTGAAAGAAGATAATTGCATTTTTAAGTATGTAATTTCTGTTTCATACTTTATCATCCAAAGTGCTTGTCATTTATTTAGATGTACATGGTTTCTCTGCATGAATAATTAAATAATTGAGCTTATCACGTTGTTGTTGTTTTTTTTTTATCATTGTATATGTGACAACCAGCAAAGCTCACCTTGCATCCTTCAGCATAAGAGTCTGAATTTAATTGCATCCTGAATGCTTGTAGTGCTTTGTAAAGGTCACCTGTTCTCAGCTAGTGACATGATGATAAATGGGACCTGAAATGATACAGGGCACACCTTTAAGACGAGCATGTTTCCTGTGTGATGTTATGCAACAGTGTTGTTTTACAGCAGCGCAACATAAGGCAGGCAGAAGCTCCCACTGAAGATCTGCATCGCTCGTAGTTCGCTTTCACCTCTTGTGGTCAAAGTTTGTGGACAGAGCTGAAAGTGAGTGTGTGAGCAAGGCACCCCATAAAAATAACCAAAAATCCAGACAACTATTGTGATAAACTTATCGAAAAGCGTCCGATCCATGGCAGACAGTTTAAATGCAACTGAATCAAATACTAAGGAAACGTATGAAAGCTCTAGCTTTTGAAGAGCAGAAATAATCGGTAACACTAACTGACCTGAAACAGTAAAAGTTCAATCCGACTGAATGTCATGTTTACTACAGAGCATGTAATTATCTGGTTGCAAATGTTTTTTTCCCCCAAATTTAACTAAATCATTTTCTTTTCTTAAGGGTTGGCAAACAAGTCCCTGTGAGCTCACAGTAAAATGTGAAAACAGCAAACCAACATTGCTGATGAAAACCGACCTTCGAGCACCTACGAGACCTGACCGGGAAGAGGTTTGAACAAAAATAAACGAAGGACACGTATTTAAATTCCGGTGAGGAAGAGCAGCCAAGTTAGACAAACAGAGTTGATAGTCATTTCCCTGGTGACAGCAGTCCTGCTGAGGCCAGTGTGTCCAGGCTGACTCAGTTCACAGCAGGTCTTTTGGAGGAGAGGGTGCGATGACACGTCACCATCCAATCGCGCCAAAACTCACCTCCTGTCAACACGACAGGCCCCGCACAATCCTTCCTCCTCTACAGCAAATCAATGTATGTCTAGTTATAGAAGACGGCTTAGTTCTTCTAAAATAACTTCTTCTTTCAAAGTTCTGAAGAGTTCATCCACGATGTTAAAAACCTGCACGCTATCACTTATGTTTTTACACATTCTGCCTGGCAAGTACCAGACAGACAAACACATCCATTTGAGATCCAACATCAAGTTCTCCTCAAACAAGCAGGATGCTGGAAGAGAGCGATCTGAGTCAGAACAGGACTGCTGCTGCTGCTAATGCTGCTGCTGCTTCTGACTAAGTGGTATGAGTTACGCAACCGGCAGAAGGTCCGAATCCACTAAACACTGCTGCGCCGTACATTTACGAGGGTCTGATTATTTCCAATAAGCAGGGCTTCAAGCGCGCATGGACAAACTGATTCCGATAATGATTTAAAAGCCCTCACAATCCCTCATCTAGCTTCTCCTCTAAATGAAATTGGAGCTGAGAAATCAATTTGGCTTTCTGTCTTCCACCAGAAAATTTTTTATCACTTATCAAGTTCGACCACTTCCTATTCTTCCAGAGATAGCCCAACAAAACATCCATTCAGACATTCACCTCCTATTTCTGTGTGCTAGTCATAGAAAGTATTTGTATTTAAACGACATTTGGGAATCGTTCATTTTTCCTTTTTCCATCTGTTTATTTGCGCCAAAGGTGGAAACCACAACCGAGGTGATCTAATCATATTGTAGATAATAAAAAAATTTATGATAGTCACATTAATTGGCACACAATATACATGGGTGGTTTAGGAACCAATTAAAGAAGGTGTTATTAAGCTGCATTAATTTAAAATCTCTGCGAATCTAGTGATGGTGCTGTAAATTTGTGATAGCAAAGGGAGAGAGAGACCTCTCAAGCACCAGTCCAATTAAAATCAAAGACCTGAGTAGCACTTGAAACTAATTTTCAGACATTTTTAATTAAAATCCTTCACCTTGAGGGGTCTAAAATAGGTGAAACTTGTGTTCTTTACGCCATTTCTCCTTTAATCGATAGTTTTCATAGAAGTTGTAAAAACAGAAAAACCAATCCAGCTGAGTTCATGGCACATTACAACTCAATTTTTAGATAGGATGAGGATTACTATACTCAGACCAGGTTTATGCCAGGATGAGGAGAAGCTAAAAATAAGCAAACTGTCAGATGTTGCGCCTCATTAACAACTTGGGCGACTTAAATTTATCTGGAAAGAAATGCAGGAAACTGGAAGCAATTCTTAAAGAAGAAAAACAACACATGGCAAGCATTTTTTGTCAATCCAGTGTCTAGCAAAGGTACATTTACATGCAACTGCAAATTTTCCAAGAGATAAGGAGAGGGTAAGCATTAATCAGAGGAGCAGCAGAGATCCACCGCTCTTGTGGCAAGAAGAAAGCCTTAAGAAATTTGATTTGTAGTTTGGCAGAAGTCATGCTGAGGAGACAACATGTGCAAGAAGCTGGTCTAATTAGACCAAAATTGAACTCCTGGATAAAAAATAAAATTAAAAAAGGCATAAAACTATCACTGGAACAGATCACATCTACCATGAAACATAGTGGTGGCAGCATCATGCTGTGAGGATGCCTTATTTCAGCGAGTTGATGAAAAGAGGAATGCCGCTTTCCTCGAGAGGCTGTAAAAGACTTGAGTGGGAAGGTTCACCTTCCAACAACAAGCCAAGGCTACAAACAAAAGATTCAGATAAAAATATATTGGTTAAATCGGGGACTTAAATCCAGCTTAGATCGTTTGGCAACACTTAAACATTGTCATTTATGCATGCTCTCAAACCAATTTCTTTCTTGGTCCATCTCTTAAGATCTCAGGTGCAATCATTCATGTGTCTAGTAGTAACATGACAAGATGTCTTTAAAAGGCACTTTGATATTTAACTCTGCAGATGTTTGCCCTACAGTTTGCTGATTTAATGTCCAGGCCTCCTTAAATTTTACTTTTGGCGTCTTTCATTTTACGTCACATATTTTTTTAGCGAAGCTGGAAAACAGACCACATATTATAGGCCTTCTGCTTTTGCTGATCCAATTACCTTGCTCTTTTTAACTATCATAATAAAAAGAACTTGAGTAATTGTTTCCTCTATGTTTCACTTCAGTTACCCACAAGTTTGCACTCGTCTGGACAGGAGAAATATAGTTTGGATTCAATATATCCTTTTAATATTGATGAAAATTATGAATAAAATACTTCGACATTTCAATAAAAGGCTGAATTAAAGTACTGGCAGAACATTTGAGCAGCAGTCAAACCAACCTGTGCTTCTGCAGATGTATTTTAGCAGTTATTCTTATCCCATGCTGCCAGCTGCCTATTATATTGCTATCCTCTGGTCTAATCAACTGCTGCCCTCATTTCCAGCCACCTGCAGGGCCACTTGCACCGGTTGGTGATTGAGGAGGGACCGAAGCGGGCAAGAGTGCCACAAACCATTAGCCTAGAGACAGAGCTTAGGGAACGGTGCTGATTTTAACTCTGTGTGATGTCAGAACAAAGTGCGCCTCTACTGAGGCTCAAATTTTAAATTTATTGAAATATTCAGCAGCAGTTCGTATCAGATTTGCATCGCAAAAGACACAAAAAGGTGAGGAACTAAAGCAGTTATTAGAAATCTTAATTAGATAAAGCAAAGGTCTGCAAACTGCTGCAAATATAAATGTTAGTAATTTGTGTTGCCGGGAAATCATTAGTCTTGCTACTAGATCTTTCCCCACAGCAACAGCAAGTAGAGACAAGAGTTATTAGTATTGATCAAACAACCCAAAGACATATTATGGCTATTTGTGCTGTGGTGCATTAAGAATGCGTTCTCTTTAGCAAAGTAAAACTATTATCTATTAAGCAGTCAATTTTTAAAATAAACATCTAATTACGAGAAAATGAATGGCACCTTGTTCCCAAACAGACTATAGGTAAAGTTTTGATTTATCCTTTTTTCACTGACATGAAAACAACAGAATTGAATTCGAAGTAAAAGGAGGTGGGAAACTTTTTAAAAAAATAATCTAATAAGGTTATTAGCCTGGTAAAAAAAAAAATAGCCTTTTGTTCTTCACTTTCATCATAAACTGTATATCTAATTATTTAACTCTGCTCATCAGATTTAGTCTGATGAAGATTTCTATTTAGTGTGTGCTTTACAGCGACCTGTATAATCACGGAAATAAACAATGCGTGTGTGTGATATATTTCTTTGCTTACCTGTACAGACTGTGAAACCACAGGGACAACAGGGACAATAAAGATACATCTAATGAGACATAAAGGAAGTGCAACCCCTCTGACAGACTTCATATAAAGGAGAAACAAAAAGTCAAAGCTCTAAAACTATAAGACTACATGTCCAGGTATAAACAGAGAGCAAAGGTGGTGGGTGTCAGGCGAGACCTTGCTGTTCAGAGGTCACACAGACCTTCGGTAACCCACTGAAGGGATTTGTGTTGCCAGAGTTACACTTCAATGGACATTAAAATCAATTCAGCATGTAGTGTCTGGCACAGGTATTTATATCCCTGAACTTTATCACATTTTGTCTCACTACAAACTTTAAATTTCAATGTTTTTATGGGATAAGCCCATACAAAATATTATTCTCAATTTCCATTGAAATGATTTAGGGTTGCACAAGAAAGACCCTCTAAAGATATTGCATGTAAAGTGACAACAATGAGCAAAAAGATCTGTGTCACTTTGCTGGACTAATGAGATGCTTTATCAGGAAAACTGTGAGGATGATGTAACCTAAGAGCTGGTCTTAATTTTCTCCTGGATGAAAATTTGATATAATCAAAAAGGAATCAGCTTAATAAAATATCTGTATTACTGTTATGAAGAAAAAAGCATACTCAAATTTCTAAAACTTGAGACAAAGCATAACTTAAATTCAAATTGATTAAATCTTACAATGTTTGCTGACCAGTTATGTTCACAAAAGATTTGATTAATAAAGTCCTAAAAGACAAAATTTAGTTCTGAATATTCAAAGAAAAGCAGACACATGCAAAATAAATACGTAATTCTAATAAGATGGCTCCCAGATAACCTTGTCAGATAATAAAATATTAAAATGTGTTATGCAAGACTGTCTGATCTTCAAGGGTACATTTGCCGGGAGTTGTTGCAGGGATCAAATGGCACCGATTCGTTTATGTTCTGTATCTTTTCTAGATGTGGAAAGAGTGCAAACATTTGGGAGGTGGCCGCGAATAAAAGGACAAAAAATAGACTGGACAGGAAGAACAAGAAAGCTGAGAGGCGTAACAGCAAACTAAAAGGAAAATGAAAGGGTGGAGGATGGGAATGTAGGAAAAAGAATCATCTTCTTCCTCCAACATCCTGAAAGAGAAAGCTGATCGTCTGGTAGGATGGGGTTATGCATTTATCGGGAGGAATAAAGTAGAGGGAGAGGCAAGACTGTATTAGATAAAAGCTCAGACGATGGAAATGTCCCGTTATTTAATTACAACTACAGGTATTTCCAAAGCCAGCTCTCTTTTATCAGATGCAACCTTTTAAATACAATACTATGTGTGCATCAAAAAAAACAACATCATCAGATCCAGACTTTAACATAATCCCTCAAAAGAAAACATTTAAAATACTTCAGGTTTTTTCTCCTAAGCAGCCGAGTACCTGCAAAATAAACATTGGGTAAATTTATTAGGCACACTTGTTCAATTGCAAGTTGTGGCCAGCGACTGAGCTTGAAATTGAAATGGCAAATTCAAGTCACATTGCAGCAACCCTATTCACTTAGAGGTCTAGACATGGTGAAGATAACTTTCTGAAGTTCGAACCGAGTATCAGACAGACTGAAGACACTTTCACCGCAGCACAGACATTTCTGACAGACAGGCTAGTCTGAATATCTCAGAAACTGCTGATCTACTGGGTTCACAGAAAACCCATCTCTCAAGTTTATAGAGAATGGCCTAAAAACAGAAAAGATATCCACTGACTGCCAGACTTATGTGATATGATAGGAAGGGAACCGTACCTCAAATAACCAGTCATTACAACCAGGATATGCAGAATACCATCTCTAAATGCAGAACATGTGAGCCCTGAAATCAGATAGGTTGTGGCAACACATCATCTGATTCAGACTAATTGAGTGCCTCTCATTTCAGTGACAAACCAGAAGTTGGACATTAACAGAGAAAGAAAAAGTAAAACATTGCCTGTTCCGATGAGACAATTTCAATCATGTCATTCAGGTGTTGGGGTCAGAATTTGGAGTACACAACATGAAAACATGGAGTACTTCAGGGTCCTTTGGCGGCTCTAAACGATCAGCGCTTTAAACAATAAAGCCTCCATGAGTGTTGTTACCTCCCTTTGTCACCACCATGTACATCTGATGGCTACATTCAGCAGGATAAGGCTCCAATGAGATGCAGGCCATTCAGTGAACTGCAGTGCCTTTTAACATTTTTGTAAATTACAGATCATTTCATTCCAGCTAGTTGTGGGCTGACAAGATGGCTTGAGATCATAAAGGATTATAACCTACTGACAATCTGCAAAAACAGAAACTCTGGCATATACACTCTGTTGTTTTTCTCTGAATTTGTGGAGATGAATCAATGTTATTATCCAGCTATGTTTAATATAGCAAGAGTGGGCTTTACCAGAGTATTGTTGACAGCTTTTTAAATAAAAATGCAGTTTTTGACTTTCGTTGAAGATAAGTTGAATAGTAATATTCAACTTATGATCCTGCAGCTCTTAATTTCTGAGGAAATTAAGAAATTGTGATAAATTGTGAGTGGTAGTCTTCTGTTAAAAAATAAATCTAGATTTATTTTTGACAAATATTTTCCAAATATGACAGCCTCCGCTGTTTCACTTTCTCCGTTTCTCACATTTTGAAAGTGGACATATAGTAAACAAACTGAATTCAGGACAAAATGGATGAATAATGAAATGAATAAATATGATGACTGCTGTCTTTACCCAAAATGACAGAGCAACCTTTTTCCTGGTAAAATTTCCTCTATGACCAGGAGGAGGCATTTGGTGTCTCTCCAGCAGCTCCGGTCATCTCCCGAGACCCGACCTTTACCTCTGATTCACTTTAACAAAGGTAGATCTGACCCCTGACACAATCTGGTGATGTATGGTCCAACATAAAGTCAGACACAGAGAACTTCCCTTCAGATAATATTTTCACATTTATCTAATCTTTTAGATAAAGGCAAGGGGCCTCTGGATCTAATCATTTAATCCTGTAACTTTTTTTCCTGTTTTATTGAGAAATCGAGAGGGGTATTTGAAGTTTTTCCCAGAAACCTGAGTTTTCTGCGGAAGATAAGGAAAGTTTTCTCCTGCCCTTTCTGCAACGACAAGGTCAGGCTCACCGCTGCGGGAGAAGAGGGAAAAACAAGACCTGGTGTCAAACTTCAGCCTAATTAAGGAGTTGACCAAGTCAGTAAATGCTCCAGATCAATCCTAACATGGAGAGCAGGTTCCTAATGGTGGGACTGCTTAATATAGAGACAAGCCTCTAGTGTTGACAGCTAGAAGAACGATCCGTCTTCATTAAACCGCCAGTACTCGTGAAGTGGCAGTAATGAATGGCTATTTCTCTGCTCCTTTTCTCTCTCTTCTCTTTCCCCCCCATGTATTCTGCTCTTGTCTTTTAATTAACTTCACACCTTCCTCTGAAATTGTGACAACTCTTTTATATTTGGTGTGGATTAATTCAGCCTGACCAGATCTGTGGTTAAATCCTTCTTTTACAAAAATAATAATTATTTAAAAAAATGCTTGTAGGGACATTTTTATACTTTTCGACCATTACAGTTCAAAAGCTAAATTTTCCTTCTACTATTTTCTTCATCCGACCAATTTCCTGTGTGTACTACAGACGTTGACACCTACATGGCAGGCATTACAGATACAGCAGGTAAGACCACTTAGAAGGCAATAGTTTGCTGCTGAATGTTCTTTCTTCAAGGTTATTTTCTGTGTATATTACTAATAAACAGTTCAATAAACCAAACATTAAGACTTACTTTAACCTTTTCTCTCTTTTTTTCCCATTTTTAAAATGTTTACTCAAGAGCACAGATGGGCGAATTTAAAATGTTTACGAGATATGTTGTGTAAATCTGCCATTTACACAAAATGAAATATATTAACATTAAATAATTCTGTTTAAACTTGCAGAAGTTCTTTAATTAAAGACAGATTTATCTGAACTACGAATGTCAAAAAGACAATCTAAATTAATAAGAATGAAAACTTATTTTACATTTCTGATCTAAATCTTCAGGAAAAAAAGTCTGCGATGAAGTTAACATCAGCGAAGGTCTAAAACCAAGATGCAGATTTTCCTTGCTCTACATTTTTGTTTTTTATCTTTACCTGTGCTGACAATAGTATAACACTACTTGGCAAACTGAAACTGAAAGCTGCTAAGCAAACATTATTGTTTTTCAAGTTTTAGCATTTATGGAGCCTGTACAGAAGCTATACAGAGGGGAATGGAGGAGTCAAAGAGAGGAGATCAATATGACATGAACATTTTTCCCCTCTCTGAGGAAAGCTGCAATGACCCCTCTTATTGTGAAAGGACTACCTTAATGTTAATGAAGCCTGGGGACAAGGAGGAATAAAGACATCCTGCAGAGACAACAGAGTTATTTGACCGGATTTAGTCAGAACAAGCAACAATACAGCTGAAGCCACTCAACTCTTAACTCTTCAAGGTTTCTTTACCCTTGTAATCAGTAAAACTGTAGCAAAATGTGAGAAGAAATCACAACTTCCTGTTATTCCAGATCCCTCCCACTACATGACTTTAACCCAAAGTTACCTACCAATCTGTACACCAGCAGTGTCTGACTGAATGTGACTCTTTGAGCAAAAGCCTTTTTAATGACCAGTTGTTACTGGGGGGAAAAAAAGTTATTCAGGTTCTGTCCATTTAATGTGGCAAATTTTAGCTTTAAACATTGCAAAAAAAAGTCAAGAATAATGAGTTGGATTGTTTAAATGTACAATTAAAGAAGCAGCAGCACTAGTAGCTAACTATAAAATAATTTCTTTGAGAAGTCAAGTGATCAAAAATAAGTGATGAGAATTTGTTCAAACTGTAAAAAGTAATCAAATAAGATTTCACTTTCTGCTTAGTAATTGCATTAAAAGCTAGCAGGCTTTGAAGATGAAGTGGAGACAAAGATGGGAAATCAGAATAATTTTAGTTCTGAACTCCGGGTGTGATGTAGTTTTTTCTTTCATGTGGCTCACTGGGTTGTGTTTTATCAGATTTTTTTTAGTTGGTGGCGACAACCAATTATAAGTGATATTCTCAAAAAAAATATTGTCTTTAGACAAACATGTGCAGCTTGCAAAGCTTTTGATGTTTTCAATTTGGAAATAAGAGGAACATCCAAGAAGAGGAACTTGGACAATCAGATTTCCTTCTGCAGACGTTACCCAGTAAAGCATTTATTCTATTATTTAGGACTTAAATATGTTGTACCACACAATGTTTTGAAAGGTTGTTGTTTGTGGTCGATGTGGCCGTTTTTTCCAGCTATCATCTTAATGCAATATTGTTGCTGTAACTGCATGCGACTGTTCACGTTGTAGAGTGGTCGCCTTGCAATCAGAGAGTTAATTAGAGGGAGCTAAAATTAAAAAACAAATTTAATTAGTTGCACAACATAACTTTGAAGTTCATTTCAGATTTTTCCCCCGATAATATATAGGACATCTATAAACAATAAGCTCCTGAGAGTTTGAGTCTATCTGTTCAATCAGCAAACGTTTAAGGTTTCATATGAGATGCTAACATAAAAAAGAAAATCTATTTCTCTGAAGCAAGTTTTGAAGACAGAAGACAGATGATATTTAGGTGACCCTGACCTGAAGTATTTTACTCGAACCATTTTACTTGAAATGTTCCATATGTTTGTCCTCAGAGTTTACAGATGGGGAGAAACTAAGATAAATTTACATTCAGCACAGGAAATTGAAAAAAAATAAACACTTCCTTTACTTCAATGTGATGCTCAGGAAATGGGAAATTACAAAACTCTTTCTGAGTTGGTATCATTATTATACAAGAACATGCAATAAACTTCTCAGATGAGCATATAATATGAGTTTGATTAGAGATTAATCAGGTCTCCATTTACTTTTACTCAGCTATTTTTTCTTTTTAAATAAGCTGTCTTTTTTATCTTTGTTTATTGGGTATCAGTAAAAAAAAATACAATAAGGCAAACAAAACATAAAAATTAGCCAATTAAAAAGTCACTGCGGGTAAGACTGTTGATAGAATTGCTGCTCCTCTCATCACTGAAATGGACAGAAATCCAGAAAAAGGAAACAGGGATAAAAAATAGGTGATAAGGAGGCCCTGGATATTTATATAAATACTAAATATAAGAGGAAGATTAGGTGCAGGTCACACTACTCTGAAGCAATCACTTACTAACAAAAAGAACAAAGTCAAAGAGAAAAAGTAGATGTAATTATCCAATTAATCTGTCCAAGCAATGTCTTATCATTCAGCACTAATAGGAAAAAAAGAAATTAAAAGGTTGAAGAAAAAAATACATCTGAAGAATTTAATCACTTACCCAAGTCGCTTTAGAGCAAAAAAGCTTAAACTGATGGTTTTACTTGCAATTAAAAGAACAAGGGGCCCTCAGCACTTTTGGTGTATTGGCAGCAAATTTGTTGCACCGTGATAAACCCACTGCATCTATGTCAGGCTTCATGACAAACAGCTCATTACGCAAAATGAATTGGTAATGCTGCTCAGGGCTGAAGGAACTTCTCGGTTCTTGCACGGATCCTAATGAGAAACAGGAAGATTAACAAATCAGGTGATAACAGGGCCACTTACTGTACAAGATCTGTCAAAATCGATGCTGTGATCTGAGCAGACGTTAATCAGAACTTTCCTACCGCCCGCCTCAAGTCACACGACTCAGCAGCTCCCAAAGTGAAAGAGTCAGGGCCCTATTTTGGGTCATGACATTCAAATTAAGGTTCCTGAGATGATTTCACGTTAACCAAATTAAATATTTGCCTTTTTTTTTTTTTTTTTTTTTTTTTTTTGCTGAATCTGTCTAAAAATAATGGCATGTCATTATGTCATGTTCTTGTTTCATTGGCTTTTTACCTATTTTTGTGTAGTTTAAGATAAAACTACAAGCTATGGCTAGAAATATTTTAGCAAGACCAGGGTATCTACATTAAAAGGTAAAAATACAAAGCAACAATTATTACTACTGCAGCTAAAATAAAACATTGATTATTACACTTATAACAACATCTATCTATCTATCTGTCATTTCAATTGTATTACACTGATCAAAACAAAGGTACATGCTGATGTAGTAAATTAAACCTTTTTGTTCTGCTCTTTATAGAGTAACTCAAGTATACTGAGCTCATTTAAGCTTGAAAATTAGCCAACCTGAAGATAGCTGATTTACAAATGATGCTTGTATCTCTCCACCTATAGCACTGGAAATATATTCAAAAATTTGCCATTTACATAACAAGCTTAGTTTTATTCCAACCAGAATTGTAATATAGCTCTATAAAGCTGTAAACGCTGGTCAATGCTGTCTCATGTACCAGTGAGTGCCCAATAAGCAAACTTAAGTCAAAACTTTAATGCTTGCAAGGAACATTAGATCAATTACTGCAACTTATCCCAGAGACCAAACTGAATGATTTATTAAAGTACCAAAAAAGGAAAGTTCCTTCTTTTATTTGATGAGAGATCCTGAAAGCCACCCCCACCCCCTTCTCCACCAGACATCCTTCATTTGATGTGAACAGACCTTCCTGTATTCATGAAAGTTGTGTAATGCTGAAACTTTTAGAAAAAAGAAAAACAGCAAAACTTTAAATTTATTTCTGTTATGGCTGGGTTGGGAGGCAGGCTCTCAATTATGAAGAACAAAAAAATAAGAAAACGTGACATGAATCATCAGAGCAGAGAAGAAAAGGCCTGGTGACAGGCAGCAAAGTGAGTCAGATGACTTCCACAGACACAGAAATGCCTTCAGAGACGAGTGTTTTTTAAGCCGTATCTGAAATCCTCTAAGAGTCCGCTGCTGATGGCACCCGCCTCCAATTTGCCCCATCGTCCTTAAAAACACCAGTGCCCACACTCTGTCCTTACTGTTGGACTGACAATTCGGTGAGAACAACGATATTTTATCCTCCTCAACAGAATAAAGAAGTAGCCTAATGAATGGTGGGTGTTGTATATATAAAGTCTCTGTTCATTCACTGAGTCACATCCTGGCCTCCTGTGTTGTACCCTCCTGCTCTGCATCCTTTCCAGCAGCTTCAAGCCAATCTGAATGCGTATGTATGAAACCAAATGCAGAGTTGGGCCGTAAAAATAGTCTCGACACACCCAATACTATTTTCAGAGTACAGGAAGACTTTAAAGACACTTGGTTCGCAACTGTGCGATGGAGGGGAAACAACATTGTCGATTATTCTGCATGATTGACACTGAAATTCAAAACATTGTTCTTAAAACAGTGTATTACAATAATCTAATTGCATCTATTAGATTATAAATGAAGATTGTAAACAACAAGATGTTGCAATAGGGTTAACTACATTTGACAAGCTCTATAAATTTCTGGTAGTAAGGCCACACGGACAGTGACAAATCTGGAAGTGAACAAATGTCCTACAATGTTGGATCTGGAAGTCATCCAGCCTTCTGGAAGTTCCCCTGTACTGACTGAGTTACATAATCAACATTTATTTTAGGATTACTACACTTGAAAACAATACAGTTTTTCCTATTTACAACATTCACATCAGCGTCCATCTGTTCAGATACAGATTATTATGTATAGATTTCAGTTTCCACTAAAAACCTCTAGCAGAAAACTGATGGGTTGAGTAAAGCTGCATTTGGAAAATACAATGCTGTGCAACAAAACAGTTTTAATATCTCTTTTTCTGTTGGGTTTCTTGCATATAATACTCTTAGACAGTAATCTGTCCAGATCCTAAAAAGACAGATCTGTTTCAATAAAACCCCACCATTGAGCTAAGAAGTAAAGTAAAACAGCTAGAACGATTAATATTTTCATATTTCCACTTTGTAAGCTGTACCTCTACCATAAACAATCGGATGCGAACATAAATTAAAGGGTTCCATGCAGTGCATCCCACCTTCTAACCTATACCATGCTGAAAAGAGAAAAAATAAATAAATCGATATTCACTTTCTAAACTGAAAATGGGCGGTAAAGCCCCTTAAGATGCATTGTCATCATTGCATCATCTTAAACCACAGTGAAATTTTACACCAGATCTCAATTTGGGTTTTCTTTGGTGATGGAAAAAGCTCAAAAGTCGGGGGAGGCCGAGCCTTTGAAGCCCAGCTCGACGATGCATAATGCAGAGGCCGTTAGCTGAGAGGACAGCAGGGGTTTGCAGGCTGCAGCCAGGCAGGAGAACTGAATACAGCCACCACACAAATACAGAAAAAAAAAAAAAACACTCCGATTAAACCTGTTTGGCAGCTGCAATATGTTCAGCAATTTGTGCACACTGCGTTGGCTTTGAAAAGGCGATCTGGCAAGACAAGCGTGTCGCTTTTTATCTTAAGAGATAACAACCAACAATTGTGGAGGAAAGAGTTGAAAAAGGATTCCCAAACAAATAGCAGACGGCTGAGAAGGAGACGAGAAGGGTGACAAGCACAGATAATATGAAAGTGAACAAGTAAGGTTTAAAAGAGAATGAGAAAGCAGCTGAGGCAGGTTGAGGTAGAATGCACAACAATAAAATGAAAGCGAAGATATTGCAAAGGCTGTCTGGGCAGCACCGTCTTTATTTTAATAAAGCAAAATAAAAGACAAAAGTAATTAAAGAAAAACAGAAAGGAAGAATAAATGAAGCTCAGATGCAGATGATGTGAATCAGTTTGAACATATGAATAGTAATTTAGTTCTGGGTCTGATCCAAGATATTGGCCTGTCTTCATGTCTCATCACAAACGATGGAAGGACAGAGCAAGAGATGGACAGATGGACAGGGGCCACATCTGAAACGACACAAGCTCAATTCAAGTCTGTTGTAATAAAGAAAGGGCTGAGATAAGAAGCAAAGCTCTTGATTTACCAGTTTGTCCTGAGATATGGATCAAAACCAAAAGAACAAGATCCCGTAAACAAGCTGAAGTAATCTCCCTCCGTGGGATCGGTCGGCCTCACACTGATGACACTGCAGCTCTGTTCTCCGGTGGGAACTCTGAGCCGATCCAACCCTCTGCCCCTTGAAATGTCTTGATCAGTACGCATTTGAAGGTTTTCTGGAAACACCCCACTGGGACAACATTCTGGGGCAGATCCACAACTTGCTAGACGGGCTGTAAATCCCCTCCCTTGGCCTGGAATCACCTGGGATGCCACAGAGTGAATACAGAGTTGTATGTCTGTATTCCTGGACCGAATGAAGAGACAGATGGACCGATACTGTCCATATTAAATCTGCCTAAATCTAAGCAATGCATCCAAAGCAACCAGCTGAATATTTGGTTACCAGGGTAACCCCAGCAATCTGAAAACGCAGTGAGGGATCTCCATATGGAAAGGGTTCTCTACCACGACCAGTCGTGAAAGCTCCAGCACCACCACATCTGTCAGTGACAGACCAATCACAATCTTGGCACACGTGGCGCCATTCAGCTCCGCTGGCATTTTACTACCTGCCTAACTGTTCACTAACACGGCTGTTGAGGTTAGAGATGGAAAGTGCTGCGATGCCAATAATGTTTTATTTTTTTTCTCCTCTCAGTTATTGAGAAGAGCACAAATTATGTTCAATCTGCCTTTTTTTTTGTAAGAAAAGGTCTTTTTTGAAATCATACTACTCCTACATATCTTCATTATCTTTTGAGAGACACAGTAAGTATTTTCATTAAAGTATCTCTTGTGAAATCAAGAATTGCCACAACAGCAAAACATAAAAAAAACTGAATAAAACAATTCATAGAAACGGAAGATAGAAAAACAAAAATATTTGTTGTGATGGACACGAGAGCCTTCATTGAAAATAAAATATTTTTATGTTGTTGAGGAAAAAATGATGATAAACGGAGGTCAGCGAACAACAAAGAGGGACGAAAGAGCGGGAGGAAGTGTTGGTAGAAAAAGTGAGTGGGCAGCTGGGATGGAGATTGCTTTTCTTTCTGTTTTCTGGCCATAAGGGTTAATGTTCGAGCCCTGCAGCAAACATAGACATAAGATTCGTGACAGCAGAGCTGGCAAAACTAAACTCTGAACGGTTCAGCTGCTGCAAACAACACTGCTACCAAAAACCGCCATGGGCTGTACACAGAAATGTGCAAAAATAATGGATGCTAATTTGCTCTCAGGTATAATGTTTACCAACTCAACTCATGTACTATTACTTACAACAAAAATGCCCCCCACCCCCCTCCCTCTGCCCCGCTGTGACAAGCGGGTAATAACCGCAGCGTAATTGATTGCTTTGTCAACACTTTATGTAAGGTGTGTTGGCGAAATCGGCTCTTTGTCGTGATGCTGCAGAGCTCTGAATCCTCGGGCTGGAAACGGGAACAGCTTTCTCACCCTCCCACTCCTCCTCCTCCTCCCGGGCTCCTACCACCATTTGCTGCTGACCTCTGGGATCAACCAAACCCGAGCTCACATTTCTTTAGCGGCTCCATCTCTGGAGTCGTTCTTCCTCCACCTCCTCTTACCTTATGCATTTTCTTCTAAGCCATCACACCGAACAGCCACGTGTTCTATTTCTAGCAGCTCCACAGCTTTGCAGCAACACACCCAACAAGACGATGTGTGTTTTGATACTGAAGCTTTATGAATCAAATCAAATCAAATCAAGCCTTGTCAAATTGAACTAATGACAGATTTTGAGGCAGTATTATTAGTGGAAAAAATATTAGTAAGACAAAGTATTTTCATCCTACTTAATGCAACACAATATTCAATGCATTAGGTCCATAACACTTTTTATTTTGTCAGTATTATGTAGTAAGCCACAATCACAACAACTGCATGGTGTGTATGAAGAAAGCTGAATTGAGAAATATAGCAGGAAGCATTAAAAGTTGGCACTTTTAGACATAATACCCACATAGTATGATTAACAATTTAACGGATTTCTAAAATATTTGACTTTTTATTGAATTAGATGCACCGTAATGCTGTGCTGTGAACCACATAAAGCACAATTTTATAAAGTATCCTTAGAACCACTGCCTAAACATAGCAGTAAAGCCGTAGGTAAGTAACAAACTCACACCTTTATAAATTGAATTCCAAAAAGTGAAATAATTAGAAAATGAAATAATTGAATGGGGGAAACAAAAAAATATCACCTGGTATCAACTTAAATATGTAAACACATTTCTGTGTTGTTGTTTTGTTGGAAAAACATGAAAGGGAAGCATAAAAGATAAGAGAAATGTCCTTTGTCTGAAATAATTAAAAAAAATAGCCTGCCAATTATCTCAAAACTATATAAAACATATAAATCGGGTTCACATTTCTAAAAGATGGCGGACAGAATTAAACCTCCAAGGGATGAGCAATTCATCAAGAAAAAAAAACAACTCAGGCAAAAGTAGTGGAGAAATGTAGATGATATGAGACAAAAAATGCATCTGATAGTTATTGTGCTTCATTTCACCATCAATGAAACATGGTTTCATCCAGCTGGATATGGATGGCGAACAACAGAATCCATTAATGTATGGTGTGTGTGGTATATATATATATATATGGCAGTATAATAAGGAGGCTTTCTCCACTCACCCTGGGCTGCCAGTTTTCGTACTGCTTCTGCAAGTTTGCCCCAATGGTCTCCAGGGCTTTTTGTGGACTCATTGACAGAGGATCTGACAAGAAAAACAAACACGGTGAAACCACACAGCCACCTCTGACTCGCACCCACACAGGCCAGCTGCACAAAACCGTCACACCTTGACAAAAAAAAAAATACTAGTAAAATCGAGGTTGACAAGTCAGACATAATTACAGCTTCCACATTCAGGGTGTGAGTGTTAGGGAAATACAGTTTTGGCATTAAAAATGTAGAACAAAATTGAGGGATTTTAAAAATAATATCAGGATATCGCAACATATGGCACTGAGAAAAAGAATAAATGTTAAACATCCGTCCGTTCAACTGTTTTCAGCAAGTGGAAAATCATCCGTTAGTAAGCCTGTGTGAATCACAAATATGCTTAAGAGATATGATAGATTAATTTGTTTTTGCTGTTGTGTCAGACTCCTATTTTCAGATAACCGATTAAACATTTCACGGTGCTCTCTGAACCCTGCTTTAAACCGCCTGCCGTGTTTCTTGGTCTCCATGAGGCTGGAGTTAAACTGAGATTACGCTACAAACACTGTGTTAACTAATTAGATACCTGTAGAAGGTGGTTGGCTGTGCTGGATTTTATTTAGGAGTATGGGAGTAAAAGGGGTGAATACAAACAAATTAAAAACTAGAATAATTTTCTTTTCATTTCAAACTGATAGTTTGTGTTGGTGTATCTCAGAAAATGCATTGAAATTTCCCGTAGTGAATGTTGTAAAGTGGAAATAAGTTCAGAGGATTTGTACATTTTTGCTTTGCACTGCTCGTGTTACTTGTAGACATATATGTATTTTAGACGTATATTTTGTATAAATCATTACAAAATAATTTATAGTTATAGATGTATAGAGCCTAGCAATTGATATTAGGGTCTTTGAAAACTGTACTGCACTTCAAAAACCACCACTGTGATTATGTGATGGTTTCTGAAGCAGTTTTCACAAAAACATGTTTACATTAAAACATTTCAAAGTTCGTTTATTCAAATACAGCTCCTTCACATGGGAGGAGTCGAAGACTGCAGAGCATTTTAGAGGACTGCAGAGCATTTTAGAGGACAGCAGTTGCTCTTACCATCTAATATTAGTAAACACTTTCTTACAAACTACAGCAATAAATAGGAAAACTATCCTTGCAGAGAAAGTTTGTCTAACTTAGGGAGCAGAGCTTCTGCTTCGATCTCACTCAATCTCAGGAGAGAAAAAACAATGGCTGAACATTTCCAGTTAGGAGAAATGAGGGATCTGGTGATTTGCTTTGTCTGATTATTTTTCCAAGATTGAAACAACCCAATGCTTAAACTGGCTTTTCAGACAATGATTTCATGATGGCATTTGGACTAACTTATATTACCTTTATTTTAAAATCTAAAAGCCTTTAGAAGAATCTCTTTTGCTAATGAAAACTCAGAAAAATAGCAGGTTTATTGTTTTGTTTGGCGCTTAAAACACTCTTTAGAAATCACCGTCCCAGTTCATCATGAATTTAAATTTGTTAAAAGTTCTGATTTTTCAATGAGTCTCCAGTCAGATTACAAGATTTAAAATACTGAAACTCAATAAGTGACTTGGCACATTAAAGAGTTAGTCAATGTGAAAACCACTGCCTTTATTTAGTGCGATTAAACTTTCATCCTTTCTTAAATGCATATACTCTCATCCTTTCCTAAAAAGGTAACGGGTAAAAAGCCTCTAAGTCAAACAGCTTTCACATACGAAAATCATAAAAGCATGTTTAATCCTTTCCTATACTTTTCAAGACTGCAGAGGCTCATGGATGACCATGGTTCATTTGAGAAACGGCCTGAGCTGAGGATTGAACCATCAAACTTTTCAGCACAGCACAGCCACTGCACCTCATGGGACAATTTAGGATACAGCTTCTGTTTCTTTCTGGTATTATTTTCAAAAATATCCTTAAGATTAAAATATTACGAGATACGGGACAGATTTAGAAGTGATAAAGTGCTAGATCTCCATTCATGCCAATAGAGATCTAGCATTTTCCCCAGCATCGGTGAATAAGACGTCCCTGGATGTGAATAATCTGACAAGCTGCTAAATGTCACTTCTTGTTGACATTTAGCAGTTTTCAACGTGATCAACTAGCCGTTAAATGGAGAGCATTAAACTCTTCAGTTATTTCATAATTTGATTATTTTGTATGTCATTTGATTTAGGCTTGCAAAGATAATGCCCCATTTCTCATCGTTTAGATTTTTTTTTTACCTTCACCTGTCTCAAATTTGAATTTCTGTTAAGAGCACCTCAATCTTTATTGAAAAGTAGATTTTTTTTTTTTCATTTATATGTTTATTAGGAAGGATATACTCACCTATCCAACACTCCAGCCTGGCACAGGGGGATGTCTTGACCACATCAGGGGGGTCCACTCCCACATTGAGACACAGAACCAGAGCAACACTCACCGTCTTCATCTGTAGGGACACACACACGCACGCACACACACACACACACACACAAAGCATGTAATCCTGTCAAAAATTGGATAGTTTTCAAAAGCCCCACTTTTCTTTTAAGAAATAAACTCTCCTAAGAAACCACGTCTGTAACTAAATTTCTCTAGAATACCTTTGCACCAAAGTTTTAATATGTCTTTTATCTGCTTTCACTTTTGAAATACAGATTGAACCTATAAATATCAAAACAGAAAAGTATAACACATATTTACGCATATTTACTGGCAGCACCACATACGCCAACACTAAGGCAGGAAGTGAGTAAAGACGTAAACCTGAACATGAAATAAAGTAAACATTGATTTGTGGGTTATGTTGCCAATCCTGACACACATCACCAGCCCCTGGCAGGCGGCTTAGGTTCCCTGCTGCGCAAATTAAATATTGAAGTACCAGAGAGCCATTACCACCTGAAACCCTTTCCGTTGTGTCACGACAGACGTCGAGCTTTTTGACGTTGTGTGGATTCATCCTGAAGCTCCTAATGAGCCTGAATCAGGTCACCTACCTAAAGAGCTGAACTCGCACTCACCTGTATGAACAGATGTGAAAGAACTGCATTTATAGAAAAAGACTTTTAAAAACAGAAATGAAAATATGTTTCTTTTGCAATGCTCAATAACTGCTTGTCTGAATGCAGTATAATTTTTCCTTTGCTGTCTAGTGCTTTAAGACATCAATATTTCAGTCAAGTTCTTATTTTTCAGGACACACCAAACACTTTTTATGAAAATCCTGGTTCAATACTGATTGTATATTTACTGAAACTGATTTATAGTCCACACAATATTGTTTATTTGATAATAAATGTTGCCAAGTCAGATGTGAGTTCATGAGGGTTTTATCAAAGTTAATCAGGAAAGATAATATTTGTTCTCATCTTTTCTGTTATGACTGTATACTTATCAGGGACTTGTGTTTAACTGTCTCCCTTAACAGGGCTACCACCTGCTATGAACTTTGGGTGCTCCCAGTTTTTCTGCATCATTGCTTCTGTATTGATAAGTGTCTCTTTCTTGGACAGTACCACTGACAGAACTATTGTTGCCGTTAGCTACATGTCCCCTCTTTGTCATACAAAGTGTTTCTTCATTTAGCCGTTTCTCAATCCTGGTTGTCACCATTCACAGAGCTTATGGTGGAAATAGCCATGTTTACGCTCTTTGTTTTCCTTGCCAATAGAAAGTACTCCTAGCTCAGTGCAGCTGTTTGGTTTTACAGGGACATGCAAGGGCTATTGCTACTTTGACTAAATATGCTCAACGCTTCTCTGTTGAGCTGTGTTTCTCTCCTGGATGGAAGTTATTGCTGCCTTTCAGTTTGTGTATTCTCTATTTTCTTTTTATTGAAAACAGAACATAATTAGAAAGAATGATGCGTTTGGTGACCACTATCATTGCAACATTCCCGGTCGTTTTCTGGTACCATTACTAGCTAATAACTTAAAGATGACTTTGATATGTAGGTCATAACAGCACAGCCAGGCGACCTTTTACAAACACCGTATTGTAGACCCACTGAGCATGTGCTGCATGTCTGCTGTGGGTTATGTGCAACCTTCTGGCTGAGCAGGTTCTGGAGGCCTGTTATTGTGAAACTAATTAAGCCCCCCTGTGTCTTCCCACCAAATGACTAAAAGGTCAGTATGCCAGTGGGACTCAGCGGGGTTACACTTGACATGTACATGCAGCCTTATACACAAAGGCACAGTAGATTACATCACTTCATTCATTTAAGCTTGATTTTTTTTTTCACGCCATGCCCTTTTCTTCCCTGCACAGTGAATGTCAAGACCTATCCTCATGAATGGAAAGTTCTTTGACAGTTTTCAAGTCCAACATTTGAAACAAAGGAAACAGCTACACAACTAAAAAGTGATGCACAAATGCCTCTGCAGTTGCATCTTACTATATAAAAGTTGGTGCAAGTGTGCGCTAGCAGTAAAGTTATAAAAATGGAAAACTTTGCTTGGCACCCTTTAACATAAAACCTGAGAAAGTTGAAAAATGTACATCTTTAGGGTAAAATAATTTTTATCATTTTTACAGTAAAAGAAATATAGCCTCTTAGCTCGACAATAAATTGTCCCAGAAATTATTGCGATAGACGATAACATTGTTTTGGGACCATTTTCAACTAATATAATTATGGCATAATAATACAAGTACATCCTCTTAAATATCAATAAAACTATAATTTCTACAGACCAAGTAGAGCTGGAACTGGAAGACATTTTAAATGTCCAATAGCACTAACGACATAACCAAAAGTAATAAGTGAAACTGAAACAAACCCCCCCCAAACACAACCAAAATAATAAATTAAATGCATTATGAAGTCTCTGTGAACAAAATTGCTCTTCAAAAATATTAATCACTGATCTCATCCTTCAGCTAAAAGAAACAAGAAGAGAAGGGGTCAGTCGAGATGTACTAGAGTGAAGCCTTTTGTCATCCACTCTGGTCGAAATACAGACAGGAGGAAAACAAACATGCATGCAAATTAAAATTATTGAGTTCATTCTAATTTATTGTGCAATTAATTGATCTATTGCTTATTTTGACAAGGAAAAAGGAAAAAGGAAAAAGGTTTGCTGGGCCTCGCCAATCACTTCAAGTCCCATTTTATCTGTCACCAGTATAAAGTGAAAATATGCCTGATTTATATAGTGGCAGTTCTTGTCATTTGCAAACAGAAAGTAGAAAGAAGAACTCAAAACCCAGATGTCTCTGTGTTTATTGTAAACAATAAAAAAAAAGTTTGTTTCTGTTTTTTTAAATTAAAGCGTTACATGCCAAAAAATGGTCCATAATTTTGTTTTATGCACTCTACAAGCTTACACTGTCAGAGAAAAGATGTGGTTTAACAAGAAAGAAAAACATGAGATTTGCCCTTTAAAATACACCATCTGAAAATGGCAGGACAGTTTGGAGAAATATGATCCGGAAGTCCAGAGGGAAAAGAGAGATGTTTCTGTCATTCCAGGTAAAATGTCAAAGCAAACTGCTGGGAAAATTGTAAGGTCATTTCCCTTTTTACGTTAATCTGAGCCAGCAAATGCCAGAAAAACCTGATAACTCACCAAACATCAGTCACATCACTGAAGGCCCAGCACCACAACAATGTTAATTATGATTACGATGAAGTGGCTCACTACAGGAAGATAGTCAAAATCCTATTAAAACAGCCCTGATTACATTATTTATTTTGATCCTGCATCTGACAGAGGTAATTTACAAAACATTTGATTCTCATTTGCACTCAGATACAGCAGATAAATGTGGGATTTTTCACAATCCAACGTGGCATTTGAGTATGACAGCACACAGATGTGCTCCACATTATTCTCATTGATTTATACGCTTGTTTGTTTTGAACCGTAATACAGACACACGCACACAAAAACAACACAAACAGGAGGGCCGTCGTCAGCCTTCATAGCTTATATTAATAAAACAGTTTGTGCCCCGAGAGAAGCTGTCAGATTTAAATCGTTGCTGATTTAGTGGGGTGAAGTGACCGTGAGCATAAAATTGACTTAAATCAATAACAAATCTGAGTGTGAGCGGTGAAATAATGAAGAAAGGTAATCTCATCCTTAAACTTTATGCAATTCTAAGAATTAGGTCTGCTGTGGCAATACAAGATCTCCAGAGCTACATTTATCTTTTTGTAAATGAGCAACAAATGCTGAATTAAAATATATGGCAGCTAACAATACAAATATAGCACATTTGACGTGATGACATCTAGCAGGTATATTTCAAAAATATACCTGCTGTTCCTCCAAATCTGTGAAAACTACAAGTCATATAATCAATGTCACGGTATAATATATGTGTCTCCTTTATGGTTATGACATCAGAATCCACCTCAAGATAAAGAAAATGTTAATGAAGCCATCTTTGGTTTTCGCCGATGACTTTTTCTTTCTCTTCCCACTTGTTCTTAAGATGTTTTATCTTCTTCAAAAACAGTTGGGACCAAATGGGCCGACTAAAAGCCTAACTCCTCTCGAGGGTGTCTGAATCTGCCCGACCGTGTTTTCATTTGGTTGGAACTCCCACTGGTTTCAGGTCCTGCATTAAAATATGGACTGCATTATAACACATATGGAAAACCCAAGGCACTGTTGTTTTCTATGCATAAACTCCACTCGACAAAGCACAATGTCTTCTATCAGTGTTATGCAGGTGAGAATCAGCTGTACTAGACCTTCATAACTAATAATGGTGGTAATCTTAGTGACTGATATGTGAAAGTATGCGTGGTAGAAAATATGGGTCAGTTGGGATCAATACCCTCAACACAGTATTATATCAACATCCCAATTTCAAGTATTACTAATATTGTGCAGCCATACTTTCAAAACTGATCACATTCATCTAACATACCTATACTTGTTAGCACGTACGGTTTTGCTATTGTCTGCTTAAAGTTTAATCAATCCAAGTGCTTCAAATTTTAAACTAGAAATTACAAAATGCATGCGTGTTCATTATCAAATCCGTGATAAGGAAAGTTTAGCTCAGCCAAAATAGGAGGCAACCAAACAAAGCACATTCTTGTTAGCAAGCTGCAGATTAAATCACTCTCATCTTGTTCTTGATTATCCTGCCTGCATATAAGCAAAATGGTGCCACAATGGTGTGCTGTGTGCTCCCTCTGTGCTTTTATTACCAACTTTTGTCACCCAACCTGAGGAGCAGGAAACCTTCCCTAAAATGTATGCAGAGGCTCATCTGCTGGGATTTAACCACCACTTGACCCAGAACAAGATTGTGGCTTATTTAATGGCCTGATCATTTCAGTCTTGAATGGCTGAAACAAGAAAACTAGATCATGAATGAGAAAATGCAACAAAACGCAGAGAACAAAAAAAAAAACAGTGAAAACTCTTCTAGCAGCTGCAATTTTGTGTGTGTATGCATCTGAGTCTCTGCTTCAGTCCTGTGCATTAAAATTGGATGCAGAGCTCTTCTTGTTAATAACGACATGGGACTCCGGGGGATTTCCCAGCCTTTTCCCTCGGGGGCCTTTTTAGACTCCCATTCAGCCCGCATCAGGGCCCGCTGGCCGATCAATGACTCCTGATTAATCCATTTATCGGGTCGGCAGTGAATGAAGGTTATTAAACCTGTGGTGAACATCGATCTTCCCGACTCGTTCTGTCACTAGCAGAAAACAGGAGCAGGTGAAAAACTGGACTGAAGCTGACAAAGACACCATTAAGCATAAAATGAGAAAAATCTGGGTTTAATCCCACCATTTTCTACCAGTTTAACCAAATCAGGCTTGATTTATGCTCATGTAAAATTCACAGAGGAGAAACGCCAAAGGCTCATTGGCCAAACCTGCAAATCAGCATATAAATAAAAGTTTATGAGAGCAGATATGTTAATTTATACATAAAAAATGTAATCTCAAAGCATCTTATATGACAACTGTCCCACGTAATCAGTTTAGATCAGTTTATTATGTCAGTCTGTAAAATATATATGTATGCATTTAAGGAAAACCAGCTTTCTGCATGGAGGCAGTGACTTTGTCCCTTTCCATTCATTACTGGGCAAGCACGTGGTCACAGTGCAAAGGAACAACTCAGGAATCCTTCATCATGGACATATCGGGCAATAAAATCAAAACGTATTTTATTGTCTTGAGAGTTCCTTACGACACAAGTAGGGAATTAAGGAGGCCAAACTAAACCAAAAACTAAAGACTGACTCCATTATTTTCATATGTAAGAACACCAGATCAGTCTCATCTTTCAGGGAGATGGTTATTACCCCATACATCCAAAGATGTATTCTTTGTACATCTTTGGATGTACAAAGAACAAAATGTGAAATTGTGTTAAAATATCCAATTAACCAAATCTCCCTGCGAGAGGTTGCTCAGGGGCTTTTTCCACAAAACTGATTACAATGCATCTTTGTGTCTCTATCACAGTGAACTCTGGTTCTGCCACACAAAGCTGGTGCGAAACTAGAACCAGTTTGCTCCCAGACTATGAAAATAGGGGCACAAATTGACAAAGAGGCAAACAGACCGGGAGCACATCTCACCGTTAACAAAGAAGACCGAGGAAAGACTATGCTAAGTTTTAAAAATGGTCCGAGTCATGCAAACAATACAATTTATGAAAATCCTACAGAGGTATAAAATGTGCAAGCTTCACCAAGCAGCATACATAATTTAAGGACCATCAAAGCCAGAGTCAGAGCTGCATTCAGTATTCTACTCAGCAACTCTTCAGCAGGACGGGAACTTGCTTTGATCTGAAGCTCTCGCCGCTTAAAACCCAAACACTCTCTGCTATAACGCAACACGCAGATATAAAAATCACTACTATCTAATTATTATCAGCAAATTGCAAATACATTTGTGTCCCTGTGACTGGAAGTCCATACACTGCCTAATGAACTCTGTGAACCCGATTGAATTCAACTAATGATGCAGCACAGACCACCGGCCTCATTTCCACATTATTACAATGGGCTGAATATTGATGACCTATCGATTTCATTATTCTGAGGTAGAAACAACATGTGTGAAAGCAAGAACAGAGGAAAGTGAGCGAGCTCTAAATGAGCTCCTGTTGCTCCGAGAGATAAACAACCTGAAGATGCAGAAGCGGGGAAAAAAAACAGAAAAATAATGAGATCATGCTCAGCTAATTACATATTCTTAGGCAGTTTTAATTTGGTACCAATAAACTTAAGCCCATCGGAAATAAAAAAAAATAGGAATCTGAGCAGTTTTACTTTCAAATCAAGGTTTACATTTGCTTCTCATTTCTTAAACCACCATGTTGAAAGGCACATCCTGTGGTTGCTGGAAATATGTCTGTGTGTTTAAGAAAATTAAGTAATAAGTTTAACTAACAATTCACATTTACAAACATGACAAAACATGTAACTGACACTTGAAGTAAAAAAATAACAAACCTTTCAGAACAAAGACCTACAACATTGTCTAATATCTACTGCTGTTAAAATAGTTTGATATATATATTTTAAGGAAATGAGAATAGCATTTATTACCTTTATGTATTCTTATTTTAATTTCTATAACTAGACTCAAGAAATAATATAAATAAATTAAATTCAATAAATTCAGCAGAGATTTCCAGGTTCAAAAACCAACTTGTATTAGTCAGTTAAATATCTGGTTAATTACTGGGACTATATACTAACCAACTTTACATTTAAAACTCATTAACCTCTACAAGACTGATGTGTGATACTCCTTTATTTTCCATACATTTTTCTGTTATGATGACTGTTCAATCTTTCTCTAATTTAATCTGCACTCTGATTCCAGCAGCTACCTCATTGTTGAAGTGTTGGTAAATAGCTTTCCTCCTCCTTATGTGGAGCAGAGCTCTGTTTAGGTTACATTTCTCGATGCAGTGATGGACTGTGTAGTGAGGTAGGGCCTCACTGAGGTACAGTTGGGCCCCTCTGGCGATATTGATTCTGGTAGTGTGACGGTTTCTCATGCAGTGCTGCCTGAGGGCTTGGAGGTCACACATGTGTCTAACAATGGTTCCAGGTCTTAGTGCCTTACACACTGACAATCCCCCAATCTCCCCAAGTCCTTTTGCAACTGACTGCACTTCAAATGTGGGAAGATGTGTTTCTTTGTAACGCATTGCCACCGATTACATCAGGGACAAGGATGATAGTTTCCGACCAAAACTTTTGGTGACAATCGGATTTAATTAGGTCGTGTAGTGTGTGTGTGTGTGTGTGTGTGTGTGTGTGTGTGTGTGTGTGTGTGTTGTCTGCATAATCCAAGACAGAACAATTAAAACTGAGACTTAACATGGAGTCAAAGCAGCATTTCAAATCAATATGGATGATTTTTCTTTCTTCTCGCTGTCTCAATTAAATTAGCTTTTAAAATGAAAGATTCCTCAAATTTGAAGAGAAAGAGTGATGCCAAGCAACTGGTGTGCACAAGCACACAAGCCCTCTTTCTTTATCTTTAATTTTGCTCTCTAGGCTTTTTCAAGGTTTTTTTCTTGTTCAGGGTCAGATCGTCACATAAATTTTGAAGTCATTCCTTTGATTTGACCCCTTTTAAAAACAATTGCATATTGTTACATTCACGAGCAGCTTAATCAATAAATAACTAAAGCAAAAATAAAACTGAATATGGGTATTGTGTCAAAGACAATCATCTAATTGGATCTACAAGCACACACAGCTGAATGGAGCTCGTCACCCAGACACTTTCATAGCAGTTTGGCAATACGGCAAGAAAAACGAGCCCCTGCTAAAGCTGCCTCTGGCCGTTCTTAAATCACCACTCAGGCAGCTCAAGACAATTTGCGCCGTCATAAATAAAGCCAGCATTGTGGGACCACAGGAGGTTGGGTGCAGCGCTGACATCAACGACTACACATAAAATGTGAGTTGGATACCCCTTCCTATTCTTTCTAAAACAATGATAGTGGACGAATTCAGTGTTACAGACCTCTTGTTTGCTTCCTCTTCTCCTCAAAACTAATTGTGCTTACTATTATTTATGCCTCAAAAGGGGAGTATTATGCAAAATCAACTTTTTTGAGCTTTATGTCGTGTTGAGTCCTCGAGTTCCTGTAGCAGCCATTCGGCGGTGTCTTAACGCCTGTTCATACAACGAGACGCCTATTTACCCAAAACTCTTAGAGCTTCAGTCGCCAGCCGAGAGAGTGAGCGGATAACAGGAAGGCTGAGCGCAGTAGAGCAAGATTGCTTAGGGTATTTTTCTCTCATACTTTAAACCTCTGTCATGGAACATGGTAGATTTGGAAATGTTTGCAACCTTCTTCAAATCTTAGTAAATCTAGTAAATAATCAACATTTACTAGGGAATACACACTATTGCAGAGAAGCAGCTAACAGACGTCTAATTAGAGGATCTCGTTCTTAAATCTTAAGAGCATCTGGATAAACAAACAGCGCTTCATCTATATAATACATAAAACCAACTGACACTTTGATGAAAATGATCATTTCAGTTTTGTCTCTACTTCACTAGTTAACCCAGAACCATGACAGCGGTGGCTTGACTTCAACGCCCAGTGCAGAGCAAAGGAAAGAAACCGGGTGGCAGTGATGGAAACATTCGCCACAGCAGAGACTGCTAGACTGTAGCAGGTGATCTTACAAAGAGCCAAAATGTCTCAGTTTGTAACAACCTTCAGCTGAGATCAATCATGCTTCTGGTTTGATGTGAAATCTTTCAGCCATGTTTACTGTGAGAAAAAGACAGATTCAAAGTGATCTTCAGAAGTTAACATAATCAGTTCATTATGCTGGTTTCTTTTAAACTCGGAAAAAAAATATCCCCAATACATAGTTCGATTCTTCATCAACATTTACTTGATATTTTCTATTAAAACCCGCACTCTCAGCTGAAATTAGGGCTGACCTTTGACTCTGTTGCACAACACTGATAGTGTTCGGCTTTTCTGACTGAAAACTCTTCTCAGAATTGCTTTCACTAGTTCAGCAAGTGCACACACAGGCATGCTTCAGCACAAGCAGCTCACACACCAACGCGGCAAATGCACAGACAAGTCAATTGCTTTTTTTTTTTGTTTGTTTTTCTACAAGCCTAACAGGGGAATATAGACAACACTGACCAATGAGGCAAGTAATGGTAAAACCTCTGAGTCGTCTTCTGTGTGTGTCTGAGAGACCTTTGATTTCCCAAAGTGCAGAACATCACTGAAAGCCCACTCATAAGCCTTCTGCTGCACGCTGCTCTCACCAGGCTTAACTTCTAGTTTATCACTTCACTAGACATAGTAGCCCTTGCAGATAATAGCCATCATTTCAAATCAGCCAGAGCATAAGCATATTCTCCTGATAACCGAGTCCAAACTCTAAAAAGCAAAAAACTTTTTTGTGGGAGGTTTGCCTGAATCACAACAGCAAAACCAAAAGGTGAAAATTACAACCCACCGGCCTTGATCGTCATTTAGGTTTTCTGTTATCAAATGTGTCCTCTCAAAAACATCTCAAACGTCTTTTAAAAAAAAACAAAAAAAAAAACATCTGAACAGTTTCAGAGCACTCTTATTGCATTTACTCGTTAAATCAAACTCAAATCACTCTTGCATAAAAAGCTCTTGCGCACCCAGCCCCACATTTTCAAGAAATGTGTCGACTTCTCACAGGTTAATAAATGCAGGTCTGTGGTCTGAAAATGCCCCGAGCAATAAAAAAAAGAAAGAATGTTACAGAGTAGATTTAGCATAACTTTTTGATAGGAAAGTCAATTTCCCTCTGCCTTTATTACCTCTTTTGAATCAATAGCGGCCTCACATTTAATGATATCTTCATTTTCCCTGAGCTCGACACTTCTGCGGGTGCCGTGTCGTTTAATTCAGCTCGTGTCCTAACAGCAGGCGCGTGTTAAATTTTCATATCGGCTGAATTTCTACAATAGGTGAAGAGTTTTCAGGGCCATGTATGACTAAGTGACACTTGCCATCATTATAATGGTAGCACCCCGTAGCAGAGAGGCAATTCAATAATCGAGTTAGTAGCTGAGCAGTGGATCAAACGACAAATCATGAAGGAGAGCTATGAGGTTTCACCTTTAAAACGCTGGATAGGTAGCCTCCAGCAGAATGAAATGAATTAGCACTTTAGTAACGAAGCAGAAAGACAATGATGAGCCAGTGTCCTGGTGAAGAAGAGCTATCCGTTTAAACACAGACAGAAACTTTTAATTTAACTGATGGAACGAACACATGTGGGACTGGACAATAACACCACCGCCCTTGCAAATGCTAATTCCAAAGGTATTATTGGTATCTGTCGATCTTAGTTCAAAAGCTAAGCGCTTTTAGACCGAGACATAGCAAAGAACAAAGAACACGGCAATTAGTGATCCTCCAAGGCGCAGGTAGGTGAACCTTGCTACTGCAGAGCAGACAGATATCGCAGTTTCAGGTCTGACAGAGAAAAGGGAAATAAAAGTGTTCCGACATGTCACGATTTCACTCTGCGGTTGGTGCTCATTTTATTAAAAATGTTTACTTATTTTAGTCATGCAATTATAAATTCTGGCTCTGAAAAATCTACTCATCCTTGATAAACTGCCAAGTTTCCGTAAAAAACAAAAAAAGACTATTTCAAAACATTTTCCCAGTACATCGTTACATTTACTCTGAAAGAATCAACAGAAAAATAAACAAATGAAGGACAAATCTGAAATTTCTTTTAAAAAAATCTAAGTGACTTACAGTAACTGTGCAAAAAACTCAACTTATACTTTAGTAAAGCCCATTTTGATTCAATTTTAGCATTCAACATGTTCTGTCAGACTCAAATCTGGCTGGGCTATTTCAAAACCATACCACTCTCTTGTAGATTTTGCTGTCTTCTTGGACATATGATGATGATGATTAAAAGATACGTTACAGTGGTAATAAAATGTTAATATTTATCTATATTGTTAAAAAGCTTCAGATCCAACTAAAGAGAATTAACAAGAGAGTTCAATGCCAGTTCAATGTTACACTGTGGCCGCCATCCGACTCTGGTGAGAGGGTTGAGGATGACGGTGTCAGTACATTGTGCTCTGACTCTACCCACCATGCCACCTGCACCACGTTTCTTTTGTTATTAAAACTAATATACTATGTAAAGTTTAATAATAAAAATCTGAATCAAAAATATCATGCAACAAAGTAGAGGAAGGAAATTACTGATAAAATGATTAAGTTTCAATAAGATCCCAGTAATACAGACTGTCTCACTGTCTCCATCCATCATAAAAAATGTTGTTTATTGTTCCAGATTGAGTAGCGGACGAAACCCAAACGTGTAATTTGAATTTCGAAAATACTACTACCATATCTGCATATTAGTTTGTTTCTTTTAGTTTCAGAGATGTTTAAACCAGTAAATTATCATTATCTGTTAGTGAATTCCTCTTTTTCAGAGTTGCTCTCTGAAAATGAAAATGAAACCTTCAAAAGTAAAAACAGCTTCTCTCTCTGGCCCTGCTGGCTCGATGCAGACATTAACAAGCTAAAGGTTTACCCTGTCTTTCATCCTCCAGCTCTGTGCCAACGCCTTGGAGCCCTCGATCTTCTCCAAGTGCCTTTTCTTCATGAAGGTCAAAGGAAGTTTCCAGTCATTCATGTCTGCCTCCTCTTCCTCAGTCAGCCCCACAGCCGGGGAATGAAGCAAATCTGAGTCCATTTTCATCAGGGCCCTGTATGGAGTTAAAGCCAACAAATGGGATGAGCTTTTGTGTATAGAACAGTTCTAGAATATGTATATTTAGTAAATAAGCATAAGAATAATAAGTCAAAAGTATGATTAAAATAGACTTGATGTTTGCTGGTGCCAGATCTGGACAGACCCAATCATATTCTCTGCTGTGGCCACTTTTCCACACTTCACCTAAAACCAAATGTTAGTATTCCTCTAAAAAATCCCTATTAAAACAGACGTAATACTTAAATATTTACCAGAAATTTGATTTCAGTATCTGTTATTCAGTCAAAACTTGGACGAGCTTCCTGACATGAAGTCACCACAAAGCATGTGAGTGCTAAAAACAAACCACCAGGCTAAAGGACATTATTGCACAACAAGGCCGGAGCTAAAATGACTTTAGAGCCACGTCAACATACAGCTGTTTAAACTGGACAGTGGATCACTAATAATAAATCTGTCAAATCTGAACGTAATCACAGCTGGGTCATGGATCCTTTGAAGTATGGCGCAAAGTAAAAATCACAGAAAAAGACAGGAATTTAAAGGTTAAGATAAGACTGCAGACTAAACCTTTTGGCCAATCAAAAACTTTCTGCCTTTCTTCTGAGCAAGGAAAAGAAATGCAGGACTCGGTATTTAAACACAGCTCTTTTTTAAAAGAAATTATTTTAGAAATTTACGGCCTTTAAAATTAATTCTGAAAAAAATGCTACAGAAGCCAGACCTGAAGAATCATTAAATGTTATTTAAAAAAATAATGCGGATACAATTTCTTACTGAGGGGCTGCTGTATCAAAGAATTGTAACCTTTCTAATAAATTGTCCACATTTATTAGAAAGGAATATTTAAAGTAATTTAGTTCTTTCAGCTTATTCTCATCTCTTGGCTCACAGTGTCACATTTTCCCAGCTTGCTTTAGAAATGACCTCAAGCAGTCTAAATGTAAAATATTTGCACACTAATAAAAGTTATTACCACTGTCTGCTGAGTTTTGACTTTACAACCTCGCATTGTTTATATAATGATAAAGTCATATTATAAAACCTCCTGCTTAAATAAAAATGTCAACTGACACCAAACCAACATTTGGCTCACAATTACAGTGCTTTGCAAACTCCTCGTCCAAAATGGGACAAATATCACACAACCAACTAACCCGTCAATCATATACTGTATGAAATTGTATCTAGGTCTTTCTGAGCATGGATGAAATGTTTTCTATTGACATTAATGGCTGAATTTTTTTTATGAAGCCACATGAGTCATTGGGGCATAAAATTCCTGAATTGATGTTGAGTCTAGATATGTGTAGACTCAATATGCATGTAGCGAGGTCATTCAAAAAGCTGAATTACCTCCTTAGCAATATCAGCAGCTTTCGCAAAGGCCTAGTCATTAACAATTCATTTGAATCAGGTGTGTTGGAGCAGGGATGCATCCAAAAACTGCAGGACAGAGGCATTCTGGGACCGAAGTTGCAAATTGTCTGTAATGCTTTGCTATTACAGACGATTTGCTTCCTCTGCTTCTCTTGAATGTAAAAACAGAAACCATAAAAACTATAGACGCAGGTTGTCTTCATTAGAAACTAAACATCACACATCCAAGCATTGCAATGTTGCCCCATGATTATTTTCTTCATAATTATTAGAAATATATATTTCAACTATTAGAGTTGCACAATATATGAAACCACAACTGTTTGCTGAATATTAATGTGCAATACCATAATCACAAAGAGCTGCATGGATGCTATTTTTTTAAAGACTTAAATAATAATGTATTTATGCCAGTAACAGATATTTATTAATGTGACCAAGATCATAAAGTTGATTGAGATTAGGTGGGGACATTGTGACGATGAAAAACGAACAGCATTTGTTAGTTGTGAAAGTACATTAGAAATGATTAGTTATCAGAGACAGAGTGGAAGTAGATAGGTGTGAAAATACAAAATGTGGATTTAACATGGAAACATTAAAGAAGAGAATTGACCTCAGAAACCTCAAATGGCAGCCAGAAAACCAAAGAAGATAAACCATCAAAAAAACTTAAGTAATACCAAAGACCAATTGTTAATACATAAATTACCTAAAAGCTTGTCTGTAAAACTTAAGACTTTGTTGGTGGTCACACCTAATAAGAAAACTTTCTGTCAAATGACTTCAGCAATCTTAAGATAAATAATTTAATGTAATCTGTTTCCCATTTTTCTATCAGGCAAATACAACTTGAAGATGTCATGACGTTATTCCGGCTGTCCGAGACACATGTGAGATCCCTGCTGTTGGGGGTCATATGTGCCAATGATCATCTCCTGCTAAAACTTTGCCAAACAAAAGCTGCAGGCTGCATCCAGTTAGCTCCACTAGCCGGCTAACTCAACAGCTGCTCCGCACCGGTGTTGCTCTGACAGCCGCTATCAGCTGTCCAAACGCTATTTTAAACCCCTCCGTGTGGATCATACAGCAACACGAGCTGAGAGATAAATGAGCAGAAGCAGATATGCAGAAATGTCGCACAGTGTTGTTAGCGAAGAGTGCAGATGCATACCTTGGTGCGGCGAGATTATCAACCCTGGATGGGGAAGAAGCTCTCCGTCTCCGGACGATGACAGACACGGTGGCGCAGATAATCCTTGTCAGGAAACTGTAGGGGAGCGTCCAAAGCCGGTACAGGAGGTCGAACCCGTCAAAGGCGAGCTGGACGGGTGCGTGTTTGCAGGGGAACCTGCGGTTCCTCTCCCCGGGGCTCTTTGCTATGGGACGGGGCTGGAGACGAGGCCCATCTTCACACGGACAGTCTGCCACAGCCACGCGAAGAGACGGCCACACTTATCGATGACGGGGGTCCCGCGGGGTTGTCCTGCAAACCAGCGACCCAAGAAGCTGATTTGGCTTGAAGGTTTTCTTGAAAACTACACACAGACCCGAGAATATCTCCGGAGAGGCACTTCTTCAGCACTTCAGCAAGGGCGCAGCCATGTTGGGTTAGACCCAGAATGCACCGAAGCTGCCGTAAAACGTCAGCGCCGTTTCCTGTCACGCACCAAAACAAACACATACCAACTGACAGACCAACACGAATTAACACTCAATTGTCAACTTGTTAAGTGGAAAAAATAACAAAATTAAATAATAAAAAAAAAATCTCCTGAGTGTGGCATGCCTTTGAGGCCTTCCCATTTTATTATGAGTGCTCTAAATAAAACCCAGTTCAACTACCTTTAGTATAAATGCGCTGTTCTCTGGAGGCTTCAGAGAAATCAATCATGAAGACCAAATAGCGCACCAGAAAATTCAGGGATAAAGGTGTGGAAAATTTTAAAGCAGAAAAACGTGTCCCAAGCTTGAACAACCACTAAGCATAGTTTAATCCCTATTCTGATAATGGGTTAAGGGGGGCGGGGGTGACTATGGCACAACTCTAAACTATAGCTGGAGAAAAAATTGCAAGTTTATTGTTGAAGCAATATTACTGTCAGCAATATCGCAAAGAACAATCTGTATTGACTGGAAACATATGGGTGGTAGCATCATGCTGTAGCTTTTCTACTGCAGGGACTTGGGAGCTGCTCAGATTTGAATAAAGGAAAGCTCTGGAAGAAAATCTGGATAAGACTTGAGACCAAGGCAGTCTTATCCATGACTTGGCAGGATGATGACCTCCTTTGGTAGAACTCAAGGAAAGTTTGTAGCTTTAAAGAGAATTTTTTGTTGTTAATAAGCTAAATAAGAAAAGCAAAAAAGATGTGAAAATCCCTGACTTTTATTATGGTACTATTTTAAAATACTATTTCAGTGTGTTTAATATTTAAGTATTTTTAATATTTGGAAAGTTTGGTGTTCAGTTGGGTGCTTTGGAACTATGGGTCCATGTCTGGGCCATAAATGGTTCAGGCAAAATCCAAAAGTGAGTGTCTGGATGTGCACAGCCAGAAAACAAATAATTCTAAAACTCTATGTCCATTGTTTCCCTTTTGCTTCCACATTATCAGCCACTTTATTTTTGTCTTAACATAACAGATGAGAAAAAGTTCAAATTGGATAAGTACTTTTTACAAATTCATGCGCAGTAAAGAGATTAAAGTAAAAAGTGAGGAAGGGCAGTCTGTATGTCTTCTAGTCAGGGCAAAGGCTGCAAAACTAAATGGGTGTCATAAGATAACTAAAAGCACCTTGATTTTAAAGATATATTTGTGCTTACACTTAAAATTAGGCAGACTTGTGCCTATGACAACAGATTAAAACAGAGGACTCATTTATTCTCTGTCTGGGTCAAGTGTTTTAAATTTTTTTACTCTAGAACAATAAGAAAAAAGGTGCAGTACATGATTCAAAAAGAGCAAACCTTTAAATAAACATGTTTCATAAAAGAAAAGAAACATTTATATTTAATTTCTATGAAAAGAATTACCTGAACACCCAAATTCTACCAGGGTGTGTAAACTTGTGTTGTTCTACTAGTATTTTGGCATTTTTAAGCCTAACAACAGAAGATCAAACTGATTTTGTTGACATTTTTTGAAGTTTTTTTTTTCTCAAGCAAAAACCTTAAAGACACATTGCAACAGAAAGACACCACCACATATATGATGCTCACATGACATTTCTGCTTGTTAGCAGTTGATTTTCTTGTGTGGATTTGATTAGCTGTTAAATGTTGGCAATTGTAAAGTAGTTTCTATACACTTTAAGTGAACTTGTTTCAGCTGTTTTTCTTCCACTACTTGATGCATATTGATTGCATACAGGTTTGTTTTTTCTCAGAGCCTGCGTGAGTCAGGTGAGCAGCGTGTTTACATGCGCTTTGACACTTATTTCTCAAGCAGCAGGAGCTGAAGGTTTGGTTACTGAAAGGTGACCTGTTGAGAGGAGAAAGCTGCTGCGTCTGCATCCTCAAGCAAAATGTAGCAGCAGACTTCATGTACTCGCTCAGGTGGTCGATCATGACTGCACAGAGTGCCGTTTAATTGAGAGAGTACAATCAGCGTGTTTACCAGTTTGTTCTCAGTCGATAAAGAAGTTTGCTCTAAGGCCTTGATGAATTTCATTAAGCACGGCGCAGTCTATCTCAGACACTAATGAAACACTGATGACCAGCAGCTTTCGCTGGGCTGTCAGTGGCAGTGGGAAATGTGAAAATCCAAGACGGATGGGGAATCAAAATAGGGGGGAAAACGGGGAAAAACCTTCGACACGCCTGTTGGTTTGGAGCTAACTCATACGTACATTTGACCTCATTTGTTCCTGCTGCCTTCCAGGCCTCAGTGTCTGCCTCTGCAGCAGGAAACCAATCCAATCACTTGGGTGCAATAGAGGTAGAGACCCTGGGTTGGCTGAAAAGGAACTAAAGGGGAGCTTGGTCTCCTTTCCTCATTCTTATTCACTCTCCTGTCACACAGTGAACAGCATGACAGCCATGCTGGATGCTGGAAGCTCTCGTTAAATAAGACAGGAGCAGGAGAGGCTAAAAGTCCTGTTTCCTCTGATTGATTGCTGCAAGGCAAGTGAGAGAAAAGAGTGATAAATGAATTCAACCGGGTTGGTGTTCATATGAAGAAGCACTGTGTTCATATAATCCACCAGTGGGCTACAAGAAACCAGAGACACTAGAGCTGTAAAAGAGCATCAATCTTTTTAAAGGATGTATCTCCACTCAGCTCTGTCCAAAGACAATAAATCAGCGAGTATTAAACTGTTTTGGAGACACATTCTCAATAAAAAAAATAAAAAAAACGACTTTCTGTTTTTAATGAGTAATACTGAATTTTTTTTAATGGTTTTGTATTCCATATGAAAGGTCAGAAACCAACCAAAAATAGCACACAAAGACCAATGTTAATTAGGCTCACAATTTGTATTTTTATGCCATGTTTACAGAATATTGATAAAAAAAAAAAAACATATTGCTTCTGTGATTAATGCTTTGTGGTAGCTTAATGATGATAAGTTGTCATTCTCTGATGGGCTCCGCAAATAACTTTAGCACTGAAAATTCAAATTCTCTATTTTTTTTATTTTTTATTTTTTTGCAATCAGTTTGAGAATATTCTTTGTATCCAACCTGTATGAGCTTCTGTCATTTTATGATTAGTGAAGGGCAATAATCTTAGTTTGCAAGGCTAGTAGGAACATAGAGGGTCTTCAAACATATTGACTTAGAGGGGCTGAATACTGATGTACAGAACACATTTTTAGTCTAAAATAAACAAAAAATTAATTTCTTACCATTTCGCAGTATATTGATCGCTATATTGATCTTTGAGCAGAATTCTAATTTTTGTGTTGTTAATGTGACAAAATGTGAAAGGTTCAAGTGTATTTATTTGCAAAGCACACATATACACCTGGGTTGTATAGCTGCCTTGCGTCCAGAAGGTTCTGGGTTCGAATCCCTTCCTAGGAGCACTCTGCTTGAGGTGCTGCATGTCCTCTTCAGGCACATTTAGATTCTTTCGAAGAACCCCAGCCTCATCACAAATACATGCATGTTGAGTTCTCCTAATTTCCTGTTGCTGTTGTAGGTGTCTCCTGTCCCAAAGCATAATTTTCTCAGGAGTCCACTCTAACCTGTTACAAAGCAAATCTAAAACAGATGCTATCTTAGAGTTCCAAGGTTTAAAGTATAAATGAGCTGGCATACAAGGTTACATAATTATTTAAAGCCAACCTTGAATGTACAAACCCACACATCACAGATTTTACTATGTCATTAATTATTAAATAAAGATGAGGCCAAAGTGAAAACGAGTTGCACTGGAAAAAGGCCTTGTACATGTACAAAATACATGAAATCTCAGAATTTAATGGAAATTATTTAGTTTTTCAATGTACATTATTATCCTTGAAAGCTTACTTTCGTCGTCATATCTGAGAAATTTTGATGACTATGGGGAACCTGGTACCAAAAAAGACACCAGAATAATTAATCTTGGTTGATGAAACCGAACCAGTTCTTTCTGATAAGAAAAACACTGTGTGGGGAAAGAAATAATTTCCTAATAAATTGTATTTTGTTTTAATGTGGTAGTTATTAATTTGACAACTGAGTAGATTTAGAAAAGAAAAGGTTGTTAAACAAAATGCAACATTATTCATATTTGAGTATTCAAACACAATAAAACAAAAATATAAAGGCACTTAGAATTTTGTTGTGTATTATAATCTGTTAGTCTTTTCAGTAATACTCAAATTAAAACCAAAAACATATAGCGCATTGATATGAACAAAGAGAAAGCTTCTTTATTTGCTTTGTCAGAAACCATGGAAAAATTGTTAAAATTTGCACTTTTGCCAGGTGTGCATAGATTTAAGGGCATAATCTGAAACATTAAGTCATTTTATAACGTTTTTATTTTGCGTACAACCACTTCTCTACTGTTTCTCTTACAAACAAGTGTCAAAAATGACTTAATAAAATCTTCAAAAGCTACTACTACTTAATGAATGTTCCATACAGACTGACAGAATAATCAATATCAATTTAGGAAACCATTCATTCATGACAACATTCTGGCATCACGAGCTTTGATCAACGAGTTCATATGGAGAAATACTGTAGCCTGTCAGCTGCTTGAATCTGCTGGTTGTTTTTTTCTCAACAAATATTGAGATTAAGACGTCAATGATTTTTTTTAACTGTGTTTCAGGTTGAAATAACAGTTAATGTCAACAAGTTAAAAAAAAAAATAACTGAACGCCCAAGTCATTTCCACAAAGGGTGGAAAAATGTACAAAACTGGTCAAAGATAATCTTACATTCACCTAAACTTTTTCTAAATTATTATTTTAATTGTAAAAAGCAAATTTATTTAATCTGAATAATAAGAATAGACAAAGGCTGGTAGAATACCCAGACAAGCCAAAATGTTCTCCGGAGAAAAAGTTTCGTGGTTGAATAAGCAAAGAGAAAATCTGAGAAAAGCTGAGAGAAAATCCAAAAAGGCTGCCTACAGGCTCTTCAACTTCCCCTCAAATTAACAGCTTTAATGTTTGAAATGCCATAGTAGCAAAAATGATGAAAAATTAAAATAAAAATTCTAAATATGATAATAAAATCGAAACTGAGTTTGAACTGGATTGAAGTAGGTGAAGAATTAGCTTCTGGATGAGGCATCCAAAAACCACAGCTTCAAAATCAAACATTTTCAGATGGTGAAACAAGGTTGGTGGCTTAAAACCAACCAATTTTAATGAACTCTACCATTTCTGCCATGAAGAGTGATCAAATATCCAGCCAGAACATGACAGAAACTTATTTATATACCTATAAAAAAATTGTGTGCACCTGAGAGAACCTTTCGCCAAATTAGAATGAAATGACAAGTTGGAGCCTGTGCATATAAATTAGACCCTACGTTCAGTGAAAATCCTAATAAATTCAAACTTTCTCAACCAATTGTATGAAATTATTGTAGTTTTATATTGTATGATCTTCCCCACATCCATGATAAATGGCTAAAATTGATAATAGGAAAAACAATATTCATCTAACATTCATGCTAGTGATGACTACGAAACATCTGATCTCAGCTGTACCGATTGTAGAAAATATAACTGGCAAGGGAGCAAAAAAAAAATAAATTTGTAAATTTATAATTACTGGGTTAAAAAAAGGTGATTGAATTCATTGAATGGACAACGTGATAAACCTCTCACGTGCGTATTTAACAATGACTGAGAGCGGTGGAAGAGAAAGAGGCAGATGAGAGCCCCTTGACCTCGTGTTTTGGAGTGATACCTCCAATCGCGGTGTTACTTTCTGTTCCACAAAGCCGGCGGTGACGGGCGTTGTAACACTCGAGGCTCATTCACACAGAAGCACTGATCAGGATGAGCTCTCAGGGTTTTTGTTCCTCAGAGAAGACCAGAGCAACATGCTCATACTCATTAAGTGAACAAGCTCCCACTGTGAGATTGGAGGTGAGTCTACAGCAACAGCTCCCGCTCCCCACCTCCCCAAAAATATGGAGTTGTGGGCGTTGTGAAGTGCTAGAACAAAGGGGGGGGGGGAGGAACCCATCATGAACCACTTAGGTGACTGAGATCAAGAAATGGCAGAAAAACACTCAGAATACACACGGCAAAGGTTTCAAATGACATGACAGATAAGACGAGAGTTCATTGTTTTCAGTTTTTAATTAGACGTGAGCATCGTTAAAGCTGCTTGATGAGAAAAGTGTTATAAGAATTTCAGAATTCAAACACAGTGGAATGGATTTATTCTGACATCTTTAGTAATGATGAATTTATTGAAGATATTTCTTTTTGATCGTCCACAGTTCACTATGCTGTTCGTCTGATCCTACAAACACAAAACAGATGCAGATGCAGACAACGTGGGCAGATTGAAGAAAATGAGGCCAATTTTAGAGAAAAGCTCTAAAATTTGCGGCAGAAAACCTTCGTAACTTCAGCGCATCTCGGCCGTATTTAATGACAGAGATGCTGTTAAAGCGAGAAAACAGTATCAACATAAATAACCGTCTCAAGCAACAGCAAGAGCGACGTTAAGTTAAATATTTAACGTAGCACTTGGCTGAACTATCTCTGCGCCAAGATTTGAAAATCAAAACCTTGCCATGCAGAATATCTCACAAAGTTCATCTTCTATTTATTTTGCAAGTTATAGAATTAAAGGGACATTTGTGCTAGTAAGCCATGAGTTTCTGAGGCCAAACATGACAATAAGGCTCATCAAGAACTTTATTATTCATGGGCAGTTTATTGCTGCTCTCTTTGGTGAATTAATGTCCCTATAGCACTGAGATCTCTGAGCAGTGTTTCAACAAGATGCATAATTTAGATCTTAGATAAATATCTCCAAATCTGAAAAAAAGATGTTTTGCTTTGATTCACTAGATCAAAGGAGACAGAAAAGAAAATAGATCAGTTTGTCTGTATAAAAAAAACAAAAACAAGTAGAAATTTGGAGTCAGACTCAAACATATTAAACTCCAATGTAACAGAGGCCACGACCAAAAGACTTATTCTGATTTAAAAGGAATCTTTTAAAGTTTTGTATTTTAACCATTTGTTATTGAACCTGGCATTTTCCTTCACTTCCCTCCACCCCACTTTTAGTAAACTGGGTTCAGTTCGTATTGAACAGATGAGTTAGAATCTAATCTCTCTTTTGGATAAAATAAACCCCCCGTGGAGGCAGCGGTGCCGCTGCAGAGAACTTGCATTTTACAAGTAGACACTTGGTGTAATTGAGAGGGGATATGCCAAGAGTGCAAACACTGTCTACTTCCACTCCACTGCTTCACAGGGTTTCATCTTCACAATATTATTGAGTCCTAAAACACACCTGCTCCCACAGAGCACCGGCCTCGCTCGGGGCACTAAACACCGAGCCACTCGGCTTGATTTTAATGCTGCGAACCTCTGTGGAAGCTGCTGCTCCATTACGCCGCACTATAAAATTAACTGGGGGGGGATTTATGTTTGTTTTATATGTGGATGATCCCACAGCACACACCTAAAGAAAAAGGTTAGCTTTAAGACTGTGTGAATTTCTGAGCCACACACACTGAAACATTTAAAACACAGAGAAATACACTGTTTGGTACAAATGTTTATTTCCTGAGATGATATTTGCTGCGTGCGGTAGAGAGATTTTATTTCAGACTAATATCGTATGACTTTTTTTTTTTAAGTCGGGTGAAGTGTCTTGCCCAAGGACACAACAATTGAGACAGATTGGGTCGGGGTTTGAAAGGGCAACCCACCAGAGACAGATCAAACTCCTTTCACCGTAATTACCGCTGTAATTTCACCTTTACTTCATTTAAAATGGCTTTCATTTAAAATTATGACCTTACTCTCAGGTGTTTTGTTATTGGCCTCCCAACTGGATTCAAGCCCAGTCTGCTACTAAGCCTCTCCAAAAGCTTGATTACATTTTAGCCATTGAGAGATGGACTTGCTCGTGGGCTTCGGACCACTGTCTTCCATCCAGAAAAAAACATCAGTTTGAAGGATTTATTAGACTGCGTTCTTTTTATTTGGCGCTCGGGTCCGGCTGAAGACGTTCGTGCTGAGCATCATCAAGTGATTTGATGATCGGCTCGGGGTGGAGGTCAGGGTAGTCTTCTCCCCGGGGCCCGAACACTGGTGGTGGAGAAAAGCCTAGGAAGGAGGGAACACGGAGGTGCTCGTCTGGATGAAGGTGAAGGTGGAGATTTCTGGCCAATCTTTAAAAATCTGACTTGTCAATTTTGATTTTGGCCTATCCCGATTGTCTTGTCTGAATATTGCTAAATGCAGCAAAACGTCAGTGGGTTGGCAACAGTGGGGTGACTATTGATTACTGCAAACATGGAGACATGCCCTGGTGTTTTTTTTTATTTTTTTTTATTTTTTTTTACAGTATCTCAAGTTGAGTTTCGTCACCTATGTTTCGCACTTTGAATGTCAGGCGCGCGCACTCGTACAGTTGACACGATGGTACCTGCCAATCAACTCACTGGGGTTTGTCGCAATTTGCCCCGAAGTAAGCTCGCCTTACCCGGAGGAGAAAGCTTTCGGGTCCATCATGGAAGCGATCTGGCTACTGATTTACTGATTGCTGGCTATTAAATGCTCTGCAGTGATACAGATTTGGTGAAAAATAATCAGGGAAAAAAATGGCTAAAAGTTGTGGGGGAACATGCACAAAGCACGCTTTACCCAGAGCATTTAGAGGAAGGAATAAAGTTTATTCCATTTTCAAAACTGGAGTCTGGAGAAATGTAAAAGGCGAATGCCTGCATCCGACCCAAGAACAGATGAATACAGAGATCCGCTGTATTAAAACACCATGTTCGTATGAAGGTTTTGTCATTATTGCATCATATTCTTAATGGTTTGATATCAATGCGTGAAGCTTGGTCCAAAGCAATAAATATGTGTTACAACGCGCCGAACTTGAAGCGTCAGATTATGCCGAGGATGGATAGATATGACAAAATCACGACTGGTCAAATATTTGGAACATTTAAAAAATAATAATAAAATAGATGTCAAATATCCTCCAGCAATGCCAGTTTAGAGCAGCAGGACAACCTAATGGTTCCAGCGCATCATCACGTTACGGCGCAGCAGCGATCTGGATGCTGTGGGTCTGAAGCCAAAAGGCGCAGATGATATTTGCTGCATGTCCCACAAATTGTGCGGGAAAGAGATTTGTGAGTGGGACAGATAACCAGCCAGACTGCTAACAATATTTTTGCATTGAAAACAAAATTAAAAACTCCACGATTAAATTTTAATGTGCTTGTTATTTTACAAACAAAAATTAATTTCAACAGCCAGAGACCTAAAAAAAAAAAAAAAAACGCATCAGTGGCCATCGATACTGATGGCTGATTGGCTTTTGGAGGAAAGCCAAACAATATATATATTCACACAATTATTTTTCAACTTGAGCAAAAATGATCTGCTCTAGGCAATGTGTGGGTGAGCATTTGGTCCGGACCGATAATGGACATGTGGGCCCGATGTCCTTTTTGTTATGATCTGTGTTTTCTGTGTAGTTATTTTTGAGGTTTTTCTGTGTTTTAGTTCATTTCCCCTGTGAGTCTGTCTTCCCTGTTGATTGCTCCCCAGGTGTGTCTACTTACCTGATTACCCTCCCTGTGTATTTAAACCCACCTGTTGTCTTTGTCTGTTGTCGAGGCCTTGTCTAAGCTTGTCTATAGTCGTCATAGTTCTCCGGTGGAACTGGGAAGTCCCGGTTAGCTCAGATCATAGTTCAGTCTTGTCATGTGCTACCGGTATTAGCCGTGTGCTTTGTTCCTTGCCGTGCTGCCTGATTTGGACTGTTCGAGCCACGTTTTTTCATTAAAACTCTGCATTATCACCAACATACCTGGGTCTCAGCGTCTCTCCTCACCACCAACTACACTATTTCTGACACTTGTTTTTCTTCGTCTTCTTTTTTTGGCCCCTAGCCCCCCCTATTCCGGCGCCTATGCACTGGGATCTGTTTTAGACACTGCTCTAGTTTGAGGGTGACTGCCCCGAAGGCCCCTGCGCTCCTTGGCCCTGTAGACGCAGGGTGACTCCTAGCAACCTGAGGCCTCCTTGCCGGGAGTACCGGGCGCCAGCTAGTGGTGTAGACCCGCCGATTTCTGCCAGGATCGGTTTGATAAATGCCAGGTCGCTGACAAATAAAACTGTCGTCATTAGGGATTTTTTCTTCTCAACGATTGGATGTTCTATTAACAGAATCATGGACAAGTGGTTTGGGTGACCCCAGCATTTTTAATGCACTTGTACCGCAGAACTGCGGCTATTTTAATGTCGGGGTCCGGTGGAGGTATAGTGACAGTTTTTAAAAGCTGTTTTACTTGTAAACAGTTGCCTCTGGCCTCGTTTAGATTAGCCTATCTTAATCCGGCAGCTCTCACACTGTGCTGTCTATCGGCCACCAAAGTACAATAAAAACTTTATAAATTACTTTTCTGATTTCTTGGCTGATACCATGCCAAGGTATGACCGAGTTCTCATTGGTGGTGATTTTAATATTCATGTCTGTTGTCCTACTTCACATATGGCTCAGTCATTTCCTAATGTTATCGATTCTTTTCATTTTGTGCAGTCTGTGACTGGTGCTACCCATGAGCATGGTCACAGTCTTGATCTGGTTTTATGTTATGGTCTACCAGTTTTTAAATTTAGTGATTGGTGACTCATCATTTTCAGACCATATGCCTGTTTTATTTGAGATAACACTGTTCTGTCGTGTTCTTAACCCTTCTACTGCTGGTCAGTTTTCTTCTGTTTTTAATCAGAACTCTACCATCCCAGAGGCTGTGGGAAATAACACTGAGGAACTCAGCAACTGGTTTTATTCCACCAGTAAAGCAGCTCTGAATTTGGTGGCACCATTAAAAATTAGACTTCCAAAATCCAAGCGTGAACCCTGGTTACATGAGGTCACCCAGGCTGCCAAGAGAGACTGTCGCAGAGCTGAACGCATATGGAAAAAGGACAAATTACAGGTGTCACTCCAAATATTCAAGGACTGCTGGATTTAAAAAATCCAATTTAGTTTGGATTTTGATCTAAACTGTTCTGCTGAAGCCAATTTTTGTACAATGAATTATTTTATGCACAAATGTGAACCTCTTGCCCATTCCCAAGACTTTTACACATTTTAACAGGTGTACTTCTAGGGTGGTCCTATATTTAGCTCCAACTCTAGCCAGCCTCCCTGTCCCACATCCACAGCATGATGCTACCAATACCATGTTTCAATGAAGGAACAGAGTACTCAGAGTTGTGTTGGCTTTGCAACACACATAGATTTTGCATGTTGAGAAAAGTGTTACTTTATGGTCTTGTGAACCTTATTTCGCAAGATTACTTCTCCAACATCACTTGTGGCAAATTAGATTATATTCTCCAATCTGGGATGTTAAACTCCTCCAATGTTTCTTGGTTTCAAATTTGATTCATTTTATTTAGGGTTATCAAAGTATGGGGGACTGAATACAAGTGGACTCTTCACTTCTAAGAGTTTAATTTGAACAAAAAAGAAGCAACTGAAATCCATGTGTCATTTTGTTTCCACTCTGTAACTATCTGTGTCATTCTGTAAAAAGTCCAGGAAGGAGCATCTAGGTTTGTGGTTGCATATTAACATTAATGTTTAAAAAGGACATTTTTGAAAAGCTGAGTTGTCTTCCAAAAGCTTTTATGTTTTTCACATAAAAGAAAAACATCTCTTAATTGGAATAGTCAGTGGAGTAAACCACTTGACCACATACAAAAACGATTCATAAAGTTTATTAAAAAAAGAGCCGAAATATTGCAGGTCACATCACACTACACTTCCATTCTCATTATGTTCCCAGTGTTGGCCCTGAACCTGCGCAGGGAAAGACTTAATGAGTAAAGTGTTGCTTTTGGAGGAAGTCCAAAACAAGCAGCTTGAAGAACGGTGCTGTCTTTCCAAAAGTGTTAATGTCCAGGCTTTGGAGAATTATGATGAGATTAGCTAAGCGGCCAGTGCAATACATAATACTGCTGGTATTTATTCATGTCACTTTAGGATTCTAATGAGAGGCAATACATTATTGCAGGACTCTCTGGTGGTATAGCTGGACATCAATAAAAGTTTATTCCAGCCTGTGACGTCACGAGGTATCGATTGTTGTGCTGAACGTTTAAGCCAAAATCATTCCTTGCTCTGACTCATGTGTATACTGGCATGAAAGGGGAAACTATAACTCAAGAGAGGAAGCTGTTTATAGCTTATTTTTGTGTGTGTGTCTGTGTGTGTGTGTGCGTGCGTGCATGCGTGTGTGTGTGACTGCCTCTTGTATTACTATATGGTCCCTGGTGAGAAGACATGCAGAGCAGCGGATTACTCCACAGCACAAGACTTCCCAATGTCCCACGCTGTCCTTCCATCCTCATGTGTTTGCAAAGATTGGGATGGAGGCGTCAGATCTTTCTTTTTAAGCAGCACCTCTTAATTCTCAGCAGTCAGAGGTGAAGCGTGCACAGAGGAGAAGAGGTAAAGTTTGCTCTGTGGAACCTGAACAGAGCAAACACAACAGGAAAGTTAACAGGTTTAGAGATTGAAAAGAAAATACACTTCTTTTGAGGTGTGAAACAAGATTTTGTTCAAACAAAAGCTGGTAAAAAAACAATAAAAACAAACAAAAAACCAGATCTGAACCTTAGGTGACTCTCCCAAAGCAAACTATCGTCCAACACGCACCAGAGCACATGGCCGCTTGCTGAACAGTCGCTGGTATCTCCTCTGAACTCTGCTATCACACTTGGTGGATAAATAAGAAAGCGTTTTGGTGCCAGTGAGCGAAATGGCTCTTATCTGTCTCTGCCATTAGAGAATGGCTTCTATTATAAAGCTTTGCATTATTCAGTTGCTCGAGAGACTGATCATTATGGATTTCAGCCCTTTCTCACACTGGTCCCCTGGAGTCCAGCCTGAACTGCTGGCTGATGCGTTCGTATGCAAAATCTGACCTTGTGCTCTGCGAGGAGGAAGCGGGTCAACACCGAGTGTGTCCAAAATGGCAAACATCGCACAGTGTGCTCACGGAAACTGCAGCATCGCATCGAGAGCCGCTGGGATTCTCTTCTGTCTTTGAGACAGAATGTTTCTGCTTTGGAGAGCTGAATCGTTTGCTGTTCGGTTAATGCAGCAGTTTTCCTGGGTTTTGCAGCAAACCAGTGACAGGCACGTGACGAGAATGAGAGGAAACGTGTCGAACATATGGCGCTGCAGCTTCCAGTTTATTGCCTAGGATAAGAGATGAATATAGAATAGATGTTTGGTGCTGTGGAAATGTTCGTCCACTTACAGATTTCTTCTGTTTCTATGGTTTTTTGTCAAACTTCATTGTTTCATCAAGCAAATTTTAAACACTGGATGAAGATAATCCACTTGCCTTCAGACGCCTGCAGTGACTGGCAACGAGTCTTTTAAAACTTGGGGCTGCTCTGCTTAATTGAGCCAAATTAGAGAGCTGAGCAGCCTGCTTCAAATTGAATCAGGTTTAAGTCCAGACTATATATATATATATATATATATATATATATATATATATATATATATATATATATGTGTGTGTGTGTGTGTGTGTGTGTGTGTGTAAAACTATTCAAATGTGCCCAGTCGGATCAAAAAACAGCATATGATTAAAGGGATGGTCCTTCATATTCTTCTTGTCTTTGAGCAAACATTGAATTTAAGCAATTTTAGGCCAGCTTTATTTGTGTGTGTTATTTGCACATGTTCTTTTGACTTGCACTCCTGTCAAAGACTGGATAAAATCCTTCTGTAGGCTCTCTAATGTTGCACCTCAGTGGCTAAAAGAAGTTTTAAAAAGATTTTTTTTAATTTCAGTTCTTCAAAGTCAACCTCATATCTAGGTTCATATCACACAGAGTGATTTATTTGATGCGTGTTTTCCTGCAAACCTTGATGAGTTTAACTTTTAGCTAATGAAACACCAAATTTAAGTCACGGAGGAATGCTGCTCACGAAGACAGATGCTGGCAACCAACATTAGCTCTACCTGTTGAAAAACCCTGAAAGCTACTCCAAGTTTGGTGAACAAGTTTTACATTACTTCTATGCATTAAAGCATTATACTCTGTTATCCACAGCTCTTCCTGGAGCCTTAATGTAAGAAAAATCCCCCTCGCTTTAATGTGCCTGTGCAGAGATAAGGAGAATCTGTTACATGCCTGTCCTGCGACCCGCCAATTAGACTCTGTCATTGACCATTTGTTACAGCCACGGTCCCCCACCTTCAATGTGGCACCTTGCTGATTGCACACGCGCCGGATCAATAATTAAACAAATTACAGCCGACTGCCGGGTCAGTTTTCATCCCACATACACGAGTCTGAAAACTGCCTCTTGAAATGCAACAGCAGAGGAAAAGAAACACTGAAGTGTCACGGCGAAAACAAACACACGCAGCCTCTATGCAGTGCAGTTATGGCTGAGTTTTACCCAGCGCTCTAACACGGACAGGCAGGCAGAAGTGATTTGTCTCCGAGCAAGACGTGTAACAGTTCCTCGGCTGGCAGCAAAAACCCGCGACTTTTCTATTAAGACTCCTCTCTGTGAGAGCCAGAGCGGAGGCTGAGCGCTGCAGACAGGACCAGGTCACACACAGACAGGCGGAGAAAGACAATGAACTGCACCCTCACACATGAAACTAATATCACAATCAGAGTTATGTGAATGGACAGGCTCTAAAAATTCCATGTTACTCACCTAAAGTCCCAATTTTTGAGAAAAATCTGCAATAAACTCCCAGTTTTTGGCGCATTTTGTTGATTTTGCGTGAATTTGCACAATAATTCTCAAGAAACTGGAGGGACTGACTGATATAGTTTGGCAGTAAACAGATAAAAACTGCATTAATTTGACTGATGACATAATATTTAAACACACTTAGTGTCTAGTCTCAAATCTAGAGGGCCACATAAAATGCTGATGTGGGCCAGATTTAGCCCACGGGCCTGGAGTTTGACACCAATGCCCCCAACAAAATAATAAAATAGCAATTTAGTTTTGCATGAAATCAGAAGTTGTTTCATTTCTTCGGATCTGCGTACATCTCGCCACGTCCTGAAACACAAGTCATGTGGTGAAAATGACAAAGCAGCATGACATTGAAGCTATTTTAGTTGGTCCTCACAGAGCATTGCTGCTTTTATTACAGTGTCATAAAGAACATGCTGGTTTATTTACTGTCTGTTCCTAACAGAAATAAAAGAAAAGCCCTGGAAAGGAAAGAATGAAGTGATTTCTCACCAGGATTTGGTGGTTCACGAGGGACAAACTTCTCCACAATCTACATCTTAAAAACATGCATCATTCTTGATTTTTTTTTCTGCTTGACTTATAGGGTTGTTTCTATCTGCAGTGTTTGGCATTCCAGCTTTGGTTTGGAATTTTATTGTTTATGAGTCCTGCCAGACCCTGACCTGCAACTTAGACTCATATTGTAAAAACAAAAACTGCAGACTTGCATCGGACTCACTATGCATGACTCAAGACTTGTCACAAACTCACGTTTCCACAATGATGTTTAGCTCAAGTCATCTGGGACAAATATGAGATAATATATGCAGATAATTTGAGATCATTTTTAATGATGTCCCCTCTGAGTTGCTGCATTTTGTACAAATGACATGCATGGTAAAGCTAACAGCGTTCACCAGTAAAAGATGCTAATCTGGTACCTAGCTCTTCTATCTCGTTTGTTTGTATTAAAGCTGATTAAATCAGAATTAAAATACATAAATGAATAAAAATAAGCCGAAATAAGCCAATAGAGATTCTCCTTTTAAAGATAAATTTGATTTGGTTTGTTAGTCTGGGACTTTTGTGATGTGACATAATTTTAGCCGCTCTGATATCTCACAATCTGAACTATTTAAATAACTTTATGTCATTTGCAAACAAAATAAACTGAATTTACAACATCCAACATCTTATTCTCCTACTATTAATCAAAATAGCTTTGTTAAAAAAAAAACAGCAATTTGTGTTGGATTCATCAAGAAATTTAACAATAACTAATGTACTTTTGCTAGTTTTCTCACTGGTTATTTTTATGTGCTTGGTTTGATGCTCGTCTTTAAAAACAAGAACTTTGAATTTAGTAAGAATTGATAACTCTTTTCCTATATCTGTTTAATACTTGCAGGGCTACTTAGAGTGGGAGTTGTCCTCAGTGGAATGACGCCCTGGTCGAAGAGCCATTCTTTACAAAAAGCTGCCCGAATTGTCTTGAAATTGATTCCTGGTGTATTCCTGTTTTTTATATCATTATTATATATTTAACACTTAATATTCAAATTACAGTTATCTAAATTTTGAGAAAGTAGATGAAACTCTTTTGCAAAACTGTGGCTTAGTTTGAAATCGCAGGTGTATAATGACCTTTAGCTCTTTCTTTTTTTTCATCTCAGCAGTTTGGACGGGAGAAGTTAAACTATGAAATATTTGCTCAATAATGAACTTGCCGCAGAAGAGTGTGTGAAGGGAATCATTGCACCTGAAACAAACCGAAGATTTTCTATCCTCAAACCAGAGCTACCCCCCCCCTCCTCCAACACACACACACACACACACACACACACACACACACACACACACACACACACACACACACACTTTTACCTTTGCATATACATCACTGGTGATTTACCTTCCCAATATGATATCCGCTGAAGTGTTGCGCTCCTTCCTCTGCTGGGTATCTTATTTATTAATGCCAGACCCGCGGGGCATGGTTACATAAGAGTCTGTTTAATTATTTGGGAACGTTTTCCTTTACTTTTAGCGCCTCTACTGTTGTAGTGGTGGGAATTGATACGACTTCCTTTCAGGTTGTGGGATCTGAAAGGTTGTTCGAAGTGAGGTAGGAAAAACACACTGTTGTGATGTGTGTTTTTATTTTTTTTAGGAAATGTGAGTATCCTGCTGCACTGCAAGTTCTCTGATTGGTAAAGGAAGAAAGAAAGAAAGAAAGAAAGAAAGAAAGAAAGAAAGAAAGAAAGAAAGAAAGCATACAGTGGCTAGTTAGGGAGAAATATAGGGCTGTGTTGGAAACTCTGTCCCCGGGATAGCTGCTCTAATGACTGGGGCAGCGGCGGTCATTTAAGGTGGACCATAAGACCCTGGAGCAAACGAGAGGAAGATTTTAAATCAGTGTGTTTGTATTTTTTCTTTGCCAGGAGCATCACTGTATTCATATCATTTTTTTTTTTTTTTTGTACAAGCAGTATAGTGTGCCACTGCAGAGCTACTTCTTATAGCAAAACTGTTCAACATTTTCTCGCTGTATAATGTTACATCGTGTGAAAATGTTAAGATTATTGTAGGTGGGATTGTTAGGAGAACAAATATACAACAAACAAAAACAGAACAAAAAAACCCACAACCATTATTCCATCATGAAATTTAAATGAGCTCCTGTTCTAAAGAGAAATATTGTTTTTTACTAAATTACAGAATTACTCCCGTTTCTCTCCTTATTTGGGAATATTTGCCTTTTCTTATTGGTTTATTTCTTCTGCAAAATTGAAATGCAATAACTACTGAAAACTTTATTGTCAACAATTATGGGTGTTATTTTCGCAATAAAGACCCTGCAGTGCATCAGATGACATAACTCATCTGTAATGTTATTAGTCAAGGGCGCCTCCACAAAGTTTTCAAACCGGCGTGGCCAGGTGGATGGGAAATAAATAAATTAATTAATTAATTTAATAAAGTAATAAATATCAGGAACATCTTATATTCATGTTAACATTTTTATATAGCCATTTCCCATTCCGTATCTCGCCAGTGGAGCAGCCCTCTCAAGTCCGCACTTATCCCTATACATTAAGAAAGCAGCGACTAAATGCGTATTCCACCTGATTCAGGCTTTGATTTATTAAGGAATCCTTTTTTTCTTTTTTTTTTTCTCTCTCCCGTTTCTCTCCTGTTTGTTCGTTCTCTCTTGTATACACAAACACACGGAGTGCGACCTTAAATAAGGAGGGTTCGGTAGGTGTGTAGCAGGACCCGCTGCCTCCCCTCAGTGATGCGGTGAGTCTGCGCTCCCACATGTCCGCTATATAAAGCGCGCACAGCAGCAGCGTCGCACAGTTTTTAGTGGACAGCTCCGCGGTGCTGAAACCTCTCTATCTCCCCCCGCCTCCCCCCTCTCTCTCTCTCTCTCTCACTCTCTAACACCCGAAGGCTTTCACTGAGGAGCGGCGACCATGGAGGGATTCTCGTGGAAACTTTTTCTCCTCTCCTGCCTGTTTGCTGCAGAGGGCTCCGCGCAGGACTTTGGACAGACGCAGTTTATTTGCACGTCAGTTCCCAAAGACGTGGACTTGTGCACCGCGGCGATGCAGAACAGCGGACCGGCGGAAGACCTGAAGACCACAATCATTCAGCTGCGGGAGACCGTGCTGCAGCAGAAGGAGACCATTGTGAACCAAAAGGAGACAATCAAGGAGCTAACGTCCAAGCTGAGCCGCTGCGAGAGTCAGAGCCTCCCGGCGGCGGCGGGACCCGGGGGGAGGAGACCGGGGGGCAAGAACACCATGGGGGATGTATCCCGGGGTACCGCAGACACCCTGGCGCAGCTGGGACAGACTTTACAGACGCTCAAACAGAGACTGGAGAATCTGGAGGTAGGCTGACGAGAGAAGCGCTCACGGCTCAAAAAAGTTCATTCAAACGTTCCCCTTGAGTTAAACTCTGCTGTATTTAGCCAAAGGGAAGTATCCTGAATGTTCAGGGGAGTTAGTAACACATTTTTTAAATCCCTTTATATTAATTGAAAGGAAAATTATCGCAGCAAAGAAACCAAGATGGTGTTCTCCATTTGTCTTTAACTCCATATCTGTCTCTCCCCTCCTCCCCACCCCCTCCCTTTCTAATGCAGCAATACAGCCGAGGAAATAACAGCGCGCAGGCGAACAGCCTGAAGGATCTGCTGCAGAACAAGATAGATGACATGGAGAAGCAGGTTCTGTCCCGGGTCAACATAGAGGAAAGCAGGCCGGGACACAGGAACGAGAGCGACCAGAGGAACAGAGTGGAGACCACGCTCTCCTCTCTGCACGACCGGATCTCCGACCTGGAGAAAGGTGCGTCTGGATTTGCGTTACGCACAGGATCTCCAGCTGAACCAGCCTTCGTTTCACTTCTCCAGACCCGTTTTCTCTTTTGCTTCGCTGAGTTGATGTTTCTCATTGCCAGTGAATCACAAAACTTGCATTAGAGGTTATATATTTTGTTTTCCAAAGCGGACTTTTGCTGCGGAAGTCATAGGTAGAGAGAAAGTTTGAAGGGCGCGCCTGGCACTGGCGCATTCTGGAGCTGAGGGTCTTTTCAGTATTTCGACACGTGCAAATGCGCGTGCTCACCGTGTAAATGAGAGCCATGAAGAGAGGAGGAGACGGAAACATCCTCTGCATCAGCAAAAAAAAAAAAAAAAAAAAAAAATCTCAAAAGTAGAAAAAAATATACACACAGTGCTAATGCAAATGAACGAATTTGCAACAACGCCTTGGCTTATTTCCTTTTTCTTTTTTTCTAGAAATGTGATGTAATTAAAATACCTGCACTGTATGGAGGTCTTCCATTTAAAGCCAATTCAAACTAATTACTAAAACTTATAGGGTGGCAACCAAAACTTAAAATCCAGAACAGAATTTCAGCATGTTTGTAATGCTTTTTTTTAATGTTACCTACTTAATATACACTTTAAATTAGACACATACACATTAAATTATGTATCAGTTTAACATAATTATAGCCAATATATGTCATATTTTAGCATTACTGTATATGTAAATATTTTCATTGTAAAGCAAAATAAACAGATGCCTGCTCCTTTAAGAGGTTCTGTAAGTTAACTCCACCAATGTGAATGTAGTTACATTATGCCAGGGATTACATAATCAACATATGAATTCCTTATCCCTTTCATCTGCAGGCAAAGAGACCAGGCCAGCAGACAGATTCCAGCTCACCTTCCCTCTTAGGACCAACTACATGTACGCCAAAGCCAAGAGGACTCTCCCCGAGATGTACTCCTTTAGCGTGTGTCTGTGGATCAAGTCCAGCGCCTCACCCGGCCTGGGGACGCCGTTTTCCTACGCAGTTCCAGGCCAAGCCAACGAGCTGGTGCTGATCGAGTGGGGGAACAACCCCATGGAGTTCCTTATCAACGACAAGGTCAGTTTGAGTCTCTAACGCCTGGATTTAGACCCTGTGGCTGATTGAGGTTATCCACAAATTAGCTTTAAGAGGTCCAAACTGTGGGAAAATGCTTCATCGCTTTTGTTTTTTTGTTTTTTTTGTTTTGTGCTTGGATGAGTCAGAATGGCCAGACCAAAACCAGGATAATAACAGGTGATGAATTGCTCAATAGAGGCTATTTTTGTATATACACCTAAAAGGCGAGACACGTGAGAGAGGAAGTGATTCAGCAGAAGGATGAGAGGGTGTTGATCATTCATACCATTGTGTACCCTGAACAGGATATTGTTACCAACATGAAAAGACGGTGCACTCAGGAGATTATCTCCTCTCTTCAGGTTGCAAAACTGCCGTTCAGCATCAACGACGGAAAGTGGCATCACCTCTGCATCACGTGGACCATTCGCGACGGGATATGGGAGGCCTTCCAGGACGGAGTGAAGCAGGGGCACGGGGAGAACCTGGCACCGTATCACCCTATCAAAGCAGATGGAGTTCTGGTTCTGGGACAAGAGCAGGTGAATACTCCTTCTTCTTCTTTTTTTTTATTTTTTTTTTATTTAAAAAACCACAACCTCTGCTCCCAAATCCCTCGCAGACGTCTTGTGGAAACAACCCTTTAACTTATTATCTGTTTAATTTTGCAGGAAAGATTAGAGGTGGAGATATTCACAAAATAAGACTGCAGGGACACTTAGAGAGGAGTCCAGTTAAGCTTCAGCTGTCTAATTACTGTGTTCATTTGAGATTTGAGGCATAATTTCATTCTGAAAATTTGGATAAAGCATGATTCATTAAAGATGTAGAGTTCAATTAGCAAACACCGAAGTAGTATTGAACTTTGGTAATAGCTAATTTCTTCTCGTTTATATTGTCTCTTTGTCTTTATAGTGCAAAATGAACTTGTGTCTGAGGACAAACTGCTTGACATAATGCCGTTGTTTCATAACAATTTTTAAAGATTTTTCAACCACAAAACTATTTGTTATCATATTTTAATGTTTAAATTCAGCACTTTAAAATAAAAAAGAAGCATTCATCAACCTTCAGCTCATGATTAATGCGACGGATTGAACACATCCCGGTGCATAAGCAGGGAAATGAAAAATTGTTTACAAACAAACATTATTGATAGGTCTGGCTGTATGTTTAGGGTGAATTTCTGCCCTAGTTCAATTTTTCTGCAACTTTTTGCAGACTTTGTTCCAGGTTTACTCTGTATTTGGTTGAACCCATCTCTCCCCATCACCTTTTACCAGCTTCCTTTTCGGTGTGTGGAGAACCTAAAAACAACACTTCTTATGACTTTCTTAACGTTTTCTTTACGTTTTTTTTACCCTCTCCACACTTCCGAGCCAGGTTTATCGAGTGCATGACTATTTTAGTCTGCAGCTCCTCCCTCCAGTGTTACCCCCGAGGCCTATACCTGCAAATGAGCCTTCTTCTATAGTTTTATTTCAACAGTGCCTTACTTCCCGATGCTGTTCCATCAAGTCCAGATTTGTGGAAGTGCATGACTTGTCCCACCTCCACTGCAGATTCAGTAAAGTCACTCTAGGCGTTTTGGCTGCTTCTCTGATTAACGCTTAATGATCCAGGCAGGCTGGATGGATTTGCTGTTTTGGTGACTTTTTGGAGAGAATCGTTTGTGCTGGGTTTTGGTTTATTTAACGACGTGATTGGCATCCTAAAAGCGTAACGCAACTTTCGCATTTTAAATATTAGACGTCAGCTTTCTTCCATGTCACAATTTGGGTGAAGTACTCTTATGGTTGTAATGAGACAAAATGTGAAAAGCTCTTGGAAGTTAGGTTCATACATTGACGGTGCTCTGTTGTCGATCCACAGGACTCGCTGGGTGGAGGCTTTGATGCAACACAAGCATACGTTGGCGAACTCGCACACTTAAACATCTGGAACAGGAAACTCTCAGCCACTGAAATCGCCAACTTGGCAAACTGCAACAGCAAAGCGTTTGTCGGTAACGTCTTCTCCTGGACAGAGAGCAACATTGAAATATTTGGCGGTGCCACCAAATGGACCTTCGAGCCGTGCAGCTCAATCAACTGAGTCGCAGCTTCTTGCTTCAGAAAAGAAAAGAAAAAAAAAGGCCTCCGTGTATTTCTGAGCTTTTGTCGTTCCTGTCCTCATTTGACCTTTGTTTAGAGAGTAATTGGTAAGCTTAAATCTGGGATTTATGTCATTCTTAGGTATTCCTGTGCAAAAAACAACGCCTCCAAACTTGAGAAGGGGGAGGAAAAACAAAAAAAAAAGAAAATCTCATTCCTCAAAATTGGTATCTGATGTTTTTTTTTTGTAGTTTTTTGTTTTTTTTCTTGGATGTTTAGTTGAAAGCACACCTAAGCTTTTCGTTCTGGCTTATTTTCGTCTTGGACTGACAGCTGGCAATCTGCACCTTATGTTTCGACGATTCACAATCCAAGTGAGGAATTACATAAACCGTCCCATCAGCCTCCCCCCACCCCCCTCCCTACCCTCCCTGTTTCCTCCGGCAGTGGGAGATTACGCTGTCCATCCAATTTTTGTCAGTGTTTGGCGCTGTGAAATGATGTCCGATGCGGTACAGCTCCTAATGACCCCCCAGCCTCCTCTTCCTCGGCCCGACGCCCAAACCCTCCCACCCTACCGCCTCCCAACTCTCGCACCCTCTCCACCCTCCGGAACTTGCACTGTGACTGACTAAGAGGACACTGCAAAGGAGGAAGGACACTGCAAAAAGTCAGACTGCGGGTAAAAGTCGATTTGTAATCATTGTTCGCTTCAAGTTTTTCCCTGTAAGAATGTCGTGAACTTGCCAACATTGCTACAAAGCCTGGGTGCCTTGGGCTGGTACAAATATTCAGCACATTTGGTATGTTTTCAGTTGCAAATTCAGTGTTTACTAGTTTGTGTTTTTCCTTTCTTTTCTTTTTTTTGTTGTTTTGTTTGTTTCTTGAGCTGGATTAAGTTTCTTGTTCTCTCTCGTTGGTAAATGTGATTTACTTACAGTTTGTTATCTGACATGACGTGTTTCGGCAGGTGTTTGTACTACTCTGTATTAGGAATGTTACAGTGTCTGTATAGTAACAGCATGACTGAAAGAGTGCTGTGAAAGCATTGTTGAAATCTGCTTTACTATCCTCTCTGGGTCTGGGTTTTTTACTGTATTGTTATATGCTCCAAGCATGGCAAAACTGACAGATGAAAAATTTAATTTTTGTAATAAAATTGTGATACTAAATGTCATAAAGTATCTCTGGCTCTGTGTGCGTGAAACAGACATTGCGGTGTTCCTCTACATCAGGTAGTGAAGACGGAGAGGGAGCACCTCCAAAGGCAGAGAGGTTTTTTTTTACAGATGCCTGTGTCTCTTGTAAAGGTGGAAGCACGAGCTGTGTTGTTGTTGCTGCTGCTGCTGCGAGGCCCCATGCCTGCACTGGAGTCATGGGGGCAGCCAGAGGGGAGACATGCCTGGTCCTATCAGCCTTCCACCATCTGATAAAACAAAAACTACCAATTCACTTTTATGAACAAGATTTACCTCACACGACACGTTGTGTATTTAAAGCTGAGCAACATTTTTGGCACTTTCACTTTGATTAAGACTTCCATTTCATATGGTGCCTTGCAAAATGATGAATGCCCCTTTGATTTTGAAATCCAAACGTGTTTTATGTGGATTATATGTGACCAAAAAAAAAACAAAAAAAAACACAACTTAGTGCAGAATTTTGAAGTGAAAGAAAATTACACATTTTTCTGCATCGTGTTGCTTTAAAAAATCTGGACAAGTGCAACGTGTGCAGGATGTGTTCACCCCCCCCTGAGTGAAGCCGTTGCATAACCACTTTCACCGCATGAGCAACTGCAGGCTTTGGGGAAACATCTCGCAGCTTTGCACTTGTAGAGATCATTTATCTGTTCTCAAAAAATTAGCTCAAGATGAGTCAGATTTGGATGGAGATAATTGTTTATGATCAGAACCATTCAGTTGTAGTGGTGGATGTGTGTTTGGGATTGTTGTCACCCTGGAAAGTCAACTAACCTCAGTCACATTTCTGAGTCTTTTCAAGCCCATGCCAGGTTTCTCTTCTTGTATCTATCTCCATTTGTCTTCCCATCAACTGACCCTTATTTCCGTCGCTGGTAAATAAAGAGAAGCCCAACAGCAAGTTCCCTTGTGAAGATTATGTATGAGTTGATATTCATCAGTTCTCCCATCCACTCAGTATTAGCTGCAGTTGACTCTCTGAGCTGTATCCCCTTTCACATCCCAGTATTTAAATCTGAATCTGTTTATGCAGTCTGCCCTCCGTCCAGCTTGACAGTTTGAGAAATTATCTGAGCGCAGGAGGCCACATTTCAGGCTCATGTCAGTCATGTGTAAATGTCAGGAAGGTCAAAGCTCTGGGGAGGGAAGCATCGCTCTCATCCCCTCCCAGCTCTCTGTTTTCCCAGAATACACACCCTGCATGACAAAATACCAAAAAAAAACCCGAGACTGGACTGTGCTTTGATTCTTGAAAGTCTAACAAGTCATTCTTACTGTGGATAATATTTGATCACAAATGTCCCCATCTGATGTTAGATGTATTGTAACACAATGAGACATCCTCATTTTGGCATTCAGATCTTTCCTGGTTAGGCCTTGTTCCCAACACTGCTAACTTCTAATTTGATACTTTCATAGTTAAAAGAGAGTAAAGGAACCATGCAGAGTCTATTAGAGGGCCATAATAGGTATCCACACAAGAGAGGTTTTACATTTCAAATGAACAAAATTAAATGAGCAAAAGTTCTTCTTCCAGGATCAGAGCTGAAGAAGTCTCTGATTTATTGGTAATTTGTATGTGCTGTTGTTCAACATGGTAATTAAATGTTTCAGCATCTTTCTTTCAGCTCCAGATTCTCCAGAGTGAGAAAGTTTAAGATGAGCTGTCACTGAGCTTCACATCCATCTGACAACCAAACACCTGCGGTTTTCAGAAACAGGTTTTCTGGACAGAGAACTGGATGAGCAGGATGTTAAAACCAAAACTCCCCAACCAAGAGGGAGGCGGTCCATAGTTTTCAGGCTGCGAACTTTGACCTCAGACGTGGAGGAGCTTCCTCTGACTCCAGCCTCTTCAGTAACACGCTTGAGGTTGAAAAAGCAAACCGAACAACAACGTCTTCAAAAAGCAAAGCTGACGCCCTGAGACCAAACCAGCCAGCAGTCTCTCTCTCTCCGTCACTTCAGCTCCACATCCTGAAGGGCAGAAACAGCCCTGAGAAAGTCCGCTGGGAACAGGATCGACTTTATGCTGACTGTGCAGCGGACGCTACTCTTGCTTTGAGCTTAAAGGGATCAGAAACCCCTTCATAACATCTGCGGCACCGTCCAGCAGCAACACCGCAAAATTTCTCAAGGGGCATGGGAACGCCTTGTCCAGATAAATATAACACATCTGGATCAAGCAACCAAAAGTCCCATGACCACCTCCAGTTATGCTTCTGGCCAAAAGGTCCTTAAAGCTGTCTAAATTTGATCACTTTAAGCTTAATCGCAGATTGATTTAATTGCAGGCATTTATTAGTTATAAATCTTAAATCTCAGTATGACTTTGAAGTGGATTTTCTTTGAGAGAGCGCATCAACCCTTCGTCTCCTTGTGATTCTCAGCAGCTGTCGGTGATTCATTGGTGCAAAGCGCTCGTTTCTGAGCAGGACGTATAAAAACAGGTGAAGTGATTTGATTCACGAGCGAGTGATCCTAAGCCCCTGCTGCTATGTGTGATTTAAAGCTCAAGAACACTTTGTTTTGCTTGCAGACCCAAGAAGGACTAATGAGCCATTTCAAGCATTCATCTCTCGGAGAGAACGCATGAAATACCTTCTGAGTGAAACTTTTGAAAATGAAACTTTTCCGAAGAGCATTGTTTTGTGCTCCCAGGAAACAATCTTTTCATGATGATGTAAGACTCTGAGGCCAGAAGGCTCATCTCAGTCGTTGCACCGCTCAGTGAGTAATGACAAAAGCTTCAGCTGCGTTCGGCGGACCACACAAGCCCGTCTGACCTTTTTGACACCACTCCACGCGACGCCCCGCTACATAACCGCTGCATACAGCAGATGCCTGCCTGCCATAAAGCTGCAGAGCAGTGATGGAGGATATTTTTGAAGTGTGATTGCATTCATGCGCCAGACTCTGCTTTGTGCAGAATTTTAAGCAGACGGACCAAAAATAGATCCGAGCAGCCAAAAGGAGGATTTTTTTAAAAACCCTCGTCTCGAAGATTAAGCCACTTCTTACGTGAACAGTCTTGGACTGACAACTTTGCGTGATGAAAACAGACGAGGCGAGTTGGCAGACGCGGCCTGAAGGGCAGAGAGCACCGGTGAGAGGTTGTTCTGCTGCTCAGGTGAAACATGTTTCATAAGGTTCTGCCTGCGGATCACATGACCCAGGGCATTTCGTCATCTAGGCACTGCAAACCAACACAGTGGTCTCTTGTTAGATACCTTAGACATATCGTAGCAAAGTTTCGCAATGGAAAACTAAAGTGAAAAAAAAAAGCAAACGAAGGTTCAAAGTTAGGAGGTGAAACTGATGGCTGATTTCTCAAAGCTTGCTTTTTGTCAGTGCGGTTGCTGTTTTCCACGTCGGTTTCTGCTGTTGCTTCTCTCTCCATCGTGCACAAAATCAGTTGAAAACAAAGTGGGCTTTTCTTTTCACCTCACATTTCTAAGCTACCATATTGGTCGATCACTTAAAATCCCAACAAAATGAGGCGTGACAAAGTGTGCAGGGCACTGTTTATTGTTCTAAGGCATCCTGCAATCAAGAGTCATTCAGTACACACCTCAGCTCCGATATCTACCCAAGCTTCACTCCTAAATGACTCTTCTTTTTCATTACGTTTTCTGGACTGGTGTTTAACGTCGCCAGTATCTCCGAAACATCCACTTACTTTGGTTAGTTTTGATATTAGATGACAAACTAAACTTGAAACACTCCAACAGGACTCACACCACCCCCCTCTACTGCAGCCATTCTTTGCGTATGTTTGCTTTTCCTCACATCACAACTGAGTTAACAATAGCCAAAATCAAATCAATAACTAATTAAAGATAAACTCCATATGCCAAAAAAGTAGCATGTATATTTTAAAGACGGGGCCTCCGGAGTCAATCCGCCGAGACGGACAAGATTCACTGTGCTACGATGCATCGGTTCCTCTGTGAGGGTTGTTATTTTCTTTCGGAGAGATTGAGTGGATAAAGATGTGACACCTTGGCTGACATCTCATTAATTCATAAGCTGTGGCAGAGGCGGGACGCAGACCATGCTTCACTTTGGAGCCACTGCAATTGCTCTTGTTAAGATTAGGGTAACAAAACAGCTTCCTGAACGGAGGGTTTTGGTGGTGTTTGCTCAATAAATAACAGAGAAAAGAATATTTGCTGACACCGTGTCAAATATTGGCCTGTGATGAAGCGGTGCGGTATCGATAGGCTGCTTTGGTGTGGAGCTGAACCAGTCAAAGGGATTGAAACAGACCCTTAAAAGTGGACTCCCAACAACTCCCAACTCAAAAAAAAAAAAAAACAGGACAAAAGAAGCTAATCCCTCCCCCTCTCCCCTGCGGTGAAAGCTCTCACAGCTGGGAGTGAAACTTGTGGCATTTACTGATCAGCAGAAGCTTCCTGGAAGGACGCAGGGGGGATAATGAGGCTTCCTGGGCCGCCTGGGCTCAAGGTGGATGAAGGCCTCCTTTATTTCCTCTTTTTGAACAACTGGAGTGTAATTCCTCTCTATATATAGCCAAAGCATCACACTGCTGTCTCAGTGGGCTTCACAGGTCCACTACAGCAGTGTCCCATGAACCAGCCAAATATGACGAGGATAAGAAAAAAAGAAAAGAAACCTTTCAAAGAGAGGTGTGAAACGGTACTGTTAAAGAGAAGAGGCAGAAACTGGAGTTGTGCAGGATAATACTGCAGACTGTCACAATGTGAAAGAAATGCATTTTTATAATTTTGAGAGATGAACTAGGGATTTTTGCTTTTGCAGGTAATCCATGCTATTTTGCTATTTGTACGAAATGTTTCGAGAAATGCACTTACCGTTTTGCAAATGTCGAAAATGATTCGCACCAAACGACTGAAACAAACTGCATTAGGAGTATAGGGGAAATACTTTCCTGAGCAAAGTCAAATTGGTCTGGATGCACTTCCTCCCTCACAATTTTAAAAATTCAAGTTCTTGCGTTGTCCAATATAAAAATGTTGTTGGACAAGAACAGAAGAAGTCAGTAAGGGAGCAAATTCTTTCTTGCAAAAACAGCTTGCATGTCTCCGGCGCGAGTTAAAATTTTAAACAGACTATCTGACTATCTTAGCTAATTAGTTGATTTATATGAGGATTGTCATAGCCAAGATTTATTTAACAAATCTGTACAATGTAGTGGGAAAAAGATATATTAACACTGGCCACCAAAAAGTTTGGTTAAAATCACAAATTCAAGAATTTGAACCTGGAGGAATGAAATCGCAATACGGTTGTGGTTCAGTGAGTAGGAAGTGCGAACAGTTCTTTATTTCTTTTGTCCTACTGAACTCCACATTCTCCCTCATGCTCTCCCCAGAGTGCGGCCTTTTGTAAAAGCACATCATAAATTATTCCAGGAAAGAAAGTCCACATCGGCACCAACGGCCGTAAAACCATTACTGGCTCCTGCCTTGGTGTCGCTGCAGCAAGCAGCTTGGCGCATCCATTATGGTGTGATGGAAATAGATTTCTGTGGAGAGGCTCTTATCCATCCACTTCATTCACATGCAAATGATCGTATTCCAGTCGAGAACGTCTGAAATCTGAGCTTTAATGTTTTTTCTACATTTACAGTAATGTTGGGTTAGCTACATTGTGTGCAATAAGGGCATGTGGGTCTGCAGTACTGAAACCACTGAGAACATTTCTGTCTTTAGGGTTTTCACTTTTAATCTACCAATGAAAATTGTTTAGACTGATGGCAAAGGCATGAATGAATGCCATATTTTGTGTTTAAATCGTTTATTCTGTCATGCTATTATTATTTGTTCTTCATTTCATTTATTTTTCTTTCAGCTTAAGTTTTTCCCAATTTCAAACACTGTCCATCTTACCAGTTTGCAGAAGCACTACATGATGTCTGTCTGCTCGGCTTATATACTTCCTGTTAGGTTGATGCGATGACCTGCGGCTGCTACAAGGCTTCAGCTCGACAGCGACGTCTGAGCCAACTGCTGCAGACCAGAACGACTCTTGGAACAATAAAAAACACAGGAAAACTCCTACGTTTAGATTATTCTTTACAAAATGTATGAGATGATAAGCCAGCATGGACAGTCCCATTTTTCAGGCATTTTCTTATAACGCTTGAAGTATGTGTGTGTCCGTGTGTGTGTGTGTGTTTGATCTGTAGCCCTGCTGAGTTATAACCCATCTCTCCATGAATATATCCTCATTTCTGTGGTCTTTCCTTACACTTTCTAGATGTGTTTTTTTTTTTCCAGTGGGTTTTGAGTTTTCTGTTGAACTGAGGCCTTTCAGCTTCTCCTGAGCCAGCGCTCACTTCACATTTCACCATGCGCTAACATAATGTGGACCTTAAGAGGAATCATTTCACAGTATTTTAGTGTTTTTTAAAGTTGAACAACCCGATGCACAAAATTACTCTAATACTTTGATAACTGTCAGGGTTTCTTCACTTTTTAAATGTTAGTGTAGTTCTCTGAGCTGCTTTTTTTGTTTTTGTTTTTAGAAGTCCCTTTATGTCCACAGTTGAGCATGGTGGAGGCTCAGTGTTACCGTGGGCCTCATTTCCCCCCCAAAGAGCTAGCAGTTCATAGTAACCAATTACGTAAACGCCTTGTTTTAGACACATGCCACATGAAAACATTTTCTTTCCTTACATCACAGATGTAAACATCGTATCCATTTGAACGGTGTTTTCTATTTTCTCCTGCATTGTTTTTTTTTTTGTTGTTGTTGTTTCTACGTTCAATCATCTAAGATTATGTCTGAAATTTTTACATGTTTTATATAATTCACTTTTTAGTCACAGCAGCCTGCTTATTTGAACTGAAATGTTTTCAAGAGGATAGCCAGCATGGACAGCATCTGCTGTTTTCATCTTTAGATTAGGACCACCTGGTTGACACCCGTTTGCTCACAGGAGGAACGACTTCAACTACTGAACTTCACGCTTTTATTAATTTCAACATTTAACCTCTGAATAAATGATTCACTTACACAGAATCAGCCGCACAGAATGAATTGTTTGCCAATGTAAAAGTGTGATTTCTACCAAAAAAAAAAAAAAAACAGTGATTCTTCCTGGCCTCTACATTGTTTTGAACGCTAGTGGTAAATATATACAGTTTGAGCCAAAGACCCAAATGGTTTGAACTCTTCGAAGGGTTGCTCTGCATTGTGCCCTCTCTTCCTCCAACACCTTCATCATCTTTATTTCTCTCACTGTAACCATGACTCGACTGGCGCATGCTCTTTCCTTTGGTTTCCCCTCGCCCCCCCCTTTCATTTGCCATAAATCCTTTTTACTCTCTCGTGTTCCCGCTCTTTTCCTCCAGAGGAAGGGGAGTGGGCAGCTCTCACACAGCACTCTACTGCACCGAGAAAGCTGGCAAGAAGAAAAGAAAACGGTGTGAAAATAAAAAGAAGAGGAAGTAAAAGGAGGAGAAAAAAAAAAGACAGAGGAGGAACGCTTCGTGTGAAGATGAGCAGGACAAGAGCTTTGTGAAGATGCTCTGGGTGAGATATAAGACTTGTCTTTCACAGTCCTACTCCTCGGGGGGGTTGTAAAGTGTGAACTGTGAGTGGAGTGATGTATCCTCCTGCAGGGGTTAAGCAAAGACAGATTTCTTAGTCAAGGTCAGTACGATCACTCGTGAGGCTGGTTTCATCGAGGCGAAGCGGAGAAGGAATCGGAAAAGAATGTGAAATAAAGAGACAAATCAAAAGGAGCAACTAAAGTTGGAGCATTAGGCAACAAGGTGATGCAGAGGCAGGAGGCCGATGCAGATTCTTCCTCTGGATACATACATATTCCATCTGTTATGCCCCCTTTCTTAGATAAAACCCGCTCCCCTCCACCTCGTCCTCCCTCTCCTGTTCTCGCCTCTTTCCTCCTCCACCCCTCTCTCCCTTCCCCTCTCCTGCTCTCTGTGCCAGAGCACCGCAATAGCAGTATGAATAATTGAACGGGCTCCTCGACGAAGGATTGAGAATTTCTGTTGCGGTTGTGTGTGCTTGGTGCAGCAGCGGGCGGGCCGGGAAGACGTTCGTTATAAAAACAAAAGGCAAAAATAAAAATAAATAAATAAATAAAAAGCAGCTCATGACTGCCCTTTTCTGCTTTGGAGAAAACACGAGAATAACCTTGAACGCTTGTGAAAACACACCAAGGGCTTCCACGTTGCTGCCTCTCCGGGGGGGATTGGAGTAAAAAAAAAAAAAGGGGGTGTTTGGCCATGGAGGCACTAATGGCATGACATTGAAATCTTGTTCAGAGTCAGAATCTGCAGGACAGGAGAGCATGCAAGCAATGTTTGATATGAATATTCCCAGGCAGACAGGCACTGGAGGGAAACCTGTGCAGGGCTGGATCAACCGGCTGTCCCAGAGGGAGAAGAAAGAGATTGTATGAAGGGGGAAAAAAAATAAAAAAAAGTTGGAGGCTGCAGTGGATATGTTTGTGTGCCTAACACTAAGTTATATAAAGATGAGGTGCGTATTTGTGCACTGATAGAGAACATCCGGCTCTGCAGTAGTAAAAACGTGAAACGGAAGGAATGAAAATAACTCGGTGGATGTGTGTAGACATCAGGGAGGAGGAGGGTGGATCCACTGGGTGTTGTCAGGCTTGACCCGGGCGCGTATGTGTTTGAATCCACGCATACCTACCTGCTCTTATTTTTCAGCTTAATTGGCCCAAATCTGCCATTCAGTGAAGCCGGAGCCAAGGACCCTTTGTGTGGCCCAGTGGGAGAGAGGGAACATGAAGTTACACACAGAGCTAGCTCTCTCTCTCTCTCTCTCTCATACACACACACATGCACACACACATGCACTCATACCTACAACCTGTCTAAAATCCATGTCAGAGCAAAGCAAAAGAGCAACAAAAATAAACAGAAAAGTTTGTCACATGTTTTTTATTTGTTTTACAAGAAAATGTAAAGTGTCATAATTGTGAAGTGAATAAAACTTGAAACAACTAAAGTATGGCATGCATTCATGTAGAGGGAAACGTCAGTGTTGAAAGAAATCAAGAGGTTCTGTTATCCATCAGGACAATGAGTGTATCAGGATGGCCCAGTCAAAGCCTAGACCTATATCAAACCTTTAGTTTGTAGATGTGCACAGCTGGAAAAAGATATAAACCAGCTGTAGTTGCAGAAAAACAAAGCTGCATAATGTATTGACAAAAGAAAGCTGAATATAAGTCCAAACCACGACATTTTTTAAGATAAAACAATAAAACCATTTAGCATTTCCCTTCAGCTATGCAGTATGCACCACTTTGTGATGGTCTTCCCTCCTCAAATACCCCAAAACAAGTAAAAATGATTTTTTGGTAAAGTTCAGTAGGTGTAAATAGTTTTACATGGCTATTTTCTTTAGATTGGTTAAACAATGCCTGAATGTGAAACCTACTGGTTTGCAGATTCGTACGGTTTGCTCACCCAAACAGTTTAGATACAACAACCCTTTATATTTTGTCCTTTCTTATTCTGTTTCAGAATTATATTGCACAATTTCACACTAAGTATTAATTTGGGTCTTGTATAGTTGTTTTGTGTTCTAAATTTATGCATTATTGTGTTTTGTTTTGTTTTTTTCCTCTGTTGCTGTTAGTTTTATTTTCTGTGCTCCCACTGCACCTGCTTTGTTTCCAGTTATTTACTCCCTCAGAGTTTATGGAGTCCCTGAAGTTTTTTTCCCGTTGGATGCTTGTTCTTTCATCAGATGTGGTTTGGTCCCTGTTTTGCTTCGTTTTTGTTCCCATTTGGCATTTTGTTTTGTTTTGTGCATTCTCATTTCATTGCCAGCCTCCCTGCTTCAATAACACATTTATTTCGTCTTTTGTACCAGTAAATGAAGTTCGCTCTTCCCTCAGCTTCCTCCTTTGAAGCGTTCGCATTTAGATTGGCAAAAGGGTTCAAAACACATATAGTGCCTTCCAAAAGAATTCATACCCCCTGGACTTTTACGTATCAAGCTAGATCAGTATTGCTCAAAGAAAGGGGTTGTCAAGTTTTGTACCTAAAGTCTAGAGAAAATCAGCTGAATTAAATGCGTGACTTGTCCATTTGATGGTTTATCCAGAAAATTAAAAATATTATTAAGTGCATTGGTAGGAAATAGTTTGTTTACATGTGCAAAATCATTGCGGGAAGGTATAAAATGGCAAAGCATCGTAATGACAGAAGAGCCAAACTGAGCTGAAGTTTGAAATAAAACTTTTTCAGCAGAATTTGCATTCAGGAGAAGGGGAAAAAAAATCACCAACTGTTATGGAGGTGGATCCATCTTGCTTTGAATTTGTTTTGGAGCCTGTGACACAGAGAACATTCCTCTGGCAGAGGTAAGGAGAGACTCAATTTAAGAGCAACAAATTATAGAGGCAAACAGCACACCATCTGCAAAAAAAGACTGGAACATCTTCTGCAGCGGGATAAGGATCCCCTGTGCATATTAAACTCCATAAGCAGCCGACTTCAGCTGCTCAAAATGAAAAGAAAAATTCAGGCTTGACCTCAAAGAAGCACCGCGCGCAGCAGCGATTTATGACTGAAAACGCTCTTTGGTTTTTGTACGTTTGGCTGTCTTCTCCGGTTTAGTGGCGAGCATACCGAAATCACAAAAGGTTTTCAAGTCTCTGCACATATTTTAAAACGAACATGCTCTGTTCTGCGAACGGCAACATTGTTTGGATCTGAGCACAAAAAAAAAAAAAATCAGGCCTGGTTTGAGCCTCCAAACCTGACATAAGGTGTTGTGATCAAACTGTATGGCTGCAAATGTAACTCGGATTGGAGACATCTGTTGTATTTACAGGGTACAATGGCACAAATAAGGGAAAGGAGTGCAAAGTCTCCGCTGCTGAATGAGCTTTGTTAACTGCTGACTGCAAGCTTAAATCAAGGTGCTGCAGTGAGAGCCAAGAGAGCAGCGCAGACAAAGTGTTTGACGTATGCCCTAATGATAATACCCAGCACATTACAGCTCGCCAGCCAGGATGACTGTTCGACTCAACATGACTCAGCTCTGCTATAAGGCTCACTGGCAAAGATATTGTTTTGCTGGAAAAATATTATATAATTTTTCAAAAAATAGTTGGAATTACATAAAGAAGCGGGAGAGAGAGAGGGGGGGAGAGAGAGATGTGGGTAACTTTTTTTTCTTTTTCTTGGATGAGTAGCTTGGGACTGATTGCTCGGAGATGATGGAGAGAAACTGTAAGAGAGAAAAGAATTGAAGCAATGATTCAGCGGCGAGTTAAAGCTGAGCAGAAGGCGTGCGGCCGCAGAGCTCGGAGCGACAAAGCCAACAGAGAGGCTTTTCAAAAATGAAAACAGAAGGAGAAGACCTGGGTTTATTCCGAACTGGAGACAGAAGATGAAAATAAATAAATAAAATGCAAACTGGTAAAGTGAGAAAAAATATTCTGGAAACAGCTGAGGCGCCGTGATGTGATCACAGCAAAAACACTTTAAGGCTGCTGTGGCAACGTTTTTTTGCAAACTGAGAGATGGCGACGAGATGACTTTATGGTTAGGTGCTTAGAGAGTTAATGTGATTGTCCCACAGAGTCACAAAGGGAAACTTCTTTCAGAGTCATAGGAAAAAGCCCCTCATGAAAACGTGAGAACATGAATACACAATCATTTCACAGTTGAACGATTCAGGACATCAAATTTTAATAACAAAAGAAAACAGGAGTAAATAAAGAGACTGTGGTTGTAAAAATAATTATATTTATTGAGGTGAAAAATGACTCCAAACTACCTGTTCCTGTTTAATTACAGGAACCTTCCCAGAAGTGGCCAGTCTGACTCCATGTTCACAACATGCACTGAAAAAAATAACTCTTTGGATTAACATAAAAAAATCATGGAAAGATTTTCCACCTGATTACTTTGCTTTATTTCAGCACTATGTAATTTTGTTACTCCGATTTAAAGAAAATGTGTTGGCTCAACTTAATTTATTAAGGTTATTCCAATTTAAAGCAAATGTGTTGGCTCAACTTAATTTATTAAGGTTATTCCAATTTAAAGCAAATGTGTTGGCTCAACTTAATTTATTAAGGTTATTCCAATTTAAAGCAAATGTGTTGGTTCAACTTAATTTATTAAGGTTATTCCAATTTAAAGCAAATGTGTTGGTTCAACTTAATTTATTAAGGTTATTCCAATTTAAAGGAAATGTGTTGGTTCAACTTAATTTATTAAGGTTATTCCAATTTAAAGCAAATGTGTTGGTTCAACTTAATTTATTAAGGTTATTCCAATTTAAAGCAAATGTGTTGGTTCAACTTAATTTTTGTGGTTGATTCAACTTATTTACTTTAGTTGGACCCAATGTAATTTAATAGAGCCAGCCTAACTAATTTTACACTGATAACGTCACACTACTTAATTACGTTGATCCAACTCATGAAAATTAAGTTAGCTGAACAAACATGCTTCATGCTGAAAGAAAGCTATTTAATCGTGTGGAAAATCTTTCCATGATTGAATTATGTTAATTCAAAGACATTTTCTTAAGTGCTATTAAATGAAGTGTTTTAAGACCACACTGAAAGAAGAAAGAACACTCAACAATGAGAAAAAGTACAACATGAACTGTATTTTCAAAATTGTTATCCATTTTCTTTTTACACAGCACAAAAAACAGCTGAGTTGAAAGTTGAAATAAACAACAAAAGGTCAGTTTTGTTATTCCAGAAAAAAACTGGGCTGTGTTTAGCATAGATCAAATTCTTAACAACATAAAAAGTGTCAGTAAATTCGCTCAACTTTGCGAAATGTAACAGTTAAAATTTAGTTTTCCATTGAGGTCTTTAGAAAAACATGTAAAGATGCATTGCTCAAGTTGTTCATCACTTCCACCCCGTCCAGGAGAATCCCAACATCCTCAATGGCATCGCCAGGCTCTGCACTCTCCGGTCGGATAACGAAGATTCCACAGACAGTCTCGGCCATTTGTGCACCTTGATGATGGGAACAAGGGTGGGGTATTGGGTGGGAGAGATTTCACATCTCATTAAATAAAAAAATAACTTTACACTTGTTTGGCTGACTCAACAACAGCTAAGGTCCATCAAAGACCTGTCTGTGTTAATTGTGAGTCCAGTGATAAGATTTCCCATTTAGAAAAGGTACCATATTTTCTACATTTTCACAAAAATCGTCTTATAATGCGGTGCACCTTGTGGTAAAATACGGTATATTGTCTCATATGGAAAAACATGAAGAGAAGGGATGAATCCCAAATAGGCCCCATATTCCATGGCCTGTTCTCCTCAATTGAAATGACAGTCTGAGGATCCACCACACAGACTGTCATTCCAAACCAGTCCTACTTATGTGCAAACAAAACCCTGACTCTGTACACAAACCAAACATCTTATACATGAAGAACCTGTCTTATTTCCTGGATGGAGGAAATGTCATGACTATGTGTGGTAGTTATTTCCAAATAGATCTGTACTAACATCTTAGGTAAAGTTACTTAATATTTTTGTCTGCATATGAAACAATGCTGTTAGAAAAAAAGGCTAAATAAAACAGGCCAAAGATCTTTTTGTGGAGTTTAACTCACCTAAACATCCTCATTTTAAACCCACTTAACAATAACTGTAATTATATCAATCTTACTAATGATTATCCTTTTCTGTGGGAGAAATCTAAAAGCATCTCAAAAGTCAAATTAAAATTGAATGTACCCAAGTGAAAAAAAAGTTTTAATGATCTTCTCTTACTTTAAATTTATTGGTAATTCACAGGAAGTCCAATTAACTCCAACTATCATCACCTCTTTTGTAGACACAAAGATAAATTAATATACCATGTACTCTTTCTCCAGCTTCTCTGGATCTTCATCCAGGTACGCACACAGGCCTTTTAGGATCCATTCTCGTCTGACTTCAGCCGTGTTTTCCTAAATATGCAGATCAGAAAACAATGAGAACAACCGCAAAAATCCAGCAGTATACTATAGGGTCACATACTTGAAAACTTAGCAAAATTCAAAGGAAGTCACAACGAAAGTGATCAGTGGCTTGCAGTCTATTTGAAAGATCTTTAAAATTGTTATTCTCCTGTCATTATGCCATGACTAAAATTAAGTTTAACATTTTATTTAAACTTCTAACTGAAGCTGTCACCTAAGAAATATTTATGTCTGAAACAAGGATACAGTATAGGGGGATATACTGTGAAAAATCTATTTCCTCTGCCTTCTCCCAGTGCTAGAAACAACCAGTCAGTGGCAGGAGAGTTTTAGTGCTGTCAATCACAATCTCATGTTGCTGCTCATCCTTCTTCCCCCTTGCTCTGTACTATTCTGTAGCTAGCATAGGACTGATAGCAGCTCATATCTACTAGACAGAGAGAGACAACACTCCTTACAGTTCCACATCCCCACGCAAATAAAGACAAATAAAACTGACTTACCAAATACAAGTTCAGCTGAACCCTTAATCGCTCTAACACTAGATTCAGTCATTTTAGATCTGGCAAAACTTATCATTAGCCACTGCAATCTAAAACTTGATGGCCGATGACCCCCTTCACCAGTGCTTATGTAGGTGGATAACAGACAGGTGATGTTCTGAAAGAGATCAGATTTTCAAACATTAAAATATGTAATTCACCCTGAGCAGAGTTGTATCTGAACATTCAAACTTTTAGTACAAGTCTCTTGAATGCATCATGAATCAATCAATCAAATTTTATTTGTACAGCACATTTCAGCAGAAAGGCATTTCAAAGTGCTTTACATAATTAAAAACAGAAACACAGAGTCATGCAACATTTAATATACAGTGAAACAGATAAAAAGTAAAGCCAAAAACATTAAAAACATTGAAGACATTAAAACCGCACTAAGCCTAATTTAGCTATAAGCAACTCTAAACAGGTGGGTTTTAAGTTGAGATTTAAAGGCACCCAGTGTTTCAGCTGTTCTGAAACTGAATATAACCACAAGCATGTATGTGCAGAACAGTGGTGACTTGAACATGGTAGAAAGCAATAAAAATATAAAACATAAAAATCAAAACAAAAACCTCAACATTTCAAAATTAAACCGATAAACTTAAAAATTGTTTTTGAACTACAATTATTTATGGAAAAACAAGTACAATAACAAAATACATCTTTAGAGCAGAGGAATATATGTATTTAAAAAATAAGAAAGCTCAAGTCTGTTCATGGACTACCGTAATAGGAATAATGGACAATCCTCTGAGTGTTTCAGCCAGAAAAAAATACTAGAAATCCATAGTTAGAAGGTGGACATTTATGTGGACATTGCAAGCACATTTAAAGCTCTAACAGCAAAGGTTTCTGCAGGTTCCTCTGACTCAAATTTAATACTTTTTATTATTAATAAATGAAGAATCTGTATTACGATAGAAAGCCACAAAAGTTGTGTGTATCCAATGTCCACTCTGCATTTACCTACATAATAACAGTACTGAAATAAAATAATAATAAAAAAACATTTAAATAGACTTATGTTTGGCCCCATTGTTTACAATCCACTAAACCTCAGACTTCAGAGTTTGTATGGCACCAGATGCTGAATTTACATCAGTCCAACTTTTTTCCAGGGAGCTTTAACAACCTCAGGAGGAGCAAAACTGTGACATTTATGGGGTCCGTTTTTTGTCTTGACAGCAGCTTTGTGACCCTTACACTGCTTCATGTGATGTTAGCATGATTTGAGTACATCAATTACATAGAAACGTGACCGAACATAGAAAAAAATGGGTTTTTTTTAAGTCTGATGATTTTAATTTGCATCTTTTTATTTCGATTTTTATTTTGATTTAGACGGATGAAAATAGACTGAATCTTACCTTTTTCAAATTAAGCAGATCCAAATCAGGAATCTTCCCGCTTCTCTTGAAAGAACAGTTTGAAGTTTTCCCAGACACAAGATCTCGCGTGATCTTCCGTAATTTCGCTAGCATCTCGCGTGATCTTCCATAATTTCGCTAGCATCTCGCGTGATTTTTCGTAATCTCGCCAGTGTCTCGCGTGATCTCCGGGTCTCGCTAGACCCTCTTCGGCGGGAGATTAGTCTAAATTGAATCACGTTGTCTCAACTTGAATACATTTTATTAACGCTAGGTTGTTGAATTTTATGTTTATTTGACGTGATTTTGTCATATTTGCCTTTGAAACATAAAATAATTCTGTTAAACATGTTATTTTTTATAAATGCAATAACCACTTCAATTCAGTTGTGCTTTGACACAAGCATGGAGCAAGCAGGAAATGGTGCAAATGTTAGAAAAACGCTGATTAATTACCAGCTAACCATCACTTCATGTGATGTTAACACATGTTAGCCACTGACATGAGTACATCAATTACATAGTGTGAAGGTATCACTGTTAAATAAGTTGGTTTCAACTAAATTTGCATTCATCTTAATCAAGTAAAGTCAATTATTTGGTCCAAAACATTGCAAATTAGTTGGTCTGGTTCTATTAAATTACATTGGGTCCAACTAAAGTAAATAAGTTGAATCGGGATCTGCCGTGATCTCGCTCGTCGCCTCCAGCACAAGATCAGTCTGACTATAATGAATCGTGTTATCTCAACATGATTCAATTTCATAAACGTTAAGTTGATGAATTTCTTGTTTGTTCAACATGATTTTATCACGTTTTTGTTTAAAACATGAAATTATTGTGTTAAAAGTACATGATATTTTTTTATTAATCTAATAACCCCCTAAGTTCATTTTTTTGAGTGTGAGCCCAAAACAGCATCTAAACCAGTAAAGGTCTCGCTGTCTGGGCTAAGGTCAGTGTTCACCATTCAATAACTAGAACGAAACCTTGCAGAGAGAGCATCCACTCAAGAGCTTCAATTAAAAAAAAAAAGCAACAAAGAAATAAAAAAATATATATGTGTCACATTTCCAAGAAAAGATTCCTGAGATTTCTGAGATTTTTCAGAAAACATCCTGTGGACTATGGAAACAAAATTATGGTTATAAAGAAATAGTATCATGAATTCTGCTCCTTATGGGAAAATCTTAAAAATCCTGATCTATATCTGGTGCCTAGATGTTGTTGGGTGTAAAGAACTTTTTTGTCGCCTCCTTTGGATTAAGTGGATGTTAGGGTTGTGATGGGAACCAGTGAGCCTCCGTGTCCAAGAAATGTGATCATTTCTTGTCTAAATAAATTGACAAAAAATGATCACAACAGAGTTGCAGTTAACCCTTTAATCTTGTGGCTTTTGAAGGCACAACTCAATGAAGTTAAAGGAAGCAGGAGAAACTCAACAAGAGCCTCGGCACATTGGAGCCAATGTTCTTTTCCTTTGACAATTTTATGGCTTATTCTTTGAAATTGCCAACATTTTTTCCGTGTGAAATATGTATAATTTCAATTGAAAGAAAAATGAAAAACAAACAAAACAATGCATCACATCTAGTTTAATCATGAGAGAAATAACTCACTAATTATGTTCTTAGAGGAGTAGAAAGAAAATCCAATTTGAAAAAATATCCCATCCTCTTCATTATATGACGACATTCAGAGGCCTTTCAGCTCTAATAGTTGTCTTGCATGTGCACACAGAGCGAACTGTGCAGCAGCTCTGCAGATGCCTAGGAGGGGGACACCGTCAGGGGACAGCCAGGGAGAGGACACAGCTGGCCAGATGTAGATGAAACGGTCACCGGAGTTATGATTCCTGCATGCATGCATGCATGCATCAGCTGGTCAACAACTGTGGCCTACACACACAAACACACACAAAGGCAGTTTTGCGCAGGAACACGATGTCCCAAACACATCAAAGTGCACGCTGTCAATTAGCAAGTCACCAGAAGCAGGAGGTGTGGCCTCCCCGCTCAGCTTCTTTCTTTAATCTCCATCCAGATGAGATCCACCTCGAGGCTTAGGTGCGGCGTAGCCGCTGCCGTAAGAAACACAGTCGGCTAATATTTGATGGCTGCAGACGCTGAGATCACGAGGAGCTGGGGACCACATGAAACGCTGTTTGATGGCTAAACCGAGTGGTGAGAAATGAGCCGGATGGAACCCCAGGGATGATGGGAACTGAAGGCACTTTATCATTTCTCTGTCTTGTACGTCATTCACCTGAGAGAATTGGAGATTGCTTTGGATCACCAAAAAGAGAAAAGCACGAATATGTGCTAATTCCCTGTGATTCTGTACGACCGAATAGCTGTGACAGCGTGTCGACTTGCTTAGTCCACAAAATGTTTTTTTTATTTTTTTTTTACAAAATACATCAAACCCCAAAGAACAAATAAAGGACTCATGTTTTGTGCTTGCACATTCAGCAGAGGAGACTTCAGGCTCAGTTTGTTGTCATTGTTTTCATGTCTGCATGCCTGCTTTTCGCTGACATAAAACATGACGTTAAGGTGCTATTTTCCTTCCGTTTAAAATATTAAAAAAAAACGTCAGAGAAAATGTAGAGATGGAGCTGCACCTAAAAGTATTCAAACACCTTTACAGACTGGGCAAAATGTAAAAACAAGCAGCAGTTTGCAATCAATAAATCAAACAAGAATGTTTTTTTATTGATTCATCAGATCTGATCTGATATTAATGAGTACAATAGTCTCAATCTTCTTCAAACCCCTTCCAATCATACATACAGTCCAATCAATCCTAGTTATTAAACAGTGCACCAGTTTCTTTTCTTCGTTCAAAATGATCAAAAAGTTTCCAATCTAAGGAAACCCAGCAGATTGCATCAAGCCGACGTCTCCCCGTCCAGGAAAGTGTCACGGCTAATCAGAGCGGCAGACCAGACTTCGCTTCTGTGAAGAGGGGAAAAAAACAGAAGGAACATAAAGTTAGAAGGTGAAATGAGAGCAAATAATGCAAAATTGAAGAGCAGTAGGCGAATGTGGCAGACTGAGGGAGAGTGGAGAGTTTGTCCTCCGGTAGCCTAGGCCTCCGGCAGCATAAGTACAGAAATATCTCACGATAACCTAAGCCGGTCTAACTATAAGCTTTATGAAAAAGTAAGGTCTTAAACATTGTCCTAAAAGCAGATGGTACATCTCTGCCTGTCGCTTGATTTCACAAGAACTGAATGATCTAAATCCCACTCTGCTTTTTAAAAAGCTGGGAACCAGGAGCAAACCTGCAGTCTGAGAGCAAAATGCTCTGTTAGGAACATATGGAACAGTCAGATCTCTGGTGTCTGATGGAGCTTCCTTACGAAGAGGTTTATATGTGACGAGAATCATTTTACATAACAAGAAGCTAAAGAAGGGAAGTTAAAACAGAAGAAATGTGATCTCTCTTTTTAGTTTTCATCAGAACTCTCGCTGCAGTATTTTGGATCAGCTGGAGGCTTTTAACTGCATTCCGTGGATTTCCTGACGGTGAAGAACGACAGCAGTTCAGGCACAAACTTGGTAGAGTTATCAAACAGCTGAATAACTGCACCCTTAAAACACCAACATAAAGTGTTTAAGAACTTTATATGAGTCATCAGTGACTTCTGTGTGTTTCATCGGGGTTTAAAGTTTAAACATAAGATGACATAGAAGCCACTGTAAACGAGGCTGGGAAATGGCTCATTTCTTGCCACACAGTTGGGGAAGGTAAAAAAAAAAAAAGTTGTGTCCAAATGGCAAATGTACTTCCACTGGGGATGCCAATACTTCTTCTGCTTAACATGTAAAAAAAAAAATCTATATACATATTTCTTTTTTGGCAAAAACAAGAGTAAACAACACACTGCAGTCCACCATGTTTCTCTTTTCCTTTCCTCTGTACATGTACCTCCACATTTCCTTTCTTCTCGTCTTGATTTTCACATTGTTCCTGTGTGTTTTCCTCCGCGCTGTGGCAAGTTTGTTTCCTGCCTTCATGGCTTCTTGTTACTGGATCTGATGGTCAACCTGCAGCAGCACCCTTAGTTGTTATTTCTTATCCATCTGCCACCTCAGCGCGTGTGTTCCTGGCCAACTTGCAGCAATGCCAGAATACTAGTCTGTTCATGTTTTAATGTAAATATTTGCTGAAATTTTTGGTCCATTTTATATTTTACAGAAATCTGGAATGGATCCGACACTTGATGTTCTTTTTGCAACAAAACAGTTAATTTCGTGGAAGAAGGTGGGTTTCAAAGCTGAGGGAAAACTTTCAACTACTAAACAAGAAGACAGAAAGACAAAAAAAAAAATTGTTGGAGCTGTCAGGGAGCACCGGGATCACTGGCCTCCGTCAGGGACCTCAGGTTCTACATAGCAGAAAGGAAAACCTAACCAGCTACGTTTCAACAGCTCTGAGCCTCCAAACCACAGAGGGTACGAGGCAAGATGGTGGAGAAGATGGAGTGATTGCAGGTGGGAAAACTGCAGCGCAAACAGAGAACTGCTTCAGAGTAAAAAGCTGTCAGACTGTCTCTCAGAGTGTCAGCTCCTGACAGAGCAGCGAGGCCGAACCCAGTTGAGTCCTGCAGAGGTAAACCAACAGCATCAAGCCTGGCTAATTCTTAGCTTTCATGAGTTGTGAACAATGTTGAGATCCTAACAGCAATGGCAGCTGAAAACTATGAAATTTCATATCTGTACCTGCTGCAGAAGGGTCTGCAGAAGCCATTATTTCAATCTGTGTTCATCCATCACTGTTTGGATTGGATCATCCACGAAACAAGCCCTAAATTACTGTGATGAATGTTTATGTGGGATATCTGATACATTACCGTATTTTCCGGACTATTGAGAACACCATACTATAAGCCGCACCTACGAATTTTTTGAAAAAACAAAAAAAACCCAACTGGAAACGTACATAAGTCGCACCGGGCTATAAGCCGCTGGTCGCTCTTGGTTTTCCATAAGGATCCAGCAGAGGGCAGCAGAGGGTGTAGCCAACGCTGAACCGTGGTTTCGTTCACGCCGAGTTTACGTGCAGCGGCTCTTTTTCCCTCCTGTCAGATTGATAGTCTTCAACTTAAAAGCTGCATCATATGAGTTTGAAAACATTTCTCTGCCGTGCCTGCTGCTAGCATGTGCTTGTTCTAAATAAAAATTAGCACTTTCTTCTTTGATTTCCAATTTTGACTTCCAATGATTCACTTCCTGCTTAAGAGCCCCCTGGTGGTGGAAGAAAAATCCACAGAAAAGCCAAACTGGGCTACAAGCCCCATGGTTCAAAACGTAGGAAAAAAGTAGCGGATTATAATCCGAAAAATACGGCATGTAAACTAAATTTGAATCTCTCTGGACAGTAAAGTTTTTGTCTTAGCTTAGATAACGTCTCTGCAGACACCACACACCCTGAACACAAATTGTTTAGACTTCCCTCTGAACAGAGCACTACTGGTGAAAATGAGCCACTGCAAACACAGTTCTGTTTCCCAGGCTGTTTATCTGATGGATACTTAAACATCCAGAGTGGCCAGATCAATATCATGCATGATCAATACCTCTTTTGTAAAAGGTCTGTACACACACACACACACACGCACACACACACTTGCACACGCGCGCACACATGCATATTTACAATAAGAAAAAGCTTTCATTTTTCATATTTTGCTTCCTCAAAGCAAAGTGGAACTGAAGGTAAATTCCTTGTTTATGTGCAACTTGGTGGGTAAAGCTGATTCTAATATGCATACAGTAGGCATCTGCACCTCAACGTCTCACACACACACACACACACACACACACACACACCCACACACACACACACACACACACACACACACACACACACGCACACACACACACACACACACACACACACACACACACACAGCTTTCTGATTGCAAGACAACTCCTTGTTAATATAAAAAAGATTACTTCAGCCCCAAGTCTTTGTAATTGTCTTCATAGTCAAAGGAGCAGGATAGATTAGGCTAATTTAAGTCATTCTCAGACTAAAAATGTCTCTTTTGATTGCTCCGTTGATTTACACAAAACGCAGCAAAATGAGCCTGAGGACACAACCTCTGCGAATTAATCAGAGACAAACAATTTATTACTTTGATACTCTGCCTTGTTGCCAAGATTGCTGCTCTCGGGCCTCCACGGCAGCTCTCTCCCCTGTTGATTAAGTTACACGATCCTTTTACAAACTTTGGTGGAGATTAAACTCAGGAGGACTGGAAGAGAGAGGCTGAAATTAAACCGTGGACATACCCAAGCAAATCAACAACTTTTGAGCAGCGTAAACCTCATAAAAAACGTCCCCAGAATCTTAAGAAGCCTCTTTCTGTCCCACACGTCTTAAGAGATAAATGATCATCTTGCTAGATTTATTTAGCATCTGGTATCTCTGTTGGATTTGAAGGGGATTGATGAAGGGCCCCTCAAATGGGTTGTTACTTCGTGGAAAAGGTGGTTTAAGTCCAAATGCAGTTTATGTTTCCATCTTTCAAAGAAGGGTAAAGTGTTCTGGATTAATGGTCATAGGAAACTGAGAGATCATTAAAGGATAAACTGAAATAATTTTTGTTAGCAAATTGAACAGATTTATCACTTAAGTCCAGTCTGCTGGTTAGTATTGTAGATGGTTTTCTCTCTATCAATAAGTGTTTTTCCAAGCAGATAAAAATAATCCTTATCCCTTCAGCGTGACATAATGTGACAGTTCAGGATTATGATTATGAAGAAATATTCTCAGCATACGTCACCTTTCAAAAATGTTCCTCACTCTTAATCCCTCCACATTTTGTCAAAGCAACAAGTTTTATGACATTTCACAAGGACTCTGTGTAACAAATCAACACAAAGGAGTGCATAATTGTGAAAGTCGAAGAAAAGGATAGATATTTTTTTTAATGGTTTCTAGAAATAAAATTTTGAAAAGCATGACATGCATTCGTAGTCCCTGAGTAAATACTGCGCACAGATCTTTCTAATTAAAGCTCCAAGTGCAGCAACAAGTGTTTTAGGGTAGGTCTCACTTTTTGTTCTTCTTTGAAACAAAGCTCAAGCTCATCCAGGCGGGGAGCGAGGGGGCAACTGATGAATGTTCATGTCTTTAACAGAGTCACAGTCAGTAGCTTGGGACTTAAATGAAGATAAATAAGTCCACAGAGCAAAATAAAGGCAAGACAATTAAGATTGCCTTTGTTTTCTAGCGATTTGTGTGTTCCAACAAAATACTGTGGCAAAATAACAAAGGGGAACCTTCACGGCACGAACATATAAACACAGGAAACATCTATTAAAACGGATAATAAAATTGCCTGAAAAGCAAGTTCATACAAGAACTAACATGACTGAAATGTCTATTACATAGGATAGAATAGAAATATCCTTTAATGTTCCAGGGAAACTCAGGTGTATCAGCTGCAAAGTGGCAAATAGAAGCAGACAGAAACGTAAAGATAGCAATAATAATAATAATAATAATAATAATAATAATAATAATAATGATAATAATAAGGAAACTGAGAGACTGTACAGAAAGGTGAAATTTACAACATAAGCTATAGATTGATGCTTGTTATTTAGTTTGCATAACTCATGTTTCACTTTGTGCTAATCTGTGATCAAATTCGACTAACACCGTTTTATCGAGTGAGGCACAGAGCTGCATGTCTCCATCAGGCGTAACACGATCATCTCCCTCTGTAGCAGCAGCACAGTGTTTCATCCAGGGCTTGTGGATGTGTGCAGAGCCACCTGCAGTCTCCATCAGCTGATCCGATGACCCTTCCTGCTGATCAATGCTGCCCCATCTGACCGCTTCTATTCCTGGACACCACTCCTGCAGATTCTGACCCCTTCCCTCCCGTCTCTCTTTTCCGCTTCCCTCTCTGGGACCGGCCTGGCACAGCAGCGCGCACGGCCAAGTCTGACGCATTTAAAGAGAGGTACAGAGAGACGCACGTACACGGTGCAGCCGTTAGTGTTTGCGCAGCAGAGTGGTCCCATGTGCAGCTGTTATACCTTTCTGTGCCGTCGCACATAAAGCATAAAACCGTCCTCCTCCCTTACAGATATTAACAAATGACCAGCTCTCTGTGGCAGATCGGGGACTTTTCTGATTTATTTCTGGAGCTCCAAGTGCAAAAAGGCTGAGTGACCCAAAATTATAATGAGAACAGAATCTAAAAAGAGTCACTCTGACCCATATCTAGCTTAAATATGGGGTGAGTGCATGAAGAAGATACGGTTCATCTCCATTTCATCTTGGCCCAGACTAAAACAGCCGCGCTTTTGAAAGTTACCGTTCACACAAACACACATAGATGGACCTTTAAGGGGTCTTCAGAGACCGCCGCTCTTTATCTTCAGATTCTGCAGCGCAGCATCCGCAACCTAGCATAAGAAGAGAGGAGGCAAAGTACAAATCATTTAGTGGAATACATGAAATTTAAAATCTATCCTAATGGGACAGCTTTGTTTAAGGACAAAAAGAGCTAAACTGTCAATCTTCGAGGCCTTTGGGTCCCAAAATGCTGTTGATAATGCGAGAAATCAGTCATTTGCCAGTCAGATGATACTCTATGTGTGAAGTCCTGCAAGAGCAACGGTTTACCAAATATGCCAAAGGGTTAAGTGAGCTCAGATTGGACATGAGATAACACTTCCACTCAGAGTCAGAGCAGAATATTTAAAAGACCTTAAGTCTTAAACTTAACAGTGACAGAAATCCCTGAGACTGTTCACATGTGTTACTGCATGCTCATGAATCAAGTTTTAATGTCTGTATTTGTTTCTAGGGGTTTTTTTTTTGTAGGTTTTTATTTTTGCAGGTTGACACACAATGATACTACTAAACTTAAAACAGTTTTTGGTAGTAATACAAAAAGGAAATGTGGACAGTAACAAAATAAGTCAAATTCTCCTCCTTCAGGAAGGAGGCTCAGTTGCAAAGAACACATCAGTGTAAATCTAACCTCATGTACACAGTTGTTTACAGACCAACAAATCATGTCTTGATTACAAATTTAACTAAATACTCTTAAAAACCCTGTTGAATTTAGAGTAAAGTCTTCATCCTGTAGCCGTTTTCAGTGTCCTAATTGTGGAAGCATTCACTGTCCTGCATGTGTTTGGATGCTTCACATTTCCAATACACCTGATTTTTTAAAAATGACATAACTTTTCACTGATTACGCAGAAGATTGCTAGTGGTCCTTTAAATCAAAGGTTTCGGAGCAAAAAACGTCTGAAACCCTCAAGAAATAAGACCTGGAGCTTATTTTGCCTGAACTTGCGTCAAAACTGGCTGTCCAAAGAGGTTGTGCTCCTTCCACTGCTGCCTTGTTGACCAAAGCAACTTCGTGAGGTACAATCATGAAAATGAAAGCCAGGATTTTTGGCAATAACAATACCACAGATTATTTTGTCACAGTGACTTCACTACAAACTCGATTCACAGGAATAGCTGTGTTGTTTCAAGGAACTGGAGGGAAGAAAAGAGGAGAGACAGCAGTGACTGGGATTAAAACTGTGTTTCAATAGACCATAACTACACAGATGCAGCAGCAACACCTCATTTATAAAACTCAGTTAAGTAATCCAGAGGAGTAGCATTTCTTTCCCAAAAAAAAAAAAAAAAAAAATTGTACAACGTGATTCCCGTTTTGCCAAATAAAGACAGATGTCAACGAGTTCAAAACTAATACAATTAAAGTTAACAGAAAACTCGGGCTGAAGAATAGTTTAAATTCACAAAACCAAAATATAATCTTGAAAAAAATTCAGTCCAAAAGTTCCTCAAAAGTATTCACGCCTCCTGCAAATACAAAATCGGATGGTTGAAGCGAACAAGTTGAAGTGAGTTAATTTTGTCATGATTCAAGGTTTGGTGAGGTGAGATGAGACGCAGGCAGGCCAGGATGAAGGTGAAAATGATGAATTTAATGATAAGAGTCCACAGGGAAACAGACTTAGAGGAGGGTGCAACACGACGACGATCCGACACAGACAAAGACAACAGGTGGGGTTAAATACACAGGGAAGGTAATCAGGGAACTGGATACAGCCGGGAGCAATCAACAGGGAAGACAGATTCACAGGGGAAACTGGACTAACAGAAAAACCTAAAAAACTACACAGAAAACACAGATCCTAACAGTACCCCCCCCTCAAGGGCAGCTACCAGATGCCCAAAAAGGGCACAACAGAAAACAACCCATCAGGGTGGGCGGAGGGGCGAAGGAAGGAGGGCCAGAGTCCAGAACAAAAAACCACCCATCAGGGTGGGCGGAGACCCAGGAGGCAGACCCCTCGAAAGAGGTCCGGCGGGCGTCGCCGGCGCAGGAAACGGAGTCCCGGAGGCGGGTCCGGCGGGCGTCGCCGGCGCAGGAAACGGAGTCCCGGAGGCGGGTCCGGCGGTCTCTTCCGCCGGCGCAGGAAGCGGAACCCCTTGGGCGGGTCCGGCGGTCTCTTCCGCCGGCGCAGGAAGCGGAACCCCTTGGGCGGGTCCGGCGGTCTCTTCCGCCGGCGCAGGAAGCGGAACCCCTTGGGCGGGTCCGGCGGTCTCTTCCGCCGGCGCAGGAAGCGGAACCCCTTGGGCGGGTCCGGCGGTCTCTTCCGCCGGCGCAGGAAGCGGAACCCCTTGGGCGGGTCCGGCGGTCTCTTCCGCCGGCGCAGGAAGCGGAACCCCTTGGGCGGGTCCGGCGGTCTCTTCCGCCGGCGCAGGAGGCGGACCCTCGGAGGCTCAGGTGGGCCGGCAGGCTCGGGTGGGCCGGCTGGAGGGCCGGCTGCAGGCTCGGGTGGGCCGGCTGGAGGGCCGGCTGCAGGCTCGGGTGGGCCGGCTGGAGGGCCGGCTGCAGGCTCGGGTGGGCCGGCTGGAGGGCCGGCTGCAGGCTCGGGTGGGCCGGCTGGAGGGCCGGCTGCAGGCTCGGGTGGGCCGGCTGGAGGGCCGGCTGCAGGCTCGGGTGGGCCGGCTGGAGGGCCGGCTGCAGGCTCGGGTGGGCCGGCTGGAGGGCCGGCTGCAGGCTCGGGTGGGCCGGCTGGAGGGCCGGCTGCAGGCTCGGGTGGGCCGGCTGGAGGGCCGGCTGCAGGCTCGGGTGGGCCGGCTGGAGGGCCGGCTGCAGGCTCGGGTGGGCCGGCTGGAGGGCTCGGAGACTCGGGAGGAGGGCTCGGAGACTCGGGAGGAGGGCTTGGAGACACCAGGAGCTCGGGAGAAGGGACCAGGTCAGCAAACTCGGGAGGAGGAGGCACTAGAAACTCTAAAGTCTCGGGCGGAGCAGACTCAGGAAACTCGGGCGGAGCAGACTCAGGAAACTCGGGCGGAGCAGACTCAGGAAACTCGGGCGGAGCAGACTCAGGAAACTCGGGCGGAGCAGACTCAGGAAACTCGGGCGGAGCAGACTCAGGAAACTCGGGCGGAGCAGACTCAGGAAACTCGGGCGGAGCAGACTCAGGAAACTCGGGCGGAGCAGACTCAGGAAACTCGGGCGGAGCAGACTCAGGAAACTCGGGCGGAGCAGACTCAGGAAACTCGGGCGGAGCAGACTCAGGAAACTCGGGCGGAGCAGACTCAGGAAACTCGGGCGGAGCAGACTCAGGAAACTCGGGGGGAGCAGACTCAGGAGGCGGAGTCTCGGGGGGAGCAGACTCAGGAGGCGGAGTCTCGGGGGGAGCAGACTCAGGAGGCGGAGTCTCGGGGGGAGCAGACTCAGGAGGCGGAGTCTCGGGGGGAGCAGACTCAGGAGGCGGAGTCTCGGGGGGAGCAGACTCAGGAGGCGGAGTCTCGGGGGGAGCAGACTCAGGAGGCGGAGTCTCGGGGGGAGCAAGCAAACGCCGCCTCGGCGCGGGAACCGGAGGCAGCGGGGACAGACGCTGCCTCGGTGCGGGGACCGGAGGCAGCTGCAGGCGGGGCCCAGGGACCGGGACCTCCGGCGGCTCAGGGCTGCGATGACGGCTTTGCCCAGGGGCCGGGACCTCCGGCGGCTCAGGGCTGCGGCGACGGCTTTGCCCAGGGGCCGGGACCTCCGGCGGCTCAGGGCTGCGGTGACGGCTTTGCCCAGGGGCCGGGACCTCCGGCGGCTCAGGACGGCGTTGACGGCGTGACCGCTGGGCCGGGATCTTCGGCGGCTCAGGGCGGCGGAAACGGCGTGACCCAGGGGCCGGGATCTCCGGCGGCTCAGGGTTGCAGTAACGGCGGGGTCCGACTCCCGGCGGACAGAACGCCAGCCGAGTTCCCACCCAGGGATTCTGGCTGGCTGGAGCTCCGCCACAGAACTCCTCCGCTCTGGATCCCCGCCGCCGCCTCCGTCGCGGTCCGCGTTGCCTGGGTGCGTCGAGGTCCGAGGCGAGACCAAGTTCCTCCAGCAGCAGCGGAGAAGGCAAGATCTCTACGTCCTTGTAGAGATCCCGTTGAGCCAACTCCAACTGCTGCTGGAACCAAGCCTCGCTCCCCCACACGCTGGCGTCCTCACCACTTTTCTGGTCGGATCCTACTGTCATGATTCAGGGTTTAGTGAGGTGAGATGAGACGCAGGCAGGCCAGGATGAAGGTGAAAATGATGAATTTAATGATAAGAGTCCACAGGGAAACAGACTTAGAGGAGGGTGCAACACGACGACGATCCGACACAGACAAAGACAACAGGTGGGGTTAAATACACAGGGAAGGTAATCAGGGAACTGGATACAGCCGGGAGCAATCAACAGGGAAGACAGATTCACAGGGGAAACTGGACTAACAGAAAAACCTAAAAAACTACACAGAAAACACAGATCCTAACAAATTTCAGCAATAAAAACACAGAAACACACTTCTGACCAATCACACAACAGATCAAACAGACCTCTGTCGACATAGTTTGACCCGGGCCGAGCGTCGAGTTCAGCAGGCAGGAAAATTCTGAGATTTCATCACGACTGCATGTCAGTGAGAGCCGATATCAGCGCTGCGGATGAAAGGACCCAGAATGGTCGGACCGAAGTCAAACAGTCGACGGCCGGTCACGTGGTTTTCAGTTATTGTTTTTATGCACAAGACACACTGAGCCGAGCTCCTGTGAACCCCCTCACTTGCTAGGTGACCGATTGACTGACCGCTCCTAATGTTGCTGAGCTGACAGAAACAAGACATGTTGATCCGGTAATAGAAAACAGAAAGGGAGTGACTACAGACAGAGACCTTCACCAGACGGAAACCAACACATTATACCATCACAATGCAGGAGGAATTTATCTGCCATTGTATTGCCATCCCAAGTCCTGTTAGCTTAAGCCTCATAGTTACACAAAAGAAGCAATTTGCTTTGAAAAACAACCCAGAATGGATTTATTTTATTTTATTTTTTTACTGTTTAACAGAGGCGTTAAGGATTGGCAATAAGCTGACAGAGTGCTAAAGAGACAAAGGAAGAGAGGAAGGATAGGGGAGATGGAGAGCTGTTATTATGTGACAGTAAGACACTTCTGGACAACAAGCTGAATGGTCAATAAAGGAACAACCTAATAGAGCTGTAATGGGAAGGAAGCCGACATAACAAGAAACTGACCCAGGGTCTGTATTAGAGAGAGAAAAAAGCAGAGAAAGTGAAAATGTGTCGAGAGCAGCCAGAGGGCATTTGTTAACATAACAAGAGAGATCCATCATAGATACAAACACTTAAGGTCATATACAGTAATATGATGATTATAGAGACTTCTTATTGGTTTTACTGCTGGCAATGTTGTTTTCTGCAAAATTATTTCTGCAGGTAAAGAAGAATCAAACACAGACTTGAGGAACACAAAATGAACTAGAAAGAAATGATTCGTCTCTGTTAACGAGTCCTCACAGAAAGGATAAGGTTTTCTTTACTGCAAACTTTTATGGGCAGAATCAAAAGCTACCTGTATCTTTATATGCAAGTTTCGTTTCGGCCTGTTTGTCAGTGATTGTCAGAATGAAGGCACATGCTGTCACGATCATCGGTCGGTTGTGTTTTTGTGATTTCTTTTCTGTTCCAACTCTTGCCGTATTCAGATTATTTCTCTGTGTTCGTTATTATCAGCACGGCTTTGCTATATTAGTTCACTCTGTTTATAGTTTTTTTCATTTATTTATTAATTTCTGTTCTTGGTGCGTTTGGATTTATTTCTCTTAGATCTGTGTTAGTCTCTTTCTGTTTGGTTTGTAGTTAATTTTGAGTCTTAGATCAGCTCCCCTTGTGGTAATTAGTTTCCCTCCTCCAGTTTTTCTGCTTCCCTTCTGCCACAGTTGTGCCACATTTTCTCCAATTAGTTCACTTGGTTAATCATTTTTCACCCTTGACTCAGTGTTTTTAAGCTACTGGTTTTTGTTCGTTTCATGCCGGATTCTTCCATGACTCTTTCTGTGTTCCATGACCTGCTGCCCCCTGTGATTTTCCCCTGAAAGTTTCTTTATTTCATTATTAATGAACTCGGTTTTACCACAGTCGTTCTCTGCACCGGGGTCCCTATAAACCACAACCCGACACATGTGCAGAAATGAAAATAGGAGCAACAAAAATGCTTTGTTTACCAATAATCACTGGAAAGCGAGGGCAGCGGCAGAACAATAAGTCCAAGATAGCAAAAAATTTTCATCATCATCCAATGTTTCTTCGGGGGAATAGCAATATCATGCAGTTTATGACTTCGGCTAACAGCTTACTAGCTGAGAGCCACTGAAAGCAACATCCTTTGTGTGGGCGAGTTTCTTTCCTTATTTGCTGCTGTCACACAGTCAGCATCTTTGTTGTCTTTTGCTTAATGTCTGAATGAGTGTGAAAGCAAAGCTTTTATTAACAAGCTGGTGGAAAGATTTATTATAGTTATAGGACCCAGTAAGAAACCATTCACGGTGTAGACAGTTGGCAAACTGCTGATGTAAACATTTCAATCACATAATTTGGAAATGGCAGCATTATGAAATAAATTTAGTCTCCATTAAGAAAAATAAACAGCATGAACTGAGACTCTGGACACAAACTAGTAAAATCATTGTTTGGGTTCTGCTTTAGGATCACCTCATTGCTATAATTACAGATATGTCTTTAACATGGGAGGACATAAAAACAAGCTTCCGTGTGGATTTATTTCAACCCTGTTAGTAGAATAATAGTCTTTTTGTGAAGTGCCACTGTGTGTCCAGTTCTTTATCGATGGTTATTTTCTGTGAGCTTAAATGTCACTGTACAATTGAGCCAAAAATTACCAAAATCCCTAGTAGATTAACTCTTGAAATTTATTTTTATTTAACTTATTTCTTTTGACTGGAAGTAATATTTAAGACTTGTCATGGCTCAGTGAAAATCCCATCTGTAAAAAAAAACTGAAAACTAAGCTAAAGATTGAGGAGTTCACAAGGAAACATTGCAACTACTAAAACTTGGAGGCAGTGGATTTGCAGGCTTTTAAAGGGGAAGTATGTAAAATCGTCTTCCTTGACCTTTGCATTATGTTATAATATTATTCTCTCATCAAAGAGACGCAACTTCTCCTTGGACAAAACAAACGCAAAGGGCTGGATTTCTCAACTCAAAGACTCTTTAGATTTTTTTTAAATATTTCACAGAAACTCAATTTTTCTGCAAAAGCTGTTACTGTTTGCAAGAGTTTGTGTTTTTTATATTGTTTTTCCAAACTCCTTCTTAAAATGATGTGAAGCAGGAATTAAGATGTAACACTAGAATTCAAAAGAAAATCTACTTTGCCTTAGTTGCAAATAGGCAAACCATAAAATGCAATTCAAACTTCAAAACTTTTTTAAAGATCATTTTATGGCCACGATTTTACAATTTTACTTTAACTGGCCTGAAGAAGTATGGAAAATGCTGTCTGCCTATGATCTGCTGGAATGCAGGAGATATTGAGGATAAAAGAAAACAAAGTTAAAGGGTTTTCACTTTGCTTTTTAGGTAAAGCATACCATAAAAAAGTTGCTTTGTTATGTCCTCCTAAAAAATGTTTTGCTAACTCACCACTTGTCTCTTTTAATAAGCAGTAATAAACATTGTTTCAACGTTGCCTCATTTTAATGCTAACTCCTGCTTGCTGTGATGCAGTTTGACATTGACTGTGTTGTGTATCAAAAGGTTATGGTTGATGAAAGAGAAATGAGTGGGAGCCAACATCTCCTTTCAAGAACGGCTTTGATAGCTTATGACTAACACAATTAGAGTTGAATGCTCTTGCTCTAATAGGCTATTATGGATCATTTCTAATTAGATGGCTGCAGAATTATGAACATGCACAGATTTATGTCCTATCGACGTTTTCAAGGTGGATGCAATGCCACGCACGCAAACATGAATGTCCCATTGAAGCACGGCAATAAAGAGCAAAAAATTAAAACTCTGTGGTGTTGAGCACAACGTGTTTGTGTTTCACCAGCAGCTGAGTGTCAAGCAATATTGTACTATTCTTCTGGAAGGAAAGCCTCCAGGTCTTTGAAGGATGAAGGAAGCGGAAATCTACTGAGTCCCAAATTATTGATGCTGTTGCTATGGGTTACCTCTGAAATGAAATAAAAACTCAAGGTAAACAATTGAGAGAAAAGTACAAAGCTGCTGGTCCACAGTGTGCTGGCAAAGATTGTTTTTTTGTTTTGAAGATAGCTGCTATAAATTTAACCATTTTCAACCTGGAGCTTTGGTTTTCAGCTGTCTAATATTTTCAAGGTCTGGCTGATACAATTGATTTTTAGCTGAAGTGGTGCCAAGTTTGGCTGTAAAAACATCACAATACAAACAGTTATTGAGATTATATGTTGTTTTACTCATCACTTAACGTGATGACCATTAGGGCCATCTGTCTGTCTGTCTGTCTGTCATGCTAGCCAGCTATCAAGCTAGCTAGCTTTCTTATCTAGCTAGCTATCTGTCCGTTCATTCGTTTGTCCAACTATCTGTATTTTTCTGTATCTTTCTCCTGACACTGATACATTTATATAAGGGGACCCAAATATATACACATTTTTAATTAGCAGAACCACTTTATTCAGCACCAGCTCTCTCAAACAGCTCACACCTCTGTCCTGTTCTTCAAAAGAGAAAAATCAGCAGGTCCATCTGGAAATCAGTCAATAAATCTTAAACGTAACAAATCTCTCTTGGTACATGTCTAGTATTACATCTACTCTCTTTATTATTACTGTTAAACTGAGCTTTGCTGGGCAGTGGCTGAGTATGCTACAAAATACCTTATCTAGCCAACTAACGACAAGATGTGTCTGTAAACTGTTTTATACAAGTGTGATAGAGTCTTTAGGGCAACGAATCAGAGAATTTTAACAAACGCAAATAAGCTTCTAACATCTGGGAATCTTGATGGATCATTCTTCTTTGTAAGACAGACTGGAAACAAATATTGTTCTGCTAAGCCACATGGTAGTTAGCATGCAGAGCAATATCAGCTTCTGTTCATGCTAAAATGGATCTCAATGGCTTAGTTCTGTCAACACACTCATGCTGCAAAAAATAAAAATCATAGACTTAGTTTGCTTTGTGGCTTTTTTAAACTATGTCTGCTCTCATAATTTAAGCAACTTCATTTGTTGATTTTATGCAGATGCTTTACATGCTCAGCATAATCCACAGAAAGGAAACCTGGCTTTATTTTTATGTTCTCATCCTCGGCTTTGATCGATCACAGCAAACGTATTCAAATTAAAAAGAAAATACAGTATATTCTTCTAGATGTTAGTTTCAGCATGTTGGTTATACTAAAGCCTCTCGCAGACTGCAGCAGAAACACCAGCCTAGCACTTCTCTTCTTCAATTTTTAGAATCGGGTTGCACAGTAGGTTTGTTTTCTAATATCTAAAGCTACAAATGGGTGCTAATTTGCTTTTAGGCAGATCTCTTAGACCTCAAATCACCCGTGCCCTTAGTCTTTTCAAAGCTTTCTCTTAATCTGGTGAGAGCACTTTGAGTTAATGTACATTTGAACAATGTGAACGTGCGCAATTAGCACAGTGGAGCTGCACAACACATCTAACCTTTTCTTCAGTAATCTTTTTCCATACAAAAATTCAAACTATAGCTGTTACTGTCTGTATTTGAGAGATAAATATTAATAATATTTAAAATGCGTGTGACTTTTTGCGCAACTAATTTTGACTAATTTATATATATAAATATATACACTTTGTTTTTACATGACAAACCTTAGAGGAGCATATCTCATTATACTGTCATTTAATGGTGCACTATTCATGGATGAATAAAACATTTATGATTTCAGGGGAAAATCTTGACAACCTGGTTGACTCCTGAGTGTCTGCAGCTAGCAATAAATATCTCTCACCAAATATCTGCAGTTTTTGTGAAAGTCAACCTTAATGCTTGGTTCATTTTAACTTCACTTTACTTTGGTTTAAATGTAATAATAATAATAACTCAAAGATTATGCCTCAAGCAGCAAAATTAACACGCTAAAACTAATTGTGATTGATTTATGTGATCAAGACTGCATCTGTCATCAAAGTAGACAGATGGAAGAGATGCAGAATAAATGAGCGAAGTTACTTTTTTTTTCCTCACACCATTATTCAAGTGTAGCCAAAAACAGCACGTCTTTTATTTATTTCCATGACTGAAGATTTTTGTCAGCCGAAGCGCTTAAACAGAAACATAATTTTATTATCAAAAATGAAAATTGTAATGTTTTAAGCCCCTTATAATCAAAATCCATCTGTGATTTTATGGCTGGAGAAATATCAAAATATGTGCAGTGAGCGAGTCCTCCTGCCCCCTTTTCTAACACAGCATCAAATTTTAGTGCCTGGCAGTTATTCAGCAATACTGTGTTCAGCCATTAAGAAACAGAAGAGAATAAAGCAGGTTTAAGGTAGGTTACCAAAACTATGTAGTGAAATTATTAATCTCTTCATTTGTGACTGACATAAGGACTTGTATATGTACTGTATATCCTTGAAACTTTATTTCAGACAAAACATGATGAATGAATGAGAACTAGTTCATTATGGAATTGTGAACTCAGTTCATTATGTTTAGGTGGTGAATTACAAACATTATTTCATTAATTTTAGCTTCGGTGAACTGAATTCAGAGCTACTTAGTAACACTTGAGATAAATTTGCTGGAATTTAGCAATAACAACTTTAATTAAATGTATAGGTTTGTTTCTAAAGGATGGAAGATTTCACTTTCCAGCATCTTTGCTCTACTCAAGGTTTCACATTCTTCATTCTGTTTTTTTTTTTTTTTCAGACTCACATTTCCAATATTCCTAGTCCTCAAAGGCGAAAAATCCCGGGGTGGGGGGTGGAGGGTCGGGTACGGACCCCCCCAATCTTGGCAAAGTCTAGAATTGTCCCCCCCAAAGAAATCATGAAAGAAACCCTTGTATTTAAACAATATCAATATAAAAAGGTATTAGAAACAAATAACGAAGTAAATCTGCCATTTATCTAAGAAAAAACATAAGAATGAATTTTTAGGTGCTCCCCCAATCCCCCCACTAATGTTACAACAATGGTTCAGTCCAAAGTGAAGGAGGAGCAACAGCTGCGCTGCTGAATGACACAGGATCCGTTAGAGCCGTTGAAGTGAGGAGCTAGCTCCTCACTGTTAGTGCTGCAAAGCACTAACAAAAAATCGTCCAGTAAGTAAATACTTAAACCAAAAGACATGTTACACGTTTTATTTACTTTCACTGTTCAATAGGAAGAAACACATTGACAATAAACAGTTCGTTATTTCATTACTTTGGCTGAATCACGATAAACTGCCACCTTATGCCTTGGAAATCAAAACTAGCTAAACTGCTACATTGCTTTCATAGAGTTAGCTCCTTTTTCTGTCGAAGGTAGCCAATATTTAAATTATATTTAGCTCTCTCTTAGTTTTATAAGAAGAGTTTGAAACGGGAGCAGCTGAGCGGTATTGCCACTAGCCGACAGCTCTGTATGGGAGCCAAGAGCAGAGGGGTTATAGCAGCTGGCAGTAAAAAAAAAAAAAAAAAAAAAGTATGGCTTTATTTCTTATCTTCGACGTAGAGCCGTTAAAACCACAAAATAAAATCTGAATATTTTTCTAGAAAACTCTGGTGCTAACCTTTAAGTTATGATACTTCCCAAATATTCAATTCCTCAATATTTTTCATCTACGGGTCACATGAGTCATTTCCTGTGTTCTCTTAATGATGGTAAATCTGTTTAAGTTCATCTGCATAACAAACAGCTCTGCAGGTCTGCTGATGATATTGGGGAAAAAGAACCTTGGCCTCTGACTTCACCCCTAATAAACACACACACTCAGGGATCATAAAGGCCAGCCTTCGCAGGGCACTTCAGAGATCTCTCCTCTCTCACACACACATTGACCCCGTCCTCCATGATTCATCTTCTTGGCAGCGTAAAGTGTAAAAGAGATTATTACCAGTGAAGGGCCGGAGATCTACTGCTCTCCCTCCTGCCCTGCAGAGGAAATGGGAAAATATTGCTAATGTTTACATCGCTGTGAGTGTGCGTGCGCGGGTTAATGTTATGTGCACTTGACGACGCTTGAAGCCTGACCGGCATGGCAAATCAGCTCGGACGCTTGTTCAGCATCGAGAAATGTGCTGACTTCAGGGAGTTTTGTGTGCATGTCTTTCTCCAGAACACGTTGAGGTATTTGCAGGTGGGGGTGGTCACAGGTTTGTAATCCTACAAAAATGTATTTATGCGTATCAACAAAACCCAGAAGCCAGCTGTTGTTGAACCCTGAGGCAGGATTTTGTCTGGTGTTTGTGTATCACACACATTATCTTATGAATGAGCTGAAAAGGATGCAGTACTTTTGTGACTGAAATCATTTTCTTGTGCGTTGTAAGTTATTTATCACTTTTATTATTTTCAAATGACTTGTAGATGCATAGTGAGTCTGAAGTTACAAATCTCCCCAGGTCAATAAAAATAAAAGTGATCTCTTTGAGAAAAGGGCAGAGGATATATTCTTAAGTTTAAGGGGTCCATTCATAACCTCATTGCGCAATATCTATTTTATATTTTAGGTTTAAGGTTAAGCAGCAGTACCAATAATGATGGCACTGATTATTTTTAAATAACAATTATTTGTTATATGTGTGTGACGTTTTTCTCCTGCTGAGTAAACGGACCAAAATTTGGATTTTTATTCTTATTTTCCAGAGGAGATTAATGTTTCTGCAATAATAGATCATTATATGATCATATTTTTCTTTTACACATTATTACCAGGGATACTATAGATTGTAGGATGTCACAAAAGAGCATATTGCATTTGCTGGGACTACAGTTGAATGCATCTATGAAGTGAAACAGTCATAAACTTATCTAAAATTACTTGTTGAGTTTCAACTTTTTAAGGTCTTGAAACAGAATCTGTATTCTCGAGTTGGTTCAGTCATGAGACTGTGATGAAGACACGTCTGATAAGTCCTTTGAAATATTAGATTAGCCGAGGAGTCTGCCGTGATGAAACAGAACTTGGAAGTTTCGGTATCAGGTGTCAAGCCCGCTCTGTGTGACGCAAGCGTGGTCCTGACTGATGAAGCTCCACCAGCGTGACGAAGAATGTTCCCCCTGCGCCCGGGGAGACCTCAAATAATGCATCGCCTCTAAGCGAACCCCTGACCAACTTTTGGAGCGGCAGAAAATGATGGGTGAAATCTGCGATCTGGTGACAGGCTGCAAGTCAAACTCGGAGGCCGAGCATGTTCGAACTTCATGACTCAAAATGACAGCGACAACAAATTTTATGGAAGTTGACATATTGGGGAAAATATTTATGACAGACACTTGCAGGAGAAGCATCAGTGGGAATGCGGTATGAGCACACACTGCATTCAATAAGGATGAGATGGACGCCTTAGACCTTTGGGATTCACATCCTCGGCTTTCATTGGTTCTCGTTGAATTTTTACTTTTGGGCAAATTAAAAAATTATTCAATCGTATTGAGATAAAACTAGATTGGATGCGTCTGGATTTAAATTACACTCTGCACTGTCGGTTATGACCATTATGTGGTGGTGTACCAAAATAACATTACTTTAAAAGCAGTAAGAGCAATAGTTGCATATTCCAAAAAAAAAAAACAACTAAATCTACAGAGACTTTGAAGGGATTTCCTCCTCGTATATCAAACTCAAAGTGAGCAGCGGAGAGCACAGACTGTTGCTGGCAGTGATAACATCAACATCTTGTCTGCTAAAACCCACAGGCTCCTTACCCAAGAGGAATTATTTGCAATAAATCTAATAGTGTCTCTTATCCAGCAGGAGGAAGTGAAAAGGGAACAGACTAATACTGAGATGGCTGTCAGACTATGAGAGTTTGTACAACAGACTTTTATATAATATTTTTGGGCGACGCATTTGGCGAGTGTTGATTTACATCCAGACACATAACATCCGCTGTTTTATTCTGTCTCGGTTGAATGAATGGGTGATTCTGCATCCACATAATGATAAATGGGAAGAGAATTAGCATTTGGTCTCGATCATATTACATCTGTAATTTTATGATATTCTCACTAAGAGCTGATGAATACATTCTTCATTTTGAGCTAAGAAAATGTCTGATAACTTGGTAATAAAAAAAAGAGGTTGTGGAGAATAAATAACATAAGGAATTGATTGAAAATGGGGATAAAGAAAAACTATATTTAATAAAATAAAATAGAGGTTTCTCGATCTGAATTTTTTTATAAAAGAATTGAAAATCATGGACTATACATCCATCACTCCAGAAAGTGTAAAGCGAGCTGCAACATGACATTTGCTACATTTTTAGTTGGTGTGGTTCGCTTTCACACTGCACTGTGTCAAATGAACCAAACCCTTTGAAAAATATGTTCCTCATCTGGCCTGTGGTGGTGCAACACCAAGAACCACTGAAGGAAACAACATGAAACCATCTGAAGAGGAGCCAATTTTCCCTCTACGGTTAGACTCGCCTGTTTGTTTTGGTTGTACTTACCCAGAATGCCCTGAGCTACAGTTCGCTTCCTGCTTTTGGAGAGATCACCGGTTCACTAGCACCAATATGCATTCAAACCGTGCACTTCAACCAAACTGAGACCTAGGTTTCTAGGCAGACCAAAATTGCCTTTAATGGTCCGTATCAGAGTTTAATAAACTAATGATCGATTAAAGCAGACTGAACCGGTCTGGTGTAAATGCACTCTTAGTTTCTGTAGATAAAATTTTTACAGCCTGTTTACTTCTTTCTAACTTGTGAAAGTCAGAGGCAACATGAGCTGCTATGACTTGTGTCACTAAGGCTTATTGATGACAATGCATGACAGGTTGGCTGCAGGGAAGAAGCCCAGAGGCGGTGGCTTCTTTAAATTGTGACATATGCGAGAGAAAAGGTAGAACCGAGCTTCTTCCCACAATCACAGCCCAGAAAAAAAAACTTTAATTAAGCCCTTTTCTTCTCTTTAAAACATGAGAAATAAGCAAATGTTTGTGAGAAGAATGATGATGATTATGTCAAGGCTGAATAACAAGCTTTGTGCTGCATATCAACATGAACTTATACCTAGACCATGAACCTGTGAGGTGTCATAATTTCTGAGAACTTCTAATAAGCTCGGCATATCTTTGTCTAATAGCATGACCAACAGTTAAATAAAATATCGCCCGGTTCTTCCAAGCTCGCAAGATGATACAAATACAACCCGAGGCAAACGACAAGACCACATGACGCTGTGCCATTAGTTATTAAACAAAAACAGAAGCTTAATTCAGAAAGAGAGACGTGTTCAGTGGGAACATCCACATGCAAATAAGAAAAGTGTTTATTTCTGCAATTTGTTTTTGAATTCACTTAAGTAAGCAAGTTTCAAATCATATTCTGCGGGTAGAGCTGCGATCATGGGAAAAACGACTGAACATTTTCATGGTGTTTATCCTTGTTTGGAAATGTTTTAACAGATGAATGAGACTTTGTGGGGTCCGCAACGCTTTTCCTGATATCTTTGCTGATACCGTTTCCCTTTTCCATGATGCTAAACAAGAAGCAGTGTGCTTGAGGTGTCAACATCCACTTGTGTGCCTCAATATAACTTAAATGTTGTGAATAAAACTTCTAAAGACATGATATCATCTGTGTTTTGGTAAACTGTTTAAAAGATTCAGTGGAGTTTGCCACTGGGGTTTTCCTGGCATCATTCAGTCCTGGTTAAATTAACATTATGAGACTTTGGACCTTAAACTATTTTTTGTTTTTGTTTTATATTCACCTAAAAGGATTTGTTGATAGGGCCCCATTGGGCTCTAGCCTGCGGGGTTCAAACACACCTACATCTGTCCCTCCCAGTCAGCAGCAGCTGGGGACAAAAGCCTCACTGACAGACTGACTGATGTCACTGATATTTGAGAGATGGAATTTGAAAAGTTTGGGGGGGGGGGGGGGGGGACTGCTTTAAGCTCTTGCAAATATGATTTTAGATTAGTTCAGCTGGATGCAGACCAGATGCAGTCTGAGTGTTTTTACAGCTTGTTTGTTTTTCTGCGTTTGTGTCCAGCTGGTATATAAAAAAGTTCCTCCCGTCTCACAGACTTGTCTTTTATCGACCATACTCTCATGTTTTCTGCTGCTCCTGATTTCCTGCCTCAATGTATTTTTTTTTTCTGGGCTCCTTTTAATTTTCCAGAACACTCTGTGAGTGTGTTGTCACTTGTTTTACTACGTCACAAACCTGGACTCTGCTCAACAGTGTTTCTTCTTTTATCTTTAGTATTACCAGCTTAGTTATTGCCCACCTCTCCCCCAAACACTTTCTATTTATTTCCCATATTTTGCAGCATTCTTCTAATGGACTTTCAAGTACATAAAGTTTAGCACAGCATGCTTAGAGTGAAAAAAAAACTGTTTATTATGAGATGATGTGCTAACAGTGCATCCATGTTTTTCTAAACTAATGTACAAAGTTCTTTAACTTTGATTCCATAGAAGAGATGAAGTGTCCACACGTCCTTCTACTGAAGAGGACTGTGCAACACGTAGAACAATGTGTGCAACAAACAGTCCACTCTTCATATTCAGGTGCAAAGATTTTGCAGTGTGGAGATGCCATACTACATGTGGACAATTTTGTCTTCTTGCATGCAACAAATTAAAACAAACACTCCAGCTATGATTCTAAACTCATTTCATTAGCAAATCACACTCTTTCCCTCTTTCCCTGCAGGAAAACAGTTTATTACTCTGATGCAAATGAGCTGTGGTGGCAGCGAGACGCTTAGCTCGCTGCAGTGTCTTTGGGAAAGTCACAGGCGACACGAGCTGCCATGAGTCGTCGTGTTGATCTGCTCACAGCTCACTAAGGCTTACGGATGACAAGGCATGACAGGTGGGCTGCAGGGAAGAAGCCCAGAGGCTGCACCTTCTTTAAAGCGTGACATGATGATGCATGTGCGAGAAAAAGCGGGTGTGAGTGCGTATAACAACTTCTCTTTTTCCCATGATCACAGCCAAGAGAGAAAAGTAATTAATCCCCCACCCCGAACCCCAAAACTTTAAAATATGAGAAGTGAGCAAATGTTTGTGAGAAGCATCAGTCACTGACTGAATAACAAGCTTTATCGTTCACATGCGACATCAGTGTCTGACCGCAAAAATGCACTTCTTTAAGAATGGTCAAACATCCACATAAACACACCGCTAAACCCCTGTGTGAGGAGAGAGCTGAAGCTGCAACAGCTGCAGAGTGTATGCTGACATCATTTTTGCACAACATGGACTGAGAATACAATATCACTCAAGGTTATGTTCAGATAAATTCATACTTTTTTCAGTGTAGTGTTTATATGTATTTAACAATTTCCTGATTTAGCGTACTAACATTTTCTATCAAAAATGCTCTGTGTGAACGGTGCAAAGCTGTCCGAATTAGGGGAAAATATTTCCTTATCAAATTTTGTGTTTAATTGTGTAAAAGTATAATTTATATTAATCCAATTAATTCAACACACAGTCTATTGAGCATGAAATGACTATGCGCTCCACTCTAGAACAAAAACGCTTTAGATCCGCTACATCTAACCTGGAGAATTACTGTCAACGTTTCTCTTTAAAGAGATGAAACAGTGAGCGGACAGCGTTTGAAGGTGTGTGTGACTCATCAAAGTGGAATATAGATACAGTTTGAAAAAAAATAAAACCCTAAGCGGGAGAGTATGGGAAAGATTTTCCACCTTTCAAAAAGACTCCAGGTGATTAGTCGCTGACGTACTGAAATGCGTTTCAGTCGATTCACACATGCACTTTTAATCAGGAGAGGTAATTCAAACACACCACTGCGAAACGAGCAGGTCTGATGATAAATGGACTGCTTTTATACCCGTTAATGTTTTAATGGTCCTTCCCGTCCCGATAGCAAACATTCAGAATATTTCACTTTTTAATGCGAAATGAAAACACAGCTAACCCAACAGGACCCAGTGCTATTTACCATACAATGTGATCACACTTCAGTTTATAAAGTGTGATCACATTAGATGGACTAGATCTCAACTTATTTAGTTTTAATAATGTCAGTGAAAACGCACTAGAAAGTCTGGTTAAATACTTTAAAGAAGCTGTAATACAACTAAAAAAAAAAAAATCCATAATGATAAATAAATAGTTATAATAGTTAGTTACACAGCTATAACAGTGTTATTTTTCTTACTTCTTGTGTGCTAAAATAATGACTATGAAGACCAAAAGGATAAAATTTACATCATTTTATTCTGACCCAAACATATAAGGAAAAGCTTAATTGAGTTTCTATATGGAGAAAGTGTGGCATATATTGAAGAAGTTGGTGAGATACCTGGAGTAAAGAAACCCAGGCAGACGTGTGGGACTGAGTGTTTTTGCCAAAGTTGTCTGGCAACGCCCCAGATATCATGTTGGCTCTGCCATCAACCACACTCAGCCAGCAGTGGGAATGCAACGCAATGCCAAGAATAACTAAATGGGTAGATTTTAGAGTAAACAGACTTTAAAACAGTAAATTGAGTCCTTAACTCACCTCCAGCAAAAAAATAAATAAATACAGTACGACTGCCAAACAAACCAGTTATAAAGGTTTAGGAGCTTTAGAAAGTTTACAAATTGATGCGACAGTAAAAGCTTCAGAGGTCTGAGTTTGTTGTTGTTGTTTTTTAATAGTAAAAGATCTTTCTGCTTGGCTCCCCTGACTGATGTTTAGCTTTACCCTCTGGTACCAGCTAATCTGGAAAAACAAAATAAAAAAAAAAGGAATTATCATATTGTATGCATGTTCTTACAGATATAAAACCTTAGAAAAACATCTCAAAAGTCCCAAACTATCACTATCACAAAGACTTCAGCTGCTAAGTCATGAGTCATTGGTATCCTTCACCAGCAAAAAAGACAAAACAAAAAAACAAAAACAAAGGTCAAGGTATGATGAGAGCAATGAGGAAAAGATGAAGACATGATGTGTCATCCCAAACCTTTCTACTGCAGTCTAGTGAACACGTCAGTGTGCTGAATATCATGACTCTCCATCCTGACAGGACTCCCACAGTGAGCTCCTCGCAGTCACATGGCTGCTGCAGATTATGATACTGTTGCAGCAGGGAGCTGGAGGAGGAAACAGGTAGCTTAGCTGCTGTTTGTGGGTATTCTCCTGCAGTGACACTGATCAAATTCACAGCTGTTGAGCAGGAAAACGGTGAAACAACAAGGACCCAGAACTTTGCAGATATCCACCTGAAGCTACTGCAGATCGTACTCTGATCCAATAAAATATAGCATTTTTTTTAAGCTTTCAAACGTAAAAAAAAAAAAAAACAAGACAAATCTTTTTCTCTTCATAGTTATTTTTCTTCTTTAAAAAAAATAAAAATACTGAACCGCAGTTTTCCTGCTGCCTTTCTTTATCTGCCACACATCCTCCTGATCTGCCAACCCATTTGTCCTTTCTCTCATCCTGTCTCGCGTTCCTGGGGCTCAGCGATTGTTCTTGTTATCGCTGAGGAGTGCGCAGGGGCTTTTTGTCAGTGTGTTTGATGAGACGATGGTGAAAAATGAGGCGGGGGGCGGCAATTTATCAGCACTTGAGAGGCACATGGCGGCATTCTGGGCAGAGGGAGGGAAGGGTTTTTTTTCTGTATGAGGCCGGGCATGATGAAATGTATGCGATTTCCCCTCCACTGCGTCAGACAGACAGGAGGGAGAATAAATAAGGAGAAAGACAAAGGGGAGGGTCCTTCCCTCTGTCTGCAGAATGAAGCCATTCTTTTATTCCCCTCGCCCCTGCTCCTCTCACCGTCCATCTAAGCAAATACATAAGATTCACTTTTTATATCCCCATTCTCTTCTCCTTGACATCCAATTTGTTTGTTTTCCAGGAAACAGATGACAGACTTCCAACAGAAAGTGAATATAAGAAAAAGTGAGAAACTATTTTATCATCCAAAGTTGCCGTGTCAACTTTACCACTTCCCTCCACTTCTTGTTGTTGTTTTTTTTGTTGTTGTTGTTTTTTGCTTTCCGACCATTTATTTAACTTCATGCTTTGACACTTTCAGCACACCAGCATGCAGGCAGCAACAATCACCACTGCCACTACAACACAGCTCCTGACCTTTTTGTTGAGTATCCCCTTTGAATCATCTCTCGGCTCAAAACAGATACACAAACACACATGCAACAGAGTCTTCCAGACGTATTTGTGGTCCTTAACATGTTTCCTCTTTGTCACATGACAACCACAAATAGCAATGTATTTTATTCAGACGTTATGCTACAGATCAGCACAAAAATAGTGAGCGATTATGAAGTGGAAGGAAAATGATACATTACAAAGGAAATCCTGAAAGGTACAGTGGCCAAATTAGTCAATTCAACACACCAGCTCATTTGAGCTCAGTATAAATACAGCTGCTCAATTTGACCAAATAAGAAAAATAATACTTTACAAAAGTATTAGCAATAGCATACTCTATTTAAAGGAAACGGGCAACTGAATAGTATCATTTAAAAACTGCACAAATGCAAATTAGTGCATAAAAATCAAAGGACGCCAAGAAATGTTAAAAAATGGGTAAAAAAAAAAAAACATCAGAAAAATGTATCTAAATCTGCAAAACTGGTAGAAAAGAAAACCTGACTTGCAGCTGCTGATGTAGTGAAAGGTACGTTTACAAATTATTAACTCACATTGGCGCAAATGTGCACGATTCTCTTCAGATTATTATTGGTGAAACCAATTCTCTGAATACGACTGCAGTCACTGTGCATGTTGTTGCCTGGCTCCATGTTTGTATCTGTCTCCTTTAAACAGGAACACACCAGATATTCACACTTCAAGGCAGCTCCAAGTCAAGACACGAGTTTGGTAGCAAAAAAATACCAAAGTGGATGGATGGATGGCGACTCCATCTGTTAATATCTCAACAAAAAACAAAAAAAAACAATCAAAATGATTTCATCTGAGTGCCAGATGAAGGAGGAGCTCAGCAGAACTGAGACATAAATATACACAAAGAGGTAATAAATCCCAATACAGCCACACTGGCGAGCAAAAGAGAGTGAAATAAGTAGTTATGTTGAAATGAGGTCTAATAAGAAGAAGAAACAGAAGGATGGAGGAAATGCCTGCAGGGATTCTTAAACAGAGAAAAATGGATCCCGGCTTTGATTTTACAATAAAACTGAACAGGAAGCCTTTCTTTGTTTTATGGACAGCCAAAGAAGAGGGAGTCACCAGAAAACACATCAACTCAAACAGTTAAACAGGCTTAAATGATGCAAAGAAGCTCAAACTTCTTTTTTTTCTAGTAAAATACATATAGTAAAATTATTTTGTGTCTTTGTTCTACACCGTGGGATTAGTTTGGGGGTTCACTGAAGCAAATGAAACAGACTGACATCACACAAAACAAGCTGTAACTCCAGGTTTATGAAAGATCAAATTTCATTCTAACCCCAAAAATTATTTGCAAAACTCTTTGCAATTGAATTTGTAGAGCATTTTAGCATCTTGTGAGGAATGGTGTAAGAACTGCCCCAATAATAATCTTAGTGGTCGTCTGAGTGTGGTTGTTCTGACTGAAAACTTAGAATTCAGTTTACTCTCAACCATGTCAAAAGCTGCTTGATTGAAAAATGAAACATTTTTAAGAAAGAAAATAAGTCCAGCTTCCTTCACCTTCATCACTCAGACAGTTACTTTGTAAATAGGGTATATAAATATGCAACGTAAGGAACTTAGACTGAGGCAGGAAGAGATGGAAGGAGAACCTCAGATGGACCTGATGCTACAGGTGCGTCTGCGACAGATCGACTTTCTGCCGCTTTGTTCTCTGGTTAACGCTCACACTGCCTTGTATCTTCAGCAGCCAGCCATGTCCTTGTGCCACCATAAGTTTTTAATAAGCCTGGTTCCCAGCAGAGCTCATCAACCCCAACCTTGTGCCGAGCGCCTCCCCAACATTTTCCATGACATTTCAGAAATGTTTCGTAAAGGGCAGTAGAGTTTGTATAACAGCATGAAGCTGATTGAACTAGTCTCCATAATTGAAAGTGAATGGCTTGTGGATGTGCTGAGCTGCAGATCAGCATTATGGCCGTTTTCCCCTCTAACTTCTTTCTTCTGAGTTATCCCCCTAACATGTCGACATGCGTCCAGGCTAAAGACGTCCACATTTTCTCTAAACCACTTGTGAGGTGGCTTCTTCATCACCACATCACTTAGCAGTATAACTGATTAGGCCATCCTTCGTTTAATTGACAGATGCTGCATCTAGTGACCAAAAATGGCTGAATTTGCTTTTCTTTGCTGTTGTTTTCATTTTAACAATAGCCTGTCACTTTGTTTCGTTACATACAGTTAATATTACTACATTTTTCTGCAACTGTCCATATAGCATAGTTACATAGCCATTTGACTTCTTAGTCAGCATAAACAGAATACAAAAGACACCCTCTTCTTCTTTTGACTTTTTTTCTATTTTCTATCATTCTTGTGTTTCTACTTCACTCCATCTTGAAGCATCTCGTTCTTCTCTTTTGTCCTGCTGCTCCACCTTTCAAGTTAGAGCAGCAGGACAAACTTGACTTTTCCGTCTTTGCCTCTGACAAAGACGGAAAAGATTTATCCTCTTCTACCAACCAGGGACGTCCCAGGGTCCAAAGCTGAGCAACACACTGCCTCAAGCTTTCTACAGCAATGTATGAAGTCACAGAGGATGACAAGTTTTTCCTTCTGTCATACTGAAGATATTAATGTGTCTGAAATGCGCAAAGAAAAAAAAAGGGCGATGATTCTTTTGTTCTGTGTTGGCGAGTCAAAGGCTCTGTTTTCTTTTGTCAGAAAGTAAATTATGGAGAATTAATGACGGAGTCACAAGCGAAGGAGGAGTTGGGCTCTAAAATGAATGTAAAACCATTTGCATCCAAGGGAGGGGCCATCTCACAACCAGAACAGTTTTAAAAGAATTAAAGGTTTACGGTAATTAATTGTTCCTTATGTAATTAGGAAATCAATAAAAATATTAAGCAGATTCACTAAGCTAATTCATTAACTATTTAGCAAATTAGGCTTAATGGAGAAGCAATGTTGTGCTGAAGGTGAAGTGTCAGAAAGAGCAGGAGCTTGATAAAGAGACAGAGGCCCAAATTCAAGGTATTTAAATCCAAAGTCTAATTTCTTTTAAGCTATGTTTGATATATATAGCATTTTTTTTATAACAACTGAAGATAAAAGTTGCTTGATTGGGCAATTAAACAACACTAAATGCCACATAATACCGTCCCTTTAAATGTTCTGGACAACCTTTCTTTTATATGTGCGCTTACAACAATATTTTAGAACAATAAGCTTGCACGCACTGCTATTCCAACGTTTACCTGAGCATTAGCACATTTTCTGATTCTTGCCTACGCCTTAATTTGAAACTCGATATTGTTCAGTCACGCTTGGCAGCTGGATGCCGCTGCTAATGTTTGGGTGAGGAACGTACGACATTACCATAAAGTAAGACCTACACCACACCGTATCAAGCAGCGCGAGGCACGGTACACTGGATCAAATGTGCCTCCAGCATTGTTAAGTGAGTGTGAGGGTAAATATGGGTTATTCATGCCAACTCAGCACAAAGCCTCCCTTCCTGCCTCCAACTCTTTGCAGGGAGACTGATCAAAGCTCCGTCAGAGGATTCACCACATCAGTGAGCTTCCAAGAAGGCGCACACATATCTCCCATTACGTTGCCAGGCGCAGCACGGGAAAAAAAAACAAAAAAAAAACACCAAAGAGCACACGCACAGCCTCCCGTGCCAACCAGTGGGTTCGTTTCAGCGTCTCTGCTTCAGACTCGGAAGGTTTGATTCTGAGCATGTTTGAGAATGCTTGGCTTCGCGTGGTGAATGATGATTAGACTTTTGAAGGAACTGAGTGAGCTAATGGTCTGCAGCTTTCATCGGTAATAAGGGAGGCAGGGTCAAATTGGGGAGCGCAGCCTGTTATTTCAGATGAGACTCTAAGGATCAAAGGTTCTTCTGAGCTTAACATGCTCTCGCTCTCGCAGCCCGAGCATCTCTGGATAACCTGAGACGTCCTTGGATCACCTTTGCCCCACCCTCACTCCGATAAAAATGCAGGGAAATGCAGAGGGGCTGTCAAAGGCTCTTAAACTCTTAAATCCACCCACCAGGCAGCAGCAGGATGAAGTCGGTTTCTGTTACACAGGCCAAACAGGTGGGAGCTCACAAAACTGAGTTGCTTAAAGCTGATTTTGAACATCCCCTGATGAGGCCGAACAGAAAACGATACTCTCTGACTATTTACTCTAAATGCTCGCTATTTTATTTTATTTTATTTTATTTATTTTTTTCACTTTTTGTTCAAAGAAATAAAAAAATAATAATTCTGACAGAAAATATATCTTTCTCATATTTATCTTCTTCCCATGCAAATTTACTTGGTTCAATCAGCAAATTAGATCACAATAATTGGTATTTCGGAATACAAACGGAGAATTTACTCTGGGATTTAGGAAAAGTCCTTGATGAGTCACTTGCTGTGGCTGTTTTAGGACTGAAAATCACAGCAGAGGCAGAAACCTCCTGCTGAGAATCTCTCTCTTTTTCTTTTTTTTTTTTTTACAGATGTGTGATGTGTAAGGGTGAGAAATCCACACCTTTGAATCCTTTGTCACTTACCTCAGTGTCTAATTCATGTATCGGGAGCTGGGAAGTGTATGCGTAGGTATTCTCTGGAGCGAACGTCAGCCTGTGGGGGAGAAGAGGAAGAAGAGGAGGGTGAGAGAGAGAGATGGAGAGGAAACAGGAAGAGGCAAAACACTTCAGAAGTTGATCTTGCTCATATTATATCAACGTTACAAATAAATCTGTGAGATGTAAATGGAAAAAGCTCAGACCTCGTTGTCAACACTTGTGCTCTGAAAAGCATTTCAGGCGCTCTTTAATTGCCGACTCTCAGCAACGTTAAGCTTCTCAGTCAAAAAACGCAACTCCTTGTTTTGTATTTTTTGCTCATCTTTTAGAATTTGTCAAGAAACGTTCAGGCGATCTAATTTTTCTACTTCCTTGGCTTTACCAAACAACTCAGAAGAAAAAAAAATAGGCAGAAGAAAAAGCAGAGGGACCAAAAGAAAGCATGAAAGAAAACGTTATGGTACTAAGTCTAAAAACCCACTTTTCCAAAATCTACCAGATTGCATAGAAACCCTTCTAAAATGCCTTGGCATGAGTGTAATACAGAACAACAGGCAAACTGTACAACTGGAGAAAAAGGTTTAAAAGACAGCCTTTGATACATTTAGTCCAGATATCTTCATATACATCGCCTTAAGTAAACCACACACGTTGCATTAACACACGAATAAAAACTACTCACCCCTTGTGACAGAGGACATCCTAGAAAACGATCACTTAAAAATTCCTACGAAACCAAAAGAAGCCAGTTCGTCTGTCGGTTTCTGCCATTTTCTTTTAAGCGTTGTCAAGGAGAAACCACACCCAGCAGCTTTTTAATTAACGCTCTGATGAACACCTTAGTTTTAACGATTCGATGCGAGTTTCTCACAAGTGACTAGTGCGGTGTGAAAGTGCACGTTTCAGTGTTAGATAAACACTCCAGATGCAATAGAAATGCAGCTGCTACACCTTACAACCTCCTAGGTAAATTATTAAGCATGCACCTTGCAACAGGAGGTGAAGCAGTCTAGGTTACCATTGTTTGCTGTGCCTTCCACACTACAAAGTTTGACACTGATTTTTTTTTTTATATATATATATCCATAAATAATTAAATGATCTTGTCACTGCTTAAAAATGTGCAAAGATGATGTTTTTACTCCTAACAGCCTGTTTTTTCAAAGTGCTTGTAAGAATTTAAATCAGTGTTGCAAACCTACATGCAGGAAAGTTTCGTAACACCGCCTTCAGCGGTGTTTGCTGTTTTTACACTACTCTGTGGCTGGTGGATAAAAACATTTACACATTCATATGCAAAAAGCTGATGTGTTTGTGGCTAAGAGTGCAAACCACAGGGGAACAGCTTCTCTGAGCAGAGAGTGCCAGATTATTTTTGACAAATCCCTGCATTCTGCACAAAGTAATATATTAACAGGGATTACCTTACATAAATATCACTTATTTATATTGTGTAACACAAAAATTTCCGCCAGTTTCCAAAGCTGTTTGAGATCAGGTTGTTATGCAGACTCATGCACAGATGCTTAGCTTAGGAAATAGAAAACGGTTTTACTTTTTACATTCTCCGCTGCATTTTTGGTTCTGTTGGGAAATTTAAGGAACTAAAAACGTTCAGATCAGAGTCAAAATCGACTGGTTTTCAAGAGCTGTAGATGTCAATAAACCCAGTAAGGGACCTGCACTGAAACAGAATCAGGAAACTTCTTGTTTGAGTTTGTTTTTCTATTTTTGCAATAATTGTTTACTATAGTTGGATTTAATTTTTCATTTTATTACTTGATCAATGCAGGAAAATATAATTTAAGAATTTTAAAACACAATTTAAGTTGAAGAATGAATTGCATGTCTAATGCTAAAGTAGCTGGATAACAGCAGGGGACTGCTGCAGTGCAAATATCAAATTTTATGCATTAATAAATGACTCATTACAGCAAAAAGAAATGGTATGCATAAGCAGAAATGGTGTGCATAAGCAACTCATTATGCATAAGAGTTGCTTATGCATAAAGGAAGACCGGAAAAATGTTTCAATAATAGCAAATATCCTAAAGTAGGTAAATAATCTAATACAGTGTGAGTGATTGTTTCTGTGTCTGACAGAAAATTGACTCAATGCAGCTTAAAATCACAATTTTCTAGCCAGAGTTTCTGGCAATGTGGAGAAACAGAGGTAAACAGATCTTTGGCTGTTTAGCAAAACTTTATGTAAATCCTAGTGACACATGCATTTGCACTGAGTAAAGGTTTGGTCCAGGTGCCTGGGGCGGGTCATTATCCTCCATCACCACCAAAGCCCTGCAGCCACATGCTCCACTCCCTCCACCACTTCTATACGCATCCATCACCTCCTCAAGGAGTTTCCTCCCTCTAAGATTCACCTTACCAAACTTTTTTTGTTTTGTTTTAAAAACCAGATCCTTTCATCACTGACTATTCAAACTTTCTCCTGCTTCCCATGGCTCTCTGTCATATCCACCCCTTGGCTACGCTTAGGTCTCTTTCCAGCTCTCCTCCCAACTCTCAGTGGAGGCCCACAGTCCAGTGGCAAAGGTAGCAGAATGTCAGACAGCCATATATTAACATTCAGACAGCCTCGGGGCCCGAAGGTGAGCTCCACTCTAAATCAGTCAGGTTCTCCAGGCACATTCAGAAAGACTTACACATCCCAACCAGTGGCTGGCACACAAGGAGCTGTGGTGTCAGTCTTCATGGATGTTTTCCCTTGTTGGTTTAGTGAAATAACTCTTTTACAGCTGAGAGAGTTTCTCTCTGTCGCTGCGTTTTTTTTCAAGCCCATCCATTCTGTTTAAATCCCGCTGCCCATTCTGTGTCGTCCAAACAGATGGGACAAACTGGACTAACCAAAGCCATGAGGGACCCAGACACAAGCATTTAGCTCAAATTAATAAATCAGACTACACAATCTCACAAGAACGCCAAATAGCATCCCTCAATCTGAAGATGACATGGCAAGATATTCCTTCTTTTCCTCCTTGAAAAGATCTGGAATCGGGATCTGTCCTTCTGTAAATTATTATTTTGCCGTAATTCCAGACAATGCAAATGTCAAGTCCAGTCAGATTTATTTATATACATGTAAAAGTGAATGAGTTGTCCAAAGTGCTTTGCATATTAAAAGCTTAAGCAGACTTAAGTTGATCAGCAGTTTGAGAAACTTTGACTTTCCAAGGCAGGGTGTTCCAGAGCTTAGTGTCTATCAAAGGAAAGACTCTGTAATCTCTGATATTTAGTCTTGATCTGATAGTCTCTAACAGCAAGTGACCTGTTGATCCAAAAGTCCTTGCCAGGTCGTAAGAGTGAAGAGGATCAGATAAGTAGCATGGCGCCAAAGCCATTCAGACTTTTTAAAGCACTGAAAATTTAAGCTGCGTCCTGTAATAAATGGAAACCCAATCCAAGGTTTTTAATACAGGGGCGATGTTATTGAGCCTTCTGCTTCCAGTCAGGAGTTGCAGTTGTTCCAGCTACTTGCAGTAATGTAACCAAGACGTAATAAATGTATGGATTACAACCTCAAACTGGTCAGAAGGGATGTAGGATGCAAGCCTTAAAAACTTTGCGAGGTCATTTGTTCACTATCCATCCATCCATTTTATGGACACCCTTGTCCCTTAATGGGGTCGGGAGGTGCTGGTGCCCATCTCCAGCTAACGTTCCAGGCAAGAGGCGGGTTACACCCTGGACAGGTCGCCAGTCTGTCGCAGCATTTGTTCACTACTGTTCTCTAAAAAACCTACACAGTTACGTTATGTTATGTTATGTTATGTTATGTTATGTTGTTATGTTATGTATGGATGGACTGAGATAAAACTGCAAACTTTACAACTATATCACAATTGGGTGACTTTAGAAGTTAATTGGTTGCGCCAGATTTAACTTTGTGGTGTTGGAGTGAAGGGGACTGAATACAAATGCACAGTGAAAACAAAAAGTCATCATGGAAGTTTAATGTGTCGCACAACACCACGATAAAATACAATAAAAGGTGTGGTTGTACTTGAACAAAACACCCTTGCAAGGCATTGGAAATGTACAGATTTGCCTTTACAGTTTGCCTAATGAAAAATTGTTGATCTCAGTAGGAATGATGAATAATAACTACCGTTCGTTAACTAAGGCAAAGTGTAGCTTGTAAGGAGGCCCAGATTTACTTCAGGAGAAACTCTAACCAAAAAATTAAACAGATACAAGTCGGCAAACAAAACCTTGGGCAATATGGAGACTGGAGGCAAACTCTTCAAATTTTAATCTACAGCACAGCAACAATGTGAGGCAAATTATCTGACACCCCCGTAGCCGAGAGACGGAAAGAAAGAGAGAAACAGTGGGTGGATGGAGGGATGGATGGATGTGGAAAAGCAAGAAGCATTAAGTAAAGAAGAACAAAGTGGTGGGGAATGCCAGTTGGTTAAAGAAATTGATTATCACTAAAAACAAGCCACTCATTGAAATAGTTCTGATACTCACACACTCACACTGATATGCACACAAAAACCTGTTTTTTCTGTTCAACAGTGTACAGTGTGATAATGTAAATTCCTGCATCCGTGCACCATAGCACCCCCACCCCTAAAATAATAAACCCAGAAATCATCCTTCCCTCAGATATGTTTTAGATTTTAATAACCACACAAAATACGCATCAGCAATATCTCCCCTATAGCCGCCCAAAAGCACTGTGCGCTTCCTTCCTCTCCTCAATCTCTTTTATTCTGTGCATACAGGCTCTCCGTTGCCCATCACTCACATTGAAATTCCATCTGTTTTTGCAATCTGGGAGCGCAGCTGTAGAGCTTTTACGTTTCCCCACTCAGTGCAAAGGGGGATGTGTTGAAACCCAAAGTGGAGACTTTGAAAGTTGCACACGTGCTGAAATCAGCCCTGCAGGACTGTGAGGGCTGCAGTGTTTCACTGCTGGCTCCTCCACAGCTTTCTGAAGACAGTTTGTGTCCAGTGTAAATCTGTATCACAGAAGTCAAAAAAAAACAACTTCCCAGACATCAGCCCGTCAGGAAGCTACAAACTTTTTTTTTTTTTTTTCCACCCCACATCCTGCATAACTGATTTAACAGAAATGGAAGACAAATGGAGAAGAAAGAGCATAATTAGGGACTTCCACCTTGAACAAAGCACTCAGACATGGAGGAGAGTCTCCTCAGAGTCCCATTAGGAATGGATGTGTTCCCATCAGAGTGTGGAGGAGGAGAGCTTCGGACAGTAATGGATTTGAACCTGGAAATAAGCAGTTATAGACAAACCCACGGTACAGCGTAAACAAACACAGCTTCCTGAAAATAGTAATTCACACACTGGCTGTGTGAATTTCTGACGTATTGTTCATCTGAGATCAACACAAAGAAGTCCATGACTGTGAAATCTTTACACAGCAGTTCAACTTTTTTCAAAGATCCTTAATTGGGTTTACTTTAGGCCTGGACTTTGACTAGGTCATTACGCTACATGAGTACAAAACCATTCAACTGAGCTCTGGCTGCATGTTTAGGCAGAGCCAGAAAATTATCACAGGGTTTGCCAGGCTGGGACCGTTGCTCACTCTGGAGAGGCCAACAACTCGTAAGAGCCAGAGCCACATCCGTTTTGGGTTTTTTTCTCCAAATTAAAAAAATCTGAATGTTTTTTCTTTTTTTTTTATTTGCATAACCAAAGCAACAGTGAGTGTGTGAGCTTTTCATTGTAACCATGTTCCTTCTGCCACAATACGGAGGACCTTTCTACAGCCAAGAGTTAATTGAATGCTATTAGTGACTAATACTCAAAGCGTAGTTTGATGAAATGCTTTTAAAAAAATATTGTCCTGCAGTTGAAACAAACAAACAAGTTCTCCTCATCAGAAAAAAGCACCGATAGAAAACAGCCTGCTCCACTGAGAATAGATTAAGGATTGGAACTGTAATGTTGTTCCCTGAACGTCTCATCCTTCAGTTTAGAAGAAAAGTCTGAATGTTCTCAAAGTGCTAATTTTCTTCCTATAACTATTAGGCTGGTACAGCTACAGCCTGCATCTATTACAACAGCCTTTCAGATTATTTTCATTTTCTGCTGAAGCGAGTGGCTGGCCAGCTAATCACTAGTGAAGCAATCTGAAGTAAGTTTGTCAGGGAACATTAGCTTGAAGAAAATTAGCTTTCTGACAGACTGCTGTGTATTAGAGCCCTTAAGTGACTTTAGTGGTGAAGGGAGGAAGCAGGAAGGCGTGGCTCTGTGGCGTATGTGAACATGTGTGTCTGGCAAAAAGTCTAAATCAAGAGCGATCATCTGCACAGCAGGAAAAAAAAGATTCCCATTTCAAATGATTGTATTACTGACTTTCAAAGTATGACCCAATGTCCCACCTTTAAGAGAAATGGATTCAAAGAAGAGAACAAGTGAGATGAAGAGCACTTGTTCATTTTCAGAGTAATGCTCTTTTCAGTGGAGTACAGTAAAACAATATAAAAATATTGTATAAACGCTGAAACAGGCATCTTGAAGTTAAGTGGAAGTCTAATGCTAAAGGCTAAAGGTAAAATCGAGTCCCAGACAACTGAGAAGCAGAAATAGTGAAAAAGTATGTATATGTGTCATTTAGAAAGCTACCAGCGCTTTAAAAGAACTGGTTTGGTTTTCCAAAGACCTACCACCAGTCATCAGTGACTTAAGTTAAGCGTCTAATCAACATAAAGTTGCCTCTCTTGTGACGTTTTCATAGAGAGTCAAACCACACGGATCGTATTTATCTTAATAAATCAACGTCTAAACAACAAGTGCTGTTTGTGAACGTTATTCAGTTGATCTCTCATCTGTAAACAGGATTTATTAACACCACCTGGTGACATGAGGCAGCGAGTCTGAAACGTCGTTAATGGAAAATATCATCTGCAGCTTCATGCTGCTCTTTGGCGGGTGATATCAAAACAAAATGAGAGCTTGTGTTACTCTACTGCTAATTTGGCAGCTTTATGCCGTTGTTTTGTCTTAAATTAAAATAAATAATTTAAATAAAACTATTAGGAGGCTTTCCCATTTCACTTTTGACGGGTTGCTGGTCTCCATAAATTGGTTTCTGACTGAAGAGCTTCTTGAGGAGTGATGCTTAGAAAGAACCGGTGCATTGCTAGAACCTGCAGCGATAGAAACACAAACAGCTGGTGCAAAGCAAAAACCAGTTTACCACTGGAAGCTGTTTGATGAAAAACTGTCAGTTCCAGACTCTGAATGTCCTTCATGAAGCCATCTTCATCAGACAGAGGTAGTTTTAGACTGGAATTGTCTAAAACTAATTTTTGGGCTTCTCACCAATGAGTCCTTTCTTCGTGCTTCTAATTCTATTTTGTGGATTTCTTTGGAGGCTGTTGGTCTTTAATTACATTTTTGATGAACAGCCTGCATGCAGCTTACAATAATAAGCTTGGCGTTTGTTTTTTTTTCTCTTTTCCCAGTGTCCTTCGTTTTCATTTTGAAGCTCTGCCCTGCTCCTGGTTGTGATTCAGCAGCTGAAACGCAAACACTTGTAACTTTTTTTCTTTTGTCTTAAGATTTTAGGCAGCAGTTTGAGCATTTGCGTGATTTAGTATCTCCACAATTCGTGAAAACTCTTACCCAATTGTTTGACTGCTATCGTGTTAATCGATTAATACAATCAATCAGATGTAATAGAGATTAGGTCCAACATCCTGGCTAAATTATGAACAAAATGGTGCACTTTGTGTAGAGGAACATAGTCGTGTAGCAAACAGAAGGCTTTTCACTAATAAAAAAAAAAACACTGCGAACTGTGCTTTTTCGAGGTTGGTAGTAAATCTGTCCCTATAAGGTTATCTATAGAAACAACACAACAGGGCTTCACATCAGTTTGGCTAATTGCATTCACAAATCACACGGTAAGTGAGTCACGCCTCGCATGATGGCAACATAACGTCGCTTGATGACGCCGAGACGCTGCAGAGTTCCGAGGCGTTTCGATTCATCACTTTAGATCTGACACGATGCGAGCTTCCCCCTGTCTGCCCCTCCACTTGTTACTCTCACTGCCGTGACGAATGCAGAGGTTCTGGCCGAGGCAGATGTCTGCTTGTCTTTAACGTCCCTCACATGTTCAAGCGTGAGACGCCGAGGTAGTGTGAGAATTTAATGGGGTGGGGGAGCACAACTGAGACGGGGTGTGAATTGGCTCCCCGCATGTGTGTGAGTGAGTGTTTTTAGTGGATCCTCTATATTCTGCTGCAGTGCATTCACACATCAGCCTTCACTGCAGACTAACACCATGATGTCATCTTTCCCTTTCAACTTTCTGAATCCCTCCAGCCGTGGACGGTCGGGTTTATCTTATTCTGGGGTGAGAGGAATTTATTAGAAAAAGGAGAGAGATTTTTAAAAAAAGTTATTTAGTTATTTTTTTTCCTGCTATTCATCTAGAATCATTCCGAATGTGAAATATCTTCAATGCAAAGAAGGAACATTACCTGCTCACAACCTTGATAAGATATGAATACATTATTCAAATAAAGGCATTTGCATAATTTCATACAAATAAATCAAATAAAGTCCTGCATGAGAAACTGTATGATAACAGAATATTGGAGGAAAAAGATTCATAATCTTTTCAAAAAACTCAAGATATAAGCTTAAAACGTCTCAAAACAGTATAATTTTATAACATAATAGACTGTTGTGCAGATGGAGGGATGGGTGGATGCTTATTTTGTACAACAATCTAATTTTTGGTTAGAAACTAAATCAGCGGTGTGAAACCTGTGGCTCCAAGTTGCTCTTTGGACCTTCCACAATAACATTACCTAAAAGTTAAAAGGAACCAGAAAATGTCTGCAATATCTGCATTGATTTTCCACAAATAAAGACATTAAAAGTGCCAGTAATATGTTTTGTGATATGTTTTCCTAGTCATTAGGTTGGAACTTATGTATTTTTTTTCTTTAAAAAATTAATCATCTTTTATGTTCTTTTAATCCTAAAAATATAAATAAAACATTGGCACTTTAAAGTAGATATTTGTTTAAAAATGTGCCACTTTTCATGTGTGACGTTCGCGGGTCTAAATTTGTTTTATTTGGCTGTCCGGAGAGCAAAATGGCCCTTTTGGTTGTAAAGGCTGCAGACCTCTGAACTAGATGTACACACGAACTTTAAATAAATGATAAAATCCCAGATTTAATAAATAAATGACTCCACAAGTCCACAAATCACTATGTCACAGCAGGATTTTAGCTGACTGGTGGTAGGTCTAGAAATTCATCTGGAGCTTTCAATGATGCTTGCAGGCTGGATTCGATCCTAATCTTGAATAAAAACGTGTTTAAAACAGTTGAAAAATGCTGCGGTCGTAAGTTCATGACTGCATTCACTAAAATACCAAATTTCTTCTTTATGATCTCATAAGTACACGTGATATAACGTCGCCTCTGTTCATGAATAATTTAAAAAATTACATTACAGCAGAGCGGTTTGCTAAATCACACTAACGCGGCGCCATTTTGTTGCTAAATGCAGCAACTTTTCATTTCAGTCACTGCTCTCCCCACGTCTCTCCATCCCCAGTGTTTAATTCAGATTTAACAAACCTGGAGCTGGTAGGAATTTGGTTAAGGCATTGAAAAAAATCAATCTTGTTATACATTTATGGATCTTGTAAAAAAATAAATCAGGGCAACAATATTAAGATATTTTATTTCCGAAACACATTTGTAAACAAAACCAAACTAACAAATATAGACTTCTTAGTGGAGGATCAAGTGAAATTTGGATGAAAATGAAATGATGTGAGGATGCATGATTGCATCCAAATGAACAGCTGTAAGACCTGTAGCCAACTAAAAGAACAACTAAAAAAACAAAACGCAAATGCTGTCAGTCCTCCTAGTAAAGCCATCAAATCTGCATGAAAATATAAAGATTACTAAATAAAAAACAGTTTATTTTTATATTTCTCCCCATGCAAAAGCCTTTCATTCCTCTTACACACCCCTGCAGAAGTTCAAGCAGGATCCGCTCCGGCTTCACTGACTTATCTAACAACCTATGGGGCTCTGCTGTGCATAACCTTGTGATGAACCACAATGCTATATCTGACAACATAAAGACGCATAAAAGTAAGCGTCAGCACACAAGGGGAGCTCTCTCAGCCTGTTATTTTTCCTTGGAAGGTTCCAGCATTTGTATTGAAGTGTTGTGACTGAGCTTTGAAAAATGCCGAAGAACTAAAATGTGACACAAACTCGAGCGTGACCTCAGCACTCGTCTTAGCCGGATCCGTCCTGGTGTTTATTTTCTTTGAAATCAGTTGGAACAGAAACATAAGAGGCAGGGGGGAAAAAAAAAAAAAAAAAAGATTGTGTCAAACAGAGAAACAGCTGGACACAGAAAAGTTAAAGACGGGGCCACTAGTGGTCGGATGGAGGAAGGTGAAAATGTCCCCGACTCTTCTCTGATGTTTACATCTGATGAGATAAACCCTCCCTATCGTTCTGGTGGTGGTTGTATGTGTGGGAGCGATGGGGGGGGGGTGCTACAACTGCAGCTCCACTTGGAAAAAAGAATAAATAAATAAATAAAAGAGCCACGCACGATTCTGAGCGGTGTGCTTCAACTCGTGTTTCCTGTGTGAAAACAGCAGAAGCAGAGCACAACCTAGTGGCACACAGAGAAACAGCCTGAGGAGGCTGGGATGAACCTTGGCAAGTCGTTTACTTTTCATACGAACAGCAGCTCTTTGAGGGTTTTGTTTAGTAAAATGCAGAGACTTTTAACTGTGTGTGTGTTTTTGGGTCAAATCTGGCCAAAACTATTATGGCTCATTTACTGCTTGTACACAACATTATAGGGGTCCCAGGATTCACTGGGCAGGAGATCAACTCGCTTTGAACTAGGCAGTATGGAGAAAGCACTTTAAAAAAAAGTCATAAGCATCTTAACTGCCACCAGCAGACAGCAATTCAATTTAAGTTCCCTCTTCGTAAACCTTTTGTTGACACTTAAAATAAATCTCCAACTTGATGCATAGATTTACATTTGGTACGTTTCAGCATGTCTAAATAATATGACTGCAGAATATTAAAAATATTTAAATTCGGAAAGAAAAACGTTGTGTATGTTGCTGAAAATGTAGCTGCTGTTGAGATAAATCTGTTGTCACTCCTGGAAAAAATAAATAAGTCCAAAATTTACTGCAGATTATCAGACTAAAGCATTTTTTTGAAAATTCAACTGATAATTGCAGTTCAGTGAAATTATACAGTTTAAACTAATGGCTATTTTAAACAAAATCACCCGTGCAACACCAGACAGTTGATAAATTATATCCAATCTAAGAAAAAGGCAACTATATGTTTTTTTTTATTTACAATTTAAATTTGCCAGTTAATACATTTTTATGAACCTAATTGATAACCCTTTGTCTTTTCAAACACTCAAACTATTTTGAATAAAAACGTGGCCGACTTTACCAGTGAGATTACTTTTACAATCAACAGTTTGATGCTGCTCATTCGCGTCAAAATCAATACAGAGCCATTTTCATCTCCCAAAGTTGGACCACGAATTCACACAGCAGTGGTGTAGAAACACATTTCGCCTCTCCCCTTCCGGCAGAGGCGCTCCTAAACCAAGACCACAACAGGGAGCTGCAGCCAGAAGCTTAAAACGCCCAAAACGCGGCAGAAAAGGGACCTGTAGTCGACGAGGCATCCATTCTCAAATAACAAGAAATTATGGAGAAGTTCATTTATCTCAGCAAGTCACCAGGTCTGAAGTGTGCTAAGCTCTCAGCATTGGAGCCAGAATAGCTCTCCGTATCATGTCGCACTCGCCCCTGTAACGTGGGATCTTATTGTCTCAGAGTGTTAGCACAATCTGTGTATTTGTGGTGGAGTGTAAAAGATCCACACGGGACTGGGGATGTTGAGCACACACGCTCCTTCCTCTTCTGCAAGCCTCCCAGGCCCTGCTACTGAAAAGCTCGGCACAGCGTGACGCTCACACCGCCTCCCCTCACAGCGGCACGCCGTTACACAAGAAATGAGCAAGACGTGCCCGCCGAAGCAGCGTTCTGCCTCACAACTGAGCAGTTTGGCGCGCTTACAGCAAGGCATGTCGCTGTGACGTGTCAGACCTGGCTAACCCCTGCAGTGTTTGTGCACAGGGTACCTGTCTGATGGGCTCAGGTACCCGGTAGCGGCAGCACAAGTGTGTCAGGCGGACAGCGGCGTCCAGGCTGATTCTGTGACCCACGGAGACGTAAACAGGCTTGGAGCTCTTGTCGCAGCTTCTCAGCGCCTGAAAATAAAGAACAAATATCTCCCGTAAATGTTCAGCAGCCATCTCTCTGCGACGTTGATCATCCCTAAAGTAATTTGACTTTCAACTGGGTGGCTGTGTTTTGAAGTGAACCTGCAACAAAGCACCACTTTAGTTGAAAGCTTCTATATTTTCTTTTCTTTTTTTTTCAGTTTGTTTGTCCTCTGACGCACCTTTCCGAGCACTTTGCCCGAGGCGGCGGTGAGTGGGAAGCTGTCTCCTCCTTTTTGCAGAGCAGCAATCTGCAGAGGCAAAGAGACAGAAATCAAAGTCAAAAGACATGTACAACATGACATAACAAATAGCAGCTTAGTGAAAGACACAGTGAACTCAGAAAGCGGGAGAAATGACTGCGGGCTTTTTTTTCCTGTAACCTCCAAATGACCTGACGTTCATGTGCAGCTGAAACCAGGCTTTTACAGGGTTCAAGTGTTTAACCTCATTTTCTGCTACATTGTTTTCCACAGCTGTAGCAGTTTTTATTTTTATGATACAGATTACAGTTTTATTCATATCAACTTTGAAGCTCTCCCTGACGCTCATCTGAGAAATACGCAAAAGATATAAACTGAACTTGATTTGCTAAATAGGGCGTTGATCGTCTTTCTGGAACAGTTAAACACCTAAATGCAAGTATATCTATCAACAAATAAAATCACATAGGGAAAATAAAATACAAATAACATAAAATATTTTTAGGCATTAATTCAGATGTTTTATAGCTGATATTGTCCTAGAAGGAAATCACTGTTTGCACTGCAGAGCAAATATTTAACAGCTTCCTTTTCATTTAGCCAGCAAATAACGTCGTCCCGGCTTCCTTTTGAACTCCAAAAAGAAATTTATTCCAGAGCCAAATTCAGTCAACATCCCCTTTTCAGAATTTAAAAGAGCCTAAATAAAGACCTCTAAAATACTTTTTTGAATGTTTTTGCAAAGAATGACACAAAAAAAAACCTCAGAATGATGGGACTTAAATCCGACCTCTGTTCCAGCTAAAGTTTTGCTCGAACAGTCAAAGAGACAGGGCAAAGTCAGGCGTAGCGATGCGGGCTGCTGTTGACAGGTGCACTGTGTGTTACGGGGCCAGAGCAATGAAGGGAGTTTAGCCTCCGTGATGGATGGAGTGTCTGCTCCACTATGACTGATTACAGCAAGCAGCCAGCAGGAGGACGGCCGCACGGAGCATCCAATCCAAGCTGGGACGAGTCCAACCGTGTGTGAGATAGAGGCCGGCCTGCTTCCTCCGACTCAAGAGGAGGACAGAACGCCAGAAAAGAGCAGAAGTCAGAAATACAGACGAGGTCATCAATAACACACCGATTTAAGTCACACCTAGGTTACCAATGAGGGGGGGGAGAAGAAGAGAGACGAAGAAGATACGATTGGAAAGAAGGCAGAGACAGGAAGGATAAACTAGAGGCTGTGGACGAAAGAAAACAAAAATGTCTACATCTTTCACTTTATTGAAAATCTACGATCTTTCAACATGATTTGCCTCCAAGCAAGCTATAAGAAAATGCCTTCATAACAGCTCAGAAGCACCACATGGAGATATAAATAAATGGAAAGCAGGATAAGACACCTAAATAAGGACACTTAATGGACACTTGCGGCTATTTATTTAGTTTGACAGAAAAATAGCAACTGAAGTGGATCTTTGTTTATTCCTGAAAAAAGAAAACATTTTCTTTTCCAAAACTACTTAATTTTATATGTCATTTGTTTCAACAGATAGATTAAATGTTTTTTGTTTATTTTTTGGGAGGGGAGGGATGATTTGGATGATTTGAGATCAATTCTGAGATCAATTTTGAGGTAGATAGAAATAAGAACCATCTGTGCGATGTAGTGGGTATCCTTCAAAATTTGATGCATTACATAATGTTTAACTTGATGTCAGATGCTGAACACTCACTCACTACCAGCTCAAAACAACAAATAAACTCTCGAGTCAGAGCTCTTCAAGAGGCATGATCCACAGATTGAGAGAACCTGGAATAGAGGCTATTTTACAGAGCAAAAATAGCTCAGTAAAAATATGACAAGGAAAAATTACTTTCTGGCCAAAAATTAACATAAAGGTGCAACAAAATTCTCTGGTGTTAAACTATCACAGCACTGAGACTGTTGGACAAATGAAGATTTGTTAAATATGTCAATTCTGTCCTGCTATGTTTTAACTTTAAGTCATTTTAAAAGTCTGATATGGAACTAAATAAATAGTCTGGATGAACTATTTCTGTCTATTGGGCATGTTGTCTTACTCTTACATCTTAATAACTGTGCAGCACAGATTTTTAAATGTGTATCTGAGATCCCGCAGTGGTTCATTTAGTTTCTAAACAGCTCGTTTTTTCAGTCCCATTTCCAATCTGGACAGGAGACTGACAATAAAAGAGAAGCTAGCTGGTTTTTGTACAGACGTTCAATGGGTGGATGTGTGTGACTTTATCCTCTGGGGAGACCCTGATCTGTGTACATAAAGATCAGATTCCTCCCGGTGGTGGAGATGGGATATTTGTGATGCCAAAGCAACAGACACTAATTGAGGGAGATAGAGATTCTCCTTCAGAGAATTCAATTAGCATGTTACAATGCCACTTGAGCGTTTTAGGCATAAGCAGTGTGTGTGTGTGTGTGTGTTGCATCCAAATGGACTCAGCAGTGGATCAAATATGTCTTCAATAGAAAATTTAAATTTTTGTCCTTATCAGTAGAAAAAAACTAACATTGCACATCACCTCAAAACAGCACAACTTCGGGGATGCTTTTCTTCAGCAGGGACAAAGATGCCGATGTGCATAAACTGGAAGACGGATAAAACTAAAAGAAGTCTTACAAGACAAGAAGTCAGAGGCTGCAAAGGATTTGATACTTGAACCAAAATTTCCCTTCCAGTTGGAAAATGAGCTGTGTAGCGTTCAGTACTGGTAATGCTGTAGGCAGCTGGATTTGGAGCTTAACCGATGTTTGCAAAATATAAATAAACACATTGAGTTTCAGGTGAGTCATTCACTTACAGTTGCAGTATGTAACTTTTATAATAAAAAAAAAATCAGTTTTTTACATACTTATTGAAACTGTCACTGTGCTATGACACAGGTAATCTGTGGTCCTACTGCCATCTGCAGAAATGGACCGCATGGACAGCCAATCAAAGCCTGGAGGAAGGTCTTATCGTTGTCAATCATGCTCGTATACACACTGCTCCATTTATTAATGGAGGAGAATCAAGGACCGAACTACTGAGCCTTATTGCTATCAAAAAAATATATATATATACTGATACAAAGCTCTGTTGGTTCGGTTTAACATTTTTCCTGTAGCAGCGTGAAGAACCTCAAAGTTCCCAAATAGCAGAGTTTAGTGACAGCTTAAAGCTGAGCTGCAGAAAGTTGCATTGCACACTTAGTTGAGAGCATAAACATTCTGCATGTGTTCAGGTATAAACAATGCTGTAATTGTCTGGTAAATGTGCGTACTGAACCAACGTGGCAGTAACGGATATTTTTGGTCCGAATGTGTGCCGTTACACCTCTAAAATGTACTTTTTTTTTTTCTCTGACTGCCACAGAATGTTTGTCCATCAGGTAGATTTTTGACTTTAATTTGTTCTTGTCCCTCCTCCTCTAGGTCACCGAAGCGCCAGACTGGAACAAAATGAACATTTGCATATTAATCAAATCCAGGTTTTGCAGTCCCAGAAGCACACTTGGACCAAAAGGTATTTGTTCCAGCTTGATTTGTATTCACAGCATCTCATTAGCATTAGCTACACAACAAGGACTTGTCACACTGTCAAAGCCGAACATAAACACACTCTTCCGGCAAACAGAAACGCGTGGATTTGAGCTGAGGAAACACACACAAAAAAACAAACTGTGTCTGTTGCTTTGCCCCTCTCTGACATTTGCAGTGAGAAACAAGTCAGAATAACAAAAACTAATCACTCTTTAAAACTTACAGTTAAGGACTGAAGCTCTTTTAAATGAGAAGCAAATTGAGCTAATACAGACACAGGAAATGAAGCACAAAAAAGCTATTTGTGGTTAGTATTTTAAAAAAATCCAAATTAGAGACCTAATTTTTTTTTTTCTGCATTTCAAACCCCACAAAAAAATTAAACGTTTCAAGCAAATATTACATTGATGAGCTTTACACTAATTCACTTTGATCAAAGCCTGGCCATCGCCTTCCTACGCAGATCCACTTGATTCTCATCTCCCTTCATTGCTCGGTCTGGGATTTCTCCCATTCAGCTCAATTTCGTAGGATGCATTTCCGCCAAGCAAATCAGCAAGCAGAAGGAGGAGCTGTGAAAGACGAAGCTGGATTTCTGTGCTGTTTTGGAATGGTAGTCTGCCTATAGATGTAGTTTGGAAATGGCAGCGGAGGAAGTGAACGAAGCCATTCAGTTCAAGTTGGCCACGCTCCCAAATATTGAGCGATTGAAGTTGGAGCAAGAGGAACGTTTAAGACTTTTTATTGCAAACATTTTGTGATCCTACTCCGCTTGGCACTCTTCGCAGTGGGGGATGGTTGTTTACAGCTTTACATACATCACAGCCAAATGTTAGCAATTGGGTAATATCAGGTTTAGTTGTTTCAAACTTCAACACAGTCCATGTCTCCAGAAAGCCACTGTTTCTCATTATCCGAGGGTCCGCACCCTCTGTAAGAAGCAAATCGTGCAACAAGGGACTGGTTTTTATCAGGGTTCGATCTCTAGTGGTTCCTTAAATTCTTAAATAGGAAGTATATTTTAAGTGAAAAAAATGTATAAATGAAGTAGGGTCAATTTTGAAGATTTAAAATTGTTCAGATTTTAAACAATTTTAAATTTTGTGTGTTGTGTGTAGCACGCAACACACAAATTATGTGTTGCGTGCTACAATCAGAACACATAATTTCTCATGCCAAAACATACAGTGAGTCTTTTGATCATTCATAATCATTACATGAGTTAAAAATCATTTGGTGGTCTCACTTGTGATTGGTGTTCCTCGTCTTTAAGCACCCCCTGCACCTGGAGCAAGTTCTTAGCCACGCCCACACAGGGAAGACCTGACAGCACCCCGAGATGACACGCCACGCCAAACTCTGTAACGGATAAAAAAAACATTGCTTTTGTTTTTTCATAGTGAAGAGTAGTGGACTTTGCACACAGAACACAGATTAAAAAAAAAAAAAAACGTAGTGTTTGATGAGGAAGAAAAACTGTCCTATAGGCTAAAAAAAAAAACATTTTCAAAATATATTTCTGGACCAAATGAAGACCGGGCCTTAAATTGTCAGTAAAAGCTGCCTATGCACACCCAGCCTCTACAATTTCATAAGGTTGGAGAATACAGAGAGAATGACTTTCTTTGAATTATTCAATATGGTGCCTCCTTTCTTTTGCTCTCTTCTTCTTAAATCAGTCCACAGTTTTTCTATCTATAGGAAATTGACCCTTTAACACGTATTAGAACAGTTACATTAAATATCCTTTAAAATCCATAAAAATATTAGTGAAGATGTACCTCTGTAGTGGAAAAGACCATTCCCATCCACAAACACCACCTGTTGAAAGGAAACAGAACATTTACTATAAAATATCAGCTTGACTGGAGTAATAATAATGGTAAAGCCAGCCATAAGCGAGTCTTAATCCATCACCTACTCCCCTAAACAGTTTGAGATGTCCACTTCAAAATTTCCTTCCATCTATTTTTAGTTTAACTCCCTTTGTTGGAAAACTCAGACGCATTAGGGAAACCTGTGAGCTTGAGATTTTCCCACTCCAACACACCAATGAATGTTTGAGTCCAGAAGAGACGATGCAGCTGTTTCTCTGAAAGGTTGCAGATAAACGGGCAGGGACAGAGCATGTGTTTGCCCATGCTAAACGTCAGTAGAAGTAAATCAGTTTGTGCGTGCGTGCGTGCGTGCGTGCGTGAGTGCGTGTGTGTGTGTGTGTATGAGAGAAACTCTGACCGTTTCTACACATTTTCTTGCGTGGGGACGGCGAGACAGAGGGGGAGGAAGAGGAGGAGGCGTGTGGGCTGTGACAAACAGAAGCGTGTGGGTGGGGATGACTTAGAGACGACACATGGAGGAACAGTGAGAGGGAGAACAGAGGAGCTTTGTCAGAAACACTCTACTTGATCTAATGTGTTTGAAGTGAACCGAGCTGAACCTGGGTAATACAGGACCTAATTAGAGGCTGCTTAAAGAGAAGTAAAAATGAGTTTAATTATTGCGGGTACATCTGACTTGTTGCATCAGATCTGGCAGAGATGAGGATAATTATTTTAAAACTAATTCAGCGACTCACATTGTGGCTCCCTGTTTAATCCAGAACAGAATTCAGACTCGTCTTTCTTCCCTCTTTGGACACAGACCTGAGGCACAAGTGTCGGCTGACTGGTCTCCAGTCGCTGCAGCGCCTCCAGGAGGAAAGGGGTTTCCCTGAAGGCCAGGAAGCCCGAGACGTAGGGGGCCGTCAGGATCACCATGCGACTGTCTTCATACAGAACCTCAGAGGAAAGAGCAGAAACCAGTCAGTTCACTGGGTTTTCGAACACCAGTACAGTGTCCTAAAAGAGAGATGGAGCGATGCTGTCTGGATCCAGGTGTTCCAGTTTAATCCACCTCTACGGTTTAGGATGCAGTCGCATTTATGTAAACATCTTACTGCCACAAGTTGTGCGAAATAAAAAATAAAAAAAAAGTTTAAGAATAACTGTAAGTACCGGCATATGTTTTATAAGTCTTTATAAATCTTCTATCACCTCATTGCTGGAACTGTTCAGACCTTTGTTCAATAAAAACAATCCTCAATCTCTAAAACATAATTCTACATAATCAATCTAAAAATAATCTGCTCAGCATTAAATGCTTTTCAGATTTATTGTTGCTTGTTTGGGTTTCATTAAAAGCCAGTTGACAACCTCTATCACATCTTTTTATTTTGTTCAAGCTTTTACAAAACATCATGCAGCTTTGTTTAAAAAAGAACACACACACACACACACACACACACACACACATATATATATATATATATATATATATATTCATGTATGCATGTTACAAGGAACAAAAGTGTTGCCTCTCTGCGTTTACTTTAACTTTCAATTTCTTAAAACGCAGCAGTAGAAAAATCTAAACACTAAAAACGCCGAGCACACTCGGTGTGCTCGGCGGCGAGCACACCGAGTGAGATATATCTTCAGATGTCATTTTGTGTTTTAAATTATGAAACAGTCTAAGATGACGTTCTTGTTATGCTTTATTAGGATTTTATTTTTATCGGCCAACACAGAGTTGAGCGGCTGTTCAAGTTGAAGGAAAAGGGCTCGCAGCTCAAGTGGGAAAATCTCTCCAGAGGACAACTGCAGCATTATTTGTCCTAAACAAACCTGGCCTTTGCGGAGAATTGACAAGAATAACACCGTTGTTGAAAGAAGGCAACAAGAATCTGCCATGTATGAGGCACAGCAAACATGTAGAAGAAGCTGATCAGGTCAGATGAGATCAAAATGAAAGTTGTTTTTGACTTACATGCAAAATGCTCCTGGAAGGCAACAGGCATTGCTCACAGTGAGACATGGTGATGGCAGTATTATTCTATGGTGGACGCTTTTCAGCAAAGACATTGAAACTTGTGTGAATTTCACTGTTTTTGTTGGACTTTGTGTAGAGTAGAACTGAATTTTATCTCAACGACGATATTCCAGATTAATAAAGTGAATTATTCAAAACAAACAAAGCATGAAAGAGTTCGGGCAACTAGATTGTTACCTTACACCTTGGGGTCAGCTACGTGCTAAATGATGAATATTTAGAAATAGCTTATAAAGTCTGTCACTAAGCACACATATGCTTTAAGCACACTGCTTGAATCTTTTGTCTATTTTAAGCAGCAATGTCACAGGTGACCGATTCTCCCATGATGACCTTCCTGGGATCCTGCAGATAATCAGCAGGGTTCAGGAGACCAGAACCTGCATCTCTCTGGAGCACAAGCTGTCACAGCTCTCTGGTCATTCTAAAAATACTTTACTGTTGCGCCTCAGATGCTATAAGGTCAGGCCTAAATCACCTTCCTTCAAAGTAAACAGCAGATGCTACAAATCAAGACTTTGAAAAGCTGGTGATTGGGCACAGAAACTAGTGAACGGAACGTCAACACACGATTGGTTTCTTGACAAACTGTCAAAAAATGTACGCCTTTGAAAGTACCAGCTGGCTTTCAGGAAATATTTGTGTTGTGTTAGGGTAGGATGTGTTACAAACTGCACAATAAATGGTTTCTTTTTTTTATTTTTTTATTCCTTACCAGTGATCAGTTTGAGTTCGTGTGGCACAAACAGTTTGTAGCACTAGATTTGTTAAGAAAGCAGAAAACTTAGGATAATTTTAACATAACATCTTGATCAGAAGCTTTCCTTCATGGGTTCGGTGTCAAACATTTGGGATAATTAAACAGGTGCACACGCAGTATACAGTGGCTCTCAAAAGAGTATACATCCCCTGATCAATATGTTTGGGATTTGTGGTGTAAATATACAATTTCAGATTATCTTTCCAAAAATCCTTGTATTTTGTACCATTTGACAACAAAAAAAATAAAGACATGTAAACAAAACAAAAAGCTGAAAAATGTATAGAGAAACTGTAACGGCTAAACTTTATTTCCGATAAGACAGATTGACTAAACCTCCTGGAATGTATGATCTTAAAAAGTCTGAATCTGGAAAATTAATTAAAAGGATGCCTTGTTGAAGTACCAGTGGGTGGTGGGGTTAAATATCACATTGTTTTTAGAAAACTGTTTGGTTGTTTTTTTTTTTTTTTTGTCCAGCCTCATGTTTTTTGTTTTTTTTTACCTGACAAAAACCTGCCATTTTAAAAGGAGTGTGTGTTGAGTGCCATTGTAATCAAATAAACATCCAATTAGATGCACTCCAATATAATCCTAGCTGTAAAGCAGTGCAGTTAAGTTCAAATTATTGCTAAAAGTGTTAAAAAGTTTCCTATCTAGGGAAAAACAATCAATTCCATGGAGTCACTGACTCAGTTGTTGTTATTATGTACTTCACTCCACTTACATTTTTATAGATCTCAGAGTAAAACTGTCCGGAGTTGTTTAGTATGCCGTAAAATTACAATAAAATAGGACGAACTGAATTGATCGCCTTACAGGTTTTGGCATTGGATGATGAAGACAAATGGCCTGGTAGACATTACGAAGCCTTTTAAACTATATGTCACTCTAGACACCAAGCGAATATCCCAGCTGGAAGCATGAGTAGTGTTTCCCTCATGCCATCAGCTTTCTGAAGTCATAAAAACAGCAGCTAATTAAAAATAATGATGACTCAAAGAGCGAACACTTTAAATACGACTGCTTTTAAAGGTCGCCTGCAGCTGTCAGGCAAAATTTCAGCTGTGGTCAATATAAAGCTTTAAAAGGCCAAGCAAATATTAATAAACTGGGTTTTTCATTATATTATGCTGTTTTTTTTAATAGCTCCTCTGCTAACTGAATGGCACTGATGAAAAAAATAAGCTCACGTCTGTTAAGCAAAAGAGCAGAAAAGATTTTTTTTTACTGCCGCTGTTCTGTTATTTCACCACTAGAGGGAGGCGAGGTTCAGTTTTAGGATATGTGATGAAGGTCAGCTCACCTTCAAATCAGGGTAACTGAGCACCACGAGCTGGGCGCAGGCGTTGACTTCATCCCCTTTGATAAAAGAGAGGTCCACGCCACCGACCCGCTCCAGGCCGGCGAAGTCTGGGCTCCTCTGCCAGTCCTCAGTGTCTTCCTCCACCACCTCCTGCCTGAGTCGCTTCTGCTCACTACATCAGAGCAACACACACACACACACACACACACACACACACACACACACACACACACACACACACACACACACACAGATGTTTTCACAAAATCTAACACTACTCATCTGTAACACTCAATCTATAATAATGTTTTCTGTTAAATAACTGTGTTAAAGGAGATTGAGCTACATCAAGGTACAGTATCATGTACTGGGTTGGGTTTGTTGCAACTATTTGGTAGAATTTCTCACCAACTATCTTTGGCTTGATGTACATAACAAACATTGTGATATTTTTTGCATAATTAAATTATTGTTTTTAATTCTGAAAAATTCCCAAAACCTTTTAAATGAATGTCATCTTTTTGTGTTCAAGTCTAAATGCAATTTTGTAAAAACACACATTTGTAGGGCACTGGCTATTTATTCTTTTGCACTGCAGTCTGTCACTCATTTATAATTTATTTATATCTAGGAAAAATGGTAGCTATAACTTCTTTCCCCTTTTTTTAGTTTTAGAAATGGGGAAGGGAAAAGTCTGGAACCTTTTGTATACTCAGTTCTCCTTTGTCCACACTTTTATTTAAAAATATAAATGAATAAAAGTAAAATTCAGACTGAATAGGAACCCAACTACCTTCCATAAAAAGTTCAACACCTATATTATTCCACGCTCTATTTTCAAACATTTTATACTAATTCTGATTTTTACAGTTGTAATTTATGCGGTCTGGCTGGCATGGATTCAGTTTTATCTTTGAATTAAACCCAAAGCACGAACATTGAGACGAGGTGAGAGTAATAACGCAGAGTTAACGTGGTAACTGCAGGCTATTAACCCGCGCATGGAGCCAGAAAGGTGTATTAGATCGCGCTAACCTTTCCCATTGTTTGACCAACTCTTCAGGTGGAGGACTGGGCATCTGAGTCATTATCTGTTGTAGTTTTGATTTATTTTTATAGAAAAGGGGGCGACCAAAACAAGACAAGGCGTTCACTTCCGCAAACACTCTGACGAAAGCACAAGGGCGGAGTCTTTGTATTATACGTTCATATAGCCCCCTCTAGCGGAGCTATGCTTGAATTACATTATATTTTCTTGACATTTTACTTCTGAATTCAAAATTATGTTGCTAAAATGTATGTTGCTTAAAAAAGTCCCAGTACTATTTGAAATGTTTCATTTTACATAAATTATTCAAGTACATCAGTCTGTCATGCCGAAGTAAGTTGTGCACACACTTTTCAGTAAAAATCCGCAGACTGGTATTAAGAAATAAAACTATAAACACCTATATCTGTCGACAACCAGGGTATTTCAGACAAAACTGTTATGGATCTTTGCACTGACTTCCATTCATTTTTCATTCATTTCTACAGTCTAGCCCTGACCTTATCCTAAATCTAACCATCTACATGCCTCATCCAGCCTAACCTTCATTTCATACCTTGGTCCTAAGCCTAACTTCAAATCCAAAAACATCACTTTTTCTTATGAGGCCCGGACTCTGGGCCCCATAAGGAGCAGCCGGTCACTACAGCGTCGTATGTTTAACGAAAATTGTCCTAACAATGTATCAACTACAAAGACATGCTCGTCTTCCAAGACAATCAGGTTATTGATGGCCTCATTTGTTGCTCCACTAGATGGCAGTAGAACCTCAAACAAACGATAATGTTCGTTTGTTTGAGATAAACTGGTACATTCTCCAGTTTATCGTCATAAACGATTTCAAAAAAGTCTGGTTTTAGTCAATAAATGAAACAATCAACCAATCATATAAAGCATGTGACAGTATATAGATCTCACGAAACAGCATAAATTTACTGAATAGCTGCTTTAAGTCCTAAATTTTGCACCAAAAAAATTAACAAAGCCTATCTCCTAATTGCAGACATCCAGTCATTCTCTACTGTGTAAAATGTGAAAAGTTGTTGTCAAAAGCTACATAGAGCTTTTGACAATACCGTCAGCTACCTTTGACCTAAAGTGTCCACCTCCACTTCCATTAAGTACTCTGGCATTTTGCAAAGGTCAAACAGGTAGGAATGTGTCTGAAACCTATAGAATGTGTCATGGATGAACACTAAGATGTAAAGTTACGTTTTCTCAATAAGTCTCTGTAAACTTAATTTAAAACTATCATTACATTTAAGTTCTTGTTTTTGATTTGAATATCAAAAACAGTTAAGAGAAGAACGTGTTATTTGCCTTTATTTTTATTTTTTTATTTTTCATTATTTCTCAGCTCTTTTGCTGTAGAATTCACTGTGAATGCAGTGACACAATAAGCATCGGCTTTTTGAAAGCTTGTGAATGAGTCGAGTTTTAGTGCTTCTTGAGCTTTTGTCTGTGTCTGGATTTACTGGATGCTCCCTCAGACCTCATCCTGTTGTTTGCAGCAACTGTGAAATATTAATAAATACCATTGAGGTTGTAGCAACCAGACTTACGCAAATGCTAACATAAGCACCCCTATGTTTGACAGATGCCATGCATGCTTTTGCGTCATGAGCTGTTTCTCCTTTGGCCATTTTGATTAACTTCAAGCCCAGCTATCTGACATTGTGGTCCTTGAAAATGATAGGTTAAAAAATATGAATAGATTCACGTTGGAGAAAATTAGTGACTCATTAAGAGGTTCTATTTTTGCACATCATTTTCTGAATGATATTCTGCAGATCTTGCTCATACCTGATGCAGCGCCCAAAATGCTAAATGTTTCCAACATTGTAAGGACAGAAAAGAAACTGAACAGTGATTAAACCAGAATCAGCATATCAATGGTTAACAATAATATCTTATGCAGTCTCACTCCTTAGTTAATATGCTATTTTTATATATTTTTTGTGGTTTCTTCTTTGTGTACCTTTTTCAGTTTTGTTCCAAATATTGGATCCTCACTTCATTCATTCTCTTTTTCCTCTCTTGAATGTGCAGCTCTCATGTTTTGTTTTGTTTTTTCAACTGAGACATGTGAGCTCAGCTGCTTAAACTCATGTTGAAAGCACACAGCTGCTTAAGGCATTTAGTCGCCAAGTGTTCCTTTACTCATGCTGATGCATTCAAAGTACAGCTGAGACTTTTGTGCCATTACAGATGCGTCTGAGTTAATTGAAATATCCCCGAACGTTCATGCCATGAACGTGAATTGAAGATATTGAATTCAAACATATTGAATTGAATTCATTACCCAAAGAATCATATATGTCAATGGCATATTTAATCTTATTTTCATAGTAATAGTTGCGATAACATTAAAATTAACAGCCATACACTCTTAAAATATAACCTTTATGTGATGAATCTGAAAATGATTTTAACCTTTTTAAAGTAGTTGCATCTGTGTTTTAAAACCGGTTGTCTGTAATTCCCAGTTGGTTATGGGTCCAGCAGACATATATTCAGTATTTTTTTTTTAAAGATATTCATTATGTCTTGTGACATTTGAGTCACATGCAGGCTGGAGAATTAGGATTTACAGCAAATACCAGTGTTATTTTGCACGGGGAACATATGATATTAATCTGAATCTGAGCGGGTTGCATAATGAAACTGAAAATAATCTCTCTTTTTTTCTTCTTCTTTTTTGCCAGTTGTAATATCCACACGGTGTGTTCTGTGACTTTTGGAGCTTAGGGCCCAGTTTAATTCTGGTACGGTAATGTGTCCTCTGCTGTCTGTCCTTCACATGAGCCGAGATTTTTATGAACGCAGAAGTGGGAGGTGGAAAAACACCGAGCTCAGAGAAACAGGGAGGAGCCACCGAGAGAGAAATACCACTGCTGTCCTCCCATGCCCACACTTCTCCATCCGCTTGGGCTCCACTCAGCTGCGGTGGGCTGGGTGGGACGTTTATTTCCCCCCAAGAATTCAGTGTTCTAGACGGTTTGTCTGTAAAAGTAACTTTGTTTACGGTTAGCTATCTTGGCTATTTGTTCCTGCTACATGGCCAGCTAGCGTTACGAAGCTAACCGTCGTTAGCCGCGGAGCCGGGGGTGAAGTGAAGAGCCGAGGGGAGCGGAATGGCAAGAATTCACACTGGTTCCCCTTCCAGAAGAGATCACGACTGAAAAAAAGTAAACATTTACTCTTCTCCCAGAATCACCGGTACGTACATGCTGTGAAAGCTGTGCGAAGCTAATGTATGTTTGTGAAGTTAGTGTTAGCTTTCGGGCTAGTCTCAATCAGTTTGAACTGTTTTACGTTAGCTAACGCGAGCGGGTTTTGACCTATTTACTGTGATAATTATAGGTATGATGCCATCTACTAAGTATTTTCAGGTAGTCTACCTCTTACATGATTTTGAAACGTCACAATACTTAATGGATATTGTCAAATCTCGATATTATTAATAGACGAAGAAAATGAAGGGTTGGGTGAAAAGCTGAATTTCCCTTTCAAAATCCCATCAGTGACAGAGTGGAACATTTTAACAATAATGTACCACTGCATTGACACATTTAGCTGCGTCAATTCTAACTTAGGTGTAAATATTGCTCTAATTTCAGTTTTTGTTTACAGCCTTTTTAAAATGTACTGAACAGGTTTAGTCCTCAGTTCGGTTAAACCTGTTCGAACACAACAACCGGTTTCTGCTAACACGAAGTAAAACCAGATCAAAACATTACCCGAAAACGTATCAGGATGGAGCTCCAGGTACCAAACTGATCGCTTTTGAGGAAAGATCTGTCCTAAAAACTTCTTTTTTTTACCTGCTGATCTGCTGTTTTCTAAATGAGGAGAAAATATATATAGCTATCCATCCATCCTTTTTAATTTGGGCTCCTGCCTTCTAAATTGTTTAGTTTGCACATTTGTCTCTCGACCTTTGCTTGTTTGTCCCCCCCCCCTTTGGGACCTGCTCTTCAACATTTTGTCCCATCCAAATTAAATGTCATACTTGTAAACAAACCATTTTCTTTCCGTGAACACAAACCGTTGAGTAATAATTTATTTTTCCTTTTTATTGTTGAGATAATCGAGTCAACAAAAAGGCCCAATTCTCACATTTCACTTTAGTGTCTTTTGGTTTCCCCAGGGCTCTTTTTTTTGTTGCACCCATTTCTGTTTGTTTGGGTTCTGATGTCCATCTGAGGCAGACTGAATAAAATCACAAAATTATGAAATGGTGAAGAGGCGAAATGACCAGCATCTACAAAATTATAGCAACTTTAATTGACTATTTCTTTATAGTAGTGATCCTTTCTCTCGTAATGGCTCGTAGTTTTTTTTTTTACCTTTACGACAAGGAAGGAAAACATTTCCAGAGAATGTTTGCACTGACACTTGATTGTCATTGTCCTGTTTCTAAATCAACAAAAGCCATGTTAGCGTTTACTCTTTGGTCAAGCTTTGCAATTTGACGTGGCAAGCATATAACTCCAGCTACCCAGTCTGCACGACATGGCCTTAAAGCTGCAGTATGTAACTTTACTAAAGAATATGTTTTTTGTTTTTTTTTTGTTTTGTTTTGTTTTTTTTACATATTTGTGAAAACTGTCACCATGTCATGACAGTTCGTCATGAGACATATAATCTGCGAAAAGATCGAACTCCGACATCTCCTCCCTGAGCTGTTATTTTGCGGCAACCAAAAATAACCAACCTGAGCCAGAAGGAAGGTCTTAACGCTGTCACTCATCCTCATGTACTCACTGCCAAATGGCCAAATGGTGGAGATTGTGGTTGACAATCTCACACGCTGGTTGGTTGTTTCTCGTTGGCACTTGAAAGCAGAGGAGCTTGTTTTTTTTTTATCCCCCACACACAGATTATCTGTCTCATACCATACTGTCACGACATAGTCAACAAATAAAAAATAAAAATAAAGAATGTGTATAAAAGTTACACACTGCAGCAGTCTTGATAGAAAACATTACCTTTATTATATGGTGCATGTTCATACTCGGATTATTTGGATTATCAGCGTATTTAAAATGTCCATGCAAAAGTAGGAGTGTGGCGGTAGACATAAAAATGATATGTAAACAACTGAATATTAAAATGTGCTTACTGAGGTGTTTATTTATTAAGTCATACTGAGATCTTTTGTTGATGTTTTCAAAGTTGCTGACAGATCCTGAATCATGACGGTAACTATGAGTGGCTGTAGTAATCAGCTGTTTAAAGTGGTACTGAGGAGGTCTTATAGTATTTAGTCTCAGCTTGGTTTTAGTCTGGCTGTCCTCATCCACGCTGGCCCAGAGGAGCAAAGCATAACAAAATGGGACAAAAAAACAAACAAAAAAAAAGATAAACCAATAGTTAAATTTACCTGAGTTTGAATTGACACAAAACCCCCCGCCCCAAAAAACATGTAGGTAAGAAAACAAGATTATAAGATTGTATTGTGGTTGTGTTTTGCACCTCGGAGCAGCTGTGCTAATCTCTTGGAGGTTACCTCACACTCCTTCCTGCAGACATGCACCCACACTATACTTACAGTTAAAAACAAGCACCGGCTTGTTGAGCAAAAATCCCAGCACATGATGCTCCAGCCACATGTAGTACAGGCTGAGAGAAGGAAATAAATCCTTTCACATCACATTGTCTTTGCTTCATTAAAAATAAAAAAAATAAATCACTCTCGGCATTAAGCTTCTTATCCTCCAGCATCTAGAACATTCTGTTACAGCGGTTTTCCTCTTTTTTTTTTTTTTAGCCTCTTGTCTGGGGTTATTGAGCAGAGTCCAGCTCCAGCATGTGGTTTGTGTTGCTTACGTTTCAAAGAACAAGCGGCACCTGCTTTTTAAATGATTTCGTGAGCTCCAGTCATGCGTTGCTGAGAAAGGATCTTTTGACAGAGGGCACAGATGAGAGTAGCCTAGTTGTATCCCCAGTAGCTCGCAGTGACACAGTTTTCTAATGAATGAGAGGGATGTGCTGCAGCCACTGATCATCCAGATCCTTGGTCTCGGCTCGGGAGAATTGCCTTCTGCAGCTCTGTTAACTTTACTTTTATTAGCATTTTGCATTCAAGAACCCTGAACCACACAATCCAAAAACACACCCCTCTTTTAGCTAAGTGTGCACTAGTCTGTTTTTTTTTTTTCATAGTGCTGTGTGTAGATTTATTTGACCTGTTTTGACCATCAGAAATAACCCCACTCCTTTTAAATATCAAATGGCTTTTATAGATGTTTTGTCTTTGCTAACTGCTGGTTTCTGCTTTCTGTGCAGGTTGTTGGTGTTACTGTAATTCCCATCATGGTGCAGAAGTATCAGTCACCTGTGCGGGTGTATAAACATCCCTTTGAGCTGGTGATGGCGGTAAGTCTTTCTCACCTGTGGGCGCTAGCAATTTTCCTATTTGCATGAGTTTTGAATACATTAGCGCAGCAGTTATATAACACTAATGGGTGGGCGTTTCACAGGTCGTCCTCTGAAGCTAGTCCTTGGATCTTGTATTTAAATTGCTGAATTCAAAGATATTACTGTGATCAAACATGGAGATCAACTTGAAGCTACATTTTCTAAATCAGTGGTTTCTCAGTCCCATTGTGTTGCACGTTTTCAGGCTGTGTGTTGAGATATGCATCTTGACTGTGCTTTTTATGTCAAACAGAAACCTGCTACAGATTTAGTTGTTGTCGTACATTTGAGGCATTAAAGATTCAGTAGCTTGCATGGCTTTTCACAGCTGACTGACTAGCTGGGATGTATCTGGTGAATGCCTGTTGCTACACGCTGTAGCCCTTCTTTTGCATCCGCTGGAGATAATGCTAGTATTTAAACATAAAAGGTCAACAAAATACAGAATCGGTCAAAACTGAAGACGCACCAATAGCTAACACACCTCCATCAAAGAGCCTGCAGCACATTTGTGTTTTGATTTTTAGTCTCGTGTAATCCTAGAAAAGTTGGAATTGTTCATATTTTGAATTGGTGCATTAGTGCTAAATCAAACTGGAGGTGAATATCTACCACAAAAAATGTGATCATTGTCTAGTCAAGAAAAACAAAGCAAAACTAGCAGGAAAAAAAATCCCTTTTCAAAGTCATCAAACCAGACTGAATGAGTTTATTTACTCATCCATTTTTGTAATTCCTCCATCATGTTGTTTTGGCTTCTTGCAGATTCATGACCTGAATACGCAACCAGCAGTTAATCAAAACATCCAATAAGGCAGCTGGTATATATAACTATGCTTTGAAAATTAAAAGTGATACTAAGCACATCCAAAAAACCTCTGATCACATATTGTATAACTTCACTTCCTTTCACAATGCCATCAACCTTTATTTTAGTACGCATAGTTTCAGACCAGCTGTGTTTTTGATCAATGGAAAGCAGATTCGGAGCCTGCAAGAGGGAGCATACAGGGAGAGTAAATCTCCTTAAGCACAGGCGGGATTGAGCAGCGGGCAAACAGATGGCTAAAAATAAAACGCAGGTATAGGACCATGTGAGGTTTCAAAGAGCAGGAACCTGTAATGACAGAGACGTAGAGCTGCATGTTTTGTTTTTTTCTTAAGGTGGAAATACCTCATGTTTAGGCTTTCATATATGGGTAACATCTGGAGAACTATGCATGTTTTTAAAGTAGGACAGAAACGCATGGTGGGTATTTGTCTTCTTTGACATAATAAAAACACATCATCCACTTACGGTGTTGCTTATTTTAGTGCGAGTATGTGTTCAAAGTAATCTGAAGCTCAAGTTAACGAAATAAAGGTTTTTGTGACTTTTCTCTGCAGTGACTTTATGTTTTTTGCAGATGCTGCAGAGCAGACTTAGTGGTGCGTCACAACTATTCTTTTTTTTTTTTTTTTCTTTCTTCGACGTATAGCCTGTGAAGTGCCGTCTTATTTCCTCTAGCTGCTCTTTCACTATTGTAGCCTAGATGCACAAAAACATCCTGGCTTGTAGGAAACCGTCACATGACGCTGTGATGCAGCAAAGAGCCGTTTCTTCATGTCAACACAGCTTTTCATTTTCTCTGCTATCAGGGAGTTTACTCATATTGTGTTGGGTTGTTCCAAATAAGACCTGACTCAGCTTTGCACAACCTCGTTAAAATTTATGTCACTTATTTTACTCATTTGAGGCTAAAAACCAAACTTCTACATGCCCAGTACGTTTAAGCACTCAATGTCTTTGTTTAGTTGAAATGCAGCAGTCTGTCACTCGACCCTGAGGAGGCACTTTGCTCAATGACAGGTGCTATCAAAGTTTTTCAACCTCTGGCCACCACTGCCGTAGGCTCTAGTGACCTCTTGCATAAGCGAGACTTGGATCCCAGATGCCCTTCAGATGTTTTTGTTTTGCTGCTTTACAATGTTCCCTCTTGGAGCCTGGTATTCTTGGTACACTTGGTGCTGACGGCATTCTTGGCACAAGAACGTCGGCTCGGATAGTTTTATGAGCTTAATTTCTTTGTTGCAACAAGTTAGACATTCCAGCTCAAGAAAAAAGAAATTACAATGCAACACTGAAACGGGATGATTATCTGTGCTTTAAGCCTATCAAAATATACTACTAAACTATCTGATGCAAAAAAGTAGGGTTAATTGCAAATTTTGAGTATTCCATAGAATTTTACAGCTGTTTTTTTTTTTTTTTTTTTTTTTTTTGGTTTTGTTTTTAATCAAGAGTTATCGTATTACCTTTATTAGTATTATTAGTCATATGTTCAGATTCACTGAACATATGATGACTGCTAGTCGAATTGTGCAGTAGTCCTTAACCAGTTAGAAAAACTTCTTGTTGTTTGAGCAGTCAACTTTTGCAGGTGGTGATATAAATATATCCCCACTTAATCAGCACAGTCAGCCACATTTTAGTTAAATCTACAATCCAATCGAACCAAAACCTGAACCAACACCTGTCACAGCTGATCATGTTTCTCTCGGGTACCGAAATGACTAACGAGCAACAATCTACACTGTTATGGGCTGTGTTGTTGTTGTTGTTGTTTTTTTCTTTATGATTTATGTTAGACAAGATTCATGTTTTGTTCTTAAAATGAAATAGAAGAAGAGCATTAGCAATGTCTTTCGTAATCTAAGCTACAGCAGTCCCTCTTTTTCTTGTTGCTGCATCTCAATAACAGGAAATGTAGTCAATCCATTATCGCTGCAGTCCAGCGTCAGAACAGCCAGGCAGTCCTCGGGGAGTCGCAGTGGAATGTCAAAGGCTTGACACAACACCCCCGTTGTTGTCGTTGGCCTGCAGGGACATTAGCTTTTAGGGCACGTCGACACACCAAGGGCTGAAATAACCACAAGAGGAGAGGGGAAACTATAAACTGAAGACATGTCTGTCCACTCACTTCAAACTGTTGTATTTGAAGCACAGTGACTAGCTGTGACTTGTCTCCTAAAGCTAGTTTATATTCATGTTGCAGCCCAGTGTTGGGCTGACTGGCTAACCTGCTCCTGGTAAAACATTTCTAACAAATCCGCAAGGGACAAAGTATTCTGGTCCTGCCTTCGAACTGCACACGTTCAGCTGGATGGAAGGGAACAGGATGTGCGAAGTGGGTGTACTGTCTGCTGGGCTTTATGCAGATTCAGCAAGAGAAAACATTTCCTTCCTGTTGGCTGATCTGTCCTAATATGTTGGAGCAAACAAAACATTTTAGCTTGGATTGTCTTCATAATATAATCTTTAAGGTATCATTGATTCCTGTAGCGATAAACGAATGACAAGATGGCAGATTATTTTTTTTTCATAGCACATGTGGCTGAACATTATTCTTCTTTTTTGTGCAAGACTCTTAAATAACCAGAATAAAGAATTTGAATTGAGGTGAATGTTGCAGACTTGGACCTGTTGCTTGCTGTATAAATTGACTGTTACCAAAGATGTGTTAATGAGTCCCAGTGTGGCTGAATGTGTTTGTGTAACTCAGTGGGGTTTATTTTTGCCTTATTGCACCAGCATATCTGAGCCTCTCCTTTATCAAGTAAATGCTATATTCTTTAACCTCCTTTGTGCCATGAGGAAATAGAAACATTTCCGTCAGGTAATCTACATGTGCAGCAGACGCATGTCATTATCTGCTTTGCTTAGTTAAATGATGAAACTAACGCTCGTCTTGCTGATAAGAGCGCTCACATTTAGTTTCACTCTGCGTGACCAGATCAGAGGAGTCGATTTGGTCGAGTTTGATCTGTTAGGTCTTCGAAATGGGAAACGCCCTCTTCCTTCTCTAACAATTTATTGTATACGCCATCTGTAGCTCGATTTTTAGAAATGTGAACTCAGGAGACCTTGTATTCTGTTTGCTATAGAGTTTTAATTCTGGGCTCATTCTGATGTCCCCCTTATTTTTTTTTTTTTTTGCCTGGCTCTGTGCGAAGTGGCCCTGCCAGGATGACATCGTATCCCACCATGTCCTGACCCACATACGGCCAGGTCCGCTTAAAGCTTTTCCAGCCCAATTCTCTGCTGCAGTGGCATCCCGGGCTTTATTCTATTGTTTTAATCCTCGTCTGAGCTGTCGGCAGGTCTGCGATTCTCGACGCGTAACGGACTCTGATCCCGAAGTTTCTACTTACACAATCGATTGCTCTCCTTCACATTTTACTTGCTTCAACTGTGAAATGGTGTCATTTTTTTTATTTTAAATGTCACGGTAACGCATCAATTGAGAACCGAACAATCTAATGGAGTGAAACGTGTAAATATTCAGAAAGAGCCTCTAATGAGAGAGAGAACATTATCTGAGTCTGCTTTAGTGAATGATTCCTTATTTAAATGTGCCTTTATGTCCCGTCTTTCCCATCATTTTTGCATGACTGTTTTTAATTCAGATAATTCATCCGCTCCCCTGTATTAGAGCACCAGAGCCTTTCCTGCAGTGTCTGATTCATTTACCTTGTCGGATGATGATTGCCAAAAACAGTCAGCAGTTATGGCCTGCTGGAGGGGAGCGTGAGGCTTATCACACAGCAAGCTCCTTCAGCAACCATGTGACTACAGGAGCCAATGGAAAATTTCAGATAAACTCATTCACCGATCACCGAGACACTCATTCACCCTCTTTGCTGCTGCAAGGTCGAGATGCTGCCTCAGTGGCTCCCCTCCCCCCAGACCCCCCAAGTCTGCTTCTCTCTGCTAGAGAACGGAGTGTGCGCGCACATATTCTTACACAACTGACCCTTTAGTGTGGTTTCACACTGCAGTCCCTCCATACTGTGTCGGTGGATAGTGACTCAGTGTTATGCAGCAGCTGAATGTCACTCGGAGAAAATGGAGATGGATTCTTTGATTGCTGCAATTCATTTATTTTTTTCCCCTTGTATTCGGGGGCTGGTTTATCACTTGAAACAATTGGGTTTGGCGTTTAGTTCAGTTGAAAGCCAAAATGACACATCCCATAGACGATTTTTCAGACAAAAAAACTCTAAAATGAAGTGTATGAGGCTGACTTAGGTCAGCTTTAGTTGCACTGCTTGACGAACTCACAGATTTAAAGATTACGTGGTGCACACATACTGATGTCTGACAGATAGCCCTCGAAGCTTATGGCTACACGTCTATAGCTATTGACGCTTATTTGGGCTGGCACTTGACGTACCCACATAGACGTTCTGCCTGCTTGGCAAGTTGTCCCTGCCTTTATCCAAGTTGGTGGTTCTAGGCAGTCGTACAATTACGAATCCCACTGAGCTCGCCGAAAAAGGAGCAGTGGGTAGTGCGGCATGCAGAGACCAAAAGCGCTTTTGTTTTATTCCTAAAGTCAGGACTTTGTTCTCTCTCCTACTTCTGATCAAGTCTACGCCTCGACTGAGAGAGGTTTTAATTTTGACAGAAAAAATTTATTCTTTTGATTATTTACCATTCTATATTTTTGGATTAAAAGTTTTAATGCATGTATAGTCTTATAAAACAATCTTAAATGGAGAGGATTAGCATTTTGTCAACATAGACTTTAAACAAAAGTCCACAGTGGTTTAATTGGTCTAAGGTTGGTCAGGGATTGAGATCTGGGGCATTAGAGCTTTTCTCTTTGTTCCCCTGTGAGGCTTTTTTCTATTTACTTTGTATGACATGACTGGCTTGGTATACTCTTGCTTTGTTGATTTTCATGCAAATGGTAATGTGAGACAAGTGAAACTAGCATTGTTGAAAAGCCTAACTCACCAGACGTCTGTGGTTTCTGATTAGATAGAATTATGTTCCTGCTAAATGTTTGGCAATTTTCTGAATAAACATTTACATTTGATATTAACAGATTTTAATGTAAATATTAGTTTTAATATATTGTTCTTTGTCTGGTATGTAACTGCCTAGTATTACTCGGACTGTTTAGGAAATGACCAATGTGGTTTTAAGGCTGTGACATCTGATCTTTCTCCATTTACAGCATATTTAAGTTAAGGTTGGCAGATGTAGGACTTAAAGATTCAGGCTACTTTCTTATTCTGCATTAAGCTTTACTGTATATAGTTGGAAATTACATAAAAAATATATACTGTTCACATTAGTGTCAGCATGTCTAATGTGTTGGTTAGTCATGCTGACCAGACAAAACTCTAAGGAAAAGTAATATCAGGGAGGTGTTTTCCTCCACTCTTACAGTATAAAACCAGTAAACTAATTCCTGCTAATTGAAAGAAGGAAGAACTTCTTCCAAGTATACAAGGTTTGTTTGTTTCAGTTCCAAGAAGTTGTTTCCCTGTAATTCCACCCTGATGTTTCCTGTAGCACTTCTGCAGACATTCAAACAACCTTCTTTGTAATTTTTGTCCCCTTTTAGTTGTTTTCTGGCCCGTGTACGTTATATTCTGTATGCAGTCATCTTTACATTATGTTAAATCAACAAAGGTTTTGTTTTATGCACATTTGTGTCCTTCATAAATGGTGCCTCTTGTCCAGATGCAAATTTATTAATATCAAAGGCCAGACAAGTCATTGGCTTATATTTCATATAACGGATGCCTCCAAAACAAAATTAGGGTTGTCTAATGTGTCAACGTGCATAGCGATGGGTCAGGGTCCAGAGCTGCCTGAGGTGCTGGTTGGTAGGCCATAATGATTTTAGTCACCAAAAACAGGCGAATTGACGTCATGCTTCTGTCAATGACCCCCAGTGAAAGAGAAATGTTGTTTGTATCTTGCGTCAATGGTGGTAATGTTACATAATTTCTATTGAGCCCTTTATATGTAGACCTCAATGAGCAGAATGTGGCTTTATTTTAGTTATGGATGGGTAACTGTAGCGCTCCTGTAAAGTCCTAACCTGGAAATGAATAGAGTTTGATTGTTTTCATAGTCTGGATAAATATAGAAAAATGAAAATGTGGTATAGAAAATGGATTGGGTCCGACTTATTCGGTGTTCTTATTTTACGTCAGCTAACACATCAATATTTGAATTTCTGAAAGAAGCTTTTTGAATGAATGTATTTGTAGATGAGCTTTAGATGTGGTTTGCCAGATCAAATCCTTCAGGCTTCTTGTTTAACATCTGTTTTAAAGTGGACCCAATGTTCTGATCTGCGTTCATGTGAGATGCCAAAACAATTATATTGCTTTTTTATTTTTTGGGGGGGAAAGGAGGAATTTTCTGTTCTGAAATCTAAATCCAAAACTCTAAAAAGCCTAGTCTGGAAAAGTGTAGAGTTTTGAGATATGACATTTATATGAACCCTATAAAAGTATTTTTTGGTTGTATTAGTTTAACAGTGTTTGATATTTAACTTTATTAGAATAGGATGACGGTTTGGTCTCTTAAAGAGCATTTGGTGGCAGATGCCTGCATTCTTCACTCCGATGACCTACTTGTTTGTTCGAGGGAAGTTGTCGTTTCCTCTTCTTATGAATTTTCTTTTAGGAAAGCCAGCCACACTCTGCCGCCGCCCTTTCAGTGTTTCTGTTATTGCTTTGCTGGTTTGTTTTTCTGATAATCTCTAAGCTGTTCTCTTCCTGTATTTTCATCATAAAAGTTCCCCCTACCTAAATGTTCCCATTTTCTCCACAAGCCGACAGGACTTAATAATTGCTTAAACTGACCTATGTGTGGCGGCTGTTTTTGTTACACAACACTTTTCATAAGCCTCAGAGATATAGCTCTGATTCCAAGAAAAGCAGCTGTGTGAGACCTGTGGGGACAAAACTCTGTCACGTCTTTTTACATTTTCAGTTATTAGTTGGGAAGAAAAAATAGGTTGGATCAACAAGTGAACTTTTTTCAAAATGGTGTGTTTTTTTAAAAAATTTTTTTAAGACTTTCTTTTGTTTGACTCCAGCTTACTGTTGCTTTTTCTGAACATTTAACATTTTTTACTGCAGCCACTTTATTAATAAAATGTTCGCCAGCGTTGTTGAATGTTATGGTGAGAATGTCTAATGCAGGGGTCCCCAAACTACGGCCCGCCTCCTCATTTGATCTGGCCCCCAGAGAGCATTCAGTGTTTTTTTTCATATATGTGGATTTTTCTTCAACCACCAGGGGGGCTCTTGAGCAGATATGAAACTTAGTTTCCCTCAATGGAATATATACTAGTCAGTACCCATAGACATAATATAAGAGTAGACGCCGCATTGGCCGCTCCGGCGCAGGAAATACGGCGGCCATCTTAGAGCGGTATAAACTCCTACTTTCCTCAATCAAAACAATAGACGATGCCTCAGCTCTGAGGGATATTATTGTTCGGATCTATGGATTATTGATGTGAGGGCTCCACAGACAGCATTTCACAAGTAAGATGGACATATTATTGTGTATATATTGTGATTATATTATATATTAGAATATTACTTTACTGTATTTATGTCCACCGGCGAGATACCAGCTAATATTAGCTACAGTGCTTGGTGTAATACGGGTTCAGCCCCGCTATGAAGGCTAACTGAGATTCTGTACATCTAAAAATATTAATTATTCTCTAACATTGACTTAGATTATATGACACAAGAGCATTAGAAATGAAACAATATAACACATATTATAAAACTTATGTGTTATAACATTCACCAGCAAAGTTTACACAGATGGTAAAGACTATTATTTATATGTAATTCTTTCACTAGTAAGATACATCCCAAATCTTCCGTTTTTGTTTTGAAAGTTTCATAAAGACACAATGTGAGGAAGAAGAGGGAGAAATCTATAAAGAGAGACGGATTCACTGCAGCAGGATGGATCTCATCAGATTTTGGACTTAATCTCAGCTGCTGAATCTCTGAAGCTAGAAGTCGGCAAAAAAAATAAATAAATAAAAATAAAATATATATATATATATATATATATATATATATATATATATATATATATATATATATATATATATATATATATATATATATATATATATATATATATAATTCCCCTCTCACCCTCCGTGGGTGGTCTCTTTCATCCTCTGAGCTCGGGTCCTCTACCAGAGGCCTGGGAGCTTGAGGGTTCTGCGTAGTATCTTGGCTGTGCCTAGAACTGCCAATAAATAAATATATATATATATATATATGTATATATATATATATATATATATATAAACATATATATATATATATTATTCAGTATTAATTATTTATTTGTGCCATTATGAATCTTTATTTGTGTTGTATAGTTATTTAAATATGTATTGATATTACTAAATAATTTATTAAATAAATTATGAACGGCTGTGTGCTTTGTAATATGCTATTTATACATCAATATCAGAATATTCCATTCCTATTCTATTGTTTTAGCCACTAAGCATATTTAAATACTTAAATAACTTAAATAACATACTTAAATAATACAATTGTTTATAAATGTAGCTTTGATAGATGTTTGAATATGGTTTCCAGTAACAAAAAAGCGTGTTATGATCGATTAAATGCGCTGATCCGTCACTGTGCCTGTTAAACACATAGGACCGAGTGGAGTGGTATACCGCTCCAAGATGGCCGCCCTAAATCTCGTCAGCGACAATAGGCGACAGCGGGGCATGAGGCGTCTATCTTTATATTATGTCTATGGTCAGTACCAGTCACTGTTTCGCTCACGGTTTTTTTCCATTTGCATTCTGGGTAAAAATCTATCCTCAATGGAATATATACTAGTCAGTACCAGTCACTGTTTCGCTCACGGTTTTTTTCCATTTGCATTCTGGGTAAAAATCTATCCTCAATGGAATATATACTAGTCAGTACCAGTCACTGTTTCGCTCACGGTTTTTTTCCATTTGCTTTCTGGGTAAAAATCTATCTACAAACGCGAATATGTCGTCGGCAGTAATCCAGCCGCCCCCCCGGTCCACAGTTTCACACTGTGAAACGGCCCCCGACCAGAAAAGGGAACAGTTATGTGGCCCTCGCAGGAAAATGTTTGGGGACCCCTGCTCTAATGTTTTCACAATCAAGCAACTTTGCATAGAAATACGGTTTCTTTGCAACAAATAACTAATAAATAGATTATTGGATTTATGCAAGGCTCTTCCACCAGTAGTTAACAGACCTTCGATACATTGTTTGTTTAACTTTTTTTCTTTTTTTTTTTACAGAACACAGTGACATACCTTTTTGGAGGGCAGGATTGTCAGTTACTCTGTCTATAGGTGACTGGATTTTATAAAGAATAAAAAATAAAATATCAGTAACACTAATCTTAACATCCATGCAGCTTTCTTACTACTTTTTGGACTTTTATTGCAGTTAAGTGTATACCTGATAAACTGAAGCTTTTATTTAATTAGGTGTAGCTGTAAAGCTATGAGTGGTCTAATTGTGATTGTATTTAATCAATGTTTTGTAGGGTCAGCGTCAGGTGTGTTTTTCATGGAGTGGGTTAAATGTATATTTTCAGGATTGATCTCGGAGAGCACTGGCAAAGCACAGTTAAAACGGAACGTGTTTGTTTTCTGTTAGCTACACAAGTAGAGTTCATGTTCCAGCTAAATGAAGTCATTTCACTGGAACATTTTAAATGCAGTCAGTAAATGCTTGCTGCAGCTTGCACTCTGGTATGTTTCTGCAGGGGCGTTAAATTAGGAAAACATTGTATCCCAGCTGTTCAGTTTGGTTTTTCTTTGGGCGTGTGTGTGTTTAGCAGTGCATTCGTTTCGTGCATTCGTTTCGTATAAACAAGTAGAAAGTAACTGTCAATCCACACAACTCAAAAACCAAAGTTTGGTCTTTCTCCCTGGAGAGGGCCCTTAGATATTTGATAAGATATAAAACTTTTTTGTCCACCAAAATGGAAATTTTCCTTCGAAATAATTTTCAAGCCATTACTAAAAACAGAAGTCATTTTTAAAATGTGTTAGGAATGTGCTTTAATCTATATTTAACCTATTTTTCCCCACTGACATGGTTTGAAGATGGTGAATGTGCTGGGCTCTTTGCCAGCCTTTGTATTTCTTTGCCAGGTAGAACTCTAGACCCATTTGCATTCGCCTTGCGGCACCGTCCGGCCTCGATTTTCATTGTCCCTTTGTTTTTGGAGCTCATGAATTTCCTGAATCTCCCTTCCTGAGCAGAGCAAGTTATTTTTTCCAGACTCATGGCCTTTACCGATTTACTTTATTGTCGAGAGGGAAAACGGTTGTGTTTTTGCAGGAAGAAATCGAGATATGAAGCATTGTTTTGTTTTTTCCCCCTCAGCCTTCTCTGGAAAGCACACACACGTTCTCCAACCAAATTCCAGGCGAGGTTACTCATAGCTTGGCCAACAAATCCCGTCCCTGTGGAGACAGGAGATTCATTTTTCTCACACTTTGTTTTATGCACTGAAAGACCTTTATTTTCGCATATAAAAGATTTTGGTTTACTAGATTTTTCCTCTTTTTGTGTTCATGCTAACACGATCAAAGAGTAGTTTGATTACAGTGACTATCAAAGATGTGGAATGTAAGTTTATAATACATATTTAGTAAAAAAAATGGCCATTGTGATTATTTCTATGTAGTTCATCAGTGATATATTTCTACTTCCTATATGAGAACATTATTTTTATAGCCTTAATGGAATGAATTATCATATTTCAACACCAAGTTTGAAGATGAGGAAATTGTACATTTGACTGAGCAGTTGCTTTGAAGTGGGGTTTTCACATTATTTCAAAACAAAGGCAAACTAGTTAAACATTTTGAACTATCTATAACCTTTTACATTTAGTAGGATCTTCTGGATACTCACGAGAGATTCAAAACCCTTACTTTAACATTTGCATGAGACCGCCAACATTTCCAAATGTTTCAACAGAGCAGCTGTACTTTCTGTTCAGCCTTCCTGTTACTTGTGGAAAGTCTCTCCCCCTCTATTACTGTGTCACAGCCTGAATGAACAACAGACGTGTCTTAACATCTCAGAAAATAGATTCTGTTTTAAATGGCGTCTCGCATCGTCTGTGTTTTCTCTGGCTTAATTTAAACATTTAACTGATACTGAAACTGGTTTCCTCTTTTCGTTATCAGCCTATGTTGAAGCCACTGGGACTTTTTTTTTTTTTTTTTTGCCACTCAACTATGATGCATTCACTAATTTTGAAAAAATGGTTTTAGACTTTCCAGTGACCGATTGGGGCTGATCAAACTGAAAATAAGATTTCAGTAACAAGCCGATTTTCCTCTGTTGCATTGCTTCTATTTCACTTTTCTTAGGTCTATCATAAGCAGAGCACCATCGCTGTTTTGCTGGTGGTTGGTAGTTACCCATCTGCTGTCAAGTAAGCTTTTTGCGTTTTTTTGCTGAAGAGTGAAAAAACAAAAAAAGCCTTTGTGGGTTTTTTGTAAATGCATGTCATTTGTGGTCAGTGCGTTATTGGCCTGTGCTTGTTTGTGATGGGTGAAGCAGATGTTTACAGTTCAGGCTGTTGTGTTGATGGCAGGACAAAGCTGAACGCCCCGGTGTTCCAGGGCATCGGAGCTTGAAAAACAGAGCTCAGCATTCATTTATTCAGTGGGCAGCCGAGTGGCCTGGCAGCAACACGGAGCAAAAAAAATGCAGCCATCTGCCGCTCACCATTCTCAACCTACATATGAATGGCCTGGCATAATGTAATATTTTTGGTTGCTCCGCTCGTTGAAGAATGCTGTTCTCTGTTTAGCTCAAGTAATGCGATAAAGTTGTCAACATGCCCTTTTGTTCCTCATGTTGTCTCTGATGAAAATCTTCTCAAACATTCTGAAAAGTACTGACTGGTTTGAGTGCAATGGTTCATATATTTACATGTTGTAGTTGAGGTGAAACGTAATAGCAACGCATTTAAAAAATAAATAAATAGAAGCGTTATGATCAGCTCTGGATAGCCCCACCAGAGGTTATGAGGATGATGTGACTAATCATAAACCTGCTTGCTATTCAGACATTTCTGGTATGAAACCATGACGATCAGATCCATGGTAGTTTTTCGATGAACCATGAAAGTTTGGGTGTTTTCCTCATGTTGTTGAAGGAGAAAAGCATCCAAGTGCAGTGTGCACTAGAGTTTAAAATGCAAATAAAGACTGAATTGTTCCTATTAAGTTTAACCCCTTTTGTTTTTAACTTTATTCATTTGTTTTTGTAGCACAATTTTCTTTGTTCTTTTGCTCTTAAGTTTAGTCCAGTCTTGGTGTTTGTTTTTAAAGATTACTTGCATTGTTTTGAGTAGATTCGGGGATGTAACTTTGGCTTGAGCTACTTAAATGCTCTTTACTTTTAAACTAGCTAATAGAGGTTCATCTAATAAAACTCTCTTTCTAAAGGAAATTCTGCCATTGTAATACTTCCAACTTGTTGCGGTCCAAACGTACACACAAGACGACAAACTAGCTGGAACTGGTTATGCTTTGTTTTTGCTGCGTTCTACTGGAAAGAAACTTGAAACCTGAAATTACCATAAAGAAATTCTCCGCCAAACTATTCATCCTCCGTTTTTTTCCCACCCCCTTTCTGCCTACAGGCCTATGAACGCCGCTTCCCCACCTGTCACCTCATCCCCATGTTTGTGAACAGTGACGTGGTGAACGAGGAGATGAGCGAGGACGGCGCCACCCACAGGATCGAGCGGCGCTGTGCCCTGGATGTCGATGCGCCACGGCTTCTTAAAAGGGTAAAATATACTTTTACTCTTCTGCCGTGTTTTCAGCCTTTTTGTCACGACACACCGTTGCCTTGGAAGTGACAGGAGTCGTTTCTGTGGTTCGCAGATTGCCGGTGTAGACTACGTGTACTTCATCCAGAAAAACACTCTGAACAGAAAGGAGAGGACTCTGCACATCGAGTCTCACAATGAGACGTTTTCCAACAGGGTCGTTGTCCACGAGACCTGCTGCTACTCAGTCAGTATCTTAAAGCCGTGCTGCTGTACAGAAATCCACTCTGTGTGCATGCTGTGTCTTAGAAGCGGGAATAATTCAAACTTGAATTAAACTTGCCACATATCGCCGTCAGCATCTCTTCCTCCTCTCCCCCTCCTGCATTCAGTGTGCATTGGATCTAACTCCAGATCTGTCTGTTCATGTGTGGATGTGTTATGAGTTAATGAGGTCAAGCTTTATCGTATTAGCTTCCAACCAAGCAAAAGGCTAATTTTAGGTCCAAAGTCTCACAGAGGTTCTTGCAGTGTGCTGCATCAACTCTGTGGTAACAGTAACCAGGAAGGGCAGCTCAGTTAGGCAGCTAATGGACCTGAAACATTTTAGCACTCATGGCGATGAAGCTGCCACCGTTTTGCCACCAGGATCAGGGAACATACAGTGTAAAAAAAAAAAAAAAAAAAGCATGGTGTGTTTGATTTCTGTATTTTCCAGTTCTGAATAAGTGTGGAAAACGGGAGGAAAATGAGATGATTCAAAAGTATTTCTTCATCCTTTATGTTTTCAATGCGTCATCCTTTGTTCCCTTTTTATTTGTCCTCTTCTTTTCCTACTTTCTACTTTCCATCTTTGTTTTCCCCACTTTTTTTTCTACTTCTTTTGCTTCCCTGTTTTGTTTCCTTCATATGGTTCCTACAGATTCCTAAAATGTATTGCATATCTGCAGTAACTCTGCAGTGAGGTTTTATGTTTATTCCTTTGAAAACGACCCTAAATGCTTTAATGTAATCTTCATGTTAGACTCAGTTTTTTTTTTTTTTTTTACCCCAGTTTGAATTAATATACTAGTAATGGACAGATTATAGATTATTTAGCAGAGAAGTGGGTACTGCCTGACATTGAGTCAAAGTTTTTCCCCTTGCCTGGTACAGCCTTTGCATCATTCTCTATAATCATCAGTTGTTGTTTTTTTTTTTTTTTCTAAATTTATGTTTTCATCCCACTTGAATCCAAACAGCTCATGTGTAAAATACTGTCTAAATTTACCCAAACAGACTGACACACATACTCCCACTCAGTTTACGCAGTTTGAAATTTGCTCCCTTTGTGCGTCATCCTCTTGTGTGGTTACTATGGTAACGATAGCCTCTTTTTTTTTTTTTTTTTTTTTTTCTTTCTTTTTTCTGTGTGGTTACACAGTTTAGGTTACAGTAATGTTTTTGTGTGTGATGTTCCAGGTCCACCCAGAGAACGAGGGCTGGACATGTTTCGAACAAACGGCCAGTTTGGACATCAAGTCCTTCTTTGGCTTCGAGAGCACCGTGGAAAAGATCGCCATGAAGCAATATGCCAGTAGTATCAACAAGGTGTGTGTGTGTGTGGGTGGGGTGCATCCCATCATGGCATAGATTTTTACATTTCCTTTCTCAAACCTGTGAGTGCAGAAACAGTCAGATCGTTATGGTTGTTGAAATAAATGTCGTCTTATATTTGGTACTTTAAATCTTATTGAAATTGGGGGATTTTACATTAATAATAGTATTGCAGGATATTAATTGAGTTGAAACTGTCTTTTTTTTGTTTTTAGTTCATTTGTATTGTTTTTAACTCCAAAGTGTTGTGCTAAAACATGTGAAAACTCACCTTAATGCCTGAAAATTGCTGGAATTTTACTGTGAGAAAAGTGTTTGAACTCTGCAAATACCAAGGTGACTCCAGTTTACAAATGCAATACATAGTTAAAAACCTCCTTAGTTTTATTTGATTTCAATGGATTCGTGTGAATATATTGGCAACAATTTCACCATAATTTACTTGCATTCCCGACAGGGAAAGGAAATTATTGAGTTCTACCTAAGGGAGCTGGAGAGCGAGGGCGTCATTCACATCCCCCGCTGGACCTGTTCCTCCGTTTCTCCTGCTCTCCCTGCGCCAAGCAGCCTCTCAGCCAGCCCGCCTGAACTCCAGCACCCCAGCGCGCCCGCTGTCTCCGCTTCGCAGCCTGCTGACGCCAAAGATGGTGCCTCACAGGAGGCAAAGCAGGACAGTGGAGCTCCTCAGGCCGACAGCCTGGTGGAGATCCTGGCTGGTACACCCGAAGGTGTGTGTCCTCCGATAAATTCATCTGGACACTCGCTGCTGCCTAATTTAGAATAGCGGCTGTTTTTTTTTTTTGTTTTTTTTAAAGAGAAAAAGGAAACTCAATTTAAGTGATCAGCACTGAAATAACTTGAGGTAGAAAGTTTTTAGGCTGTTACAAACATGAATGAAAATCGTGTTTTTAAGAAGATTTATCAGCCATGTCTGTAAAAGAGTGGGTAATGTTTTTCCCGTACAGCGACGTGAAGATCTGTTTAGACAAATCGTGTTAATTTGGAGCATTTTGTTGCAGATAAACTGGATGCAGATTACATCAAACGTTACCTTGGCGACCTGACGCCTCTGCAGGAGAGCTGTCTCATAAGACTTCGCAAATGGCTTCAGGAAACCCACAAGGGAAAGGTATTTTCAGTAATTAAGCGGAAGAGTGTAGCTGTCGGTCAACTTCTAATAACTTACCATAAACCTAACACTTTTTTTTGTTTGTTTTTTTGCTTCCTGTAGATCCCTAAAGATGAACACATCCTGCGCTTCCTGCGGGCCAGAGACTTCAACATGGACAAGGCCCGGGAGATCCTGTGCCAGTCTCTGACGTGGAGGAAGCAGCACCAGGTGGACTACCTGCTGGAGACGTGGAGCCCTCCGCAGGTTCTCCAGGACTACTACACCGGCGGCTGGCACCACCACGACAGAGGTGCGTCTCCACGACTTGCGTACAAACCTTCGCATGCAGCAGGCTGCTCTAATACAAACATACCATTCTTTACAGCAGCATGTTTTCATCATGATAGTATTTGTTCAGTCATCCTGAACAACCTACCGCCGAAAGCCTCTGACTTTGAAAAGTAAATGAGCCCATTCAAGCTATCCGGTTGGCTGGAATAGTTTTCACCTGACGCACGCGATCGCACGCTGCCAGAGAAGACTGGTTTTAATATGAACAGAACAATAAACCATTTCTCAGAACACATATTTACTTAATGTGCCGCGCAAGGCAGACCTTCCCACTTACTTTGTTTAGAATGTAAACCCAGGCGATGGTTCATGTAAATGTTTGTTTTGCTCTATTAGACGGTCGTCCTCTGTACATCCTGAGGCTGGGCCACATGGACACCAAAGGCCTGGTGCGCGCTCTCGGAGAGGAGTCGCTGCTCAGACACGTACGTAACCAAAGCCACAGTTCCAGTTCAGTTCCCTACAGAAGTCGTTAAGTTTATAGGTCAGACCACGGTTAGATTACAGGTTAATCACCGAAAGGAGGAGGATTCAACTGATGACCTACATAAATATGTCATTTATGTTCTTGTGTACGGTGTAGCATTCAGTGAGAGCGCTGTTGTTTCATTGTGATGTTGCAGGTGCTGTCTATCAATGAGGAGGGCCTGAGGCGCTGCGAGGAGAACACCAAGGTGTTTGGTCGTCCTATCAGGTAAAAACCAGGCTGTTAAGGATTTAGGAGATATTACGTTGCCTTTTCTAACAGTTTTGTGACTGTGAATTTTCCCATTAGGACTAGAGGACGGTAATCATTGCTGAGCAGAAACAGGATTTATTGGGGGGGGGGGGAAAGCAGCAGTTCGATGTTAGGATCGAGCTCTGCAGCTGTGGTGTTGCTGCAGAGAATCACAGCTCTGTCTTCTCCGTAACTGGAAATAGCAAAGTGTCAGATGTTTAGATTGTGCCTGTGTCGGCGCTCTCCAACAGGAGGTGGGGCGCCGCGAGAAGGCATGTGAACTATGCTTTTCACCGCACTCAGGATTCACGGTTAACTAGCATTACCTTCATCACTTAAGCCATTCCTCAGACTGACGGGTGTTAAGGGATCAGAAAGGAGGCTGCAGCCCACTTCAGAGCGTGTGTGTGTGTGTGTGTGTGTGTGTGTGTGTGTGTGTGTGTGTGTGCGCGTGCGCGTGTTTGTGGCGAGAAGTTATCCACACTAATCCTCCTGCTTCCTGCTCTGTAGTTGTTGGACATGCCTGGTCGACCTGGAGGGGTTGAACATGCGTCACTTGTGGCGACCGGGGGTCAAGGCGCTTCTGAGGATCATTGAAGTTGTGGAGGCGAACTATCCAGAGACTCTGGGACGGCTGCTCATCTTGAGGGCGCCAAGAGTCTTCCCAGTCCTCTGGACTCTGGTGAGAGCAGAACCGGTTACCTTAGAACTGAAATGATCTGGAATCATTGATTTTGCTTTACCGTTTTCGTACCTGCAGCCGAAATCCCAGTATGACTCCAAATAGTCTCTGTGGCTGATTTAGCATTTCTTACAAGCAGTTTTTTTTTTGTTTTGTTTTTTTTTACTAATTTGGTTTACTTATTACTTGTATTCGCTTTTATCTCTGCATGTAGGTGAGCCCATTCATTGACGAAAACACCCGAAAGAAGTTCCTGATCTACGCAGGCAATGACTACCAGGGTCCTGGAGGGCTCGTCGATTACATAGACAAGGAAATCATCCCCGACTTTCTAGGAGGAGAGTGCATGGTAAGTGTTTAGTGGAGATTAAAACTTATAGATCATATTTTGAATAAAAAACTTATTCCTAACTCAAACCTTTTTTTTTATATTTATGTAAAAGAAAAACAATAAAGTAGCATATATTTTTAAAGTGAAAGGAAAAATATGTTTATGAACTTTCCATATCTCACGATCAAGATTGAGAACTCTGTCAGTGACCCTGTTTGCATGTTTTTCTTCAGTGTGAGGTACCAGAGGGCGGCCTCGTTCCTAAATCCATGTACCGTACACCTGAGGAGCTCGAGAACGAGGATGTGCGTCTCTGGACCGAGACGATTTATCAGAGTGCCAGCATCTTTAAGGGAGCCCCGCATGAGGTGAGGCTCAGAGAGAGGAGCAAAGATAAAAGGCCTGCATGCTGCTATGCTATATAGGACAGGACAACAGAGACCTGCAGGTTGCTTTCCTGGAGGTTTACTTGAAACATCTGCCATCTAGTGGCGTTAAACACACAGCATGTCTCTGAAATGTAATCTGTCTGCTGCGACATACTGTTCCCGTCTTGTTGCAATATTTAAAACAGCACAGATCTATAATTACCCCTCTGAATTTCACTCTGCTCTCCGGAACTATTTATTCTGCCCAACTACATTCAAAGAGAGCTTTAAATATGATTCCATTCATTTTTCTTGTCTTTTGCCTCAATAAGATCGTCTTAATAAATCCGTTTTTAGTCTTTTATAACCTGAAACGCATGCATTCAGCTGCCTTTTACCCTCCTCCTTCCGCTCATTTGAACCGTTCTCCGTCGTTTTCTCCGGGCAGCTTGTGATCGAGATCATCGACGCCGCCTCCGTGATCACCTGGGACTTCGACGTGTGCAAAGGCGACATCGTTTTCAACATCTACCACTCGAAGCGAGCCCCCCAGCCGCCACGCAAAGACGCCCTGGGGGCCCACGGCATCACCTCGCCGGGAGTCAACAACGTCCAGCTGATTGACAAGTCCTGGACTCTGGGACAAGATTACAGCATGGTGGAGTCCCCTCTGACCTGCAAGGAGGGGGAGAGCGTGCAGGTGAGGATTTATCATCGTGAAGAATTTTCTTGTTTCTGCTTTTTGATCCCTGGTCACAAATGTTCTGTTGATCTTTCCTCTCCTCAGGGCTCCCATATCACTCGCTGGCCGGGTTTCTACATCCTCCAGTGGAAGTTTCATAACATGCCTGCCTGCTCGGCCACCAATCTGCCCAGAGTGGACGATGTGCTGGCCACCTTGCAGGTGTCCTCACACAAGTGTAAAGTCATGTTCTACACTGAGGTGTTGGGCTCTGAGGACTTCAGGTTGGTAACTGAACTCATGTTGTTTATGCAAAAGGCAAAAGCAGTTTTCACACACAAACTCTGTCGATAGGCTGCAGTGCCTTCCAGAAATATTCACACCGCTTGGATTTTATTTCCACTTTGAAACAACGTACAACCACAAAGTTCAGATTGTTTGAATAGAATCTTATGTGACTGACCAACACAAAGCAGGAAAGCAAAATGATTCACTCTTACAGTACAATTTTTATTTTTGTCACAACATTAGCTTATCGGGGTTAATGAGTATATTTGTGTGTTAGATGGACATGTAAATCTAGCTAAGAATCTATGGCAACACTTGAAATTACTCTTTAGATGATCACCATGCATTCTGACAACGCTAACCTATTTTGCTAAAAAGAGAGGGCAAAGATTGTGAAATGTTGGTTGACAAAGGGAGGCTGACATAAAATGTACCTTAGTTTTCTGAAATTTACTTCTAAAAACTTTACAAACGCCTTTGTGCTGGTCTGATGCATAAAATTCAAATAAAATGTATAGAATTTTGTAACGTGAAACATCCAATAGGTATGAATATGTCTGAAAGGTCGGGTATAGGGAAATCTTTTAATTCTGCATTTTGTGTGATCTTAAGACATAGTTGTATCCTCTCCAAGTCCATAAATCCTTTTGTTAAATTCTTTTTTTCCCCTTTCTTTTTTTCTTTTATTTTATTACTATGTTGACATTTGTTTCATTACAGCACATTTAATGTATCTCTTTTTTTTAGTATATTTCCACAACCCTCCAGTAATATCTAGGATACTGTAACCAGTCCAGCCTCATGATTTTATTTTTGAAGCCCAGAATTTAGAAATGAAAAATGCTTCTCTCCTTTTTAAATTATCCTTTTAATTTATCTTTTTCTGTCCAATCCACTCCTGTTCTATTGCTCACAACCCCTTCCTCCTCCTCCTCCTCTTCCTCCTATGAAGAACGGCTTGCTGTGATGTGCAGAGTTTGTAAGTGGCTCAGTGTTTGCCCTTTTTTTTTTCCTTTAGCTTAGCTGATCATTTTTGCTGCTGCTTTTGGCTGCTGAACCGAGTGCCCCTCCCCTCACAGGAAGTTATGCTTCTAACGCAGCAAAAAAGATCCTTGTTTTTGCTTCTACTTGTTAGCAATGCTGACCAAGCATTGGGTAACAGGATCTTGTTTTTTTGTTTTTTTACGCTAAAGAACTCTTTGCACCACCATTTGCACTTGTTGGCTTTACTTATTCCGCTTGCATGATTGGCTCTTCAGATGCAGCTCTGTTCACTCCTTCTCAGATAGTCCTTATCCACATGCACACACTCATAAACATTTGCCGGCTTTCATGTTTGTTTCATCTTTAGTCACTTCTTGTAAAACTATCTCATTATTTCCCTTTTTTTTAAAATTATTATTTCATTTTTTTTATTTTCTGATTCAAAAACAAATTTAAAGTCCTAACAGTAACTCATTCTGATTTCATCCAACAACAAGATGTCTTGCTCATCTTTTTCAAATTGATTAACATGTTAACCACAACTTTAAGCTTTAAAAAAAATTCAATTTGTGCTTATCTGCAAACATTTGAAGTGGAGCAAATTTATGAGTGGCTACACTGGATTCAAAGTTGTGTGTTTGTGGCTGTTTGGCTTCTGGGACTCTGCTGGTGTGATCACTTAGGGGAGTCGAGGCAATTTTAGTTGTAAAGCACATTTTCAGCAACAAGGCAGTTCAGTGCTTTACATCATTAGAATATAGCAAACTAACAAGGAACAACATTGCAGTGAAAAAGAAAGGAAAAGCTACGACTCATTGAAAAACAGACAGATAACAAACTTTATTTGTTCCAGTTATTATTGATCAAAGGCAAATCTAAACAGGTTGGGTTTCAGCCTTGATTTATAGGAGCTCAGTGTTTCTGTACTTTTGCAGTTTTTTTTTTAAGTTTGTCCAGATTAGTGGAGCATAAAACCTGGTTGCTGCTTCTCCATGTTTGGTTCTGGGGATGCAGAGCAGATTAGAACCACAAAACCTGAGAGGTCTGGAAGGTTGATGCAACAACAGATCTTTAATCTATTTTGGTGCTACACCATTCTGTAATTTAAAATCTACCTAATGTTAGTCTTTAGACCAGGGCGATATGATCTAATCTTCGGACCCTGTTGCAGTAATCAATGCGACTAAAGATATAACATGGATGAGTTTCTGGACATTAGGCTTTTAATCCTAGAAATGTTCTTCAGGTGATGGAAGGCCAACTTTGCAATTGCCTTTATGTGTCTCTGAAGATTCAACCAAAGACTTGAATAAATGTAAATGTTTAAAGGCAGCTGCTTTATTTTTACTGGCCAGTAGATAATAAAGTTGTTTTTTTTCTCTTTATTTCAGGGAGCTCATATACCCTACTAGATTGTTTTGTTGCTCTATAACATTTTCATTGATCTAATATTATACATTTGTTATCCCTAAAAGATGGAGATCGAAGGCTCCTAAAGTGAGCCCAAGTCTCTTAGTTTTGCTCTCTGTCAGTCTGAATGAACCACAGATGCGTCTCGACATGACGTCCAAAATTCTCATTTTGGGAATTTTAACTTGAGTAACTTCTCACCATGACCTCTTGACCCTCAAGTATTTATTTATTTGTTTATTTGATTTTGTTCTACCTCATACTAGTTGGAAAACTTAAGTTATCTGAGTTTCTGTAGCTGATTGTAGGGATCTAATTGCTTTTGTGGGTGTCGGAGTGTCGGCTTGGTGCTGCAGCCTGTGGCGTCGCCTGAGCTTTAGAGCGAGGCTCCTGCAGGATTTGATCTGGGCGCATGGTTCTGCATCACGTGCATGAGTCATGCACACACGGTGCTTTGAGTCCGTTCTTAGCAGGCTGGGGTTTTCCTCTGGCGTTGCACACTCATGAAGGTGTTGCTCAGGGTAGCTTCCTGTACTCATTCGATCACTTTCTCTTTCTCCCTTTTAGGGGTTCGATGACCAGCTTGGAATCGAGCCACAGCGGATTTTCTCAGCTCAGCGCTGCGACCACCTCCTCTAACCACTCCCAGTGCAGCTCCATGATCTCCAGGTAGAAACCAGCAGCTCCGGACCCTGAACCCTTCACTCCACAGCCTTTATCATCATCGTGGAAATCTCCTCTTCCTCCTCCTCCATGTTCCCTCTCATCTTTGGACTCTATCGCACAAATAAAAGATGAAGAGTTCTGAAACCGAGGCAAAAAAAAAAAAAACTGAAAGATTTAAAGGGCTGATTTTTTTGCACAAAGGTCATATATTTTGGTGTTGGAACATTCACGGGAGGTTTGCTCTGCGGAAGTGGAAAGAAGCAATATTTTCATCCCATTGGTTGGGAGAGAGACACTGGAAGGCGCTGTTACATTTATGCATTCACTTTAGCACCCACTTAACGCAGTACTGAGACGACTCATACCTCACTCATGCTGTTACATTAAAAACACACAGATGTTTATGATGTGCACAAATGAAACGTTTGCCACATTGTTACTGAAAAAGGGGGGGTTTGTGTTACTAGTTAGTTGTTTTTATAGGTCAAATGTTGGTGGTTTAAGCATCCTAACAGACGGGGCTCCAACATCCACTGCTAAAGAAGTCTGCAGCGCTTGCTGCTGACGAATTTCTACACCTGAAGGAGAAACTCTCCCACCTTGAGGAGCGGTTGGATATTCGACCCAGGTCTGCTAGCAGCAATAACGCAGGTTGGACTTTCTAATGTGTGAAATATTTATATTTATTATTTAGATGCCTGTTGGAGTTTAGTGCACAAGCAGACAAAAGAAGAAAATAACCGTCACTAACATCACGTCAACATTTTGTTAGAGGGGTTTGCTTTCTGTCTGCACGAACGTGGAACTCGGAACAAGGAGCGACGCCTCATCTGTGGTTGGTGAATGTACCGCCGTCTGCTAAGCCAACGATCTTCCAGAGTCGGAGGATCGTTCCACTTCTTCGGTGGCGTGGATTTCGGAGTGCAGAGATAAGATGGCGACATGAACTGTGTTACTGTGCGCGTGTTGGTTTGTGGCTGTGCTGTGGAAACGAGAACAAGGATGGGTGCGTTCTGCACGCACACGACGGTTTACTGACTTATTATTTAAGAATTAAGAGAGCCATTTTTTAAGAGCCATGTGTCCATAAATACCATTTTAGCCTTTGTACACATCACTTAGAAATATATCTGCTATTTTCAAGGTGACCACTGGCACATTTCAAAATGCAACACTTCCATGAAACAGTTTTTGATACAGTTTACGTCATTATATAATTAACAAAAGGAAAAAAAAATTGGTGGGAATTTGCCTCCTGAATATAGCCGTTTTTTGATATCCATAACTGCTCATTTGTAACTAATAATAAAGGTCAACGGTTGTTTAAATGACATTAAATGCAATAAGATGAGGAAAAGGATCTTTCGTGAATGAGGAAGTACGTGTGTGTGTGTGACGGTGTAAAATAATGAATGTTTGCCGTAAAGTGGAGGAATATATATCTAACGAAACATTTAACACTTTTTGACCCGGTAAGCAAATATCTCCCTGCTCTTGTCTAGTTGCACTTTGAGAGCTGATATTTCTACTTTCCTTCTGTGTGCTTTTTTTCGGTTCATCATTGGACCTCGGCTTAAGTCGCAGGCATGAAGGAGTGTGTTCATTACCGGACGCCGGGTCTCCGTGCTTTGCTGACGCTTTTCATCCAGATCTCAGTCATAAACGAGGGCTATATAACTGTTTGTCTCGATTGTTCGACACGATTCTGTCTCCCTGCTTCCTTTGCTGACGCCACTGCATATCTTCTCTGTACCTCCATGTAGGAAACTGTATTTAAAAAAAAGGTTTAAAAAAAAAACTGCTTTGGATGAATGAGAACATGTCGCCTTTAAGTTTTGAAGTCAATAAACTTGAATTATGGGAAAATGTAAAGAATGTACTGGTCTTCGTAATGTTTCAGTTACCTCATTTGTTCTCTCGTGTTGTTTCCTTGAAATCAAAGTTTTATTAACATGTAGGAAAATACATCTTTATTCATCTAGTCTGTTTTACAGTTTTGAGAATGTCTTTTTCAACAAAAGTCTAGTTCATCTTCTGGGAGCTGCAGTTGGATTCAAGTTCCATCAGCTGAACCCAGCTCACCTAAAGCCCAAAGGATGGTACCTGCTCCAGGTATGGCTTGCTGTTCCTGCACTTGTGCCATTACTGGGAACCAGTACACTTACATTACACCAGATGATCCAAACGAACCATCAAATTGAGAGAAGTTCCAACGTGAACCAGCTACTACATTGGCAAGTGCTTTGGATCAAGACCCTGTTCCAGATCCAGATGCTTCCAAAAGCTTAATGTTTGTTTGTTTGTTTCAAGTTTGCCTGTAAAAACCCCAGATAGTCGCCCAGCTTTGCACATGCACTTGTACAGAACTAAAAACACCAAAGGTGTCCACAAAACTCTACTAACAACTAGTCCTCAAAAAAATCGAATCCCTCCAAGAGTTCCTCCAGTCAACAGACATAAAGCTTTCCTGTACAATCCAAGGCAGGAAAGACATGTGGCTCCATGTGGCCCCCAGAACCAGTCCCGATTAAACGGCTCCAGTTTGGTAAAGAAATGAACAAAAGCAGTTTGACAGGAAGTGAAAACTATTTATCCTCTGCAAAACTGGATGGTTTCTTCCCCTGAAAAACAATAAGGCAAGAACTTCCTCATGTCTGTATCACGAAGTGGAAAGAGGAATGCCAGAAGCACACACAAGATTTTTTCCATTTGATTTGACTGATTTGTTCTCTACAGGAACTGTAACCTGAATATTCTGTGGGCCGGGAGGGGGTTCTTATAGCAACACAATTTGTTAGAACTGCTCATTTTAAATTGTATATGTGTCCCAATTATGTGACATAAATGTAAATTATTTGTTCTGCTTATTTAAAAAAATTAGAAAACTAACCTCCCCTCCCCCACACACTCATAGGCTGTAGGTGAGTGGGCTTTCTACAGCTGTACTTTAATTCTGGTTTTATTTTAATCGGAGTTAAAGGAAGGCAACTCAAACCTGTTATCTTTTTCAGATGTTAATTGGATAAAATTAACTTATTCTAAGAGAGACTACATTGACTTTAGCATTTTGTACCAATCAGTATTATAATTTATTTATTCAGTGTGGTATAAGACTACATTATATCAAACAATGTTAACGTCAGCCTTGAAGCCATACGTGTTTTATACAAAAAAAAACCGGAAATGGCAGATCACTTGCTCCACAAAAATATCAGTATTTTTAAAATCAACCAGGATATTGAACTCGTTGTCTTCTTTCCTGAATTTTACAGACAAAAACTTTTACCTATCATAAATCTAACTTAAAATGTTGGCTATCATAACCTAAACACATAATTATGCATCTACGTATTCGGAACAACAAAGAAAAATCGTTGTGCTTCCCTGTTGTCACCACCAGAGGGGAGTTTATGACTGCGTTATTCGGTGGCTGAGCTCTTGCCTGCAGTTTCCACTTCGGCTCCATGTTTCGGTCACTTACAGCTTTAACTGGCAGAATTAAATTACCGTAAACTGCTCAGATATTTATTTTTGACAAATTAATAATGATAACTCTGTAAAATCTTAATGATGGGATCAGATGGTGAGCTTTTTAAATATCCAGCTCCTCGAGATTCCCATGCAGTCTACAATACTGGAGTTTACTTTTACCATTATACACACATATATAAGCGTCAGTGTTGGAAAAATCCTTCGGTTTCCAAATTAATTACTTAATCCACTTTCTAAAGGGGCAACATAATTTCTAACAATTAATGTTTTTACATGAATGTATGTTTATTGAATTACACTGTCATTGATTTTCACATTCTGCTTCAACATTTGAACCCTCAGAGTTGCGTTCAGATCAGGACATCAGCTGAGATAATGCTGCCAACAACTAAACATTCTCTCTCTCTTTGTCTCTCTGTGTATCTGCTCTGTCTTCTCAAACCCACCATTTGGCCTGAACCGACTCAGGTTCTGCTGAAGGTTTCTTCCTGTTAAAGGTTTTCCTCTCCACTGTCGCCACATGCATCATCGGCATGAGAGATTGCTATAAGGTCAACGACACAATGCAAGCGGTTGTCCATTGTCCCCATGTGCTCGTCCAGGAGGAGTGGATGCCGCAGGTCAATGACTCGGTGCAACCTGCTGGGCTTCCTTAGATAAACTGTTGAAACTTTGAGTAATTTCTGTAGCTTTTTGTGCCGTTCCATAATCAGTTGGACTGTATGTATGATTGGATTTAAATGATTTTTGTAAAGTACCTCAGTGTGGCATTTGCTGTGAATGTTAGTGCTTTAACAGATAAACTGAATTGAGTTAAATTGTGGATCAATGTGCCATCAGTCGTTAGTATTACACCCTGCAGGTGTGAATAAGCTGAAAGAAGAACGAGAACAGGAAGTGGTTTTGTGACTCTGACAGACTGATGTGACAGGAAGCACAGGCTTGCTTTCACAGGAAATTGATTTTAACAGTCAACAGTCCATAGTACGCCCACAGGTAACCTCTGACAATTACCAGAGGTGAATACTGATAGGTCCAATACACATCAGATTGTGTGCAAACCTTTCTGCAATTCATTTTCTTAAGTATTTTTTACTTCAAGTGTGAAATGTGTTGATGTAAATGTCACCAAGCTCAAGAACCTGTTGAGTAAAAACATGCAAAGCCGCATTTTCTCACACCGCTGTGCCACAACAGACAACTCAATCTGTCAAAACTGCACCTTACGGGAAAAAACCCCAAAACTGTTAGCTACCTTTCGCAGCCTGACAGTGAACCACATTCTCAAAATAGTAATTTTTTTTTTTACTTTGAAACAAATAAAAAACTGTATTTCAGTTTGTCGTAGTTAAACATTCAATTAAAGCAGAACAGGAAGTGATAGAGGGAAGTTTTATTTATTTTTTTATTATTCAGAACATAAACAGCAGACAAAAATAGCAGGATTTTGTGTAAAAAAGTGAAGTTCTCATTGGCACTCAATGAGGAAGCAAACGGCGCACGCAGCAGAGTTTGGGTCCTGCAGCAGAGCAACCGCAGGCGGAGCAGCTCTGCGACTGTTGTTGCCGGATAACGTTTTTTTTACGAGACAGGAAACGAGACAAGTACCGAGACTGAACCAGGGAGGACTACTTTGCCTGTGTGAGCAGAAATAAATCTTAAAAAGAAAAAAAAAATCTTCAAGATAGCAGTTACTCAGAAAGGACGTTGGAGAGACCTCCTATGAAGGCAGTTAATGCAGCTCTAAATTGGAGAGAAGTTCAGCAGCAGGCAAGTCAAATCTGAAATGGGCACCGAGGAGAAAGATTCAGAGCTTGCAGCTCAGCCTCTGTCAAAGGAGCAGGGGTCGCCAGAGAAGGAAAAGGAGTCTCCTGTCGAGCATCCTCAACCGTCTGAGACCACCGATCCCCTCAACACCTACAAGTGGCACACCGGCTCCAAGGGAACGCTCAATGAGCAGCGAGAAGAAGGAGACGGGGCTGCAGCCGCCTCCACGTCCACCATCGACAAGATCCACAAGGCCTCCAGCAACAAGTGGAGCAAGATGCAAAACTGGCGCAAAGCCCTGAGTGAGGATCCTGGGGACAAGAATTCAACAGGTGGGAAAAGTGGAGAGGCAACCAAGGCTGAGAAAGGAGCCGGGGTCACCAGGAAGAACCCGTTCAGGAGGGCTCTGTCCGAGCCTCCCGGGTCTCTTTTCGCAGCTTTAACGCCTTCCTCCAGCTCCGCCAGCTCAGCCCAGCCAGCTTCATCCTCCTCCTCCTCATCAGCTGCCCCAGAGGCTGCAGGGGCCTCCTCCAATGACCCCTCGTCGAAAGGAAGCGGGGGGACGATCTTCAAGAAGTACCTGTGGAACGTGACCCAGAAGCTCAAGAGGCCGAGGCTGCAGAGCCGCAACAGCGAGCACGCGCTGCTTCCAGGTAACGACGCTCAATCTACGACAGAAGTATTTAAAGAAAAAAAACAAACACACACACACACACACACACACACACACACACACACACACACACACACACACACAGAGTCTGTGCTGAGTTTCACGTTTAAGATGACGAAGCAACTTTTAAACGATTAGGTTGCGCGAAACTTCATCTCTGAAAAAAGTGGACTTTCCCACGTCCGGCTCCAAAGCAGTAAAACGTTCACCACATGTGGCGAGGCTATGATTTCCTGTAGCATTTCAGATGTTCTGGTGGCACAAAGGTGTGGTTTGTGAGACCTCTTTTCACAAAACCATATGAGGTTCGTATTTAACCACCGAGCTGACATGGTGAGAAGCTTAAATTAAAGGTGAGAAGGAACTTCAAAAACAAACGTTACTGGAAAACAGCGTCTGGTACCATTACTGTAAACTAGCCGACTTTGAAAATGGAAGTCATTAATTGAAAAATGACACAAGCTGGACATATTAACTTACTTTGAAATGAAAGGACTCTGCGTGTGGCTTCTTTTAATTGTGACTGTTGGATTGTTTTGTAGGTACAAAAAAAAAAGTGGAAGATTGAAAATATTTCAGAAGGTCATCACATTAATCAGTGATGCATTGAGCAGAAAGGCGCAGCAGAAATAATTACAAAGTGTATTATAATTTTGGTCAATTTAGAATCAACATTAGTTGATTCAAAAATGTGTGAACTATTTGAACTTGCAGCTCTAGCATGAAGGGCATCCTGGGTGAGCTGATCACTGTGGACCCAACCCCGCATCATGCTCCAGGCCACGCCCACAACTACGACATTATTGTCACCTCAGAATCCAGACCAAAATGGTTCATCTTGGTGGTGTATTAATTATCACATCCTAAAAATAATATAGGTCTGTGTCTGCCCAAATACACGCTGGCCCTGTGCACAAAGAAAATCCAATAATAATAATAATAATAATAATAATAATAATAATAATAATAATAATAATTAATTAATAATATAGAAAACTTTGTACAGTGCTTTCAATCAAAGACTGGGAGGAGAATACACAAATAATGAAAAAACAAAGTCACCTCAATTCAAGATGCAACCAATAGAAGTAACAATGAAATCATTCAAATGACATCAGACATAAAAATAAAAATAAAATCAAAATAACAAACAATCAGTGCAAGGATGAAACGTAGTAATGATGTTGATGATAAACGAAGCCTAAACAACCAGACAGAATGCAATTCAGTTACACGAATTGCAACTTTGAATTACAATTCAAATTTAATGGGGAGTGTTGAGCTCCCCATTAAACATCTGCTGCTTATTACAATAAGCTTATTGCAATAATCAGCAGACGTTTAATTATGACTTAAAGCCACCGAACATCACACACACACACACACAGTGTAATGTGAATGCAATGTGTTTTTATTTCAAGATAAATGAATATTTTTATTTTGAGAAAGAGCTTGTTTGCAGAGCGACATATTGAATTAATCATTAAATTTCCTTATTAATGATATTAATGAATTCCACAATAAAAGGCAAACATGAAATATAGACGGCATCCACAATGAAAGGGACATGAATAGCTCCTTGCTATTGTCAAAGGTTATGAATTTGTATTTTGCATTTAAAATAAGCCTGATTGCAGTATTTGCCCACACCTGATACAGATGATCCACAAGAGAGTCAGAGAGAGAGAGAAACGATGTCCAGTTTACTGACTCATCGTGAAATAAAAGAACATTTATAAATTTACTTTTTGTTGGTTTTTCCAGTTTGTGAAAGTTCAGATGTCAGTATTACATGTTGCTTTTTAATTTTCCTTTGTAATAACCATTGACAGAACTTGGTAAAAAAAAAACAGTTAATTTATAGTTTATCAGCAAAAACATCCTTTGTAAAATAAAGTCCAACCAATGATCCGACGCTCAGCATCAATCACTTTAGCACACATATAGTTTGTGTGAATTTGTATAACCTCATTTACAACATAATATATGAAAATGTCTGTATATGGAATATACTGTATATTAGTCACAGTGATATCAAGATAATTCACAAACTGCAACTAATTAATTTCAGCCTCTCCATCTGCTTCCTGCAAGTAGAAACATGAAAAAAAAAAAATCTTGTCAAGGAGTCTGTGCTTGGTGTATTTCTTATTTCCAACTGCTATTAGGTTCTCTTTACACTGGACTGACACCGAACTTTAATAATACAAATTAGCCAGAATGTGGGTGGCCTCTGCACGGCTCTAGAGAGGCAGCAAACATCTGTGTTCAGATCGTGGGTGTTAATTACACTGCTGGCAGCATCATTGGCTCCAGGTTTGGTAGAGAGGAGCAGCGGCTCGTCATCAGAGAATTTAAAGGAGAAGTAACACTGATTTCAAGGCTACAACCTATTAAAGCACACATTGAGCTGCCAAACTAAATAGGCTAATTAACTTTAACTATTGTCTAACTATTCTAGCTGGAACAAAAGTTTCATATAAAGAAAAAGGAACATAAGATAAAACATTACATCATGGTGTAGCCCATTTGACATAAGCATCTGTAAGTGTTGAGCTCCCCATGACAATGGCCCCAGGCTGGAGAGAACTACACACACACCTCCAAATTGCACATGTGGTTGCTGGGAGACCTGCAACCCCCAAGCTGCTTCTCGATTGACAAGTCAAACTTTTAACCCGGTGTCCTTATATCGTGTTGAGTGATGAGAAGAGAGAAGAAGGAAAAGGTGTAAGCAACACCCAACAGTCACATGACGTCTGATAAACATTTCAAACTAGATCTTGTGTGTGGGCAGATGAAAGTGATTAGTAAAAAAAACAAAAACAAAAAAAAAAACAAGCAGATTTTGGATTTTTGTGCACGACTCCTTCTGATCGCACACAGCAGGGCATAGAACTGCAGAGCTCTGCGCCAGAATTAACTTAGGACACAAGATGGCACACTTTACGCTGTACTGCATTTGGACAGAAAATCTCTTTAGCTTCAAGTAGCGGCACTAAAAACTGGAACTGATCCTGCAGGTGAAGACGGTGTTTGAATATAAAAACAAAATCACAGTGGTTTATCTATTCTGTTCACCCAAGTCAAAAACAATCAACCACAGATTATGAAGGTGGTTACACTTTAAAAAAAAACCACACCAGCTGACAACACATTTTCCTCCTGATATTATTGTCTAATAATCACTTTGATTATTGGGATAGGACAAAGCATAAACGCCAATGAACAGGTTCTTCTAATCCTAAAGTTGCGGAGGAAAAGGTACCATCAAGCAGTCTAGTCATTTTCTTGAGGATCCTTTCAACAAGTAGTTTGGGTGAATGCAATGTAGTTGAAAATCATAGGGATTTTTTCTCTTCAAAAACATTGTTTCTCAACAACCCTTCATTTATTCAGTGGTTTCCTCAGTATCTTCATTTTTCTGCATCCGCAAGAAATAGTTTTTAAAAGTAAACACAGAGACAATGCAAATTAAGAAGGAAGTTGAGCAAAGCTACTGAGAAACAACAGGATATCCGTATCTCTTGGTGTGTCATGAAGAAACGGATAGCATCAGTAAACGGGAGTGGCCACACGGCGAGTGAGATAAGTGTCGTCTCATCAGGCCGTAGTTACCAGAACTAAAAAAAAAAAAACAAACAAGGGTCACCGTGCGCCCGAAATGATGGTGTAGATCACAGACACCTCTTTCCTTATCGACTGTGTGTGTGAGTGAAGTCAATGTCCTCTTGCAGACTTGAAGGAGGTTGAGCCGGCGCATGCTGCAGCCGGTGAATTTACAAGACAAAACTGGGTCCCACCGCAGGAGGTCCCCTTATGGGACATCACCAACTGCATCCTGGGAGATGGACAAATCCTCATCACTCAAGAGGATGAGGTAACAAGTCTCACGGTTATACCACCTGTATGTAGGTTTATCTAAAAAAGATTTTTTATAAAAACAGAACAGTGAATTTATTTCAGGTCATAGATTTGTTACACACAGAGTCATGCCTTCTAAACAGTTTCATAAATTGTGATGATTGTGGCTTAGAGGTAGTGAAACCCCAAGTTCACTATCTCTGTAAATCATGCACAGACCAATTCGATGAATTAGAATATTTCTGAAAAGCCCATTTATTTCAGGAATTTTATCACCATGTGAAACACACAGATGGATGCTTAAAAGAATCAATTTCTTTTAATTTAGATAATTTCCACTGACAATGCCTGCTGTTGCTGAGATGGGCAACAGCAAGGGGAGCTGGTGCCCATCTCCAGTGATCTTAATGAGAATATGAAATTTAAAATGTTAATATTACATCAGATCTATAAAAATATATGGTAACATTTTATTTGATGGGGTGTGAATAAGACTGACATAACACTGTCATAAACATGAATGAGTCTTTATGAATCTCTATGACAGTTGTCATTTAGTGTCATTCGGTAAATAATGACACTTTTAATGCAAAGTTGCTCTAAAAGTTGCATTGGAAGTCCATTAAAAATGCCAACGTTGCATTAAATTGTCATCATTTACAGAATCATGCAAAGTTGGCACTTTTAATGGACTTTTAATGCAACTTTTAAAGCAACTTTGCATTAAAAGTGTAATTATTTACCGAATGACACTTCATGACAACAGTCATAAACATTCATAAGGACTCGTTCATGTTCATGACAGATGTTATGTCATGTTTATGACAGTGTTATGTCAGCCTTATGCACACCCCTTCAAATAAAGTGTTACCATATATATATATATATATATATATATATATATATATATATATATATATATATATATATATATATATATATATATATATATACACGAAAACAGAAATGTGGACTCAATAAGAAGTGTTTAATACTAAGGTTGTCATTTTCAAAAGGTAATTTTAATCTGACAACTGAGATGTATATTCTAAATTAATGAATGGAAAATTGAGTGGAAGGAAGAAGTGTAGTAGACAATAATGGATATTGCCCAAGGATAGTAAGCGAATGATTAACCTGGATCATTTTGTGTGTGGCGGCATTTATGACAGTGTCATGTACATTTCCTGTTATTGGTGTCATGTAATTTTACAATTTTCCCAAAAAAAACAAACAACTTTTTATGTCTTTGTTATATTCTTGTCTTTCTTAGCTATACTAGAAATAAATACGTGAAATATCACTCTGTGTCTAATGGATCTATATAATACAGAGAGCATCACTCATGTTCTCCAATTCAGTTTTGAATTGAATCACTGAAATAAATCAATTTTCCTGACTTTGTCAGATGCATCTGTTGTACATTTCGCAGCCATTCTAAAAAAACACATTTGTCTAATTCTGGAGAGTTTCAATGTGTGTGTCTTTCTCAGCCGACGACATGGATCCGAAACCGTGTCAGCAGCTGCTTGTCCAACCTCAGCGTTCAGAACCTCACCGACAATGACGCAGGTCAATACACACACACACACACAAGTGAGACAAGAAGTGAGACACACAAATTAAAGTAGGAAAAAGCATCTTGCATGTTGACATCAGACGTGTGATTCTGCACAAAGTCACAGAGGAAATGGCTGAATGTTTGATTCTGAGGCTGACTGTCAAATTGCTTCCTCTGTGAGTTACTGAGGAAGATAACATCGCGGCTGGTTGCTCAAACAGTCCAATGAACAGACGCAGAGAAAGAAGAGCACAGGGGGGGATCAAGAAGCATCTTGTCTGATTTCCGCTTAAATATTAAAAAGAAAGGTAGAAGCCGCAATCTTGAGATGACAATCCTGAATCGGCTCTGTTATTGAACAGTTATTTTACTGAACAGAGGAAGGAAATGTTAGAGACACAGCTTCTTAAGTAAGACAGCGAAACGCTTTTTTCAGCTCGGACTAAATGATGGGATTTAGACGCTGGATTGTTTGCGGAGGAGGTTTAGGTAAGCAAAACGTCCGACAGTGCTCTAACTTAAATGCTTTGTTGGCAAAATGCACATTTTCCTCGTGACTTTTACCTCATTCTGAAGAAGTGACTCTAGAAATTAAAAAGAAGAGGAAATCATGTAATGTAGATTTTGAAGAAGTTAATTTCCATGAAAGACTCACAGAATCCCCGTTCGTGAAGCTTCTAAGTTTGACTATGATTTCTGTAGCTATCAGCCTCCAACTAAAAACCACATCCTGTCTGGCTCATTTTGGGTTCATCGACTATCATTGCAGCTTTGACAAATGTTCCCTTCGGCAAACAAATGTGTCCACTGGGGGGGGGGGACCACAGTGCTGAATTTTACTTGGGAGATGTGTCATGAACTGCTTTTCGAAGTAGAAAATGTGAATTTTAGGAGTTTTTCTTTTTTTTTTTAAAAGCTGGTAATGATAACCAAATGTCATCGAAATGTTTTATCAAAATGCATTGAAGTAAACGGTTTATATATTTCAAACATCAGCTTTTTCTCTTTCCAAACTAAAAATGTCCTAAGTGGAAAAATCCCAGGATTAACAACATTTTGAGGGGGAAAAAAAATCAACTTTTTACATAAAGTATATTTTCCAAAAACCTTCTGATAGATTTAATGTCCTTTTGATCTTTACATTTTCCATCTTGACCCTCAGAATGCAGCCCTGACCCCGTGGGCGTCCCTGGCGGCTCTCGGCCGAAGAACCAGGACGGTGGTGTGCGGGTGAGTTAGTACGCATCAGATAAACTGTGAGCCAACACAGCATTTCCTCTTGACGAAATACATAATTGCATTTGTCCCCCCTGTGTAACATCTTCGCCCGCAGGGACTGATCAAACGGCGCCTGGATAAGGCCAAAAGGAACAGTGCCACCCAACTGAACCCGGGACTAAACAAGCTGAGCAGGTGAAGCACACTCTTATGTTCCTAAACCTCCTCAGGTCAGCACAGGAAATAAACCTAAATTTGCTTCTTTCCTTTAAAAGCAATTATCTTCCATCACAGCGTGAAAGAAAAAAAACAGCTGAAGATAATAGCAAACTCATGCATTTCGTTCAGAAAATCATCCATCCTTAAAATAGTCATAATATTATGACAAATGACTTATGGGAAATCGTGTCAACAAGCATGATTCCCCAAGTCCATGTAAACTTTTTTTTATTGGGTTTGGACTAAGGTACATGAGCCAGTATGAGATTATCACAGTATAAAGCTGAGTAAAAATACTACAGTTGCAATTAGTTGATCATTGCTGTGGGTAGTTAGCCTGCAGCCAGATGCTTTACAGTCATGCTTCTCATAGCTTGGTACGTAAGCTCTTTAAACCGTTAAAAAAACGTGGCGTATAACTTACGCGATTTTAAAACTGTCCCTTTTTAAAACCGTGCCATGCTGTGAGACTCATACCTGGCTTGCTTGTGAAGGTGTACTCTGCTTAACTTGTTCACTGTTGTTTGTAACGTACAGGCAGTATGGATCCCGCGAGTCCGTATCGGTTCCAGTAGGGAGTCTGGATCTGAGTGCCGACACCAGCACTGTCATCAGACCGGTCCACAGCTCCATCTTAGGGGAAAAGTACTGCTTTGAGGTAAACTCTGGTTTGGGCTCTACAGGCCGGATGTGCTGGGTCTTCTCAGTAACTGGATGGATTTTGCGTGTTTCAGGTGATAAATTCTGAAAACACCCACTGCTTCGGCTGCTCCTCGGCTGCCGAACGCGATCGCTGGATCGAAGACCTGAGACGTGCTGCTCAGCCCAACAAGGTGCGTTATTCTGCATGTGAAAAATACATTACACAGCATCTAAATACCATGTAAAACACTTCCTTACTTTTCACAGGACAACATTGAGCGCACTGAGAACTCCTTGAGTCTGTGGGTTAACGAAGCAAAGGATCTTCCCCCCAAACGGCGCTACTACTGTGAAGTTCACCTAGATGGAACCCTGTTTGCCCGCACAAGCAGTCGAGCCGTCGGCAAGCCAACTAATCGCTCCAGCATGGCTGGGGACGGTGCCTCCGGGTCTTCAGGAGGCCTGGGGGGCGGCGGGGGCGCAGCTGGTGGCTGCCAACTGTTTTGGGGGGAATTTTTCGAGCTCGACAATCTTCCCTCCATCTCCCAAATCAGCCTGCATCTCTTCCGTGAGGAAGACTCCAAAAAGAAGCGTCACTCCCGGGACGAGTGCAGCTTGCATCCCCTGGGCAGCGTGAACATACCTTTGGCAGATATTCGAGGTCGGACCTATCAAGAGAAGTGGTATCCCATCACGCCGTTCAAGGCGTCGGCCACAGCTGGGAACAAGGAAGTGCTGAGTTCACAGGCTTCCCTCCGCATCAAGGCCCGGTTCCAGAACCTGAAAGTGCTGCCTATGGAGAAGTACAAAGAGTTTGCGGAGTACGTGACAGTGAGATATGTAGAAATGTGCGGAAACCTGGAGCCACTTCTCAACGTGAAGGAGAAAGAGGAGCTGGCGGGAGCCCTGGTCCACGTACTCCAGAGTATTGGCAAGGCCAAGGTTGGGAAAATATGTCAACACAAGAACAGAAATTCAGCATTTTGTTTGTTTTTTTTAAAAACTGTATTCAATCTTAATGTTGGGCTTTTTCTAGGAATTCCTCATTGATTTGGGCGATGCAGAGGTTAACCGACTCGGAGAGAAGGAAGCATTGATCTTCAGAGAAAACACACTGGCTACGAAAGCCATAGATGAATATATGAAGCTGGTTGGCCAGAAGTACCTAATTGACACACTAGGTAAGTAAAACATAAAGATTAGAGTGGTTTCTTTTAAAGATATATGATTCGAAATACCTGCGGATACCGATTATTTAACATCCAAAAAGCTTCTATTCAAACTGTTGTTTTTTTTTTTCCTAATGTAAAGAAAAAAACCGCACATGCACTAACAACTATACTGCTGGAATTTGTGCATATCAAACAGTTTTACAAGTTGAGATCCAACTTGTAAAACATTTATTTGTTACATTCCACCATCAAACCTTTTCTGCGTTGGTATAGGACATTAAATATTCTTGAGTGCAGCATGTCTACATAAAAGATGAGGAAAGGTCTCACCAAGCAGCTCACTAAAATAGTGCTTCCCTGTTTCAGCCAATCTAAGTTAAGAACGTGTTATGGCGACATTTTAAAACTGTTTTAACAGGGTTTTTTGGTTGTTTTTTTTTACTGTAAGCTATAGTTAACAGCAGAGGCTCAGTGCATAAAATCCTGATTGTAAAAATTCATACCTCAAGTCAAGGACTTCCAGCAGGCTTTCGACATTTCCAAATAATTTCAGATCCATGGCAAGCTGCGGCTAAACGTTAAAAAACCAAACAAAACGAATGAGCATCATCAACGAAATAAGCCTGCCTGTTATCAGGTGAAGATCATTGTCGCTCCTCTGTAGAGATCTGCAGTTTTCTCTTATGGTACCCAATATCCAGTCGGTGAAAGGTCGATATCAGATCTGACACAAATACTGGATTGGATTGGCTGCGTCTCTGTTTTCTTTTCACATACGTTAACTGAAATGTTTCGAATGCTTTCTGCTTTAATTTCTTTCTTTCTTTTTCTCATGAAGGGGACTTCATCAACCGACTATACGCCTCGGTGGAGAACTGTGAAGTTGACCCTCTCAAATGCCCCGCTGCTGAACTGTCGAGCAACCAGCAGCACTTGAGGGAAACCTGCGAAGATGTGGTGCAGAAGATAATCGAGATACACGGGTGAGACACGACGGCTTGGTGAAGAAGAAGCGAAAGAGAAATTGCTTCACGGAACTGATCGAGCATATCGTTCCCTTTCGCAGATCTTTTCCTGAGGAATTAAACAAGATCTTCTCCAACTGGATGGAGCTGTGTGAAGACAAGGGGAAAGCAGAAATTGGGCAGCGACTCATCTCTGCCTCGCTCTTCCTTCGCTTCTTATGTCCTGCTATCCTGAGTCCTTCTCTTTTCGGACTGACACAAGCATATCCGGAGCCGAACACCCTGCGGACCCTCACCCTTACTGCCAAAGTCATCCAGAACCTGGCCAACTCCACCTTGTGCGTCGCATCTAGTCATCTCAACTCATGCTGACAAACGCTACATGAGCGAAAGTGGAAATGTCTAAGCAAATGAAATATTTTGTGTGGATTCAGGTTTGGAGAGAAGGAGGAGTACATGCTGTTCATGAATGAATTCCTGGAGCAACACTGGGACGGGATGAGGCATTTCCTGCAAACGGTGTCCAATCAAGACACTGAAATCCCGATGACATCCTTTGATGGCTACGTAGACTTGCCCCTGCGTCTGGCTGTGCTGCACGGCCTCCTGGTGGACATCATCTACAAGAAGGATCAGGTGGGACGGAAAGTGATTCCAGTTTGGTTGATGATCATGAGCATCATGAACGAGAGTCCGTTACGCATCAGATGTTTTAACTTCCAGCTTTTCGTTTTCAGGACACAATTGACAAGCTGCATCCTCTGCCTTCAATCCTGAACCAGATAAGTGATTCACTTGGTCCTGAAGCACCTCGAATCATTGTGAACAGGTAAGTTAGGGGCCTTGAGCCTCTACCGTGAGCTTTATGCTGCCATTTTGACCGGCCTCTTTTTTTGCAGTCATACAAAACCATCCAAGCCGGTGTATGTTCCTCCACGAGAGTTGAGAGATTACAGTCCTCTGCAGTGTTCCCTCCAGAGACTGCCTGTGGACTCCAAAGGCCTACAAGACAGGTACAATAGGACATCTGTGTACTTGTTAAACAATTCACAAGTGATGAAGATCATTTGAAATGTATAAAATCCTCTAAGGAAAGCTAGTCAAAACTAAAGATGACAACAGTAGATTTTCACTCAGTAAATATGCACTGCATTCGGTTAACTTTGGTTTTCCAACAGACTAATCTTTTGTTTGTGAAGAAAATAAAACTGAATTTACCACAAACTACTGCTGTAGAAAAAATCGGTAGTAAACAATTTAAACCATTTTTTTAAAGTGGCAACACATTTTTTTTCCCCTTGCTTTTTAGAATCACAAAAGATCATATTTTTACATGCAGTTTTGCAGGAGATGTTGTCAGAGCTAAAAAAAAAAAAAGATACAAATTTGAATAATTTGAAAACTGCATTTTGATTTTACTATGGTTCAGTAATGGATGAAATACTGACATTATGGCATACTGATCTGTTTATTTTGCAGTGAAAGCAGACCATGCAAGAGCACGAGAGAGAGGAAACCAGTCGCCAGAACCCAGAGTGCTCCACACAGACGTCCCGGTCATGGCAAACAAGCCCTGAAGAGGCAGATCAGTTCCGAAGCGCTGCCGACATCGGACCACGAAGAGCAAAAGGCCAAGGTCATCGAGCCAGTTATCACGCCACCAGATACTGTGAGTAAAGCCTGGCCTCGGCGTGCGATACCAACCAGTAAATCTATGCTATTTGACATTTTCCAGAGATATTTTTTTTTTGTTTTGCCAGTAAAACAAACCCAGCAGTCTCCTGTCTACCTTGTTTAGAGTGAAAGCAGCAGGCGTCCTCCAGCACCGGTTCCATGGATCGTCAACTCCAACAGGGAGTCGAGTGAGATGAAAGCCGAGAACGAGCAGTTCAGCTTACTGGACCGGGTATGTTTCCACCGTCTGTCCGTCCCCAGAACTGATTTCACACTGGGTTTCAACTTCCTACATTTACATAAAAGTGTGATTTCCCCTCCAGCACGCCCAGGAGCTGTCAGAGCTCCGTCTGGGGATAGAGCAGGTGACGGAGCGGGAGCTGGACATGGCCAAACGTCTCGAGGACTTCATCATCCAAAGCCAGGACCAGAATGCAATGCTGCAAGCTGAGGTGTATGAGCTGAAGAACCTGCTGGCGGTGCGAGACGAGCAACTCGCCAGTGCCACCTTCAGGTGAGATTGTATAGAATTTTTTTTGTGCCTGCTAAAGCAATTTTTGGGATCAAACTGAAGAGACAACTTTCCCACATTTTTTCTAACTTCGCCATGTTGCTGTATGTTGCTGGCGTCTCTGTGTTTGTTCCAGGTTGGGAGTGATTGAAGAGGAAAGGGAAGAAGATGAGAGGAGGCTAGATGTTGCACTTGCCGCAGCCGAGAGAATGAATGTGCTGGTAAGGAAAGCAGAGACACAAATATCCGTCAGTGAATTTCATTTTTGTCTTCAAAATTAGAATGAATTCAAATGGATTTAAGTCAAATTTATTTGGTTAGCTGCACACAGTCTGAGCATTAAAGCATGCAAATACTGCATCCGTCAGTCCATCGAAATGCTAAACAATTTTTTATTGTTAAATGTTGGATGTTCTCAAACACGACTCAAGTATACATACATATATTTTGCAGCCGAGCAAAATTCAAGAGAACAAGAAGGAATTTAGCTAAGAGCTTGTAAACGAAGAAATACATACAAAAAATAAATACAAATGGATGCGTTTAAAAAAAAAATTCTGACTAGACGCTTTACAAAAACGACTTCTTGGCCTTTTCTGGTGTTATGCATTCAGGTGCCATGATGGGAGAAAGACAATGACATTTTTTCATTCAAACACGGAACAGAATTATGTTTTCTTAGCAAGTTGAAAATATTCAAGACAGCTGCCAGTCTTCATAGGAGTGGCCAAGACTCATATGTTCACATTTAAGTACAATTACTAAACAACAAGTTTAACTTGTTTTGAAAGGTTGCCAGGAATCAGCCACTTGTCTGTAAGAGGAAATTGGCAATGCCACCTACATGTGCAAGGCTGAATCTGAACAAAGGGAAGAAGTGTATGAAAGACGTAGGCAGCATAATGGAAATTTGGCTTCAATGTGATCCTCTATGTTTGACAAAAATGAAGCAGCAGAAAAACCTGAAATCAACAGTCAAGCAGAATGGTGAAGGTGTGGAGATATGAACTCGTTTTATAGCTTTTTTTTTTTTACTCATTGGATCTGGATCCTAGAAGGAATTTGGTTTAAAAGTTTAATTTATATTTAAGTAGATGGCCATGTTTGAACCCAAGCAGATGATTCTTTTTTAGTACAACTTTAAGTGATGACAGTACATTAATGGCTGCTTTCACTTTTGCTTACAGGAGGAACAGTTTGCAGGCCTGATGAAGAACCTGCAGCAGCTCAACGAGGCCTACAGCAGCAGCCAGAACAAGACGCAGCATCCTGAAAAGCCCCACATCAACAGCAGCACCTGAGCCCGGACAGAGACACAAAAATATACACTTCTCATTTTGTATAAATCCCTGTGCTAGACTCAACAAACCTACAAGGTTTATCAACATTTTCCGCTTCTTTTTTGTACCGAAATGTCAAATATGTTTTACTTGTAAACCTCTCTGATAAATAAAATTTAAAAAAAACTACAGAGTCTCATTTGACATTTTTAAATATAACCCCATTAAAATAAATGCAACTGTCTGAAGCATTTATTTTTGCTTAATATTTAAGTTCAGAAGAATGTATAGGAACAGTTACTTTGTGATCCATGACTTTCTGTTTTCCTTTTGTTTCCGTGGCATGCAGCCTAAATATGACCCTGACATTGAGTCTTATTTCTCTAGAATATACTATATAGCTGTATTTCAAAAATCTTGGTTCAGTTAATTGTCCACTTCTGTTTTGATAAGTCAAAATAAGTTTCAAATGAGAAATTATCAAATGGAGTTAAGGATACCGACAAAAAAAGACCCTGAGATAGTCCTTTAATTGTAGCAGTGGATTGAAAACAGATTAAACACCATTAAAATGTTGCAGTGTTTGGTCATATAAAGTGCCTATTGTTTGTTCAATTCAAAAGTGCCGTTGTTTGTCTGTGGGAGTGGAATGCACTCCCACAGATGGGGCATGTAAATAACTGGAGTTCAGGGCACAGCTGACAGAAAACTTTTTTTGAACATGCCATCCCGCTACATGATGCCGCCCTAGGTGGTGAGCCATACCTCCCCGATGCTCTCCTCCCACATACATTTACACTTAGAGGCAGGCAGCAAATTTAGGACTTTGGGTTACGTATTTATCATATTTTAGAGCAGCCAACCACTGGTCGAAGCTACAACAGGCTGAGTTTTGCTGTGAAATGAGCTCTGACTTGAGCGTAACGCCACACCTGCTATTACACAAAGGGAGGGACTTTGCTCAGAGCCGATCTGTCACGGCTCACCTCGGTGTTCCGCGGTTCCACCTCGGTCTGAGACAGACTGCTCTGAAAATCCGACCTGAACTGCGTCCACAAAAACTTTAAGGTACTGTAGGAGCAATTTATTGGGAATTTAAAGCGGAAGTTTAACAGCAGTGCTCGCAGCTGCTGGTCTATTCACGACAGTGTTTAACTAAAGGACTTAAATGTTCTTACAATCGACACGTAATATTTGCATGTTTGTTTAAAAGCAGCCGACTGATACAAACTTGATGTATATTATTTTAATTTGTGAACTTTTCTTCGTAAACGAATCCGTACCACCCGCCTCTTACTTTCGTTTTTCCAGGCGCCGCCTTTAAGTTTCGTTTCTTCGTCGCTGCAGCTGTAGATTTCATGATGGCCGAAGCCGACGACTCTGGCTTTTCTCTCATGAGCCTGGAGGACGAGCTGACCTGCAGCATCTGTCTGAGCACCTTTGACTGCCCGGTCACCATCCCCTGCGGACACAACTTCTGCCAGAACTGCCTGCTCGCCACCTGGAAGGACTCCTACAGCTGCCCCCAGTGTCGGACCCTGTTCGCCACCAGGCCGGAGCTGAAGAAGAACACGGTCCTCAGCACCGTGGTGGAGACCTTCAGGGTCAGGTCCAACAAGACCGAAGGTGGTGGTGCTGCTGCTGCAAGCAAACCCGAGAAGAAGAGGGATGTGGTCCGCTGTGACACCTGTATGGAGGCCGAGGCAGCCCAGACCTGTCTCACCTGCATGGCCTCCTTCTGTGAGGAGCACCTGCGGCCCCACCGGGAGAACCCCATTTTCCGCCTCCACCAGCTGTCGCCCCCCGTCGGGGACCTGATGGAGCGGATCTGCACCGACCACCACAAGCTGATGGAGCTCTTCTGCTGCCAACACCAGCGTCCGATCTGCAGCCTCTGCCTGCAGCAGGTCCACAAAGGCTGCTCCTTCACCTCTCCAGAGGAGCAAAGGAGCAAGAAAGAGGTAGTTCAGTCTAATACAAGTGCATCTAAAAAAAAAAGAGAGAGAAATAATTCCTAAAATAATCCTTATGATTCTCTGAATATAGTTTGTGTATAATGTAACCCAACACATTATGATCTGCACAGTCATAACCACTGTCCAGCAGATGGTCAGTTAAACCAACCACATGGAAGGTTAGGACATAAAGTCACTGTTAGAGAACCCAGTGGTTCACAGAGTGAACTTTTCATTTCCCTTTAGGATCAATAAAGTGTTTTTAAATTTGAATTTAATTTGTGTAAGCACATTAACAGAAAGCTGAATGGAAGGAAACATTTGTTAGATGAAGGTGGACAAGCATCAGATGTAAACAGCCTTGAGATGATTATGAAGCTTAGTTTATTTACAAACATTTCTCTGGTGTAATAATTTTTATCAGCCTCTAAAAAAATGCACCTACTTTTATTTATTGAGATCCAACTGTAACAATAGTGTTTAGGCTGCTTATACAGTAACTCTGGTTAAAAATCAGACCTGTATCTGCAAATTAGGAATCAGCCATAAATTGTATTTTTATTTTTCATTCTATACAAGTGCCTAAATCTAAACATTAAATCAATAATTTATGTTTTTTTTTTTATATTTAAATTTAGAAGTAGCTACGGGAGATTAAATGAGCAACTCATTAACATTTGAAGTCATCTTGTTGTAAGTGTTTATTGAAATATTTCACGGTTCACCCATGAATTAGATTAAACTGACTCTGGGCATATAGGTCAAAGGTCAGAAGGTGAATCACCTGAGCAGAGACAGTACGGTTTAGGAGGAGTTTTTCCTCGTAAACCGAGAGTTTACCAAAATCAAAGACGACTTATCAGAGCAACATGAGATAATTATGTCATTAGCGACTAATAAAGTAAATATGCCGTAACAAATTATAAACTAGTGGTTGTTGCGCAGCCTGGAACTGATAGTGTGCTGTTGAATTATTGATTTTGTTGATTGTTGTCGTCAGTATTTTATCGCAAACAACTCTGTTTATTTCAGTCACAATGTCAGCCGTAACACCGGTGAATCTGAACAGGATTGACGAGTCAAACAAATACACGCTGTGCTTCAGCACTTCACCATGAAATGGTGAAATGTTGCGTCTACATAAACTGAATGCATATTTATCCATCCATACATAATGACACATGATATGAATGAATGAATCGTTACTGAATGAGTCGCGTTTTCTCTGCTCACAGGTGGACCTGAGAGAGAAGTTAGTTTTTCTGGATGGAAAGCTCTCGAAGAACGAGAGTGTAATTTCTCAAATGAGGGTCATGCAGAACAAGCTACGGGTTTGTATCATTTGAATGATTAAAGCTTAAATGAAGAGCTGTAATGCTGTTGATTTAAGTTTGGGGTTAATTTCTGCTGCTGTGCTCCTCGCAAGGAGTCGGCCATCCACAGGAAAAGTGCCTTGTCGGCCGGGTATCAGCAGATGCGGGACATGATGACCAGAGAGGAGGGTGACGCCCTGAAGGCAATAGACAAAGAGGTGGAGACTGGTGAAACCAAAATCAGAGGTCTCATCTCAAAGTTCAGCGAGAACGTCGACAACATCGGCAAAGCTAAGGAGGAAATCTTCTGTCTGCTGGGTCAGTCCCAAACCCTGGCCTTCCTGCAGGTGGGATAACAGCAAAATTAACAATGTGGCTCATTAAATAATTATTTTTTTTTTAAGTATTGTAAACTTTGAACAGCTCATAGAAGACTGTTCAAGTCATCGTTTTAAAATGAAAATGGTCTGACAGAAATGAGAGTATTAATCGTACAAGCAGCAAACCGAACCATCTTAGTTCTTGGGCAGCTGCAGATTCATGTGCCAAAATGGCACAGTCAAAGTCTTAAACTTAACTGAGAATCTTTGGTAAGACTTAAGCATTGGACCTTCCAATCTGACTCTGATTGAGATTTTTTTGCAAAGAAAATGGACAAAACATTTCAGTCTTCATTGCATTGTTGACCTGATGGAGACGTTTCCCGAACGATTTATTGCTTTAATTGCAACACACGTTTTTAACTTCCGTGGTTGACATAGCCATGCATTAACCTCAACTTTGTGCTGGTCTCATAAATAAAACCACAATAAAACACATGGTGCATGGTTGTAATATGGTAAAAATGCACAAGGAATAAATTTCTACCAAGCACTGACTGCACACAAACATTCACTTTTCTTCTACCCAACCTATTTTCTTCATGCATAGGATGAAAAGAAAGAAACATAAAATGCAAAATATTTGATGCACGCACATGATGGCTGGTCATCAAAATACACATTTCTGAATGAATACCTCTCTTTTGTTCTGTCCCTGCAGACTTCATTTAACCTTCCCCAGGCTGTAAGCTATGACCCTTACAGCCCTCGAATCACTCTGGACTCCAAGAAGGTCGTGCAATCCGAGGCCTTTGCTTTGACATTGAAGAACTACCTGACAGAGCTCTTGAAGCAACCCGTGGAGGCCAGAATCCCCAAACTCATAGCAGGTGACTATGCAAGCACATTTATGAGCTGGTGGCTTCCCCCTGTGTAGTTGCACGATAAAAGCATAGTGAAGTAAATATCCAATTTTATTTCAGACATAAATACTGGCACGTTTGCAGCGGGTGAGTGGTTTAATATATGGAGGGGAAAAAGAAAAGGAAACCAATCAAACCAAATACTCTAACTGGTGCAGTGATTTAGCGAGGTGGTGTTTTGGAGGAAATGCATTTAATTATTTAGATGAAAGCATGAAAGGCTAAGTAACTAAACTCACGTTTCAGGTGAAAGAGCAGCTTCTGCCTCTGGGCATTCAACTACGAGTCTTGGACAGGAATCTGGTGTGTTTATCTCTCCAACACCTGTTTTCTATCTGCCAATTTATGCGTCTGTAATCCATCTCATTCCTAAGAGATACATAATAAAATTGTATTTGTCATGTTTATAACTTTCTTCAGATCCAAGCTTTCCCCTGCCGAACCCTCGACTCCCCAGATCCCACAGTCCAGCTCCTCAGGCCAAACCGGCCCAAAAGAAGAAACCTCAAAGTAAGAAAAAACCCAATTTTTTTTCCATTCATCATGCAAACAAACCACATTCCTAGAGTAATTTAATCAAACACAAACCAAAAACATACACCATTGGAGTACGTTTGTTAAGGTGAGATTGAAAACCTACAAGCTAATGGCTTTTTCTTGAGATTTTCTGATATACCAACCCAAGTAGTGTATAATTGTGAATCTTAGAGGTTTTTTGTTGTAGTTGAGATATATAAAATTCGGACTTATTTCTCTCTAGAAGCCCCAAAGAACCCTTCTCTGACCACCGAAACCAATCCAGGCAATAAGAAACTGGGAAAATCTATAGAAAACCTGATGGAGTTTGGTGTGAAAGAAAAACCAAGGGGACGTCCTGCTGCTGCTGAAAACAAAGAAGTAACTGGTAGGTACCAGATTTAAATGTTTCAATGTGTTTAAAACAAACTGCATGCAGGACAATGGTCAAGTTATCAGTTTTTTTCCATGGTAGTGTAAACAGTAGAATATCTGCATTAAAAAAATAATCTTTTAAGTTGATATTGTGTAATGTTCTGAGAAACTGGATTTTCATTAGTCATTTGCTCGAACCGTCAACAAAACAGTTGAAATGTATGGTCATTAGAAACAGACCGATATCATAATTTGACTTTTTGAATTGAATTACTGTCATAAATTGACTTTTTGATGAGATTCAAACTTGAGATGCATCTGAACAAAATGCTTGAAATGTGTTTTCCTGTCTCCCGTCACAGAGACTACAGACATTCCCTCAGAGATAAGCTCTGCCGAGAAACGAAGTGACCTTATGAAATGTAAGGAAGCCAATATCTTTCCCTCTTGTCCCATTAGCAGGCGTTTGACGTTAAACTTGACATTTGTTCTGTCTCCACTAGATGGCACCGTGCTCAATTTTGATCAAAGAACGGCCCATAAACGCATCGAACTAAGTGAGAATTTCACCAAGGCCTCGGTGTCTGACGAGCACACAAACTACCCCGACTGCCCAGAGCGCTTCGCCGTCTGCTCCCAGGTCATGGCCTCCAAGGGCTTCTCCGCAGGCCGCCATTACTGGGAGGTGCGACTGAGCAGCAACAACTTCATCGGCATCGGGCTGGCTTACAGCAGCATCGACCGCAAGGGCCCCACCAGCAGGCTCGGTCGCAACAGCAAGTCCTGGTGCGTCGAGTGGTTCAACGTGAAGCTGTCGGCCTGGCACAACAGCTCGGAGGCGGTGCTGGTCAATCCGAACCCGAAGCGCGTCGGGGTGCTGCTGGATTGTGAGGAGGGCAGGGCTACGTTCTACAACGTGGCAGACAGGGCGTATCCCTTCCATTCGTTTAGTTTTCAGTTTGCTGAGGCCGTCTACCCGGCCTTCTGGATTTTCTCCAGTGGCTCTTACATTACTCTGTGCAAGCTTCAGTAGAGTTCGACGTGCAGTTAAAATGTGAGAGCTGCATGTGTTTACGGTGAAGCATGAGGAAAAACACAAGACTATCTGGTGCGTCATTCAGCACTGGTTAGTCTGGAATGAGGAAGTGGAAATAAAACAGTAATCAAAGTAAGGATCCTTATTAACCCAACTAAAATGTTTATTTAAACTACAAACCAAAAATTACCAGTGTGTTTCTCTGTGATTGGCTAATACATACTCCATTTAACTTCTTCATCACACTTATATCCAACAATTTCCCTCATTATTGTCACTTTCTCTGAGGTGCCAAGATTCCTCTGGGTTTAAAGGCATACTACGCAGGAGGTATTTCTAAACTCAAAGTTTCTAGTTTCCATTGAACTGTACTTTGCAAGACAGAACTCACTTTGAGAGATATTGTTGTTTTAATATCGCAAGATCCAGAAACAAACATATTTACAAGTTAAGCAGCTAAAGCTAAGACAATATAAAAGTGGGGGGTCATTGGTTAGTGGTCAGTTGGTTTTACTTGAAGTCTTCCCCCAGATAAATTGGCAACATAAAATAAGACGAGGAGTTCCTACAATGACACATTATGTTTATGTTTAGCTATACCTTGCTTAGTATACCTTTAAACACTTCTTTCTTGATTATTGTATTTCCCTAGTCAGTAAAGACGGTCCATGGTGTTCTCACCCATACGTATGTGGATCTGTCTTTATTTTGGTTGGACCATTCCTTTATGCCCTGTCATAAGGTGATCCTTATAAAAGGATTATTAAGGCTATGATTCGGTGCCGACTGACTAAGCGGACAGATGAAAGCCTTAATACATAAATGGGTGGGAAGGGCTGAGGGTGGATCATAATAAAGCACTTAGCTCTTGGTGGATGGTGTGGGAGCTTCGGTTTCGGTCATACGGCTGAAAGAGAAGCTGGTGTTGGTATTTGGTTTAGAGTAAAAGCTGCTGAAGCAGTTTACTCGAGTGTTTGGATTTGGTGATTGGGACTAGCTTCTGTGTTTTGTTCCTAATTATGGGATGTATTTAAAGGAAAACATTTGATTTTAAAACATCCAGTGTAATCAAGGAATAAGACTTGACTGTCTTTCAATCAGTGTGGATTGGAGATGGTCACACTTTTTTTTTTCTTTTTCTTTTCTTAATCTGAAACAGAAAATATACAGCAGGGCAGGAGCTGAGCTTGTGGCAGTGGACCAGATTATTACTATTACACTCTTAAAATATGTGTTATGAGCGATAATCTGGGTTCAGTTGTGGATTTTCAGATCTGTTTATGAAATTCCTGCACAATATCAGAAAATCACTTGCAATATTCTTGTGAAATACTGCAGTGATTATTTCAGTTGCGACAAATCCACAGTGATATGATCACACTTCAGGTTAAGGAGTGTACTGATGGATTTAGAAACTTTACAGACCCTGGTTCTCCAGTGTTGCTCTGTCCTTTTAAGGCATCTGGCAGCAAATCTTTTTGGACAAACACCTGCAAAGTCTTTACCTTTGACTGCTGGGTGTTTGCTTCCTATGAGCATGCAGGTCTTTCAGCTTCCACTTTGTTCAGGGAGAAGTTGAGAAGCTTGATATCGAGGCTTTGGTATTTGGAAATGGGAAGAAAAGAGTTGTAAAAAAAAAAAGAAGTACACCCAACATGATAAAATGCTTACAATTCAGTAAAATCATCTCTTACCACAAAAAATCAATTTTAGGTTACTAAATCTTGTTTAAATTGTGAAAATGAATCGCTTGTCATTTTACGTGCAGTGTTTTTATATTAAGCAATGTGTTTTAAAACCTGCTTTTTTTTGTAGATGAGGCTATAAAGACCAGATGGAGAATCACAGCAAAAAAAGTATATGATGAGATGAAAATATTACTTGTCCACACTATGCCAAATCTTAGAAATCAGAGTAAATGGATACGTTTACTTTGTCGGGATTACCAAGCCTTGAGTGTTGACATCATTTCTTTGATCAGAGCAGACGTCATATAGAGTCTGTTTCACTAAAGAAATGAAACATCCGTCTCTCTCTTTCGTTCACCTGGAAGACTTTTTTTGGCTTCACTGGTGGAGTTTGGATGAGGAAATGATGGGGAGAACGGGGATATTCAGCAACAGTCCAGGTCCAGATTTGAACTTGGTTCTGTTGTGCCCCACAGAGATGAAACACTTTAGTTTCCTCTAAAAGTTGGGAGAGCGAGCCAACGGGATGCTCTGTTGGCTTAATGTGAGCTGACTATAAGGAGGGAAGATTTCCAATTCATGAAGTTTTATGTTGCCTGGTGCTTAGCTTCAGTCATTTGTTTCTGCATTGTATTAATAAAAGCTGTACCCTTCAGATTCTGTTTTTAACACCATACCTGTTCTACAACTCTGAACTCTTCTGTTATCTATAACAACTTTTAGGGATCTTTCCAGGCTGTTGTCACTTGTTTATCAGAGTTGTTTCAATTCCCAGCTAATGTCTCCTTGCTTATTTTCTTCTCCTTTATTTATTTTTTGTCATGTTTAATCAAAGCTTTCATATTCTCTGTTGTTTGGACATATTCAGCCAAAACTGGGCTGAAAGCACTTACTACAAGTGCTTTCAGCTACTCTTAAGATGAGGAATTAATCAATCTTTTCTTCTGCTGTTTCAAACCTAAAAATCATTCTAAATAAGTTCCTTTAATGGAATAAACGATAATGATCTGTTAGAATGTGTTGTATTTAATCATCTGATTGAATCACAAGTTTGCACCATCATGAGGTGCAAACTTGTGTGCCTGTTTGCCTTTCTTCGTTGCAATGTAATTTTTCTTTTGGATTAATAAAGTATAATCGATTGACTGAATAAACTTTGTTTACGGTCTGCTTCTGTGCTGGTTGTAACAAATTGTTGTTAGCAGTCAGCTGTGTCCAAAATCTACAGCAGATGCAAATAAAATTATGTCAAAGAGAAGTGTCACTAAATGATAAGCAATCCAACTTTCTCTGAGGTGATGTTGCAGGAAAGATCAACTTAGTTGTTAGTTTTACTCAGTACTGATAACGTACCAGGAATTTGTATTTAACGCAGTGTAATAAACAATGTTGGTGGCCTCACCTTTTATTTATGATTCCACCAATGACTTTACAATATGATCTGTGCAGAAGTCATCAGCAAGTAAAATCCAGGCTTTGTGTGCAACATATTAATGTTCCTTCTTGTGTTACACTTTGTACAGCTAAAAATTAGATAATCAAAATGTTATTTTATTTCAGTAATTCAAATCAGACAGTGAAACGTAAACCGTGCTAAATAAAATACAAAAAGATTGGAAAGAGCCAGTCTGGTGTAATGTTTGCATTAGTATCAGCCTTCATGTGTGAAAATGATCAATATAATCTCCATGTTCATGATTTTACTTTTAAATCTAATATTAATTTGCCAAAGTAAATAGAACCCCACAGAGCAGTACATCAATGCAAAATCCAAGGTTTTGTATCTGTACAAAATATATTCAAATGTGCAAAAAATCAGTTTTTTTATTTTTATTTGTTCAAAAAGCTAAAATTACAAAAATAAAGTGTCACCCACACAGAGGAGGAACAGAGTTCAACTTCTATTTGAAAAAAAAAAAAAGAATTTTGCATCTACCGTTAGAAAAAAAGAGTATTAACAGGGTTCTGGAGAAGATCCAAGTTCACGGCTAGCTGCCACCTTTCCCTTTCCTTCTTGAATTACTCAATCTCTTCAAAAACAGGTCTGAACTTCTACGTCTAATAAATAAATCCAGTTCAATTAATCACTTAGACGTCGTTTATGTATTTTCAATAACAACTTCTTCCAAACACAGCATTTTAAATCATAAAACCTCCTGCGCTGATAGAGATGCTCACACCTGTTGAATGTTATGTGATTAGATTTAATTACAAGAACATGGCTGATAAGAACCACTTAAATCCTTACACTTAGACCCATTGAATAAGAACTTGTCATAAGTTTTTGTTAAATATCCATTATGCGGCTCATCCACTGTGAGTAACATCAAAATGTATTAAGCCTTGAGTTAAGTCCTTTTAATTTGAGGTTTCCCTTTTGTCGTGTGCAAACACTATAAGAAAGTCATTTATTGACTAATTTACATTAAACGCCAGAGCAGGTTGTTCACTGCAGTGGCATAACTCCTAAAATCATCTAGCAGTTTTAATTTCATGAAATAATTCAACGTGTTGGCTTAGTTGATGTTGATGTGGAAAAACAATGTGACATAGCTGCTGTTATTATTATTATACAAACTGTTTTTTTTGTTTGTTTTTTTTATTAATTTTTCCAACAGTATTTCTTAATGTTTTGTTGGCTAATGTCTGTGCTCAGACAGCTAATCTGGACATGGCCACACGTCGTTTGTTTTTCTGAGAGACAGCAGGCGCAAATCGTGACACCGCACCTCGTACTGGCACTTCCGGTGGCAGGTCTGACACCTGCCACAAGTGCCACTGCGTTCGGCTGACTTCGGCTGACCTCGGCACCTCTTACTGGCACTTCCGCTGACACCTGCCACAAGTGCCACTGCCTTCGGGACTAGCTGCCAGAGTTGCCACTGCGTTCGGCTGACTTCGGCTGACCTCGGCACCTCGTACTGGCACTTCCGGTGGCAGGTCTGACACCTGCCACAAGTGCCACTGCGTTCGGGATTAGCTGCCAGTGCTGCCGCTGCGTTCGGCTGACTTCGGCTGACCTCGGCACCTCTTACTGGCACTTCCGCTGACACCTGCCACAAGTGCCACTGCTTTCGGGACTAGCTGCCAGAGTTGCCACTGTGTTCGGGTGACTTCGGCTGACTTCGGCTGACCTCGGCACCTCTTACTGGCACTTCCTCTGACACCTGCCATTAGTGTCACTGTTTTCGGGTCTAGCTGTCAGTGTTGCCACTGCGTTCGGCTGACTTCGGCTGACTTCGGCACCTTCCAAGGGTTGCCACGACCTCATACTGGCACCTCCCACGCCTCACGGACCCCTCTCGCCTATTTTTGCTCACGAGATTTAGGGCGGCCATCTTATAGCGTTCGACCGCTCCACTCAGCGTTATATGTTTAACAGGCACAATGACGTATTTGAACATTTAATCTTTCATAACACGCTGTTTTGTTACTGGAAACCTTATACATGCAGCCATATTTATAAACAGTTGTATTTTTAAAGTATTTTTAATTGTATTATACATACTTCAGCATATTTAAATATGCTTAGTGGGGAAAACAATAGAATAGAAATATAATATTCTTTGGTGACAGCTTCTGTGTCAGAATTAATATGAATGAATTTATAATTAATGAAAATAATGGTGGATCTGGCACAAAGTATTGCATTTCTTGTTAAGTATTCTGTTCCCTTAAAAAAAGCAAATATGCCCTGGTCTATTTTTTATACAGTCTCAAATTTCAGTTTCCAATAAACAGCCTCAGTGAAAACATGTTGACAGTTGCCATAAGCTGCCACTTGTGCCACGGGCTTCTGGGTAAGGTGCCACTTGTGCCACCTTACCACTGGGTAAGGTGACACAAGTAAGGTGGCCATGGGTGCCACAGGCTGCTAACCTCATTCTCTATCTGTTTCAGACAGAATGTAGCATATGAATAACTTTAGATCAAACAAATAGAAATAAAATATATCTTAATTACAACATAATTCTCATACATATTTAAATATACAGCCGGTGTTCAGACTTAAACAGAGAAAGACAACTCCTGCGCTTTCAGATGGGACCTCTTCTGCAACAGGTGATAATAGCTACCAGTAGGTACCTACCACTACAACTGACACTCGGTTGCCATGGTATGTCAGTGCTGACAAGCTCCTGTCAGTTCCGGATTATAATTATTTTCATACAATGACCTTAATATAATGCTATTGATTATTAAACCGGGTAAGTTCACTAATATTGACTTATTAGTTAACATTTCTGACAGTGGCAACATGAGATATTGACAATTCCAGAGTGACATTATGTTCAGCCTGGTTCCATGACAGTGCACAGGATGTCATAAGTTATAGTGGCTGCCTGGTCTATTATCTAATAGACCAGGCAGCCACTATAACTTTCAGTGTTTTTTGTTAAGATAATGCATTTTTTAAAAAAAGAAACATGTTATCATAATTTTCCAAAAATGCCAGTTAATCATTTTTAAATAGTTATTACTTGTTTTTATTTATTACATTTAATCCCCGCTATTTTTCATTATTTGTCAAGTTTATTACAGATTTGTGTGGCATAAATGAAGGTTGCTTCTCTGTGTTTTTTTCTGGTTCGGTTCATTGTCTTCAAAGTTTTCTTATTCAAAGATGAGAGAATGACTAAAATCTGAGCTAAAAAATGCATTTCAACAGCATTTTCAAGGCAGCAGGAGGATTTTCACTTTCAAGTTAAAACAACTTCAATTTTTTTACACCAATATTGAATATTGATAAGTCAAAACACAAATTATTTACACCTCAAAAAATTTGACAATGTGTGAATCTTAAGCAGCATTAAGAACAAGAATGTTACATATTTTTGGAAATAAAAATTACTTTAGTTTATACTTAAGATGCAAATGATTTTTTCAAAGAAAATTGTGCTGTTTACATATTATTTTATTTGGCAGATATGTTTCAACATTTTTTCAAGTTTATGTCACAAAGTATATGCATAGTAATTGATTTGTCAATATTTATTAGCCATTGTATGTAAATACTTTAAACAGCAATTTGAAGTCTACTGTAAAATTCATGTTTAGTCAACGTGTGAATTTACTACATCAGGATCAAATAACTTATTATTCCTCCATGAGAAATTATGATCATTAAGCTTAAATTTATTTTTCAAACTTTATTAATTTCTACAATATACGTTATACAGAGTCTGATTATTATTACTATTATCCAGTTGCAACATTTGGCTTCCTGTTGCACTATGTCAGCCACTGTTCTGCGATATAAACATGGGCAAGGGTTGAATGTCATTTTGATTAAGTAAAAAGTCCTATTAACTATCAGTGATGTGTGATTAACCAGATGTGTCTTTGAACATAGTGACAGGTTCCACTGTAATAGTGACACTTTATAGTATATTCAATTGGCCATCTTGATTGAATTAAACTCAGTCAAAAATATTCAAAGTGTTAAATGGATAAATATACAATTACCATTGAATTTTTTTTTATAAACACGCATTATAAGTAACACGTTTTCAAAAAACTGTCATTGCCATCCCCCAAAACATCGGAAACAGTTGTGACAGCTCTGAAACATCCTGGACATCTAACAGCAGCTCTAGTGGAGGCGAGACTCAGCTGTTACAAAGGTGCCGAAACCAATGGCATCCCTGATACCTTCTGTGTATTTGATTAATTCAAAGACGGAAGGAGTCGGCTGGATTATTCAGATGAACTTTAGTGAATAAATAGGATGAACGAATCATACATGATATAATAAACGTGTAGGAATTCAGCTAACATAAGTATTTATGCGAAAAAAAAATTATTAAATTCTGTCTTCTTCGTCTGTGTTTAAGTTCTTCTTCTACTAGTAATAAAGCATCATGGGATATGTAGTCCATTTGCCTAAGTCAGTAGCAACACTGAGAGCTAGACCCGAAAACAGTGGCACTAATGGCAGGTGTCACCGGAAGTGCCAGTAAGAGGTGCCGAGGTCAGCCGAAGTCAGCCGAACGCAGTGGCAACTCTGGCAGCTAGTCCCGAAAGCAGTGGCACTTGTGGCAGGTGTCACCGGAAGTGCCAGTAAGAGGTGCCGAGGTCAGCCGAAGTCAGCCGAACGCAGTGGCAACTCTGGCAGCTAGTCCCGAAAGCAGTGGCACTTGTGGCAGGTGTCAGCGGAAGTGCCAGTAAGAGGTGCCGAGGTCAGCCGAAGTCAGCCGAACGCAGTGGCACTTGTGGCAGGTGTCAGACCTGCCACCGGAAGTGCCAGTACGAGGTGCGGTGTCACGATTTGCGCTCGGCCCTGCTGGTTTTTCTCCTCTGTGGACTACAGACTGGGAGTGGCAAATTGTAGCTGGTCATGTTGAGATCAAGTTTGCTGGAGGAAATCCATCCCATTTGGCAGGAGTCTCCAACGCTGGCAGCAGAGGTGGGTGGAGGAATAATAACGATTCATGAGATGAATAATTTGTTGTCGGATAAAATTAATTTATGCGGCTTGGTGACGATGGGTCATGTGAACGTTTTAGCTCAGTTTTCCGCTCTGAACGGAGTTTTTGTCCTTCACAGGACCGCAAGTGTTAAGTTTCGTTTCTTCCTTGCAGTCTTGCTGTAAACGCCCACTGTGAGTCGCATCATGGCCGACGAGGAGGACTCTGGCTTTTCTCTCATGAGCCTGGAGGACGAGCTGACCTGCAGCATCTGTCTGAGCACCTTTGACTGCCCGGTCACCATCCCCTGCGGACACAACTTCTGCCAGAACTGCCTGCTCTCCACCTGGACCGAGTCCTACAGCTGCCCCCAGTGTCGGACCCTGTTCGAGACCAGGCCGGAGCTGAAGAAGAACACGGTCCTCAGCACCGTGGTGGAGACCTTCAGGGTCAGGTCCAACAAGACCGAAGGAGGGCAGTCCGTAAAGGAGGAAGAGGGAGAAGAAGAAGACGACGACGACGACGACGAAGAAGAGGAGGATGAAGACGAAGAAGGGTATGAGGATGAGAGGGATGATGTGGTCCGCTGTGACACCTGCATGGAGGCCGAGGCAGCCCAGACCTGTCTCACCTGCATGGCCTCCTTCTGCGAGGAGCACCTGCGGCCCCACCGGGAGAACCCCACCTTTCGCCTCCACCAGCTGACCGAGCCCGTCGGGGATCTATCCGAGCACATCTGCACCGACCACCACAAGCTGATGGAGCACTTCTGCACCGACCATGGCCGCCTGATCTGCAGCCTCTGCCTGCAGCAGGTCCACAAAGGCTGCAGCTTTTCCTCTCCAGAGGAGCAAAGGAACCTGAAAGCGGTGAGTGAGATCTGAGTTTCACTAAATTCATTTTAGCGAACACCTTATATTTGCTGCGCATTTTAAAAATAAGAAAATGCATTTTGGACCGCATTAAAAAAAATAAAAATTAATCACACTTCATAACTTCCTTTTAACTTTCTGTTCACATTTTGCTTGGTTATTATCTAGATTTTTTTTTATCTTGCCACTTCATGTTTGTTTTTTTAATGCTCTTCCTGGTCTGGTTGTTTCTCTTGTTTGCCAAACTTGTTCTGCCTCCATATTGCGTCAAATTTAGGTCATATGGGCCTCATAAAATCATTCATAGGGCCGTAAATAGCCGTCAGACTTGAAAGAAGGTTGTTATTATCATCAATATTAATGAAATGTGTGTGGAGACGAATTAAATATAATCATAAAAAAATGTAGGTTAAAGGCAAAGCATAAAAGTAAAAAAAAAGGCTTACATATCATTAAGTGAAATAAATATTGGATCCCTCCATCACAATTTGACCTAGAACTTGGTGGAGAAAGATTTCTTGGTAAGCGTAGCACCAAGATATTTTCTGAAGTTGTTTTTTTTAACGGATCTTAGGAGGGATTTTCATTCGATCTTTTTCACAGAAGCTAAATTGTTTGTTTTTCTTACACACTTTTTCCTTCCACGCAACTTTCTATTAGTACACATGGATACCGCACACTGAACAGCCAACTTCTTTAGCAGCTGACTGTCTGCTGATCAGGTATCAAGTCAACAGCCTTCCTCATGAATTTGTAGGTCAGAACATAATTAAGATGTAGTTTACCTTTCAGGAAAAATGACTATTATTTTTTTTGTCTATGTATTCAACAATTGAAACTCAGTTCAAGCGTTACTCTAGACAGGTCTTGGACATGATGTCACATGTCCTCAGCTGTGACTGAAAAAAACCTTTGGTAAGAAAAGGGAAGGAGACATAACATCTCAGATGTTTCAGCCTCAACACGCTTTACTTTGAGCGGACCTTCGTTTCTCATTTCTTCCTCTGCAGTCTGAATTCAGGGAGAAGTTGGACATTCTGAACTTGAAGATTGACAGGACTGACACCATCGTGCTTCAGATGAATGAGCTGCAGGGCAAGCTCAAGGTAACTTTTGCACCTCGCGTGTCGGCGTTCATAAAGCACTGGTGAATAGGCCTGCTTGTCTCCAGGACGCAGCGAGCAAGAGGAAGATGGCGCTGGCTGCTGTGTACCAGCAGATAGGGGAGATGTTGGCTCAGGACGAGCGCGTGGCCCAGCATGAGGTGGACTGTGAGCTGGAGGCTGGTCAGGCCAAACTCCGCGACCTCACAACAAAGTTCAACGACAACAGTGAGAGGATGAAGAAAGCCAGAGAGAAGATCGACAATCTGCTGAGTCAGGCGGGAACGCCAGCCTTTCTGCAGGTGGGACTAAAACACTCTTCCTCTTTCAGTAGCAGTACTAAAGGCGCTGTTCCACTGGCTAGTTGCGCACTAACCGGTTAACGTGCGACTTTACCCAACATAGTGAACTTTTCCATTATACGCACTGTTCCTTGAGCGCGCAGCAGTCTTGCGTGGACTGGGTCAGGAGCGGTCTAGTGGAAAAGCGCCTTAAGAAACTCTTCTCACTAAATTCACTTGCTCCCCGCAGGCTTCATTTGAGTTGCCCCGGGTGGTTAAGTTTGACCCCCACACCCCTCGAGTTAACATGGACTCCAAAAGGGTAATGGCAACGCAGAGCTTTGCTGCCGCCCTGCAGGAGAGCCTGATGACGCTCTTCAGTCAGCCTTTTGAGGCCAGAGTACCACTGCTAAAACCAGGTAAATATGCAGATACACTAAAATTAGAACTGTCCCACTTGAATAAAGCCAGTAATGTTCGGTTATCTTGCACAACCTAATGCTGGATATGCTGCATCTGGTGGGTTGATGTGATGTAGAAAATGTCAAAAATGAATTTTGATTACTCTTGCATAGATGCAGTTGTAGTGGAATGGTATTAAAAGACAGATTTTAGTGTTTTAAAATGGAGCCACTTTGTCTTTTTCAGGACAAGCAGAAGCTTCTGTCTCAGGAGCTGCTGGTGGAGAAACCAGTGCAGCCCGGGCCCCTGAGTTTCGTACGTAATGTTCTACTAATTGTTACTTCCAAATGTTTATAAAAGTGAAATCTGTGTTTGCATCAGGTTCCTTCCAAAAGTATTAAGGCACCCATGTATGTTATGTTTTTATGAGGGGCTAACCAATAAATCAGCCTCAATTTTCTTGGATTTTGGAAGATCGGCAATTTGTCAATACTTGGATGATGAACCGATCTCAGACAGAAATTTTACCTACTTCTGCAAAGGTCTAAAAAAAAAAAGAATAAATCGGCCACTGTTTTGCTCTGCTGTGAGAGAGGGGTGAGTGATAGACCCACCCACCAGCTCATGTCTGTTTATGTCCCACTGTTGACTGCAGTCGTCCCACTTTTGCCAGTTTACTTACCTTAAGGCTATATTTAATGATTTTTCTGTGGAAAAAAAAAAAATTGGTATTGCCAGGTCAGGCTTTTTAAACATAAAAACACCTAGTTTTTATGTTCCAGACCACTTCTTTGTGCTGCTCCCCAATGAAATGGACTGAATTTTAAGGTCGTAACATGACAAACGTTCAAGGGGCACAAATACTTTTCCAAGGCACTGTTTTGTGATGCATGCAAATTATTTATCTTTTCAGAATCCCCGAGGCCCCCAGAGCAAAGACCTCCACCCAGGTCCCATAGTCCAGGTCGCCCACCTGTCCAGACCATCTACCAACCCGTCCATATTCCTGTTTACATACAGGCAAAGCCAACATGGACTCCGCAGCAGAGTCAGCCAACTGGCTTTTCCAGGCCTCCGCCTTCGTTCTTCCATGGCCAGAAGCCGCGTACGTAGCATAAAACACAAACATCACACGCAACTATTTACTGAAAGCCTCTTTACATTAATTTGACTTAATTTTTGGTTGGCTACAAAGAGGGAAACCAATTAAGCACCAAACCAACATCTCTAGCAAAACAAATGAACCATGCATTAAAAAAATGGCAGAATGGTAATGTATTCTATTACATTATAAGCTGCAAAAAGAAACCTAGCTTACAGATTTCTTCAAACTTCAGCTTCTCAGAAAAGTCCTGGAGAAATGACTAAGAAAACAGTAGGAAAGCCAGTCGGTAAACCAGCCCACAAAGTGGCACCAAGTCGGGGTGGAGACAAGAACCATCCGCCCAAAAGCAAAGGTAAAAGACGGCGTCTTCATGGTCCAAAACCATACGCTAACTGGACAAGCACCATGACCCGGCCATCTGTAGCTCCATTTTTTCAGTACGCTGTGAAACATTTTGAAAGTACGGCTAAAAAGGTAAGGGTTGTAGGAGGAAGAGCAGCCACTCCTCTTCATCAATAGCTGCTCATTGAAGACAAATGTCACTGTAATGTAACTCTTGTCATGTTAGGAAAACATCCAGGTGGAGTCATTTAAAAAAAAAAAAAAGTTTCAGGGGAAAACAATGAAGCAATAGTGAACTAATATATTTCTTTTTGAAAATTAGATTTACTTCAAGTTTTTATTCTAAGTTTGAGGATCTACATAACTTTTAGTGGCATTTCACTCTCTGACTGAGGAGTTGAGAGTGAAATGGAAACGGGTGAATTTTCAGAAATGTTTTGGGTTCTTGGTCTAAAATCGACTTTTAAAATATGAGAAGCATTGGTCGGTTATTCAAGGAACACGATTCTCATAGGTTTCTAAAAATCTTGCAGCTAAATAATAATTAAAAAACAAACAAACAAACAGATCATGACCTGCAATGCAACTGTCTGGTTTGTTTTTATTTCTTTGAATTGGTTATACAACAGTTTTTTTTGTATTCTGTTTGTTTTTCTTTCCACCAAAAATCTTTTATCAGCTATTTGCATTGTTAGTGTTGATCCAGTGAACACATAGATCAGCTTGTTGTCTTTGGAAAGATTTCATGTGAGGCTCGTTGATCGATGGCTGGTTTTTTCAAAACCTCTTTAATCAGAACTTTGCTTTATATTGTTGTTTTTTGAAAAAAATAAAATAAAAATGGCAAATTTGTTTTGAGGAAGCATGCATTTTTAAATAGTGAAGGTGTGGGGAAAAAAATTAAATCATGACGCACAAAAAGATTAATTTGGACTGAAAATACAGACGACGGCAGCGAAATCTCAGTGAACAGATATAAAATGTCTTTCATATTTTACTGTTTATCGCCTTTCAGACAAGAAGGCTGACGGTGGCCACCAACCCTCTCACAGTAAGTTATTTAACGTTGTATTCTGTTTGCACATTCACCATGTACCAACCCGGCAGAAATAAATGCATCAGATATTAAGGTTTATTAAAGGCTGTGGTCTTTGGTAAATTTAATTGGTGTAATAGATGGGGCCCTAGAGCATTGGAAGATATTTTGTCACTTTATCACAAACTTTTTATGCGTTTAATTTAGTCTTCTATGTAAAAGACCAACAGGAAGTTGTCATTACTATTGAGGAGAAAAAAAAAACATGGTTTGTGTGTCTGAATTGGGTGAGAAACAACATATCTCATGGTTTGAGCTTTCTATTTCTGTGAAATATTCTGCTGCAAAACACTTGAATGGTGTGATACAAATTCTTGCCACATTTGCAGATTTTAATGAGGGGGGGAAAAGTTATAAACAACACATCTGTTCCTGAAACTTTGGACTAATTTGTATTGATCTGTCACATAAAAATCCTAAAAATCAGTGAAATTTTTACCTTTTAAAAGGACACGTGACTTTTTTTTTTTTTCAAATTTGATCCTGAGTTTTCAGCCAGAGCTGAGTTTCTATGAAGACATGCTGAGTTCAGCATCCTGCTGTTTGTCAGGTGGTGACTGTGTGTCTGCAGTCAGCTGTGCTCAGGACAAAGTTCACGGATACTTTTGCCAATAAAAACAGTAGCTTCTCCTAAACTGGAGTAACTAGTTTTAATGTTCAGGCCTTTTAAGGTTTGCTCTTGGGCCTCTTCCAATGCAACCAAAGGCCGCGTTTAAAAACCCAGGTGTTTCATTTCAGCGTTATGTCTGTTCTGCTACACACACAAGAGAGAAAACGGCATTCTGCACTTTGTTTCAGAGCAAGGCAAAAAGCCACCAAGCGCACAAGGAGGACAGAAGCCTGGGTGGAAAGGACCCGATTCTGCTAAGAAAGACAAGCCGAAAGGACAGCCGCCGTCAGGGAAACCGGCCGGGCCAAACCCACATCCTAGAAAAAATAAGTAACTGTCAGGGTCAGAGTTCGTCAGCAGAACCGGAAGGGACTGCTGGACCTACGCTGAGTAACACTGGTGTGATCGTTACTGTTTGCTTCATGTTTTGTTTGGGGTATTAAACTTAACCAGCCTTTAATCTTTATTCAAATATAACTATAGTTTTGTGACATTTTGGGATTACTTAAATATCAATGAAAAAGTTTCTAATAGGAACGGTTAGATTTTTAGAAAAATATTTTAAAATGTTCCACCTCATCTCCCCCCCATATATATATATTGCAAGTCTACAGTTAATTATGCACAAAATGGGTACAAGAAAAATAACGCAGAAGTCAAAAACCTTTATATGGAGCAGAAGGGAAATGGATCTGTGGGTTATAATTTCAGTTAGTCAGATATGACTTGCTAAGTGATCCTTACCGACAGCATTTCTGATCTCAATCATCCTGAGCGAGGTTATAAACTTTGCATGCACCTTAACTCTGCTGTTGTATGGCGTCTGTGCGTAGATCCTGCCACCTGCTTCATAGTGCGAAGCGTTATTTAAGTTGGATAACATCACAGAAAACACATAACTGTATATTGAAGCATCATGTTCATTCATCCATTTAGAAAGAACACAAATGGAGAAAAAAGGCTGATCACTGCATTAGTCACTATTTTGTATGTGAAAACACAGAATATATAAATTCAAAGAAAAAAAAATCAAACCTCTTCAGGTACTTGGGTGATGTATCCCAAACCGCTTTCCAAGCTCTATTAAAGACACCGTGTCATCTGAAATGTAAATATTAATTTATTCTTATCGATTGAATTGAATGAAAACACAGAAACACCTTGGGTATGTATGAAAATATTTATGGGAATGTCTTCAAATTCAAAACATCACCTCTTTACATTCATCTCAATCAAAATTGGTTCTTGTCACATTTTGTAAACAGCCATTTTTTTTTATGATTGTTTGCATTAAACGCTTGTTTTCCTCTGAGCTCTGTTTCTTGGTAGTTTGTAGTAAACTGGGATCACACAAGTCTTCCTAAAGTTGCTGATTATCATTACAGTAGATTCTTATAAGCAATTTTGACAGCAGAAAAGTAAGTCGTTGATTATACAAGTATTTCAAGTCATTTAGTGGAGTTTTTAAAGCTGAAGCTGCTTTTCTGTCACTGACATTTTAGCTTTAAAGCAATACTGTTTACAAGCCAGCTTAAAATCTCATAAATGCTCAGGAGGGCAGTCTGCCCAAGCAAATAACACTGTCAGTCCTGCAATAAAATGTCAAATCAGCTTTACAAAAGGAAACTCGGAGGGAGAATCCTGCAGTTTGAGCTTCATAAGTGCTGCTTCATCACAACACAAAGCTCTGGCAGACGCCTTGCTGCCTTGTCGTCCAGCAAGGCATCATCATGGCTAATTACTGATCCTGTTCAACCTCAAATCCTGCTGCAGCAAACTTTTAACTGGACATCCTACAGACTTTACTGATATGGCTCGGAGCGCCAGGATTTCCGACAAACACAAAGTGCAGCAGCCTCACCCCGAGCAACACATGGAGGTACACGCAACAGATGCTGCAACTACTGAACTAAAGGGGTCTGAAAAGCTCTAGCGCTAAATGCTGTCCTCAGCCTCCCCCCTGATGGTGAGAACAGGTAAAACACGAGAAGCTGAAGGACTGCTTGCACAATGTAAAATCTCATCAGCAGGTATAATTTATGGCAGTAACATGGAAAGGAGCTATGTTCAAGTGCAACACAAAGTATGTAAACAGTTTGCAAAGATGAGGAAAGATTTTTTTTTTTTTTTTTTTACATGCTGGAAAAGTAGTTCCATTTCGACTTGGCAGTGCTTTCATATCGACCGTCAACGAGTCGGCCCGTTTCCTGCAGGGACATCTAGTGAATCTGAATATTCGGCACATGGGAAAAGCTCCTCAAACTGCTTCCAAAGATGCAAACTAAAGGAGCAGTGTCTCATGATTAAGCAGATAGTTACTTCCAAAGGTGAAAACTGTAACATTTCCAACTTGAGTATGTTTTATTGTGGTTTGATGTGACAGGCCAACAGAAAACAGTACATGTGTTTGAAGGCGAATGAAAATTATTCATGTTTTTCAAAATGACGTCCTGTATGCTGTTAGGACTGATGGGCAGAGATGCTTGGAAGGATTGGGGTTAAATACAGGAGAGGCGGCGCCCAAAAAGCTGGAAGCGTAGCCTCTACTCAGGGTTATGAATACAAATGTATTCCCAGCATTTTATATTTTCAGTAAAAATTTGAAAACTCTCCCACTTCCCTTCCATTTCATAGATATGCAGGACTTTATGCTTGTCTATCACATCAAATCCCAGTAAAACACACTGACGTCTCTCATTGTAACTTGACAAAATGCAGAAAGCTCCAAGGTGCAAGAATATGTCTGCAAGTTACTGAATCTTGGCGGTGGCCATTCCGTCACCCTCATGGATCTTTTGGCAAACGTTCAAAGTTTCAGCAACAGACACAAGAGAGAGCTTTCTTTTGTGCTTGGTTTAGACCATAAAACGCAAGATGAATCACTGAGAGTTGATGGCGTCCGTCATCTCTTACACGACTCTTCCTTGTATCAGAGCTTTTCATGGCCTGCTGCAGGTCCGACATGGCTTTTAGAGGGCTTGGAGAACGAGTTAAATTTGGCTCACTAAAACGAACACTCTGTTTTAAATATAGCAGAATAAATACAGCACAGTTATCTCTAGACTCTATAATCTACATGGCACGAGGGATCAGTGCAAATAAACAGAAAGCTTTCCTTAACATGTTCGCCGCCGCCTGACTGCTCCAGATAGCAAATGCCTGAGCTCTCAGCTGGAACAAATAATGGTTCAAAGATAAAGGACAAAGAACACAAAACGAGGATTCAAAACCGAGACCCGGTGTATGAAGTGGAGACAAACTCAAGCAGGCAGCGGACCAGTGAAGTCGGACTGTAAAACAGAAACCAAGACAGGAGGCGTTTCAGGATCTCGTGATGCCTGAGGCGCATCACGCCTGCACAGTAGTCAACCACGGGGGCCTGGGGGAGTCATGAGGAGCCGGGCTCTCCGGCTCGGAGGCGCTGGACTCGTCGTCGTCATCGTCTGTCTGCTCAGTGCTGTGGTACAGCATGAAGGTCTGGGTCTTATGGGTGATGGTGATGGTGCAGGGCCCCTGAGCCCAGGGCTCCCCGTCCACCTGCATGGGCATGGTGGAGCTCTTCAGAACCAGCTGGAGGTTGAAAATCCCACATGTTAGAAAAACACACGCCACTGATCCACAAGGAAGTTTTAGCGCATAATACGCATCTGTCAGCAAATAATCCTGAGGAAAAAAAAAAAAAAAATATATATATATATATATATATATGCAGTACATAATTGATAGAAAGTGTAGCTACTAGAAAAATTATGAATATAGTAGGGGTGTACTGATTTATCGGTGAATATTTTCTTAATTTTGGGAGACAGGTGATCGGCAAATACTTAGACGTGAAGCCGATCTTATCTATCACAGCAAAGGTCCAAAGATCAAACACTGTCCTCTTCTGCTCTCCTGTGAGAGAGGTTTGACTGACAGACCAGCCCACCAGGTCAAGTCTGCACGTCTGCAGCAACAATAGTCACCCCAGCCAACTCAGTGACTTTCTTGCTGATATTTCAGTCAAAAAAAACCCCAAAAAACTTTGCATCGACCAAAGTCAGAATCGGCAGGTCAGGCTTTTTAAAGATTGGAAATGGGCAATCAGCCAGAAAACTGCAATCGGTGCAACCCTAGAATATAGTTCCATAAAATACAGAATATATTCAGAAACATATTAAAAAATTTTTTTTTTCTTTACATTTTGCCAACCCAATAAATGTTTTATATATTAAATAACTAAATTAATAACTATTTTGGTTAGAAATTGGGGATTTTTTTTTTTTGGTAACTTGATGTAGTAAAATATTCTGGACAATAAATACAGTTTATTATTAACAGTAGACATAAAAATAAAAGTCCTAAAAGTCTAAAAATGCTGCTAAATGCAAGTAAGGCCTCGTTCAGACCAGGTAATAAAATGCAAATATGTGACTCAGACATAAGTAGGCCACTCACACCTGGCATTAAAATCCACCCTGAGCAACTAGATGAGTTACCTGTTTTACATGCAAAGACACATCAGCTGAGCAACAAACAGGCCTACTGCTGTCATTCAGATGTGTGTGTGTGTGTAGGGGGAGGAAGGGTATGCTCTCACCCTGACGGTGTGTGCCTGTCCCAGTCGCACAGGGTTTGCCAACTTGACCTGGATCTGAGCGCAGTGGAAAGAACCGAACACACCCACAACCTCCAGCAGCCCGTCGTCCAGCCTGCGGATTCAGGGCATCGGTCACATGAGCCTCACCCCCCCAAAAAATTGGATTTCTTCTCCTTACACATTCACACCTAAGCAGGCCTCACCGAGTCGGGGGGCAGGGTTCGTCTCCCATCCCCTCCCAGAGCCGGCAGCCTCCTCCCCAGTAGCCGATGTTGCAAACGATGATGCCCTCCAGGCTGGGCAGCGCCACCCTCTCCCCGTCCAGCTCCAGCTGGGGTGATAAACGCCATCAACGATTAAAGTCACAAGAATGAAGGCTCCATAATTAACAGTTTGGTTCCATCTTTGTTTGATAACGACATCAAATTATTTAAGCGTTTACTTTTAAACCACAATCTTCACCATTTAAGGTCAGAGAGTTCAACATCTGCAGTAATCTGTACCATAATCTGGAGATTAACTCATGTTTAAAACAGAGATGAATCATAGATGGATCAATCGTCAGCATTTTGGTTCATTTCTTATCAAGCTGCGGTTGATTACAGATCACAGCTGCAGGGGGGTTAGTTTAAACCAGGGCTGATGTCATTTAAATATTTAAATATCAGTGAGTTTTTGTCTTAGTAAAACTAATCAGACTGATTTTTTGAGTGCCTGCCACGCATGATGTCCAAAAAGGCAGCATTGTGAAATTCCTTAACCTTACAGAATTATAGTGCTATTATATCTGTAGAGGTCCAAGATTTCCAAAGACCAATAAAAGATTTTGGAATTTTTCTCGGAATTGGCAAAGTTTAGATCGGTTGATTTCCTGATTGATTGATTTTTCGTAGTCCCTAAGCTTTCAATCAGGTTGAGGTTGAAGCCATTCCAGTAAACTGTGCAGCCAAATCATTTCAGTGTTGTTAAAACTGAACCGTAGCAGAGTCTTTCCAGTTAAAAGGCGCTCCAGAGCCTTTCACTGCACTTAGTAAAGCTTTTGTTGAATATGTGCATTAACTACTTATAGGCTTAGTTTCACTTTGCATAAAAGAAGGTGACAGTAGCCTGGCTCAGCTGAAGCTCACTGCTTTTTGCTTCATTAGGAGAGTTTATACTGTGCTCCTTTCAGCAGCTTTATTGGCTAAAATAAAAGCAGATCAGGTACAATCAACACTGACAAAGCTTACCCGTACCTCAATCCTTTTATCCAGATCTTTACATTCCTGCACTAAACAATCCTTGGTGCCATACAGGAAGTACACAGCCTGAGGGAGGACAAATAGAAAACAAAGCCACCAAATTTACAACCTGTGTATTCATATGAAAATACGAGTGCGGTCTAGTTTGAACGGGATTTGCGTATTCAAACGAGGCGCTGGGACCTTGTTTATGATGCGGCTGGAGAAGAATGAGGGTGTTTTCTCACGGTGGGCGTGGAAGTTGAGCGCCATCAGAGCATCCGGCCCCACAGAGAAGTAGTTGTTCATGGACAGAACCTGGAGTGGGGGGTAGGGTGGGGAGAAGTTCAGCAGGTCAGCTTTGGCTTGTAAACATGTTGGCACAGAAAAGTTTGGAAAAACTTATGTACGTATATCACCTTTGGTTTCCGAAAGTAGACCCCCTTTGACGCTACTTGGACCTTCCATCTGAAAATAGTTATTGTGCAGATCAGCAGCGTCGAAACGACCAAGAAGAGTATCCACATGCAACGTTCAAACTGTTTAATAAAAAAAAAAGTCCCACCTGTCCATTTTCACCACTTCTGCGTCCAGAACGTTACGGAGAACCTGCTCCACTGGGATCTCCCCAGCGTACCCGGCTCCCCAGCCCAGAGTGTTGGAAAGGTCATTTCCTGTCCCCAGAGGAAGGATGGTCACCCTGGGGATAAACTGATCTTGGTCCTGAAAGAAAAGCAGCATAATAAAAAATGGAAATAAAAAAGGTGACATATGCTGCTTTGAAAAAAAACAACAAAAAAAAGGCTCAATTCATAACATTTTAACCACACACAATTTAGTTTTATTGAGATTTCATATGAGAGATCATCACAAAACAGTGCATTACCATGATTTTCCCTTTTTATTTTTTTTTTAATTGTACATTTCTCGTTCATTTTTCTTCCAAGGAGCCAGACTTCTTGTGGTTTTTGGGGATTTTTGAAAAAGCTCTGGACTTCATCAAAGCTGAACAAAATCTCATCATCATACCTTGAGCTTCATTGCATCTATTGCATCCAGGACCCAGCCCACAGTGCCATCACCTCCACACACCAGCACCCGGACCCTGCCCGGGGGCAGCAGGGTGCACAGCTGGAGGGCTTTGGAAGGAGTCAGCTCAGAAAGGTCAAACACCTGGAAAAGGACGGAGCCGTTCTGATCAGATCGGAGGCCGACGCACCTGAAGTCGGCCTGACACGGCAGCGATTTTTGCTGGACGATAAATTGTCCCAGTAATTATTGCAATAAAAGTTAATGTTTTTTAACAGACAATTTTTAAGTCTGTAAAAATCGTTCTTTGCTCTCTCAAAAAACGATGAACTTTTGAATTTTGTAAAGAACACTTTAGACTGGAACTGGAATACATATCAAGTAGACAAAACAAAAGAACCACAAAAACCACTAATAAACCAGAAATAAATAAAAAAAAACGCTCAAAACCGAAGCCATGAATAAAATGGATTACAAAGTCTGTAGACAAAAATATCAATAATCAGAATGGAAATTATCGAGCTCATTTGGATTTATTCGGTTAAATGCTTATTACGACAGGTTTAACCTGGAGAAAGCTGACCTGCACAGGGTTGAGGAGCGTTCGAAACTCTCCCAGCAGAGCCTCCCCCATGTTGTTGCCGCTCCGTGTGTTGGCCAACACCAACACAGGAGTCCAGCTACTGCCACAGGAAGCCCCCAGCTGCAGGAAAAACAAACAAACAAACAAACAAAAAACAGCTAGGTGATAGTCCCTTTCTCCACCGCTCTAAGAAATGGAAGCGACTCAGGAGATCCACGTCACATGCGTCGCACCTTGGTGAACTCGTCAGGGTGCCGGCGGCGCAGCTTGTTGACAAGGTAGAGGTAGTGAGGAGGGATGATGAGGCTGTGGAACTCGCCCAGGTCACACGTCTCTGCGTCCGCTAAGCCGTCCATGCAGTCGTCGTGGACTGTGGTCTGACACCAGACACACCTGAAAAGGAGGTGCAGAGGGAGACGCACCGTGACAGTTTGGGGTCAGACCACGAACGGGGAGTTGAGAAGAGCAACATCAAGCCTGCACACGTTGGACAACAGCAGCAGCTCATCAGACGGGAAAGTAGAGGGAGCGGTTCTAATCAATCCGATTCTGACCTCAGACTTACCTCCTCAAATGACCAACTTTTTTATATTACGTTTTATTTTTGCATAACCTAATCTTGCTGTTTAAATTCTTCCAAATGCATAATGCATTTTTCTAACATGCCTTCTTATTTGTAAGTTAAGCAGAAATGAGGTGGGACGTCTTTCCATAGTTAAACCGTGTTTGTTCTCTGGCTGTCAGACGAGTTCTGTCAACATCCCAGGATTAGACGAAAACCAGGCGTCGGAGAAGCTTGAAAGTATAAACAGTGAAGTTGCAGCTTCACACACAGCATTGGTAAAAAGTAATGAATATCTTGGAACGTAAAGCTTTCAAATATGAATACAAAATGTAGAAATATCTCTGCACACCATCTGGTAAAACCAAGGAAATGTTGGTTAGGTATTAATAGGAAAGGCCAAAAAGACAACAAATGTCTACAGTTTATAATACTATTCTACAAGAAACATTTTGTTACTATAGGATGTCTATCATTAATAATCGTGTTTTTGCTTCATTTTATTGAAGGTTTAATGTGACACCACGACATTCCAATTTAAATCACATTTTCAAAAAAATTAAAATAAAATAAAATTATATATATATCTGTGTGTGTGTGTGTGTGTGTGTGTGTGTGTAGAAAATTCCTAAACATGTAACTTTTTGGAGTAGTTTTGCTGGGATCGATTTTTACCGCACTAGTATCGATTTGACACCGATAATGAGTTTGAATGGTTATCGATATTTTGGCTCATCTGCCAAATCTAATGGACTCAAAGATTTATGTTAACACGTGTAGCTTTTTAAAATGTGTGTATATAGATAACGTTTTACTCATTATCTGTATGTTTCATCTAAAACCTTAATGAAGTCACAGTGATGTGTTTATTGTTTGATCATGCCTGATATCTGTGGTACCTGAGGTCGCAGAGCTTAGGCTGAGTCCCACACTGCTGCTTGCACACAGCACAGTAACTAGCCAGCGGCACGTTTCCGCGGACCCAGCGGTGCTCCGTGGATCCGTCAGGGCGAGACGGGGCCATGATCTCTTTGCAGGGGAGGCTCCTGTCGGCCCGGCGCAGGCACTGCTCGTCGGCGCACACACCGCAGCAGTCGCAGAAAGCTCCGTGCAGGATGTGCTGCAAGCAGACGCAGCAGTAGGTGGGTTTGTTGAAGAGGTCCGTGTAGTGCCAGCCGTGTTTGCTCTTCCTGAAGAACTCCTTCATGTAGGTCTTCCTCTTGGAGCGCTGCGCGCTGCACCACAGCGTCAGGATGACCGGGACGATGACGGCCAGAGAGGTCCAGAACAGCAGCGTCCACTCCTCCCGGGAGCCGCAGTCCTCCCTCGCCTCGCCCCCCTCCTGGCACATCGCTGCCGCGGTCCGGACACAAGCGACGGGCTTGGGCCTTTCAAGGAGCGCAAATGGGAGAAGAGAAGCGCAGAGTCACCACCAAGCGACGAGTCCCCGCCAAGCTCATGTTCACTGGCATCAACAGGATGCTGCTTTGTAGTTTTGAAGATGAAAAACTACAAACAGGAAGAGGACGGCATCACGTCGAAACACGAAGTTATTACGCTGACGTAACTCCTGCAAAGAGTGTTTGCACGCGAAGATAGTTCACCCCTACAAATTCAACTCAATTACAATAAATTGCAAAGTTACGTTTCCTGCCAGTATTATTAAAGTATTATGATTATTAGTAAACTCTTAAAAGCCATTTTTAAACCTTACTTTTGGTAATTGCTTAATAATGTTTTATGTATATATAAATTTGGTAAATTAAAGCTACAGACCAGTGACGTGCGGTGAGGTTCAAAGCTGGAGAGGCAACGACTTAATTATAATTGGATTTACAAATCTAGACCCCTGCATGTTATTGTTTACATAAGGAAATTTCGCGCATTCTTCTAAGTATTTGAATGGGAAAATGCGAAAATTCAGCGATTTTGAAGAAAAAAAAACAAAACATCAGATTTGGTTAAAATAAATGAAAAATGGGTACTTTATAGTACAATCCACAGGGTGAAAATATCTTTATAAATGATTTTATAATTATATATTATTTTTCCATGATGACAGGTGAGGCTCTGCTTCCCCTGCCTCCCCTAACCTATGGAGAGCCATTTCAGCAAAAATTAAATAAATAAATAAATGGGTGAAATAAATAAAAAATGAGTAAAATAAATCAAAAAATGAAGAAAATGAGTGAAATAAATAAAAAATTTGTTAAATAAATAATTTAGCTTTTTCATTAAACCAATTTTTAATCCCTTTATCCATTTACCCATTTTTCATTAATCTATTTTTCATTTAACCACTTTTCCCTTTGTCATTAAGCCAATTTTTTTATTTATTTATTTTTCAGATTATCTATTTCTCAATTTCTCTTTTATCTATTTTTCATTTATCTATTTTTCATTTGTCCATTTTCATTTATCCCTTTATCTATTTACCCATTTTTCATTAATCTATTTTTTAATTTAACCATTTTTCAATTTCCTTTTTCCATTAACCCGCTTTTCTATTTCCCACTTTCATTAATCAATTTCTCATATATCCCTTTTTTTATTTACCCATTTTCTTTTACCTATTTTTCATTTACCCATTTTTCATTAATCTCTTTATCTATTTACTCATTTTTCATTAATCTATTTTTTAACCATTTTTCTATGTCCTTTTTCCATTAACCCATTTTTCTATTTCCCAGTTTCATTAATCAATTTCTCATATATCCCTTTCTTTATTTACCCATTTTCTTTTACCTATTTTTCATTTAACATTTGTTTGAAAAATTTTTTATTTTCCCATTTTCCAATTCCCTTATTTATTTAGTATTTCCTTATTTTCTTATTTATCACATTCTATCTAACCACACGTCACTGGCCTGTGCCATAACTGGCTAACAATCTGGCAGCCTCCTCCAGTTATACAGCTCCTGGTGGCAGAATGGTTTCAGGTGCGTAGGTCCACAGACGCCCACAGGTGTCTGTGGACCTACCCCCAGATCCCAACAGTTTTCATTCTATTCTTCCCAGCTTCCATGTGTTTAAGCATGTTTTTTTTCCTCCACTAGGTACTATAGGAAATTTATCTTGTTCTGGATTCAGAAAAATTGCAGTGAAAGTTTTTCTTTTATGCATTTGATTCTAATCACTATCCATGATTTTAGACTTTAGTCAAACTCTGAGATTCAAGTTAATGTTTTAACTGAAAAATGTTACAAAAAAACTGATAAAAGCTTTAGGTACAGATCTCAGACTGTTGATAAAAGAGGACATTAGAAATTACTCACAAAGTTTCCGACTAATGCATCTTTTCTAGTTTTTTTTTTATGTTGTTGTTTTTAAATACCAGAAATAATTTGAGCTGTGATCTCTTGTACCCAAATGTTTTGGCAGTGGAAGCAAAAAAGAGGAATAGGAAATGTACATGTAAGTACAACGTACTTTGATGTCCTTAGCTGGAATTATGTGTAATTTTGTGGCTTCTTCCATGTTTTCAAATGTAACTGGATGCTTTTCCTGTTTATTGCTGATCTGATGTTACATGTTGTTGCTGGGTTTTCCATTTGCCAGCAAAAATCTCCATTAAACTGCATAACCCGTGTGGGAAACTCTGCTCTCTTTAAGGAGAAATGAATAGTCAGTGATCATAAAAAAGGTCACAGATAATTCTCATTGACCATCTCAGATGGAAAGAATGCATCATATAGATTATATTTATCCAATACCCTCAGATGATCAGCTCTGATGCAACGTTTCCTTGGCAACAGATTAGCAAAGAGGGAAGAGATACGGATCTCAAAAAGTGATGTGTTCGGATTGATACTGGCGTCACTGGGAGCAGATAAGAGAGAACAGGAGGTTTGAAGTAAGAAAAATATGTGGAGATCTATTAAAAAAAAAATCTCTCATCAGGACACACTTTTTAATTTTTAATTTTTAATTTAATCGTTGATTTATTTAGTCTAATTCACACCTTTTCGTTATAAGACTTCAGCTACCCAGATCTGTCAGCAGATTCTGTTGGGTTCCAGCCAGCGAGTCCCTTTCCTGTGGCATTTGAAAGCCCCCAGAAGCCAGAGTCACGTTGAGTGAATCATCAATTCTTGGCTTTGGATTTTATGCACTGCGAGTTATTGATGAAGAATTGATGCCATGAGGAGTGTAACTTTATAACAAGGTGGTGCCGCTGGGTTCGGGCTGCCAAAACCGTGTAACATGAGGGGATAAAACTGTTTGCACAGTGGTTTTGTACTAATCACAGAATGAGAATTAATAATCAGGCAAACACCCATTAATCTGCGACACAATAACTGGGCTGTACGTTGAAGGCATGCCATCAACCTTAGCTTGAGATTAGTTCTGTATTTTCAGGTCTTAAGCAGGTTCAGTTCTTGTTTTTATCGATTACCAAATGTCCGGTTTTCTGATTCTGTACCGAAGAAATAAGATATTAAAATAAACCGTACAGAAAAACAAGTAACAATTTTGTCCTTGCTGTCCAGCATTGGCCGAAACCAAACCTTACATTCTGGGTTATCTGCTATTATATCCCTAATCATTTCACATAAAGTGGTAAGCAAAATTGAAATCAGATCAAAAACTGAAGTCAGCCACAAATCTTTAAGTTTTAAATAGTAATTAAAACTTATTATTTTCACTCAAAAGAAAGCCAAGGGCTTGGCTGAAGACAGACATTGCAATAACATGATGGTGCCACCACCGTGCTTTACTGTGGACTGCTTGTCTATGCGACGACGGCTACTGGGGTTGTAGAACATGTAGCATAGCATAACTTGTTTTATCACTCAGTTTTGAACAGTTATAATAGTCTAAGCTAGCTATGCTGACAACATGCTAACCAATGTCAAAACAACAAGTTAATGGTGGGTAACTATGGCAACCAGTGACAGTTTAAAAGCCCGCTGACTCTTTCTGTTGTCAGGTTCCGCCGAGTTAATAAAACATCAATCAGACAAGCGCGATCTGAATATCAAACGAAACTGTGACATCACAATGTGACATCACAATATAACTTCAAAGGCAGAATTCTGACATCATCAGCGATTATATAATCTTGTCACATCCATCTACCTTCATCACAACCTGTTAGCAGCCGTTGTTGATTCGTTTCTCGTGAGAATTTACTTAGCAGTTCATAGTAAGATTTTCGACTTTGTTTGGTGCAAGTTTCTGTTGGAGATTTACGTCAAACTTAAAGTAAAATCTTTCCTGAGTTTCTAGACAAGTTATCTTTGAACCTGAAACAAACAAAGGTTACTATGCAGTCCAACCTACCTAGAGTTGAAGAAGTCGCTTTCGACAACGTTGTCGAAAGGGAGGTACAGCCACCCAAACCACCCAAACGCAAGAAGAAGAAGATGTCGTTTGCAGTCTGGTGGGAGCTCCATGCATCTGAGGAGCTAAAGAAAGCTGCTGAAAATATCGAACAGCAGGAATCTCCACTGGTGATTAATAGTGAGTTGATCACCAAAGCACCTGAGACGGTGGATCACAAAGGGGACAAACAGCCACCTGAGGGCAAATTCAACGAGAAGAACCAGGTACCGTTTAATACCTGGTCAGAGGAACATGTCCCCATTGACCAAGAGGTTTCTGCGGTAACTATTGAAAAGCAGAACGAATCACTGGTCAAAGAAGAAGAGTCCATCATTGGAGTGCAGGAGACAAATGAGAAGGAACAGCCCTCTAAGTCTGAGGAGCAGCCACCAACCACCAGGCGAATCAAGAAGAAAAAGATACCGTTTCACATCTGGTTGGCGAAACACGCCCCCGCTGAAATAAGGGCTTCAGCTGAAAGCACTGAAACGCAAGACGTTTCACCAGTAGCCACACAGGAATCAGTCTCCTCACTGCAGGAGACAATCGATCTGACAGAGAAGGAAGAGTCCTTTAAGTCTTGCACTGAAAATATTAATAAGCAGGACACTTCTTTGCCTGAAGACGAAGGTGATCAGGCAGTTTCATTGAAAACGGAGATTTGCGCGAAGGAAACACCACTGGTCACCGAACAGGATTTCAGTGTCTCCAAAACACAGGAGACACTGGATCAGCAAGAGGAGGTGCAGCCACCAACCACCAGGCGCATCAAGAAGAAAAAAATACCGTTTCACATCTGGTTGGCAAAACATGCCCCCACTGAAATAAGAACTTCAGCTGAAAGCACTGAAACGCAAGACGTTTCACCAGTAGCCACACAGGAATCGATCTCCGTACTGCAGGAGACAGTCGATCTGGCAGAGAAGGAAGAGTCCTTTAAGTCTTGCGCTGAAAATCTTAATAAGCAGGACACTTCTCTGCCTGAAGACGAAGGTGATCAGGCAGTTTCCTTGAAAAAGCAGATTTGCGTTGAGGAAACACCACTGATCACTGAACAGGATTTCAGTGTCTCCAAAACACAGGAGACACTGAATCAGCGAGAGGAGGTGCAGCCACCAACCACCAGGCGCATCAAGAAGAAAAAGATACCGTTTCACATCTGGTTGGCGAAACACGCCCCCGCTGAAATAAGGACTTCAGCTGAAAGCACTGAAACGCAAGACGTTTCACCAGTAACCACGCAGGAATCAGTCTCCTCACTGCAGGAGACAATTGATCTGGCAGAGAAGGAAGAGTCCTTTAAGTCTTGCACTGAAAATATTAATAAGCAGGACACTTCTCTGCCAGAAGAAAAAGCTCCTCAGGGAGATTCCTTGAAAAAGGACTCTTGTACAGAAGAACCTGTGATTTCTAAGACAGAGCTGGTCACTGAAAAGAAATCACAGCAGAAAGTGAATCAGAAAGGGAAAAAACAGACATCAATGACGAATCGTATCAAGAAGACGCCTCTGTTATGGAAATCTTTTCCTGAATCAGACGCTCGCGTAGATCTAACATTTTTGACAGAAAATAGTGACATCAATAACAGTCCTCTGGCGGAAAAAACAAGGTATCAGTCAGCTTTGCCCACAAGAGTGAAGAAGACATTTTGGAAGGTGTTACCTGAAACAGAACCTCGCATTGACCTAAATTTCTTCGCTGAACATATCGAAGAGCACAATGTTTCAGTTCTGGCAAAAGACGGTGAGCAGGTAGCATCCTTGGAAAAGCAGTGTTATTCCAAGGACACTGTGATTTCCACCACAAGTCAAGCAAAGTGTACGTGTCAGGCTAAATCGAAAGAACCTGAATTGGGAAGTATCGAACTACAGAAATACCTAATGAGACAGCTTGATGAGATGTTTGACATAAATCGCAAACTCAATGCTAAACTCAAATACCAGCAAGATCTGTTGAGGAAAGTCCTCTCAGAACAAAGACCACACAGGAAGTCAACAGGGTGGGGCCATGAGTGGCAGGAGTGATTGGCAGGAATTAGAAAGACAGCCACTGTAGTTGTTGATTGGATATTTTAAATTATATTAAAAAGCCAGTAGATCAGAACTCATGTTCATCCATTATACAATTCGCATTTCTAATTCTAAACAGAGAAAAAGACAACCACATTTATCAAATAAAGGGAGATTTAGAAAAATAAAATTTTACCAACATGGAACAAAACGAGCATTTTAGAAGTCTAAACCTATACAAATTGGGCAAGATATATCGATATCTATTTATATGTAAATATCGATATATAAATTTATCTATATATAAAATTTAGATAGATAGATAGATAGATAGATAGATAGATAGATAGATAGATAGATAGATAGATAGATAGATAGATAGATAGATAGATAGATAGATAGAGGTCTATCTATACTTCTATCTATCTCTCTATACATATATAAATCTATATGTAGATATCTATATCTATCTACATATCGATATCTATCTATCTATCTATCTATCTATCTATCTATCTATCTATCTATCTATCTATCTATCTATCTATCTATCTGTATATATATATATATCTATATGTCTACATATCTATATCTATCTCTATCTATACATTTATAAATCTATATGTAGATATCTATATATCTACATATTGATATCAATCTCTATCTATCTATCTATCTATCTATCTATCTATCTATCTATCTATCTATCTATCTATCTATCTATCTATCTGTATATATAGATATCTATATGTCTACATATCTATATCTATCTCTATCTATACATTTATAAATCTATATGTAGATATCTATATATCTACATATTGATATCAATCTCTATCTATCTATCTATCTATCTATCTATCTATCTATCTATCTATCTATCTATCTATCTATCTATCTATCCATCTATCCATCCATCCATCCATCCATCCATCCATCCATCCATCCATCCATCCATCCATCCATCCATCCATACCAGTGACGTGCGGTGAGGTTCATTGCTGGTGAGGCACTGACTTATGACTTAGACACCATGCATGTTATTGAACCTACGGAAATTTCGCGCAAGCATACAACGCTGGGCGGCAAAAAGACTAATCTTTTACATGTCATCCATAGCCGCGTTAACTCAGTGAAACTTAAAAATGTAGGTATTAATTTCGTGCTACGATCCACAGCAAAGTGATCTGTATTCACCAAACTACGCAGACCCGTTGCCATAGCAACTGACAACAATGCCGCTTCATCTTTTAGGATTTAACACCAAAAAACATTCAAGAATTTTGCACACAGAACAGAATATTGAGTATGTTGTTGTAGGACGTTTTAGGCTTAATGTTTCATTAATAAATAATTGCTGTGGTAGATTAGCTACCGCTTCTAACTTACTGAATTATTTAGACATACGAACTGTAGCCCAAAAAACGCACATTTCATTAAAAAAACTAAACAAAAACATCTTATTGCTGTCTTACCTTTACTTATCATTGAAATCTATGCACCGCAATTCTGCACAAAAAGATCCGTTCATCCAAAGCCAAGTCTATCCTCGCCATGTCTTTTCTACTCGTTTAAGAATCATCAAACTGTCTCGAAGCAAAACTTTCAGCTCCGGTGTTGCTCTTCCTTTAGTTATTATCTCCTGCTTCAATTGAAAATCCACTTTAGAAAACTGCTTAAGTGTATAAATGTAGTCTTTCATGTTGACATCTGAAAAGATGAGAAAACAAATATATCGCTGTACTTTACTTATACTGTGTGGCTAGCTCCATGGCTAGCTCACCATGTCTTACTCTGCAGTTGTGGAGTCACAATATCTGGGTTCATGAGCGCCCCCTGCCATGAGGCAAGAGAACTGCCTGCCTCACCTCGAGTCTGTTCTCTGTCGTTTCTGATCGCTCCTCCGCACACAAAACACGATACACACACAGTTAGTGACAAAAAACACTGTACATTATATACATAAGCGAAATTATGGAAAATCAGTCCATATATTAAATGTGCAGTTAGCGAGAGGTTGCGCAATCCCAGGTGAGGCTCTGCTCACTGCTGCCTCTTCACTTCTGAGCATTTGAATGGGAAAATGCGAAAATCCAGCGATTTTTAAGAAAAAACTAATCAGAATTGGTTAAGCTAAGTAAAAAATAGATACTTTATAGTAAAAACCACAGGGTGAAAATAGCAATATAAATTATTTTATATTATTTTTCCATGATGACAGGTGAGGCAGAGACCGCACGTCACTGCTACAGACCCATGCAGCCTAAATTGACATAATTCAGCTTGAAAAAATAATGGGGGAAATATTTAAAAAATATAAATACTTCTTAACAATTGGGATGTCTTCGTTGTGAATATCTACAAGATATTGACCAGAATAAAAATATTTCAGGCGATGTAATGAAACGAAATAAGGGAAAGCAGATTAAAATACATGTTCGTAGTTTTCTATTCTGTTCTATCCATCAATTTGAGCGGACACAGACGTAATCATCTCACATTTAATAAATTATCTTTGGTGCGCTTGCCTGAGGTCAAGCTTACGCATGCGCTGTGGTGAGATCCCGTGGCACAATGACACATTCACACAATGAGAGGTCAATATCTGCGGTCGACTGCTTCCCCAGAATTAATCAAGGCAAATTGGTTATTAAACTACCCACGCTTCTAGAAACACAGTGATGAGAAAGAAACCATGAGATGTGGAAACGGAAGTGATGACACAAAAAGACGTGTTCCGGAGTGCTCTTTGCATTCTTGTGTGACACACAAAAAAATAAATAGCTTAGAAATGTTTTATTTTAAGCGTTTCACATTTGATTAAAATCCCAACCCAGTTTAAACAAGATATGAAGGTAGTATTTCTTCTCAGATGGTATCTCGTATAAATCATTTCATAAATCAAATATATTCTCAAGGAAAATGTTATCAAGTTCGCAGCAGCTAAAATTAGCCAATGGTGTGTTAGCACTGCCATCTAGTGGTCACTCCTCCACATGCCTAAAGTTCGTCACTCCACTAATAAAATGTCATGTTTTTCTGAGGAGTTTTCTCACTTTCAGCATTTTTATTAAATCAGTGTGTTATATTATTTACTTGACTTGCTAAATTTCTTTAAGCGATGTTTTTATTAACTCAATCCTGTATTTCACTGAGCAAAAGTCTTGTACCACAACTCATTTCTTTGCAACTTTGCTCCCAATAAGTCAGACTTGGGCTTAAGGTCTTGACAGCAGCTGTTTTTTTTTTTTTTTGGTTCACTTTCATTTAGTACCTGAATTAAAGCGAACAATGGCGCCACGCTGTCCAATTTGTGCTACAAAAAAAGTTGATGAAAGAATAAGCAATCTTTAAAATTAATTTAGCAGCAAAGATAATATAACAGAGATGCAATTTGCGTCACGTAGGAGACTGGCTGGACAATGGACTTTATTAGGTCAAATTTGCCTGTTCTGTTTTGCAGACAGAGCTGGGTTAATTCTTCATGATGTAGTTTGGTAAGCTGTTGGAAACACACCTCATACATTTGGATCCATGTTGATTAAAAAGTTATGCAATTGCTGCAGATTTTGGTGTGCATACATGATGTTAACTAAGTCCCCTTTTATCCCCATTCTCAAGCATCGTTATCATTTCAGCAAGTCGTCTTTGCCACTTTCAACAGAAGAACTGACTGCAGGCTGGCAACCTGTTATTGACAGAGCCCAAGTTAATAAAGGTCACAGTTGCAAACAAGAGAGGGAGGAGTGGATTTATATGTAACTGATTTATATGTAACAGTTAAAAAAAATTTTTTTTGAATATTTCTCAAAATCTCTAGTCTGGAAATAAATACAGTTGAAACAAGAAATTTATATTCACCAAATAAAAAGACATACACATTTTTTTCCTCATTTTCTTCAAATTCGGAAATTTACATACATTTGGCCTGTTATGTAAACTTCTTCTACACCCACAAACTTCTTCCAAGTTTGTGGACGAGGGGAAGGGGGAGGAAGACAGGGAGGAGAGATTTCCTCCCTTCACACCTTCTGTGCTGCAGTGTGGAGCTAAGAGCAGCAAAGACTCAGGCAGGAAAGATGAAGAGGGAACTGGTGGTGTTTCTGCTTTGCATGGTCCTGCTGGTGACTGAAACAGGTAGGATTACATAAAACTGAAGGTAAAACCAGAGACACAGAGAAAAACAGAGAGATATTAGCACTATTTAATATACTTATTGTGTATCTTAACTGTATTGTTCCCCCACCAGCAATTGGGAAGCTTCTTTATACAGATTGTGAAGAAAAAACTTATTTATCATAATTTTTTTACAAGACTGTTTACTTTTGAAGACAGATGGAATTCCCATGGCTAGTTATTTTATTATCCAAAGCATGTTGTTTTTGCTTTCTCGAAGATCACTAAAACTCCCGGATTTCAAATTGTGTGTGTTTTTTTTTTTTATTTTATTTTTTTAAACATCCCTATTTCTTCATGAGAAAATTGCCACGTATTGCTGTGAGGCCCCAGCCGCAGCAGAACCTGCAGCCTCAACACCAGACGGGGCCCCGATGTTGACAGAAGTAGGTACCGTTTCCCTGCAGCTCGCTCATGTGCCAGAGGAAGACAGAGCCTCCCCGGCTGCATGCTGGGGTCACGTGCTGCTGGGAGTCCCTCTCCAGGGAGTGTGAGGGATGAATGAGCACTTTGTTACCTACCCGGCCTCCAAACACAGCCCTAGGTTCAGAAAGAGAGAGAGAGAGAGAGAGAGAGAGAGAGAGGACAGAGAGTCCTCATTCTGCAGAGACCAATGTTTACAGGAGCAGCTCCCCTGGGATTGGCTGTGGGGCTAAAAAAAACAAAAAACAAAAAAAAAAAAACAGCCTCATATCAGCGCATAGAGCCTAAATAGCTCGGTCTGTAGGCTGTGCTGGTTGAGGAAGGATGTTGTTGTGATTAGCCAATACCCAGCTGTGACAAAAACAGCTGACATGTTTATGGAAAGACAAACAATAAACAGGCTGAGGTTAAACTCCGAGCTGAGAATACCAAGAGGAAGCACTCTGACTCACATCCACACAGCCAGGAGCTGAGAAACTGCAGTCCTGTTTGGAAATCGCCTCAACCAGAGGCGGAGGGGAGGAGGGGGGAGAGACTGGGAGAGTGTGTCACAAGACAATGAACTGTGCAGACAAACTGTTTGTTTCCTCCTCAGCTGCCAATCCTGTCATCAGGGAGAAGTTTGCCAAGCAGCTTCTTCGCAGCAAGAGGCAGGACAGGCCAGTGAAGGCCGGCCATCCCGATGAACCAATGAGGGTAAGGCAAGAAACGAGAAGAGCCCAGTCATAAAATATCTCACATTACAGAGTATATTTCACTCGGTGTCATATCTAACATTTCTTTGTAACTTAGGCTTTGTTTTACTGAGTAGATCAGAGCGTCTAAAAGTTTTAAATCAGTAATCAATCGCTTTCCTTTAGTATGGGCTATTTAGTTTATGCGACACTGAGGTGGGTCAGTTTCTTGTATTTTGTTCTTCAAAATGGGAAAGACAAGCGAACATGATATTCAAATGAGGAGAATGAGTGGAATTACTTCACAAAAATAACTTCTCGTCTAAACTTCTTCATATAGAGGGTCAGATGAATATATAGTCATTTCAAACAACTGGAATTGGATCTTGGCACCAGGTACTGTAAATAGGACGGCTGAATAAATACGATTGTATGAGTCATAATATGGGTGCTGTGGCTTATTGCCCAGGGCTGCATAGTCTGTGTGGGTGGTCCAAGCTTATTGATTTTTGTACGTCCAGTGAATGTGGAATGTGTTTTTCCCCCAGTGTTGTGCACAGTGTAAACACTGTCACAAAACACACCATTCATGGAAAAAGGCTAATTGCACTGAAAATAGTGTCAGACTGTACGTCTCTGAAATTAACATTGAACAAATAAATACCCCTTTGTGTACATGATTACAAAATTGTGTTTTGCAGAACTGGCTTTCTTGGTGGAGTTTATATTGAATTTGTTTGTCTTTAGGAAAAGCAGGAAAAGGAAAAAGTCAACGACGGGATGCAAAAAGGCATCCAGGGAGTAATTCAAGCAAAAAGTGCCACTGGCTTCTGCTTTTCAGCTGCAGCTCTTAAAAAAAAAAATAAATGCAAAACATGGAGGCTTTGAATGTAATGCAATGTGTGCATTTGCAGTAAACCGTATCAGTGCTTACAAACAAAATCAGTCGGAAACAAAGACAGGATTGTACTAAAGTTTCTACTCTGAGTGGATATGAATGTGAAACAGTGTTTTTTTTTTTTGCATTGGGTTGCTGTGAGCTGTTAAAGTGAATCATCATGTTTGTTTGGAAACTTTGCATTATGGCCATGTTTATTTCTGGAAGCAGTGAAACATCAGTTTGAGTTTGATGCGTCTACTTGAGGTTTTTCTTCACCGTCCTGAAAAGGCCTCCTGTGTTACTGGATGCCAGTTTGAGATCAGATTTCACTTTGAAGAAATTATGGCAATCAGTTTTTTTTTTTTTGTACTATCTTATTTTGATGTGGTCGCTATCACTGTTTCCATTGTAAAAAACAGTTCAACTTTCTTTTATTGTTCAGAACGTTATAATTGTTATAATGAGACCTGAGGTTTTTATCTGCTGTCTGCAGGAGTTTACTTTCATGGGAAGGCCTCTGTGTTTCACTGTTTAGTATTTTTGCAAAGCTGTTAAAGTAATTATATATATATATATATAAAAAAACCTCAATAAACTCACACGAGTCATGCTTTTCTGCACTCATCTCTCTAGTTTAATTTTCCAGCTGAACTGGAGCTGAATCAGCGGGGTTTCACTCTGACTCTGCGGTCCTCCCTGTTAAAGTTTCAATTTAGCAAACTGTGAAAACGAGCAATAACTTCCTGCAGCTTCCTGCAGCTTCTTTCCCCACACGTCTCCTTCAGGTGACTCCATCTCTCCACAGGAGCATCTGCTCCGCATGCAGGCGCTGGACCAGGTGGCCCAGGAGAGCAACATGGAGTACTGGCCACTGCCCCCCGCGCTGCGACAGGAACTACGGACACCCGGTCTGAGCACCAAGGTCTCCGCCAGTCTTTCCACGTTCAGTTTTCGGATCCAATCCGTGCGCTGCTAAGTTCGCTAATAAAATCAAATAAAATCAAATCAATAAAATCAAAGCTTTGCACTCACAATTTTACAGGCCTTCGTTGTCTATTCAAACATTTTAATGAAGTCCTTACGAGGCCACATCGGAGCTTATAGTCCCTGGGTCAAATAGTCAAATTATCCTCTCCTTCCTGGACTTTCTTGTATACCAACAAAACATGTCCGCTTGCTTTCTTCCGTGACGTTTGTATTTATTCTTTTCAAAATTATTATTATTATTTTCCATTTGTAGTTGCGTTTATGGCTCAGCTCAGTTCAGACAAACCTTTCTCAGGTCTAGTTTGGAAATAAAGTCCCGTGAGATTGATTTCTATTAAACCTGCATTGCTAAAGCGCTGACGGTGAAAAGATGCTGCTTCTTTCTCCAAACAGCTGCTGAAGTAAAACCAATAGGCTGGTTATATGTACATAAATATATGTACATATAACATTATTATGCACACTGCGTCACGAATTAATTTGCTTATTTTTGCTTTCATCAAACACGCCCTTATATTTGTTTATTTTTGTTTTTCCTCTCTGCTTGCAGAAAACGACCAGGAACGACGGGACACGAATTTCACGAAGGGATCTTAAAAAAAATGAAAAAGCAAAAACTGTTCTTCCTTTGATTGTCCTTCAAACTCCAGACGAAGACAAACTAATACAAAATGTTTTCTAATGTAGAAAAGTGTAGTTCACGTATTTTTCTAGTTGTAGATTTTTTTCTTCTTCTGAGTAACAATGGACAGCAAAATAAAATAAAATAAAAATAAAACAATGAATAAATACCCGTGTTCAACCCCTTTATTACTATTATATATTATATTTCCAAATCAAACCATATGTTTTTTATGAATGCATAGCGCAGGGTAAAGCGGCACGCAGTCCATACGGAATTAGGGACTTTAGTGTCTCATGGCTCTACTAAAATAAATAAATAAAAAAAATACCGCATACATGCGCTGCACACAGTCTGAGATGTAACAGAAACATTTTGTGAAAACACTTAAATGGCCCATTGAAATTTGTATAGAAGAAAATACACAGAAGCAGACACCTTTAAGTGATGCGAATGATTTAAATACGACGGGAATGTGCAGGTTAAAATTAATTGTCAGTTTAAGAAGCCTAAAATAAAAGCTCCACTTTCTATCGTTAGTTTGATTAAATCTAACCCGGCCTAAACTGCCTTAGGAACGCAATAAGGATTTATTAAGACTTTTATGACCATTTCAATTTCAGGAGACTTATGTTTTTTTTTTTTGTAAAAGCACTTTGAATTGTCTCTGACTGAAAGGTTCTATATAAATAAAGTTGCTTTGCCTTATGAGCCTGAGGCCTTGGCACCTCTATTTATTTGTTTGGAAGGAGAAAAAAAAAACAATCCATAATCCTGATAGCTTAGAAGAAGGTAATAGGACTGGAACAAAAAACAGACCTTAATACTCAAAGATATCAGAAACTCAACTGATTTATTGAAAAGCATCTAAAAAGCAATCTGACAACTTTCTGCTATGGCAAACATATCTATAAAAAAAATGTAAAATGACGTATATTCTTGGGGGAAAAAAAATTGATAAATGCACTTTGGAGGAAAAAAAAAGTTTAATTTAATTTTTTAAAATGTTAGAAATACAAGACATTACAAAACTATTTAGGACAACAAAACTATTTTTTAATACTTCTGTATTCAAAGTGCTCTAGTTGTTTTTTTTTTTCAGATATACTGTCGGGATAACCAGTTAAAATAACAGGTTAAATATAGGACATGGGGATCTTTTTGTTTTGAACTCAGCTTGGAAGATATGAGGGGGAAAAATACATTCTAGCTGGTTTTAGGTTGAAAAATAGTGAAAATTTAGGAGCTCTGTACAGAAAGCAGCATTCTGCTGCAAAGGAAACGTCACATTCACCAACACATCAGGTAAAACGGACTTCATATCATTTGGTCAAAACATTAAATATATGCCAGAATTTTTATATATATATATATATATATATATATATATATATATATATATATATATATATATATATATATATATATATATATATATATATATGTACATATAACATTATTATGCAATACTCCTTTATATATTACATACAGCTTTGCTTAAATATCCCATAAACTTCCAGAATCATCTTTTGTCCTTGAAGAAGCCCTTGGAGGTGCTGCTCTCCTTGATGGTGACAGTCAGGAAGTTGGCGGTCACGTCCGTCACCAGCACCTTCTCCACGTTGCTGAGGCATGGCCTCCAGGCCGTTTGGTCCTGGCTGTCGTCGAGCCTGGTCGGAGACCGCCTGTCCAGAAAGTAAGGCTTCTCCATCGGCGGCAACTCCGTGGGTCGGCCGCGGCTCGCTTTGTGAGGCTGCTTGAAGTGCGCCACCAGGTAGCCGGAGCCGTCTTTAGTCCTGTGTGGCTCCATGCTGCGGTGAGAGTGGAGCTGCTTGTGGGAACTCCCGCGGGAGACTTTCTGTGTGTGGTGATGATGATGATAATAGTGGTGGTGATGGTGGCGTTTGTGGTTCTCTGAGTGTCTGTGGGCCAGCTTCTGCAACCTCATCTCCTCATCTCCCTGAAACTTGGACAGTTTGTGAGGACCGCGTGTCTCCTCCTCCTCTTCTTCTTCTTCTTCTTCTTCCTCCTCCTCCTCCTCCTGCTCCTTCGTTCCTCTCTTGCGCGGCTCGGAGACGACCGGGCTGAAGTTGTCATCTACAAAGCGGGGCTTTGGCTTCGGCCCCCTTTTTTTGGGTGTTTGGACGTGGCCATCTGAATCAGTCTGTTGAAGGGAAGATCGCTGGTGCTCGTGGAGACTCAGTTCAGAAGGTCGCACGCGCATGCTTTCTCCACGGTTGACGGCGCTCGGTGGGAAGATGGTGGGGACAACAGCCCTCAGGCCTTCTCTGGCCCTGGGGGTGAAGACCGGCTCGGGGGTTGGGTACGTAACGTGCATCCCTCGAACCGCTTCGCTTCTGAACTCATAAGACTTGGTTTTACCTTTAGCCTGCGCCTAGAAGAAAATAATTTAAAAACAGCATTTTTAAGTTACAAAAAATAAATAAATAAAAAATTTAAACAACATGACAATGTTAGTTTTATAAATTAAATCTACAAATTTATAAACTTTTTTTACACAAGATACAGCATCATCAGCTCCGAGACAAACATATTTTCTGTTTAGATTAAATCAAAGCAAGTGCAACAGCTTTCCTTACAAATTACTAATCAAGCTATTTTTTTTTTCAGTTGCCATGAAAGCAAGCTGCTATGTTTTGACTAGTTTCACAAAGTATAATTTTCCAGCTCTCACATCATTGGCAGACAAGAAACATTTCATGTGCACTTTAACTGTTAATAAGTAATTCAGAAACTAACAGCTTTTTTAGGTGGTTTATAGCAAGAATGCAACAGTAAGACTAACCCTTCCTCTCAAAAAAGAACAATTAAAAGGGTTTTAAAAAACCCTCACATAGTTAATCTAAAGCTAACTAATATTAGGCTTCATATTCAAGAAATAGTTGGAAAAAAAATATTCTTAAGCTTCAGAGAGAATAAACTGACCCCCAAAAAATACCTTGAATTAATTTTGTATTTGTAGATTACAAAGGAAATAAAGGGAAATCCAGTTGGAACATTTTAACCAACTGGATTGCATCTACCAATCTTTTCTGAGCTCAGAAAAGATTGGTAGAAATACAACAGAAATTAAGGTAGAAGAAATAAATAAATAAAATGAGTACTTCATCCCAATTTCAACTGACTTAATAAAATTAAGCCGTTATTGGTTCTCTAGCTGTAGACCAGTCTGTGCTGTATGTAGAAATAATCAAGGATGAAAAATCTAAAATTGAGGTCAAAGGTGCTGTGGCAGTAGATGGATTTAACAGCAGTTGAACCTCCAAAAGAAATTCAGCTTATTTATATGAATTATCATTACATATATTTCTGCTGCAAAAAAACAACAACAAAAAAAAAACTTTAAACAGGGTACAAAAATTAATGTCTCAGCAGACAACTGGGAACAAGAACACTATTTCCAATACCAAGAAGACACAAATATGGAATTGTTAACATATATATATGGTCAAATAAAGTTATTCTTCTCTTCTGTTGCATCTTTAGTTTGTCCTTACCAAACAACCCCCACAAAAAAACAAACATAAAAAAGACAAAGTCGACATGAGGAAGTCCAAAAAAAAAAAAAAAAAAAAAAAAAAAAAAAATCTGGTAAGAACAAAATGCCATAATAAGTTCACCTTAAGCAGAAACGTCTTTGGTTTCGGCCCCCTCTTTTTGGGCCCATACAGCTCTCGTTCACGCTCTCTGCGGAAAGAAAACACCAACAGGCATCCATAATGAAGTGTCATGGGAGCAAAGTGCACGGAGTATACTGTCTGCACACTTACTGCATATATTAAGTTCACTGCTTATATTCAGAAATGCTAACATACGTTGTAATATTATAATTACCTCTGTTCGAAAGCGGCAAACAAACGGGAGTCCAAAATGTTCTCCTCAGGCTCCCAAGTGCTGTATCTGCGGAGCAGAGCATTAATCAGACTGACAGGTCTGTGAGCGGACTCGTTAGCCCCAGAGCTAAAACCCATCGAGCTGATTTTAATCCCGCTAGCTTCGGCGAGCTAACCACGGTCAGTGGACAGACAGCTCTGCAGCGGCTCGAAAACATGTATAAGAAGCGGTGTAGCGATACTTACTTGGGCGACCATCCCTTCCATTTCACCAGGTACTCAATCCGACCCTGCATGCCATCAGAAACAGAGAAGGACTCGGTTAGCTTGCAGAGGCAACCGCAGTGTTACACTACGCTGATGTTAACGCTGTATTCGGCTCTCCAGCAGAGGAGAGCAGAGCAGATATGCCTCCCTCCTACCTTCCTTATCCTCCGCTTGATGATAGACTCGGCCGCGAATACCCTCTCCCCGACGGCAGACAGCTCCATGTTTACTCCAGTGCTACCTACCGTTAGCCTGATGGGCGCTAGTTGAGCAGATATCCCCCTCCTCTCACTGCACTTCACTCCCCTCCCTCCTCCAGAATTCCCGACAGACCATAATAGTACCGAACAGCATAGACGTCAGCACATTTTTTATAGCGTTGCTAAGGAACCGCCGTCGAAGGAACCACGAGCTGGATGGCCATTGGCTCAGCCGTTGCTACGTGAATAGGGTTTCTAAGTGGAGGAGGAGCCGGGGTGTTTTTTCTGGAGTAAAATGGTGGCCTATTTTTTTTTATCCGCGCAGCGAATGAATCGTCTCACTAAACTCATGTAACGCCAACAATGAAAATAAATAAATAAATAAATAAATAAATAAATAAATAAATAAATAAATAAATAAAAAGAAAAATAAAGAAAAAAAGTCAATAACCATGGACGTGACGGTATTGCAAAAAAAACAAAAAACAAACAAGCAAGCAAACAAAAACAACAAAAAACATAAAACAAACAGGCCAAAAAACAAAGAAAAGCAAACAAACAAACAAAAAAAAAAACAGGCAGAAACTGAATATGTGTCTGCTAAGTGTTTAATAAAAATGTTAGAAATTTTGACAGTACGAACCCATTTATTTAGTTAGTTTAGAAGATTATCTGTCTAGCTTAACCGTAGTACCCCTGGAAATATATTTGGAAATGTAACCTATTGTGCAACATTTACATCTTTATTATCATCATTAATTTTTGCATTTACTATGTACACACCATTTTATATCTAAACATCTATTATTAGTAAGTTAGGGCATGCAAGCTTTGGTCTAAATTCCACAAATGATACTATTCGGCACTTTTGCTAAAAAGAAAGAAAGAAAGAAGAAAGAAAGAAAGAAAGAAAGAAAGAAAGAAAGAAAGAAAGAAAGAAAGAAAGAAAGAAAGAAAGAAAGAAAGAAAGAAAGAAAGGAAGAAAATATTACCGAATAACACATTTTAAAATATTTTTTTCAGTCATTTAAAATAAAAATTAGATAGGTAAAAAGCCACAGGTTGATTCTAAAATTCGAATGAAATGTTTTCGGTTGATTATCTGTCCTACATAAGGTAGCCTATGCATAACTAACATAATAAAATTAAATAATGCTTGACAAAAAGTGGTTGTTTAAGTTTCCCATGTCATTCTGTATTACCGAATAATGGAGAGGCATATTAAAATCGCTCACATTGGCTGCCTACAAATTTCTTTAAAAAAAAAAAAAAAGGAATAGAGTCGGATTTAGGTAAAATATTTTAGCCCTTTTTCCTTCTGGCATTTTTATTTAGCTATTATTTTTATTTTATTTTCTGTTGAATAAACATGAGCGGGGACTTTTATAAATAAAAATCAACTTTAATCATAGCAACACAAAACTTAATTACTTCTCAATTAGCTGCAAGCAATAGACATGGCGTATGGCAATAATAATAATAATAATAATAATAATAATAATAATAATAATAATAATAATAATAATAATAATAATAATAATAATAATAATAATAATAATAATAATAAACTTATTTTAGTATGTTTTTTCCGGTTCTACCACTTCTGTTCTGCATTTAACTCCAAATTATTATATGATACGCATCCAAAGTCCGTGAATGTGATCCACTGTGGTGTGACTTGATCGAATGTAAAACGGTAACACATGAAAACAGGTGCTTCAGACATTCACACGTTTCCACCATTTATTTGAAGAGAAAGCTCACGTGGAGGAATTCCAGCGTTATGATTCCGTAAAGGCCTTATGCTGCGAACAAGCAGCTGAACCAAGTTCGCTACAAATGTGCCAGGATGTCTTTGATTTCTACCAAAATAAATAGTTATGGTTTTGCGGAATAAATGATTTACGGAGACGAACATTTCGTCTTAGCACCGGTTCCAAAAGAAGCTGCTGTGATCACAGTATTCCTTATTTGCGTTTTCTGCCAGATTATGTTTATTATTATTATTATTATTATTATTATTATTATTATTATTATTATTATTATTATTATTATTATTATTATTATTGTGTCTCTGCTCAGACAAATATGGACACGCTAAAACGCTTAATCAATATTTTTTAAAAATAACTATTAAAAAAATTATGAACTTCCCATTGTTGGCAAAACAAATAAAACTGAAATCCAATTACGACAGCTATTATCTAAGGGTCTAATTTAGTTTACGATTGCTTGATGTTCCTAATTATCAGAGATGCTGAACTCCTTTCAGGCCTAACTGCCCAGTAATATTGACACTGATATGAACTCAAAATCGAAATACGAAATGTTGTCTCACATAAATCGTTTTCTTTATTGCGCTTGTGGTGTTTATTGAATCGAAGCCTTTGGATTCGCCATCTACTTATGATATGGCTAAAAGCAGTAATATTATTTCTGATTTTTGGTCATGCAGTTGTCAGAGTTTATTACAAAACGCGTCAACGGGAAATGTGGCTAATTTGATAGATGACGCCACATTAAGCATTTCTCCCAGGTAAGCGCTTTAGAGCGTCCAGTTTATCCAAACCTGTTTACAGCCTAAAATATTTTTTAAAATCTGCTGTTAACCAGGAGCAGACGAACCAAAATGCCAGCTGAGCGATTTTCTGTTCAGCTGGATTTTCTGCAGGGTCAGTTAAAAATATGTGCCTCAAATCCAACAAGTAAATTTCCCTTAAAAACTAATCACGAAAAAACAAAAATAAAACCTGAGACAAAACCATTTTTAACCAAATGTTTTTCTCAAATATAATTTCCGTCACGAATGTACGAAAACGGAGTGCGTTGGAGAGATCGGCACAGAGGTGTCCTCCTGCGTCCACTAAGCACGTCACCGAAATGACATGTTAATGAATTATCTCGACTTTCCGTAAGAAAATGTTGTGTGCGGCTGAATGAACAAAATGTCAGACAGAAAGAAGAAGATGGGCGCAGCTCAGACAGCGGCTGCGATTGGTCTCGGCGCGCCTGCAGTGCAGCACCGCTGCCGCGTTCAAACGCCATTGGCTGGCTTGTATCTGGGCAAAGACGCGCCGGCTGCCGGTGCGCACAGACGGAGGAAAAAAAAAAAAAACTGCGCTCATAACTTACGGGCAAAAACATGACGAGGAAGAAGTAAACGGAGGTTAACAATTACATTATTGTTCCGAGGAAACCCGTGGCGCCACGAAGTACCACTGACATTGATTTTTAATTTCTTAATTTTATTTCTTGAGAGAAATCCAATCCTAATTTCACGACAGTCTAAAACAAGACAAACAAACAACCAAAACAAACTCTAGCCGGCACCACGGTTTCATTGCACCACGCAATGAGATTTAAATGTAAGTGTTTTTCACCTTGGCTGCCAAGAAAGCGGAAAACTTCCACCGCAGGCTGCCAGGTCAGGAAAACAAACGTAAGCAGGCCCGCATAAAGAGGGATCAGATCAGAGTAGAAGCACTCGGTCACAAACGTAAAATACTAGCAAGCAGAGACGACTCAAATTTATTTGGGGCCCTAGCCAGGATTTCATTTGGGGCCCCCAATTCCGGTTAACATTATTTATTGAACAAAAAGCACTTTGGGAAGAAGGTTTTATCTGAATAACTTCTTTGGTCTGACAGTCCTGCCAGTATTTTGGTGTCTCAATAGAGCAGAAAAAGAGACAATAAATGTATTTATTGATGAGGCTGTAGGGGCGTTGTTAACAACGTGGGACTCCAGCAAACACCGGAGCAACAACAATAACTATTAACCCATCAGAGTATCAATGTTTTCCTTATTATTCCACAAATCCAAAATACATTGAAATGTTACATTTTGAAGGATTTAAAAGTAATAATGATACATTTCCAGCGATTCAGATCTAGAACAGATCTGTGTTCTGCATGAGAGGTTAGGCGCTATCTGTTGTCTCATTGTGACCTGATGGGAAATTTAACAGCAGCCTAGTTCGCATGTTCCTCAGGCCGGCTACATCTCCAACTGCAAAGAAGACAGCGGCACAAATCATCACTTGTACCGAAACGACTGTTTTACCTGGCTGCACAGCTTAGTGGGCGCAGTTTTTCCAGGCAGAATGTGCACTCTGCCTGCTTCACTCTCTTATAATGATTTTCTGTAAAGGATCAGAGACTAAAATGATGAAAAAAATCAAAGATGCAGCGTTTAAATCATGAGAGACTATGAGAGAGAGTGAAATCAAACACATATTTACACATTTGCAAGTAATTTTATACAAATCAATTAGTTTTCCAGATGCTTCAAAACATCCCCTTGAGTTCAACAGGTAACATCAAACAGATATTTGCGTGAAACGCATTTACTTTGACGCATTCTCAAAACGGTGCAAACAAGTAGAAAAACATATTCGAGAAAAACTTTCTAGTTCATTTTCAAGTCTTTAAGAGCTCCTCTTTCATGACGAGAAACGATACGTTTTTGTTTTTTTGTCAGACCATCGGCGGGCCTCCCTGTCATGCACGTGTGCAAATTCAGTTTCAGTTGGCAGGAAGGAGCGATGAGATGTGACAACTCCGTTTCTGTCAATATTCATCAGATGACACAAACGTCTTTATATATGCTGTTATTTCAGCGGGAGAAAGCAAGCTGCATATTGCGCAAAATCTGCAGCTGCTGAACTACGTGGGGATTTCGTTGCGGGTCCACAAACTGAGAGGCATGTTTTTTTTTTTTTTTTACTTGAACAGAAAGTGCACAGAGGAGGAGAGCAAGGACAGCCATTTTCTCTGTCGTTGCTCACATTAATGGGCACGGAGAGCAGTTTCACTGGCAACGAAGGGAAATGGTCGAGCTGCTGCTGCCTTCTCCCACAGATCACATCGATTGTCCCGACAAACTGCTTCGGTACAAAGAGGCATATCAGTCACCAGTTGCTTATAAATGTCTAGCGACCCAGATCGGCGCTTCTTCTTCTTCTTCTTCTTCTTTTTTTTTTTTTTTACAAAATTAGCGCAGAAGAGCGCCCAAGTGCGCTGCGCATTTTACGCTCAATGAGCAACTGCTGCCTGACGCAATTCATACATTAGTCAAATGGCAGACAGTGAAGCCAGCTGAGATACTGCTTTGAATGTATGACACACACAGAACATGTCGGTCACACTCCTGCTTGCAGGTGTTGACAAACGCATGACTGAGAGAGCTGGTGAGGTCTATATCCAGCTTTGAATCAGGAGTTACTGACTCATTCACTCTCGTCACACAATTTACTAACATATACAGGTGGATCTCAAGTTAAGTCAATATTATTAAAAAAAAAGTACAATTCATCAGCCTGCACAAGATATTTGTTGAGTATTTTTGAATTTTAACTACTTACAGCTCTTGAAAAATCCAGAATCCAGTTTCTCAAAAAGAAGAATAAATAATAATAAATAAATAAATTCAGACCAATCATTAACAAAACCCCAATATAATTATGGAAATGTTATGACAGTTTTATAGTCTGCACAATCATAGACTGCCGACTTAACTACTGTCTAGTTATTGACACTTTCCACAAGGAGGGTAAGGAACTGGTTGTTCCAAGAGTCTGGAGGGAGGGTGGGCATCAAGCTACTTGAGGTCCAGTGCAACGTTTTAACAGTCAGTAATGATCTGAGGAGCCATGTCGTCTGCTGGTGTTGGTGCACGTGAGTTTTCAAGTTCAAAGCCAATGCAGCCATCTTTCTCAGAGCAATTCGACAGGCTTTGCAGAGAAAGATGCTGAATCCCAGAGCAGTGGTGTCCACAGTCGGTCCTCAAGGGTCACTATCCCGTTTTAGTTTTTTCCCCTGGTTCACCACACCTGAATGAAATGATGGTTTATTAGTAGAACCTCTGCAGAACTTTGACATGTTCAGGAGGTATCTGGACCATTTCAGTCAGCTGTGTTGGAGCAGAGACATCTACGCTGGTAGAACACCGGGTCCTGAGGACTAGAGCTGTTCACCCATGTGGAGAATTTATGACGCATTAGAGAGGAAACAATGAGAGACGCCAGGCGCAGCGATGCAGACAAATTGAAGGCTGCAGCCTGGTCCCCCTTAACACCTCAGCATGATTACCTCCATGCCACGTTAAACTGTTGCAGTAATTCAAGCAAAAACAGCCCAGACCAGTGAAAGCATTGGCTCTACAGTAAATGGAAATACGTTGAATTTTCCTTAGCTTTGAGCCAGAATTAAAATCAACAGGAAGAAATGTCTGAAACGTGTCGGTATATGTGGAATGAATTGTTAAACTAGCTTCACGTTTGGACTGATTTATTCAAATAATTAACTTTTCAGTTATATTCAATTACACCTATGCAACGTAGTACAGACTGGTCCTGCAAAACCTGATCGGTTTGATGACACTGTTTTCAAAGAAACACTCATGCACCAATCATCCAGTCAGCCACGTACAGAGCAGGTGTAAGTTTGGCTTCTAAACCACATCACGGTCTGAGGTTACCTTAGTTCAAACATTCACAGTCACAGAGCCAAGCACTACGGAAAAACGACCACTTACAGATTCTCTTGCAAAACATTTTTATTGCAATTAGCATCATAGGAAACCTCCTCTTTTTAGTCTGCACATACAAGTGCTCACGTTCTCTCAAAGCACCTCAGATCCTCAGAAGGACAAAATGTTCTCTGAAATGGGCTTGTAACACGCTTAAAATTGCTGCTGTTTTTATTTTTTTCTCCAAAGATGATTATGCCTGATGTTCCACTAAAACAAGATCCTGTCAGTAGGTTAAACAGACACTGCAAACTTAATGGAAGTGACTTGTGCTCAGTTTAAGTTCCCAGGGGTTGTGAATGGAGATGAAGTCTTTCAAACAGATCAAGCGGTGACCACAAGTGGTCTTCTGTTTCTATGACACAAATTGACAGTGAAGGTGCTTCATTTTTCTGTATCTGCCTGTCTAAGCACGCCTAATGGCATCATCAACATCCAAGCAGCACACATCCTTTTTAAAAATGGTCCATCTCACACTCACGCACACACACTCACACACACACTCTGACACAGTGTAATGTACCTTGATTTAATATAATTTTCTTCCTTACAAAAACTCCCTTTAAAGCCTACATTTATCCGTAATCCGAAAGTAGACAGGTTGAGTGTATAAATCATATCACATCCATAGAAAAATGAAGGCTGTCTATAAAAGTAAGTGCATGTTAGGCTAGAGTTTCATCAATTGTTTCATAAAATTTTGCAGCTTGGATTAGGTTGGAAATTTGAAATACCAACAGGTTGGGTTTATACTTCGAAAATATGTAAGAAGAGAACTAAGAGTCTATTTTTTTTTTTTACCCTTGTGTTTAAATCTTGAGTTTTACAAAATGAAAACAACATCAACACTTCATTTGTACATTCAGGAATCAGAAAATACAAATATATCATTTGTCAGTCCTTCAGGTGGTGTCCAGCTGTGTTATGCCGTTACGTACTCCTTAAAGGTAACGGTGAGGCAGTTGGCAGTAATGTCCGTGATGACTATATTCCCAAGGCAAGCCTGGAAAGAAGGAAACGCCTCGTCTTTCCTTGCTTGGTGGTTGGAGTCAGGCACAATGTCAGCGCTCTCCTCCTCCTCCGACGGATTGTGTGTTTCAGTCTGGCTCTCTGTTTGTGTGTCTGTCTGTGTTCGACTGTCATCTGGTGGATGTGCTGGCTCCTCAGCTCGCGTCTCCGGCTCAGTCTCCACACAGACTGAAGACGTGGGCCTCGATTTGACTATGCTGAGGTCCATGGGTTCCTCTTGGTCTGCGTAGCCATAGTCGTGCAGCAAAGCGGGACTCTGCTGTTCGTTTCTGTCAACAGTGAGGCTCTGGGAGGGCGAGGAATCTGTGTTGGGAGCGCTGATGCTCCTGCAACTTAAAAACCTCTTACCCAATCCTTGTTCTGCAGCGTCTGTGTCGGAAAGGTGTCGCTTTAGTCCGTGATGGCCGTTCTGGATTCCTGTTTTGTCTGGAACCTCCCTCTCCGAGGGCAGGGGCAGTTCGTCAGGCTTATTTGTCAGCTGTAATGGCTTATCCTGTGGAAGCTGCCCCTCAGTGCCTTTGTCCCGTTCCATTGCAGTCCGCTCTGTTTGAGGGGACAGTTCTTTCTCTTTGCAACAATCTGCTTTTATCCCAGAACTAGGAACAGTTGGGTTGTCTTTGGGTTGCTTCGAGAAACCGTTTATGAGGCCGAGCTTTTTGACAAGCTTCATCTTTGCCAGGTGCCTCTCCACGCTGCTTTCTGCTCCTTGCCTTTCGGCGCCTTCAGAATCACTGCTTTTGATTTTAGCGGTCTGCATGCCGTTTTCCATGTACTTGCTCATGACAATTACAATCCGGCCGTTTTTGTTCTTGTTCTTAACAATCTTTAGCTTGCTGCTGCTGACGCCGTTGGAGTGTGTTGAGGCATCCTCTTTCGGTTTCACTCTCTCCGGCTCCTTCTGTCCTTTAAGGTCGGCTGGAGGAATTTTCTTTAGCTCCATAGTGATGTCTTTTACTTTAGTCAGGCAGCCTGAGTCTTTGTCCCGGACCCACTTTTGCTGTAGCACCGCTGGGAGGTTGTATCCTTTGTTCGACAGCTCGGGAGCCTTGACGTCCCTTGGCTTAGCAAAAACAGCCTCATGTTGCTTCAGATCGGGTTGGTAGTGGTGATGCTTCTTGCTGTTGAGCTCATAGAAGAATTTCTTGCCGTTGGACTGCTGCTCGGCATCACACTCCCGGATCAGGGGCTGGTACTGGTGAAGTTTCTTGCTGTTCAGCTGGAACTGCTGGGCCTGGGGGCACATCATCTGGATAGAGCTGGACTTCTGACAGCTGTTGCCTTCCAAGGAAGCCTCCTGAAGGTCCGCCAGGATGTTGGACCTCCTGGCAAACGATGGCACCTGCAAAACAATATAACAATTACTCAAAAGGCACAATAATCGGATGGATGATTCGAATGGGATTTTTTTTTTCTTTTTGAGAGAGAGATGCACCATGAAGCAAACCCATTGCTTTCATGGTGCTGCTACAGAGAAGCTGAGATAGGAATGTGTGACAGGTTTCGAGTGAGGCCCAAATGAGTGCACAGTTTATTCCAGGGGCCTTGAGCCCATCTTCATACAGCCCTCCTGCTGGTCCTGTGTAGCTCTCTGAGCCACCGGCTGGAGATCAGAGTGACATTTCAAAGTGTCTCCTGTGGCTGTGACCTCAGCTTGGAGGAATGTCCCTTGCGGCTTTGTGTATCCTCGCTGACTTTATCCCATGTGTTACCAAAACACCCTCCTGAGAGGAATAAAGACACACCTCTGAGGGGATCCTTTGGCCTTTCTGAAGCCTTGATTGATACATTAAACGAACGATTTGGCCCATTTAGTAGCATGTATACATTTGATAATCTGGAGAGTTAATCAACTAAAAACAAAAGCGTTGTTTAAACAACGTTTTTAACAAAGTTGCTGCTGGTAACTTTGCTTGCGCCTCCCACTACAAAAAGCATTTACATCCCTTTTCATTTTTTTTTCTCGCACTAAAACCACAAACATTCCATGTATTTTCTTTGGCTTTTATGTGACAGACCAACACAAAAGGGTGCATAATTTTGAAGAGTAAGGAATGGAAATCTGAGATGGTGTTAATTAAAAAAAAAAAAAATTAAAATAAAAACTTGAGAAGTTAGGCATGTATTTATATTCAACTAGGCCAAGTCAACATTTTCTTAAACTGTCTTCCAGTAAGACTGCTGCCTTATGGGGTGTCTTTTTTTTGTCTTGCCACTCTTCCTTTGGGACAGATTTGAGGAGTTCACAACTAACACTTGTCCTGTAAGCAGATTTTCTCCACCAAGTAGTGGATTCTCTTCCAGAGTTGTCAGTTTTGATCTTTGGTAATGTCTTGGAAGGTTTGCTGCTGTGCCATACTCTATTTTCAAAAGATGGATTGAACAGTGCTTCATGAGCTGTAAAAAATTAGATAAACTAAACCCTCATTTAAACTCTGCCACTGATTTATCCCTGACCATTCTGCTGTTTTTCTTGCCGTTTATGAGGCAGGTTTGTTTCACCTAATTTCTCTAACCAACCTCAGAGGCGTTCACAGAACAGATCAATTTAACTTGACATTAAACAACAAATGGTCAAACTTAAATTACTAATTAGGTTTCTGAAAATCTGAGTCACTTCACTCTATTTTGTTAAGGGAAAGCGGATCTAAAGTGACTGAATATAAGTGCAGATTTTTATTTGTAAAATATTTCAAATTTTGCAGTGCTTCGCGTTGGTTTACCAAATTAAATCCCAATTAAATCCGCTGCAGTTTTAGATTCCTCTTACCTGAACCAGAAGGTGCTTCGGCTTGGGTCCTCTCTTGCGGTATCCCATCAGCTGCTCCTGACGTTCCCTGTGGGAGTGGAGACCGGCAGGCAGTCAGTCACCGTTGCATGGCAACAAAAACGTCACGGGTGTCCTCCTCAGGCTCGGCTAGGAAACACTCAGTGTTTCCTAGCCGAGGAAACACTGAGTGTTTCCTAGCACTGCTGTAACTTGGACTGACACTTCCTTATGCAAATCATCCTCACCCTTCCTCACTTTCTTTGCAGAAAATCAAGTGGTTATCTCCCCAGCAGGCTTGTTCTCATCATTACTTTGAAATGAAGGTTGATCTTAAATATCGGCTCAGTCGTGCAAATCCTACTTGAAGGTTAAGGAAATCCCGCCCCGTTAAGAGTTTCCTTAGGTTTCCTCCATCTCAATGGGAGCCTCTCCAAAGGCAGTAACTGAACACCGCAGACAAGAGTGATGTCAGAGTCCTCCCCCACCCCCCGCCTCCATCACGTCTAATTACAATGACGACTCGGTGTATTTTCATAGCCTGGCGTTCAGACGATTTAGCTCCCTGGAGGGATGTGTAATTAGTTTCAATAAAACCCCCTCCCCTTTTTAACAGAGGGCTGGTGATAATTGCAAAAACAGAGGTAGAGTTTGCTCTGCGACGTGTGACCTGTACCTTAAAGGTTGCTGAGGCTGAGAGAAAAGCCAGTGACAGTTTAATGCGGCGCACCGTCGAGAAATTCAATTACAAAGTCCTGCAGCGGGAAGACCACACACTCAGGGTGTGATTAGAAAGTAGCAAGTATAAAACTAAGTTTAAAGTTTTTATGTTTTTTAACTTTCAATTTTGTTGTAATACTATAATTACAAACACATTATGTTGTCTTGCATGATCACGAGTTTTGCTTTTCTTTTGCAACAGAGGCATGTGAGTTTGGCCTTTGAATGGACTGAATTTGAATCTTGATGAGTGTCTCAAGATCCTGAGGAAGTTTAACCATGCTCAATGCACATCTGATTTGTTTAGACTGGGTCTCACGCTGCGCATCATGTCATGCTACGCTGATGATGTTCAACTCTTCACTCCTTTTAAACCTGGGCATATCTCAAAATGATCAATCCTATAAAATTGATTAAAAGGTAAAATCTTGCTTTTTAGCTGAGCTGGTGATTTATTTTTGCCTCAGTGATAATTCCCAGGATTTACAGCTTGTCCAAAATGAAACTGTTCATGTTTTTTGACCAGCTCTTGCAAGTGGACTCTTTGCAGTGGTTTCTCATATTGCAGTTTAAGTTTCTGGTTTGGACTGTCATGTCTTTCTGATCTTTTTTTCCACATTAAGTTATCAGAATGTAGACTAATCAGGGTTTGTTATTTGCCTCTGAAGCATTGCAAAAACTAAAACATAAGCCATAATTTAGCTCAATCAAAGTTCATCATACTGTTCCTATGATTTAAAGTTCTTTAGAGAAAGTGTCTGGAGTTCTACCTGGCTGTCTGGAAAATGGAGTCAGCTCTGACCATCATGCACCTTTTGCTTTGCTTATGGGAAAGCTGATTAGAGGCTCAACAGAGCAGATAGCCTGACTGATAAACAGGATTACAAACATCAACCAGCAGAACTGATCAAGTTACAGACATATATTTTGATCTAACTTTCCCATTGAATTCAAACCTCTATCAAATAATTTCCCATGCATTGTTTTCTGTTTTATGTGTCATAGCTCTTCAAATGTAGAAATGTAAGGTCGGTGCTTAAGGAATATCTAGAACAGAAAAGGCCTAATGGGTTCTTTCTGGTACCAACTCAGAATAAATCCACAACTAATGAACTCAACATGACCTCTGTTGTGGTTCACCCCTGGCATGTCCTGAAGAAGAAACATGTGAGGGTTAAAAGACCACCAATGTACAATGACCTGACTCTGACTCTCAACAAACAACCAGGTGCCAAAAAGTGTAGCTGCTTAACAAAGTGGCTTTGTTTGTCCAAGAAACCTGACACCATGATAAATCCTAAAGTAAACACAATGATAAATCCAGTTACTGAACTTTCAGCATCTCTGAATGACAAGCTATGTGGCTCGATCAACAAGGGATCATCCAGGAATCCAAGCTTTAACCAAACACACAGGGCGTTCCAATGGATGGGTGACGGTTAAGGTCAAGTGTTCTGACTGGAACAGGAAATGTGGGAAACACGCACCAATAAACCAGTTTTTTTTTTCTTTTTTTAACTTACTGGTGCCATTACTTGTGAAGCAGGTTTATCCAACTCTGAACTCACCTGTCTTGGAAAGCATCAAGCAGCCTTGGATCCAGGATGTTTTCCTCTGGTTCCCATGTGTTGTATCTGCACAGAAAGGAAGGGGAGATAAAGCAGTTGGGACAAACTGGTCTGTCTGAAAAGGCTGACACGGACAGGCACTGGTTGTCACTAATTCAGCATATAATTTATGAGCCCTCATATCCCTCTTATAGCAGGCCTGTACATGAGTTAACACGCCGAGACACTTGTCCCTCCTCAGTGGATACACGTGTTATAAATCAGGAGCAACTTTTACGCGCTTGGATACAGATCACAAATCCACATCTACGGGCGGTTCTTAAACATCGCCCCCAATTACAGACGCGTCGTTTTCTAATTGGCACACTGGGGATTGCACAGATCGTAAAACCACATCCATCATCGGGGCCAACGAGTCGGGCGCCCAGAAGCAAGCACGCGCAAACCGCCCATCTGCGCGCCCACGCTCGGAAGAATTCTTACATTCTCTAGCTTGCTATTCATTTATTTTATTTTATTTTGTTGTTGTTGATGTGGTCGTGATGTTGTTTCCGTTCAGTGGCGGACTCACCTTGGAGACCATCCTCTCCACTTGACCAGATACTCGACCCTCCCCTGTGACAGAAAGAGAGGGAGCGAGAGAGAGAGAGAGAGAGAGAGAGAGAGCGAGAGAGCAAACGGGATAAGGTTACTTTACTCCGCGCTGCACCGTTACAATTAGAGAAATATATACATAAATAAGGCATAATAAACATGCAGTCTATAATAGAAAAAAGAGGAGATCAGTCAGTCCCATTTACGCATGCATGTGCGTAAAAAGCGAACCTTTCTGCTGCGCTTCTTCTCGATGCTCTCCACCGCAAATACGTGCTCTCCAGCGGCGGGTAGCTCCATTTTCCAGCGCAAGAGAGGCGACTCTCCGGTTTCTCTTACCGCGGACACCTGATCTATTCTGTCAGGGCTCGCTTTATTATTTCCCTTTCCCCCCCTCCTGCTTCTTCTCTGATGTGAAGGATCCCCCTCCTCCTCCGCCTCCTCCTGCTTTCGCTGCGACTCTTGCCTCGCTTTCAGCCCTCGGAGACTCTCGCTCTGCAGGCGAGTTGGAGCTGCAGCACGAAAACACTTCATGCAAATAGCCGTGGATGTGACGTTTCACCACGGGGGCGGTGACTGGGGGTGGGGTTTGATCGCTGTGCTGCTTTCGGGGGCTGTGGGGAAAAAGAGAAACCACGAATTCAGACATCTGGCGAGAGAGAAGATTTAGGCTATGAAAGATTAATTTCTTTAAAGTTTTTGCTGTTTTTTTTTTTAAATTTTTTTATTTTTTACGTTTTTAAGTCAAATGAATTTTCTGAATATGGAAATCAGTTCAAGGCCATAAAATATCTATTGGACAGCAAAATAATTAACTAAATAAACTAGTTAAAAGAAATATAAAGACTGATCTAATTAATCAAAAATGTTCTAGACAGACAGCTAAACAGCTAGATAGATACCTAGTTAGCTTGTAGTTATCTTGCTATCTAGCTAGCTATCTAGATAGATAGATAGATAGATAGATAGATAGATAGATAGATAGATAGATAGATAGATAGATAGATAGATAGATAGATAGATAGATAGATAGATAGATAGATAGATAGATAGATAGAAGCTCTGTTCTGTAAAGTCGATGACAAATAGCACAAATACAGTATAGGACAGGAAGAGCAAACGCTAAAGCTAGCAGCTATTAGTAGCCAGTCCCTGTACTCTCATTGTGCAAATGTTTTGTTGTCTCTCATATCTATTGTTTTTGTTCTACTGCACATACTGACTAGTAAACCATTGGAAAGTGGTAGAAGATTTTTTTTCAGCTGTTTAAATCTGTTCCCTTTCCTACTATAAATAAGAGTTTCAAACAAATTTACAGGGTGTAAACTTAAAGCACTTGCTTTAACACAGACTTATTTAACCCAACCAAACCACACAGCAGTAAAAAAAAAAAGAAAAAGGAACCTCAGAATATAATAATTTTATTTTATTGACCTTTAAATTCTTGTCATGATTGAATGAGATGGTTATTTTTATATGGGTATTAAAGGTAGAAGGAGGTCCATCCGGTTTTAGATACCAACTTATTTTTACCGGACTGTTGGTGGGTGTCTGCTACTTATTCCCAGCGGCTATTGGGAGAGAGACACAGACATACTCAGACCACAGGGCAACTTGGAGACACCAGTAAACCTAACTGGTGTTTTTGGACTGTGAGAGAGAGATGGAATACCCAGAGAGAACCATTGTAGAAGCAGGGAGAACATGCAAACTCCATGTAAAAAGACTCGTTGGATTTGAACTCATGACCTGCTAAGGCAACATTGCTACCAACACTGAGAGTAATGGTCTGACACAAACGAAAAGCTGTGTAAAAAGCAAGAATGCTATAGAGGTTTATGCGTACGCTGTTTTATTGCCTTCTGTCTCTACCTGGAAATACTTTACATATTCGGTTCTCGGTACCCATTTCACACAGGAAGATAATTAAAGGTGTGAAGCCTCAATTGCTTCTCTAAACAACGATAAGCTTTTGTGTAAATGTGACAGCAGTTCAAAGGTTTATAAAATAGTCATTGCATTAATTCTGAAGGTTTTTGGTCTTGGCTCGTTTTAGATTAGACAATAGCTTTATCCTCCAGGACCAGCTAACCTGGCTGAGTGAAAATGCAGAGTTTTCTATGCAAGTAGAATATTAACTTCTTAAATACTTTCATTTGAAAGTCACTATTAGTAATTAACTTGTGCCCATCAAATACAACAGTAATAGACTAAAGGGTGTTTGAGGCTACAAGTCTTCATTCTTTCACAGTTCTTATTTGTAGAAGCAACTGTTGGATCCAAGATCACAACATGCACAAGTTCGATAAAATACGATCTAAGAACAGACCCTGAAGGCAGCACCTGTCCTTGCTCTGTGGCTGGATGTCAGCTGTGGACAGTGCTATGAATGGTGACTGTATTATTCTTAAATGCACTTATCACCTGCCTTTATTTAGGCCTCTTTATTTAATTGGTTATTCTGAGTTAGGTCACGTCAAAACATTGGATCTGTCAGACATATTTTTATTATTTGAATCCCAAATCATATATAGTGTTCTCAGGTTCTTTTCCTATCTGAAAAATAAACTTAATAGTCACAAACGTGGGATCATTCTACATGAGAGTTGAGGACAGGCCCAACCACCGTCAGGGCCATGGTGGGTGTTTGACATTGATTGATTGGAGGCCTTCTCTGTTCTTGGTCTAATCCCAGAAAAACAGAGAAACATGCTCCCATCTGAAGCTCTGCGGTGTGGATAACACGGTGATAATGCGCATAAATCCTCGGTCCGGCCGCAGCCCGGGAGATGCGCATTACAATGAACACATTTCCATATCCTCTATAAGTCAAGGTCACACAAAGACAAAGCATCTTGCATGGTGGGGATTTTCTCCGCGGTTATTAAAGTCAAGCTCCCGCTTTAGTAAAAGTCGATAGAGGTCATCATTGTCTGCGTTTTTTGGGGACCAAAGGACACAAACACGCAACTCAAATAAGCACACAATTGGGATAATTATAGGTCAGAGTCACTTATCTTTAACTGATTTCCACCTTTGACTTTGACTCTCAGAGCTATTCCAGGGTCTTGTTCTGTTGTGCATCTAAAAATGGATCTGCGCCTTATAAATAGGCTTTGAGCATGAAAACAAATGGAGCTGCCTTGCATTGTTTCATACAGACAAAACCAAATTAAATTCAGCATTGAAAGGGTTAAAACGCACACGGCTTCCTGCAGGCTGTAGTTGCTCGGCCTATAGCAGAAAGGCACGACTGTCTTTCCTTATAAGGCAAGGGGCGCAAAGCGGCGGTGAAATATCACCAGAAACGAGCGGCCGCGGTGCAATCCCGCTCAATTATTCGCGCAATAAAACCAGCTCTGAAGGGCGCATTTAGTTTAAAAACACGTGAGACCCGTTCAAGGTATCCCTGCGCTCGTGCGCGGCGGTCGCAGCGCGCGCTCAGAGTGGCGGGTACACATGCGGCGTCTGCTTATTTCAGCTGCGTCACTCCTAAATTTGAGATGAACAGAGGACACATGGGCATTAATTTGGCAAAAAGGGTAAAAGGGTAAACACCGCAGCGCTTCCAGGAACTACGCAGTGTGTAACAGCGGTCAGGTTTCTTCATGGGTTAAACTCCTCCACCCCTCTAATCCCTTCATCTTTATCATAATGGTCTTAAAACCCGCTGTGATCGCATACATCATATTTTAATTCGATATCCCAGCAGAGCCACGACGTCTCGTGAACCCAAACGACTCACGCGGCGAGTTTATACAGGCAGAAATGTGGCACGTGCACTGGGCATAGATGGGATTTGATGTCCACACGTGCTCTCAAGGAGAATTTACCTGAGCGGCGGCGTGCGACGTGAGCTCGGTCGGTTCTGTGGCTCAGCTCAGAGCCGGTCGGCTCCTCTCCAGCTGAGTCCTGCCACATGTCATCTGTGTGACATCTTTTGCGTCAGATCAAGCAGAACGGGTTTGGATAATTGGGGGGAAAAAACTGATCAATGAATCACTTCAGGTGACGCACAGAGACCAACAAACACGTCTGGTGTCTTTTTAACTAACAGTTGTCTAAATATCAAATAAGAAAATAACGAATCAAACAGATTTTAGGCATGGGAAAGTGAGAGGTGCAGCTACAAAATCATCATGACGGCCGTTTTCTTAAATCTCAGTTATTACATCCAGTTACTGAATTACTTTACTTCTCACCCTTTAACCATTAGGTTATGATTTGCCTTCAAACTTTAGCCTGCACCTTCTTCTTTAGATGAGCAAATAATGCATCTAAACCCCACGCAATGAAACAGGGTGTGGAGATTAGAATATATTCACCTGTGTTTCACACATCACATCATAAAAGCAAAATAAAAGGTAAAAAGCACCCTAGCAAAAAGCAACGCATAAAAAACAAAACAATCACATCTCTTATGGATGCAGCTAAAAATGCTCTTGGTCAAGAACATAACTCTACAAAGGTCCATTTTAAATCATCTAATAATTTAACATTCAACATTTGGCTTGAACTTGTTCATCTTGGAGGCTGAAGGAAAGCTTTAACTGCAACAAAAAGCTACCAGGATTTTTATTATTCAGACTTTACAGTAATTACACCTTATATTTATTGTGACTTAATGACAGGAGAAGAAATGAAAATAAAAAAACAAAAACACGTAATCTTGAATCAAATCCACGCACAGCCCAGAGTAATATGAAAATCTACATGAGCTGATATTCATGAACTAACGTCAGCGAATCCTGGGCTCTGATTACGCCGCTGCATTGTGTGAGAGGGAGAACATCTGATCATGACATGAACATTTTCTACGCGACAGAAACAAAGCTGTTCCTGCATCTAGATCGCTACAAATCCGATCACATGTGGAGATACATGTTGAAATGATATGTTTTCTCCAAAGGATATCAAATAATGAGTAAAACTAGAGTAGTTCACAGAAGTCAGACAGTTCCTTTATTTTTTTTTTCTTATTCTAATGACTCACACATACACAGACGGAATATATCAAGACCAGAAAGTAAATAATTGCAAACGTCATCAGTAAGACAGTTTTTGTAACACTAGAATGCAAACATACTTTCATTATATTCTGACTGCAATTTCCGGGTCTGTTGCTTGACAAAGTGACAGCCTGAAGTTTCAGTGCATTGCAGTTGTTGCTGTTCGTGACCCGACTTCCCAAACTGTCATCACTCCTTTTTCACTGCCTCAGCTGGGACTCAAAGCAGCTTGTCTTTTACAAAGACAAATCGAGTGAGTCACTGCTGCAGAACACAGGTTTTTCTTTTCTTTTTTTTTTTTTTTTTACAGGATTTAAAAAACAGCTCACTGACATTTTTATGATGGCTTCAGTAGCGTAAAGTGGAGGGTGAGACAAAGGAGGCAGCCTTTAAAAGTGTTGTAAAGCCAACACACTGTTCAGACGGCTTAAGAATCGGGAGCAGCCCATGTCATTTGACCTTTCGCTGTGACGCCGTCTTTGAAATGTAAAATGGTTTATAAAAGCGCGATTTACTCAGAAATTTCTAAAAATTTCATTTAAAAAAACCTAATCACAATTACAGAAATTAAAACAAGTGTTCTGCATGAAAATGACAACATATGTCTTCCTTAGAGCACATCATGAACACTTTTTAAGGTTGTTCCTCTTGCAGTTGATCTGCGTTCAGAAATTAAGAGCAACAAGCTCCTATCAGAGAATCTGGTTTCTGCGAATTCTCTCAATGTTTTATAGCCTTTTAAAAACAACCTCTGTATTTCATAGTGTGTTAGCTAAATACCTGGAAACCAAATCACTCATATCGTTTCTAAGCAGACTGTGCATCTCAAGAGAAGTGCTTCATTTTAAAATTTGTCTATTCATACCCAACGCTGCAGACACTATTCTGAGAAATCTATTATGAAAGTTCCTGCTTTGGAGAAAAATAAATAAGGGAAAGAGTTTCTACATGACCTTAACCTTTAAAGACAGTTAAAGGTTTCAGTGAGAAAAAACATTTCTGCAAATTTAAGACTATATAATACATCTAGTTTCACAGGAGCAGCAACAACTGAACATGGCATAAAGAAATGTGCAGCTCTACTTCTTCTGTATTTTTATGTTGCGAGGAAGAGCAGAGGTATTATTTAGCTATTTTAGTACAATTTGTTTTTGCTTAGCACATGTTGTGGACCTATGATGGCCCTGATAGATTGAAAAACAATCTGGTTTGATGTCTGAAACACTATTAGATAAATTTGTTGTATAGAGAATTTAGAAAAACAATCCAGCTGTTAGTATCGTTATTCAGAGGCGCAAAACTCCACCCAAAGAAATCTTTTAAAACTAAATTTTCATATCCCAATAAACATACTCAAACATTTTTTTCTCAAGTAGTTTATTGTTCAAAGTTGCTTATAAAGTGTTTAATTAGTTTTAATTGTCACTCACAACTTTCTGTTTCCCTGGGGTATAAATATCCTGTCACACACAGGCTAATTCATGTTGCCACTCTTCAAAATCACAAAAAAGGTATACATATCATTCAAGTATGGCAGACGTGTGTTAAACTTTCTAAGCTGCTGCACAAAAACAGTTAGTCACTACAGTTTGTTCAGGCAGAGCAAAAGTGTTAAAAAAAGGAGGTAAGTGTGACATTTGAGGAAGACATGTTTATCTTCCGGTAACTCTTAAAATCTGACATTGTTCCTTTATGACAGTCTATCGGTTTGTTAAAATGACTAAGTGACGAGTGTAATCCCCTCAAAAGACACTGGAATTCATCACAGAAAAAAAAAAAAAACAAGGACCAGTGACGTGCACCATAACTTCCTCAAATTTCAAAAAAGCCTTTGTCCTTTAAGCATTGTGTGCTGCTTTCAGTATCCCATGTAAAGAGTCTTGTAGATACTTGCAGTAGCATTATGGTTCAACCTGAAAGGTCCACTAAAGCTTCCTGACTCATGTGAGCACCCCCTGCTTGGTGCCCTGTGTTCACCAGTAATCCGACAGCCACCCATCTGCTTCACCACGACCTCCTCTCAGTTCATCTCTCTTTCAAACATTCATAAAAAAAACGTCATCCACTGGATCCTGTGTCTTAACCTTCACTGACGTTAAAGCTTCCTGTTAAAAATATTTTGAATGGCTATGGATGTCATTAGCACTTGTTTTTTTTTTTTTTTTGGAGTGGCATCTTTTGCAGTTCCGTTGACTCATCACCACAAAGTATTTTACCGCCGCGTGGTAAAGTCCCAGTGGTTGAGCTTTTTAAATAGACTTGCTTCTGCAGGATGTGAATAAAGTTAGACAAGTTTTGAGATTTTCAGTTTGATCTCTCTGAAGTCACGAATGCTGATAACGCACACGACAATTAACGGGTTTGTGACGGCACCGTCTTGAAGTCTCAAACTGTCTACGGCTGTGAAAAGAGAACAGACTGCATCCTTGACATAAAAGGCGTTTCCAACGTGCGTCTTGGATGTGAAACACATGATTGGTGACACAGAAAAAAGATGCCGTGATCGCTTTTGCTACATCTTTATGGGGAATGTTTGTGAGCTCCCTGGAGGCAAACAGGTGAGTTTATGGCAGGACTAGCAGTCAGACTGCAGAGGTGACAAAGGCTGTTGCAAGCACGACCATTACGAGGTGAAATAAATGCTTTCTTATGCACCCATGTCACATTTTTTATGTCATCTGTCAGAATAAATCCTCCGACGAAGTATGAAGATTGCCTTCAATCGACAACCAGTCAAAGCAAATAATCCTCTTGCATGTTTAGTTTGATCTGTAACCCAATTTTTCTTTATGTTTGAACAAAATGAAGGGAAGATGATTCGTCTGCAGCTGGTGTCTGAGTACATATACCACTACTTTAACTTCCCTTTCACGCACCACACATGTGGTGTAGCCTTAGCTTAACCACATGTTGTGAAAAGTGTAACTGCAGACAGGCTACATCTTTCTGACTAGAGTTTGAGTAGCATGACATGTTCTCTGAATAACATTTAACATTTGCGCCACTGTAAAGTGGTAAAACCCTACGAAGTAAAATACAAATTGATTATGTGTTGAAAAGTGAGACTAACCCTATCAATCACTGCATTGCTAATTTAAGCAGATAATTGTGGGGGTGCACACCTGGACACATCTGAGTAACAATGCCGATCAGAACTTGCAACTTTTACTTGAACAATGCCAGTGTTGTTGTGCTTTGAACACCAGTTTTTTTTTTTTTATGTGAGCAACAATCGTTTAATTGCAAGCAGGCCGATCTTGCCATTGATCTATTTTAAATGAATTGGTTGTGCTGGGTTGTTTTGCTCAAAGCTGCTGGTCTCAAACAACAATTCTCCCAATTTTCTCCTTCTCACAAGAAATAAACATCACATAAATCTTTAATTTATAAATTCTAAGTCGAGCTGAACTTTTCTATCACTTGTATATTTTTTGGGTGGCCAAAGTGACCTCATTTTTCTTCGGCCATGTTCGGTAGCGTTCTCGGCTTCCAAATGCTTGCTTTTTTTTATTTAACCATTTTTAACATAATTCTCAATTAATATGACCACTGTGAACTTAAGGAGAACTGAAAAGGAAGAGTTGCAAAATGTATGTTTTTAGCCCTTCAAGTGTATTTTTTCCAGTTGACATGTTGCAGCAAACAAACTACAGTGAATCTACGTTCCAGCTGCAGTGCAGGAGGTTTCCATCGTTGCATACGAGGATTGACGAAACAGTGCTGAGGTGAACTCACGCATGCACAGATTCATCTTGGTAGAAGTTATCAAAGCCAAATGTAATCTGCAGAGGCGCCTCTGCAGAATGAGATTTTTCAGAGTGTGTTGGCGTGTAACTAATGTGTTTAACCTGCAGAGGTGACAGAGTCAATTCTGCTGGATTCATGGAGTCGCACTTATTGTCTCCTGCTCTGAATGCAACTCAAAAGCTCTGAGCATAAATCTCCTGGCACACAATTAAAGTTTCACGGCGCAGTCCTGATATTGACGTTATTTTTATCAGGCTTGTAATGACGTGGAGGTTAATGGGTGTGTATGACTAACGGGTGAAATGACTCTCCTGGGAGGCTGATTTGCTCAAACGCTCTGAGTAGCCTGCCGCTTACGTCAGACTGCGCAGCCTGCTCGTGATGCTGGCTGCCTCGTCTCGTTCGGAGAGAGGGTGGGGAAGATGTGGCCCTACATCCCACTGACTCACACTGAGATGTGCTGTCGATGAGCATCTATTCTGTGTGTGTGTGTGTGCGTGTGTGTGTGTGTGCGCGTCAAAGACAGGTAGCATTGGGGAGCGGGAGCTGCTCCGCACAGTGACTCACAGTTTGGGAATCGGCGTCAGTGGTTTTTGAGTTGATCGTGACGTGGGTCGATCCTCCCTCATACAGGAAACTATTAGAACGTGGTCAAAAAAGATGCAATTAAAAGAGTCTATGAAAATCTGGAATTTGATTGAAATAATTTCTGTTTTATTTCCAGACCTCCCACTCCCCATTTCATCGTTTTAAAGTTGAGTCCTTTCGTCTGGCCTTCCATCCTTCCTTGTGTCCTTTCTTCCTTTTTCCTCCACTTCTTGTGTCTTTTTTGTGTCCTTCCTTCCTTCTTTCTCGTCTTCCATTCCTTCATTCGTTCCTTGTGCCCTCCCATTCTCTCCTGCATCCTTCTTCATGTCCTGTTTGTTTTTCTCAGTCGTTCCAGGGATCCTCTCTTCTTGCCTCCCTTGTGTCTGACCTTCATCCCTATCCTGTGAGTTCAGTTATTCATGATGCTGTTTGTTCTGTTTTCTAACAGACCTCTGACGTTTTGTCTCCTCACTGCCCTTTCTTCATCATTTTCTTTTCTGTCCTTTGTTCTGTACTTGTATCCTTTCCTTCCCCATTTCCTTTGTGCCTTGTGTCATTTTTTTCCTCACTGTCTCTCTTGTATCTTTCTGTCCTTGTTTGCTTATCTCCTTCCACCCTATCCTTCCTTCCTTCCTTCCTTTTATTTCTGATTAGTTTCTTCCTCCCTTCCTTCCATCTGTGAATGTGTTCTTCCTTCTGTTTTTTTTGTGTTATTTTCCTCTTTTCTTACTTGTCAGACTGCAGGTTTTGCAGGCTACATTTGTAAAATCTGACCACAGTAAAAAATAAAATCTGTCATAAACTGAAAGTATTTAATATTTATTATCTAAAAATGGGGAATGGACTGAGGAGCCGGGGATTTCGACTCTGGTAAAGTCATCTTCACATGAAAGATGCTTTGACATTTGAATGGGTTACACTTTGCCTGTTCAGCTCACGAGAACAAGACGTCCTCATCAGCTTGGGCTGAAAAACGGCTCGCACACCACGCCGCTTCCCCCCGATGCAGTTCAAGAAAGTAGCATGTCATTTTCGGTTTTTACGTCTGCTGCTCCTGTGATGTCAGCGGTGCCAGTGGAAAGCAGCATAATTATGTATCTGGCAGTGAGCGGTGGAGCCGACATGTGTGTTGTTAGCGGGGAGGCTGGAGGAGAGACAGGAACGGCAGCTGAGAGGGGTGATGTGGAGCCCGGCGGTGGGGCTGACACATGGTTTCATCTCATGAGTCGGTCAACAGGTCAACACGAGGCGGGTGAACCGACCCCGACCAACCCGATGAGGGACAAAGAGTGAGCTTGGGTAGGACAATGCCACAGGTTTTTTTTTTTTTTTTTTTTTTAAGGGGGGGTGGGGGGGAGGTGTTATATAAATAAACAAAACTGACAAGATTTCAATTGAAATGAACTTTTCATATTACAGTTCAGACTTATGACTGTAGGAAACAAATGTTCAGAGTTTGGATGTAGCGCCAGTGAAAACCCTGACTGGAGTCATTGATTGCTTTTCTACTGGACCAATTCCACACTTCACAAAGTTTACCACATGTCGGCTCTTCCTAATGCTAACATTTACTGTGGCTTATAAATGTATTTATAATCCTGGGATGCACTCGTTCACATTAGAACCACAAATGTCAAAGTGTGTTACTGGGGTTTTATGTGACCGACCAAAACAGAGCAGCAGATATTTAAAGCAGTGGATTTGTGTTTAGACTTCTTAACTCAGAAACGTCTAAATAAAAAAAACATTGCCACCTATTTACCCTGGAAATTACTAAATTAGTTCACAGGTTTCATTCAGCCGTGATTAATGTTATCCTGGAATATGATGACAAGATGATGATTAAGGGTTTCTTTAAAGAGACAACGGTCCAATTATGAGGATCCTTTTGTCTAAAGACCTAAACAATAAAAGTGGTACCAGCTGCTGATATGCTGGCTAACAACACAAAGATTTACCAAGCAGTAGACGGAAACATTTCACCCATTTGAAAATGACTTAATATTTTCTTAATTTAGAACCCATTAAATCAATGGATACCACTTTCTTCATTTTGGAAGCTCTTACGAAAACTGAAACGCCATGAAACCTGAACCACACTTGAAAACCCAAGTTTGATGTACAAAATATACGGCATCAAACGACTTAAAGAGCCAAACACTTTGTTTTTCCTACAACTGTCAAGTCCAATCTTCCTGCCAGAATCCACATCTGGCATCAATGATGAATGCCAATTGTTCATATTGCGTTAATAATAGCTGTTACAGCTGAAATCCCCTGGAGAATATTAAACCATGCAATAAATATGAAAAATACAAATTATAATAATGGCTGTTCTGCTTCCTGCTTATTGATTTCTCTGCATCAGGGAGGAAAATGTTGAATTGTGGCCTGCTTTCTCCTAAAATATTCATTTCTTCTGCTTTGTTTTACAAACTGCCACCTTTAGTTGCTGAATCCGACACACGAGCAGATTTAAGACGAACTGAACTGGAATAAATTTGACTTGAAAGAAGCAGCAGATTTGAACCTAAGTGATTTTTTAATTGCAGCATTTTGTTTCAATTTGATTAACGTCTTTTGGAAAAACTCAAACCGAACATCGTTTTTTTTTTTTGGGTGCAAAAGAAAAGCCTTGCTCGTAAACCAATTTGTTTAGTATTTCTCTGTGCATCCCGGTGCAGCTCTGGCTGAAAGCTTGCCTTGGAGGAACCTTGAAGTTGCCCACATGAGAGGACGCCGATACGAGAGCGACCTCGCCTCTGGCTGCTCCGTGCCCTGCTAAAGCAGCTGGAGGCCAGAGCAGCTTGGAGAAACGGTGGGAAGGAGCCGTGCGAGGCAGGGAAGTGGGGAGTGGGACAGCTACCATCTCCCTCGGCCCTCAGGACGTAGCCGCATCCCAGCAAATCCTTCCAAGGTGACAGCGAGAGGCGGGTTGTTGTTTGCCGGGCCCTGGGCAGAGAGAGGGGAGGCAGGAGCAGATTTTCTCCACTGCAAGCTCGTGTTTACGGCGTGTGTTAGCGTGATCATCTGGTGTAAATGTTAAGAGCGGCCTACAGCCATTCTGATCGTGCTCTGCATGGTGTGATTAGGGCTGAACCATCCGTCTCTCGGGCAGACTCCCGCAGCAACAACGCAGCAGTGGAGGCTGGTAGGAGGAGAGAGAAGGGGCCCTGTTTGGAAGACCGAAGAAAAGGGGGGAGTAATGCTAATTAGCTGGTAGCTTTACAGCATGCTGTTTTCCATCTCATCATCGGCGCGTGTCCGGGGGCTGATTGGAGGAAATGAAATGGTATTTTGGATTGTTTGAGGAGAAAATGATAAAAGTAGCACATGGCTGCGAGCTAGAACATAAATATCAAATACCACCAATTACAAGGTGTTCCACTTGGAGAGGGATAAGTGACACTTGGTGTGAGTGGCAATCTAAAGTGCTGTGTGAGGCCGACAGAAGGAAGATTGTAGTAGTCTGGTCTGGTGAGGGATTTAAAGCGGTACATCATCTTCCAACATGCCCAGATCTGGCAGTCCAAGCTAGCACAGCCTGAGAGTCGACCACAAGATGCTAAAAGGAAACCCGGACGTCGTCATGGGACCGACAGCAGGCTCTGGATGGTGTCGATGTGAAAGCCTATAACTGTACAATCAGAAAGGGACTGAACAATTTGAGCTTCTGTAGGAGGAATAAAAAGAGGAAACCTTTGTTCTCCGAGTGAAACATGAAGGCCAGACTAAAATTTGCCACAGGAAACATATACAAGAACCAGGGCTTCTGGAATAATGTTCAGAGATAGTTTTCATCTACCCGTATTTGTGCTTTGGATAAAAAAAAACATACAAATGATGAAAGTCTATTTCTTTCAAAAGGAAGTTCATGTCTCCCCATGCAGCCTCCGGATAAAGAGTTATACTTTTGGAAAACCTTTGTGAGGTCTGTATTTTCTGACAAACCCGACTCTAATTCAGCAGCTGGGCTGACCCAACCAAGACCAAGGACAGAGCCACGAACTTCACAAGTTTGGTTGAGGCCAGATGATTTCACATCTTTACCATTTCTTACCTAAGAGTTCTGCTTTGAGTAAAATAATACCGCAACCTAGAGTATATTTTGTTCTTACTTTGATAACTTAAGAATTAATTTATTTTTTGCATCGTACTCATATTCTGCTATAAGTATATATGGTTATCTTTATTTAAATAAATGAATTATGTGTACCTATAGGAAGTATTTTGGAGTCACTGTGGTTGGATCAGAAGTCAGATTATCTCCATAAAAATGACGCGACCCAAACAGGAATCAGAACAAACAGGACGTAACATGAACCCTTTAGAAAAGAACATTCAGTTGAATCAAATGAACATTAAATTCAGAACTTTTGATGATTATTTTTTGTACTATATTGCGTCAGAAAATATTGAACGGCAAAGAAAAATAAACTCATCTATGAGAATAAACTATGAAACGTAAGAAGCCACCATCCAACCAATGTTTGCTGCTTAACGAGAGCATGAATTGGCAAAAGAAAAAAAAAAAATGTCTTTCACCGTGAAACCAGCTCAACACAATCGGGTGTGATTCATTTCTTTACATCTGCCAAAATGCAACAACATCAATAATTTATCATTACATCAAAATAAGCATGAGAAAGCAGCGTTATCGACAGTAGTGTGTTTACCTTGGAGGTCTCAGTGAGGAACTATCACTTCCTCTAATGTAACAGTAAAGTTTTGCTGTAATTAAGGTCCATATAAGTTTTTCTCCCAAACTAAACCTTGTAGCTTATATAGTTGACTCTAACTGAGCTGTCTAGAATAGTTAATCATGACACGATTCTAGAAGGGTGTTAAGAATATATTTTAAATAAAGGCTAAATCCAATCCCAAAGTTTCTGTGAAGATGTTTTACATTTAACTTTTAGGCTGAAATCACAATAATCTGAAACCGTTAATCAAAAGTCTGCGTGGTTTTAAAGAAGATATTCTCTCCAAGACCATCAGTTCAATCATATGACAATATTACATGACATATTTATGTCATTTTAATGTATTAATGCTTACAAAGAACATTAATACCGATAAAAAAGATATATAGAGCACAGCCAGTTCATTTATGCATCCACTGCCACACAGTCACGTGGCAATGCTTTAAATTCTGCTAAAAGATTTCATCTTTTGTCACATTGTAACAAAAATTAAGAGACCTGATGCTTAACTGACTTCATGTCATCAGTCTGTTTCTGCAGCATGCGGCCGGAGTGTTGTGTCTTATTTCACCGAGCCGCAGCCATTCTCTCCACGATGAATGCGACCGCGGCGTGTTAGTGACTGAGTGTCGTGCTTAGCTGGATGAATGGCACGGGTAGCTCTGCGTTTTATGCCTCATTGCTTCGTAATGAGTCTCCTAGTGTCATTGTCAGGGTGCGCAGGGAAAGGGAGGATCTTTATCTCTGTTTATTCCCGCTCGTAGCCTTTCTCTCCGTGTAGTGCGGTAGCTCGATCGCCCCCTCCGCCCCTTCCCCCCTCGGCCCCCCTCCTCTCTCACCCTGCCAGCCTTTCTTCCCATGCCTCTCCCCCTCGTTACCGCCTCCTCCCCGGCGCTGTTGGAGCGGGGGGATGGGAGACGGAGGAAGGATGGAGGACAGGAGGGAAGGAGAGGGGGAGGAGGTGGTGGTGGTGGTGGTATTCTGCAGGTTGCCACAGCGAGCCAGTCGATGGTGCATCGAGGCACTTGGCTGCTGCACCCTTTCACTGCCCTTCACCTGATACACAGAGGAGAAAAACAGAGGACGGCGGGTTGCGGATCTAATGCTTACAAGGCCCCTTCCTCCCCCAGCTACTGTTGCTATGCCTGCCAAGCTTCCTCCTCAGCCTTGGCCTGCATGAAGCCTGAATTAATAACAGTAGCAAATTCACCAGCGGAAATCAGCAGCTCATTTTGAAACAATAGCTTTCTGATTAAAGACAAAGGCAAACCGCTCCTTTTGTAGGACAAACAAAAAAAAAAGAAGAGGATTTAAATTAAGTTTGGTAATCATGCTGATTGTAGCTAATTTTATAAAACATTAAAAGCATTTCTTTATCGTAACAGAGAGGGGGAAAAAAACAACAACATTTCTTAGATTTTGAAGGATGGTGGACAAAAAAAAAAAGCAGCATCCGTCTGCTTCTACAGATGACAATCAAAGACGGACAAGAGGGACAAGAAGTGGACACGACTCTCCGGTTCGGTTCGGTTCTGGATGTTCTGATGTGACGAAAGCCCTGCGATCGGACCGAGAATGAAGCTGGGAAAGCCTGAGACCGTTTCATTAAAGCTGCTCAGACAAAACACAGAAAATCTTTACAGAGAAACATCTGAAGACAAAACAACAGACTAAACATAAATATCTATATGAACAAAAGCATAGATGAAAGGATATACAAAAAAAAGTATGTTGTTTTGTATATACTCACAAAAAGTATTTTGTGATTTCAACATTTATTTCTGGGCTCTCTTGAATTGTGTTGATTATTTTTTTTATTTTTTTGGATTTTGATTATAAATCTACATTTTTCATGGTTACTCAAAGTTTTATTTGATCTCTTTTTCACAGGTTGCCTATAGCATTTGTTACACAGCATTTCAGAAACGTTAAGTGAACTACTGGGACGTAACAGTGCTGTGAAGAATTTGCATCAAGGACATCAATAGGCTGCTATATTTTCAGTTTCCCTCACATCTACTGGAAACTAGCAGCAAAGCTCTGAATTTGTGGTTTTGCTGGGCATTAAATGAATTATATAGTAACTGCAACTATTTGCCCCCCCAATCCCGCCCCCCCTCCAAGCCCCGAGTTAAAAACTGTCAGCTATATTTACTCTTACTGGAAACAGAAGCATTCACAAACCAGCTAAATATTTCCAGAACAAACACAAATAAACCATTTTCTAGTCACCGTCAGAGACTCGCAGGAGCAGAGAGGAACCAGAGCAGGTTGTGGCGACATGAATTCATTTTCTGTGAAAAACTTCTCGTCCGTGTGTCAAAATGCATGCTTTCAGTATAATTTCCCTTCCCATGTGCCAATGTCACACCTTCGAATATGTATATATATATATATATATATATATATATATATATATATATATATATATATATATATATATACATACTATATATAGTGCTCCTATTGCACTATTATGAAGTGCAATAGGAGCATGATGATGACACGGAATTGTATTTTGCCGTGGTGAATGACGGAAACTGAGGGAGACTCTCTGCTAACGTGTCGAATATCATGCAAATTACAAGCTGCGGGCCGACGCTGGAGGAACAAGGCCATTGATTGGAGTACCTTCCACTGTTGTTGCATGACACTTATTGGAATCCCTGAGGGGGAGAAAATTGTGCTTGTAGTGATTGAATTTTAATGTTTTTGGAGGGTGATAGGCAACGCAGGGCAAAGGAACAGAAACTGAACAAGAGAAGTAATGAATCAATGAATGTTAATGAAAGAATGCAGATTGCTGCTTGCCATGACACGGCTTCAAACGGGGTCAGCACTTTGTGTTTTCTTATTTTTATTTATTTATTTATTTCATTCTTGTTGAGAATTAAAGAGGCTTGGTAGTTTGCTCTTTTGGCTCACAGCAAAGCGGTTCTGGGTTGAAGTCCCAGTCAGGGCCTCTCTGTGTGGAGTTTGCTGGTTTTCTCTGTGGCTGTCCGGAGCTTCTCCAGTTTCCCTCTTCATTGGTTTGTTTGAGTAAAATGAACATTGTTCTTTTATTCCATGAACTATTGACAACATGTCTCTGAAATTCCAGGCAAAAATGTAGGATTTATTTGCAGAAAATGAGAATCGGTCAAAATAACGAAAAAGATTCAGTGCTTTCAGACGTCATTTAATGCAAAGAAAAGTTCATATTCATTTAGAAACACTAATATTTTAAACTCAGCAAGAGTTAAAAAATCAGTATTTGGTGGAATAAACATGAGGTTTTCAATGGGGTTCAGTGTAATGGCCTCTTAATTTTTTCCAGAGCTGTATGCTCCGACTTAAATGCTTTGTTTTGTAAACTTCTGTGTAATTCTGCGTATCTTTTGAAAAGTCTTGGTACTTTAAGGGTTTTTTGTGAAAAGCTGAGTGTTCATGTCATTCCATTGTGTTTTCCTTTCTTTAGATGTGGCATATTGTAGATAATGGCTTTTTCTGGGATATTAAGTCATCAGAAATGTGTCTGGTTTAAGATTTTCTTTTCTAGAGTTAAAAATAGGAAATCAGGTATAAATATGTAACCATTTTTTAATAAAGAACTGAAAATTTCATAGTGTCCTATTTTTTTTTGCATGACTAGTGATGTATTTGCGTGCATTTGCTTTGCATCTTTAATAACGTTTTGCAATGTGTGGCAATTGTTTTCTCCGACAAATCTGATTATGAATTAGTTTTTCTGTTTTTGTTTAATGTATTCTATAGTATTCTGTATTTTTCTTTTATTTGCACCTGAGTGACTTTTGTTTGCTCCTTTTTGAAGAATTAGAGAGACCAGAGATTTTAGGCCCAGTGAAATATTTTCACATTTTAAGACAGAGAAGGGAAAACATGCAGCACACAATTATAGATACCTTTCAAGCTCTTGAAGTGACGCGTAAGAAACCCTGAGGTGAAATCACATTTTATCTCAGGACCATAATTTCACACTAATTCATTTAATTTGAAGTAATGTATTAAGTTGTGAGGAAGAACTAGGAAGTTTTTGGTTTCAAAGTCCATGGAGCCACTTTTCTTGACATCTCTAGCAAAAAGCTAAAAACTGGAGCTACTCGCACAGTGATGGATTATAAAAAACATATTTCCAATGGGAAATGAAGGATGAAATGGTTCCTGCCCTTTTGGTGCCTCTGCCTCCCTCTTCCTCTGGTATGATCACTGCTCTGCTCTCAACCCTCTCCCCACTTTGTTCAAGCTGACCTTCTTCTTTTTGCCTGAACCCTCGAGACCTTTTGATACGAGGGAAGATTTTCTCTGACCAGACATCTCGCAGCTTCATAGAGAAGGGAAGGAACACGAGAGATAAAGTGTGTCAAAGCCAAAATGAGATTGTCTGATGGAAAAGACGAGTGTGGACAAATGCAATTTGCAGAACCGAACCCACAGAATGATAATATGAGAATAACCAGAACGATTTATATCCATACTGTGTTTTAGAAAAAAAAAAAAAAATTCCTTTCCCGACGACTTTATTCGGTCACATTATCCCGAGGATTCCTCCGCTGCTCTCGCTCTCACCATTTACGGGGAGTCACAGACGAGTGAGAGATGGAGAGGAAGGGATCACCCGAGATGAAATGCCGGCATTGGATCTTCTTAAATACGCATTAGAGTGGGAGACAGTGAGAAAAATTAGATTTGATTCAGGGGGAGATTTTAAAATTACTCTTGAATTTCATTTCGAGTCAAAGAGCTGCAGAGAGACACGAGATATGCGGGGATGAGACGAAACTATTAACGCCGAATTAGCAAGAGTGGACCTGAGAGAAATTAGATTTGATTCAGTGGCTGAGCGAGGAAAAATGGGAATTATCCCTCAGTTCACGGGCAAGTGTTGCCAATGAAGCAGCGAGAAACGAGGAGCAGAGGAAGGGGGAGGAATAAGAATGAAATAATTTTGCTGATTAACATGTAATAACTGTATAACTGCATCTGCAGTCTTCTTTTACTGTCTTCTTAACAAACGACCCTCCACAATTACTGGTAACCCTAAATACGAGCGCTGAATTTATCCAGTAAATATGGATATTCAGTCGTTGTAAATAAAACCCATTTAACTTCCTGTTTTCAACATCCTGTTTTGAGATTCTGGACGTGGATCAGGAAAACACCTGCTCATCTTGGTCAGATGAAACTTGCATGAATTCAGAAACAGACTTTGCACGTTGGCGTTAAACATGTGCAAAATTCAATCATACCAGCTGTTAAGTAAAGTGGAGGATGTGTGATGCTGTGGGCAGTTTCTTTACCTAAGGCCCGGGAAACCTTGATTGGGGCATCACAAGCTGATTGAAATACCAGGACATTTTGGATGAAAAGCTGGTGATCTCTGTCAGTAAGATAATCCAGATTATTCTGCATTACAATGACAAATCAACACAGAATTGTTTTGACATTTCTTAATATTGGTATTCTGTTTTTTTTCTTTTTAAATCAGATGATAGACCCGATTTATTTTCTGCTGTAGATTATTCTAACACTAAAACACGCAAAAATGCTCAATAATTTGCCAAGGATGTCAGGATCTGAAAGATCCCTGTTTGCAGATAAACAGTCCATCAAACCTTCACAAACACGGTTCAGACCAGCAGCTTCCCGTCGAGCTCTCGGCTCCCCAACCGAACGTGTTAATCATGTCAGACAACACAGTGTTTGCCTTCAGCACATTCCTCTGTGGTCCAGAACAGGTGGTCATAACAGGGTCAGGCTCATTAGGAAACCTCTGGTTAAGTGCAAGTTTGCTGCTGTTGTGGAAGAGAAAAGCAATCACACACACACACACGCACACACACACACAAAAAAAAAGACTAAAAGCTTAATGCTCTCCCTGCACAAAGGCTGAGTGGCAGAGTGAGAAATTATTAAAGGGGCCAGAGAGGGAGGGAGGTCCGCACATTCATAACTCGGAGGCCTTGTAAAAAGCCGAAAAACAGAGAGACGAGGGGACGATCTGGCAGAAAGACAACACTGGATACACATACTGGCTCATGGGAGAGCACACAGTAGTCAGCCTTCAGAAGTAGTCATAAATATGGGCCGATACACTCTGACACACACACTAACGCAGGCAGAGCGAGGGAGGGATGGACGGTGGCATGAGAGCAGCGAGTCTTGGCTGTGCCTGGTCCACGTGTCTGAGCTGTCCGTTGGTTTCCGGCCTCCTCAACCTGCTGATTTATGACGCTGATCGCTTTACTCAGCCGTATATCAGGTTGTTTAAAGGGACAGGTTGGTGGGAAGCATGAGACAAATTCAACAGAGTACGAACATTATGTGTTACTGCACTATGCTACAAAATAAATTAGTTATTTTGGGGTTCCAGAGAACTGCAACAGTAAAAAAAAAAAAAAAAAAAAAAAAACAAGAATGAAATCTCACTTCAACATGATAAAAAAATATAGTTAAAATACAAATTAATGCTTTCTCCACCACACAATCTGCTAAACTCAAGACAGATTGTACTAATGCACCACAGAGTCTGGCCAGGCAAGAAATCATTCTTTGCTTATTTCATTTACAAGTGGACCCTTCCTTTAATGCACATGACATGAAAGTACATGCACTTAATACAGGCCAGGCATCAGTCTCTAGATAAATCACATTTTATTCATATTATTAAACAATTTTAACATTCCAGAAACCAAAACTGGCTAAAGACAGTCGGGGCGTCTAAACAGATTTATTTTAATTGTAGATGTAAAGCCAAAACCATTTTGGAGATTTTTATTTATTTATTTATTTATTTAATACTGAACACAACATTTAAAAAAATGAAATGTAAAAACCTCTAAAATGAATTCAGATAAGTCATTAAATGACCATATACGTATGAACGATCTTACACAAATCTTCCTTTTTCCCCCCCCCCAACGACAGCTGAGATTGGCTTCAGGAATGGAAGAGATGAGTAGATCCCCTCTGAAATGCTTGGTATGAAATGAAGGCAGATAAAGGATGGGCCAAAACCAAACTGCAGTCTGAAATCGGTTTGAGATGTTTATGTACATTTTCCACTGTGTGTCTTACGCATAGTGCTAGAGTCCTTATGAGGATTTCTTAAAATAAACCCATGTCAGTTTTACTTGCTTCTCTTCAGCTTGTCCCACCTGGTTTGCATGCTTCATAAAGCAGCACACGGTTCCCTTTTTTGGCCACCAAGGTTTCAGCAAATTTTCTCGCCTACTTCCTCGGATTCCTTCTGCATTAGGTGGTATTTTTGTAATGCTAAGTTGTACTATAATTTGCACCCTAACCTCTGTTTTTCCAAGATTAAATGAAAGCACCTTAAATTCGGCTTGAGCCGACTAAAAGAATGACTGCTTTCTTTGCTGTAAGGCGCTGAGGGTGTGTCGGATCAGGCTGCAGACTGACATGTTTCAGAGAAGCTCAAATGAACCACATCAACCTGACGGGGGGGAAATGAAAATTACGTGGATATTATACTGAGCTCAAAGGGAAATTTATACTGCTGAAAAGCATTTTTTTTTTTTTTTTTGTGGGTGGGCGGTTTGATAAGGGAGAGAGGTTATTCATTCAAGTTCACTTTTGACCTCGGCTGATTCTGGTGATAGCTTCAACGACTACCAGCTGCTAAAAGTGGTGAACAACTCTGCAAGAAGGCAATGACATACACTCTCTTACGCTGTGCACATTTCTGAGCACGACGGAGAAAAAGGTGGGGCAGTTTGTGTTCAGTTACAATAAAACACCAAACAAAAAAAGAAAAGCTACATAGGATGGTACGTCACCAAGTAGGACAGGAAATTACATCACAACACCCAGAAAGAGATGTCAGACACTTTAACCAGAAGCATGTGCTGTGGTCAGAGGACATGAAGCTTGAAATTTGTTGCAAGCAAGAAATAAAATCAAAAGGTGAATATCTGGAAAAACACCATATGCCTACTGTTAAGAATGGTGCGCTTCTGTTCATGGTCCAAACGGTCCAGAAACCTCCTGACTTCATGAACTAATTGAAATGCAAAAAATTTCAACTAGAAAAATGAAACTGGTCTTAATTATCCAATTATTAATATATAACAACTACATATTAACAATAATTGTTCAAAGCATATGGCCAAATCATCGCAGAAATGCTTCGCAAGACAGCAACCTTGAAGTCCTCCCAACGTTGGATTTCTTTATGATTCAACCTTGTGAAATGTTGCAGAAGAAGAAGAACCGGCCGCTGTCCAGTGAGCGATTAGATGACTGTGATTGTGAAGGGCAGTACTTGCAGAGGTGACAAGAGTGACACACACTTCTGCTTTCCTTGGATGACATGTTTTCTTGTCTTTCCCCTTTTTCAGCAGGAAAGGCCTCGACTTTGTGTCACATCTCCAATCAAGGGGAAAAGGCTGCGGAAACTTTACTGATTACTGATGAAGAGTTCCCCAGCTTTCTGGTCAATTTAAAAGAGCAAAGCGTAAATTACAAAAAAAAATATAAAAAAAATCTTGAATTGTTTTTATTTTATTAAGGAAGTTAGGATTGCCAAACAGTGCGATGGGATGAGAGATGGGAAGTACATGCACTCAAATTGAAGGTTGGGATTTCCTTCTTTATTTGAGAAGCAGCTGCTGTAATAAAGAGAATGTTATTTCAGAACATTTTGTATAACTTTACCAGAGGTGCCTAGGGTAGATGCTAAGTTTTTCTTTTATTGTTGGCTTGTATTTTCACTTCTGTGACCTCTCGGAGTGTTTTCTTTGAAAACGGGCCAATCTTAACATTTGTGATTCTTGATTGATCACCATGCAGGGATTATTCATTCAGTCAGTCCGTCAGTTTGTAATTCATCACAGCACTGATGTTTGAAAAGTATCCACCCGTTGTCTCTCCCCAATTATCCTTGCAGGGTCATTGAGAGAGAAGTGGTGTAAACCCAGGACAGGTCGCCGGTCCGTCACAAGCACACACAGGACAAACAACCCTGCAGACACTCAGGACTGCAGAGAGAAATAATAATCATGATTTGGACTGTGGGAGGCCAAAAATATGCAAACTCCATGCAGAAAAACCCGGGGCCAGGACTGAAGTCCAGAACCTTCTTGCTGCAAGGCAACATTGCTACTAACTGTGCCACTGTGGAGCCTCTCTCTGAAATTAGCAAAAGAAAAATTTAAATTGTCTAGCAACACACTGAATCCCCCAAAGACCAGCATGCCTTCTGGGCTTGGACAGCTTAGTTTGTGCTTTACATGCATTTTAATTTGTGTGTCATAAATTTCCCTTTGATAGTGTTTTTATTTATCCTGTGCAGCATGTGATGGTGGAAATTTTTAGCCTAATTTGCATGAAGGCGCTTACAAATATAATTATTTTGTCTTCCTTCTTTGCAGAATAAATAAACAAGCAGTTATTTGCATGAGAGTGACGAACATGGGTTTGGTAAAAGGGTGATACATGAATGGGTGGAGAGGCGTGCCTATATGTTTGTTTGTGTTTTTCCACAAGGGGCTCGCATCTGTATTCAAGTCATTTTCACATACACTCCAACACACACACACACATGCACTCCCCCGCACACACACACACGAGGCCTGGAAAGGGAGGAAAAATGGGAGACGAGAGGGAGAGAAGCGGCGAAGCATGAATTATGGATTCTGAAAGATTTCCCAGCGCTGCAGGACTGCGAAAAAGACAGAGAGGAAGATGTTAGGCCAAAGATTTACAGAGGAAAAATAAGATGGAAAGACAGAAGACATGATGAGAAAGTTAATGTCAGCATATGTGAAAAAACAAAACAAAACAAAAAGAAAAAATCTGCAGCGGTTCTGTGTTTACTGCATGGAGCTCTGAGGGCAGGTAAGAGTGAGTCTGGAGGTCATGGGTGGGCATGCCTGACCAGTTTAAAGCCACTTTTTTTTTTTTTCCCCCCCACAACCTGGACCTTCTTGAGTGGCGCCTCGCTCTGCCTCTTTCCCCCCCTCAGGCTGCTGGGTGAAACCAAGCAGGATCGGGTGGTGAATGCTTAACCATGTGTGGCAGCGGATCAAAACATTTTTCTGGAGGAAGCGCCTCCACACAGGCAGTAAAACTCTGGATGGATGATAATCTCTGTGAGCACGTCCTTACCCACACACACACACACACACACCTGTTCACATTCACATGCGCTAGAAGTGTTATCGGTTGCAGATAAGATTTAGTGCCATGTGTTAACCGCCAATCCAAACACATTCCACCTCTCTCTGTTGTTCTCATCTGCTTCGCTTTTCTTGATCCGTTTCCACCTCCCAGTCCTTTGACAGAGATATATACTTTGTCTGTCTGCTTGCGCTCAGGGCTTGGCAATACATCAGGGTGTCACTACTACATATCATCTGCTCCCTTACATTCAAACAAGGCCCAACAGGATACTTTATGTCTATAGCAGCTGGCGAGGCAGATGTAGATTGTAGCAACACTCACTGCTTTAGGCCTCGACCCACAGCAGGCAACAGAGACGTATTGTTTTTGTTTTTTTGTTTTTCCTAGTGATGCAAATGTGGAGGTTTGAAGCAAAATTCAGAGTAAATGAGTTTGGAGAAAGGTAAAAATACATTTTTTTTACTGCCTTCAACACACACAAGGCAAGTCAAGGTGATTTACAGAAGAACAGTGAGAAACAGATAAAGACAATTTATATTAGAGAAATTAAATTCCTAGGACCGCCAAAGGCAGCCAAGGTACCATTAGTGGTGCTTAAACCGCAGTTTGAGACAAGAGAGACAACACACAAAACAGGTTGAAAGAGATTTCAGGGCCTGCTGAAAATGACACAAGAAAATAATCTGTAACATTTCAAGTAAAAAAAAAAAAAGAGACCTTTATTAAAAACAACATTTTAAAAATGATGATGTAGAGTCAAGAGATTTTCAGTCCGTCAACAAAACCAAAAAAAAGGTCACTGGCCAGATAAAAACCAGCCACTACTTCTACGCTTTGCTCTGTATGGAGGGTCTGGACCCACGGCTATTGATATACATTATGTTTGTTGGAGCCTTGGATCTGATTTTACTAATTTTAACATAGCACTAGATAAGCACTTCTCTCTTCCCCCACTGCAAAAAGAGAAATGGTCGAAAGTCGAAAGAGATGGCTGTTAATGAGAAGGTCTAAGACATCTTTGTCAGCAATAAAATACGTTACACGGTTCCTCTTACTTCGACTTTAATCGCTCTATAATCGGAAGTATGGCGAACACGGACTTAATGGCTTTGCTCACCTCTTCCTGTCATTGTCAATCTATGGGCAGACTACTAATTATTTTTTAAAGGTTTTGTTGGCTCTAGTGACCTTTATTTGAAAGTAGTTTGACAGGAAAGAGGGGAATGAGAGAGGGGGGAAGACATGCGGCAAATGTCACCAGGCCGGTAATCGAACCTGTGTCCACCGGCACAAGGACTAAGGCCTCAATATGTGGGCCGTGCTCCGTCCCTGCGCCACCACATCACCCGACTACTAATTCTAAAGCAGCGCAGAAAATCGATGTAATCGTTAAACAACTCCTCCTTCTGTTCCCTGATTGGCCAGGTTGAAATAGAAATTGAGCTCAATGAGAGAAATCCCAGATGGAGCACAGAAGGGAGATGAGAATCAATTGAAATTGCGTAGGAAGGCGATGGAGAGCATTTTTCTTGATATTGTCAGAGTATTATGACTGCCTCCTTCAAACCCTCTGATACAGCTCTGTTAAGTTTGTTTCTGGAGTTTGGTTTCTTACCCCTTGAGTTCAGTTTAAAGTAGACAGACCATAATAAAAAAAAACAAAAAAAAACTATCTCTTCACAATTTTAAGAGATAAAATAATCTACTTACAAACATTATTATGTAGATTATTTTTTATTTTACTTAACCTTTATTCCATCAAGAAAATCCCACTAAAAATATCTGGCAGCAGCACAGAGAGGTTACAGAACATTCACAACAAAATAGAAAAATTAACTCTGCCATAAATTAAGTAAAAGATTCCCGAGTTAAAACATTTACAGAAAGATTATTCTTTCTCAAAATCATTAAGAGCCTTGAAAACATTGAGAGCACCTTTACATTCACATATCAATTGGTTCCAAGATGGAGCAGAAAACTGAAAAGATTTCTTTCCAAGTTCAGGTTGAATTTTAGACACCAAAGATAAAAATAAGACCTCACAACAAAGAGAAAATTTACCGGAGGACTTTCTGTTTGTATAGGCCAACAATTACAATGGAAGAAATCCTAGTATGGCCTTACAAATAAAAAAATACTCCAATGACGGAGTCTACAAATGGCCAAGGACGTCCAATCCAAGCTGTTATATCCAATGATGTGTAAAACCTTTCAAACGTGTTGTAAATCTTAAAGCTCCACGATAATCAGTATCCAGTGAAGAAAAAGACATTTACTACTCTGTTCACAGCATATCACAAAAAACTGATAGTTATTCTCTTACAAGAGCAGGTTACAGCCATGAAAGAATATAAAGAAAAGAAATGCAGCAAAACAAATTAAAATGTTTGTCAGCTTCATCAGTTTTCAGGAAACTAACTTGCTTTATTTCAGTGATACTCGATGGGATTCAGAATGAAATTAAAATGTAAGGCTGTTTATTTTATTTTATTAAATAAAATAAATTATTTTATCAAATAATAATTAAACGTAGCTCCAAAAACTTTGTTTTAATTTAGTCTTACAAAGAAGCTTTTTGAGGCTTATCCAGTGTAACTGGAAACATTTCAAATAAAACTTACTGTATTGCAGTTCGGGACTTTTCCTAGCTATTGATGCCCCCATAGTAGCTGACGGCGTGATGTCATTCAAGCAAAATACCCAAATGAAATGTTCCAGCTGCAGCTTCATAATCAGGGGTTGTGAGTTTTTCTCTGGATGACTATGCAGGGACCTTCTTAAACCTGGGTGGTAAACCTGGCTTTGCGGTGCAGAGGTATAAACTCAAGCTATTCATTTTAAGCTGGTGAGGCAGTGGAAGTACTCTGCTGTCTGACTGTTTCTCAACGCTGTTTTCGTTGCGCTAAGCTTCCTGTAAGCATGCAGAGAAGAAACCGTAACAAAAAAAAGGGCAGAAAAATACATATTCCCGATTCCTCCAGTGAGCGACCTGGGCTCACGGGTCAACATGAACTGGAGTTGAGTAATTTCTGCCAGAAGCTCTAATAACACACACACCCAGTGTTTGTTCTATTAACAAAGCTGAATAGACAAAGTGTTTCCCTATGTTTCCACGACCGAGCCAATTTCACTAAACGCACAGTCACGCACATAAACAACGCGGCTGTTGTCTTTCCCATTTAATCCGCTCGCATTGGAAAATGTGACTAAGCTGTTGGTGATGATCTGATCTGATGTCCTTGTTTCATCTTCACCTGAGGGTTGCTCCAGGTCACTGCGCCTGGAAACACCAGCATCCTCTGCAGATCATGACTTCCCGTTTTAGAAATGAGCCGTAATGAACACGCGACTGACTAAAACATTAAGCATAAAAGGTCTGCTAAGACCAACTGAATGTGAAAAGGGAAACCGATTTTATTCAGTGTTTATTGGTATGAATTTCTGTTTTAAGGAATAAAAGTGGATTATTTTTATTAGCAAGAACAGTTTTATGCTTTGTAAAGAGAAGAACCAAGCAGAAAGTATGTTAATAATGCTAAGTGTGCTGTGCACTCATTAAAAGATGCTAAATACAGTTTAAAATGGCGACTTGTTTGGTCTTTGCTCTGAAATCCAAGTAAAATTCACGCATATTAATTAAGAGATACTCTTCTTAAAGTTTCAGCCTTATTAAAATAAGCAAATGATTTTCATAATCTATCACAGCCAATTAAAGCGTTTTCACTCTGGAACTTTGGGGGCTGCTATGGACAATTAGCAACACTGAATTTTATTTAGGTGCATCAGAGAAAAGGGGCTAACCACACATTCTCATCACACTTTTTTCTGCTTTTTGTGTTTTCGCAAACTATTATTGAAAACCTTGCATCTTTTTTGAACGTTTATTCCGCAGTTATGCCCCACTTTGTCTTGGTGTGTTGTAAAAGTCCTGAGACACACACTTATGTTTACACTAGCCTAACCGAGTTCACTGCTTTTGAATAATTCCTGCAAGGATCTGGTTTTAAAAATGGACAGAATAAGATCACTTTGAATTTAAAAACAGTCAAAAAAATGTTTATCTCACATGGTGATCACAACAAGAACAACTAACTCCTGTTTTTGCAGGAAAAGATGTTGACAACAGGACACACATTGCACAGTGTTTATTTAGACACCGACAGATCTCTTCTGAAATGAATGCTTCGTGCGCACACTGCTCATTACGTGGCAGGTAGAACAATCAGTGCAGCGAGCAGAGAGATCCAGATCAAACTGACCAGAAGCAGATTCAAACCACACTGTGCAGAGTCTGCAGCTTCAGACAGGATGAAACCCGTCTATGTATGCATGTGTGTGTGTGTGTGTGTGTGTGTGTGTGTGTGTGTGTGTGTGGAGAAGAGTAACCATCACATCCACACAGAAGCACTTCAGACCCAGCCAGACGTGACATCTCCAAACCACAGAGAAACGGGGAGGCGGAGGAGCGTGAGTACTGTTCACCGTGTTTCTGCCAAGAGCTGCTGGGAAAAAAAAAAACAGACGGTGCTCACAGTTGGGGGAAAACATTGGACAGGTGTGTCTGTTTTATTCTGATGTATCCTTCCTCTTTGCGCTCTGCTTTGTTTACTTCTCCCTCTCTAGATGAACACATGACTGACGGAGCTGGAAATTCATGACGCAGGTGTCTGGAGCTGATAGTGAGTCAACATTGACTGATTCTGACCACATGTGATATCCCCAGTGGCCATAATAGAGGCTTTATCTGAGGACTGGACCACACCTCGTCCTCATGTTAGTGCGTCGCTGACAGTGGGCAGGGAAAAAAAAACAAAAAACAAGTGAAGGTCAGATAAAACCTTAATGCCTGTGGCACTGGACAAGCAGCTATTATTTCTTGACGATGTCTACCGGTGATTTATCTGCTTACCATCCTCCTTCACTTTATGCAAAATAAATCAATTGTTTTCTCAAAAGATGCCAGAAAAGTGAGACTGAACACATTTATCAATGTAAAAAAAAGTTTATTTTTTAATTAAACATGTCCTATTTTCTGGAAGTGGTTCGTTTGAGAAGATAAAAGCGGTTATTTTCCAGGATGACAAGTGCCTGGAAAATGATGAATGCTTGTTTTAATTTAGTCTAGTCATATTGTCTTTAATCTCATGCAATTTGTCATCTAACTTGACCCAGTGTCCTCAGAGTTGGTTGCCAACAAAACAGCAAAGGTCGAGCTTAAAAAGTCAAATCGGCTTCCAGCAAAAATATTCAGGAGGAGACGTAAACATAGATGACTTGGAGTTCATTGAAATTTGTATTCTTCTTTTGTAAAAGTTGTTTGACAAGCTGATATTCTATGTAATCATTGTCTTGTCCAATACTACAACAGAGCAGCTGAAATTGTGTCAGTGGGTCTTTGGATTTATATTATTACACTTATTGTTATAACAATACAGTGCAACATAAAGAGTTAGGGTGCGGCAATGTGGGAATATTAGTTTGGGGAGCATTAAGGTGTACTGAGGAACCACCAAAACAAAGAGCTTTCGAACCTGTTTGGAGTTGGAATAAAAGGTATAATTGATTTTATTGATTTCCATTGTACCACTTGGTCATCATTGGCATTCACATTTTCAAACTGACATAAAATCATAACCATATTCCATCACAGAGGTACGAAATATTGTCCATCAAGTGTCTTAAGAGGTTTTACCAACAATTCAAGCTGCCAAAAAGGAACCAAAGGTTTACCGTTCCTGTGTTTTGGGAACTTGGGGTAAATTAGAAAGAACAGACAGAAGGCAAGAAAGAAATGAGAGACACACGGAAGAAAAAGATAAAATATGCCAGGAAGAGAGAGAGACGGAGGGAATAAGGAAGAAAGGAAGGAGAGAAGGAAGAAAAAAGATAAAATATGCCAGGAAGAGAGAGACGGGGGGGAAAAAGGAAGCAAGGAAGGAGAGAAGGAAGAAAAAAGATAAAATATGCCAGGAAGAGAGAGACGGGGGGGAATAAGGAAGCAAGGAAGGAGAGAAGGAAGAAAAATATTTTTCCAGAGCTGAAAAATACTGAAATTAAATTCCATATTTTTTTCAAACAACATAGAAACTCAGCATAACTTCCATTTTTTTAAAACAAATTTTAAACTAAAATAAAACCTCAGTCAATGAAGAACAGTCTTGCTGCTGCTCACATACCAGCGCAGTCTGAGTGTTAACCAAAACAAGTGTGTTTTGAGATGAAACAGACTAAACAGGCCGAGTTATGTTCTTCTCCCCACAGGAGTCGAGTTTAGCTTTCCAACATGCTGCAGTGATTATCAAAGTATTGCAGTACTGATTTCATATGGCGGCAGGGCTTCAATTTGAGCTCGTCGAGCTCTGGGATATTCACCATCTGTCATCTCGCCCCTCGTCTCCTTTTATTTCATACCACCCAAAAATTGCTGCTCATTTGTGGACTTCTCCAGCGCATTCGGTTAAAGGGGCGGGGGGACATCTGGCAGATGAAGGACGCTCGTCCTGCTCGCTGCACAAACACGCTCACCGTGCACGCTCGGTGAATAATCGCACATAAACGCAGTCTCGGCGAATCACGTGTGCTCCCTCACACGCCTGACTGTTTTCTGAAACAACACCGATGTGAGAGTGCGCGCGTCTGTAAAAAAAATTAAACAAAAAAAACAAACCCCACATTTTTTCTTTCGTCTGTGTGCATCCTTCCATCTTTGTTAGAGATGACGCAGGAGGGTGGTGACTCACTGCATCCTACAAGTCATACAAACTTACACACACACACACAACCTTTCACATATTTTTTTTCCCCTCACTTTACTGGAAGCAGGTTCGTTTTTTTTTTTCAGTCAGAGAAATATTTTTGTTTTCCTTCCCCGCTTCCCTTCGCTCCCCTGTACTCTCAGGGGGAATGTGTGTGAGAGAGTGTGTGTTTGTAGTTAATTAAAGTTGGGAGGAGAGCTTTGGAGGAGAGTGAGCTGCCAACGGCTGCTGCATAAAGTAAACAGGCAGGCACACGGTCACATGCTGAACATGCATATATGCATGTAAACTGCAACCCTCATACGCAATATAATCTGTAAATACTGGGAAAAATGTGACATCTGCCACAGAATATTGTGCAATTCTTCCCGTTTTGAGGAAATCTGTAAATTTTCACACGACGACTGCTCTACCTCCAGGTTGCACAAGCATTCTTGCTTGTGTCTTTATTTTTCAGTCAAGAACTTGTTTCTCATGATTGCACCTGGCGCCATCAAATTAATCGGCTGCATGTTTATCCAGTTTTGGGGAGATAAATGAGTATTTCCCACTATGGAAACTCCACCCTGAACTTCATGTTTCGTTAAGAAACTGGAAAAACATGAGCGTGTTGGAACAGCCAATTGGCTGGGATTAAATCGCTCGATCTGCGAACACCGGATTATCTGCCAAAATTGACTCAACTCTCAGTTTCACCACAAACCTCAAAAATATTGCAGAAATCATTATTTTAGACCCATTTTAATCAAAGAAACCTCACAAAATGGTATTATGTTACAGTCGTCTTGACAGATGTTGACCTTGATATAAATCAAAAAGGAAATATGTGGTGTGATTATAATTTTTTAACTAGGGGTAACAGCCTGGTTGGCTCACTTTGCAAAGTAAAGGAAGCATGAAGGTTTTAAGAAAAGTCTCACTTACAGAAATTAAAGAATCTGGAGAAAAATACTCCTGTTTTCTTTGAATCATACAGAATTGAGCTGCAGCTGAAAACCTGCTTCTTCATTATTCCATCCACTCTTTGGAGTTCACCTGTTTCACACAGGAACATGATGCCACCACCATGCTAGACAGTTGCTGTGCTTTTTAGCTACTCCTCTTACACAAAACAAAGACTGATCTACAGTATTTGACCCCAATGACAATATGTGTGTTTGACATTTTTCTTCAGTGGCTTGTTTTGTTGTTGCTCCAGGGGTTTCTGGATCTTAGATTGTTCCTGACAACCTATTTCCTCTTGCATGAGGGTCAAATGGTTGAAACTTGGACAAAATGTGTTGTTCCAACAGTAAAATGATGAAAATGGCTTTGGAATAAAGAAATCAGACCAACATTAGGCTTCTTCTTTGGCCCTTCCAAGACCTCACATCATGTCGACAGAAAATCTCGAGAGCTTCTGCTAATTTTGCCAAAAATATATCCAACCAGAATTATGTCCAAAACTTGAAAATATTTTCATTGGGTCTAAACATAAAGGTTATTTTGAACAAATAGTGCATGCCTATTGGGATCCAGGGCGTGGAATGGCTTCATGTTCTGTTGCTTCCTTTACCATCACTGCATCGTTTGGATTCACATTTAAGGATCAGCAGACCATTGGATATTTGATCTCGTAGCTCTGATGTTTATCAGCCAGATTAATCAGAAAGTTATTTATGTGTACACTTTCAGGTTTAACGATCCGGCGTGCCGAGATGAGTGATGACTCACTGCTGTGATATTTGAGTAGCATTTGCATTGATTCTGTAGCTGTGACGCACATGGGTGGTGTCGCTCTGCGGTTCTTGCTGCTGAAGTTTGAGACATTTCCAAAAGCTGCGAGGTGTCGCACCGTATCGGGATCAAAGTGTGCATTCCTTTCGGTAAAGGTGCAGCAAAACCATGAGGAAGTGGCATCTCATCTGACCGTGGTAGCTAGTTTAAATTCAAATTTGTGAAACTAGCCCTAGTTTTTAATAGTTACCATCATTCCATTAAATAACTAATCAAAAGTCATTTATTTACATAGGAAATGTCTTTACGTTTCATGTTTCCATCTCATAGAGCCACTTTCAACCACAATTATTTGTTAAAACCATTAAAAGGTGTGATTCAGAACGTTTTTGTGCTTAATAAGCACTCAGAGGGAACCGACCCGTTCATCTTCCTCCCATCGTATCAGCTGAAGAAACGTGGACATGAGTCGTAATGCTTACATTTTACATGTCCTTGACCTGCGACACAAAAACAAACAGACGAGTGCAATCAGAGTGAAATCAAGGAGCTGTGTGTGTGTTAGTTTACAGCCACAAACAGATGGCGGCAGGATGATTCAGCTGATAAGGCTCCTTCACACACACACACACACACACACACACACACACACACACACACACACACACACACACACACACACACACAAAACTCTTCTTTTATGTTGACTCTTCAAGGGTGACTTCAGTTTACGAGCATATTAAGAGTCATTCCCATGAACACGTGTACAGGTGCTGCCACGGCAAGAAGAGAGAGAGAGAGAGTCACGTCTTCCTGCATCTACACATAACATACAGAGGGTTGCTGAGAGCAGGCCTCAGAAAGGTCATCAAGTGTTGAGCAAAGTGTCATAAAGACAAGAAGCTCATCTGCTACTAACATCAGATTAGCCTGAGATTCTGTTGCTGTTTATCAGGTTAAAAGACGGAGCCGAAAGGTTCGGACTTAAAGATCTTCCCAGCAGTCTGTGTGCAATTTTATGCCAGAAAGAAAAAAAAAAAAAAAAAAAAGGTAAACGGACTCGAGCCCTTTTTCTGCCATGAAAGGAAAAAAAATGATACGAGCTCATACCGTAGTCACAGATTCATACCAAAAAAGGACAGGTGCTGGACTGAAAGGTAAAGAGAGATCTGTTAAAAAAAAAAAAAAAAAAGGATGATGACTTAAATTCTCAATCATCCATGTCACAGTAACAGAACCGAACCGAAACCTCCTCCTTTGGTTTTTAAAGACTCTTACGGAACAGAAAGCAAAAGCTACAACTACTGTGTTACAGTGATCTTCATCAGTACATAGTGTTAGTAAAGAGATGACTTCTGTTCAATTATTAGATAAGAAATTCAATCATCATAATACATAATCTTAAAAGATAAGGAAGTAATAATTTCACCATTCAGGTTGAACAACATCAAAGTGTCTATAATATTGTCTGCATACAATGATAAATTACATTTTAAACAAAAACAAAGATTTTCAAACATATTTTAAGTTTGTATCCTAACTTAAAAGGATCATGTGTTATTTTGCGACGGAGTGGATGCTGCTAATTGAATACGCGTTTCCTACTGGATGTTTTGATTTGCACACATCAAACTTAAAACTTGTGTAAATGCTTGTTGTTTTCAATGGGTTTCCTGTTGCTGAACAGAATGGAAATAACCTCAGAAAAATGTACACCACAACAAGAAATATGTATCAGACAATTTTAATCTATAACTTCAAAGCCATGATTGTTTCTAGATGCACAAATATACATAGATTAAAAAAAAAATCAGAATATCCACTCAATTGAAAAAGTGTCATATCTTAGCCGTTTCTGTTAGGTTTGATGATTATAGCTCACACATATTGAAAGCAAGAATACTTACCAGAGAAAAAAATGAATATTATATAAGAACAGTTTTAAAAAATAATTACATGCTTTGTGAGTGCAATGTTATAATTTCAGCATAAGGAAGTTTGCTGACACTGACGTATTCAACATGAAGCCCAAACAATGTGCTGACTGTTCACAGAGTGCTGCATCAAACATTTTAGTGAAAAATTCAGAGGAAAGCAAATGTTTTCAAATCATAAATGTTAATAGGAATAAACAGTGCACATATGCTACACTTAAATTAATGAATCTATGTAATATATGAATGGCACTTTTTAACTGAAACCAACAATAATTAGTAACTGAAGCAGCAGAGGAAACCTGATGAGCCTCATTTCTAAATTATCTAGATATTCCAATATGGATGCAAACAGACATCCATGCCTTTTCTGCAAAGACAGATGTTAGATCTTCATTTGTTTATTTCTAGAGAAATTATTCATCGACTTAAATGCAAATCCATGCTTTGAATCAGTTTAATGATTTAAAACGCCAGACGTCAGATATTTGAATGAAAACAAATAAAGCCCTCGCACGTTCGGCCATTTTTTCCAGCTCGGTGCACAAAAAAAAAAAAAAAAAAAAAAAAACTGTTAGGGCGCCGCTTCCACCCAGACATTAAAACATCAACCATCCCCACACTGACAGACGCATGCACACCTGACACACTTGGACATGCTGAAACAACAGTGTGCTGAGCAGACCACCAGGCCTGCAATAATGAGGGCGCAGTGCAGCGCCTCGAGCTGCGCCTCCAGCATGGAGCCGCAGTGAAGGAGGAAGGCGTGGAGAGATTGGGGGGGAGGGGAAAGCGGGGTGCAGAGAGGGGGTAAGGTCTGGCTGTGCATGGGGCTGCATCGCTGGAATCATTTAATTCATACCATAAACGTGACAGGGTTAATGAGTGGTAAAGAGAGCCTGGGGACCCGGCAGGCGGGTGGGGTGTGGGCGGGGGGTGGTGTGGGGTTGGTAGGTATAATATTAAAGCGTGGGTTTGTTGTAAGAATGGCACGAACATGATAGGCTGAGGGCAGAGTGCCGTACCCTGCAGTCATAACTAATGCTATTTAATTCGGAGTTTGAGTGTCACAGCTCACACTGAAATTGGAAAAAAAAAACTAAAAAACAGGCCAAAAGGTGGGATTAGTTCAAGGTGTGTGATAGGTGTGTGTGTGTGTGTGTGTGTGTGTGTGTGTGTGTGTGTGTGTGTGTGTGTGTGTGTGTGTGTGTGTGTGCGTGTGTGTGTGTGTGTGTGTCAGGACAGGGGGGAGAGAAAGAGACAAAAGGTGTTTCAGGAGTATCGGGTTTAAGGTTAGACAGATGGTGAAGCGTAGTCGAGGGTTTATTTCACGGCAGGTATGTCCATCGCTTCCATCTCAGGATGAGTGAAAATATCGGTTCATTTCCTACAACGTTTTAGCAGTCCAAATGCGTCTCCAGGTGAATAACTCGCATCCAAATAAACACAGTCAGATTCAATAAGTGTTGTAAGTTCAGAGCGACTACGACCTTTGTTCATCCAGACAAATTAATTTAGTTTAAAAAGTGTGGTCGTGTTCTTGCAAACACACACCCCTTAAATGTCTCCAATTTTTTTTCCACATTAAAAGCTAATTATTACATTTTTTTTGTGAAGGCTCATATTTTGAAGTGGAAGGAAAATTATTTCTTTTCTAATTCGAAGCCACAAGTTAGGAATTTAATCTGATGTGTTTTATTTGCGAACGATCCTACCTTCCGTTTATAAAAGAGGGAAAGAATAAAACCATTTTTGCTCGAGAAAGCTATAAGAAGTCTTCACAATCTTCTGGTCTAAAAGTAAAACGCTCTGTGTGATGGAATACTAACCGTACGCATAACTCCTTAAAACACGGAGGTGACGGCATCATGCTGTGGTGGTAATTTTTTCAGCAGGGAGAGGGAAGCGTGGCAGATGTAACTGGAGTGTTGATGGAGCTGAAAGCTCATAGAGATGCACCACAACCTTAAACACACAGCCAGATTTACAATGAAGTGGTTTAAATTGAAGGGTAATCATGAGTTGGAATGGCCAAGTCAAAGTCCAGACCCAAATCCAAATGAATTTATGGCAGAAATTGAAAACAGGTATTCCGATTGAGCTTTGGGTATTTTATTTAAGAACGGGGAACAATTTCAGTCTACGAAGGTGGAAAGATGGCAGAGAGAAGACTGCAGCTGCAGAAGAAGCTGCTTTCACAAAGTCTCCACTCAGACAAATGCATGCCACACATTTTAGAAACCACATCTTCTTTTTCTTTCACTGTACAATTATGTTGTTATTTTCTGTTGGTCCTCTGCAGTTTCTGACGTCAACCACAAAGTTAAAGGTTTTTTTTTTTAAGTATTTTGTGTCTCCTAGTTTTAACAAAGTTCAAACTAATACTGTTCAGTTCAGTTTAGTCTGTAAAATACAAAAAAGAAACCCAAAAACATCTCTACTTCGCTTCAAAGACCAAAATGAAAGACTGAACTCATGCAGACAAAAAAAAAAAAAATACACACACAAAAGGAGCTGTCAATTTATCGTCCCGTCCGACAGCAGACAGCTTGAATTTTGCGATCAGACACCGGCGGAGAGGAGAAAGCAGGTGAGTGAGGGGGGAAAAGGGTTGAGACAGAGGACAAAAGCACATCGCTCTGCGGAGGAGAGAGAAATGAGTGAGGACTAAATTGGATGGGTGGAGAGATGGAAGACGGAGGAGAGAGGGGAACGGGAGGTGATGGTGATGGATGAGCAAATGGCGCGCGTGTGATGGGGGAGGAGAGGGAGTAGAGACGGGTGGTGGGGGCGCGGTGATGTGATTTGTGGGTCGGAAGCACAGTTAAAAAAACGAAAGAAAAAAAAAGACCTTTAACATCCCCTCCCAGCTTCTCCACTAATACATTGTGCAGCCTGGTAACACTAGCGCTTATTTTCTGCCAGGCGTTCAGTTTACACTCTCCTTTGCCCCCGACAATTAAATCTGGCATCGACACTCTGGACTGATTTCACTTTGTTGGTTCACTTGGGGCTATTTTTTCCCCTCCGTTTCCCGAACTAAGCGCATACGTACGGCTCTGTCACCACTGCCGTGACGCTTCTGTGTGGCTGAAAATCCCAAAATGAAAGAACAAAAGACCTGAACTCACAATTTTCTGCCGTGGCACACACACACACACACACACACACACACACACACACACACACACACACCCCCACACACGCACACACACACACACACACAGAGAATCTGTAATTAAGTTTTGACGTTGGAGCATCAAGAACAACCCGGTCATGAGCGTGCATTTTCAAGCTATTAAAAAAAAACAAAAAAGAAAAAACAGCTTGCTGCTTCATCAAAGCTCTGGTGACATGAAGGCCTGCTCTGGAAAAACAAAGCTGCCCTCCCTCCCACCGACTCCTCCCGGCTCAGCCTTCGTGCCTCCATCCCTCGCTCCCCGGGGACGCTATCAGTACATGGAAAGGTCAGGGGTCTGCTAGCAGTAGCCACACACATCCACAAGCTGAATGTCACACACATCTACCTGCTCGCACAAAAGCACCTGCAGACACAAACGATAATCACAGATTGTGTTACAAGTTGATTGATCAATTAAAAAAAAAAGCTCTTGTTTTAACTCGGAGAGGCTGGTAATTGACAAGGTTCATCAATATGTCACACTGACCTTTTCTTAGCTCCCTCTCCCCACACACCCTTTCAGTATTGACTTGGATTTTTTTTTCTCCCCACTTATTTTCCTGACAGTTTTATTTCGCTCTTTGACCTTTAGGAGAACTAAACATGAAAAGACACTTTCTGCATGCTGATTCCACCAGATCAAAACTAGTGACGGGTTTTTGAGGTCCAACAGGTTCTGATTTTTTTTTTCTCTCCAGGACTAAAAAACATTAAAGAGTGAAAATGGGACATGGGTCTTCTGGTGTAGGACATGGAGGAATTACAAGATTGTCCCCATCTACGCATGAAATCATTTGGCCTTAACCTTTAGCTAATTTTTAATACAACAAAAACCCAACTGGTCATCTCTAATACTAATATTTCGGTGTTCTTCAAATCAACAACCAATCCAATATCTGCGAGCTGCACCATTGATTTTTCTATTGCATATTTGCATGTGCAGCCATCAGGGAATGGGTGCCTTCCTGTGTTCAAAGCATTATGGATACAAGAAAATAAGGCCATACACCAAAACTGACAAGCTATTCAAAAACATCCGATTCATGTCTTTGCCTTGCACAAACTTGTTTTTTTTCCTTTTATAACAGAATCCAGAATGCAATTGATAATCTCTGTTCAAAATCTAAAATACTCTAAACAGTGTGGTCTAACCTGAACAGAGTTATTTAAAACGTAACATAAAGCAACGCTCAGCATTTCCTGAGTGAGGAAGTCTGAGTGCTCGTCATTTTCAGTATCAAGATGCTGGCCAAAACTGAAACTTCCCTACAACGTGTTGGCACATGTCTGCATTTCATTTAGTCAGGAAGAGAGAGCAAAACTTTAAGCAGGTAACAAGAAGGTTGAAAAGAGAACATTACGTTTCTGAGCTTTCAACCTCTGACTGTTATGAGACATGCTGGATTGAGAAATGTGATTGTTTTTGTGAATGTAGATCCACATGGAGGTCACCGTTTTTTTAATACTAGTCGTGCAAATCATACAAATTGTTAATATAGGATTATGGACAGGTAAAAATGCAAACTAAACATTTTGCATTTGTGTAAATAATTGTTGGTCAGACAGCAAAAAGGTCAAACTACAGAGAAGTTCTGAGACAGAGAGATCTTGAAATCTCTGCTCTGTTTGTGAAAATGACCAAAAAACCAGAATCTTAGGCTTCAGAGTTTCAATTAGGACATTTCAGCTTCTCAACAAAAAGTTACCCAAATTATAAACACCGTTTTTAGGGGATATAAAAAAAAAAATAAAAAAAAAACTCCCGGAGGAAACTAGACTTCCATTAAAAACCTGGACCCTGGAATTGACCGTGACTTTGTGGAAATGCTGGGACTCGATCCCAGCGGCTGCATTCCTTGACTGACGTCCAAAACTAATGCCAGACTTATAACTTCCAGTCGTGCAGGAACGTTTTTTTTTTCTTTTTGGTGAGAGCTGGTCGTTTGATGTTTATTGTGTCATAACGCATAACTTTCATTCAATAAAATCCCCCAAAATAAGACAAGGCTACTTGTAGCGCTCTATAGGTCTGCATATCCACTACATAAACTTTTTTTTTTTTTTTTTTACTCAGTAATATCTCAAGTCAGATTTTGGTGCATATTATAAAATCTATTTCTGTAGCCTTTTTTCTACCACAAAACCATAATCATTGGTGTATAAGACTGATTAAGAAAAACACGCCTTTCCATTGTGGGCTAGCTGCAGCTGAACGCCACTTCCCCTGACAAAGTAGCTCCTTAAATAACACATCTCATTAGGCCTGCTGACTAATGAGGTTATTAGCCCTGGCTACCGTTAACTAGTAGTACTCTAGCGTTGTGCTAGTGGCCGTCTCTGAGGGTTTAAGTAGATTCAGATGGAATGGCTAATATAGCCACTGGTTCTCGCTTGTAATTGCCTGAAAGCTATTAGAAGTAATGTGAAGATATGTGAAAAGACAAATTACTTTAATTAGCTCGTGTTAATGTGTTTGCACGCAGAAATATTAGCACATAACAACAACGGGAGGGGCGGCAGTGTAGCGAAAGAGAGGCTGGTTGACCCGCAATGGATTAGTGAAGCCCGTCTGTGTGTGTGCAGCTCTTTAAGAGGGGCAGGGGGGCCGCGGCTGTGCTGAAGTGTGCCACAGCTATTTATAGGCCCAGTTGATTGCAGATTTATTCTCCTGGGAGGGAGTAACTCAGAATAGTGTGTATATATACGTGTGTGTGTGTGTGTGTGTGTGTGTGTGTGTGTGTGTGTGTGTGTGTGTGTGTGTGTCTGAGTCGGGCTGGGGGTGCTGTTGCAGGTTATAAAGAAGACCCGCTGTGGGAGGAACAGCTGTCTGTCAGGAGGAATCTGTCAGTTAATTTCCTTTGGGGAAAAAACAGAATTGAGAAAGGAAGATTCGAGATAAAACTCAGGACGGCGAAAGCTGATATTTTCCTCAAATAAAATGTAATAAAGCAGGACTTTCTAGAGTGACAAAGCAGGGGCAAAACGTTTTAAAATGTGCGCTTTGTGGAACGTACAGTACGCCATAAAAACGATTAAATACACATTGGACTTTAAAGAAATGTGAAAAACCATTTAAATATGACGAAAACCCCTGGAAACATAATAAATCACCTAGGATTTTTGTTTTTAAGTACATGTTGTTCCCGAAGATTTGTGTCTCTGCAGCGGTCAGAGTTGGATTTGTACGCAAACGAAAAAAATAAAAAATTAAGGAATACATCAGCGGGTTAAGCAGGCGAGAGAGAGACAGGTTAACAGCGGGATGGAAAATACTGAGGCTGTCGATGTGAATTAGACAGATTTCTGAATGCTGGCACAGAAGTAAAAAGGAAATATAAAGCTACCTACAAACTATCAGGATCAGAAACACATGAGCATCGAGTATGTTTTTTTTTTTTTGTCTAGAGAGATCATCTTCCGCTCTCTTTCCACCTCATATTTCTGAGACTCGACCTGAAGGCTACAAAAGGGTTTGAAACTGTGAGACTTGAGTCATGACGCGTCTTTGTTTCTAACGACAGTTTTCCTGGACTGTGCAAACCGAGAGGCAAAGACACGGCGCCAAAATAGGTGAACGACGCCAGGTAGATCAGTGCTTCCTTAATGAAGACACCGAGAGGCTGAAAGTGGGAGAATCGATGGTCCAACACAATACAGTCTGATGCACAAATAATTTGTTTCTTGCTCCAATACGCTTATGAATGTTTGAACGTTAAACAAGTCAATTTAAAATAATGACGATACATAAAAATCACAACAGAAACTGCAAATCAATCTAAAAAAAAAAAAAAAAGGCATTTGAAACAAATTAAGGAATAAATAAATAAACAGCGAATAAATGGAAATGATGACATGGACAATACATGAACTAATTATCATCTTGCTAATTAAAAGCCATTCAGTGCATTTTAAACATCTCGTGTGTCTATGGTGATTAAAGTAAATAGTTTGGGACCACACACCAAGTCACACCCTGCGTTTGGCTTTTTTTACAATATGCCTTCTGGAGATGCTGTTGCCACACTGTAAGTATTTACTAAAAATATATATTCACTAAATTTTAAATCCATATTCTCGCTTTTTTTTTTTTTAAGTAGTCAGTTATGATCTGGTAAGTTAAATATATATTTTTTATTAGCAAACATTATAACTTTATAGTTTTTTGGCTATTTTGACTTGATTCATAATGATGTCGACCTTTTCGTCAAAATGTTACATAAACACTCAATAATGAATTCCTTTCGAATCATAAATCAAAGCTTTCTTAGAGTCGACACGCTCCGACACCAGTTTTCAAAACCGTACGGCACAAAGGCTTAATATTTTTACTCTGTGAATAAAGCACAGAGAAACGTGACTGCATCTGAGCCGCAGCTGTAATGAGCAGCAAAAACACACATCGCGGTCTCTTGTGGGAGGACAAAAAGAGAGCTGTTTACAGTGACAATGAGAGGACCAACAAACATGGTTACAGAGTCACACACTCGCACACAAACCCCCGATGCCATCCCAGAGGGCCGAGCCTCTGCCGGGGCGCCGGGGCCCGCCTGGTGTGGGTGATGGTGATGGATAGCACCGCGCTGACAGAGACTCCTCGGAGCAGCGAAATGCCAGCCAGCCAGCTGCCAACAAAGCCAGCGTTACGAATACCTCACATTAGAGGAATTACGTCTTTATCCAAACAGGCACTGGGACGAAATAATAGTGTGAGGGAGATCCGTCACAATTACCTAATCGCTTTTCTTTTCTTTTTTTTTTACCCATCTTCTCTCTTCTTTCATCCTTTGTTCCTTGCGGGCCTTCAGGCGCAACAACAAGAACGGTGTAGGAGTGGGAAAAAAAGAAAACAAGAACAAAGTACAAGCTGAAAACAAAAAGAGGCTCCGAAAAACAGCATTAATCTGTGTTACAGGATGACTTCAGGGGAGGAAAACGAGCAGATGCCGTATGCAGCATCCCGTGGCATCAGAAATGTCTGGAGATATTATCTTTTCAATGTCTGGAACTTGATTTTTAATAACATAACAAGCACGTACATACTCCCACACACAGGATATTCCCAAACAAACAAGCGGAGCGTAGGTCAAGGTTTACCACTCTTCACTTCTGTGCAAGAAAGACCTGCTGCCCTTCTAAAAGGCAATTTCCTGAAACGAGACACATGGAGCAAATTGGTCCCTGTTTTTTTTTTCCCTGCTCTGCCTCCCTTTTTACTGCTGGTAGAGCACGGTGAAAGCCTTTCTGCAGGCACTTTGGCGAGCACAAGCATCCAGTCTATTTTGTACGGATAAGAGGGGTGGGGTGTCGATGAGGGGGTGGCATTTTTTTTTCTACCCGAGCGACAGTGAAGGAGTTGAGGACTGTAATGAAAGCAGAGATAGTTTTTTTTTTTTTTAAAAAAAAGAAGTATGACAGAAAAGAGGAAGGGGGGGCAAATAAATGTGACCACCTAATAAGACTGGACAGAAAGACAAAGACGTGCCACAAGATGGAGGGATTTTCTTTTGCACTGCCGTCTTTGTCGCTCCTCTTCTAGATTTTGTGACTCTCTGCTAAAGTCAACTTTAGCAGAGACTTAATAGCACTTAATAGCAGTTTATAACACTGGTTCCCAGTTCGAGCCTTTAGTGGCCAGTGCCCTGCATGCTTTCAATGCTTTCCTTTCCCAAAACAACCGATTAAAATAAGTCAACAGCCTCTTTAGTGAAGCTCACAGCTCTCCAGATATTAAAAACCTCTGAAACATGAAGGACTCCTGCCCTTACCAGCCGACATAGAGACGTCACTGAAAAACAACTTGAGCCTTCCAGATCAGTTCTCTCAGTCTACAGTGTTTTTTGGCGTTCGGGTCCTTTTAGATAAGCATCTGTTTAAGCTCAACTCAAATAATGAGGTAATTAGCAAGACTCTGAATTTATTCCAGGAGGAATTTCACTCATTTCATTCAAGTACGTTGGATAAGGGCTATGTCTAAAATCTGTCCAGTGAAAGGAGATCGAGAACCTGGAACCACAGGGCTGGATCTGCAGACGATGAGCTGCACAGTTTCCAAAAGTCTAGGACATTGTGCACAGTCAGTAGTTGCAGACCTCCCAACTTCATTTGGTCTTCAGCTTAGCTTAACAGTGCCTAAAAAACCTTCAACATTTCAACCTCCAACATCAGTGTTTGACCTCTCAAATATACCTCAGGAAATATGGTGAAAAGATTCCCATAATTACATTCCTAAACATTGTGGAGAAAACATTTCCCAAATCTTATACATTACAAATGATATGTGTAAGTGAAACAAATAGACCTTTCCATTCACTTTCCCACAAACAATCTTTTTTTTTAAACTATATATTTCTCCAATGTTTTGGTGATCTGAAAGGTTTCCAGTCTACACCATGACCTTTAACACGGCTGCTCTCAGAGAAACACTTCCACTTAAAGCCCGGGGGAGACTCACAGCCTGAAGAGCTTTCTATTTTTGCAAGCTAAATTAGGAAACCAAAAATGTCACAAGAGGGCTGTATTACTGTCCTATTTTTTCCCTGATAAGATTTCCTGTCCTTTTCACGTTTAAAAAGTAGCTAACAGGTCACATTATTCCTCTTAAATTTCAGTTCACAGTCCAGTAGCTTCTGCGCAACAAGAGCCACGGCAGCTGACGTTTTTACAAGACTTTGCTTGACGAGCGAAGCCGTTAGAGGCTGAAAAAAAGGCTGACTGGAAAAAAAAAACAACAACAACTGTGTTTAGAAGATTGAGGATAGAGTAACTGAAACCTTCCACGGAGACACGTTCTGATGTTTTAGCAGGAAAATCACAACATTTTTATGAGGCTCTTAATAACTTTTTGCAGTTTTTAGAGAGAAAGGGTGAATGCGTGTAGCAAAGGGGGAATTGAACCCAAGATAGCTTGTCTCTGTACGTGGGGAGCCTGTTCTACCCACTGCGCCACATTTCCACTTATTACAATGTTTTCTGAATGATGAAGAATCGTTAAAAAGAGAAAATGGAGCCAAACGGAGGGCGTACCTGGAGGGAGACCCGTGAAAAGCTGCAAATGTTTGACATGCAGCCAGAGATGGGGTGGAATGGTTTAGAGTAAAGCATATTCATGTACAGTATAAATAATAACTGCGAATCTAACACAAAAATTAATCCTCATAAATAATCTGATTACGGTCTGACTGAGTGACTTTGTGTCGGTCTATAACATAAAATCCCATTAAAAATCAAGATAATAAAGAACTTAATGGGAACATATGCATGTTTTTTTCCCAAGGCGCTGCATGTATTGTAGACCTGCTTGAAATTTGCAGCCGTGGAAAGGACTCAATGAATAATCTGCTTCTTTCCATCAACTCAACCATGAATCTGGGGTGCTATTTTTCCATCATCAATAAAGACGAGCTTGCATATGTATGCAGCCTCTGAGGTTATTGAGAGGAGCCCTGCTCTTTGTCTTGCAGGGGACTTGAATGGCCAAAGTGTCCGATTCCATCAAGGTCGTCGATTATTCCTCTCCCCAAGGCGGGAGCTGAGGCTTGTTTTCACTTTAGTTTTTTTTCAGTCAGCAAGTTTATGCAGAACATAAAACATGGCGGAGTGGTTGAGGACAGAACGCTGGCCTTGGAGGAAGACCGGCCTCTGTCTGGTCGCCATAATTTGAACATAAAGGGAACAAAGATTAATTTTAATTAATCTTTCATAGAAAATATAAAAAAATAAGCTAACAATGTGTCTTCACTCTCATCAGGAAATCTCTTATCCATGAGAGAGCTCCAAGGACCTGGGATCATTACGCAGGCCGTACTTAACATGCCACATATTTAAAACCTCAAGGACGCGGAAACAAACGTGAAAGGATCGGACTTTTCTTCTTTCAGGCCGAGCTTGAAAAGCAGAGTTCATGGTTCACCCACCTCCTTATCTGCCTCTGCATCGCTCCACCCGAGCAGATTTACAACAGGTGGAGCGACTCGTCCCGCCTTGGCATGTGACAAAGTGAAGCGTGGCTGCCTCCCGATCACGTTCCCTGAAACACGTTTCGCTTTGCGCGGTTAGAGAAAACAAACAATCAGCAGAGCCTCTTCTGGTCCGCTTCTCAGATGGCGTCATTAAATTTACTTCCGCGTGTAAATGCGCCATCATGTCACCCCGCAGCTTTTATTGCCTTTATCTAATTCGGAAATTTATTTGCAGAGGGCAGCTTTGTTTTTCATGTTTCCCCCTCCAGGAGGCAATTTAATGTGAATCATCTTCTTTAAAGAAGATGGGGTGGGGGTGTGGGGGGCAGGATGCAGTTGTCTGTTGCTGTTTAAGCAGGATCTCATCTGTCAGGCAGGGTAAGGACAAAGGGACGCTCATCACCGTCTATCCCGCCGTGCTTTTTTCTCTGCAGCTGCGGTGGCATTTACATGTCAGCCGCATAAAACGAGCTATTTACATGTGAGCTCTGCTGACACGATGCCATGGAGCATCTCTTTATAGGCACTGCAGGCAGGTGAAGTGATTAAGTGGCTGCGTAAACAGTGTCCCAATAAAATCTTTATTTTTTTTTTTTTCCATGATCGCTCGGGTTTTTGTAAAAGAGGGAAATAACAAAAAATAATCAAATTTTATCCAAGAAAAGTTAAATAAAGAAAATAGATATTCGGAAGATTTTGGAGCGTCTTCTGATCTTTCAGTTCGCCATCAATCTGACTCAGCATGAAATCAGTTTTAATAATCAGCAATTGTGGCAGCCAATATATTACCACTTTACAATAAAACAGCTTTGTAAGCCGTGTTCTGTTACCGTGCTAACTAAGAGGTTTTTTAATGTCCACCTGAGACGTGAGGTCTCACTGCAGACGAAATCTGAGGGCAGCGAAAGTGAATAAAAAAGGGGTATTTATAAGCAGCAAACAGCAATAAGTCTTATTTATAGCTGTAATTATTTGGACAACTGTGCAAGAATGCTTTTGGAAAATAACTTTGCTTTCACCAAAGTACTAAAGTAGACGGAAACAATTCAAGCAGCTCCAGGAGCTCCAGGCTCCACCGAGGTTAGAGCAAAGTTCACTTTCAGTCAGACATGGTGAGTGCAGAAGGATCTTGTTTTCTTCATGCATTTCTTCAGTTTCTGTTTTTTAGGCACACTTAAATGTTTCAGATGTCAGACTGAAAAGACTTAATTAATCCAAAAATACAACTCTGAATATCATCTACAAATGTGCATTTTCTTCTACGTTGCCTCCACCAGCCATTGCATTAAAAATATATCCATAAAAGGAGACAAAATGGCTGCAGAGGTTTCTGATGTTGGCCTGCAGCTTCAAAGATGACCCCCTCAGTAAACACAGTCGCAGTTTGTCTGCAAGACCGCAGTCTGTCATGGGAATGTTTGAATATGTCTGAGTTATGTCTGCACGGGGGGAGTGGTGCCAAATGTGGACATCTGAGGAGCGGGACGCGAAACAAGCAGAATATGGGGACATATTTCAGAAGAACAAGACGAAGGAGGGATGGTGGTTTTTCTTTTGTCTTGAGCTGCAGCCTGTTTCATTAGCACACCAACCAATCCTTGGCACCCCTCCTCCTCTTCATCCTCCTCCTCACTAGCTTCCAAGCCCCAGACGGAGAGCATGGTTACTGTCCTAATGGCAGCTCTGTATTCATTATCACCTCCGCATACGCCTCCACCCCCCCCCAACTCTTCCCAGGACGGGGGGCTGCCGTAATTGATAATTAAAGAGCAATAACACAGCGGTCAATGCAATCTCACCACAGGAGAGCCTGAAACCTCCACCTCCCTCCCTCTTCCTCTTTTACACACACACACACACACACACGCACACACACACACACACACACACACACACACACACACACACACACACACACACACACACACACACACACACACACACACACGCATATAGTGCATATATATTGTCATTTTACCTTTAGGCGCCATATATATTCAGAAACATTCAGAAATATGTTTCTGAATGCTTGTTTCTGACAAGCATTCAGAAACATATTTCTGTTTGTGGAAATGCAAAGAAACACACACACACACACACACATCCAGAACTATATATTTGATCTCGGAACCAAATGACCATCATGAAAAGCGACGGAGAGGAAAACAAAACAAATGCAAACAAGTGAGAAAGAAGCAAAAGGGAAAAGCAATCAAATTAAAACACAGATTAGCGCCATTGATACAATCAGTTCAGATGTGTAGAAGTGACGCTGACTGACGATGCTTTAAAAAAAAACTCCATTATTTATTGAGAACAAAAGTTTACTGTAAAATGTTGTTAGTTTGGTGGTGAAATAATTAGTCGATGATCCTAAACTGTTAGAATCATTGATCAGGGAACCGTTCCAGTGAGTTTGTGTTTGAACAAACCTCCACACAGGAGCTTCATCCTGTCACAGTCGGTGACAGAGTGACAGCAGCGTTCAGACGCAGACGTAATCTGTAACAGACATTTACTGTAGATCCCTCTCGGTCCTTTTCCCCATCTCTCTCTCTCTCGCTCAATCTGAAATGCGACAATCGCCGTTCGATCAGACGCTCTGAGCTGCATGTGAGATTTAATTACAGAGGGCAACAAAGAGCTGCCGCTTTGCAGAATACACACAGAACTACAGCAATGACTTCAGCCGCATCTTAATAAATTAGAATACTATCGAAATTAAGCGATTCATTTCACTAATTTAATTAAAAAAGTGAAACTGGTATGTTAATTTGTCTCAACAGAGCGATACATTCAAAGTGTTAATTTCTATTCGTTTGGGTGATAAGGGAACTTCCATCCAGCAGGAAGTTTTCCAGGAGTCGTTTGCATATTCAATTAAGACACATTTCATTGGTAGAAAGGCTGCAGAAAGTCGAGTAGAAGGAAAAAGTGTGATTGAGAAGGTGGAAACGCAACAGGGATAAACACCAGTTTGCGCCTGTAAATATATCAGATCTGCTTAATTTACATATTTATGTTTTAGTTCAATTTTAAGCAGGCAACTGGAATTACACCATATTTGTTAATAAATGTTAGGAAAGAAACAATAAAAAAAAAAGAATTGTACAAAATAAAAAATGTATTTAATTGGAAAACTACCATTAAATCACATATTGATAACTATAGTTTAGCGATACTTTCTTCATGTCTTCTGTCACGAGTACAACTCCATTCTAATTTTGAACAATGTTTCCTAAATTACCTAAATTATCTAACCTAACTCATGTAAAAAAAAAATAAAATCTGAAAATGTGTACTCTGTTAAATACTCTGTTGCTTAATCATCCAAGCTTGATTATTTTTGGAATCCACAAAAAAAAAAAAAGATATGTTTTTGCAGAACTGCAGTGTGTGGAAGTGAAAGTGGACTCCACCATAAATTAGACTGAGTGTGAACAGCAGCTGCATGACAGACCGACTGCAACACCCTTTGAGGAAAAGCTGTGGTTTGTAACTTTATCTTATACAAATAATGGGTTTTCCCCTTACAGTAAGCTCTGCAAAACCTGTTAAAACAAATAAAAAATCATTTATCTGCCAACCTGAGGTCATCATATGAGCTTTTTTTAACTCTTCTGTTATGCTGTTCTCTCCTGACCCCACTAAGGGACAAGGGCGTACAGAAGATGGATAAATGGATGGATGGATGGATGGATGGATGGATGTTAGACTGTTCTTTATGGCTTGGTCATTTTAAGGAGACGCCACAGAAATCGCTGAAGCGCCACAAGTTTTCTCCGGCTGTACTGCCCCTTTGCACTGCTTCTCAGCTGGATTAAAGCCGAGACACACCACTCGCGTCCGACTCTTCTTATTTCTTTCCCGACATCCAGGTTCCAACCTGACAGTCACTCTACGGACCACTGGATTTGTGAAATTGAGTATTCCCGCAATAGCATGTACTGAAAATCCAGCCAGCATAAACACACAAGCTGCTCCGGAAAAAAACCTCAAAGCTGCTCGAACAAGATCGCCGTTTCACACTTTAACCTTGTTTTGTATTTTTGACATCCTTCCATGCACTGCTTTTTTTGTTACTACCAAAAGATTTCAGTTTGCATTTTCCACCAAGGCGGATGCGTTTTACTTTGCCACTCTGTCTTACATTCCTGTCAAATTGCTGCGAGTCCCGACCAAAACAGACCCCAGGTCAGAGATGTGAGGCCCCTTTGATTTTAACATATTCTAATTGTTTCCTACATCATCCACATTATTTTCCATCGGATCAGATACCTATGTGAATCCTGTATGCCTTGGCCTTAGAAAAGACTACAAAACATTTCCCTTACTTAAAAGACAGAAATATTCTGGAGTTTAGAAATATTTTCTGGAACAGAAACCGCAGTAAGAAATGGCCTGGATAATAAGTTTGTTTAAACTATTTAAATGTTTTTGAGGTATTTCCGTAGTAACATAATAAATATGAATGTCAGAATTTTATTCCTCATTCTATCTGAAAATGAAGCCATTAATCTGCCTATGTTTTTCACTTTGTTATTTTTAGTGAAATCAGGGACGACAGAGGCCTAAAACTTGTGACTTGAGGTAAAGCACAATATTGTTTATGTGAAAAGGCAACAAGCGCATCCGCAAATATGTCAGTACCCTCCATATGAAACATGTTAACACACAACTCAACCCAGGAATATAAGAACTAGTTTCTAGTAAGATTGAAACCATCCGAATAGATTCATGCTAAATGTAAAACTTCTCTGAAACAAAAATGGACAAAGCGTGTCAGGTGTGGAGACTTTTCACTGAGACAGACAGCTGAGGACACATGATGGACATCTGGTCCGCGGAAACAAAGGATGAGTAGAAACAGCAAATGACAAGAAGGACCTTTTTCCAGCATTGCCTTCTTCATTGGCAGCTTATATAATTTATGAGTCGAGGGCATTTCTTAATTTTTTTTTGTTTCAGTTCTTGGATTCTTTTTTTTTTCCACATATCTTATTCATAAAGGCACAAGGATGGAAGAGATGCTAATTAAGAGAAAAAAAAGGAACAGAGAGTGAGTGGTTGTGTGTGTGAAGCCCATATTTTAGTGCATGTACTTGTGTGGGAGAGCAATATGCTGCAGAATGGCAGCCCAGAGGGGGTGAGAACTAGAAACAGGGACAGAGAGAGGACACAGAGAGAGTTTCTGAGAAAAATAATACAAAAAGACGAGGAGAGTTCTTGGAAGAGGAAAATGGGAGATTGCTGTGAGACTGGACAGAGAACAGCAGAGCTGCCAGAGACCTGAACATCAGCCAGGGCAGATGAAGTCTGACATGTCTGAGCTATTGCCCACTCCTCCCTCCACTGGTCCTGCTCTGAGGAAGCCAGCGTCCCTTTCAGCTCTTTTCAGGAGAGCAATATTGACTGCTTTGGTTCGATGTTGGCTATTTCCATTTTCTGCTGCGGGGAACGGGGAGACAAAGCAATAGGGAGTGGATTCTACTTTCACTGCAGCCAAGGCTCAGACCTGCAGCACATCAGTCGCAATCGCATCCCCCCCCGTCTTCCAATTTGCGTCTGGGGGAGATGTTACCTTTTTCTATTTACACACACACATGCAGAAATATACGAGTCAAAAAAAAGAGGCCCAAAGCTGTGCAGGGTCTGCAGCTCAGTCCCAGGAGGAGCCGGGATTAAAAGGGGGCACAAACAAAGCCAGGTACGGCAGGCCATCTACACCGCAAAAAGATGCTCACGCAAGAAAAAAAACTGCCAGACATCAATGCAGAGGAGAATATGGATGCATGCGCACATTTACATCTATGCATTTATATGCAAACAACACAGTGGGCAGAGAAAACACACTCGCATAGACAGACACCTCTGAGCTCAGCTGTGTGGAATGAGGCCACTTTGAAGTGCTTAAAAACGTCCTGCCTCCATTTCCACCGCAGTCTTCTCCCTGCGGGACAAATACTATGGCAACAAGCACCACCACGCATACACGCGCGCACACACACACACACACTAAACTCTGTCCTTAGATGCATATACATCAGACCAGCCAAAGAAATGCACTATAAATCTGGTCTCTGGGCAAACACACAACTTTGTTTTAACCACAGCGATGGTAAAATGAGATGCAGGGAATGAAGCAGAAGTTCAGGATGTTCGTCTCACACACCTGCCTTTCATCTGCTAGTGTGGGTCTGAGCTCACACTTCAGAATATATAATATATATATACAGATTGACTTTTTATTAAAGGTGTTGAAACTATATCAATAAACTGTCAAAAGTGATTTGATGACGCACACCTTGAGTCAAATGCTGTGAAATATTTGCTGCGTTTGTGATAATGAAGAAGGATTTTGGATATAACAAGGAATCATACAGAGATTAGACGGTTATAGACACGAAGCAATGAAGAGAAAGTTAAGATTGTTGTCAGTTGTGAAAGGGAAACGTCTCACAGGTAAGATCCACAGACACGGGAAGAAAACTCACCTGCTGAGCTGCCAGTAGCAGCGGACTCCCAAAAAGAGGGAAACCCCGACTGCTGCTTGTCGTCTGTTGTAATTTTAGTGGTTTCTTGTAAGATGGGACAGACGAGATATTTGATTTAAGTTTGTAGAGTTTCCATAAAACCAAGACGAACAAGGTTAACAACATCAAGAGTACTTAATGTTCCCTGGTTATTAATTTCGGTTAATCATGCATCAAACAACATGTAACAAATATTTGGGCATGATTATTTAGATTTTCGACTGAAATAACAGATCGGCTCAGTTTTACAAAAAAAAATTATAATTTGCTAGCTGGGCAGTAGAGCTTTTTTATGTAGAGGTTTTCTGTTTCAATAGATTTTGTTCTGAATTGGCTCATCAATAGCTTTTACGCCTGTAAAGTCATGAAAAAGTGCTTCAGTGAAGCTTTTTTTGTAAGTGCCATCATTATTATTTTAGTGCTGCAATAGATTTTGGATTATGTGGTGGCTGAAGGGCGAAGCTTTTTAATGGCTACTTTTGTTCATGGGTAAGTTTTGGTTTTCTGGCTGGTTTGTGAGTTTGTTACTTGTCTAAAGTGGAGAAACACATCAATGAATTTGAACCTCAGACTTCGACCACAAGTAACTTTTTAACTCAAGATGGAAACAGTGAACTGTAATGTTTTTTTTTTTCTTCCAGTAACTGGACAGACCATTCAGTAACTGGCGCATTCGTTTGCTAAAAAAAAAAAATTCAAAACAGAGTCATAATAAATACAGTTCATTTCCACTCTTTCTGCAACATGTTCCATGCAGATGTAGCCGAGTAAACAAAGGTCATTCTTCCCAATTCTGTTAAGGGAAATGGGACAGAGTCAAAGTTTGTGTCAGTGAACCATTCCTGGCTCTGACTTCTCTACAGAAGTCGCAGTCAACGCGCCACAATACTGTCGGCTCCATTGCTCAATAAACTTTAACATCGACCGATAGACAGCGGCGTCCATTATTACTTCAGTAAATGTCGCGCCGCTGTGTGACGTCTACGTTTCCCCGCACATGTGGGTCATAACCGTTCACAGTGAAGTCTGACTGCGGTTACATCATTGAGTAGTACGAACGACCACACACACACACACACACACACACACAAACACACAACTGATTTCAGTAAAAAAAAACAAAAAAAAAAAACATCTGAACCCACTGTGTGAACATAGCTTATGATGAAAATTAACAGATTTCTGAACGCACCGTTTCCAACCCGTTTGCTGCAAAGTGTAGTTCAGTTGAATAAACTGTGGCTGGACTCCAACATGTGACCTGGTTCAAATGATTTAAAAGTATCTTAAAAACTCAACGGCCCTTTGTTGTTTTCCGTGTGATCAAACCTTTCTGTGTAACGAGCAAATGGTGGTCGATCCAACGGTCTCTAATTCTTGCCTACAGGCACGGGCAACGCCCGACCCTAAATCTAATTTTGCCGCTGGCTTTTTTGTTGGGGGGGTTGCAGATGTCAGACGAAGCAGCCAGTTGCTTCTGTTTCACAGGTAATCTCTCCCGCATTGACTTAATGGGTTCAGGCGCTGTAATAGAGGTCCTCTAGCACAATGGTTTGGTGCTGTGGAACATTATGGCTGAAAGTGGGGCTTACCAATCCTAATGCTACATTTTAGCTTCAATTTGGGGATATTTACGCTCTACCTTCAATCCCTGAGCTCACATAGAAACCCCCTCCGTCCCCCTAAAAAAGGAAAAAAAAAACACCCTGGAGCAGCACTCAAATAGCCCCTCGAGACCGCAGATTTACAGGATCATCTTCCCCTGGGTGTGTATGTGTGAGCGTGGAGCGGTTTGTAAATGGCTGAGGGGTATAGATTGATTTGGTTTTGTTAGGCAGAGAGGATTTGTACCACAGCAAAGCTTCGGCTCTTTAAAAATCTCACCCCTCTCTGGATTTCCCTCCACTTTTTCCTCTTTTCAGCAGGGAGAGGGAAGTAATTAACAGCTACTTAAATTCCCTTGATGGATTTGGTGGACTGCAGAGAAAAGGGAAGGGGGCAGAGTGGTGAAAGATGTGCTCTATCTTCTGAAGCTTAATGCTACCATTTGCAGAAAAGCAGAGAGGCCACAGAGAATTTCTTTCGCATTGGCTGGAATGGAAAAAAAAAAAAAAAAAAGCATCTTCCCTGCGCAGCATTATTCTGTAAAGTGGAATAACATAAGAGACTGCTAATGCAACATGAAAACCTCTCTGTATGTGCTGCTACCAGTGATTGCGTCAGACTCAATCCGTCCTTTTTTGTCCATCAATGGTTCAGATGAGTGCTGCTTATCCATAGCAACAAACCAAACCAAACAACCCGCTTCCAAGCCATACGGTGGATCTTGATAAATATGTACAGCCTGGTTAAAATTCCAGATATTAGGACTATATATTCATAAAATCAATTCAGTTCAGTTCAGCTTATTTATATGATGCAGAGTCACTACGAATGTGGTTTGAAGGAACGTCAAGCAAATAATATGAATAATATACAGATACTACATTGAGTGAATTTAAATAAAATCAACCAACTGTGCCACCCCTAGAACATTGAGAAGGTTTGAAATGTAGCTGCAACTATTGCTGCCAAGTTCTGCAACAGAAAACATTTTTTTAAAGGTCTGAATAGAAAAAAAAAATAGAAAAGAAATAGAGCCTTTAATGTCCTTCAAATGGAACAGCGGAGACAGATATAAAGGTTCACACGCAAAAATCTAAAAGGGTCAAAACAAATAAATAAAATATTAAATATTATTGTTAACAAGAATAATATATTGTGCAAGACTATAACAGAAAATACTATGAGGTTATTAGAAATAGGACTCATGATCCAAAGGATGTGCAACTGAGTCAGATCACTTTTTCAAAAATTTACATAACGTGCATAGAACATTGAAAAAGAACTATTTACAATACAGTATATCACTGCAGAAAAACAGATGCACAATGAGAATAGAACAGACTTTATTGATCCCTAAGGGGAAATTGCTTATTCGTTGACAAGCTACTCCATCTGAGGAATTAAATATCAAAGGGCCGAATGCTAAAGTTTGATCTAATCACTCAGATGTGCACATCCCGGCTTAACTTCTGCCTGCTTACATCAAACAAGCAGAATTAACAGGGGTGTGTACACCAGGTTTTACTGCACGTCTCGCAGGCTGAAATGCTGACCATTCACCTCTCGTCACAAATCAAAATCAATTCGCAACGTGGGTCCTAACGACTCGCATCACGCGCATGTCACCCGCTTGCCAACAGGAAGTCAATAAAATCTTCATTACTTTCCAACACTTTTCCTACAGAAAGTCAAACCCAAGCACATCAACCAGCAGCTCCCAGATGGAAACAGGAGGCCTTCCCGTCAACATCGCTCACTTTCCTCCCCGGTCCCGCAGTGCAAACGACTACGTCAACTGCGTCAAGGTTGCCAGATCAGATGTCCCGTGTCCTGCGTAGATATCAGGCCAGACAATGGAGCTCCTGCTGCAGGCTGAAAGAACGCCGCCTAACCAGAAAGCGTTCATTTCTCCTCTTGAGCTAATCCTCCGTCCCAGGAGAGACGAGCGGGTGGCTAATGAATACAGAGGAGGTAATCTGAGGTTTTCATGCTCAAGCATCAAACCTGTATAGACATATCAGTTTTATAATAACACCTATATCGCACACTGTCCTGATATGCAACAGTATACAGATACTTTTTTGTTTTGCTAAACAGCTGGAAGGTTTACACAAAAGTAAAACAAACGAACAAGAAATATGCTCACACAAGTTTACTTTCGGTGTACGACTGACCTTAGACTGGATAAGTCTTTAGGTAAATGTCATTATGAAATCATTATGAAAGTCAAATGGCCCTCGATAGGTAATCATGTGCATCAGTTGCATAACTGTCTGAGAAATAATCCCTCATCATCATCACTCCAAAAAATGTTGCCATGCAGGTCTTAGTTAAACTCACACAGAACTTTATTCTGTCATTTAGAGCTGTTTGCTTTTTATTTCTCCACCCCAACGCCACTTGTTCTTACGCTGCACTGTAACAAATAAACTGCAAAAATTCAGTCATCTTTGTGACATAACCAGCTGTGTTCATCATGGAAAATGAGAGTCATGGAAAACAAGCAATGTGACACTTCCAGGGTTCTGCTCTTAAAGGGATAGCTACGATTTCTTTCAAGTGAGATCGTGTGAAAGTACATATGCAGAGGCGGCCAGTTGTACCAAGACTAAATAAATAAATAAAAATAAATGCATAAATAAATAGTAATTTTCCATTCACGTTTTCTTTTTCTCCCTGCAGCCGGTAGTGTGTTTACATCTAATGGCATCAAAGTGAGCCACAACAAAAAACGGTGAATTCTAAACATGGAACAGAAACATTTCTCACTTGTGACTTCAGAAACATGACCTGACCAAGAGGCCCTTAAAGAAAAAAAGTATAGAAACACATAAATACTTACAGAAACATAAAAATCTCTGACAAACATGTAAGTCACAGAAATGACATCAAAGAAGAAGCATGGGTCTTAGAGTCGTGTCTGCTGGTAAAGTTAAAAAAGAAAATTCATGCTCCTTCCACTGGTGATGATGAGGCTGATGGTGATGTTCTACTGCAGCTGGATGCATGGTGAATAGCAAGTCTGTTACCTAGATGATCGTTCAGCTGCATCACTTAATGTGCAAACTATGCAGGTTGTCGAAAAATTTAAATCTGGCCGTTTCGGTCCTCGCTGCTCCTCTTGATTATCCGCTTACAAGCATTTTTAATCTAGAGTCCTGTGCAGTTTTCTCAACATACGAACAAGGAGTTTTACCAATTTTAATATTAGCCAAAGACAACACACAACCACAACAACCTTCCCAGAAATGGCTGGCTGACCAAAAATCAGTCACAAAAGGTCACAGAAGATTCAACTATAACATCCAAAGAACTGGAGGAACCTTCACTTGCCTCAGTTAAGGTCAGAGGTCATGCATCCACCATAAGAAAGAGAAAGAAAAAATTGCCTGTGTGGGCAGAGTTCCCTGACAAAAACCTCTGCTGAGCAAAAACAACAAAGAACTTTGAGAAGATATTCTGTGGACTCATAAGACAAAAGCTGAACTCTTTGGAAAGAACACACAAAAAAAGTAAGACTGTGCAAATTTACAAAATTAATGTGAAAGGTTTCAGCTTCAAGACGCTTAAATGTAACTTATATCAATTTCTGTCCGGCACTAATAATTTCCCCAAGGTTAGCTGCGTGCAAAAAAGAGCTCACAAGTTCCTGCTTTATTTCTAAAAACATCTCAGCATTACATCACTTACTTGTGTGACTTTGTGTTTTTTTCCGTGAATGCAGCACACCACATTTGTTTCTGCCCGTTTCTTGAAAATGACTCCACTCTCAGGGGTGTGATGATATCATACACTAGAATTAGCCGTAATGCGAGGTGCCAGAAAAAGGACAGAACCTTGATTCTCTAAAAGTGAAGGCTGTCACCTCCATAGCTACCTGCTCTTTCCTCAAGCCTGTAATCTGCCTCCATCAGGTGTCTGAACACTCTGGATATAAATACCCAGCATTACCCAGAGGTTGCCGGGGGACAAATTAAGCAGAAGTTGGAGGGGTGAGCCCCATCGCCGCACACAACACGAGACGGCGCAAAAATATCTCCTCTTCAACTGGCAATCATGAGCGAGCGTCCTCAATTTAGAAGAGATAAGTTCTGCTCAAAGCCAATATATAGATCTAGTAGAGTGTAAAAAGCCTTGGTAATGCTTTCAGGAACTAGCCAGAGGGGTGTGCATTGTTGTGTGTGTGTGTGTGTGTGTGTGTGTGTGTGTGTGTGTGTGTGTGTGAACACGTGATAGCACCAGGGCCATCTCGCACCGAGAGACCGGAGCCTCCCAGCTGCCCTTCCCCTGGATCGATAGCCCTCGCTCCAGGTTTTAATTAGCTAATCAGTAGAACATGGGCTTTTAAGCATGGTGGTAGAACGTAGCTAAAACCTGCTGTCAATACCTATTAAAAAAGGTTGTCTTGAAATGCGACTGCAATTGACTCGGAGCCACTGATTTTTACGGCGTCTTTCCGGGCTTAGCTCCAACATGAAACTGGCTGAGATCAAATAAAAGTAGAGGCTGGACTTGTTGTTAACGGCTTATTACATTACATAAAACCGCCTTCATGAAAGCTGAATTATTCTGCAAAATTGTCTTTAGTAGGAATTTTCATCCTGCACATCACGTCACCTACCGTCGGCCTTTGTTTAAAGTCCATAATAAACATCATCAGGTTGCAACATCCACACAGCTGATAAATCTAGTTTTTTTTTCTTCACTAATGTGAGATATTAAAATACACCCAAATAACAAAGAGAGAAATTATAGCCACACCCCTGAAACCAGATTGAATCTCTGCTGTGTAAGCTGCTCCTGACTGCTGCAAATACCAGAGATTAGAATTGGTAACACAAGGCCAAGAAAAAGGTTCAGTATTTTACAGTCATGCTGAAATGTTTGATAAATATTATTTATGGAGAGGGAGGATTACTCACTTTCCAGAACATATGTAATAGGTTTGACGCACAAGTTGCCTCCTTTTTCTTCTACTTGCAGTAAGATTCGTCTTTAAAAGACAGTGCCGTCCCCTTGCAGGGCCCTCTCTCACAACTCACCCTCTTCAAAAACCGTTCCGTGCCGGTGAATTTACAGCTGGATTTGTTACAAGACTATCGTTGTTGCTACAGCATCCCAGGTATGGAGTCGTCATTTGATTGGGATGAAGTGTGGACTAATGTGAGTTTGGCATCTAGAACTCCTGATCATCAGCAAATTCATTTCAGCGTTACACTTGACAGGATATATTCAACTCCCAGAAAATTTCATTTGATGAAGGTTATTAATGGTCCTAGATGTACACTCTGTTCTTCCAGAGACACTGGTAGAGTCTTTCATATGTTCTGGGAGTGAGCACCAATTTATCGAAGATGTTTAGGATCAGATTGCTTTGCTCACCTGCCATTCTCATTCTGAACGATTTACCAAAAACCGGAGCTGACACTTGACGCAAGAAGGGCACCGTTGGCAAGACTCACAGCTGCAGAAAAACTACTGGCAGCATGTTGGAAACCTCCACACTCACTCTCTTTACGAGCCTGGATTTTGACATATTCGGACTTTTTTTTATTTTTATCAAGAACCGTCGATAGCGAGAGTTAATGGAGCCAAAGAATCTACCGTCAAGGCATGGCGCTTGCTTCTAGCGACTCTTCATGAATTTCAGAATGTTAAAGGGCTATGAAGCTGTTGGATCCAGGGTTTTTATCAGGGGTTTATGATTTCCTTTTTTTTTTTTTTTAAATATACATTTATTGATTCATTTTTTATAACCCTTTTCTATGGTATTTGTTTTCTACCTTGTGCACAGATGGATATATTTTTATTCAGCACCTTGTGCTTCTGTAAAGTACATTTGAGTATCTGTACTAAAATGCAAAGGATAATAAAAATTTGATCACAAAAAAAAAAACATTTGGTAAGTATTCTGCTGCTTACATGCGTGTCTGAAGAAATCCTGAGTTTGCACAAGTGCACTGTGTGTCTCAAAATGTTAATTTGGGAGCTGATGGTGCAACATTACCAGACTTACTGTGTGTACATGTATGTGGCGACTTTTGTGTTTACCTCCAGCTCCAGCAGTCTGTGTCTGGATGAACACATACCGGTGGTTGAATGGAGTCGCAAGCCCAGTCCCAGAATATTCCAGGGCTACACTGGGGGAAAACACTCAGACTGGCAAAATAAAAACGAGAAGACGAGAAACAAACACACCAAACAGCGAACAAGCGGACTCTGACACTCACTTGCTTTTGTGTCCTCTCTCAACACTAAACCATTCACTGTCCCTTAGACAACTCCCTCGCAGTGGCCTCTAATTGCAACTTTAGCTTGATTTACACCTACCATGATGATACGGCTCGGTGTAAGTAAAATACAAGCCGAGAAACTGTTTAGTCTCTCTCTGTTCAAACAGCATCAAGAAAACAGGCCAGGAATGCAGCTTGAACGTTTGTTTAATTCAACGTACTGATGAAAAGTAGGAGAGTTTAACATAGTACATTATAGGATGGTTGTGGCATAGCGTCTAATAGTGTAGAGCAATATTGTCACAGAACATAGTATCATGTTTTATAGTACATCACAGCGTAGTAAAGTATAGAGTAACATAGTACAGTCTACTACAGAATAGCATAGTACAGTGTAATGTTGCTGTGTATGGAGTAGCATATTTATAGTGTGGTATAGCAAACTGAACGTCTTTCGTACCATTTTTTTGACTGTGGATGGATTTATTAACCCAAGATGCATTCCAGGCCTGCTTTGTAAATCACTGAGTTGCTCTCCATATGACATTTTCCAAACTTTTTACCCCAATATTTAAAAGATGTTTGACTCAGGACTCTGCGTCTGAATAATTAAATAGGAATTAAAATAAGTCAGGAATGACTTATTTTTTTTCCATTCAGCCTCTCGACCGAAGAGAACAACCAGCTGATGACCTGGAGTTCAAACCATCATCCTTTATCGAGTTCCCCGTTTCTTTATCACTACCAAATAAAAGGTACAAGACACATTGGTATCTAGCACTAAAAAAACCCCCATCAACAAACGTGTGGATTTTTACCAACTGAGTGAAGAAGGAAGAATATGAGAGGGTTGGTGTTGGAGTGCGGAGGAGAGCGTTTGAAAGTGGGGAGGGGTGTTCAGCGCTTTAATATGATGACACCGGGCCAGCCGAGGCCATTATCAGCTGGCGAGATTTCTCCATACACAAACAGGGAGACGGAAAGGAAATGCACCCCCACTTTAATAAAAGGAGACATTTGCCGCAGTCTGATTAGAAATATCATTTCCTGATGCTCTCCCATTAAATTGGTCGGAGTAGTGCGGGGATTGCCTGAATATTATTAGCTGCTGGGAAGGAGGCCTGTAAAATAACCGCGGTGATAGACCTGCTAACAAACTGAGGCGCGTGAACAGATACATGCACATAAATCTGCCCTCTGTTGCAATTTCATTTAGAAGTGCGCTGATTTATAATCTGTTTGCTAGTGTCGCCATCTCAACACACCTAGAGCTATCATCTACGCACCTCTCCAAGTCCATGTAAGATTGCTATTGTGAGAGAGGACTGTTATTTTGTAATGAGACTAACTCCTTCCAAGCACAGTAAGGGAGATGGTCCGATAAGTGGGAAGGTAATAAATTGCTCAATGCAGCCGTGAACAGCATGCAAACACTCATGCGCGCACACACATCCACTCACTTTCCCCTCTGCATCGCTCTGTTTGGCCCCTGTGGCCAAAAAGGCATCTGCTACTCATGCTGAAGTCATCTGGAGATAATAACCAGGCCCAGCGTGGCACCAGGCCACAGGCAGCGCCTCAGACCCCCACCACTCCACGCTGCATGGGCTCACTACGCTCTGGCAACCTACAGTACATCTGGGGCGGAGGACCTGGCAATCCTCAGCTGCTGGTTTCTGGGAGGGTGGGAAGATGGTAGGGAAGGGGGCTTATGAGGTTGGACACATGCAAAGCACATCGACTGGGATGGAGTAAACTGCAGCGAATGGTTGATGACTCACTCGGGGTGTATTTAAGGCCTGAAACGGATGTGCAGCTTCCTCTCCTGGTGCAGAGCTGCAGGCTCGGTTATTGAACAATTGTGGAGGCTGGTCTACTAAAGCTGAAGAGAGGATTTGACAAACAACGCCAAGGCGCTGAAATGAACACAGCCGTAACTGTAAACATGCTGGGGGGGGGAGAAAATATGTGCATTTAATACTTTGCAATTGTGTGATTTTCTTCAAATTTTGTTTGTTCGTGTTCTCATTTAATCAGTCTGTCTGGGCTAAGATGATGTCACTATCAATTTAATAAAAGACAACAACTGGCCACAACTGAGAAAAATTAAAACAATTTTATTTTTGAAAATCCTCTCTTTGTTTTCACACTACAAGGTCATTTTTCAAATTATGGCAGCAATATTTTACCCGTTGGCTGTAAATACTATTTAAAGGTCTATTTGCTAAAACGTACTCTTCCTAAATTTTAATCAGTTAATTCTTACTGTAATTATATATTAGTGTAAGCTTCATAAAAGCCTTTAAAAATACTAATTTAAGTCCATCAGTTCCTAACATATGTTTGTTTCTAGTAATTTGAATTTATTATTACATCTTGATTTAGTTTTAAAGCAGTCACCGTTTCTTTTTTTTCTTTCAGTGTCAGACCCATGACACTGGTCATGGGTTTTAATTTTTTGTCTGTGTCTGCACTGCTGACAGACATTGAGTGAAAGAGATGGAGCATTAAAAGAACACATAAAATGCATATTTAGAGTCTGTTCATTTCCTCATTTCTCTGTCTTGCTATAAACTGTCTAACTGAAGAAATAATGCTGAGATGAAGCAACTTACACCTCTAAATTAGATTGGGGTGTACAGGGTGAATTCAATCAAATCAAGACCAAGGTTTCCTGGTCTCTGACATTCATGGTGAAATTTATCATTATTTTTAATAGTTAAAAATATTACAGAAAGAGAAAATTACAGACTGTAGGGACTGATCAAAAAATGACTAACCAGAAACAAAAGTCTTACTGCCTCATTTTAAGAATGGTGGGTCCGCTGCTTCACTTGCTTCTTCTTAAATCACTGATGACTACATCAATGATTCCTTCCAGGAAACGCAGCTAAAGCCTGAATCACTGAGCCAAAAATATCTTCTATGGAAAGAAATCCAGAGAAGATAAAATTATTGGCAATAATAAGTGCATCTAATGGAGAGCAGTGGGAGAAAATAGCCTAGTAGTTGCATCCAAAGTACTCCAGCAGCCTAAGTCTACAGCAGCAAAACAACAGAGATAGCCAGTGATAACCTAAATCCCTTTAATGACTTAAAGAACACCAAGATTAGAAACCATTAGTACAACAGGTTTTTTTTTCCATTTATAAACTTGTATGAATCTGGTAGTGAACTACACTAAGTCTGAATTAATTAAAAATGCATATACTGATGAACAACGTAGCTGGAATCCCAGTTTCCCCAATGTCTTTTGTATCTCAGGGTAGTTTTTATCTGTTGGGAAATTCACCTTGAAGACATAAAAGGTTGTATATGAACCTCCATTTGCAGCTCAACATACAGCTGACACCATTGGCTGCTAATCAGACACTAATCCAACATGTGAAATGTCATGTTATGTGAAATGCAGTCCTGGGATTTTCTAAAATAGGCCTGACATGTTTAAGTACTAACATATTTGTACGAATATGTTTTTTATGTACTCTTCTCAGCATATTTAAATTCTGGTACAACAAAGATAAACGTATCTACAGTAATGACACACCATACAGTGAGCTTTAGGCATCAAACAAACAAGACAAGAACTATTGTGCATTTTACGTCCTTGATGTACATATTGATATATTGTGCTGTGCCTACAGAGACACAACTTGTGCTGACCTTATGTTACCACAACATCAGCCTCTCTCACCGTAATTCATCATTTATCCGCAGCTCTGTGTGGCTGGGTAAATCTGGCAGCATTATCCCATGTACTTCCCACCCTGATGTAGTGAATGCTGCTGAAACAAGAGACCAGAACTGAGGAATCGAGTTATTTGGATAGGATGACTATCCTCTTCACAGCCCACCTATACTGAGGTCCATTATTGGAGCTATTAAAGGAGCTAAGAGGCGTCAATCTACCCATTTGGATAGCAGTGAGTGGGTGGACTATTAAGTGGCTGCCTGGATGGCCTGCTATTGTCTTCCTGTGTTTCTGACTCACACAACCTTTTGACTGCTCAGTTTTTTTTTTATTTGAAATTCTTTTCGTTGTGATTTTGCTCATATTTTCTACCCCTTTTCTTTGTGTCAGTTCTGCTTGGCTGCTTTGCATTTCTTTTACACTTCAAATTGCTCTTTGCTTGTACTCGTCTTGCACCTACTTTCTGCTGTATGGTACCGTTCTTTTTTCCGTCTCTTCCTCTGAGCAGAGTGTTTCTATGCTATATTGCCCCTCTCTTTTTCTCCGTCTCTTCCTCTGAGCTGAGTGTTTTTTGCAAATGTCAAACCAACCCCTTTTTGCTTCCTTCTGGGGGAAAAGAAAGCCTTAAAGACGGAGAAATCACATTGTCTGCTGGTGTCTAATTCACCCCGACATCCACTTCAGGCTGTCTGTCTTAACTCTCATCCTGGAGGTAGAAGAGGGGAGAAGAGGAGCAGAGGGAAAGGATGAAGAATGTTATGGATGAAGTAAAAACATCAAGGAGAAAGGGGCGAATGTGCGTGTTTAGAAGAAAGTGCACCAGGGTGGGGGGTAGTTGGCCGCAGGCGGATGCTGGCTCTCGCTGCTTCTTGTCAGATCAACCGTGGATCAACCTGAGGCTCAGGCTTCACCTTAGTATGAGTTTACAACATGTACATGAGAACAGTTCATTATAACGAGATCAGAACAGGCTTAAACACAAAAACCTCAACAATGGGAACGTTATTATCGAAGAGAATCCCGGAAGATTCAAAACATTCTGCCCCGCAGCTGTTTTAGGGAAGTTCATGGAGGCTTCATGGGGCTTTTATAGAGACGAAACGTTTGCATGCATGTATACTGAAGCACACCATTGGCTTTACAATAACCCAACATATAAGCAAGATTGAGCAATAGTTTGTTTCTAGGGGAAACTGAGGAGAAGGTTTGTACTGACACCTGAAAGACCCTTTATGATTCACAGCATTTATTTAACCCTTGTATGAAGAAATGGGGTCCAACCGACCCCACACACGTAAAACTTGTATCATCTGCCATAGCCTTCTATGTTTGTCTCAGTTCTCTCATGCACAAGGGTTAATAAATGTAACACTATGATAGAACAGCTCAGAGAGCCTCGAATCCATAATAACCTTTTTTAACAGGAGCGCTTTGAAGTGGTGTGTCCTAGCAAACAAGGACACAAGAAAATAAATGAATTCAATGAACTTCACATTATCTGGTCAGTTAGTTGGACAATCAGTAAAACTCCAACAGAGCATCCAGGAACTGAGTTATAGAAATCTACAATTTTATAGGAACAATACTTCATCTCTCCTCCAGGAAGTAAATTTCCTAGAATGTTCTGAATGGAGATATAAATAACTAATCCCCGCCTTTTCTACTAAAACGAGGTCTGGCTGGTTTTCATCGTCCTACAATATGTTAGTCTTGCTTTTATTTGGTTAGGAAAAAGTCCATCTTTGTTGACAACATTTTAATTGTCATAGTTCTCGTCGGTACATGGACTTCTTTTTTCTAGTTTTCAGATGTAAAAAAAAAAAAAAAAAAAAAAGCCATTTGTTGAAACACAGGAAGCAGTACGGTCTGCAGTGTTTACTGAATCAGGGACGAGCCGAGCTGAGTTCAACCATGCTGCATTGTAAAAGACAAACTCCATTAGTCCGCTGTGCTCCAGCGATGCTTCTTTACACTCCAAACCTTAAAACACTCGCAATTTCCATCATCCCTCCACCAGCATGGAGAACTCATTCACATGTTACCAAGAGACAAAGCCATAAAATAAGGCAATAACAGGAGACCTTCAGTCTTGTCATTATCTAGCGTTTGCCGAGAGTCAATGACTTCATTATCTGAAAGTATTGATCGCACTGTGGCTGCTTGACAGCAGGTCAGTTAATACATGGTGGTTATTTCAGCTGAGGCCACATTTATAGACTGGATGGGGGCTTCATGCCAACGCATTAGCACTTCAGTGAAGATGGGAGGTAAACTTTAAGACTTGGTTATCGATCAGAAAGTAACATAAAAATAAAAACATCACTCACCGTACTGTAAAGTGGACATATAAGGAACGAAGACAAAAAATATGAATTCTTCTTTACGACTACTGATGTATTTTAGTACAAATATGGATAAGGCATGAGGACATTGAAGAAATGTAACAAAATTTTTCATTTATGCATGTGGAAAGAACAGTTAATGGTTCAAATATCTTTTTGTTATTATTATTTTAGTAAGAAACAGAAAGCCATAGCAAGACCTGCTGCTTTCCACTCGGTTTACATTTTGGTTTCAGTAAAAAATATAAGTAGCTGTTCATTTCCTGTTGTTCCTGGTTCAGTTTGAAGGTTTACCACACTTACATTTATTTATTTTATTTTTTTAATGAAGTCCTTCACTTTGTATGGCCACATTTTCACATTTTACTTTCATAGAAACTCCTTTAGAAACACACCAGAGACGTCAAAATGAGAAACGTTTTATGGGTGTGAACAAGAATGTGTGCAGTCCAGTCTAGGAAACAAAAAAGGACGCCTAACACCCAATAACTGAATGCTCTGGCTTTCATTTTATCTTACGCCAAACTGAGCTTCACTCCTCCTGCTACTTCCACTCCAGATTTAATTTGAGACAAATTAATCATACGTGCATATTTAGAGACGCATGAAGAACAATTGAGAACCTTGTCACATGAGAGCAAACATAACAATTTGTAAAAAATCCAGTCAAACAGGTCGACCTGCACACCCTGTTACAGAACTAGAATCTAAAGGTTTTCTTCAACTGTCACAGAAACATCATAGAAAAGGAAAAACTAACTTCAGCTTCAGAAAGCCATATTGATGAGAGATTGTTCACCTTTAAGTATTTTCACAAGAGTCACATTTTTGATATAAATGTGGCATCTAATCCATGTTATCAGGCGTGTTTTTATGTAAAAACTATAATGACAAAAATTTTTGAATTATAAAAAAATCCGACAATGTTAGCTGTTCTTATAAAACATGCAAACAGATTTCAAATACAACAAACAATACAAATATATGCGAGACAGCGTGGTGCATTGAGTGGTGCAGTGAAACCAGGCTGTTTAAACGCCCCACCACACGCAGGAATGTAGAGAAACGCAACAGACAAGACAACATCACAACTACACGTCATCTTCTCATCATATTGTTCAACTTCATGAGGCCTGTTTGTTCACGAACAGCAAACAGGCTCTTAAAATGTTTCTTTACATCTTAAGAGCCTGAGCTATGTGCTTTTGTTTTATAGGCTAATGATGAACATTGTTGTTCATTTCAGTTCAAGTTAGTTTTGCTAATATGTTACTTAAGTGCTGTTGTAGATACATTGAAGAAATAAATATCACTATATTAAAACCTATTTCAGCTTAATGAATTGAAATGCAATTACTTTCTAATTTACTTCATTACAATTTGTCACAGTTCAGAGTTTCTAATTGGAATATAAAACACAAAGATAATTAATATTTATCGACATCAATGTGAAGTAAAGTGTAAACTGCTCTTGAGGTACAATCAGTTTATTATCTTTGTTATTTAGAGACTAGTTGAGCTTTGAGGATCGATGTATTATCTCGCTGAAAGCAGCTATCAAAGACAGATCTGCTGCCGTTACAAAGGGCTAGCCATGGTCAGCAACCTTTGCTACAAGGTAGGATGAATCTGTGCCTTCACGTCGTTATCACCCTACCATCTCAATGTTGCAACTAAAACTGAGACCAACGTCTTTCCAATCGCTCATTGTCCAGCTTTAGTTAGTTGTCAGAAGTGACAGAGCGTGTGGTTTTCTGCAGCTGTAACTAATCAGCTAAAGGCTCCACATGTTCTGTGTTCAGAGACAGTATGTCTAAATTGGATTTAGAAAGTTGTTTGAGTTGCTCTTGTCTTTCTGTCATCTCAAAGTCGTCTGACTAGTCGTCTTCGTCCACACAGCTGACGCTCACTGAATATTTTCTCGGTTTTGAAGCAGTCTCTTGAAAGCCGAGAAATTGGTTGTGTGCAAGATCTTCCACAGATCATGGATGTCAAACTCAAATCCTCGGTGGCCTCTAACCTCTAGATGTGTCTCTGCTTCAACATACCTAAATCAAATGTAGGTCAGGCCCAGTAGAGTGTCAGTGCATGCTGAGGCAGCAATGCAGTCATTTAATTCAGATCTGCTGAACCAGGGCGAAGTGTTGCAGGAGACCTGCCCTTATGGCCTACAGTTTGACACCTCTGCTGTAAATCATACGTTTCTAAAACACTCAGACAAGTCTTTCTGGCACCAACTACCTTGACATGTTCACTGTTACCTCGATGATCCAATTTCCTCTAATTTCTGGTCATTTTCACCTCTTTTTTAATGCCCAAGTGCTCAGAATTGCTGCTATGCCTTTTTTTTTTTTTTTTTTTTTTTTTGCTGTGACCGGTTTAGCTGTGCTCTCTCTGACAATAAAAATGAAGAGACATACGGCACGGAAACAAGTGCAACTCCACAACAGAACATAAGTCGGTAAATTAATGGATGAATTTACAGCACATGGAGGCAGGCGGCTGTTTTATGACAAACACTCAATGCAGCAAGACGAACTCATACTTCAAGGTACAAACTTAGATCTTATATATATATCTTTCACCTTTAAGTTTGACAAAGCATATTTTTAATCTGAAGTGAACCAAAGTTAAGTGTTGGGTTTGTGCTTTTTCCAAGTATTTCACTTGTAGGTGTACGTTTTCCATCGTAAGCAGCTCTACATGAGGCTATGCTAAATCCCCTTTAGGTGACTTTTGTCACACTGACATTTAACTTTGCGACTACCCGTGAGGGCGGAGTCCTCAAAATTTCTTTAAAAAAGAAAAAAAAAAGACGCCCCGAATGAAAGATACTGGATTTGTTGTTAATACCGACGGTTCGCAAAAAGAAACTGTTGATTTAAAGGAGTTCCAGTGATGACAGGTCCTTTAAGCTGAAGTCTTTGTAGCTTTGTGTAAATGTGCGTTTGTAGCAGATAGCCTGAAGATACTCACACACACGAAGTCACGGTCACTCCTGTGTGACATGTTTCACACCGTGCAGGGTCAGCAGAGGGTCAGTGCTCTATGCATGGAGACAGACGCAGAAAGAGACGGATTATTTATTTATTTTTGGGCATCAACAGTAATAAAATTTGAGAGTTTAAAGCCACCAAACTGGAGATGATCAAATTTCCCTGTGACCATCAGCGGCAGATCTAATGGTTTTCCTACCAGCTTCTGTGTGGTGAGAAGCAAACAGCAGATCAAATTATGCTGTGTGATGTGAAATGTGACAGTCAGTAACTGTAGCTCATTGAATTTAGTCTTCCACCATTAGAAGAAAGATGTCTTTATGAAAAACCTGATAAGCCTACCGTATCCGTAATGTACACCCAGCGGCTAACAAAGCTGTACCGATGCAGCTTAAATATAGTACAAGTAATAAAATATGAAGGAGTCCGAAGCACTGAAACAGCATCATGTCCTGCACTTAACGATAAAACATCTTTTTTCTTAAAAAACAAAATAAACAAAGTTTATTAAAACAGTTTAATTTCTAATTGTTTGTTCATATTAAGAACAGGATCAAAAGCCACAACAGACAAGGACCCTGTTGACCTTTGTTGCTCAAATAAATTACCTCTTCATGTACTTATCTGATTATTAAATATTTGATTATTATTATGGTCACAATTTTTCCAAACCTATACCTTTTTGTTGAAATCAAGAAGCCTTGTGAATAATCTAGAAGGTAAAATTCTTATCCTTGAAACATCAATTAACGCTCTATACTAAAAAAAAAAATGTAAATAAAAGTGTTTAAGTTGCTCATTCACTCTTATACTTCTGTTAGATCAACTGAATTAGATTTTAAAAAAGCAAGTGTAATGAAGTCATATACAGTTCAGAGCAAAAGTAATATAGTTGTGTCAACATATTCATGTAAATATACTTTAGCAACATGATTTATATGAAAAGATCCAACTTTTTCAATATCATTGGGTGTGTGAAGTAATCATACACTCCTTATGTTTCCCTCATGTTGTTTCAGATTCAAATAAAACTTTTATTTACTCTAGACTGTTACAAGCAAAACAAACATGTAGCGCTCTTATATTTCTTTGCCTTCACTATTGAACTCATACAGACTGAAATGAACTAAAACTTACTTTACTTGTGCTAAGACAAAAATTAACAGAGGAAAATCAGTTTTCAACCTAATTAAGACCGATCAGGACAAAACCCACTGAAAAATGTTTATCCATACTGAAAGATTGTGTCGACCCAACCCAGATATATTAGCTTGTAACCACATAATTATCATAAAAGAAAGCCACACAAGTGAACATTTTCCCAAAGATTCGCATTTTATATGTTCATCCATCAAGTCAATTTTAATTTATAAACTCAAACCTTCATGCTTCCAAACTGTTTTTTAAAAAGATTTTTGAAGAGATTTAAACGACGCATAAAAGTGGAAAAGAAACAAAATGAAGAGTGAAAAGCGGTCCTCAAATTTAACCAAGAGACTGTTGGGGGTTGCTCAAATGACCCAACAACGAATGACCTTTAATGTTCACATTTGGGCAGGACATTGAGTTCTGCTCTAAATAAGTGAAATAACTACAACCATAAACATATTTTGTCTAATAAGGTTCACATGATCTCAAAACGGTGTCGTTAAGGACCCAAACACAGAGGACTGGAGGTTGAGAGCTGATTTAATGGTAACTGATCTGAGAAAAACCAACAAAGCATGCTGGTGGCAACAATAGACAGACCTGATGCAGGCTGTGAAAACCACTTAGTGTTACTGGAGTGTCAGACAGGTGAGTTAATGAGCAGATGACGGGCAGACAGGGGGTAGAGGGAGCTGAGACACTCAGAGAAGGTGCTGGATACATCAGACGACGGAGAAATATCACCAACGAAGCAAAGAAATGATCACAAACAGAAATGCAAACCAAGGATTCACAGAAACTCAAAATACTACAGACAGTGAAACAAAATTGTTTTCAGAGTAACACTGTTTATGGCTCACTTATTCAGCCATCTGAATAGTCCACAATTAGCGCGACAGATAGATGAAAGTCAGGTTTTTCCAGTTTTGCCTAAAAGAAGCATGTGATACTTTCAATTTTAAAAAAGAAACACTTGGGAATGCATTCTGTCCTTTTGTGTTTCACACAAATGTACAGAGCACAAATAAGCCCAATTTTTCAGGCACATTAAATATTTACAACATATGTTTGACGTATCAGTGTTTATTCACATTTAACAAAGGAACTGGCACATTGCATATTATGAATACCACTTTATAATGATCTATAAAAAATCAGCAATAAGATCCTTCTTAGTTCATGTTTCCACTGATATTTTTGACAATCTTAGGTGATTAGTTTCAAATCTTTAAGGTTGGAAAGCCTCGTTGCCATCACCCTTATTTTAAGGTCCTTCCACAGATTATTAACCCAGCCAGACTCTGCCTGGATTAATCTCATGTTTATATTATAGACAGTCAAAAGACACATTAATGGAGACTTTAAATCTGTCAGCTGTATGAATAATTTTGGGCTTGACTGTATGTACATTGAGAAAGATGGCATGGAGAGAATAAATGACATTCTGCTCCTGAGAATTATCTTTGTATTCCTTCAGAAAAGAAAAAAAATTGAGACATTTCATTGGTATTATCACCCTTATTTCAGGTGGTCTTCATGCCGAAGGATACATATACTTTAGAGTAGAAAATGTTTGATGTAAAACAGATCAGTTCAGTTTAGACTTTTTTCAGAACGGTCTATATTCTTTAGTATATAGTAAAATACTCCTTCAACCTAACTCCAGATAGGAATCTGGAATCAACTTTCACATTGCCTGCCTTCTAAATTACATAAATTCACACATGAAGATTTTACTGTGCACAACACAAACGAATGCCCGAGACCTAAAGAACTACAGTTGACTACTTTGCTTTTGCTTCATTTTCCTCAAAGGCTCGTGGTGCCCCCAACACAAAATTCACCTGGTCAATGAACAATACGAGCCAAAAAATGGATAAATAAAAACACTACAGAAAAACACACATATGTGATTTTAATTCAGAGCAGCAGATCTAATAAATTTATTCAATATCACCCTCTTCCATTAATGTGTACAATCACCGTGAATAAAATGTTGTATTCAAGCCTGCATTACTCGCTAAAATATCTATGTGGAGCAAGAGGCTTAAAACGGGAAATCAAGGTGTGGTGATCATTGCACCTTTAGTATATATATATATATATATATATATATATATATATATATATATATATATATATATATATATATATATATATATATATATATATCGTTAGTTTTTTTAAAACTAAAAACTAAAGAAAACATGATATATTTCTATCTGTTTTTCTATCTTCTCAAACCAACTTTGCCTCTTTGCTGTTTTTAATGCACCCTGACAACACACAGATCACTGGAGTGGTTTCCCAGCAACATGAGGGAGGGCTTGAGTCCCTGATGGAGCCAAAAATACCTTCCAGTCGGGGAAATTGATTCCCTTGAAGACTTAAAAAGCCTTAAATCTAGTCAGTAAACAATAAACAGCTAATCAAAGACAGAAAACAGAGGTGAGGAGGTGAGGGAGTGTGCGGGTGCAGAGCAGGGGGTGCTCTGGTTCTCGGTGAAGGCTGTAAACACATTAGCTGGGAAACAGCCACTGAAACAGTGATGCTGTGAGCATGTGGTCAGAAACCAAAGAGCTGCCTCTCTTCTCTCTCCCTCCCCCTGTTCGTCATTACTGCCACTCCAGCTTCCTTCAAACCACATTTGCTTCTCTCTGCTGCCCTCTAGTGGCCACTGACAATCAAGGCACTCTTAAAAAAATATCACAGTTTAAAACCCAAAACATAAATAATTAGAACATTTTCTCACTTTTGCGTGTCAGGCATTGACATACACTCATTAAGTATGGCTTTGATGTTGTAGCCATTACGGGCTTCTAATTTCAGAGCTCTAGTTTTAAGGTGGCGAGATTGTGACAGAACTTCAAACCAATCTAGGTTTGAACTTATGAGGCCGTTTTCTCATTCAAGCCAGCTGAAAATTATACGTACTTACACACCCAGTAACATTTGTTTAATCTTTTTTTAATCACTGTTTTATTGTTTTTACACTACCTTTCAGTTTACATTATCAGAAGTAACCAGTTATTATTTTTGAAAATTGACAATAGGCTAATTGAAAACTACTTTATGATATCTCTACAATATATTTTGGTGCATACATTTGTACTTTGTCTGCTAAAACAAAACTACTCACCCACCTCTTAGTTTGGTTCCACGTCCTTTCACGCAACTCCGAGCATTCAACTGCAACGCTGCATACAAAATAAAAATGAGCTAAAGACGACAGCACTTATTTTTGTCCCAATTTCGGCAAATTATTAGCGATATTTATATTGTGCGCCCTCTTGTGGCTATGCAGCGACAAGTGACGTTATAATTCTTATGCGCATGCGCTGGATTAAACTATCATAAACTATATAGATTTCACCTGTTTAACGAAAAACTTCCTTTACACGGAACATATTCCGTGTAAAGGAAATTTTAACATATTAAAATTACTGACTGGTAGTTTTAGTAACAGATGCCAAAGCAAAAATTAAAAGAATCCACAGAAGAGCAGCACGTTATTCTGCATTCTTCATGTTAGGTTGTGTTAGGTTGTGTAACATACACAACCTAACATGAAGGTTGTGTAAACAATACATTTGGTTATTGTTCTTTAAATTAGTTTATTTTATATCGGGACAACAATACTATGACACTATCTCTAATTTTTGTAACACCAACAACCTGTGGATGTCAGATATTTGCTATATTGGTCTATTTTTTAATTATTTTTTTGTATTCTTCATCCTTAAGTTGTAAAATCAGGCCTTACTGAACTTGTAGCCTCACAGGGTTTGTTCTAGGTTCACATTAACCTATTTGACTCAGTTATGGAGTTTCCAGATCTCGTCTGTGATTCCTGCACTTGTGTGAGAATTATGACAAAAACAGCAGCATTAAGCTACTTTCAGCTACTTTTATGTGCTTTTTTAAAATCACTTCTAACATTACAATATGAATGGGCCTCACCATTATCATTTGTTAGTTTGAATTTTCAATGATTTCCAACCACAGTGGCCTCCTGATTCCAACTTTGTATCACCTTCAAATAAAACTCCACTTATGTTAAACAATGTGTTTAGTGTTTATTTTATATTAAAGCCCTGTAGGCATACACACTGCATTTTAATTAGAGCAGATTTAAGTCTTTGTTATTAAATTGAATGTGAAAATGATTGTTGTGACTATAATCCTTTAATTAGACATGGACATGTTTATTATGTTAAATATTATGTCAAAGATTTTATTTGGTTGTGATTAATAGTGCAAATAAACTGAACTGGATATAACAGAATTGAAATAACCAACATATATATCCATCTTGTTATTGTAGAACTGTGTTCATTTCAGTTCACTTGTTTACAAGCATATCACGCTGCTATGTTATGAAATGGTTCCAAGATAATTTATTTTAAAAAAAAAGAAACACCTAGGTAATAGAGACAATCTTCCTGTTAATTTGCTGCTCTTTGCTAATTTGGATTAAAACAGGTTGATCTGCCTCTTAAAAAGCTCTCGTTTATATCTAAACTTTATGCTAAAGCTAAATGGCTGAATTCAGTATGAAAATACATAAAATAGCATGAACCTGTAAAAATCTTAATCCTTCACAAAATTAAATAAACCTTACATATTAGCCCAGTGGTTCTTAACCTGGGTTCGATCGAACCCCAGGGCTTCGGTGAGTCGGTCTCAGGGGTTCGGCGGAGCCTCTGCCGCGGAGGTAAAGACACACTGTGTAAAGGCGTGATGACGCCCCGCTTTGCCATCACTTGCTGCAGAGGATCACGTTACATTGCTGAGCTAATCAGTGCTGCGGAGGAGCCCTGATTGAAGGAGCTCCACTCTCATGGATTTGAACTTGTGTCTTTAATTACGTCAGCAAAGCTCACTGTTTTTACTGTTTTTACCAAATTCTGTAGCTTTCGGTGTACTTCTAAATCTGCTCCTTAGTCGCATCTTTTAGGGGTTGGTACTGCCTCTAGTGGCGTGGGGGTGGTAACAAAACTAATATAATTACTTTACTAAATCAGAATACCACAAAGTCTTTGTTATTTATTATTAGTTTTTCATTCTCTTAAGAATGTAAAGCTAATTAAATTATCTATACAAGACCTTGAAGTGGTTCCAGTTTCTCTCGATGGCCAACCTGTTGAAACTGTGGCAAATTTGGATCATTCCTGGACAGTCAACTCAACTTTACTGAAAACACTGACTATATTTTGAAGAACTGTTCTCAGAGACTCTGCCTTTTAAGAAGACTTAGTAAACTCTAGTTGGGTTCAGTGAATGCGCTTATGAAACTGGTGGGTTCAGTACCTCAAAAAGGGTTAAGAACCACTGTATTAGCCTAAAAGATCTGGCAATCAACATTTAAATAAAAATACAGCAAATTTTGAGGCATTTTCCCTAAATTTGAAATTTCAGAGAAATTTAGAGCGATACCATTTTTATAAACACTTTCAGTGTGAATGAAACTCTGGCAGACAAAGAAAAGACAGAAGGAGGAAAAAACAGATGAATATAACCTTTCAGAGGCTGACTGCAGAGAAGAGGGACAAAAATACCAATCATGCTCAAGTTTGGCACGGTTGCTGAGAGAACAAAGGAAGTAGTTTTTTTTTTTTTAAAGTGATTGCGTCAAACTGAGTGAAAAACACAGTATCACATTTCCTGATGTAAAAAGGAAAGAGAAAGGGAGAAAAGAAGCTACGAGGAAGTGGATTCAACACATTCTCTGAGTTCAGTGTTTAGCTTTGAGTGGCACAAACAACGTCACCAGCTCCAGGCTTATTTCAGAGTCGGTGACAATGTAGCAACCTGTCGACGATTTACAGAAAGTAAACTTCCAGAGACATCTGTGATACTTATTAAATGTGCAACAATAACCTTTTATTTAACAAAAGAGAATTAAAAAACACAGTGAGATAAAAATGCCCTCTGGACGACATTTAAAAAACAGTAGTGGTTAGATGTAGTGATTTAAAAGAGATCTACGCCAGATGCAATCCCTCATAATAAGAACTGACCTACAGCAAACATGGAGATACAATTTCTTGTTTTTACAAATGCTTGTTATAAACAAATACCTAAAATGGAAGATAATATACAGTTTATACAAGGCATTCCCGCAGGACTTTATACACTCACAAGTATCATGGATACATACTCAAGTTTACAAAAATATATTGTGTAAAGCTTATTCATCTTATATATATAATGTTATCTCCATTTTCCTCCCCTTATCTTCACCACAGGTCCGGCTCCACCCAGACCACCTTCCTCTGCTCCTCCCAGATGACGGTGCGGAGGCTGGTCAGCAGGGAGTTCTGGTCACACCAGGAGTCCGGAGCCATGCTGTGATACAGGCACGGCAGCTTGTCCAACAGCGGCTCCTCGCTCTTCGAACATGCAAGCAGCTGTTCCTCCGTCTGGCCGCCACGCTGCAGCTTTGACCTGCAAAACGGAAAATGAAAGAGGAGCATTGACTTCAGACCGGGTGATATGTAAAATCATTTCACTGGAGGTCCTTACTGCAGCGTTTGAGCTAAAACATGGTAGTTCTGTTACTGTTCAAGAAAACGCAGGCGGTTTATTGTATAAATACTCAAATGTCAATTATACTGTGTGGTAGTGTAGGGGTCTTTGTCCTGCTGGAAGAGGAGAATGAAATATTTTGCAGTCTCTGATATGTTTTCATCCAGGATATGCTGCATGTGGCTTCATGCATCTTCCAATCAACACTGACTAGTTTCCTCGTACCTCAAGATAGCAACCCTATAGCCGTTTTCGCACTGCAAGGAACGGTCCGGAACGGAATGGTTTCAAAGTAGGGCCGACCGTGTTTGCATTAGAACTTCCGACCGGTTCCACCCGGCCCCTTGGAGCCACAAGAGCTGTGGTTCCAATCGGGCCAGCCAAGCGGTTCTGCTTAGAATCAGCAGCTGATTGGCCGCTGGTTGTTATGGAGTCAGACGTCGATTTTCCGTTGGCAGCTGGCTCTCACTAAACTGTATTTTATTTTGATGAGCAGCAAAATTAAATCCATGTCATCCTTTGTTGAGTTGATGTCATCGTAGTAGTAACTGTTCTTCTTCTTTATTATATTGGCAGTTGGCAACTCAAACCCCAAACTGGTGAAGGTTGTGAACCACATTGTTTAGTTTAAAAAATAATGATGTCCGGTACCGCTTCGATGGCACCCTCAGTGTATATGCAAACACAACAGGGCTGCAGTACAGGTGAAACCGTTCCGTTCCTTGCAGTGCGAAAACAGCTTATGACTCACTGTGGACATGGTGTAGGATCCATATAAGGTAGTTTCTGGAAAAGTTCAAGGGGTTTAACATTTCTAGCCCTTGTACATGTAGTGCTTAAGAACTCAGTGGCTTCTATGAAAAAAACAAAAACAAAAAAAAAACAAAACAAACATACTTCAGTTTACGTGCGTTGCGTGCAGATACGCCAATAAAGATGATAACTGGATAGATCTCGGAGCGGTGCAGCCGACGCACACAGTCCAGGCCTAACGGCAGCACACAGTGAAGGCCCTGAGAGAAGGAGGGGGGTGGCAAAATATGCCGTTAAATCAGAAAGATTGTCACTCTGAAATGAGTTCCTTATAATTAAAAACGACTGTCTGCTTGTGTTGGTTTGTCTGGTAGTTTTAGTCTCAAATTGAAACCACAACACTTTGCAATTTGGAGATTTGCATACATAGGCATACCTTAGCTGAGTCTAAGAGGAATAAAACAAAGAAAAACATAAACGTGTGATTTAAAAAAAGATTTTGTTCACAGATTTACATACAGAGGGTCTAAATACACATGCTAAAAATGAGTGTGTTCTGACCTTTTTCATGACTTTCTCAACACTTTGAAGAGTGTAGCACTGGTTTCCACCAGGCTCCACCTCCTCCAGAACCTCAGACCTCTGGAGCCGAGCAGCATGTTCACTAGAGGTCAACGTCTCTGCAGCGACAGATCACATTGACTCACACACAAAAATACCACATCCGTTAAACCTGAGCACTAAATATTTAATTTCCCCATGTTTTCCGCTAAATGTTCTTGTTCTTTGATCAAACTTTCCCCGCAAAGATCAACAAACATTTAATTTACCCCACTGACTGCAGGGAACATTGGCACACACTTACTATTTATAGCTGCTGCAGTTTTTTTTTTTTTTTTTTTTTTAAGAAATATTTACCTACAGCGTTTATTTCCTTCCTAGATTACAGCTACGGATAAACACAATGAAATGTTTACCTCTGCCCAGTAAGAGACCAGATTGTTTACACAGCTAGTCAGACACACCATCATTTCGGTGTAAAATCGGAAGTAGCATCAGTAATCTCACCAATAAAACGTGTTATATCTTCGGAACATAAAGTGTGTTGCAAATGGATTTGTGCCCTGTGTGCTTCTTCACTCTTTGTCACGCTACAGCTTAAATATGATTAGACACATAAAGAAACAAAGTGTTGCATGATTGTGTAGTGGGAAGAAACTTATACATGGTTCTAGAAATGTATCAATTTAAATCTGAAAATTGTGGTGTGCGTTTCAGCCCTCCTTACTCTGATGTTCTTAAATGCCTTCAGAAGTCATCTAAGTGGTTGCCACAGTCGACTAGTGTGTGATTTAATTTAGCCCAAATCCAGCTGTTCTGGATTTGGGTTCACAGGAGGACAGCACTGATCTTGAGCTGTTTTAGGAAGAGTGAGCAAAACATTTGTAGATGTGCAAAACTGACAAAAATAATTCTCCCAAAGATTTGTCACTTCAAACCAGGCACTGATTCAGGAGGGCTGAGTGGAAATGAACTCTCCACTTTTCACATTTTTGTGAAACAAAAAATTGCAAATCATTTTCCTTCCACTTGCCTTATCACACAAAATCCCAATAAAATACATTGAGGTTTAAGATTATAAAATGACAAGATGTAAAAAAAAAAAAAGAAGAAGAAATTCAAGTGACAAACATTTTTATGTGTCAAAGTATTACAATGTTACAACATGTTTTCCTATACGACTGCATCGACAGAGATGGGTATGCGAGGCGATAACGATGCAGCGTTTCTTACCAGGCTCACAGAGTTGAAAGCCCTGCCAGCTGGCCAGCTTCTTCTCCAGCATGCGTCCCAGTATTGTTGGCAGCAGCAGGATAGGCCTGCAGACTGGCGGGAAGTGAGGAGTAACAAGGGTGTAGGGCATGAGGGTTACACAGCATTTGGGTGGCACCGGAGAACCTTCAGAGGTGGAAAAACACAGGCAAACGTGCAACGTTCATTAAAAACTGTGAACCCTGCAGCACAAAAATAGCAGTAACAGTTTACGTCTGTGATGGTGCTGCTGCAGCTCGCTGTACCTGACTCGGTGCCGTTCGTGTTTTCTTCATCCACACTGACCCACAGAGGGTTCCTTCCTTGGCGCCCCGTGCTGACAATCCTCACTGCCTTCTGTCCACTCCAGGTGTTTTCTCGCCCAGCCTGGGATGATGACAGTTTTTTCATAATTAACTCAGAGCCCTGAACGCTTTATTAGTCAGATTGCTTAATATGTTTTTTTTTTTTTTTTTAATACCTTCTGGCAATTCTTTGTCTGAAAGCTCATATCTTCAATTGTTTGAATCAAAAGTCTCTGGGCCCTGAAAACACAGAAGGAAATCCGTTGTCATCTCGACCTGCCAGGATCTGCTGCCGGCTCACAGCAGAGCACCAACCTGTAATAATTGGGTACTGTTCCACTGTGCAGGTCGAGCAGCTGGCACGGGTGAACTTGGCTCACTTGCCACAGATCCTCGGTGCCGGCAGGTCTCGTGTTTGTCACATGTAGGATGTCGTTGCACGACACGGCCAAGGTCCCGCTAGCACCGGCGGGAAGGGATAAGTTGACCCGAATGTAAAAGGAGTCTCCCGACGACATCGTGCTGTTCTGCAGCTGCTGCAGCAGTGCCTCGTAGTCTGCACAGGAGGACAGCGACAGTAAATGTGCTGCAACACCTTCATCACCAGTCATCTTCTGCACACAACGCTGAGGATATTTGTTATTTGTTTTGTGCTCTCTTAGATGTAGTTGGCATACTCCAAGAGAGGAGTCCAGCTAGTTTAGATGCCCCTGGCCATGAAGGTGAGTGGAAAACATGAATCAATTGTTTCAGAAGGATGAATTAGCACTTTTGGCAAACAATCGCATCTCTGGCGTCCATAGGGTTCACCAGCAGTAGACTTTGCACCAACTGAGTGCACCAACTCCTTATGAGCTGAAACAAGCCTGCTAGTCAAGAATGAATCTGTGATGTACAATATGGTTGATCATAATTATAAATTAATTGAAAATTGCGCACTAAAAGGCTGTAAGGACTGCGGATGAACTGAATAGCTGTCTGGAAATCCAATGCACTTTTTTTTTTTTTTTGCTGATTAGGGTAAGTGTTGCAAATGTCTGAAAGCTTGAATTTTCAACAAACAGATTGGTGATAGAATACTATTAGCTGGTCTATTTGTTTGTAACTCCATGATTTAATTACTCCACTCTGATATGAGTCAGAATCCTTTAGCGGATGAGAAAATTATTTAAATAGAGGTAACATTTTGATATCATCTCCCCATGTGACAAGATAACAAATGAACTGTTATCTAATTTTACAATCGCACAAAAAAAAAAAAAAAAATCTGCTTCCTGATTACTTCACATCAGCTGGAACCATTATTGCCTACTGACGTAGAAAAAGAAAACACAAAATGCACAGCACTGACTGCTCTCTGTCCTTTAGTTTTTTTTTAGCGCTGTAAAGCTTACCATTTTGCCTGGGGCGGAGGGACAGCTGACAGAAGCCCGTAACCTGGCCCAGAGCCCACGTAGCTTCTTCCAGAGTGGAGTCCTCCAGCACCATCCTCAGAGCCCTGCTGTTTTGCTCATACCTGACCTGCAGAACAACAGCTTGATAAGAATGGCATTATTCATTACAGGAAAACCTCACCTTCTTTCTCAGTACACTCACCTCCACAATCTGCGCCCCGGGGCTGATGCCGACAGCATGGGCGGCGCTGCCCTCAGTCACCTGGTGCACAAACACTCCAGACTTGTTTCCTCCCACGACCGAGAGCTGGCTTAGCAGTGCCTCGCACTGGAGGGAGAGGCTGAGGACACGGCCGTTGACGCGGATGGCCTTTGGACGAGAACGCACCAGGAAGGGAGGGGCTGAAGATTTTGAGACGCTGAGGAGAAGAGAGAAAATTGGAGTTGATTTCTAGCATTTCACTCCAATTATTGAGAAATCTTTGGAAATACATTTCAAGACGACTTAAGGCACCCTGATTAGCTAAGACATGGCAGAGAAATGAGGAAGTAGGAGATTCGCCACCAGTTATCCAGTTCTCAGAATGTATTGCACTAATTCAGATAGTTGATTAAGACTGTATCGGTTCATTAAATCTGTTCATAGAGGTTTACAGGCCTGTTTTTTTATTTTAATTGACAAGATATTGTTTACAGTTTATCCCATTTATCTCAGGCATTCTTCTTCAAGTGACACTATTTACATATTTAGGCTGTACTTTAAAAAAAAATCCCAGGTCCTTTTTCATCCTCACCAGACAGAGTTGGAGCCACGAGAGGAGGAAGGTCTGGGTTTCTGCTCGTCTTCACTCCCTGCTGAACAAAAGAGAGGCTGTGAGATGATCTGGCACCAGGGCTGCTTTCCCCGACAATAATATGCCAGAGTTAATGTATCACCTTTCAGTGCTGACAAAGGTTCAGATTAAAACAATAAGTAATAAAGGTATTTCAACTGAACAGCAAAAGACCAGACACTGAGGACAGCTCACTGTGGGACAGCATTGCCTCTACGTACCATCAGAAAGTAACACAAAGTCATCCAGCACAGAGTCGGTGTCTTCTGTTTCCAAACTAGGTGAGGAGGAAGAACAAACTAGAATGAACTTTGGAAATATGCTTAGACACAGACGTCCCGAACAGCTAGGAGGCTTTCCACAAATAGCTGAGGTTAAATCATGCAACTGCACTAACTGGTTTCCTGGGGAGCAAATAATTATAGTCTTCGGGTGACAAAGCTAAAACTTCTAACAACTCTTAACACGGAACATTCCTTTAGGCTGCAGGAACAAAAGTAATAAAAAGAAATGGGGTTAAGAGTACAAGCAGACAGCTCAACACCTGTCGCCTGCCTCCACGGATGCATGACAGGAACCTCACATTTCTGTGAATTAATAATTCACCTGAAAGTCACCTTACAACAGCAGAAAAGAATGCAGAGGACAGAATTCGAATGTTCCTTTTTCCTGGTATGTAAGGTGACACCCACTCCCAGCATCACCAAAGACCTTATGGACTAGAACAAATTCACTCTACGTGTACATATACAATAGCACACGCACACACACACGCACACGCACCCCCCCCCCCACACACACACACACACACCCCCACACACACACACACACAGACACACACCTGCTCTCTTCAAAAAAAACTTCTTGTCTTCTACGGAGAGACGCCGGACTGGGTGGTTCGACGCCTTTAGATCGGATGCTGGAGGGGACAGCATCTTCTGACTAAGGACAAAGAGAACAAGAATACAATAAATAAAAAGCACAGGTTTCATTCAAAGTTTCTCAGGTTCTGTTGGAATGTTGCATTGTCATGTGGACTAGTTATTTTAAGCTTAACAGAACATGACGTTGCATCTTGAGCATTATGATGATAATATCGGTGGTAGCAGAAATGTCATGCTGTTGGATGCTTTTCCTCAGTAGAGACTGAAAAGCTGGTCAGTTTTTGAATATATCTACTTACCTGACTAGCCACTGGACCAGTCAAAGTTTAGATTATTTTTATTTTATAATTTATTAGTCAAAAAAAAAAAGAAATTGTATATTACTTTCCTCCTACTTCACAATTGCAAGCCATCACATAAGGACGCAACAACTCTGATCAAGTTTAAGGGGTACAGCGTTTTGAAAAGCAGTGTAGACTACTAAAGCATTACTTAACACTAAAATCTTCTTAAATAGAAACTCATCTCTCACAGCGACATGTTACACACCTCTGAGGTGCAGGAACTCAGGGACATGGGGTTAAGTGCGTCCATGCGCCGTAGTCTCTGTCGGACCGGAAGAGGACATTCTTCAGAGCTGGAAGTTGGGCTCTCCCAGCTGATCTCCTTCACCTTCAACCCGAATGCACCAGCAAAGTTACTTCTGCACCTGTTGCACTTTTGTGTGAATGCGGACATTTGTGTGTTACAAACATACACCGGATTTCCGCAGGCGGGGTCTGGGGCTGCGCTTTGCCTGAAGCGTGAAGACGGCCTCCTGCAGCTCCACCAGCTGACTCCTCAGTGTGTCCTTCTCAGCCAGGACGCGGGCGATCATGGCCTGGGCATCGTCTCTGGACTGGTAGGCCTGTACACACAGGGGAAGATTTCAACTTAATCAAAAGGTGCTCAGTTAAAACTAAATAGCATCCTTACGGCTCCTAATTAAGTCAGGCCAGATTCCTGACTCATCTAGAACGACCACCACGGAAAAGTGGCTACGGACCGACTAAACCTGGAATGCATCTTAGAAGTCAGGGACTGTTCAAATTAATACGTAACATTGATGACGATGGCTTCTGTTGAGAAAAAAGAAATGCAGATTGGTGTTAAAGCGGTGTCACGTTCCCTTTTTTGATAACTACCAATAAATGACAAAAATGTGGAATAGAAAAATAATGATTCATCTAAAAATTGTAAGGTACGAATAAGTTTTAACTTTTGTTTTTAAGCTTTTAAAGATGGGATCTGATATTAGAACATTTTCAGCATGTTTAATGATACATTCCGTAGTACAAATACAGCATAGGCTCATTATTCTTAACTGATAGATAAAGATTTAATTAAAAAATAAGTGAAGTATTAAATGGGGAGAGTTTGTTAGGGGATAACAGGCTTTTTGAACCCAGGATTCAAAAGCAACGTTTAATTCAACTAGAAGACGTAGTAAAGAAAGAATGTTTATTACACAGTTTATTACACTCAGGCACTGTCACAGACAACAAAAACAGCTACATAAGGCTGATACACTTGGTATTTTCTAAGGTGGGGCAGATTATACGTCAGCAGTTTTCTTAGTACAGCGCTCGTGTTATAAATAGCAGCCAGGAGACCTCATGGGAACAACATGTGCAACAAAGCATGGTTTTCATGCAAATTAACACATACACATTTCATATGAGGAATAATAAGAAAAAAACAACATTATGGCGGATCAGTTCCAGCTGAACATTGAAGGCAAAATATGAAACAGAAGCACACAACTTGAAAAAACGGCAGTGATATTAAGTAGTGATTGAGGGGAACAGATACTGTACCCACCTGGTCCCTCTCTGCCTGAAGTTCCTTCATCTGGCTCTGGACCACGATGCTCTTCTGCTGCTGCATCTTACAGTCCAGAGAGAGCTGCTGCACCTGAAGGCTCAGAGCCTCCGTCTGATTCAAGAGCTAAAAAAATACATATGGCGAAATTAAAAACACAATCAGAAGCAAAACTGCTGCTAGGCTTTTTTTTTAAAAAAGAAAAAAGAAAAAAAAAGGTGCCTAGTCCAACATGTGAACTAATAAAAAAACAAATGTAGTGGATATTTTCCTATGATCAAGGAACAGTTTTATATGTCATGGTTAACTTTGTGCATGGAAATCTTAAAAGGTCACCTTCTGTTAATACCGTTAAGCTGAATTTGCATGCTTTTTCCTCATTCGTAATGATGGCAGAGCACAAACATGCACACACACACCCCCTGTTTGTCTCGGAGCAGCTTCTCATTCTCTTCTCTGTAGCTTCTCAGGTGCTCCGCCAGCTCCACCTGACTGTCGATTGCCTCCGCCAAGTCCTGTTGCAGGATGTCCTTATGAGCCTGTCGGGTGAGAGGAAGACAAGACAAGATCATGAAGAGGAAGGGGGGCGGGGGGGGGTGATCCTTTCTCTGTCTGACACCACTCAGTGAGAGGTTTCTGACCTCCTCTTGAAGCTGCGGGGTCTGAGAAGAAGAAACGCTTCGGAGGGAACGCTGTTTGTGGAACTCATTTTCCATCTGAATGCTCTGCAGGTCCGTCTGCAGCTGATACACCTGCCATCAAAGACAACACAAATGTATTTGATAATGAACTGTTGCCTCCTAATAAAAACAAAACAGGTGTGTTTTATATGCCATGCTGAAGTCTGTTTTTGTAGCTTGACACAAGTCTCAAAAAGTTTCTTTGTAAATTCCCATCTCTACTCATAAACTCAGTCATTTTATATGCATAGAGCAGTTTTTATATAAAACAAGGCTAACACAAAAAACCCTAATCGAAAAACCCTAATTACTAGAGATCTAAAAAAAAGAGAGATCTAAATAAAAGGGTAAGAATGGAAAAGAAAAAAAAAGTACACAAATGTGTAATCAACAGTCATAACGTTGGTTAGAAGGACTGCGGATGTGCATTCGGGTTGATGATGATAATCAGAAGACACTTGAGTCTTCATTTCCTGATAAGAGGGTTAAAAAGAGGTCAGAAGTAAAAGAAGATAAGAAGAAGACAGAAATAAAGACAAAAACAGAGACAAGGACAAAGAAGGAGCACTGAGCTGGTAGAAAAATATTGTAAATATAAAGATACAAAAAAATAATCTTAATGCCTAAAAGAGCTAAAAGCCAAAGATGAACGGACAACCGCATTGTCATTAACTTTTTGTTAAGTTTGATGTACTGCAACAACTTATTTACTTGTGACCCACAGTGTGTGTGTATGTTTGTTTTTGTTTTTTTGGTTTTTTTTTAATGTATGATTAAAAAAAGTCAAAGAAATACATAAAATTTGCTTGGAACTTATATAAAGTTTGTTGGTAGCACCACATATTTCTTACATTTAGAAATTATTTAGAATAAGACATGTTGTGCTATTGTGCAAACAAACAAACAAACAAACATGCTGTGGTCCTCATTAAGAGATTACGACATCCTTTGGTCAAAATCCCTCAGAAAATGTGAAGCTGCTCTTTTTTCAACACCTCTTATCATAATGACTGAGTGTGAGCTGAGTCACCACAGCTCCTTCTACCCACCTGTCCTGTCTGCAGGTGACTGCAGCTGTTCCATCTCTGAAGCACATCTGCATAACGAGCCCTGCCTGTTTCAATAACCTCTTTGCAGACACATTGGTGGCATAATGTAGAATCCTTCAGATTGAATAAGTACCGGTTACATAAACTTTGGGTTTAGTTGCTGGTTTTCTGTTGAAGCTGAGATAAAGAGCTTCGGCTTTTACCTAGAAACATTTCTTTCTAGGCAAAAAATAATAATAATAATAATGTTTCCAGAAACATTTTTTTACTACTATTAATAGTAGTAATAGTAGCAGAGCCTGCTCATAGTGCGTGACAAACTGCACATTGTGATTTCCTGGTACAGAAAAAAAATGCATCAAAGACGCTCCGGCAGTCATATTTCCTGATTAGGATATGAAAAAAAGAGAAGGTAAACTACTCATAGAGCATAATTAGCTCATTTCCTTTTAAAGTAAACCATTTAACAGCTGAAGAGAAATTACTAAGTGTAATATAAGAAAAATTAGGAAAAAAATATATTTCCCACAAATCATCCTACTTTTGATGTAAGAAAATCCAGAAAGTTTTGATAGTGGAGATACAACAACAACAACAACAACAACAACAACAACAACAACAATAATAATAATAATAATAATAATAATAATAATAATAGTAATAATAATAATAGAAAAAGGTTTCAAACATGATACAAACTATTTTTTTATTGTCTTCCAAGAATAACAAAGTGAACAAATAACACATTTTCACATTATGTGTCTAATCTTTAAACAGTACTTTAGGCTCATGTACAACAATTAAAATTTAAGCTTAGTAGCTAATTTTCTTTTTGTTCTGTTTAGCAATAAACATACTTTTTTTTTTTAAAAAAAAGGATTCAACAAAGCTGTTCAACAATGCTGCATGAAACATGCTGTATTTGTTTCCTTCTGCCAGAACATTGTTCTTAACATAAAATATTGTCATTTCAGATTGTTAGGAGTTTGGTAAAAGACTGAATGAGTCCACGCCGTTGTCATGAATCTGACCTTCACCGTTTAAACCATTGTACTTTATGTGCTTCATTAAAACGGTCATTTGTAAACCAGAGAAAACAAATTCTCGTGATGTTTTCTTTGAGAAAAGATATTAACTCTAACAGACAGCACGCCAGCATTTTACCATGTAATGCAGGGAATTGTTGGTTAAGATTTAATCACATTTTCCAAGGAGTTTTTCAAAAAATGTCCTTCCTCATTAATGAGGAAACCTCAGAAGTACAACCAGTTTTTAGACACTCCCCTTTATATCCACCTTCACCGTCTTCTAGGAAGAAACATGTTTAACTAGATAGGAACTGAGGTGAAATTCAAAATTATCTAATTCATTACTTCTTCTGAGTCTTCTTTTTGTACTTTTAGTCTATTTTTTTTATGATATTAACATTAATCATGCTTTCCCTGGATTAGCAATAAGAGACATTGAGACTCTTAGAAGGAACAAGGAATGATAACCTAAAATAAATATTGGAGACTGCTTCTATTTTTTAGGAGAAAAAAATGATATTAAAACACAAAGAGAGATTTTAAGGCATCAACTCACCTGCAGGTTCAGGTCGTGCAGCCGCCCATTTATAGCCGATTTCTCCTCAATGCTTGCGGTGTAGCGGATGTACAAGTCGCACTTCTCGTCCTTCAGCTTGGTGACTTCCCGCTGCAGAGAACCCAGGTGTCTCTGCAAGCGTTCGTTTTCAGTCTGAAGGTGGCTGCACTTCTCTTCATGCTCCATCAGCTGGCTGACCTCCGACTCCAGGGAGGAGCAGCGGGCGCTCATCTTGCCGGCCTCGTTGCGGGCCTCCTGCAACTCCGTCTGCATCCCTGTTACCGCTCTGATGAGGTACTCGGTCAGCTCTGAGTACTTGATCAGGCCTGAGAGGAGGAAAATGCAAGGTGAGCTGTAGGGGACAAAGACACCCTTTGAAAGAGTAGGAGATGTTTTAGGACACTTACCGCTGAATCTCGAGGGCTCTGTGCTGGGCTTACGTCCCGTAACTTGGGTGTAGAGAACTGGGTAATGAATCATCAGCCCCTCTAGCAGAGCTATGGCTCCGTTTCTTCCCTGGGTCCTCAGCAGATCCAACATGTAGCCTAAGAGGTGACACAATTAATCTCAGATTCAGCTTCGTGCGAAAAGTGAAACGTTTTATTTGGAAAGAACGCAAAAACCCAGTTTTTCAATCCACCAGAATTCAGTTTTACATATGTTCATTGCTGTTAACCTTGTTCGATTCTTAAATAAAAAAATATTGACATGTCTGGACAGGCATTCAAGCAACTTCTGAAAGTAAAATTTTGTTCATTTACAAAGTCAGAAACCTTTGACATTACCAGTAAAAGAGCTAAATATTGGTTAAATGTGTTAGAAAACCTAAAGGAAGAGGGATGTTCAACCATGAGTTGAAGTACAAGTTTATCTCTGAATGTAAAACAATGGATGGGTTTGGAGGGCTTGTCAAACTACACACTTAAATTTAATTCAGACGCTGTGGTATCACTTTACATATTCATGGTTAAAAAATCTCCAGTGTTGCTCAATATAAGCAATTCTGCAACAAAGACTGGGCCAAAATTCCCCCACAGTTATGTGAAGCGTTATCAGTTATCCTGCATGCTTGGTGGCAGCAGCTGCTGCTGTTACCTAAGGTGCCACAGTTAGTTATTAGATTTGGATGACAATTACTTTTTACACAGGGTCAGGTTGGTCTGAATAGCTTCTCCCTTTGATGAATTAAAAGACCATTTGTAACTGGCTCTGTGCGTTTACTCAGGTCAGCTTTATCTGATAAACTTTTGTTTGACATATTTAGAGGGGGAAAAAATGTAAACAATAGGCATACCTTTGATTGGCGGACTTAAAAACACAAAAAGAGGATAAATCAGAACCCATAACGTTACAATAAGAAGCTGCAGCAGAAACCTCTGGAAATTCTTATCAGCTTGAGCAGATCTAACTTTTCTTCAAACAGTCAAACCTAAAACAAAAAGTCTAGTCAGGAAGCTTACTTGTTCTCATGCAGCGATTAGTCAGGTTGTGACGGGAAAGGATCTCGTCTTCGTCCACCTCTGTGAGAACCTTGACCTGCCTCAGATAGGGGATCAAGATGCACGGTCGGACCCCGAGGGAGATCCGGTGACGGTTGTCATTGATCAGCTCCCAGAGTTCCTCCTCGCTCAGCTCCTTCAGGTTGGGGCCCTCTGGAACAGACTCCTCCGCCATCCTTAGTGCGCTGGATCACTGATGCGTACACACAGCTGAAGCCGGTGAGGCGACAGCGAACACACACACACACGCAGACAGACACACACACTTCTACAGCAGACCAACAGACTGAGTGAAGGAGCAGGGTAAAGTATGATTAAAAAAAAAAAAAGGACAGGGTAGTTTCCACGCCCTGCTGTTTATTTCAAGCATGCATCTGTGGGCGTGAAGGAAAACCTGTGTGACAACCTTGGTTGTGCAGCTCAGCTAGAGGCTGGGACAGTCATCTGATCATAAAAAAACACAGACCCAGGTTTTCACGCATACTCGTCATATTTTAACCGCACTCTTAGAAACAATGAGCTAAACAAAGCGTTACTTTAAGCACCTCACTCTTGGATGCTGTTTATTTTTAAAGGCACTTTCAGTGTCTTGTCTAACAATAATAAACTTCTGCTCTGCCACGGTGAGTGAGTTTTGAGATGAGTTTTTCACATGATTTGGGGGGGGGGGGCTCAGAGGGATTAAAACAGGCACATTAGAGTTCAGCTTAATAATTCCTAATCACAGCAAGGTAAACATTCTGCGCCACAGACGGGAGCAAACACAGAGAGCAGCGGAGCAAAGTCCTCTTCCACAGAAGGAAATAATATTACCAGGACAAAGTGTTTTTCTAAGCCAAACATACGTGGGCTTAGTGTGTCATAAGGGAGGATGCAAATCGAAGCCGCTGTTTATATATATATGTGTGTGTGTGTGTGTGTAAGTACTTTGAAGGATGTCTTTTATCAGTTGGCTCATAAAAAGTAAGGAAGTGTAATTAAAGCTTTTGGAAAAAGCCTTGGAAATTGTTCATATAGTTCAGATCTACAACTTATGCACTGACAAAGACAACTGTTATCTCAAAGAGAGAACTGGTTTTTAGGTTATAAAAGCAAAATGATGCGACAACACACCGACAATACATTACTTTTTCTTATAACCATTCAATCTTTTTGTATAAAGCTTCATTGATCTGCCTTCTAGGTGTCGTATTTGTTCAGAATTACACACTGAGACCCATATAAGACTGGTGATATCATTTTAATTGTTCCTGCTTTCCTGACTTGAAAAATTATTAACTTTATTAACAGTCTTACTAACAATTAATATGTCTAGACAATAATTACATTGGTTTCCATGGTGCACAGTATTGAAGCTGCTACATTATCAGTTTTTCTCCAGCAGGAAAAGTAGCAACTTCTTCAAACTCACAAAAATAATCGATGCATTTGTACATTCGTGCCTACGTTGTATTTCTCGCAACCATCAGCAGAAAACTCAACATAACAACCATTATAGGAGGAATGTGTGAAATAATGTGATCAGTGACAAGGCACAGACAATTTCTGTCATTATTTGTTGGTTATTCAACAGTTTCATTAGAGGAAACACCTTTAATTGATGACATGATTTTCCTTGCTTCATGTTAGCAGTGATAATGACGGTTTGTTCAGGGTTTAGCCTGTAGACACAAACATGCATAGGAGTTTGTTTTGGGAAAACTGCTGCAGACATTTTAAGGAGAAACCAGTTCCACAGCATGGCTTTGGTCATTGAAAGGTCTTCACATTGTATTCATATCCAGTCTGCATGTCTCCATCATGGACGTCACGGGGCTGCTTGGTTTTAGTGGAAATGTATTCAGACTCAAAGTGTGGTTTGCAGAACTATTCCTAGAGCCACAGCAGTGCTAACTAAGAAGCATCCTGAAACATGACGGTGTCCTGAAACACCTTAAATTATTAATGGAGAAGCCATTAAAATGTCCTAATTATTTGATTCAATCAAGGTATCTTTTCATAAAGAGTAAGTGGCCTTTGCTGCAGCATATTACTGACAAACATACAGATCAAACAACACAAGGGGAAGAAACGTGAATACATTGAACTTTACTTCCTAAAGTAAATTACATATTGATTCCAAGAAGAAACTGACAACTTCACTAACTATTTTCTTTTTTGTATTTCTCTACCTAAGTCTATAAGGAAACATGTTGTTTTCCAAACAAATAATTAAATCCAAACATTACAGCAAAGAAGAAAAAAAACAAACATTCAGATAAACCAGTAAATTAGGCATTTCCTCTTGTATCTCATTCACATGCCTTTGTTGTACTCACTGTTACGTTTCAATCACCGCCTCACTCTAAGAACATTACTGGTTGGCAATTTTTATGAAAGCTTCTGCTGCTAGTGTCACAGGGTGCAGCGCCCCCTGGTGCTCAGGGAAGTCCTCACAGCTTTGCTTCAAGACCTTGCTGCACTCCTCCAGGTGCTCCCTTTGACTCTGCAGGGTGGCTCCGATTGTTTCACTGCTGGATGACGGTTTGTAGATCCCCTTGCAAACGGCCTGCAGCTTCTTGTTTCGATCCTGCATAGTAATTAGGAAAGTCTGGTTCTGGAAAAAGGGGAAGAAAGACAAGGTGAAGTTGTTTGGTGCTTATACATTTTTGAGCATTTGCAACAGACATCACACAGGCAGATGGAACAATAAGACATTATCTCGATTGCTCATTGTTAATGTGTGTGGGAGGTTGTTAAAAATAGAAGCTGTGATACTCATGCCAGGAATTCAACTTGTGTTGACTTGACGTAGGAAGAAACAGCCTTAAAATATACTTTATCACCACGCCTTTATTGGGCTATTGTGTAACACGATGTGATTCACTTGTTTGACTGATGAATGCCAGTTATTTTTTACATGAAGAATGAAGATATAGTGCACTGCACTTGGTTCATCTTCATGACAGTGATGAGTACTGCTTAAAATACTTAGCACCAACTATTTTAATCATACAAAGAATTTGGGGGGGAAAAAAATTGCTCGCAGATTTACCATGTCTTTGTTATCCTGGAGGTTTTCCAAGTTACGGCCTATCTTTGTGCTGGTGCTCGACAGTTCAGTTACTTGTTGCGTTTGCAGCTGAATATTCTCACTCAGGAGAGTTTTCTTGTTCTCAAGCTCCTTCGCCTCCTCTTCATAAACTTCAGAAGCCTGAAGAGACATATGTAGGATAATTATATAGCTTGTTCTTTTTATTTTCTGGATGTTGATAAATCTACCTCTCTTACTTACATATAATGTTTTTTGGATTTTTCTCTGCAGGCCAGCGCAGGAGCGTTTCAGCTCCCACTTTGCAAGGTGTTGGCGGCGGTCTCGGATCATGGCATCCTTGCGTATGTCGAGGTTTTCTCTTCTCTCCACAACTTTCTGGCTTTCCCTCATCAAATACTCTTGTCGTTTCGTCAGCTTGTCGATATATATCTGCACAAATATTGCGGAAGGTCCGAAATAGGAATAAAAAAAATGCAGACATATTACAGACTTGTAATTTGACTTTACAGGAAACAGGTGGCGACAGAAAAGGGAAAGACACACAACAAAAGGCTCAGGATTCGAAATCAAACCCAGGACGCCAGCGGTGACTGTACGGGGTCCTCACTCTGCCTTTACATCGTGCGGTGCACCAATTCAATCAATGTTATGAAACTGAAGACAAGTGATAGCTTAAATTATTTCAGTATTTGAGCAGACTCTTCTGCAATACAATCTGCTGCCTGTGTAAATCGGTGATAGTGCATTCGGTGAATGAATGTCTGGAATGCTTGAAATGTTTTTGATAGGATTAATTTTGCTTCCCAAAAAAGGTAAATTGACCGAAGTAGGCTGAAAGGTGCATGCTTACATCACACGAGAAGACTGTTCATGCTGCAACTGTTTTAAAATGCTAACAGCTAATTTAGACGCTAACATTTTTTTTTTTACCATTTGCACTTTTGCTCATATATAGTTACACTTCAGTCTTATAAGAACTTCATTGTGGCTCAAAACATGTCTAACATAACATACAGTACAAAATAGCTATATCGGACAATATGGCTGAAAAATGTATCACAATATAACTGTAACACAATATATCAGTCAATAATTATTGATTAGTTTTGTTATTTTGAAACACTGCCACACTGGTGGTGTGACCTTTCCTGCTTTATCTGCATTTTCCATTCAAGCTGTGGTACTCATTTTTTCCCCTTCCCTTCTCGTTGTTTTATATTTTTAAGCAGCCGTAAGGCACGGTGGAGAAACCTGAAACTGCTGCTGCGAAACATAGTCAACAGGTTGTTGCTAGGTAACCAAAAAAATCCAACCCCTCAGAATGCTGCGCGATTATGGAGTTTAGTAAAATTATTGGACATATTTTCTATTGATATTGATGCCGTGTCCATCACGATAGAGATTGTTATCAATTTATCACCCAGCCCTACTACATCGTGGAAGTTAATACAAAAAATACCATCATAAAGAAACTAGAAATGCAACACTTTGTTTTGCAAATGTTTACCTCGACAAACAGTAAAATGATCAAGCTGAATCTGGTTTTATTATCTCTCCTCATCATCACATGAAGCTAAATATGCTTACCTCCATTCGATGCATTTCAGCATTCATCTTCTGGATGTCTCCCTGGCTAATGTCGAACTCCACTACTGACCGAGTCTCCTTTAGAATAATGGTCTTCCTCTCCCACAGCATGATCTGCTGCCTGCAGATTTACAAGAGCCTGAAGTCAGACTGAGATGCTGTTCTTTTAAATATGTCTAAAATACGACCTCAGCAACACGTCAGCTTAAATCTCTTGTGTATTTAAAAAATTATGTTAAGGTATGTAATTAAGATGGTGACCAGTTTGTGATTAAATGTGACTGACTTAGCCTCCGCCAGACACTTGAGGAGGTTCTCTTTTTCCTCCTGAATGTTCTCGAGTTTCATGTGAAGGCTGGCAGATTGCTCTTCAGCATCCTGACAAAAACACATTCAAGTTAGTTCTAGTTCGATTACAAAGTTAAAAAGGGAAGGAACAACTATCAAACAGCCATGCCATGCCTTGAGTTTGTTTCTAAAGTCTGTCTCCATCTGCATGTTTTCCATCTCCAGAGTCTCATTTCGCTCTTTGTTCTTTGTCTTCAGCTTGCAGAGCTTCTCGAGGTCTTTCCTCAGCACCATCGAGCCCCTCTCCAGCTCCGCCAGCTCTCGTTCCTCTTGTTTAGTCTGACCTGGGGGTGGCGAAGTTACAGTCAACATTGTTTAGGGATGCTAATGGTTAATAGTGAATAGCTTTACAATTAAATGTGGTATTATCAGACTGGCAATTCATACACAACAGAATTACTGTTAACCCAAGAAGTGATTTTCTGCACATGGGATGCGTACCATCTAGTCGGATGTCCTTCATTTGCAGTCCAGTGTAGTCTTTCTGCAGTTTGCGCATCTTCTTCTTGTTGACATCCAACTCTCTGGTCAGGCCCACCAGGGTTCCCTGGTGCAGCAACCAGAGGCGCTGCTCACTCTTGATGTGAGCAGCAAGCTCATCAATCTCAACTAGTATATTATCGATCTTGATTTGCAGAGGATGCACGTCTTCTTGCTGGGAATAGGAAGGAGCAAATCAAAAATGCGTCTCGGTATTTTTAGGTCTAAATTACAAAAAGCATTTCTAAGTCCACTTTATTACACTTATGCATCAAAATCCTATGAGGCATAAAGTTCATCAGCCTCATGTGTACACATAATCAATCACTTCATCAGGAGCCATCTCACTGGAGAATTTATAGAAAATAATTAAATTTGTATATTATGAAAACATTATTATTATTACAATACTTTGTATATATTTTAAGTGTTTTTTAAATTATTTAATTAAGTACTTCAATTTATGTGCATAATTATTTTTTAATAGTAACCAAAAGTTTTCTGTAAATTAAGAAAAATAAATAAATACAAAAGATGTGAAAACTTTAACATGAATCCACTAAAGAAGCATCATCTCCCACAGAAAATTTTGGAAAAATCCAGCCTTTAATTTGAGTTAATTGTCTTTAAAGAAATCACCAATGGCACAACTGCAGATATCCCCTAATAACTTTTTGAAATGAAATAAAAATAAATAAATAAATAAATAAATAAATAAATAAATAAATAAATAAATAAATAAAGCATTTTCTATGAGCTTCTAATTAACAACCCATGTTATTCTCTTTTCCTGAGGCATAGAGGCCCATTTCTCTTGTTCACTGTCCATTATCCTAAATGAGAATCATGTTTTTCCTGCACCTGGCACAATAAAAAGGATCATGAAACAAAAGGTAAAACAAACCTCTAAAGTTCATTGCTAGAAAACTGCACCAAAAAGTGGCATTTTTACAATAAACACCAGTTATCTACACAACAACCAGCTATGTAGATAACTGATGTAGCCACTGCAAAAGTAGAAATAGAGTTTGCTAATGCTACATAGCCTTTAGTTGGGACACTGTGCTTTGGTCAGATTAACTTTTTGGAAACAAATTCTCAGTTGGGTTTGGTGTGAAACAAGGAATAAAGTTTACATGTCTATGAAAGGTACTATATAAATATTTTACTTACTTACTTATATGGAGATACGCCTCATATCAAAACACTTCAGAAAGATTTAAATAATTTAAAAAAAAATCAAGTGGGCTCTCCTAGAAAATTGGAAATGATTAATCACTGTGTCTTTAAATTGAATAATGGTGTAAAACAGAGCACCAGAAGAAAGGAGAGCATAAGTGGGGACCCAGGACAATCATCAGAGATCAGAGTTTGTTCTCCCAGAAAGATGGTAAAACTAAAGTAAAAGCTAAAGTTTTCTGTCTCCATTTAGTCTCTTACCCCGGTGATCTCCACAATTTTAGCAATCCTGATTTTTAGGGTGTTCACTGTTGTTTCTTTCTGCCTGATTTGTCGAACAAGCGAAGCAAATGTATTCTCATGCGAATTCAGCAACTTGTTGTACTTATTAATCTCCTCGTCAAGGCTCTCCAAGGAAATGGTCAGGCTGTTGACGTGCTGCTCAACCTTCTGGCACTCCAGCTTCACTGACAAGGTGTCTCTTTCCTGCAGCTGCAGCTGATGCATCTGTAATTAATGTAGTAAGAAAGACAAAAGACATACTTTCTGATAAAAAGAAAAAATAAACACAACGAAGAAAATGCAAACAAAAAAAATAGCTTAAATTGTGGATTCTGGTTTGTTATTGTCCCACATTTCAAGCCACTTTTTTTTTTTTTTTACCTTCTCCTTCTTTCGAGTGACCAACTTGTTTGTGAGATTTTGTGAATGTGAAGCCGCCTTGCTGTGTGTGAGCTGCTGCTGAAAGTAGGCCATAATTTTCTCTTGCAGCTCCAGACGTGCAGCACTCAGTTTCTCCAGCCTGTTCTTCTGACTTTTTAGTTCAGTTTGATGTGCCGTCATTTCCTTGAAAAGAGAAAAAAGTAGAAGTCAGGTTAGGAAACTGAAAGCAAGCATCAGAGCAGGGAGAGGTTTCAGAAGGTTCTTGTTGTACTTTTGTGAGTGCAGCAAAGATCTGCTTTGTCTCAGACAGGGAATTTAGACAGGCGGTGAACTGAGCCTGCAGCGCCTCTCGTTCCAACTTTTTCTTATTGATCAGTTTTTCCACAGACACACAGTCCATTGAACTCCGGTTCAGCTGAACGGTCAGCGTCTCATTATTCTCCAGCTCTACGTAGATGGATTTCTTATAACCTTCAATCTCTCTGTCCAGCAAGATCACCTCATCCTCAACCGCACTAAAGTAAAAAAAACCCCAAAAAAACATGCAATCAAGCAAGGATAACATTATTAGCATTTCAGTTTAATAATAAAAAAATCAGAGTATATCTTAAATATATAGAACTTTGGACAGATTTAGCAGAAACAACATATTTTTCACATCTGCTTGAGAAACCTCAAACAGCCAAGCAAATATTTCTTTTTTATTTAAAATTCTTCCTTGTCAAGTTGTTAAAACCAACTTGTACAGAAGTTGACATCTTCAGCCTTCCCCCTTACTCTCCATCTTACCGTACAGCTTCCTGCATCGCATTAACAGTCTCATCGTGTCTCTTTATGTCTGTTATGTTGCTGTTCCACTGGTGCAGCAGCTTTTTGTGCATCATTAGCAGCGATTCGTATTCCATCTCAGCCTAGACAAAGACAGTCATGAATGCACAGCTTTCAAGTCTGACCTCAGGTTCTGAATATATTAAGATACTGTTAATGAGTTAAACTAGCTGGTGAAAAGCCACACTTGCACACCTTCTTAATGTTTATTTGCCCTTGTCCTCTTTTTTTCATTTAGCTTATCTTATTATTGTCTGAATTATCATGCTTCACCATTGTAAAAAAAAAAATTGACACAATTTTTTATTGTTATGCTGATGATTCTCAGCAATATTTATCTATGTAAATACTTTCAAAAGTAATGTGAAAAGTCAATGTTATAGGACCTGACACGCTGACATTCGCTCTAAATGAAAACACACAGAAGGGAGCTCTGAATTAAAATAAAATATAAATGAATCAAAATGATCAGAAAAGCACTTGTGTAAATAAAAGGGATCACCTGATATATTTTTTTCACAATCACTGAGGCAGTTGCAAAACCGGTTAATAAAAATATGCGATGCCTGATTACATAGTCTTTTTCTAAAGCTGACATTTGAACCGATATGCTAGAAATTCTTAATTTTTCTTAACGTAACAGTTACCTCAGAGAGTGCTTTGGTGACTTCCGCTGTCTCCTGGGCTTGAGCGCTTCCCTGGATCTCGTACTCCGCCACCTGCTGTGCCTTGCTGTCCAAGTCCTTTGTCAGATGATCTACATACAAGTCCTGATGACAAAGAGGCATTTTCAAAAAAAATTACCACTCAGTTCAGGATTTTTCCTACCATCTAGAAAATTAGTTAAGACGTGTCAATGCAAAACAGCATAGGCACCTGCTTTATTTTGTCTTCTTCTGCCTTTGTCTTCTGTGCGTTCACTTTGTATCTGGTGTAATCCATGACTTTGACTTGGGACTGCAGTTCCTCCCTGGCTGCTTGGGCGAAAATGACCCGCTGTTGCTTTTTGTCTAGGTCCGCCTGCCTTGCAGACACTGGTGTAAAACAGAGAAGTGAAAGATGTAATGTTTAAAATTTGAGGTTAGATATTTGATCTGAAAAATCACATTCTACTGTTATGGTAATACTGTGTATATCCACTGTTATGACATGATGGGCTGCATTCCATATATACCATTTCAACATCCTGTGAATTTACAATTCTGTCCAGTTAAAATAATCGTTTTGCACCGTGATCATCATTTATTTATTTACTCTGTTTTTCCTTGACTGGTTCTTTGTGAGTGCGTAGATTAGCTGTAGAATATTCCTGTTAGCTGGGCACTCATGGAAATGCTCACAGCTGTTCAGTGTTTTCTCCACTGGTGAATAAATAACTCTTCTAGTTCATCAAAGTCCCAAAGCCTTATTTTTTAGATTAGATTAAGGCGTCATGAATTGCTTTTAAACTTCTTCTAACCTACTTCATGTTGTCCTTTAAGGGATTTCTTGATCCTATGTGTCACAATTAATTCCGTTAATAACTGATTAAGTAATAATTAAACAATGGGGGAACTGCTATTTTTTAAACACAAGACAAGTTTGGTTTGGAAATCTTGTTTTCCCTGAATAAATTAAATCATCTGGTATTTTTGATTTATCTATGTCTGATATTAAAAACTGTTTGAAAATCAGAAACATTTAAGAGGGATACCAAGCAAAAAAATATATAAGATATCTGTTATGGGCACTGTATTTAAAAACAAACCAATAAGATAAGTTTAAGTAAAGACAAGAACAACAAAACATTTTAATTCACAAAGCTTCTGTGAAAGCAATATATGACTTCAGCTTTGAGTCTTTTGGAAGAGCTTAGTTACCATAACAAGCACACACCGGATCGTCCATCTGACTTAACCTAAACTGAAGAGTGAAGCTCTTCTGACAAGCTCGTATTTTGACGCCATGGGCTGTGTTGTTTACCTCTGTGTTTGATTGCGGATGCACAAACTGAGAGATTATTGGATATGGGCTTAATTACATTTACTTCAAAATCGAAGTAATGAGTTTAAACATTAAAACATGTAACAGTTTAATGATCAGATATTTGCTCATTTGAGCAAAAAGAAAAGAGGGAAGAACATCAGTGATGCATGAGCAGCATCAACTGAAAAGCAAATCCTACCCACAGCTTTGGCTTGGCGGCTCAGATTTTTTATGTTGTAATAATGGCTCTGTGCCTCTTTCAGACGATCTTGTTCACGCTTCAGTTCAGCTTCAGTCTCTGTCTTGGATTCTTGAATGTCGTGCAGCTTGCTTTCAGCTGCTTTCTGTTTTTTTTCGGTTTTTTCCAATTCCTGAATTAGCTCAGCTACCTTTTTACTCCCCACCCTTTTAACTGGCACCTGGACTCAGAAGAAAGAGAGCATAATGAGAGAATCAGACATAAAACTTTCAAAGCTGTCACTACGCTGGGGCCACAATGGCATAATACATGTGCTGTTTGTACAACAGGCCAAACAAGAACTGTTCACATTTCATTTAAATCCTAATTTTGTTGATGTTGATTGAAAAGTAGCCAACCATTCCCTTCAGTTCTAGCCGGAGTCCTTCTAGACGTTTTTCGAAGTAAACGTTGAAAGCATTTTGAAATCCTTGGATCAGCGGCTGTAAAGCAGAGGACACAAACAATTATCAGGAGGCAAGATCACCAGAATATCTTGAAACGGCTCATAAATTCATCAAATGTTTGTGAAACTTAAATATTAACATACAAGCACATTTTAAGCTTGTATGTTTAAGCTTAAATATATACAGTAAAACACTGTATATATAAACACAGACATGTTCAGGGTGTATAATGAAGAGGTTTTCATTTTCTTCCTCTTCTTGTGGTGAGTCCTCGTCATGTTCTGGTCCCCTGTCGTCTTCTGATGTGCCAATGCTCAACTGATCAGCTGCAGGAGCTACACAGAGTGCCAAAAAAAAACATGAAGTAAAATGTGAAGGAAACTTACAAAAAAGAGAAGGTATTTTTTTAAAGTCTGACATAGAGTTTGGAAGAGTTTCATTGTCTTTGTCCTTAAAACCAGCTTGAAAACTTCCCCTTTTTTTGTTATGTTTCCTTTATAGTTGATAGCATATTGCTAACTTCATGTGTGACATTTTCTACTTCACATATTCTCTGCAGGTCATTCCTTTTTAAAGACAGGCACCCAGCAGATTGCCTTAAGAACCTTTCAGAATGAGCTCTTTAAGAGCCTCTTGACACTTTGAATCCAAATAACCTGCTGCCGGCCGAGGTCCCCCAACTCCATGTTTACATTCACACTTTGTAGAAAGGGAAAATGAATGCAAACAGATGTGAAATTATATGGTATGTATGGTACATCTTTGACCCGGAGTCAGACTCAGAAGCAGACGAAGTGAAGCGTCCCGCACAACCATCAAGGATGCAACAGTGGTTTCTGAGTGGTGAGTCAACAACAAGACACTTGTCTTTCCTAGCAGTCACTGTACATGTTAAATCTAAATAATTGATTTATCAATCTTTGTCACTAATAAATAATAAATAATTAACAATAGGCATCCTATTTAGGGATCATAATCTCAAACTACATCCATTTATACTTTTAGAAAAAATGTTGTGCAAACAAAAAGATTAACATAATACAAATTAAGATTTTTGTAAAAAAATAACCATGAAATATTTCATTAAGGATATGAATGAAATGAACTCTTAAAATGGGATTAAGCTACATTAAAATAACAATGGTACATTGAACCAATTTTTGTTGCTATTTTCTACCGAAATATTTCCAAAATATTTTTGGCCATAACAAAAAAAAAACTAACAAAAAACAAAACAAAAAAAAAACAACCTGGAAATATTATATATATATATATATATAGCTTCTTAGTTAAATGAAAAATAATTTTACTTTTAAATCTGTACAAGGTATGAATTATTTTTGGGTTAACTGTTAATGCAGTAAAAGCAAATGGAAAAAGCAGCAGGTCAGGCTGTTCCTTGACCTAAAGGATGTAGTCTGCACAAGCCAGGTTGGGTCAAACTATTGGATAATATTCTTATAAAACTTTAAACAGAATTCTAGAACCCCAAGCGTACTTGTACTCCCATTTGACAACAAGTGCTCTAAACAGAGTATACTGTGCAGCTGTGTAATGGCAGGCTTAATAGGATACTAAGGACTATTCAAGTATTCACCTGCCACATTTGGATCAAGAACAGAATCATGAGTGACATCATCTGACTGCTGTGCTGATGGACTCTGTATGAGAGAAAAAATAAATCTGTTATGAGCTTCACATTGAGTATCAGTATAACTTTAAGCTTCAACTTGAAAGTGTTGCAAACATAATACCCTGCTGATATTCTATAGGACATTAAAATAGAAAGAAAACCAAGTATCTGCTATCTTAAGCTAAATTGATAATAAACTAACACAGCGCAGGAATTAAAACAGAAAACAAGTCTGCTTTATGGAAATTAAACCTCAAAAGAAAGAGGGATAGTCACCGCACTAGCGCCATCTTGTGCATTCAGGTGGTCTTCGTCAAGTTGGTCTTCGTCGCTTACGTTCTGCATTTTACCTGTAGTCTTAACGACAAAATGTTAACATGTCACGCCAAGCTGTCTTGACGGTTTTTGCGTGACAAATTATCACCATTATAATTATTATCCGTTTATTGTTGTGAGGTACTCAACATCTGTCAAGTAAAATTAAGTATCGTAATTCATTCCGTTCGATAAAAGTTGACTGTTTACAACTAAAAAAGTACACTTTCAGGAGGTATTAGCCTACTCATATTTTCGTTTCATTTGTTAAATAAAGAACAATGAAAACAAAGACCTACCACCGCTTTCCTGCAGCTAACAAAACCGAAGAGTAGGCTATTGTGACCAAACAAGCGTAACCAGGCAACAGTAACTTCCGGTATATGAATTTTCAATGGCAGTTACATTTAGTTACCCAGTAAAAACACACAAAAAAAAGCGTGTGTAAAAGCGCTTTAGCTTACCGTCAAATAGACAAAATCACTTAATTTAGTTTTAGTGATATTTATGACTGCTTGTTTGTTTTGCAAAAGATGAATTGCCTTATTAAACACTAAAGCCATACTTGAAGTACATGCTTTAAGAGGTTACATTTATTTATTTTTATTATTTCGAACATTAAGTACAAAATTACACACATGAACAAGGAATGCAAAAAAACATATTTTGTACCACAATAATATTAACATGCTCGAAAAGGAGTAGGAAGAAGTGAGAAACGTATGAACTCCTACCCCATAAACTCATACACTATTTTCAGATGGACCCTTTATTAAATAATAATAAAAAGGCAGGTTAATTAATTTTCCATTTTATCTGGGTTTACATCTAAATATATGCATTCATACCCACTCACACTCATATGCTTAAGCCTCAATTGGCATACAGAGTTGTGCTAACTCTCTCCCACATTTCTATATCTTGTGAAAATTACCCGTTTCCTTTTAAATTGTATTAAATTTTAACTTTGTTTTAACTCCTGATTTAACTTGTTCCATAATTTTACACCATGAATTGAAATACAAAAGTATACAAAAGTATTTTAATGACTAATGGTCTCATTCAAGTAATTCGTAGTATGAATAGTTTTCCAAGTAATGTACTAGGAACTGATGACAGCTTTAAGGTCTTAATGTGAAAATTCATCCATCAATATAGAAGATGCAATGAGATTGGTGAAGTTTTGCAATGTCCCTATTGGTTTGGTTTATATTCAAGTAAACTCTTTGCCAACAAATTGGTTCAGGATTTCATTAAACTGTATTATAATTTCCAGACAGAATACATTAATAAAAACAGCTACACTAATGCTAAAAATCAATTTTAGCATTAGTGTAGCTAATGCTAAAATTGATTCATTTTTAATTCAATTTAAAAATACTTCATCACTTTATGGGAATTTAAATGTTGCAACTTAAATCATACAATTTTCTTCATAGTTGTAGTTGCTCGTCTGTGTTTCCTATAGGATTCTATATTACAGCAACTCTGAAGAAGCCTCTGACTGAGGACCCTCATGTTTACACAATTTAGAAATAAATATATATAAAAGGGCATGAGAACAAATTCAGAAGGGTAAATTGTAAGCCAAACAACAAGGCTATCATTAACAGATTTATGTTTGCTATATAAATAAGGCTGATACAAGTGGAATCATTTTCAGCCTTCATAATATTTGAATATTGGCCTTAAATGACATTGTCAGACGTAATTAATAATTCACAGATCCAAATTACACATCTTTATTAATATTTCCTCAAAAATCTTGTTTCATTCTCATAATACCAAAAAGTCAAAAAACTGAAGCCAGAACCCACTTTAAGCATCTTCAAAAGACCATGTAAACTGAAAACAAAAAGTAAAAGAAAATTACCAAGATAACTATTGTCACAGTGATTCAATGAACTAAAATAAAACCAAACTGTAAGAACATCTGTAAACAAAGTTGATGCAAGTTCATAGCGCTCTCTTCAGTATGAACCTACAAAGCTTTATTGATTTAAGCACACAAAAGAATCTGACCCTACAGGACTTTGGCTTAGAAACATTTCTTCAGAAAATGGAACCTGTAGCTACATTCTTGGCAAGAAGTATGCTTTCTGTGTTGAGTGTACCGTCTGTTTACATACAGTATGGCAGGTAGTTTTAAAAAGCACATTCCAAGTTGGTCAACAACATTCTCTCCCAATGTCAACATGTGCTGTATGATAAAAATGCATCAGGTGCTACTTCATTAGCTTTGCTGACCATCTGGGGAAAAAATGTGCAAAGTAAGATGGTGTTTGTCATGAGGGCAGGGAAACAAATTTGTGCAATTGTTTGCATAACCCAGCCTAACTTGATCTGGGCAAAAACTGTTTTCAGCTACCAAAAAATGGACCCAAAAGCCTCCTGATATACATTCAACCAAGTTCTTGAGGCATTGTACTCTTCAGGTATACTTTTTTTAATATAGTCTCTTAGTCTATGAAGCACTTGTTGGCATTGTTGTGCTTGTGCAATAAACACATATAGAATTTCCAAGGCAGATTATATCCTTACTACTTCAGCTGTTCAGTATTAACATACAGTTTGATAAGAGCATCAGTGGTATTAATATAAAATTAAAAGAAAGTTTTGGCAGTTGTACGGGGTGCTCAGGTCTGGTCACAACAAATAAAAATACTGTATATTAATAACTGATCAAAAAATAAAAAGGTTTCAGGTCTCTTGCAAAATAAACAGAACATACGGTGCTCCTCTTCATGTTCGGTCAGCTAACTAACTAAGGTATCTGGTGAATGCATCTCCATCTTTCTGATTAGAGGACATATTTACAATAATCAGAGCGTATTCCTACTTATTACCTTGAGCACTGGAATCAGCTAAGAGCCAACCCATGATTCACTTTCAAATAACTGTCACTCACCAATGAGTTCCTTACTGTAGGGAGTACTAGTTAACATAGCAGCAAGCAACATGTTGCCATTAGTTTCTACTTGGTCAACTTAACCTGGTTCCTAGAAAACTGTAGCATTTCTTTTCTGGTAGGCCAGACAGTAACCGATTGTGGGGGATTGTCTTTCTCTCACAACAGCGCCTGAAGACTTTGGCTTAAACTTTTATTATGAAACTCCAGAAGCTTTAGGCAATACTGTAAACGATCTCCAAGGCTGATGGCTGCTGTCAGGACATCTCCTCGATTCCCGGGAAGCTGACTAAGGGTCCGCCAGCTGTTCGATGGTCCATGGCAGAGTGCATCAAAGTCAGCCACACGTCATCCATGTTTGGCATTACAAGGATTTTCTGAAAAAGTACAGATCTTGTGAACATTTTGTGTGTCTTGTCATGCCTATGACTGAATCAGTTATAATTTGAGTGAACTAAAGGTTTTAAAAAGCACACAAGTAATATTTCATGGATTATCTCAGGAATTAATTTGCAGTACATCAACAACTGTAACGTGAAATACTTATGTTTTTTTTTTTTTTTTACACAATTCTAGAGGGCCAATGTGTACTATGTGTACTTTTGCAAGCCACTGTATGCAATACTACCTGGAATTCCTGGTACAGTTTTTTCTCGATCCAGTCTGTAACATGATACAGAGTCACTTCTCTTTCCCCAAGTTTTGGTCGAGCCTTCAGTTCCAAGTGAGGTGGTATCCTAAAGCCGTACCTTCAGAAGAAAACATTCAAATTCATTCACTTTCAAAAGTTTTGAATTTCTACTGTACAATACCTGTTAAACGAAAAAAGCCTTTACCACCAGGGGGCAGACATACAATCCTTAAGCTCTAAACAGGTGTTTGTATAGTAGAATGCAATTACTTGTTCTGACAACAAACACATCCTGTTAATTTCTCTTCATTTATAAACACAGATTTGTAATTTCAGCAACTCCTTGCAGAAATGGAGGGATGATAACACCACTAGGAGTCATCTTAAATCCATTTGTTCACTTGATTTTTTTGATCTGTAGGAAACAAACTGATGATGAAGACGTAACAATTTACCCCTTTGAACAAAATATGGATGTTTGCTGTGGAGACCACCCTACTGAACATTGTAACAGTAAGATGATTCTGCCTTTACATACCAAATCCTGTCAGTGGGAGGAGGAGGAATGTTGACAGCTAGAGTTCCTCTGAGTTGCTGAACCTCCACAGTGAGGAGGAGGGGTGTGTTGGACACTTCCTCCAACTTTTTTTTGATGAACTCTGTCTCCGTGGCCTTCTGAAAGTATTTAGATTTGGCAATCTTATCCACAATGCGGATAATCTTGCTCGGTCTACGTCCACCCACTGGACTGCATTCAACAAAAAGAAGGAAAGAACTATTATTGACTTGTGTTTTTTCTTTAATGAATTGATTTGGACATCGCACAAGGCATTACATTGCATAACAAAACTGTAACAGAAAGTATTACACAAGCTTAGTGGTACCTTTCTGATCCAGCTGGATCATTTGCGATGTCTGTGTTGTCTTCTTCATCTGATGACCCTGCACTCGATGACTCTTCATCACTAGCAGATAGGCAGTAGGTCCGAGGCCTGTGTCTGGGAGCAACCAAAAGCCAAAACGGATCAGGGCTACTACACACATATATATTTGTATGCAAGTTGCAAAAGAACCATGAAGTGATTGTGAAGAATTTTTATGGTTTAATTATGGTTAAAAAGATGTGATTAGGTATCATTCTCTAGCCATACAGAAAGACATGCTTCAAGCCATCACCATTACGGAGACGACGTCAATCTCCAATTTTCCAGCTTCAGTGCTGGGAACTTTAAGAGCTCTTTTCATGTCAGAAACATGCATCTTAAATTATCTATATGCTTCAGAACCCAATGCAAAGGCTGATTTTAATTAGTTTAGTTCATCGTACTAAGTTTCTTTTTTAGCTTTCCTGGCTCTAAAATATGAAAAAAAAAAAAAAAAAAACACGAGGGATGCTAAACAAATTGTATTTTACTGGTCTTGCCACTCAGAGGTGAGGAAAACACAGTTTGAAAGAATCTGTCTGTAACACTTAAATGTCCTGCAAGGTTTTAATTACTCAGAAGTAATATATCAGATACATTTTTGAAAATATGGAGAACAAAGAAATAAATTACTGAACACATGAAGGCATTGGTTAATTGTACATTTAGATTGAATGTTAAGGAGAACTCACCAAGGGAGGAAACATCCAATTAACAGCCGTAGAAAAGCAGAAGTCAAGAAGAAGGAGAAGCAGGAACAAGAACAAGTTTCAAAGGAGGGAAGGAAAAATTAGTAAAAAATTAGAGAAGAAACAATTTCGTAGATTGAGACAAAAATGCAGCCAAAACTGTTCTGAAATGTTTAAGTGAAGACAGTTGTCCTCCATTTTACCCATCTTTGCCCAATTCCCCCAAGCGGAGACTCTCTTCCTCCTTTCCCAGTCGATTGAGAATCATCTTGGTTTCCAGAGTCATCAGGAAGGAGCCGGTGTAGGAGATCTCCAAATCAAACCAGAGACCTAATAAATATAAATAATTCATTAGAAATGTGTACGGTGATCCAGAAGACAAGGGATAGATATAAAGCAACACTCCTCCCACTCTATTGATTTGGATGAATTTGTTCAGCCACCCTGACCACAATATGCCCTGTAAGCACAGGCGATTGATGTACATGAACACTTTTTACATTTTTACAGACAGTATTATTAGGTATTTTTTTAAGTAAAACACAATTAAGTTGTCATTGATTAAACCTGGCTAAATACAGCAATGATACTCTTTTTGCCAAGTGTAAAAAATAAAATAAAATAAAACGAGGATAATGGACCTGCCAAAAATTTGCAAACTTATTTGCCTTTCTTTTAATATGGCAATTGTGCAACACTGTTTATGACATTTAGCAGCACGTTATTGCTGTTAAATGTCCCACTAGCAGATAAAGAACTCATTATTACAGAACTGTTTATCCGCCGTTACCCTGAGCAGTCACGACAGGCTTTTCTGATGGGGAGTAGCTGAAAAGAAACAACTCTTCGTCAGTGTAGCTTCTTCGCAGCGGACAGCAAGAGGAGGAAAGAGTGGCATGCACAAAAGCATGATTGACAGCACTAAGATCTCTTTCACTTATCATTTCATACTATACTTTCAACATATATTATATATATATATATATATATATATATATATATATATATATATATATATATACACACACATTTTTTTTAAGTAAAATCTACATACTGCAACTTTAAGATACTTTTTTGATTCATTATATACATTTTCTGTAATCCTCAAGTGCTTTCGATCAAACTTTTTTGGCCCTAATGACAAAAAAATTGGATGTCACCAACATCCAGTCACAATGATTGATTTAATAGTGCTACAGATATATTTCTGTTGTATTTTTTTGATTAGGCAGAATTATGTCCTCATTTTTTGTATTAAAAAAAAAAAAAAAAAAAAAAAAAAAAAAAGCAGTATGAGGTGGACTGTGCAAAGTTGTAGTTTATGTTTCTTCCACTTGATGGCAGCAAATTATGACAAATAATAAATCAAAGAGTGAAAACATAAACCAATTAGAAAACCTAATATTAAAACAGGCATTTAGGGCTACATATTTGGTTTTCCACTTTCTCTGCCATTAAGAAAACATAATTTAATTAGATGTCACTGCTAGCAATAGCTTAAAGACATTGCTATTCACGTAATTAGCATTTCCGCCACTAGCACTCTAGAGGTTTGACAAAGTCCATATAAATAAAATGAAGAATTAATAATAGTATTGAAAACAAATTAAACAATTGAAAAACCGTTTAAAGCTGATGAGGTTGGATCAGCAGTAGATAAGAATGGATCTTGTTTTCATGCTGAATTATGAAGCAAGGTGAGCCAGATAAAAGAAGTCAGAAAGGAGGAATGGAAAAAACAAAGAGGAACAGAAAGTAGAGCAAAAAAAAAATCAAAGCAAAAGATAGAAGTGAAGGTTTGGCAAAGCAGTATGTAAAAATAGATGAAAAAAACTCATTAAAGCAGTCAGGCAGGAAGAACAAGTTTGCTCTGCTCAGACTGGTGGGTTTTGACTGACTGTGAAACTGGTGGAGGAGGGCTGCATGGTACATAGTGCTAAAGTGGGAGAGTTCTACCTAGCTTGGATCGAAAATTAATGAGAAAGTATGCTTTCAGATATGAAAATGGTGTAAAGAAAAAATACAGGCAAAAGAAGCAAATACACATGTCATAAAAGGACAGACTGTATGGAACAATGGCCAAAGAAATATTTAGTGGAGGTTACATATGGTGTAAAAAAATTATAAAATTAAAGAAAAAGTTAAATTGCTCATGATGCTTGCACGCAAAGCAGTAAAAGTCAATCAGCTTGAAAGAAAAGCAAAGGGAAGACTTGAGATTCCAGGAAAACAGAGCCGCTTGAAATTTGAAAAGAAAATTTAAATATATATAGTTTGAATTGCTTGAGTTGGAGGATTTGGTAGGCCATTAAAAATAAACTCTCTCTGAAAAGGTTCAATCAAAAATCAAAACAAAACAAAAAAAATCCCACAAGTATAAAGAGGTTTTTGTTAGTCAGAACATAGATGTAGACAAACTCAAGGGGAGAACAATGGTCTACGTTTCATGAATGAATTTTTATCTTGCATTTCAGGTCACACCGTTTCAAACCATAAACAAAAGCAGTTGCCATTTTGGTTAGCGATGCAATCAACTCCTACTCTCATTAAAGGGTTATACGAGAGCTGTGGCGATAAAAATGAGGCAGTGACTCATGGTGCAAAGAACAGTGAAAACTGAGACGTAAAGAGAGTATACCCACAAAGAGGAAGATAAAAAGGAAAGGGAATACAGAATGAGGAAAAAATACCAGAGCAGCAAACATACATGTGATGAAAGGACAGACTGTATGGGATAATGACAAAACAGAAGCAAAGCTTCATTCTGCTCTGAGTCTGAATGTTTTGAAAAAAAAAAAAACTTTCACTAAGACATTAGTAACTCCAAATCATCAACACTTTTTCGTCTGTAGTGAAAATTCAAGTCCCATATTCTCAGTACAGGTTTAAGCTTCACACATTAATTACACAGGCGCACATCCTGGTTATTGTGTTTATGGCCAGTCTGTACTGCACCCAAAAAACTCTGAGCTGCTCACACTGCAGCATATTTCTGTCAATCGTATGGTAATTTGAGAATCTACATGAAAGCATTTACACTGCATTGTAAAATCATTTACATTCATTCTGCAACACATGCAGCCATGCAGAGCTTTTCAAGTGATAGCAAAGGACAACATAAAACAAAGCCCTGAGGTACTGCTGGTCAGACAGTGACAAAGTAGCAGCAACCTTAGATAAGAGAAGACAGGTACTTTAAACACACACAAGAGCAATGTTTCTCTGACCTGATTGCCTGATAAGCTCAGGGAGGAGCGCCAAAGCATACATTACTAAACTTGTAAATAAAAAAAATAAAAAAATAAAAATCTTGTCTGTTTTTAATGGTTGGTTCTGAATGTCTGGTGAATTCAGAAGTCACAACATGTTTTTCTCAGTATATTTATACACTTTCTGTTCTAATAAAGGATAACTATTTTACAACCAGTAAAACACAGTCTTATATATTCTTACTTTGAATTAATGCAGCTTAGGTATGATGGGCATTTCAAACACATTTTCAATAGGAGCCTGTTAGCGTGTTGCACACAGTGGGGTAGCTTTGTCAAAGCAACTGTTCAACAATATTTGCATATGGAAAGATAAGCCTGTGACAATGTTACATGAGGAACACTGTGGGACTCAAAACCTGTAACACGTTAAATTCAAAATCTGCAACTCGACTACAAACCAAAAAGAAATAAAGTCATCTTTCTTCGATGTGCGTTATCATAGAGCAGATATAGGTTGAAATGTTTGTGGAAAGGTATGATTAACCCTTATGAGTGTATGTCTGTGTGTGTACTGTGGTCGATCTCTTGCCTCGGCAGTCAACGGAAGGTGCAGATGCTCCAAGTATTCTGGGAGTGCTTGTCCCCATGTCCAGTTCTGTCAGGGTTAGCTCATTCATGAAGTAAGGCAGCTGAAAGAAACCCAAGCATACAGTCTGAACCTCCATCAACAACTGAACTTCATCAGGTAAATGCTCATAAGCACAATGCCATGTGAATCAGCCATTCACATGACAGCAGCTTAATGCATTTGGCTATCTGTATGCACTAGAGATGACTTACTGAAGTTCAAACAGGGCATTAAAATGGGAAAGAAAGGGAATTTTTTTGCACTCCGAGAACAAAAGCTTGTCCCAGGTCTTGTTACACTCACTCGTATCTTGCTGAGCTTCATCTGAATCTTCTTGGAGACTTGTTCACACCAGTAGGGCTCGGTCAGGAAGTCCCAGAAGAGTCTGCCAAGGGTTGCGTTCACCCAGGCAACAGAGTCCTCTTCCTGTCCCTTGAGCTGCTCCTGAGCTGATGTATTGCTCTGAACCTAAACACAAAGTTCCCGTTAACAGGAGAATGAAGCATTCAACTTGCTGCATTTTATTATGCTCCTGCACCTTTCATGTTATAAACCCACAAACTGCAAATGAGGTGACAGGTTTATCACCTTAAAAAGAGAACTAAATATTTTAAGCTTATAAAAAGATAATCAACTCGCCTTACCTTTTTATCAGCTCCAGGGCTGCTCTGCGGGCTCTGAGCAGAGCCGGCAGATGTGAGATTGTCTGCCTGGTGTTTTTGCAGCAACGAGGCCATGTATACACTGTATTCTAAAAACTGCTTGCTCCTGAAACTCCCTGGTAAAGTCAGGGAGCTTATGGAGTCTCTTGACTTGAACAGTGGTGCCATGGCTTCGTCAATAGAGGTGCGGCTACTTCCTGAGCTTTGACAGGACGAGGCTGTGGCTGTAACAAATTACAGATTACCACCTTAAGTTATCCTAACAGTGATTTTAATTTACGGATTAAGAAAATTATCAACAGATAAGTCATAAAAAATAAAGTCTCTGACGTTTTGTACTGATCCCAACAGAAGGTACTTTCTTCATATTCACTCTGACGTTAGAGGCCGAGAGGAATCGTTGAAACCAATCCTCTTTCTCCCTCCCCGTCCGCCCAAACAGGAAGATGGTCAGGTCTCTTTTGGACAGGGAGAACCGCTGGTCCTGTGCTTCACTGGTTCCTTGTTGATTAATCCCAGCACTCGAAGTCTCGCCATCCTCCGACCTGTCCTCATCTGCCTCATCTATCTTTGACATGAAGTCATCTTGTCTCCCAAGTTCAATGCAGATGGGATATTTTTTGTTCCATACTCTCTTTTTGGCTAGATTTAAAGGCAGTAAATAGACCTGAGGGAAGATTTGGGGGGGGAACAGACTTCTCAGGTCATCATATATTTATTATTTTTCCAAAAAGCTAATATCATTGCTATAATTCCAATGGAAGTTATCACATAGTGAGCTATTATTTGCAGATTTGGTTTTTAAAGAGTTTATGAAGTGCTTTAAAGATAATCTTCAAAGGTGTAGGGATATCTAAGATTATATTTTGAAAATATGGTCAGACAGTAGTGTGAAAGCATACCTTGCTGTTGCGAAGGTCATATATCTTCTGACTGACAAAGCTCACATCAGGCTTTGGTTCGCTGTGTCCAGCACGGCGGGAAATGTTGTGGTTGGGTTTGGAAAGACGAATGACGGAGCCCTCGAGACGAACGAACACAGACTGAGTAAGTGTGGCATGGTATGTCTCTGGGTCGTAGTTCGATATCTCATTCATCCAGCCCTGAAAGAATAACAAATCAGTTGAATATAAATGATGCTTTACTGCACTATATTAGGGCTGAAATCAGAAAATTCCAAACCATTAACCCAAAGATCCTGTTAAATATCAACAGAGTCTTTGCCCAAGGACCAAGACCACAACTAAAAGTTTCAGGACATCAACCCTTGAGGACTGCTGTTGGGGACTCTTACATAGAGGAGCGTAAAGAGTCTCTGTTTTCCCTGCACACATACAAGCGCAGGCCATTTACCATTACAGCTATTTTACTAATACAGATCGCAACACTGCAGCTGAAATGAGGAACTAAATACACAGAGTTTTTGTTTTTTATTTGTGGAGAGGCTGCTGCTCTGTTAGGACAAATGTTCCAATGCAGCAGGCAGTAGCTTGGAGACCTAACTTCCAACTCATGTTTATCTTCACCTTATCTCCAATTCCAGTTGGAGAATGACATCACTGTTTTATTTAACGAAAAACCAGTGAGCATGAATGAGGAGTTTGGCATGCCATTAGTAACAGCCCTCTTTTCACAACTTTTGACTGTTCTTGGTGGTTTTGTGCTACCTTTTCTTACACATTTATCAAATTTAAATGTAAATGAACATAATAGTACATTATTATACAACTCCAAATAAATATACAAAGCTGCAAGAAAAATGTTAATACATGCCTTTTAAAGTTTATCTAGCTAAATTGAGTCACAGTTATGTTTTTTTAAAGAAAGCATTTCATTATTGCAATTATTTTCTAAATATTTTAATCCTATTATCTGACCACTTTGAAACAAGTTTTAATAAAATGATTTAGCCAAACTGCACAATGTGGCGACTCAATCTAGTTTTTTGATACCACATTCAAAATAAAAAAAATATTTTTTAGAGTACAGGACACTGAATGATCTCTGCATATATATATATATATATATATATATATATATATATATATATATATATATATATATATATATATATATATGTAAACTATTGCGGAGCTGGAAAATGGCAACAGCATAGAAGAAATAAAAAAAAAAAAAGTGGAAATAACCCACCTTGTATGTTTCTGGCTCTTTAACATCCAACCTGGTGATTTTCGACAGCTTTCTTGAATGTCTCTTTTCATGTTGACGTGATTTTGGCCCTGTGAGCCAAACGACACCGAGGGCCAAAAAGAACCCTACCACCATCCCAATTAGCATTCCTCTAATATAGCCTGGAATTGGCAATACAAAGCATCCATAGACCAGAAGAATAAGGAGGGCGAGAATATGGTATGGCACATTAGGTGCTTGCTCACACTTTTCACATTTATCGTCAATGTTTGGGTCCAAACTGCCACTTTGTGGGAGTTGACTGTCAGCTTGAGTAGTAGTAGCTCCTTCTTTACCATCACCCTCTGTGTCAGTGCAAGTCTCAAAGTCTTCATTGTTCAAAATGCAGAAGTCCTCCTCCTCCTGTTTTGCCAGCGCAGACAAAGAAAGTAAAGATAGTTTGTTGGGGCTTTTAGTGTCAGCAGATGGCTCACCAGGTGATTCGGCTCCAACAGAGGTCCAGCTGTTGGGGCTTTCTGCCTGAACATCAACTCCATCTTCCTCTTTGATGGAGTAGTTGTTGTTGCTGATGCTCTCCTGGTTCCTACAGACAGAACTGATGGTGGAGAGTTCTGTGGCACTGGCAGAAAGCCCCTTAGGCCAGTAAATGCCACCACCACTCTTTTCATCCATGATCTTGCTGAGCAGCTGGAGCGGTTCGGAAATGGCTTCCGTGAGACGCCGCTTAGTGTCTCCGAATCGAGCTTCGACTTCCGAGACCTTAAAGAAGCTTCGGTTGTCTGGTGACGTCAACGGCGAGGAGGGGGCGGTTTTAGAGTCGTTAACTGATGCCACGACAGCAGACGGCATCCTTGACTGTGCAAATTGCTTTAAGAGATTCAGGTTAAGACGAGAATCTGGAAGACGGTATGAGGTGGAAGAAGAGGACGAGTCTTGGGATGTATCCGATGATAAAGATTTGACAAGATTTTTCATGAGTTGTCTGTGTCTAACTGAGGATGTTAGAGCAGAGGAGGGCCCTTCACCGGACTCAATGTCTGAGGAAGATGACTTTCCCCAGCCCAAGGTGGAGGGAAAGCTCAGAGATTTTATGGGAGAAGAACTGGCAGATGAGGCCTTTTGCTCAGGGACATGTGAAGACAGAGTTTGTGTAGGAGAACGGTTAGTGTGATTAGTTGAACTGGGAGAAAACTTAGAGTATTCAGGGATGACAGCACCACTGGCTGCCGAATCCAGAGATGCCCCATCAAACATTTCCTCACTTGCTTCCAGGGCCGTCACTATATTAGAGTCGTCCAGAGGAGCTGAAGCTGTAGGACAGGATGAGATGAACAGACCCTCTTCCTCCTCTTCATCCTCCTTCCCAAGAGCTGAGAAGTGGATGGTAATGGCCTCCTTTGATGGTGATCGTTGAACATGGAGTTTAGGGGCCACGACAGATGGCTTTTTATCTGTGGATTTCGCTCCATGGCTAGGATACTGGCTGGTCATTTCAGTACACCCACTGAGTCAGTCTGCAGAAAATAAACAGAGTTTAAAGTGAATATTCAAATATTTGGATCCACTGAAATGCAGTAATGTCAGATGAGTGTAACTTATCTCTACAGTTGTACCAACAAAAATCACAGAAACATTTTATTGAAAGACAAAGAAATTATCGAATTGCCTTTCATAACAAACATATTAGTTTAAACTTGTACAGGACATATAGGCTAAAAAAAACTCTAAATAAGGCCATATAAAGAAATGCAATAGTCAAGCAGAAATAGACAGAATATGACCATGGGCATCTTCTGTCTAAAAGGTATGTGTGATGAGCCCAAGTAAAAAACACTGTAATAAAATGCCAGTTATAACGTATTTAATAACTAAGCCAAAAATAACGGCCAAATTCTTAAAAGGCAAAAATTAGATCAAATCTGTATTTAAAAATGCTAAGCCATCAAAACAGACTATTGCAAAGCCATTTCCTTGAGGTTAGCATTTGTTGTAAGGTTTTAATAGCTTCCCATTGACTTTTAGTGAGGCTGAGAAAAAAGGCCACATCTCTCTCAAACACCAAACAAAGATTAATAATACAAATTCATATTAAAATTTTTAGCTCTATTTGCATCTCTGTGAAAATGGAGTTCTGGTAATACCGTGTTGACATCTGGCATTCATGTCCTTGTGTTTTGTCTGGGCTGTGGAGGTGGCAGGTCACACTGGCTCACTCATTTACAGACTCCACTCACCCACTCATTGTCACATGGGTCATGAGTGAGCCCATTACCCAGTCAGGCAATCTGCCAGCCACCTCTATCCCTAGTTAGTCAGCTTTTGGTGCATTGCAATACAATGAGCCATTGTAGTAGGCATTTGGAATTGGATAGCATGTCAACACAATTCTGAAAATCCTCCAAAAGCATATTTAAAAAAAAAATGGGGGCTAAAGTTGGACTTGATTTTTATCTTCAGATAAAACCAGAACCTGACAACACCGAATAGCAAGTAAATCAAAACTTTAAACTTTTATATGTAGCTTATCAGAAGCCACAAGTGAGTTAGCCAAACTGTTATATTATCCCATTCCTCACTTTCAAAACACATTCACAGTTTAAATAAATATGACCTGAAAGTTGGCTTTTGGATGCGATTTACCACCACCTGCTTTAAGCTTTTTTGGGAACTGAACACATTTAATGAATGGATCCCATTTCTGCATACTTATAAACGGTTACACAGTTCATTCTGATAATCATAACATTTGATTTCCGTATTATCTGGGACAATTTGCAGACTTAAGCACAACTACAATTGATGTTAATTGATGTTTTCAACATACTGATCACAATGTATACAAGTACATGGAGACAGAACAAATTACTGGACCTGTATCAAAATACTCAACTAAAGTTTCAACTGTGGTTAGCAAAAATGAAGGGAATGCTTCAAATATAAATAAGAGTAATGAAACGTCTTGGGTTTTTATAGAAATAATAATAAAAAAATCTCTTCCAAACAGCCATACAGTGAAATGCCAGTCATATTGAAACGCATATCCTGCTTATGTGGGGAGATTCTTGATGGGTTGTTGTGCCTCATATGTTCTCACAGTACAACTTCACAGCCACTCATTAGTAATCTCACATTGCTGTCAACTGAAATCTAGGAAGTCAATATGTGAATCAAAAACAAACAACCCCCAAACCCAACCAACATCATACAGTTTTCCTTACGATGTGATGTTCAGGAACAGCTGACTTACTACAGAGGATGTTTCTGACCGTAACATGACTTGTCCCAGTGTGAGATCACTTTAAAAGTCACATTTTTTTTCAGACTTTTTGGATCTGGGACAAAAGGGAAGTAGAGGAAATGGGCCATCATGTCATGCCATGTACCACTGCTCCCACCCTCGTCACGCTCTTGCAAAATAGAGGCAATTACAGTCATCTTAACACATAGTAGTAACTATGTCTTAACACATAGTAGTATGTGTTAAGACATACTACTAGTAGTAACTATGTGTTAAGATCTTGTAGTAACAAGAATTCAGGCAATTGGCTATATTTTGTTTTTATACACACACTTTTAAAAAGGTAATATTAACTCCTTAATAAATAACCAAAAATAGAACATTTACACAGACGCTCATCCATGCAAAGGCTTCCCTAAACAATCATGGCTGAGAAACAAAATGGTGAAGTGCTGCTAGAAGTTTAAATCACATTTAGCATAGCAAGAACATCTGGAGCTCAGTTTGTAAGCAAAATGAGAGTTTGCTTACAAACTCTCATTTTTCCGAGAGAGATTTTGCCTATGAGACAATAAACAGAAAGAGCCTTAAACCCGGCTGTGCTATATAACCCACACTCTGATATTTAAGAGCAATAAGAAAAGATTTATAAAACTCTTGAATCTGCAAAAGGGAAGCAATAAACCTCCCTAAGAGCATAAGGTAATCTTAACAGTTGACAGCCAACCCGCCATAAGGGAAAGGAACCTGCTAAAAACATTTTAGACTGCAGAAATACAATATAGTAGCGGTGCACCGAGTGCAGTTTTCTGGCCCTTCGCCAATTACCAATCTTTAAAAAGCCTCACCTTCTGATACTTATTTTGTCTAAAATATTGCTAAATATACCAACAGTTACTGAGATGGCAACAGTGGTGTCACTATTGTTAACTTTAAACATGCAGACATGACCTGGTGGGTGGGTTCATCAGTCAAACTTCTCCCATAGAACAAAATAGGGAAGTAGTCAGTTTTTAGACCCTTGCAGATTCTGATCAGATCGGTGGATAAGATTGACTGTACATGTAAGTATCGGCTGATCACCCATCTCCCAAAATTAAGGAAATCAGGACTGATATATCGGCGCATCCTTATGAAATAGCAATTATCACAATTTCAATGCGTTTAATATTGTCACTGGAAGGAGCTGCTTAAATGCAATGCTTGGTAGTCTGCTATATTTTAGGTGCCATATATTGATTTTTTGATAATCTCATTACGTCATTATACATCTGGGTTCTGGCCTTACGGATGGACTTTCAATGTCCTATCCATTACAGATCTCAGTGACCAAGCTCAGGGAAAGTGGGGGAGTACATTTTGGAAAAGACAGAGACATTCAGAACAAATGTATCATTGGTTATTAATATCATGACTGCAATATTTAATGATGAAAACGTTTGGCAACTAAATCAATCAGGGTCGTCTTTATAGCAGAAACTAATTTATGTCAATACCTCACTTAAGAAACTGCTACGTCAGGAAAAAGTGTTATATGTGGAACAAAAGGAAATCTCTCAGATACATACCAGTAGATATTTATCTGAAAATGACCAGTAGATAAAATAAATAGTATTAATCAAATAAGAAAAAAAGATAAACGCAAGAAGCAACTTTTACCCATTACAGCTACAAATCCTGACAATTCTGTAAATGCACCTGAGCTTTAAACAGGAAAACAGGCAGACAGCTTTCACTTTACAAAACTCAATTATCTTTCGGTGAGGTTATTTCTGCGAGTCACGCTGCTCGTTTCTTGCTACAAATGCAACATATTAGCTCCCGTAGAGAATCTCAAATGTCATGCTCTGCTGTTTCAGAGGACATCACCACATTAAGAGGACGCAGCTTGCTGAAGGCAAACTGCACGATAAAAACACAGAGCAGAGAAAAGTGTGGAAACACTTCAGAGGTTGCCAAGAGAGAGATTAGAGGAAGTCCTTACTTGAATCCTGCTGTTTACTTAGGCTGGTAATGGTTTGTCCTGAGCGTTGGCTGAAAGGGCAACAAATGACGGTCTCACATCTCAGTGTTCCCTTTAGTGCTAAGCCAATATCACAGATAGTGTAGCCACATTAAATGTTAAAGGGTAAGAAATGACAACACACATTTGTAAAGAATGCTCTCTGAATGTGGTTGAACACTCCCACATTTTTTTAAACAGGTAAGGTCCAACAGGTTGGAACTCTGGAAAAACCTGAACTTTGATCCTGCTGTCTCTGTTATGCTATGAGAGGCATTTTTATGTGTAGTATGTAGGTAGAAATGCAACCTTAAAGTATGGGTCAACACAAATAAAAACAGAGTGGTGAGTCCTAGAACTAAATATCTCTATTCCCAAAACTGTTGTCTTTCCTAATTCAACAATGACTGCACTTGAAGGTCACTAGGTATTACTAAATTGTGTAATTGTGATTCAAATGACATAATTTCAGCAGTTTTTCCCCACCACTACACTCCCCGTTGTGCATGTAGTACAGGGGTGTCAAAGTCAAATGGACGGAGGGCCAAATAAAAAATTTAGCTACAAGCCGAGGGCCGGACTGATCGAATGTTCATTGAAATTTTTTTAAATGACTCATATAGTCTAGTGAACCTAATTGAACCTACTGAAAACCTAACAAATATATTCCAATATGATCAGATAAATAAAGCAATATTTTCTTATGGCTCTGTCAGTAATCTTTAATTTTCAACAGACACAACTGAAATATTTTTAAAATATAATTGGATTGAAATACAATAAAATAAAGTGCAAAAATCTATTAATCCACATATGTCAGAGTCAAGGCATTTAGATGTGTCGCCGGCGAATTACGGTACTGCAAATTTAGATGTGTCGCCGGCGACACATCTAAATTTGCAGTACCGTAATTCCGCCACACGTAGCGCTAAGTGGAAAAATTCCAACGGTTTCTGAAAGGGGAGACGTTGCACTTTCCAGCAAGTATCGGGTTAATACTAGGGCTGTTGTAAACGAATATTTTAGTAATCGAGTAATCTATCGATTATTCTTACGATTAATCGAGTAATCGGATAAAAAAAAAAGTAAAATGAAATATTGGTAAATCTGGCATAATACCGGTGTTACTATCAAATATCAATATCAGTCCAATTTTTCATATTTGAGCATCCCTAACAGTTGCTTTTTTGTAGTTTAGAAAACTAACCTGTAACAATAATAGCTCACTTTCTAAGTTAACCAGAAGAAAAGTTATAGAAAAATCTGAAATTATATTGAATTTAATAACAAAGAGGCAGGCTCACAAATATGCTTATAAAAAATGTCTACAATCCAGCTTTTAGTTTATGTATTCATCTTCAGTGAGTTTAATAGATTAATTAAACTCACCTTGCCACCTAACCTGTCACGCTTTGGGTTTGAAAATACGGGAAATGCCGCCTGGACTGGGAGGAGAGGGCGAATGAACGAACGTAAGATGGAGGGGAGGAAATAGACCAGCGGACTGACGAACCGTTAGACCGGGGGACGAACACGGGGGAAGCAATACGGGATATTTACGACACCTTCACTGGTCACACTCAGAAACTCATCTACCAGCCATGTATGATGCGCTCCGCCACCCGTTTCTTCAGACCGGGATATGAAATTTATTGTGCGGTTCGTCGGTAAAGCTACATTTACACGGTAAGCATCAGCTACTCAGCCGCCCGCCCTGTTCAGGCTATCCGCTCACCTCAGCGCTCTTCCCGCCGTTCGCTTTCAACCACCAGCCCCGGAGGAGAAATGCTGCCGTACTCCAGGCATTCCCCCAGTCATTTTAAGGATGCTTATTGGTTCCCCAAAAACGATAAAAAGTCGGGCATTATCATCAATCAATAAAATCCCCACGGGCCAATCTTGAAGATTGGACTTTATGCCGCTGAGACTTAGCTTTTGTCAACAACTCAGAGGCGGAAGTGAGAGCTCCGCGCAACGCAAATGAAGTCCCGGCCGGAACACGGTGCGCTAACTAATAAAACATAAATTAACGAAGCTTCGAGGCAGGTAAATTTTCCTCGAGGAATTTTAGTAATCGAGGTACTCGAATCATTCGAGGAATCGTTTCAGCCCTAGTTAATACGGTAACTTCGCAGCTGCAGCTGCAGAGAATGTAATTAAACCGGGGGGCACTCGTTTAATAGACGGTATATTTCGGCAATAACTTGGTGGATATTGAAAGTTCCGGTTGTTATGGATACATGGGTAAGTACATCATCTCACAGAACATTTAAAGAACTACTTACAGTTCAAATAAGGAAGATATTTTTTTTCAGACGGGGTGCCGGCTTGCTGCGGTCTGCGGGCCGGTTCTAATAATAAATCAAGATCATCCCAGGGGCCGCAAAAAACCTTCTCGCGGGCCGGATGTGGCCCGCGGGCCTTGACTCTGACATATGTGATGTAGTATTTTAGTCAACAATTAAATAAGTTGACCAATACCTTCCCAACTTCATGTTGTGGAGACAAACAGAAAGGAGCCAGCTGCCCAACAGTACCAAACCTGTTCTTAAGAATGCTGACAAACTAGTGACACTACAAGCTAAAATGTTTTGTGTTGAGATCATCCCAAGTATCAACTGACTGCAAAACCTTAAGCAACTCCTCCAGCAACATCAGCAGGGCAGTGTCCAGAGAACACAAATTGTGGTGTTTACCCTACAATGTCTAAGGAAACAATTCACATCATCAGCATTTCATTTTTAAAAATTAGTTTTGGACAAATGAATTGGATTGGCAATACTCTTATTTATCAATGCTTCCACAAACCTGGAAAATACTTATAATTCAACTTTTTCAGCTGTTTTCTATAGTAAAGCTGTCTTTCTATTGCAAAGTGAGATATGCAAATGTCTCATTATAATTACCACGAATCAGAAGAACGAAGAACTTGCATACTGATTGTATCTGTAATAATGGAGGCATGAGTATGCCATTTATTAAACATGATAGCACCATTCAATCGGCTAACACCAGATAAGATAAGCAGCAAGCTTATCAAACAAAAATGTTATTAAACTAAGGTCAAACACTGACTAAAAAGTGAGAGACTGAACTAGGTCAAACCGCTTCACATCCTTACAAACAATTTTTTTTAAAATATGGTTTTTATTTACAAGTGTGGACATCAGCATTAACTCATCTGAAAATGTGCTTCACTAACTGTGCTTAATTTTATCTTTAAAACACATAATTATCACTGTATTAAATACTTGAATCATTTGCAACTGTGAAAGTTAGGGATTCAGTAATTTGTAGTCTCAATACAGCATCAATAAACTGTACAATCCACACTTTAAGTATTATAAGAAATAGTACACAAGCGCCGTATGAAAAGAATATAATTAAATCTAATCATTATTGCTGTACTGTGCAGATTTTTTTGTTGATGAGCAAATCACAGTTAATTTTTTTCACTGAATGAATCAAAACTAAGAGATGCATTGCACTTCTTTTGTGTTTCACTAAAAATCAGATCAAGGTTAGGGACATGATACACAAATGAGAATAACCTGGTAACTCGTATTATTTGTTCCATTCAAAATGACCACCTCTATTATTAAAAAAGGCTAAATAAAATCTGAATCAAATCAAAAATCAGTCAGGAGCTGCATGCTGGCTGCATCATTACATGAAATATTTCTTCCACTGAAAGATTTGACAAAAAAAAAAAAAAAAAAAGCTGGACACACTTTCACCTAGGAAGAAAACAACTTCCATTATTATTTCAAACAGGATAATGGAATAATCTTTGCCATCTGTTGTGACAGATTTGGACAGTTATCACTTGCCTACAAATGGCCAGCAAGATAACAAAGTTTCTCAACTATTGCCTGCAATTCCTCAGCTGTTGTGAATTACAACACAACAGCTTGTGTGGAGCATGTGACAGAGTGTTGACCGAGTGGGAAGTAGAAATCTTCTGATTTAAGAAACCGATGACAGACAGATGGGGAGAAAGAAATGGGTAACAAATAATCTTTCCATTACCAAGACACTACAGATTAAATATTAGTACTGCTATTGTAAACAAGCAAAACAAACAAAATATATATATATACACCTAGCTTACTGAGTTGCATTTCAGACCATGTCAGATCAGGAGCCCAGATTTGTTGGTGTCAAATAATGAACTCTTTGCTGAACTGCTTAGACACATCAACAAGCCCTCATTATTTTTGCATGAATGCCTTTAGCTGCAGAGAAAACAAAATGTCGTCGGTAAAAGATCTGCTGCCGCAAAGGCAGCTTTCCCAGAAGCTACTCAAACTGACATGTTTGATAGTTTTAGGTCATCTGGAAAGTAGGAACTCTTGATAAGTGTCAACACCTAAAATGATGTGTTAGGAAGCGAAACTAATCCATCATCAGCTGAATAATCCTGTAGGTCACTTAAGAACAATGCAGCGTCCAGACAAACCTCTTCAGGAGTTTTGACCCAATGAAATTTAAAAAAATAAAACAGGCCTTTTAACTTCCGTTACTTCTATGTTTGTTTCATTTTTATTTCTACATATTCAAATAAAGTGTTCACAAAAAGTATTCTCATTCCTTGAAATATTTCTCCCATTCTGTGACTTTCCAACCACCACAAACCTCAATGTAGTTTATGTGGATCCCCATGTGATACACCATGACTTAAGCCACGAATGAAAAACTATGTGTAGACATTCTGTTAACATTGCACATTACCATTATCACTGCATCCCCACTCTCAAAGAAAGGTAGTGGCAACATTACACTGGGGGGACACTTTCCCTCAACAGCGACCTGGTTGATGAGAAGATGGAAAGAGAAACACAGAGCTGTTCAACCAGTTAGCTGATGCAAAAGGTTTGGGATGGCATTGGACTTCATCTTCCAGCAGGACATTAACCCCAAACATACAGACAGACAAACAGCAGCGTGATCAAAGTATGTTCATGTGTTAGAATGCTGCAATCTCTCCCCTCTTAAAACCAATGAAGAATCTGTGGCAAGACTTCAAACTTGTTGTTCACAGAAACTCTTAGTTAATTCTGATTGATCTCAATCTATTTGGCAAACAACTATATTTTGTTGGTCTATCAAAAATAAAAATCCAAATATGCTGAATGTTGTGGTTGTGATGCAATGTGTTCAAGGGAAACTGACTATAAACTTCCAGCTACCTTCCAAATGTAAAAAGAAATACACTGGTGAAGTATTTCAGGCTGATTGTTGGTTGCAGGAATCCAACTAAATACTCGGCTGTCAGTAAGGCAAAATGGGAATGGTGCTCTTTAAAGAAATTGTCTGCCCATTAACTCCCCCTTTGGTCAAAACCTGGAGAGCACAGATCCAACATGCTGCTTTCCTTCCACAAAGACTCCTTTGTTTCTCTAAATAGTTCCCAAGCCTTGCTTAATGTCAACATGCTGCATTCATCAAACTCACTAAAATCAGACAATTAAAAGAAAACTACAGACATTTATGAGATCGTGCAATGGGACAATAAAGCCAGGGCTGTTTCCCTTCTTGGTTTAGAGCTGTGGATTTCTCCAGTTTCTGGTTACATTCATCACACCTGCAAAAGCACCGCAATAATCTGTCTCGAGTAATTACAATTTGTGCCACTCAGTTCAGTTCCACAACAGCAAGCATGTAAGGGCCCCAAGGGACTTCCTTCAGTAATAAAAAGCAGTTTCAAAAATGACTAAACGTAATACAGACTGGATAGCTGCTTTTTCAAATGATGCATACAAATGATGCAGCAAAAAACAAAATGGCATACCGAATAAAATTCTGGAAATTTGTACTTTATCCAAAACAAACTGTGAAGTGCGAGAGCACCTCATCAGGGCCCGTGAAAGATCGCATGAAATTGTAAAGGAGCTCAATTTAAGTCTAATGAAAGACAGAAAACATTCCTCAGGGCTCACATTAAAAGTGCAAATATATATATATATGTAATAATGGTCAGACATCTTAATTTTCATCTCTATCAGAATTTCTGCTCTCTTGCCACCACTGTGTGCACTCTACTTTAAGTCCCAGAATCCATTAAAGTTTATTTATGGAAATGCTATATTTACACATGTCCTCACCTCCTACCTTACGTCTGTCTCTTTCTGTTGGTAACAAGTGATCATTACGCTGATGGGAATGCAAGGGCTGCTGCTGGCAGAGACGGCAGCTAAAACAGGCTGCAAGCTGACAGAGTCACAGTTTCACAAAGTCTAAGGAATAGTCCACATATCAGTGATTGGACAAGTGCCTTTACACTTGTGCTTAAGGAGAAGTAGGCTGATGTTATCAGCTCATATTAAGAGTGTAAATAAGGCCATGTCAACAAAGAGTCATATGCATTTATGCAGTGCCTAGCAAAAGTATTTAGACCCCTTAAATTTTTATACATTTTGTCAGAATTTTTAACCAAAGACTTCACCTTCTATCTTATTGCAATTTAGGTGATAATTCAACACAAATAAGCATATAATCATAAAGTGGAAGGAAACGAGAACTTTATTTTAAGAATGTTTCATAACTGAAAATCTGAAAAGTGTGGCATGCATTTGTATTCAGCCTTCTTTGATCTTATATCCCTCTCCCCCAATAAAATTTTGTGTATCCAACTTACTTCAGAAGTCACCTGTATAGAAAACAGACATGCATGCAATAAAATAACCAATAAATCAAATTATGTTGGCTTATATTGTAACAGGATTATATTATTGGATTAATCCCTGCTAATAAGGTGTTAAACCAGGTGTTCTCTCAAGGCCTCCAAGATTTATTAAGGACAAACAGAGAACAAAGTTAACCATGAAGGCCAAAGAACCCAGCAGACAAGTGTGGAGCAAGTATAAAGCTGAATTATGCCATAAAACAATGTGGAGGGAATGCAAGCACTCTGCAAACGTGTGAAGCTGGTAGACGTACCCCAAAAAGCTTGTAGCTACAAAACATAGACTCAGAGGTCATCTGATTAAAAAAAAAAGTTTTTTTCATATTTTCCAACTAATAATTTCATTCAGACTACAATTATGCACCACTTTGTGTTGGTCAATAACATAAAGTGCTAAAGATTTTATGTCTTTAGGACATAAACTCCTGTGAAGGAGCTTAAAGGATTATCAATACTTTTGCAAGAAGCTTTAGCTGCACAGGCCTGTATAATAGTACTTTGCAGACAAATGTCACCATTACTGATTGTAAAGACTTTTATAGAGATATGGACACACCTCTGTGTGTATTTGAGCAAAGGCCGCATTTCTAGTAAAGCCTTGGACATTGCTCTGATAAAAAAAAAAAAAAAAAAAAGTTGACTGCATTCATGTGACAAGGAGTTAGGCTTTATGGCTTTGCATTTTTGTGAAGACTGTCAACTATTTCAACATGATTAGTTGATATACCATTAAGGTTTTCCAACACTGTCGGACCACTTGATAACATCATCAAGAATAGCTATAAATAACAGGTTGTCGTGTAATTGCAAGAGCGGCCTTGAAAAAGGAAAAAGGGAGAAAAAAATCCCATGCTCTTAGAAAAACAAATCTCCACTTCTATTTCATTCAGGCCAAATGAGGCAAGAGTCAGGAGGCTGAAGAGTATGAAAAGCTTAAGAGCCAGAAGCCAAACAGAGTTAGCATATGACAAGAGGATAATATCCCTGTTTTGTAAATCTGGATCAGAGGTGAAAAACAGACCAGAGAGGAAAAAACATTTCACCAAGTGGAAAATACGCAATCTCTTGTGTTGTACACCCAAACGAACAATTTCCACTTTTATATTTGCTGAAAGATTCCAGCTATTGGTTTGTTAGATTAAATATATAACATCTATCACAAACAATCTTTATCAGGTGGTTTCAGAATTACCATAATCTTTGGAATAAAAAAGAAAGTCAAGTGCTAGGAAGAAGTGAAAGGGCCATAACTGACGAGCAGCTTCACAGGAGTTAAAATTTTGACTTCAAGAACAATGGACGTTTTTCGTGAGGAGTTTCATTGGAGATAATGATGGCCTCTGATTATTTTTGAAAGATGATAGATGGCTAGATGTGGAGGAAGCTATGCGTGGAGTGAAAACGAAGGGATAGTGATGTGTTTGAAGCAGAACCATAAGACTGCAGCTTAGAACCAACCTGGAGAATTCACCTACACCACAGTCTTTTCATGCCAAGGTTCATCTCCTTTAAATACACATCATCATCACCAGTGCTTTTTGTTTTTTTGGCTATCTTCGTAACGATGTTAGCTTTGTTTAAGAGCAGGTGACCAACTTCATTCTGCCCAACATCTTTGGGTCTGCAGTGAGAGATCCTGATGATTTAGTAATTTTAATTTTAAAATACAAAAGAGTTATGCCTGTTTTGAAGAGTACAACCATCCACTGGCCAGAACAACAATTGGTTGCCATGGAGTCTCAACCCAGACTGGTGGACTGACAGTGCTGACTTCTTATGCATCTTGACCTCTTGAAAGCATTGGAGAAATGTGGCAGGTAACTTTAGAAAGTCAATAAAAGATGGGCTGTCAATTTGGGCTTGAGGCCAGTGGCAGCACAGATCGTGATTAAGCTGTCTCCCTAGTTATTACAGTTTTGGACTGTCAATATTTAGCGATTCAAAACTTTTTCCATATGTGACAACCACTCAGTTTCTGATTATCATCATTCACGCCGTTTATATTTGAAACCTCATCAGTGGCAGGAAATGAAGGAAATCTTCCACCAAAATTGTTTCCATGTGCTGCCAACAGAGCTGCAGCGTCATGTCGGAGTGTGATTTCTCTTTTCATAGCGCCTGCTGCTCCCACCATTAACCTCTGTATGACTGCTGTGGAAAAGATATTGCCTTGGCATCTCTTTGGACACCATAATCAGTCCTTTTACTTTTATTCTCTCCCTCCTTTAACCTTTTTCTCTCAGTTCCTTTCCTGACCTGTTCCAGTGAAGATATTATTTCCTCATAATAGTGTGCGACTGTTGTGACTAATAAGTCAACAAAAGCAGTTACTGTGTCATAAAAGTCCTGTTTCTGGCCTCCCAGTAGTCTTACTTTTTATTAATTTATAATGATTTTTTATTTTATTTTTTTTGCTACCATCACTATTATAAGTCACCTTTACTAACGATAAGATCAAAGTTAACACCTTTTGGTCTCAGCAGCTTTATCACTGAGACCAATGAATTTACAAAAAACAGAAAAAGGATACTCAGTATCCTCGTAAATGTTACTTTTTTCACATTTTTCCTTGAAACAACCACAAACTTTAATGCGTTTCACCAGAAACACATGTGACATAAAGTAGTGCCTACTTTTTAAATGCACTAAATTATGCACTATTGGGGGGAAGGGAAAATTATCCATATAGCTCTCTGGTTGATGAACTCCTTGCAAAGCATTTCAGTTAGGTGGGCTACCAAACCTATGCAGTTGTGCCATTGATTTTGTGGCATCAGAGTAAGGAGGGCTGAATACACACATTACACTTTCCAGATTTTTAATTTGTAAAAGAATTTATAAATGATACATCCTTTTGCTGGAATGTTGCCATTTAAGTACCATTTATCATTGGTTGATTATATTTTCGAAAAGTCACAAAGTACAACAGGTAATTTTGGACATTCGAAGAGTAGGATTACATTTGCAAGGCAATGTAAAAGTATATATATATATATATATATATATATATATATATATATATATATAGTTTTACCCTTCTTTGGTCTGTGCTTAAGGGAAAAATTAAAATTTAACCACACCATTTACAGGAAAAAAACAATTGTTCTGTATCTTTTACGAATCTTCTTTTTGGAAAAACAGACATTACCCAACCCTGTCTATGACTCAAAACTAACTTTCTTTCGCTACTTGACAGTAATAACAGGCACTGAGTTTCAACATCGTAGTCTACCATTTCATTATTCAGAGTCGTGCTTCTCCTTCCTAACATCTCTTATCTACCCTCTCTCTCTCTACATAGACTTTGCCCCCTCTCTGGTCATTTGCAGCACAGGAAGCAGATCAATAATGAGTTCAAATGTACTGGCTAAGTGCTTACCTTGGATACTCGGGGCCATTCAATCCAGCCTGGGACTCGCATCTGCCTGCAGCAGAGTCAAGTTTCTCATGTCTGTGGAGCTCAAGGACCTTCTGAGAAACACATTTGAAAGTAGAAACAAACAGTAATTAATAATATTAATCCTTATACATTCCTGTAAATGTAATGTTTTTGAAAAACTTTAATTGGGTTGATGCAAATGGCAAATATTCTAACCAGGTTGCATTCACCGCCATTCAAAATGGAGATCTGTGATATCGCAAGATATCTTAAGAGGATTTCAATTCTATTTAGTTCAAAAACTAAAAGGTTTTCCCCACACAAAGACAAAAAACTCGAGCGCACTGTAAAGTCGGAATTTAAAAATGTTGGTCCAATTTCTTCCAAAAAGAAGCACTTAAAATGTCAGCTAAATCTGACATTAGTGATTCTTGCTTTTGCATTTACAGCGATGTGGACCACCAACTAGCCATAGCCATGTGTGACAGGTCAAATAGCCCTCTTTGTCGTGATTAGACCAAAATTAATTAATCAATTACGTGATGAAATTATGTGGGCTTTTATTAATATACTTTTTAAATCTTTAAATAATTTGTACAACTTTTTGTCAAATCAGTTTGTGGTCTTGAAGAAGCTAGCTCAAGCCTAAAAATGATGTAAAGTCCCACTTTTAACCGTCACTATCTAAAACTCGACATCGACACAGCCTTTAAAGAATTACTAATGCGCAATTAAAATGCGTCAGTCTTGACTTAACTCACAAATTACTCTTTAAAGTGCTCCTCTGACCGATACTACTTCACCATTTTCACAAGCTGGTTTAAAAACAGACGAAACTCACCATGTAGAGGGTTCTCCATTACGGTCTGGATTCACTGAACAGAGCCACAAACGAACGCAAAGATTTGGATACTAAACCGTTTAATAACGTTTACCAGCTCCACGAACAAGGCAGTCTTCTCGCCTCGTTTTGTTTCTCCCCCTGTTGACAAACCCCTGTCAGTTCCTTAAAGGAAAAAAAAAAATACGCTGGAGTTTTTCTTTCTCAGACCAGAGCAATCAAACCCGCAGCTGGAATGGTCAAATTTTTAATCGTTATGAATAAACAATCGACAATTCGATAGAGCGATTGGACATGCCTGCAACAGATGATGCAGATGTAAAATGCAAAGTTACTTTACTGTTACTCCACACTGTTGAAATGAACAGTAAAGCATTGTTAAACGCTACACGTTTATCTGTCAGTTTATTTCAATATTTAAAAATATAAAAAGTGAAACTCATATTAGAGTGATTTATTTTAACCATTTAGTGTATTTCTATTTGGGTGGTGAAGACCCAAATTTCAGCTTTAAAAATAAATAACTAAAATCGATTTTTAGTTGGTGTCACATTCTGCGTATTAAGTTGCACTACTGGACCAGAAGCAATATCTGTGTCTTACCTGGACCAAGAAGAAAATGAACTGGATTGTTACTTGGTATTCCAACCACTTCACTGATAAAAGTACATTTTATTTAAAAATCAAGGTCCAATTACTTTTCATATCGGTCTTATACAATGTTTTACTTTCTGAGAAATGTAATAGACATGGAGTAGAGTGGAAAGGCAGAGTTTGCTGGATGTTCAGTGTGAGGTTTTTACAGGCAGTGATAATTTGGGTATACATCTGCTGGTCCAAAGTCACAGCAGTCACGTCTACGACATCAGACATATTTTCAGCAGGAAAAAAAATCTCAGTATAGTAAATATATGTTTATATTGCATGTTTTCCTTCCACTCAATTGTTTGCATGCACACAAGACACTGTGAACAACGAGATTTTTTACTGATCTATTGTGGCTTACCCTTCCTGTGGAGTACTGTATCAGTCAATTTTCAGATTGGTCTCATGCGATGTTTTACTTTGTGACAAACTGAATGTTGGGGTTTTTTCGTAGGTGTAAGCAAAAGTTATCATTAAAAATATTTTTCCTCAATTTAAATACAACCTATTGCATTCAGAGTACAGAGTCTAATCATGGTAAAGACATGAGTTATCTGAATGTATGAACAATTAACTTTATAGACAAAGATGATGTTAAAGTTTGACAATTTATTGATCAAAAATCTTATATGATAAACAATGATTTTGATGTGAACAGCATTCAACATGTTCAAATGAAGCTTAAAAAGATATGAAATCATGCTGTTTTCTTGCCATCTAGTGGTTTTTGATGGCAACTACACTCAAGTAATACATTTCCACGGTCAGTTTCAATTTAAGGCAGCATGACACATATTTGTTTTAGAACAATAAAACCAATCCCTTTTATAGCGCTTAGTGAAACTCTACAAGTTAGTTCAGTGGTTAAGTTCTCAAGCTTTTCATTACACCTTAGAAAACACCAATCTTGGACATCTTTGAGAGCTCGATCAAACCAAAATTGATAATGTACAATTATAATACGAAGCCAATTACTACTTGGTAAGCCAGACTGGGCTTAGTTGACTTTGGAGAAGTGTTCAGTGTGATGAAATAGTTGAGAATCCACACCAGTGTTAGAATGAATCAGAAATCTGTCAGAAGATAGTGAAAACTTTAGTACAACAGCACAACTCTGAATTCAGTGTTTGGCCTTTTTTTTTTTTTTTTTTTAAATATATATTTTCAGTTCTTTCATCATAAAATATACATCTTCTCTATATCATTAGCACATGTTTGGTGGGAGGACTCAGCTGAGAAAGAGACAGTTTTATGCAGTGAACTATGACTTTACTGCAAATTTTACTTTGCAGTAGAACTTACATTACATTTTAATTTCTTTTGGCAGATTAATTTTTACTTAGGGAAGTTGTTTTTCCTAGGAAGAGGAAATTTACTGAAATTTTATTGACTAAAATATGAAGAAAATGATTTTTTCCCCCTAGGTACATTTCCAGTATTTTCCCACGTTTGGCAGTGTCAGAAGTTAGATTTTAATCTTATTCCTATTAATTGCCTAAAAATCATAATTGTTGCAGTTAGTCATACTTTGTGAGTTTTTGATTAGTTATGTCCTGTTTTTTTTTTTTTTAAGGACAGAAAGATCATTGATAAAAACTTTGACAAAAGTTGCTGGTTGCTGAACCCTGGTTGTAAATTGATGATACTAGCGTGTCTCATAAGAACCAGGTGAGGCACCCAAAATATCACCAGCGGTGGCACACCAACCACAATCATGACCTGGGTTAGAAAGACAGCTTGTCATGACAGCAATGATTAAGAGCAAAACTTGAATCACTTTGATTGCTTTTCTATTAAGGTTTTGTAGCGAAAATCAGTCATAAACATCACCACCAGCTTCATATGTGACTCCTGTCACATAACAGTTTGATGGAGAAGGCAAGGTCCACCGTATAAGCTAAGAGTGTGACACTGGAAACCACTGTTTCCATGATGACCACATTGAGATTATGTGGGTTGGATTCCGTCTCACCCATCTGCAGTATCTTGGTCAAACAAATAACTGTGGCCAACATGTAGAGCAGCACCCCGATCAGACTGAAGGCAGCCAAAAATCTGTCAAAAGGCAGGAGGCATCGCCCAGCAAAGTCACCCAGTATCACCACCAGGATGACGAGTGATATGAAGATGCAGGTTCCATATGAGACGCAACATATCCAAAATTGCCAAAGTATTCCAGTCGTCATATTGGAGATTATCACCATGAGAGGGATCATCTTCAAACCCCCCCAAAGTTGGATAATCTTAAGGAAACCAGGCAAGCTGCTTATGTAGCCTCTTTGTTCGTGCGCTTGAGTGCGAAGAACACAAGACTCGGCGGCATAGGCCACGAAGGTGAGACCAGAAGCCACTGTAGCAGCCAAAGCACGTGGAGACACAGTTCCATGATCCATGACTATCCAGGGAAAAACCACAGTGGAGCTGAGACTCATCATCACTCCCAACAGTGCCACCGTCATGGTCAGGTTCTTCCAGGATATTGGGATGAGGCTGTGGAACTGGATGATGCTGATAATGTGTATGAGGAGGGTGATCACAAAGAAGAAACACCAGGTAAACATACAGAAGATACTGAATGTGTCCGATGAAGGATCAGATGAGCTGTTTGAGCTTTTATGTTCCAAAGAGGCCACAAGACTGAAGGCTGTGCAGCTAGAGAAGACTTCCAATGTTCGCACCAAAAACAGTGGACTGGTGAAGTCTCGGGCTTCCAAAACAATCACAGGCATTGTCAGCTTGTTGAGTGTGTGCAATCCAGAGCGTCCACAAGACAGAGCGTTGACTTTGCAAACGATCCCTCAGCTGACTTCTTGGAGATTCCGTTTTTTGAAAAACAGTGAGGGTCCACAGCTCAGTCCTGTTAGCTTTTAGTGGTATAATCACCCGAAAATACAGCAAAAAAGAGCTTTAGAATCTTCTCCAGCAGTGTCCATGAAAACAAGCCATTAAAATATAAAAAAGCCAAGAATAATTTAAAGCATCAAATTCTTCTCTATTTCTCTCCACCATGTGTCATCTTCTTACTGAAACAATTCAAAAAAGCACCTCTTGGAATATGTTTTGAAGCAGTGGTGCAGTAAAAGATGAACCTCGCCTACTTGCTTACTTCCTTTTTGAGGCTGCAGCAGTGCACTTTCAGTAGGTGCAAATAACCACAAAACAAGGCAAATGCAAACATAGCTGTCATCCTCCTACCTTCAGTTCTCATGAAAAGCAGTTCCTTTGTTCTCAAGCAAGAGCAATAACCTTGACACCACACCAGTTTATTAGGTAAAATACGATATTACACATGGGATATTTGTTTTAGGACAAGATTTGTTGGGCCCTGTTGCTCACTTAAGCGTTGCTTTACAAGATCACTTTCTGGGTGTGTGCTTGCTCAATCCCCCAGAGAGATGAAGATGATTAGGTGCAGAACATCTGTTTTCCCTTTGCAAATTTAGGCATGGAAAAATGTTTGAGCAGTCTAAATGGAAAAAAGTGGGTTTCAGGAGCAGTCTGAAATGTGTTATTTTTTAACTGCATGCAGGCATGAGGAAGCCTTAGTTTTCTATACTGTGTTGTGACTTACAGTCACTGTTGAAATGAATGAGAAATAGATTAATAAGTACATAAAAAGAGACATATTATTTTTGGCAAGTTGCTTAATATTGGGTTGTTCCCCCCTTTTGCAACCAAAACAGCCCATGCAGGGGCCCGACTAGGCCTCCTAAGATATGCTTTGCTATCTGGCACTATGATGTTAGCAGATCAGTTAAGTCATGGAGGTTCTGTGGAGCAGAATTGTTTGTCCAGCGCAAACAGATAGACTGGCGTCTGGCTAATTATGATAGCTCAGTCCTGTTGTTGTACTCCTTAAGCCATTCCTGCAATATTTTTGCTTCAAACTTCCTGGTGGCAAAAGCAATATGATGCAAAAGAAAACATGACAAGACAAGATTATGTTATTCCATTGGTCCATGATCCAGTTCTCATGCATTTGTGTCAACAAATTGCACTGTGTGTAATGACAACTCATAATCAGAACTAGCATAAATGTCTTCAGCAGTCTGAGAGACAATCAATCAAGTTTAATTCTATAGCACATTTCAGCATAAAAAACATCATAAACACGTATAGCTAACACTTGTGAAAACAATAAAAGACATTACATTTTGTCAAGTACAATCGATAAAATCATCAATGTACAACACACAGTAGCTCATCCGTTCGAAAAGCCACACAACTAATCTATGCTGTAAATGTGCATTAATCAAACGTAGTTATTTATAGTCCTGTCAGTTGACTATTGTTCCTCTTCCTCTGAACCACTTTTAGTGGCTCAGTCCTTTGCAGGTTGAGAACACTTCACAGTAGTAGCAGCTGCAGAGGTTCTCCAACATGGTCTGCCCTTGAAAAGAAGAACCACATTTGGCTCACTCAAATCCTTAAGCTTATGCATCCCAGCTTCTATCACACATACTTTGAGGACAAAATGTTATCTTATTTCTTAATATTGTATAGCCCACCCTCTAAAAGGTAAAGTAGTAGAGACATGGATGCCAGTGGCTAAAATGTTATGCCTGTATAAGATCACAAATGCTCTTCATGAAAGCAATCGCTACAATGTTTAGGGATTTCATGTTTATTTTCAGAATTTGTATTTATTTGCATGTTTTTAAAACTCTTTTTCCGTTGTGGCCTATCATGTCATCTAAGTGCTGTGTTGCCTTTCCCAGAATAGCACTGAACAAAGAAGGTCTCTGAGTTATAACTGTCATAAATACCAGTATCTAAGTACCAAAGCTGTCATCAGCAATTTATCTCACTAGGTCAACCCTGCTGTGGTTACAGCATGATTTGCAACCTTTCAATGGGGCCAAGTTGCTGAATGTGCAGACATTGCAGCATTGATTTACTGCACCCTTACTGAATTACTGACAAATAATTCATTGCATGTATGCCTTGAATTCTAGATAAAGGGCCTTATCATTATGTCGTTGAGTCAGACTATTTCCAAATTAGTAAAGTATGGTTTTTGGATCATTTTTCAAATTAAGCATCAGTATCATAGAGACTGGAAAACAATAAAAACAAACCATTTTGCAAGTCATTTTTTTAACGTTTTCATGTAAAAAAAAAAAAAGCTTTAAAATATTTGTTCTTTAAACAGCAAAATAAAGACTTGAAATAGTGAGTTATGATAGGAGGCATTCAATCTTGTTTCTTCTCATTTTCACTTGAGATTAGATCTCTTTGTTTTGTCAATTCAAGTCACAGGAGGATGCACCAGAATAGTCATGTAATTGTCCACGTGGTGCTTGGTGGTTTTAAATATAAGGTTGATTTTTGAATATCAGCAATACTTACTGGGAAGTTGCTAATGTGAATAATTCTTTCTGACTATAACTTTAGTTCAGATTAGAGAACTTTTCAATCAAATAACCTGGCCAAGATTTTATCAAAGAGATGAAAAATGTGCTTTCAAGTAGGATGCATTTGCAAGCTTGCAGCGGTGACGGAAAGCGCAGTTCGACTGTCTGGGACAGGAAATGTCAGACGCTTCATTTTATGTGAATGTTTTAGTTCATCCACCTCCTTCTGACGCTGCTAACCTTTCATTCAAAATTTGATTTTGATGCTCAAAAATCTAATTCTAAAGGAATTAAGTGACTATTTGTTTTCTTTTCTTTTTTTTTAACTTTTTGGTTAACTCTACTACTATCTCTAGTAGTTGAGATAGATACCTCAAACATAGAGTTTCAATGTTCATCCAAGCATGTATGGGTTTATCCAGTGTGCTAAGGCTTTCTGCTGCACCAAAACAGTGTGCATGTCAGGCTAACTGGGGATTTTTTGTGCTTAGTTGTTTGCTCAGTGAGGTAAACAGAGTATTAATGTCAATTTTACCTCTATTGGAGAACCATGGGATATGACATTTTAACATTATACTCTTGTATAAGTTGTGAAGACTATCACTTTGAGTGCTGGAGTAAAAGTGAATGCTATGTTAGCATTCAGTGACTTAGAGCTTGGAAGTTTGGTCGTTCCAAGCTACAAGTCAAAACACAAAGAGGTCCAAAAGACAGACTAAATCTTTTGTTAGAAAATGTTGATAACCTGAATAACTGCATGGATATGTTGTGGATTAAATATTCATAATGGCCATTTGACACAATTTTGTTTTGCAGTTTTCTACAATGATTACAAATTTTGTTTTCAGAACATTGATGTAGTTAAAGCGATGGTTTTTATTAAGGTATGAAAGTGTTGTTTTAATGGGACGATAATCTTGAGAATTTGATGAGGCCAAGTAGAAGAACATCTTCTTAGGTAGTTGAATGTTGCCACCTCAGGGTTACCCATTCCGACATTAGTCATGTTTTTAGGTTTAAGGATTGACCAAAATACAGGACATACACTTAGAATGAAACCCAGCAATTTGTGACGTGGATGACGCCCTTAAATGCCGACGGAGGTCCGAAAGGAGATTTCTCCGATCCAAAACAAAGCAAAATTGATCACAAGGAGTAGCCCTAACCAGGCTGGAACAGCCGAGGTATCTCGAAAAACATATGTGTATATTTAGGACATGATCTGTATTATCTCGGTAAAAAAAGACTTCTCTTATATTCTTGAGGATTTACCCTCAGAGGCGATCCACATAACTAACTACCTGGAGCTGCAGACCTAATATTATACGATGAGCCAGAAGAAAGTTTTAAAAAGCCTGGAGAATACAATCATTTAGATTCAAGTTGGGTCAATCATTTAGGATCAAAAGCAGCATTAGATGGCTGTCGACTTGTTTCTGCCGGGTGAGTAGTGAGTTGTGCTATTTTACGTAATAGTCTGTGTCTGAGAAGACTATCTACAAAAATAAGTTTCGCACCAGAAAGGCTGCCATTTCATGGTTTACCTCAAACAGGTAGATAAAGCCATTCCCAAGCTTGCACAACTTTTAGAAAGACTAGTACTTCAGCAAAAAGTTCTAAAAGCAGTAATTTATAAAAACGGGTAGTTATTTGCTTATAAATATAAACATAAAGAGAACACAATGTGGGAATGACGTTAGCAATCAAAACTCCACTTCTCCATCCATACTTAAGGTTTCTTAGAATTTACAAGAGGAGTGCTCTCTAGCACAAAGGTACGCCCCTCCTTGTTTTAAGCATTCTTTTTTTAGTTGTATTTTGCACACATACATACACGCCCATGCTCATGCACGCACACGCACGCACGCACGCAGACACACACATGCACAGAGACACAGACACACTTATATTTATATATATATATATTCAGATGAGTTTCAAGAAAATATAAATACTTGTGATGTTTGTGAAAGGGGAAGTCTAAAAATGTACGCCTGACTAGTGAGAAATTCTACCACAGCTTAATAAAACAGGCATATTTTGTGAAATATTTTATGAGCTCTTTAGAAGCTGTGGCATGATGCTGACTGAGAGCCACATATAAAAGTCAGAAGTCATTTACAGTTTTCATTAAAAATAAGAAAATACAAACTGAGAAAGTAGTTTTTGTCCTGAAGAGCTTTATAATAGTAATATATTGTATTTTTTTTTATACAACTACTTTTTTTATTTTCCAGGGAGCCACCAAAACATTGAAGGATAAGATAGCATGTAGTGATGAGGTTTAGAACAGAAAAACCTCATCCAGAGATACTTGAGTCTGAGACTCAAGTTTCAAACCTGAAGGTAACTTTTAGACTTTAATTCTTTTATGGTGCAACATCAAGGGCATTTTAATTTTAGAAACACTCCGAGCACGTAAAAACTATTTTGATGCATTTTTGTTCATGTTACCTCTGTCTAAACATTCAGTATTGCTCAAGATGTCATGTTTAAAGTGGGACTCTTTGCAAATTTGCAAGAAGATGAAAATCTTTTTGACATTAAAATTACAGATAAAACGATTGAAACATATAAAAATGGCAAGGCTGGTGACAGAAAACTACAATAACAACCTGGGTGACAAACTTAATCCTGAGGCCTAAGGATACCATGGACATTGACTACATAATAAGCAAATGATCTCAAACACCTGTCTTGTCAGTCATGCAGTGATCAAGTGAGTACACATTAAAAAAATGATTGACTCCAATGGCGTGTCACCACCAAACAAAACCTTGAGAGGCCCAAGAGAAGTTGTTGCATGTCACTGTGTATGCAAAGTAACTCCTAAATTAAACTGATATTAATAGCACATGTAAGAATGACATTTGTACACATTTGTGCACTGTAGCTCCACCTCTGCATTGGTGCTGTAAATGAGTTGGAAGCTGGAAACCGCTGACCAGAACTTGCCATCTACAGTCAAGGTAAGGTACCAAGATACTTTTCCTCTTTGCCTGCTCCAATTATTTTCTATTTATCTATTTAAACAAAATTTTACTTGTTTTATTTTCTGTTGCCATTCCAAGCAGTGAGGAAATGTATTTAAAATTAACACTGTGGATTTTGTGTTTTTGTGTGATGTTCCTTGATTTTATTCCCCCATAGATGGCAAACTTTTGGCAGCTCATGCTTCTGTTTTGGATGTGGATTCCTCCTGGACTCTCATCCACCATGAGTTTTATTGGTTCTCCAAAACAATGTGAAATGGCTCACTTTGTCCCCGGCTACAACCTGGGTGGAGAAGGCTTTGACATTGTGACAATGGAGAGGAAAGGTGCCTATGTCATCGACACTGAGACATGGGACCTTGGAAACGGCACTTGCAAAATGTACAAAAACAGCTACCAGAATGGAGAGAACCAGAAGGTCCCAGTCTCTGTGGTGGACTGGAGAAGCTTCCCAAAGTGCAGTATGAAGGTTTCCAGCATGCTCTATGATTCTGTCGAATCTCTCGTCAACGATTCCACATCATCGGTCTCCAACGACTGGAAGATCGGTTTGGAAATCCCTGTGGACCCTTCAGTCACTGTTGGTGTTGGCCTTGGAGGGTCACACTCCAGGGCTTCTGAATTTGGAATGAAAAAATCCAAAAGCGATCGCTACGAATTTGTCCGCCAATCTGTCAATTGTAACTTTTACAGGTGAGGATGCACATGGATGCTGTTAAAGAGTTGGATGGGTGTCTTTTGTGTTCATTGAGAAATGTTTTAAATAGCCAAAATTATGGCAGGAGTTTACAATAAAGCAAACAGGAGTGACAAATATATCAGTCACAAGTCATTATATAATATGTTTCATTACATATAAACTTAATGAGCTTCATGCTGACATTCTATTAAGTTAATAATACAAAACAATTAATAAAAGGAGAATGAGTGACTGAATGAATATATTTGAACTAATTTGGGATGTGATGACGATCTCTTATGAATCACATTTTCAGGTTTACTTGGTGTACTTGGAAACCCGGCCATGTAAAGGGGCTGGTACCAAAACCAGTACTTAATGGAAAACCATAATAAACGAGTAAATCTAAGTCGAGATAACAAGTAGGCATTAGCTGAAAAGGGACTTTATATTTTGTTACTTCCAACTATGTTCAGAACTGAGGATGCTTTTTGGATGAAATGTGAAAAGTCTTCGAGAAATAAGAGAACTTAAGGATTGTCATAATCTGGGTGACTGAAAGTCTACATATGTGATTGTAGGTCTACTTAGTGTAAGGAGTCACTAATTCCTGTGTTTTTAGTCGGATCAAATGCTGAGTCTGACCTAGGAGTATCTGGTATCGATGAAATGAAGTTGTGTGTTTAATACCATACAAACTGCAACATTCAATAATCAATACATTGCATTAAATCAGTAATTCTACTTATAAGATAGATTTAGGAAAATTATAAAAGTTTTTAAGGTGATCCCACCAGCTCCCCCGTCTGTTCAAATAAAATCTGCAACATGGGTTTTGGAAAGGTTATGAAAATGATTAAATCATACATCAACATGTTCATGTACCACCATGATATTTTCAAATTGACTCTGTGACAATCCTTTACTTCTTTTCATTCTTTCTCTGCTCCACAGGTACAGACTGACCACTAGTCCTCCTTTGAGTCATGACTTTCTCGCAGCTGTGAACTCTCTGCCTCCATATTGTCCTGGAAAAGCGTCACCATATCGCGACCTGATCGACACGTATGGCACTCATTATATCACACAGGTGTATCTTGGAGGGGAAATAAAGGCAACAACCTCTTTTCAGACCTGCAAGGCAACCATGAATGGGTTTACAGCAACAGATGTTAGTGACTGTTTGACGGTTGAAGCATCAGCTAGCTTTGCTAACAGCGCTAGTGTTAAAGCCATGACTAAACACTGTGAAGACAAGAAGAAAAAATTGAGCTCAGGACAAAGTTTCAGTTCAGAATTTAATGAGCGTTTCACAGAGGTCACTGGTGGGGATGATGTGGGAGTTGCGCTTTTTGGGGGTGGTTCGGACCCTGATGTGTATAAAAACTGGTTAAACTCTCTTAAAACCATACCTGATATCGTGCAGTATAACTTGAAACCGCTTCACACCATACTTCCAGATAATCACCGTGCAAAAAAAGGCCTGAAAAAAGAAGTGGAACAGTACATTTTAAAAAATGCAGTGCTGAAAAAATGTTCTGAATCCTGTCAAATTGGACATAGATCCAACAAAAGAGATCCTTGTGCTTGTGTGTGTAACGGCAACAAAAATGTCAAGGCAAACTGTTGTCCTGGTGGAAAAGGTCTTGCAACATTGAAGGTGTACAAACTTTATGCAAGGGGCCTGTATGGTGATACCTTTGACGAGACAGATGGTTCAGTGGAGGTTAAGTATGGTGACCAGCTAAAGCGCACTGACATAATCAGTAATGATGACAATCCCAGATGGCGAGAAAAATTTGATTTTGGACCCATTGTCATCAATATGCAAAACAAGTTGACATTTTCTGTATATGATGAGGATACACGCTGGAATAGTGATCTGCTTGGCGAGTGCTCTTTTGATCTCCGAAAAGGGACTGTGTCAGATAGCTGCATGTTTAATCATGGAACGTTCTTCTTCTCTTACTCTGTGGAGTGTGCACCAAGTCTGGGAGGAAGTCGGTGTGATGAGTACATTTCCTCCCCCATGGATCCCTCACTGGCCAAAGAGTTTTACACCAGGAATGGGGTTCTGCTGGGCAATTCCATGAAGAAGTTTTTTAAACCAACTAGACAGGCAGGTTTAGACCAGTTTTGAGATAATTTGTTGAAAAAGAAAACAAATGCATTTGCTTGTAGTGTCTCTTCTTTCACTTTTGTGTGGAAAAATTTTCGCAATAATATCATATCACTATTATACATCAGTGAAAATACCTACCGATAATCCTGCTTTCACTTTTCTTTCCTGTCTGCAAAATATTCCAATAAAGCATCCACAAAGACAATGAAGTGTCTCTTTCATTATTGTAAGAGTTAAGAGAATGTTTTATTATATTAAAATCCATATTTGGACTTCTCTAAATAGATGACTGTATTTTTTCACGTCTCTAATTTTAAATACAGGCAGATGCTTCATTTCACAGTATATTTTAGGCAATACTCACTGGGAAGTTGCTAATGTGAACAATTCTTTCTGACAATAACTTTAGTTCAAATTAGAGCACTTTTCAATCAAATAACCTGGCCAAGATTCTATCAAATGGATGAAAAATATGTTTTCGAGTAGGATGCATTTGCAAGCTTGCAGCAGTGACGGAAGGGAATCCACTGGATGGGACAGGAAATGTCAGACACTTCATTTTATGTGAATGTTTCTGTTCACCCACCTCCTACTGACGCTGCTAAACTCTCATTCAAAATTTGATTTTGTTGCTCAAAAATCACATTTTAAATGAATTGACAAATTATTATTATTATTTTTAACTTTTTGGTTAACTCTACTACTATCTCTAGTAGTTGAGATAGATACCTCAAACATAGAGTTTCAATGTTCATCCAAGCATGTATGGGTTTATCCAGTGTGCTAAGGCTTTCTGCTGCACCAAAACAGTGTGCATGTCAGGCTAACTGGGGATTTTTTGTGCTTGGTTGTTTGCTCAGTGAGGTAAACACAGTATTAATGTCAATTTTACCTCTATTGGAGAACCATGGGATATGACATTTTAACATTATACTCTTGTATAAGTTGTGAAGACTATCACTTTGAGTGATGGAGTAAAAGTGAATGCTATGTTAGCATTCAGTGACTTAGAGCTTGGAAGTTTGGTCGTTCCAAGCTAAAAGTCAAAACACAAAGAGGTCCAAAAGACAAACTAAATCTTTTGTTAGAAAATGTTGATAACCTGAATAACTGCATGGATATGTTGTGGATTAAATATTCATAATGGCCATTTGACACAATTTTGTTTTGCAGTTTTCTACAATGATTACAAATTTTGTTTTCAGATTGATATATTCAAAGCGATGGTTTTTATTAAGGTATGAAAGTGTTGTTTTAATGGGACGATAATCTTGAGGATTTGATGAGGCCAAGTAGAAGAACATCTTCTCAGGTAGTTGAATGTTGCCACCTCAGGGTTACCCATTCCGACATTAGTCATGTTTTTAGGTTTAAGGATTGACCAAAATACAAGACATGAACTTAGAATGGGCATGCTGAAAACTTTAATCGGGGAAACATAAATTACATGGTTTGAACCAGTGGTGTTCCCAGAAAATGTACTTTTCAGAGTGTTGACCAGACTAGGCCAGTAAAAAGTTTGAGATAGCACACCTTAAGAAAATGGTGGAGAACCAGCAATGAAAACCTCATAAACTGAGGAGAGAGTGGAAAATGACATAGAGTGCAGGTGAGTTAATCAGGGAATTAGGAACAAGGGAGATGAAACAGGGAGACTTAGTGAAGGTAAATAATTGACACAAATAAAGCTGAGACACAAAGGAATTACAAATCAAGGGGACACTGATCTATAATAATAAATTCATATGAACAAAGAAAATAATATGACAAAGTGAATTCATATGGCAACATATCTAAAGCAATAATGAATATAGAAAGATCAACTAAACACAGCAAGACTTGAGAAACTTTCCATATGAAACATCTTTAGTTCAGAATGCCTGCAGAAACACATTTGATCAAGTGACAGTTTGACTTAGTTTTGAATATTTGAATGCAGAATTATCCATGTAGTAATTTAATAATTTCTCTCTCTATTAGAATAGTCTGGGAAGGCAGTGCATAGTAATAATGATGTATTTAGCAACGTAGTTAAGAGAATGCTGAATCTGAGAACAGTAAAAACATAATTCTTGTACAACACCACCATCTAGTGGGCATTCTAGTCATGAGTTATATCTTGCTGCTTTCACTTATTTCTGAACGCTCTTGTGAAAAGTCTTCCTGTTTTAAGAAGTGCAACGCGCTCGTTTAGTCTAGATAGTTTGCTTCTAGATCAGCATGTATGCTCTCTGTAGTAATCAATGTGAGGTCTGGATAACAGCTTTGCATTCACTTATATTCCAAGCTATCAAAGCTCAAAATTAAGTGATATCAGACATATATAACACTTTTCAACCCTTAGAGGGTTCTCAAAGAAGCTTTACAATAAAATAAGATCATTCATGCACACATTCACACACAGATGACAGCAAGCTACTGGATTGTAGCCACAGCTGCTATCTAGCTAGGTTTCAGTGGAGTGAGGCTGCCATTTTGCATATTCTCAGTTGCAAAATGAGAAGATGCCTTTCTGACCACCACCAGAAGCCAAAGTGGGTGAAGTATCTTGCCCAAGGACAAAATGGTAGAGTCATTCCATTGAACAGGAGTACACTATTTTTTCATATAATTACATCGAATTTATGTTGAATTAAATTCATTTTTTCTGTTTATCTTATTTTATATTCTGTCTGTGTGTAAATCTACAAGCTATTCTATTCTATTCTATTCTATTCTATTCTATTCTATTCTAAGGCTTAAACGTTTAAGAAATTGCCCCATTATCCTGCCAGATGAATAAACAGTAACAACTAAGACTGTTAATGAATATATTTTCCTCCCTGACACTGTGTTCATCCGCATCTGAATGCTCCAAACCAATAAACAACCAAAATATCTAATTTTATAGTAGTTCTTATTTTTTCTGATGATCAAGTTAATAAATTAATTCAAGTCACACCTATTCTCTTGATTTCGTCAGAAGCAGTGCTGTGCACTTTATACTGATAATGGATCCGCTTAACCCTGAGTCAAATGATCTTCTCACCTTTGTGATACACTTAATGTGATCCCCCAATTGACACAGTTGACTCACATGAAAACCGACTGCTGTTTAATAAACCAAAAAAAAAAAAACCTCTAACCAACCTCTTTGTTTTCATGATGACTGTTATTGTGTGAATGTGAGGTTTTAGCACCTTTAGCTTTCAAAACTTGTCATTGACACATTGCTGTTACAGGAAGTACATGCGTTCTTTAGCTTAGGGTTATTTTATGTTGGGTTATGTTCTGTCTCTTGGGCTTTGGCTTAATTTTCTGCATTTTAAGCCTCACCATTATGCATTTGTCACATTTTTATACAGGTTTTTATGGGTCAACAGTGCCTATATACTCCTTTCAAGTTTAAATTTAAAGTAATATTTTAACTCGACCAACATGTTTCTTCTGACTAAAAATTAAAATTCAATGTAAAAGAGCATGTTGTTGTATTCATACCGATTACATATTGTGAGTCGACAGGAAAATTCAGAGACTTAAATAATTTCTCATTGTCTGTGGTAAAATCCTCCTTGATCTTTGCTGTTATAACAAACTTAAAAAGTGAAAAACAGCAGCTCTCTCTACTTGGTGTGTGGCACGTCCTAACTAAAAAAATAGCTCAGTCACGACGTGAGGTTGTGCATTGTGGCTGCCTCTGGACTTAGGTATTCCAAGTCTAAGTCTGATAGCAACAATACAGGCAATCATTCTGGAGAGGTTTTCCTGTGAGTGTGTCCAGGCCAAAAGTCTCAAATTGGTCCCCAAACGACCACTACAGAAAACACCTTGGTATATGAACTTTAAAAGATTGTATGCCCTAAATGGTTTACCATACAGTCGTGCAGCAAATTTAAAGTCAAATGTGATAAGCTGGCAAAAAAAGGGCTGGCACCATGCTGCTGTGCCAGGAGGATATTCTCAAGTCTCTGAGGTTTCCTAGCAGGTATTACAAGACTGATTTTGCACAGTAAGATGCCATGTTTAAATGGTACCACCCGCACACACTCCCACACACACACACACGATCTTGTTAATATATTTTACGGGGCCCGAAAGTAGAATGGTGAGTTGCGGGGCCCACCCTTTCTAGACGTCCTAGATCTATGAAAAAAATCAGGCAAGTCCCCCAAAAAATCTTGATACTAAAAATCACCTTCATTAAAAACAATTTGAACACACACACACGCACATGCACGCAAACCCACGCACACACACGCACATGCACACACACATACGTACATAGTCAGCTGACTTTTAAGAAAGTTTAAATACTCGTGATTTTTCTGAAAAGGGAAGTCTAAAGATGAACAGTATACATGCCCACGTGTGAAATTCCACCACAGCTTGATAAAACTGGAATCATTTGTGAAATATTTTGAGCTCTTTAGAAGCTGTGCCATGATGCTAACTGAGAGTCACAAAGAGAAGTCAGAAGTCATTTACAGATTTCATTAAGAAGAAGAAAATACAAACTGAGAAAGTAGTTGTCTTGTAGTTTTAGTTCTGAAGAACTTTATAATAGTGTTATTTTTTATATTTTCATGCAGCCACAAAACAGTGAAGGATAAGATAACATGTAGTGATGAGGCTTAGAACAGAAGTTTCAGACCTGAAGGCACCTTCTAGACTTTAATAAATTTATGGCGCAACATCAAGGGCATTTTAATGACAGAAGCACTCCAAGCACGTAAAAACTATTTTGATGCATTTTTGTTCATGTTAACTCTGTCTAAACATACAGTATTGCTCAATATGTCATGTTTAAAGTGAGACTGCAAATTTGCAAGAAGGTGAAAAAACTCTTTTACATTAACATTAGAGATAAAAAAAAACAAACAAACCCTGAAACATATAAAAAGGGAAAGGCTGGAGACATTGTCATTAGAGTAATGCAATGATCAAGTGAGTAATAAAAGCAATTGACTCAAATGGCTTATTTGTCATGAATTGGAGTTTGGTGAGTTGATGAGAATGGACCCGGCTGGACCCAGGTTGTGATGAAAAATGATGACTTTAAAGGTGATCCACAAAGAGAATAGAAGTCCAGGCAGCACAGGTGAGCAAAGGGGCTAGAGAGTTCCTGTCATGTCTGCCTACAGACACGACATTCACCAAAGATCCGATGGGGAGCAGGGAACACAGGTGGGAGTACATAAACTGGGGGAAATCAGGAGAAACGTCAGACAGCTGGAACCAATCAAGAGGTTGCCATGACACAGGGACTGATAAACGCAGACAAAACCAATTTCTCACATTGTCACCACCAAACAAAACCTTGAGAGTTTCAAGAGAAGTTGTTGCATTTCACTGTGAATGCAAGACAACTGCTAAATTAAACTAAGAATAACACACGTGAGAATCACATTTGTACACTGTCGCTCCACCTCTTCTTTAGTGGTGTAAATGAGTTGGAAACTGGAAACCACTGACCAGAACTTGCCATCTACAGTCAAGGTAAGGTGCCAAGATATTTCCCTCTTGCCTGCTCCAATTATTTTCTATTTATATATTAAAACAAAACTTTATTTGTTTTATTTTCTGTTACCATTCCAAGCAGTGAGGAAATTTATTTAAAATTAACACTGTGGATTTTGTGTTTTTGTGTGATGTTCCTTGATTTTATTCCCCCATAGATGGCAAACTTTTGGCAGCTCATGCTCCTGTTTTGGATGTGGATTCCTCCTGGACTCTCATCCACCATGAGTTTTATTGGTTCTCCAAAACAATGTGAAACGGCTCACTTTGTCCCCGGCTACAACCTGGGTGGAGAAGGCTTTGACATTGTGACAATGGAGAGGAAAGGTGCCTATGTCATCGACACTGAGACATGGGACCTTGGAAACGGCACTTGCAAAATGTACAGAAACAGATACCAGAATGGAGAGAACCAGAAGGTCCCAGTCTCTGTGGTGGACTGGAGAAACCTCCCAAAGTGCAGCATGAAGGTTTCCAGCATGCTCTATGATTCTGTCGAATCTCTCGTCAACGATTCCACATCATCGGTCTCCAACGACTGGAAGATCGGTTTGGAAATCCCTGTGGACCCTTCAGTCACTGTTGGTGTTGGCCTTGGAGGGTCACACTCCAGGGCTTCTGAATTTGGAATGAAAAAATCCAAAAGCGATCGCTACGAATTTGTCCGGCAGTCGGTCAATTGTAACTTTTACAGGTGAGGATGCACATGGATGCTGTTAAAGAGTTGGATGGGTGTCTTTTGTGTTCATTGAGAAATGTTTTAAATGAGATTCCATCAGGACAGAAAAGAGATGGAGAACTTTGCACAATGAAGATGTAATGTTCAATATACATGTTCTTACCCTTGTGAGTGTTTATTATTTGATTTACAGAAATCCAGGTTTAGAACAATTAATACTCTTTGTTAGAAAACATATTTTTTGTGTACAACCTTTTTTGGTGAGAAATATTAACCAAAATTAACTGATAATGTTACAAAAATGTAATTGATTCAGTCAGAAGATCAGATTTCTCTAAATCAAATTAAAACAAAAACCTGGCCTGATTGAGGAAAATGAATGTCATTTTTGGATTCAGCGGTGTAAAAATAGTCCTAATTCAGTTGAACTTCCAAAAAATATTTTTTGTAACCCAGTGTTATATATTATGTTTCATTACATATAAACTTCATGAGCTTGATTTTTAAATTATATTAACATACTAATACAGAACAATTAGTAAAAGTAGAATGAATGACTGAATGTTCATACTTTATTAATCCCAGAAGGAAATTCACATAACAGCACAAAAACAATAAATAACAGATAAAACACAGATTTATTTATTTATTTATTTTTTTTTATCAAGAAGAGCAAACATAATTTACAAAATTGCAAACCCAAATCTCAGAGAAGCAAACATTGAATCTTTGTGTTACAAATTAGAGTATACATAAAGTGCAAATCAGAACATACTATACACAGAGACAGGCAGTTGGTGAGCAAAAAAGTGTGACAATTGAAAAGCTTGAGGTTAGTTTTCAAAGCAAACCACCCGCGACGGAAAGCAGGTCAGTTACAAGCTACTTCAAGGAAGAAGGATGACGTTAACTGAGACACTAGTGGGGTCTGTATCTGGGTTAAAGTCAGAGGTGAAAATTGAAATCAATATTTTTCAGGTTTTTGGACAATTAGCAAATTTTAGAGGAGAAAGAAGACTGCTATTAAGCAGATAACTACGTGTTGAAATATATTTGTCTTTAGAGTATCTTAATTACATCGTGTTGTATGTTAAGGATCTTACTCTCTCTGAATCCTAATTTCTCTAACATTTTCTTTAAGATTATATTTTACTTCATACTGTAAACAAGCAGTGACTGTTGCCTTTAAGCTTCCATCTGATTTATAGATTCTGATTCATCATTCGCTATTTCAGTTCATGAACTGCCAAGTTCCAAACCTTGAATCAGGTACTAACATCAAGCGATGTTTTTTCCATTGAACAGCCTGTTAACTAATTTGGGATGTGATGAATCACAGCACTTATGAATCACATTTTCAGGTTTACTTGGAATGCTGGTCACGTAAAGGGGCTGGTACCAAAACCAGTACTTAATGGAAAACCATAAGAAACGAGTAAATCTAAGTCAAGATAACAAGTAGGCATTAGCTGAAAAGGGACTTTATATTTTGTTACTTCCAACTATGTTCAGAACTGAGGATGCTTTTTGGATGAAAGGTGAAAAGTCCTCAAGAAATAAGAGAACATACGGATTGTCATAATCTGGGTGACTGAAAGTCTACATATGTGATTGTAGGTCTACTTAGTGTAAGGAGTCACTAATTCCTGTGTTTTGAGTCGGATCGAATGCTGAGTCTGACCTAGAAGTATCTGGTATCGATGAAATGAAGTTGTGTGTTTAATACCATACAAACTGCAACATTCAATAATCAATACATTGCATTAAATCAGTAATTCTACTTATAAGATAGATTTTGGAAAATTATAAAAGTTTTTAAGGTGATCCCACCAGCTCCCCCGTCTGTTCTAATAAAATTTGCAACATGGGTTTTGGAAAGGTTGTGAAAATGATTAAATCATACATCAACATGTTCATGTACCACCATGATATTTTCAAATTGACTCTGTGACAATCCTTTACTTCTTTTCATTCTTTCTCTGCTCCACAGGTACAGACTGACCACTAGTCCTCCTTTGAGTCATGACTTTCTCGCAGCTGTGAACTCTCTGCCTCCATATTGTCCTGGAAAAGCGTCACCATATCGCGACCTGATCGACACGTATGGCACTCATTATATCACACAGGTGTATCTTGGAGGGGAAATAAAGGCAACAACCTCTTTTCAGACCTGCAAGGCAACCATGAATGGGTTTACAGCAACAGATGTTAGTGACTGTTTGATGGTTGAAGCATCAGCTAGCTTTGCTAACAGCGCTAGTGTTAAAGCCATGACTAAACACTGTGAAAGCAAGAAGAAAAAATTGAACTCAGGACAAAGTTTCAGTTCAGAATTTAATGAGCGTTTCACAGAGGTCACTGGTGGGGATGAAATGGAAGTTGCACTTTTTGGGGGTGGTTCGGACCCTGATGTGTATAAAAACTGGTTAAACTCTCTTAAAACCATACCTGATGTCGTGCAGTATAACTTGAAACCGCTTCACACCATACTTCCAGATAATCACCGTGCAAAAAAAGGCCTGAAAAAAGAAGTGGAACAGTACATTTTAAAAAATGCAGTGCTGAAAAAATGTTCTGAATCCTGTCAAATTGGACATAGATCCAACAAAAGAGATCCTTGTGCTTGTGTGTGTAACAGCAACAAGAATGTCAAGGCAAACTGTTGTCCTGGTGGAAAAGGTCTGGCAACATTGAAGGTGTATAAACTTTATGCAAGGGGGCTGTATGGTGATACCTTTGGCAAGACAGATGGTTCAGTGGAGGTTAAGTATGGTGACCAGCTAAAGCGCACCAAAATAATCAGTAATGATGACAATCCCAGATGGCCAGAAAAATTTGATTTTGGACCCATTGTTATCAATATGCAAAACAAGTTGACATTTTCTGTATATGATGAGGATACACGCTGGAATAGTGATCTGCTTGGCAAGTGCTCTTTTGATCTTCGAAAAGCGAATGTGTCAGATAGCTGCATGTTTAATCATGGAACGTTCTTCTTCTCTTACTCTGTGGAGTGTGCACCAAGTCTGGGAGGAAGTCGGTGTGATGAGTACATTTCCTCCCCCATGGATCCCTCACTGACCAAAGAGTTTTACACCAGGAATGGGGTTCTGCTGGGCAATTCCATGAAGAAGTTTTTTAAACCAACTAGACAGGCAGGTTTAGACCAGTTTTGAGATAATTTGTTGAAAAAGAAAACAAATGCATTTGCTTGTAATGTGTCTTCTTTCACTTTTGTGTGGAAAAATTTTCGCAATAATATCATATCACTATTATACATCAGTGAAAATACCTACTGATAATCCTGCTTTTACTTTTCTTTCCTGTCTGCAAAATATTCCAATAAAGCATCCACAAAGACAATGAAGTGTCTCTTTCATTATTGTAAGTGTTAAGAGAATGTTTTATTATATTAAAATCCATATTTGGACTTCTCTAAACAGACGGCTGTATTTTTTCACGTCTCTAATTTTAAATACAGGTAGAAGCTTCATTTGACAGTATATTTTAGGCAATACTCACTGGGAAGTTGCTAATGTGAACAATTCTTTCTGATAATAACTTTAGTTCAGATTAGAGCACTTTTCAGTCAAATAACCTGGCCAAGATTCTATCAAATGGATGAAAAATAAGCTTTCGAGTAGGATGCATTTGCAAGCTTGCAGCGGTGACGGAAGGGAATCCACTGGATGGGACAGGAAATGTCAGACACTTCATTTTATGTGAATGATTTTGTTCACCCACCTCCTACTGACGCTGCTAAACTTTCATTCAAAATTTGATTTTGACGCTCAAAAATTACACTTTAAAGGAATTAAGTGTCAATTTTTTTCGTGTGTGTGTGACGTTTTGGTTAACTCAGAGATTTCTAGTAGTTGAGATAGAAACCTTAGATATCTTTTCAATGTTCATCCAAGCATGTAAGTGTTTATCCAGTGTGATAAGGCTTTCTGCTGCAGCAAAACAGTGTGCATGTCAGGTTAACTGGGTATTTTGTGAACTTGGTTGTTTACTCAGTGAGGTAAACGGAGTAGTAATGGCAATTTTACCTCTATTGGGCTTGTGTAGTGCATGAGAACCATGGAATATGACATTTTAACATTATACTTTTGCATAAGTTGTGGAGACTGTCATTTTGAGTGCTGGAGTAAAAGTGAATGCTATGTTAGCATTCAGTGACTTAGAGTTTGAAAGTTTGGCCGTTCCAAGCTAAAAGTAAGCACACAAAGACAGTTTAAATTTATTGTTAGAAAATGTTGATAACCTGAATAACTGCATGGATTTTTTGTGGATCAAATATTCACAATGGCCATTTGACACAATTTTATTTATTTATTATTATTTTTTACTTTTTGGTTAACTCTACTACTATCTCTAGTAGTTGAGATAGATACCTCAAACATAGAGTTTCAATGTTCATCCAAGCATGTATGGGTTTATCCAGTGTGCTAAGGCTTTCTGCTGCACCAAAACAGTGTGCATATCAGGTTAACTGGGGATGTTTTGTGCTTGGTTGTTTGCTCAGTGAGGTAAACAGAGTATTAATGTCAATTTTACCTCTATTGGAGAACCATGGGATATGACATTTTAACATTATATTCTTGTATAAGTTGTGAAGACTATCACTTTGAGTGCTGGAGTAAAAGTGAATGCTATGTTAGCATTCAGTGACTTAGAGCTTGGAAGTTTGGTCATTCCAAGCTAAAAGTACATCTAAAAAAGATTTAGTCTGTCCAAAAGACAGACTACATCTTTTGTTAGAAAATGTTGATAACCTGAATAACTGCATGGATATGTTGTGGATTAAATATTCATAATGGCCATTTGACATAATTTTGTTTTGCAGTTTTCTACAATGATTACAAATTTTGTTTTCAGAACATTGATGTAGTTACAGCGATGGTTTTTATTAAGGAATGAAAGTGTTGTTTTAATGGGACGATAATCTTGAGGATTTGATGAGGCCAAGTAGAAGAACATCTTCTCAGGTAGTTGAATGTTGCCACTTCAGGGTTACCCATTCCGACATTAGTCATGTTTTTAGGTTTAAGGATTGACCAAAATACAAGACATGAACTTAGAATGGGCATGCTGAAAACTTTAATCGGGGAAACATAAATTACATGGTTTGAACCAGTGGTGTTCCCAGAAAATGTACTTTTCAGAGTGTTGACCAGACTAGGCCAGTAAAAAGTTTGAGATAGCACACCTTAAGAAAATGGTGGAGAACCAGCAATGAAAACCTCATAAACTGAGGAGAGAGTGGAAAATGACATAGAGTGCAGGTGAGTTAATCAGGGAATTAAGAACAAGGGAGATGAAACAGGGAGACTTAGTGAAGGTAAATAATTGACACAAATAAAGCTGAGGCACAAAGGAACTACAAATCAAGGGGACACTGATCTATAATAATAAATTCATATGAACAAAGAAAATAATATGACAAAGTGAATTCATATGGCAACATATCTAAAGCAATAATGAATATAGAAAGATCAACTAAACACAGCAAGACTTGAGAAACTTTCCATATGAAACATCTTTAGTTCAGAATGCCTGCAGAAACACATTTGATCAAGTGACAGCTTGACTTAGTTTTGAATATTTGAATGCAGAATTATCCATGTAGTAATTTAATAATTTGTCTCTCTATTAGAATAGTCTGGGAAGGCAGTGCATAGTAACAATGATGTATTTAGCAACTCATAGAAAAGCGTAGTTAAGAGAATGCTGAATCTGAGAACAGTAAAAACATAATTCTTGTACAACACCACCATCTAGTGGGCATTCTAGTCATGAGTTATATCTTGCTGCTTTCACTTATTTCTGAACGCTCTTGTGAAAAGTCTTCCTGTTTAAGAAGTGCAACACGCCGTTTAGTCTAGATTAGCTGTTCTCAGTGTGTGCGGTACCGCCCCCCAGGGGGCGTTCAGAGCACGGCAGGGGGCGCTGGTGGACATTTTTACAAAAGGGGGGCGCTGGGATGCCTTTGGGGGGCGTTTGGTTGAAGGTAAACTTTACACCTTAAATGCACAACAATGCCAGTTTAGACTTTGAGCAACTTGGTAAAACTGTATTGTGTAACATTAAACCATGCTTGGCTGCAACTGTATCGATGGCAGCTCTTCTATTCAGTGTCTGTTATCTTCTTGGCGCAGCTCTGTTCTCCTGCTACTGGTAGCTAAAATCACCTCACTGTGTATCCCTCTGAAAAATGAACCCATTTAAATAAAGAAATCCCTCCATGGGTGAAACCACGATAGAGAGCGTTCATTTTATAGCGTTAACACCGTGGTCCGGTATGAAACGGGTGTGACAACGGTACCACAGCACTTTTAAATTTCAATAATCAGAATACAGAAATTGTTTGCCTTGCGTTTATGTCAGTCTGCCTTTTCCCTATCGATACATTTCCCGACCGCTGCGCACCTTTGGGGGTAAAACCCCCCCAAAAAACTCTGAAACAGGAGAAGCGGGACATAAAACGGAGTGACGAACTAGATGTGAATTATGGCATAAAAACAGAGAATCCGACGCTGGACAGTGAAAAATCAACACATGATGTGAAACATGACGATTAGGAGGCGCAGCAGGTGATGAGTGAAGATTAATGATGGTCAATAAACGATAAAATAAATCATATATAGCAACGGGAAAGAAACTAAAGTGGACATAGCAATAAACCAAGAGATGATAATACTAATCAATGAAAACTAAATAGAAATGAATGAAAAACAAAATGCAAGAATAAACTAAGAAACTAAAGTAAGTACAGAGGAATAAACTTGTATGGCAAGACCTTTAGAGCAATAATTAATACAGAGACTGCATGGCAAGAATAAACAGACACTATTTCCAGATAAAAGGTGAAATAATATTGTTGAAGTGCGATGGGTTTGTTGACACCATATCTAATACTGAGAATAAATATATCTTACAGACCACTGATCACTTATTTATGTTTTTAATTAGATTTGATATATTTATTTCTTCAATATTATTTTTCATGTCAGTGTTAATGTCATGAGGCTGTTCAGTGACTCCATGACACTTTCAATTTGACTCATTAGGATTTGATTAAGAACCAGATTTGTTCTTTGTAATTTCTGTCCAGTAAAACTATTAATCTATAAATCAATACACGTCTATATAAAGATATAATCCATGTTTCTGTCTCATATTTATACGGCATTAAAAGGATCTGGAACTTTTGTTTTTCCACTGAAAGCTCTGGTTTGCACAATAAATGCCATGCGGGTGAAATTTTATGAATGATACTCTGATGTCCCATTCTCCTGAAGGCAGCACAGAGCTGCACCACCAGAAACTGACAATTACTGAAGAGAAGAAGAGTTATGATTAATGTAGTTACAGTTCTATCCATGTTTTAATGTTGCAGAGCTCAGTTGTTTTGCAAAAAGTTCAAAGTTTAAACTGGCATGTTGTTCATCCTTTATCTGGTCATTTTGTGTAACATTTAACAACTAGAAAATGGCACAAAATAAGAATATTTTTCCACTCTGATTGGCTGCTGTTAGGCCTACTGAATTTAACTTGAATGTTCATTGCATTTTTTGTAAACACCTGTGAAAATAATTTCTATTCCCATTACTTTTTTGTTCTCTGGGAAATTATTTTTGATGATAAATACAGAAACGAGCATAAAAATCAAAACATCTACAATAGTGACAGTAATATTAATGATACAATAATGGTCAGTGCAAAGTAGCCTGCAAATTCTTTGGTGGGGGGCGGTGAGGGACTTGGATAAAGGCTAAGGGGGCGCTGTCCCAAAAAAAGGTTGAGAAACACTGGTCTAGATAGTTTGCTTCTAGATCAGCATGTATGCTCTCTGTAGTAATCAATGTGAGGTCTGGATAACAGCTTTGCATTCACTTATATTCCAAGCTATCAAAGCTCAAAATTAAGTAATATCAGACTTATATAACACTTTTCAACCCTTAGAGGATTCTCAAAGAAGCTTTACAATAAGTCCTTTCCATTCATGCACACATTCACACACAGATGTGTGTGAATGTGTGCATTCACACACATTCACACAGCAATCCATAGCTGTGGATTGTAGCCACAGCTACAATCCACAGCTATGGCTACTGGATTGTAGCCACAGCTGCTATCTAGCTAGGTTTCAGTGGAGTGAGGCTGCCATTTTGCATATTCTCAGTTGCAAAATGAGAAGATGCCTTTCTGACCACCACCAGCAGCCAAAGTGGGTGAAGTATCTTGCCCAAGGACAAAATGGTAGAGTCATTCCATTGAACAGGAGTACACTATTTTTTCATATAATTACATAGAATTTATGTTGAATTAAATTCATTTTTTCTGTTTATGTTATTTTATATTCTGTCTGTGTGTAAATCTACAAGCTATTCTATTCTATTCTATTCTATTCTAATCTAAGGCTTAAACGTTTAAGATATTGTCCCATTATCCTGCCAGATGAATAAACAGTAACAACTAAGACTGTTAATGCATGTTTTCCTCCCTGACACTGTGTTCATCTGCATCTGAATGCTCCAAACCAATAAACAACCAAAGAACCACTACAGCAAACACCGCGGTATATGAACTTTAAAAACTCTATGCCTTAAATGGTTAAACCGCACACTCTCCCACGCGCACAAACACACACACGCACACACACACACACACACATAACCATGTGTTATGTGCATACATACATGTTATGTATGCAAGTTTTTCTATATGTATGCATTTTATGCATCAATAAATGTACTTAATCAAATGTCTGTTTAAAACAGCTGACACTTATGATTTCAAATGTGTGAAGCCAGATAATTTGTTCAAATTGCTTCCCAGATGTTGAAAATTGATTTTAAATCTTTTCTTAATTTTTGTCTGTTGTATTTTGTGATGCAGTTCAGTGTTTTTAAGTTCCAAAAACTGTGAATAAATGTTTTGCAACATTGTACAATCACTGAGATCAGTTCTTATGCATAATGCACTTAAATAAATGCTTAACTGAGTAAAAGTATTGTCGAAATTGCAGATACCTTTCTTAAAAACTGAGATTATTCATAATATATTTTGTAAAAGTGAAATTCGTTTAATGTAAAAATCAACAAGTCCACTTTTATTGGTTCTATTTAATCTTGCAATGAGTTTACTTGTGTGGCCTGCTGCAGATCAGATTAAGCTGTATGCGGCCCCTAAACCAAAATGAGTTTGACACCCCTGTGCTAGACTAAACGGAGCTTTTGTCTGATATTAAGAGCTTGGAATATTACTTTATAAAATAACCCTTCTTTAAATCTTTCTACAAAATTCTCCTTGACCAGTCTGCTGCATGTCTTCCTTTTTACAAGGAAGAAGTTTGACCATATGAGACGATACGATCTTGCGAAAACAGAGAAGCAAAGCTGACCACAGGCAGAACGTGTGAATTTGTTGCTCGTGTACAGAAACTAGTTTGCCTTTATCTAGCACAATCTTTAAAGAAATAACAACACGTAGAAAACATCCCCATACGGATGTTGCAATCTTCTAAGCAAAATCTCATGATAAGAGAATCATGTCAAATTTTCATCACGAGATAAGTTTTAAAGAACAGAGAACAGAAAAAGAGTACAGCTTCGCCATAATGCTACAAGTAATGTTAAAGGGAAAAAAAATCAGAACATTGGCCTCTAGTCAAAGCTGAGTTTAATAAGTGTACCACAGAATTTATTGATAGGAACAGAAATTGTATTGCTATTAATTTGCTCACAAAAACCAACACTGATACAACTTTGGATATTGTTTTGGTCTTAATATCCCTGTAGTCGGTGCTGATGCTGATTTTGCAGGGTCACACTCCAGGGTGGCTGAATTTGGCATGGCAAAGTCAAAACAAGACTGCTACACCTTTACCCGCCATTCTGTTAGCTGTAGCTACTACAAGTGAGTACAAAAACAGACATTGCTGTACAACGCTAATGTGCATAAAGTATGACTGTGACAAAAAGTAACTTGTTTTATCTGATTTCATTCTTTCCATAGCTACAAACTGACAACAAGCCCACCTTTGCATCATGAATTCGAAAAGTCTGTGAAGTCTCTTCCTCCACATTCTTCTGAGATACCTTACCGCAATCTGATCGATACTTATGGCACACATTACATCACAAAGGTTTTTCTCGGAGGGGAGATAAAAGCAACAACATCGATTAAGACCTGCCAGGCATCCATGATCGGGCTGTTGGCAACAGAAGTTAGTGACTGTCTGTCGGTTGAAGCTTCAGTTAACTTTCAAAGTACGGCGAGCATCAATGCTATGTATGGAAACTGTCAGGAAAAAAAAAAGAAACTGATCCATGGTCAAAGTTTCAACGCTGTGTTTCGTGAACGTATCACAGAAGTTGTTGGTGGGGACAAAAATGATGTCGCGTTCTTCCAAGGGTATGTTGATCCCAGTGTCCATATCAGGTGGAAAGAATCTCTTAAAACTACACCTGACATCGTGACTTACAACCTGAAGCCTCTGCACACAATTCTGCCAGATGGTCATCCTGCCAAAAACAGGCTTAAAGGAGAGGTGGAAAAGTATATCAAGGAAATGTACTGATAAGAAAATGTTCAGAATCCTGTCAAATTGGCCACAGATCCAGTAGCAGAGATCCCTGTGCTTGTGTGTGTAACAGTAATCATTTTATCAAATCAAACTGCTGTCCTGCTGGGAAAGGTTTCGCAACATTGAAGGTGTACAATCTTTATGCTAGGGGACTGTATGGTGATTGGGTCACTCAGACAGACGGTTCAGTGACTGTTAAATACAGTAACCAGGAAAAGCGCACTCAAACGATAATAATGAAGATAATAATGAAAACCCCAACTGGTCAGAGTCATTTGATTTTGGACCCATTGTTGTAAATAGCCTTGACAAGCTGACTTTCACGGTTTATGATGACGATATATGTTGGAGAAGGGACCTCCTTGGTAGCTGCTCCATTGACCTTCGTAGAGGAAAAGTTTCAAACAGTTGCATGTTTACTCATGGTACCTTTTATTTCAGCTACTCAGTGGAGTGTGCACCAAGCCTTGGTGGCAACCAGTGTGAGGAGTACATTCCTTCTCCCATGGATCCATCTTTGGCTAAAGTTTTCTACTCCAGAAACGGGGTTCTGCTTGGAGATTCAAAGAAGGGGTTTGCTAAATCTGCTCCTCAGCCAGATTTGGGCCAGCTGTGAGACGATGACAATGACAAGGATTTTGATTTGAATCATTTTTGCTTGTGGCATTTCTATCTTTGACTTTTATATTAATAAAAAGAACAGTTTGCAAATTCAATCTAAATGTGATAATCTGTACTGATAACTTTTCTCTCTGTTTCTTCCTTTGTACTCGCAAAATACTGCAATAAAGTATTCATAAAGACAACAGTTGTTTCCATGTTGTAATTTGAGTATGACAAATAAATATTTTGACTTAAGAAGCTCTCATGCACATCATCAACAGAAAGTTACACACAAATTTGTTGCTCACATTTTTTAGAAACATATTCAAATTCTTTTACAAGTGTATATATCCATGTTCCAAAACACGGTGTATCGAAAATGTGGAATTTATATTAACCTGACAAAAGTCTACCGAGTCTTCTGCTTTAAAAGAAAAAGGAAAATTGATTGTGTGTAGAAAGTTACATTTTCTGAAAATTCACCAATTGAATTGAAAACCGATTGAGAAATTATCAGACATACGTAAGTATTATACTGGCTTTACACCAGTTCATAATCTGTTAACCGTACTTGATAACATCAGCTTGTTCAAGAACTACAGGTGGAAATGAGCATTTTTGGTTATAATCTGGTATCATGTAAATAAATAATCATGAAAAATAGAACATAAAGCGAGAACCACAACAATAAGAAATTAAAGAGATATATATATATCTTTTTTTTAACCTAACTTAATATAAAACAAAATTAGATAAGGTGAAAATAAAATATACTATGTTCAAAAGAAGTTGGAACTTTATTCATGAAAACTTTTAGGGAAGTCTCCAAGATACATGGAAAGATTCAAGCACTTATGCTGAAGAGATAATTTTAATACCTCATCTATCACATAAGCTGGACCAAAGACAGCTTTAACATGTTAAGAGGGTATAACAAGTAAAAACCCTTTTAAAGTACACGTGAAGTGGTGAGAAAATGGATGATGGTGGCAACAAAGAAAGAACTTCGTCACACACTCGATGGGTTGCCAGTTTGATTCCCGCTCCGGCTGCTTCAGTCTGGTGTCGTTGGTCAAGATCCTTCACCCTCCTTGCCTGCTGGTGGTGCCAGTGCATTGTAGCCTCACCTCTGTCAGACTGCCCCAGGGCAGCTTTGGCTACTATGCAATAGCTTGTCACCATCAGCAGGTGAATGGCCCATGTGAGAAGATTATCACATCTGAAGGAGCTACAAAGATTTGCCAAAGACATGTTATTCTACAATAAATGACTTCATGTTGTTATCCAGCAAAAAGGATACCCAACTATTAATTTCAAAGGGGCTGATAATTTTGACCCTGGTAGCTTTTGGTTTTTGTGAAATAATGTGGTTTCTGTGTGCAAAGCAAACATGCTACCTTTGAAGGAAGCATAGAGACATTTTCTGTGTGGATGCAAGCTTGAAGACACTTGTTCATTTGTGGAGCTAGTGGTCCCTCTGCTGGATGACTGAGGGAGCATCCAGCAGAGAGATCATCCAGATAGCCCACGAGTCAATCACATGGTACTACATGCATTTAGGCTTCTAGACATGATGAAAAACACTTGATGAAGTTCAAGAGTAGGATCAAAATGGGGAATAATCTTCAAATCCACCTTTCATGTTTACAATGAAAGGCGAAATGTTCCCAAAAATAAAAGAGAGAAAAACATCCAGTGAGCAACAGTTGTGGTGTTTGTTATGTGGCATGTGTGTACCTTCATGCCAGATGCAGTCTTGATTTGAATAAAATCATTAACAGAATCATGGAACCATCTTGATAATACTTTTTTCCAGAGCAAAAGGGTCGTGGTAAATACAGACAACCAACTTATCCACATGATTTGATTGGACAGCTAAGACATGACTAGACTGAATCAAATAGTATCTGGCTTCCTTCACCTTTACAGTACCTCAAATGCTTGGCACATCTAAATCCAAGTTACATGCATATATAACATGGGGGCTGAATTAGTGTCTAAATATTATCTTGAAGACTTCCATTTTATCCAGAATCTTCTATTTTAGAATCGCCACACTGGCTTCCTTTAAATTAACAGATTCTTCTCATTCCGTACACCACTTGTCTGGCCCAACTTACCTATAATTAGTCAAATATTTAGAACTTCAAAATAAAAAAATCCTTATTTCACCTTATTTTTGTGTTTTTATGGTGTAAAACGTTGAACTACCTTGTTGCTGAAATGTGTTGTACAAATAAACTTGATTGATAGAATGATTAAAGTCATTATGGCCTCTTGGCTCATTCTCTGATTAATGCCTCGTCATATAAGTTGGCCATAAACTGGTATTTTTGCAGTTCTTCCATATGCTGTCTCCTTTCAAATGCTAGACTAAACGGAGCTTTTGTCTGATATTAAGAGCTTGGAATATTACTTTATAAAATAACCCTTCTTTAAATCTTTCTACAAAATTCTCCTTGACCAGTCTGCTGCATGTCTTCCTTCTTACAAGGAAGAAGTTTGACCATATGAGACGATACGATCTTGCGAAAACAGAGAAGCAAAGCTGACCACAGGCAGAACGTGTGAATTTGTTGCTCGTGTACAGAAACTAGTTTGCCTTTATCTAGTGCAATCTTTAAAGAAATAACACGTAGAAAACATCCCCATACGGATGTTGCAATCTTCTAACCAAAATCTCATGATAAGAGAATCATGTCAAATTTTCATCACGAGATAACAAGTTTTAAAGAACAGAGAACAGAAAAAGAGTACAGCTTCGCCATAATGCTACAAGTAATGTTAAAGGGAAAAAAAATCAGAACATTGGCCTCTAGTCAAAGCTGAGTTTAATAAGTGTACCACAGAATTTATTGATAGGAACAGAAATTGTATTGCTATTAATTTGCTCACAAAAACCAACACTGATACAACTTTGGATATTGTTTTGTAACCTAAATTTGCTTAAAACATCTCCAGAATTTACTTCCTGACTTGTTTTCTGTGTTTCTTGGTTTTCATGTTGCTTTTAATGTTCTCTAAATAAAACCTTTAGGCCTTCACAGAGCATCTGCCTTCATATTGAGACGCATAGGACAACTGTTTTTACTGATCAGGTGACTTTTGAAGGCAATCTGGTGAATTAAATTCTGTTTGAGTTTTACATCAAAGGAGGCTACGTGCAACCACTTCCAGATTTTAATTTGTAAAAAGTTCAAAAAGCATGTATTCTTTAAATACAAATTCATTCATCAGCTACCTTATGGGGGGCCTGGTTTGCACTACAGACACAGTTCAGTCATTAAGCACCAGCTGTGGTCATCGTACTAACTGCTTGCAACTAGAAAGGCATTCTTGTTGCTGGTCTATTTGCTGGCCAAATCATGGATGTGGGTTCTTTGTTAAAAAGAATAATGACTTATACTATAACAATGAAAAGCTTATACATTATCAAACAAAGCTAAAAGATGAAAATCTGACACACAAAACTATTTTGCAACACCATATGAAACCAGTACATTTTAAAGAAGGCCATAACTAGATAAGTAAAAAAAAAAAAAAAAAACCTGCAAAGGAAAACAGACCTATTGAAATTAGGCAGCAGTGCACATTTGAAGTCACACCATGCTCTTTTTAATAGATTTCCTAAAAAGGTAATAAATAAATAAATAAATAAATAGAATAGAATAGAATAGAATAGAATAGAATAGAATAGAATAGAATAGAATAGAATAGAATAGAATAGAATAAAATGGTATTATGACAGGATTAAGCACAATGCCTGTTCCAGAGCTTTTCACTGTTGACTGACTAAGCTGTCTGGGTAAAAGAGAAGGGGGCAGAGAGGATGACCAAAAAGGAGATTTATTGATGTGGTGGAAAAGGACATGAAGTTAGTGAGTGTTAGCGTGGAGGACGCAGTGGACATTGAGACAGATAATTTTCTGTGGCAACCCCTGAAGAGAAGAGCTTTGTTTGGTGAAATTATTTTTGCGTTTGACTGACTGTCCAGATCACATTGAAACTAAATGTTGGTTTGGACTTTGCTAATATCATTTGCTATATTATCTTAAGTATTAAAGTCATAAGCAGAAGGGATCAGCAGGCCCCACTGTGTACTGAGCCATTGTGGTGTTTTTTGTACCATGTGATATGATATTTATTTAAAAAAAAAAGATGTACATTAAACACTAGAAAGAAGTATTAGTCTTTTTCAGTTAAGTAATAACCCCTTTTCAGATTACATCCATAATTAAATTGAATATAATGGCTTAAAAAGATATAATCAAGATGTTCAAGAACAGCTGCATTCATTAAAGCTTACATAAAATCAGATGGAGTTTTAGAAAATATTTAAAGAAAGATCAGGTTTAGATAATACTTCATGATAAATACAGGCAGTATTCCATTTTACTATGTGACATACAGAAGATGCTTGATCTTATTTTGAAGAGAAATACTTTTATTTACTAAGTAGTCTCACTACACCAGAAATGGCAACTTTCCTCATTCTAAAAAGTAATGTCAAATTGTGAAAAATGCATAATGCTAAAGGTTTACCAAAAATGAGATGTGTGATTTTTTTTGTGGTTTTCTTATGTTAAAGCTGTTAAAGATAATTTGCACGTCTGGCAACATTTTGTAGCAACACTTCCTTTAGGGATCATTGCCCATCAAACTTATGTTATAAGCTTTTCAAAAACAAGAAGTCTGATTATATAATACAGTTTAATTCAGCAATTGCTTTTAGCAGAATGCAACTCTGAGATTAGTGACTTAAAAATATGAGATGCATCTCAAAAGCTTTTTGTCATTTATTGGGGTTTTTTCTTCTATATTTGACAACAATACTAAAAATTGTTTTCTTGTCTGCAGAAAAATAGCTTCAATTTGTCTTGTTCTGAGTATTAGTTGCTAAAAACTTGCTAAACAGACATCATTGTGATCTAAATAATCAAAAGGGCATTTAAATGAGCATATACTAAGATTACTATGCTGCTTGCAAGTAATTGGCAGGGGTGTAACAGTACACCCTGTTCACAAGATAATGCACAATAAGAGGCTCTTAATAAAACCAGGCTTCATTGTTGTTATCATAGGCTATAGAACAAAAGCAGATAAGCAATATGCCAGCTGGAGCGTGCATATTGCAGTAAGAGGAAGAGGAAATTTTGACAAATACCCAAAGGGAACTGAGGGCTGGTTTGCACAACAAGCACAGTTCAATCGTTAAGCACCAGCTTTCCTGGCCAGTTACACTGTCAGATCCAACAGTAACTCCCAAAGGTAGACACAGTCATCTAGATCTGACACCTCAACAGTCATGTCTTGCAGAAGAACTCAGTCAGTCCCTTGTTCCATTTGAGGGCGCATCTGTTTTACTGAGTGGATAAGAATGCAACCCTGTCTGCCCTCCTACAACTTGTCAACTTGTCCGTAACCTTAAGAAAGCCGCATAGGGTTCAGACTTTCAAGCAGCACCAGTGAAGGCCTTCCAGACCTGATATTACATTAAGGCGGGATAAAGTCTTTGTGTTCAAGCCAGAATGCCCCAACATCTTAATTTCTGCTGTGTTTGATCCCAGATTCAGGAGACTTAAATTGCACCTCCTGAATTAGTAGCCAACGTGCAAAGCATGGTGCATGACCCTTCAAGTGAAGAAATCAATGAAAACAAGTAATGATCCAGACTCCAGTGAACAGGCAGACAAAGAGAAGAACACTTTTTGTTCCTGGACAATGTACGGGAATCATCATCTGACTCAAGTGCAAGTGATGATGAAAATACAAAATAAAACCCACTCCTTTGGTGGGAAACAGATGAAGGATGTTGTCCAACTCTGGCAAAACAAGCAAAGTCCTTTCTGTGCATTCCAGGCGCCTCCACAATCAGAACGGCTGTTTTCAGCTGCTGGGAATACAGGTACTAATGGCAGGGCAAGTCGGAGTTCTGAGCATATAGAGATGCTGACTAGGTTAATTGATTACTAAAATAATGGATAGTTACCATCCAAGTTGTTTTATTAACCAGGACAGAAAGGTTAATAAAATGTTGGAAGTTGCAAAACAGTTAGAGGAAATCCAACATGATTAACCACTTCCCCATGTTGTTTTTTTTTTAAGTTTGAAAGAAGTAAGGGAAAAAATTGCACAAGTATCCATGTGGGTGCAGCAGTTGGTATGAAACTAAGCTGATAAGAAAAGCTCCACCTTCACATCAATGGTATAAGATCAGCCAGACCCTTGACAGACGATCAGAGCCTGAAGTCTTCCGTCAAAGTAAGACTTTAAAAACTTTCCCCAAAACTGAAATTTTTGCTGTTCCAAATTCTATATAATAGGACTATTTACTAAAAATTCTGAAGCAGAATTTTCCTGTTTGCATGTGTATGTTTGTGAATCCTTTGTCATGCTATTTAAACATTTAAATTATTCTTTTCACAGATGACTAGACTTCTGCAGCTCCTGCTCCTGACCTGGACATTCAGTCCTCTGTGTCTCTCAACCACTGTGAGTTTCATTGGTTCACCACAGCAATGTAAAACTGCTCACTTTGTTCCAGGTTACAACCTGGGAGGAGAAGGCTTCGACATTGTCAAAATGCAAAGAAAAGCTGCCTATGTCATCGACACTGAAACATGGGACCTTGGAAATGGCACTTGCAGAATGTACAGAAACATCTACCAAAATGGAGAGAAACAAAAGGTCCCAGTTTCAGTGGTGGACTGGAGAAGCATCCCAAAATGCAATTTGAAGATCTCCAGTATGCTCTATGATTCTGTTGAATCTCTCATCAATGGTTCCACATCATCGATTTCCAACAACTGGAAAATTGGTCTTAATATCCCTGTAGTCGGTTTTGGTGTTGGTTTTGGAGGGTCACACTCCAAGGTGGCTGAATTTGGCATGGCAAAGTCAAAACAAGACCGCTACACCTCTACCCGCCATTCTGTTAGATGTAGCTACTACAAGTGAGTACAAAAACAGACATTGCTGTACAACTTCAAATTCTTTTCATTAAGCTAATGTGCATAAAGTATGACTGTGACAAAAAGTAACTTGTTTTATCTGATTTCATTCTTTCCATAGCTACAAACTGACAACAAGCCCACCTTTGCATCATGAATTTGAAAAGTCTGTGAAGTCTCTTTCTCCACATTCTTCTGAGATACCTTACCGCAATCTGATCGATACTTATGGCACACATTACATCACAAAGGTTTTTCTCGGAGGGGAGATAAAAGCAACAACATCGATTAAGACCTGCCAGGCATCCATGATCGGGCTGTTGGCAACAGAAGTTAGTGACTGTCTGTCGGTTGAAGCTTCAGTTAACTTTAAAAGTACGGCGAGCATCAATGCTATGTATGGAAACTGTCAGGCAAAAAAAAAGAAACTGATCCATGGTGAAAGTTTCAACGCTGTGTTTCGTGAACGTATCACAGAAGTTGTTGGTGGGGACAAAAATGATGTCGCGTTCTTCCAAGGGTATGTTGATCCCGGTGTCCATATCAGGTGGAAAGAATCTCTTAAATCTACACCTGACATCGTGACTTACAACCTGAAGCCTCTGCACACAATTCTGCCAAATGGTCATCCTGCCAAAAACAGGCTTAAAGGAGAGGTGGAAAAGTATATCAAGGAGAATGTACTGATAAGAAAATGTTCAGAATCCTGTCAAATTGGCCACAGATCCAGTAGCAGAGATCCCTGTGCTTGTGTGTGTAACAGTAATCATTTTATCAAATCAAACTGCTGTCCTGCTGGGAAAGGTTTCGCAACATTGAAGGTGTACAATCTTTATGCTAGGGGACTGTATGGTGATATGACCACTCAGACAGACGGTTCAGTGACTGTTAAATACAGTAACCAGGAAAAGCGCACTCAAAGGATAGATAATAATGACAACCCCAACTGGTCAGAGTCATTTGATTTTGGACCCATTGTTGTAAATAGCTTTAACAAGCTGACTTTCACGGTTTATGATGACGATATATGTTGGAGAAGGGACCTCCTTGGTAGCTGCTCCATTGACCTTCGTAGAGGAAGAGTTTCAAACAGTTGCATGTTTACTCATGGTACCTTTTATTTCAGCTACTCAGTGGAGTGTGCACCAAGCCTTGGTGGCAACCAGTGTGAGGAGTACATTCCTTCTCCCATGGATCCACCTTTGGCTAAAGTTTTCTACTCCAGAAACGGGGTTCTGCTTGGAGATTCAAAGAAGGGGTTTGTTAAATCTGCTCCTCAGCCAGATTTGGGCCAGCTGTGAGACGATGACAATGACAAGGATTTTGATTTGAATCATTTTTGCTTGTGGCATTTCTATCTTTGACTTTTATATTAATAAAAAGAACAGTTTGCAAATTCAATCTAAATGTGATAATCTGTACTGATAACTTTTCTCTCTGTTTCTTCCTTTGTACTCGCAAAATACTGCAATAAAGCATTCATAAAGACAACAGTTGTTTCCATGTTGTAATTTGAGTATGACAAATGAATATTTTGACTTAAGAAGCTCTCATGCACATCATCAACAGAAAGTTACACACAAATTTGTTGCTCACATTTTTTAGAAACATATTCAAATTCTTTTACAAGTGTATATATCCATGTTCCAAAACACGGTGTATCGAAAATGTGGAATTTACATTAACCTGACAAAAGTCTACCAAGTCTTCTGCTTTAAAAGAAAAAGAAAAATTGATTGTGTGTAGAAAGTTACATTTTCTGACACATAATAGTGGCCCTTTAACAAAATTAGGATTCCATCTTCAAGCTGGCATCTTGATATGACATCTTTACAGAGCAAAATTGTCTTGGCACATAAAGACGACCAGCTTATCGGCCCATCCTGTTCGTCATATTTAAAATGATATCCAAATCTGGTACCTGCATTCATAACCTGTGTACTCATTTATTACAATGCAAACTTAACTGAATGTCCAAATACTTATTTTTGAAGTCTACCATTTTGTCCCTTAGCCTGCAGTAGGAGATCTGACTGGAGATGTGAAACGGACCCACATTTTTTCTGTTTTTGTGTTCATGCATCAACGCCCTTTAAAATTTACAGATAAATATAATCCTTCTCATCCAGCACAAAGTTCTAGTTTTAGAAGTTTTGAAAGATATAACAATTTCATCCGCCTAATTTTCATTCGTTGTATAAAACTTTCTATATAATGCAAGTGATTATTATTTGATTAAATGAAGTGTAAAAATCAGTGAAATAAACAAAACTATTTGTGCCACAACAGTTGTTACACAATAGCACCATCATGTGGATACTGAACATTATAACCCTTTTTATTAATCCCAATCCCACCTTTGGCTTTTAGCAAAAGTTAAATCTTACTTCTGTTTTAAGGACTTTGAAGGACTTATCCATGCCTTCATAACAACTCGTCTGGATTACTGCAACTCTTTATATAGAGGGATGGATAAATCACAGATTCAGTGACTTCAAATGATCCAGAACGCAGCAGCACGGCTTCTTACAGGAACCAGGAAGCATAACCATATAAGGCCAACTCTGGCATCTTTACACTGGCTGCCCATCTTTTATCGAATAGATCTTAAGATTCTTTTGTTAACTTTTAAAGTTTTAAATGGGTTAGCCCCCCCTTATCTTCGGGACCTTTTAAAATTCCGGTCTGTGTCCAGAACTTTACGATCAAATAATCAGTTATTACTGACAGTTCCTCGGACTCGACTTAAGAGGAAAGGAGATCGAGCTTTTTCTGTTGCTGCTCCTGTTATATGGAATAACTTACCTTTCCAGATTAGATCTGCCCACAGCCTGGGTCATTTTAAATCACTTCTTAAAACTAATTTTTACTCTTTGGCATTTAATTGATGTATTGTTTTGTGCTCTGTTTTGTCATTTGTGTTATCGTTCTTGTACAGCACTTTGGTGCAGTTTTATACCTGTTTTAAAGTGCTATATAAATAAATTTGACATTGACAACTTTGTTTTCAAAACTTTTAAGGCTGTATTATGATGTAACTTTTATTTAAAAAAAATGCTTTTTTTTTTCTTTTTTTACATATTTTTTAAACTATTACCAGATCATGACAGGTAATGGATCAGATTGCCTGTCTCAACAATGAGACAGACAATCTGATCCTCCACCTAGTGCTACTTTTGCTGTATAAAGAAAATCAGCGTCAAAAACAACCAGTCAGAAGAACATGTTGGCATTGTCAATCACCCTTGTATATGTGCTACTAAATGTGCTAATGGCACAAAAACAACTCACCTTAACAGAAAAACTGTTTAGCGGCTTCTTCTTGCCGATAGCTCTGGGAGTACTGGGAGAAGGCAGGGGAGCTTGAATTTTCCACAGATTATCATACTATGCAACATATACGTAAAAAAAATATATAAAACTTACACACTGCAGCTATCAATCAAGCAATTAGGATAGGAAATCCAATATGCTTTTTTTTTTTGAGTAAATCTACCCTTGTTATGATCTTGATTTGCTTGAGTATGTTTTGGTTTTATATGTGTTTCTTTGGTTATCTATTTAATCTGCCATATTTTAATTTTCACTTCATTAAGGTTTATTTCTTGTAGTCCTTTCTTAGCTATTATGGTTTGAGTGTTCTGTGTTCCTTACTCTTTATTAGATCAGCCTAATTTCTGTTTTATTTCTGTTCAGTTCTTCTTAGTGTTTCCACTCAAGTTTATTTTCAGATTTCTACTCTAGTTTATCATGTTTCTTTAGTCTAGTTATTCTTTAATGTTAGACTTACTTTCTGATTCCCGGTGTACTCGCTCTCATCTCTCTTCTGTCTGCCTCCTGCTGTCTCTATTTTCACCTGTAGTCAGTTAGCTCGTCAGCCTGGGTCTTTTGTTTAACATTCAATATCCTCGGTATTTAAGCTTCTCATTTTCGGTCATTACTCGCCGGATCTTTTCGTCTACTCCTGTCACTTTCTAGTTCAGCCCCCTGGTTGAAACCTTGCTGGTTTCCTTCCTTTGTATTTTATTTTTTTGCTCTTACTCCTTATTCCGTCATGGATTTTCTTTGTTTGCATATTTTTATTAATGCATGTGGGGAATCATTTTCTCTAAGATACGCCTGAAATGCCAGACAGGACACACTGAAAGATTAAAAATAAAATAATGGTAATAGTAAGCTTTCATGAAAAACATTATAGTTGCATTTTTATACTTTCCTTATGTTGTTGTGCAACCTTTAAGAAAACATCTGCAAGGAAATCATCATCAAAGACAGTAGTACTGTTATGATGTGAATTTAATTTTGAGTAGAATATTGGATGTGCATACTCAACTGTAATACATGGAGAAGAAGTGCAGCTTCAAGAAATTAATGTTCCAGTCATGATCTCTAGGATTTAGGGTTTCTGTATATTACTAAGTTTGCATCTCTGTTTATTTTAGTGCTTAATGTTTCTAGAAATGGAATATTTTCTGCTCAGCTTTTCCTGGTTGTCTCTGTGCCTTTCCTCGGTATCTCATCCAACTGTTCTCGGTTAGCTGTTCCTCATCTGCTGACTAACTCGCCTTTGTAACATTCCAGTAATCAACCTCCACAACATTAATAGTTCTCATTCTAAAATCCTCTGTTGTTGTTGCCAGCCTGTTCTTGTTGTTTTCTGTGAACCTATGCCAGCCTCTGGTTCTGTTCATCATCAAAATCCAGATTCATCATGCACCTCCCATATTCTTCTCTTCTTTTTGGTCTACAACAATGAAAGGATCACGATAGCACCAGCGTCAGTGTTTGACACAAATTTCTACGGTTGCGTCTAAAAATTCCACAACATGAGGTTTTTGACATGCTAAAAACCACACATTTGCAGTAATTTTTGCGACAGAATTGCAGCGAAGGCCTATATTTACATTACTTACCTCATGCGACACTGTGCTGAAGTTCTGTCTGCGCTAATAAAGATTCAGTCACTTCAGGATGCTGAGTGGTTGAAGAAACTCTGCCTGACACATTCACACTTGTTTTCTGATAAATTCATGTAAGAGTTATTTGACTACTGAGTATAAAGGGTTCATGTTCAAAACTAAGTACAGAAAAATATAAAACGGGACCATGACATTATGGCAAGAGTAATATATACAGTCAGTTTTATAACCTGCATCCTGATACACAACACGTGCAATCTTAGGATGCAATAAAAGCAACAGTCATACTTCACAAAGTTAACACGGCTTGATGTTTCACAAAATGTGCTTCATTTGTTTATGCTTAGCTCCATGCAAGACTCGTTCTTAGATACACCGTTTCCTATTTGGTGACACAGAAAACACTGAAAGTTTCCCACTATTAACAAAATATCAACGTGATTTATTTTACTTGTCAGGAGAAAAGCTACAAATCAAAATGTATATATATAAGGAAATCTGAAATGTTTAAAAGGACTAATAAAAAGAAAGGTGCAAATATGCCAAAAATACTGTGAGAAAAATACAAGACAGCATTTCCCACTACCCATTGTAATGCAATATTAATATGGTACTTCAAAGAGCCTTTTAAGTTTTTTCTTGAATAAACAAAAAGCCTTTTCTGAGGATTCTTTAATTTTAGGGCTTTCATTTCTAACAATGGATTCTTTTTAATATGGTTTACAGAGGAAAACCAGAAAACATGATTTTCAGTTTGGTAAATATAGAAACTCTCTTAAAGAACTTTTTTTTTTTTTACAAAACTAGAGAGCCACTGAAGACTATTACACTACATGACCTTTTCTTTTTACACAATTGGTGACAGTTGAATAACAAACCTTGAAGAAAACAAATAGAGAAGATGAAGAGCATTATCTACTTCAGAACCTAAAGAACAGAATTCAACCTCAAACTAAGCAGATTATGGAGGGTTCTTCTCAAGGAGATCTATGATGACAACAGTGGGCAGGGCACTGTGTACCTGGAACTAAGTCTGGTACACAGTGATTCTGTAAACTGATGCAAAGGTGTTGATACAGTACACTACAACAACTCTCTGATGTATAATGAAAAACAGCAGATGGAGCCACATCAAAGTATCAAGATCCAAGCCTTTATCCTCGCTTTCCTTGAGCTTCCAATCAAACAATGACCCCTTCATGAGCAGCCATTATTCAGACTCAGCCCGTCTTCCAAAACAGGTCATCCAGTCCTTCAACTTGACAGTCTCCTGCTGGTCTGGCTTATCCACACCCCATTCCTTTCTCCTTCCCTTGCTCTTGGAAGAAAAGACACAGAGACAAGGGATTTGCCTCACGGTAGGTAGCCGTTTTATGTGTAGCGTATAAAAAAAGAGGGTTTCTCTTTGTGTGTGTGTGTGTGTGTGTGTGTGTGTGTGTGTAGGGGGGTGTGTGTGTGTGTGTGTGTGTGTGTGTTACATGGTGGGACTTTGCAAAGAGAGCCAGGAGCCCACTTGAGGAGCATTGGGTTTTAGAACTGGATGATTTGTTTGGAGAAACCCTCTAGACCCAAAAGGAGGATTAGCTGCACGCAGGTTCCCATGAAACCAAGATGAAGTGAAGAGGCCTTCACGGACTGCTGCACCTCTGCATGATTATATGCACAAAGACATACCTGAAATACAGTACAAGCATGAGCAGCATGAAACTTTTTCAATCTTTATTTAAATATGTGATTCTATTCACACACCAATACAAAGGTTACCTTTATTAAGTAGGACATTTACAGCTTTTCCATGACCTCCATTTCTGTATCGGATTTCCACAACTTACAGCAAATTTCTGCAATAGCAGAAAAGGCCAAAAAAGTTACTACATTTTTACATTTTTTTTTCTTTTTACCCTTTTCTGTTGTTTTTTTTTTGTATGGATCAGGGTTCTGTATCTTTGATAAAGTTTGAATTGAATTTGTACTATCATCTGGGTCTCATATATATATATATATATATATATATATATATATATATATATATATATATATATATATATATATATATATATATATATATATATATATATATATATATATATATATATATATATATATATATATGAATAAAAGTACTAAATAAAAAAAATACATAGCACTTAGGTGAAGAAAGCACAGTCTCTCTGAACGGGTCATCATGAACTCATCTCGAGTTCCTGCGCTGTAGGGCAGAAATGTTTTTCCAGGTGCAAACGCTGCCATCTGCTGGTCAAGATAGAAAAAAATTATCTGTAATCTTGAGTGAAATTAGTAACTCCATCTTGAGGAAATATCTGCTGCATTTTTCCGGTCAGTGTGGAAAAAGCATGTATGTTTATTTTTCATACATGCAAAAAGTATTTTACAACAAGCATATTAATTAGGCTTTGAAATGAGTAAAGACAGAGGTACAACAATTTATTAACTCCTTGCACGTTTAAAAAAAGTTTTTTACATTTGTAACTGGAATATTGTCAAACATATTAAGGTCATGATAAGTATAATAGTAAACAAAACCCTGCAGTCAGTGGCTGTCTGCGGTATACCTGTGTGGTATGTTTTAGAAACCATACCACGCATAATGCTTTCACTCATGGCAGCTGTATTAATGGGAGCGTTAAGCACCGACTCTCTTACAAGCATTTAGTTCCTTTGCAACTTGTTACCGAGCCCCAAGCCTCTTAGTGACAGCCAATGTGAGAAGGAACTTGAACTTGCAAGACAAGGATGATATTTATGCTATACGAATCTTCTGATATGCAGTACGCATAAGTTTGTTAGTTTATTTGGATACCCATTGCTGTAACAATGGCTACTCTTCCTAGGGTCCACATCCCTGGGAAGAGTAGCCATATACCTAATTAACTTCATTATATGAATGTAGTTTGAATGCCGCATGCTGTTAGATCCCCATGGTGTGATCACAATGACAGCAGCTGCCATGAATAACTACTCCTATCGTCAAATCAAGCATTTGCTGTAGTTGTCCACAGTAACCTGGGAAATCTTGGGTCCCTTTCATCTCCTCAGTGTGCAAGACTGAACAACTGGTCACCGTCAACACTTCCTTGTGCATGCCACAGACAGCTCCTCTCAGCCTGGTGGCAAACATAGTGGAGATTAGCATGCCAGCGGTTCTCTTGCCTAAAATCTTTGACAGCATTAGCACATGCTCAGTTGAGGGCATACACAAGAGCCAGCTGTCAAGTGAAGGGGGTTCCTGGTGCTTTGTTCAAGGTTGCTCTCACCATATAAATCAGTGGTACTCCGTCATGACTCCCATGGTAGGTGTTAATTTGGTAATGGTAACACATTTCCATGGATGTCGACGTGTTTGAAAAACAGCTTTTCCACAGTTTCTCCACAGGGCCTGGAAAGGAATCACTGTAACTACATAGGACAGATTTCTCTATTCTTGTCCCCTATACGCCATAACACCACTAGCCTGCACTGCGGATACAAAGCAGGGTGGTTCGATGCCTTGTATTATATTTATTTTTTTATTCTGAATAATCATTTGAATGTTGTATCTGAAATGTTAGTGAACCTGTCCTTTGGTGGCAAGAGTGTGGTTTTCTGCCACTCTAGATCGTCTACTTTATGGTTCGATGTGCATTTTGGAACATTATTCTTCACACCTTTGTTGTGACAAGTGATTATTTCAGCTACTGTTGCTGTTTTATCATCTCGAACAAGCCTGCCAGTTCTCCTCTGACCTCTGAAATTAACAAGGCATTTTTATCCACACAGCCATGGCTCACTGAATAGTTTCTCAGAACATTCTCTTTAAACCCAAGAAAGAGGTTGTGGGTGAAAATTCCAGTAGAGTTTGGCAGCAGTTTCTGAAATACACAACCCAGCCCATCTGGCACTAACAACCGTAACATTTTTAAAGTGTCTTTATCCCCATTTCCCTGTATACGTCAGATTAATTTACTCGTCAGCGTTTACTTTTAGAGCTCCAACATCTTCATAAGGTAAATATCTTTGCTTTTAAATTTTAAAGTTCATGTTCCATCATACTTAATGGATCTGGTAAATCATTATGCGTCAACAAGAGCACTAAGTTTTATTCACTTTTATTTTGAATTGTAATGTTTTTTCCCCACCTTGTGACATTTCTATTTACCTCATATTAAGCAATAAATACCGTGTAGGTGAAAGAAAGAACTTACAATGAAATGCATTTCGTTTTATGATCAGTTTTTGGTTTGCTGAAAAACAAAATATGTTGAAAAAAAATTACAATTTACATTTACAATAATCCAGTGCTTACCATGAGCCCCTGTGGAAATTTACTCATCAATGATGTACATTTGATTGCTTGTGTCAGGTCAAAGATAGTGTTCTTCACTTGTTTCGATAGGGTTGTTTTACCAAACAGAAAGTTTCTGCAATGTGTGGGCAGGAGCAGATATGATTGGCTTGAGGCAACTCTAACAATTCACGCTGATTTTAATTACAGCCAACAGGGAGGTGCACACCACATTAAACACACCAAGCACGCAGGGCTACGTCTCAGGCAAAGTCGTCCTCTGTGTTTTATCCTTCCTTGTCACTCTTGCTAGTCATCCCACCTTTGGATGCCCCCTCCTTCACTTTAATCCAGTGGCGGAATTTCACTCGACAAGTGATCAAAGACCAGTAGCACGATGCCAGGTGCGGCTGTAGCTTCAACTGTTGACAACCACCTAGCAATTTTTCCTACTTTCCTTCTTTCCCCTTTCTGAAAAAAAAAAAGAGCAGAAAACCTAAACAAGGCTTGGTGAACCGCTGTGAGTTTGAGTCTCTGAAAAACAGTTTCTTCTTTTTTTTTGCAGAAAGGGAAGTTGGTATAGTTGTTTCCTTCTTTTGACGGTGATCTGTGCTACCTTCTCTTCCTCCCCCTCTGTGCACTGTGTGGTGGCCGGTTTGAGGAGTTCTGTGACAGTAAATTACGGTACACTTGAGACAGACGAGCAGCAGGAGTTGCAGAACAGAGAGAGGAAGCGCGGCGGGGTTTAGGCTTTATTAAGACTCAACCACCAGTCACTGGCACAACAACCCAACATGTAGGTGAAGGATGCAGCACAAAGTATCTTTCTCAACCTATAGGTGGTCTATCAGTGAAGTAAGATTCACATCAGCTATAATGGGTATCTCATGTCAAAAAGTGTCGGAAAGTGTTATTGGAGAATTTTCTATGCTACAGATGGACAATACTGTACTATTAACCAGCATCAGTTAAAGATTAATAGTACAATTAGGGTGCCGTGACCTGGAGCTCATTAAAAGTTGCTTGCTGAGTGGAAGTGATGTTAAGATTTGTTTTTCAATTTCTTAAATTGAAAAACAATTTAAGAAATTAACAAACTGTGTTTGTTAATCTATGGAGAACAAGCTGTGATTGAAAAAAAAAAATCATTCTACGCAGACACACAACTTGCATCCTGTCTCAAAATTAGGTAGGTAGGATTAGAATAATCAAATGTAAGTTTTTTTCTGTACAACAAATGCGATGATTAGAAGGTCTCAGACTGAAATACTTTGTTTTTAGAAAAGCAGAAGAAATATCCAACTGTGCTTGCACAATTACTTTGTTTGATCTGAGCTCTTTGTTTGACTTTATAAGTTTAAGCCAAGTAGAGATCAGGCCAAGAAGACCAATCACGGGCCAACAAAAATAAGATCTTGATCCAGATCCAGGAGAGCTACGGATAAAATTATCTTCTAAGAGTGAGGATAGGAATTGTTTATAATAAGTCAAATACTTTTTATGAAAGTTATGTTGGGGAATTCAAATAGCCTGCCTATTTTATGATTTACTGAATTAGAAGAACAGCAGGTAGAAGTCAATTTAGTTTTAACTTCATAAATTGAAGTTTATGAAGTTAAATTTCATAAACTGCATGGCAATTTTTGAAATGCCATGCAATTTCAAAAATTGCATGGCATTTATCATGTTCTGGTGATATTAAACAGGTGACATTCCTTGCCTCCTTCCAGATGTTAGAAGATCAAACAGCACTCAGTAGGAAGCAGCACCTGACATGCTCCACAGTCAAGCAGTATGAAATCAGTGCGACTCCTTGGTCAACCTCTGTCTGAAGTCGCCATGGGAATCAATGTTTGTACTTAGAGCTAGATTTTGGATATGGGTTTCTTGACTACCAATTTTAGGTTCTTTCACACATGTATGCTACAACACAGTCAGTCCAAAACCAAGGAACGACCTTGGTTAAAAAAAGAAAACACGTAAGAGGCTCCTACTGAATAAGTACAATTTGTTCAGTTCTGAACATGGAAGCTTGGTTGTAGTCCGAACAAAGACACACATAGACATCAATGATTTAAAGAAAGATACATTTTCAGTGTCATTTCAGTCTCTGCCACACATAAAATAAAAGGCCGTAGCATCTATCTTAAAGTGGTGATGGTAAAGAATATGCTGTCGTTCGGAGAAATCTCGACTGCTGTCTTTGAAGTACTATTGCGATAACAGAAGATTATCAGAGCGAAACAAAATAATGGAAGGAGTAATAATTACGTTTAAGAAAAAAAAATCTAACATATTCAGCCAGTTCCTTTTAAGTACAAGTTAAGACGGATCATTGCGGATGGAAAAAAACGGGCGGCAGGAGAAGCTGTTAAATTGAATGTTCATATAAAGTATTTCAAATGCTGTCTAAATAAAAAAAGAAATGAAAAAGGAGAGAAGAAAGGTTTGGGGGAAAAAATAAGATTTACATTATAAATGCACAGGTTTCCTTTCAATAGGCCTCTTCAAAACTCTGTCAGGTTTTTGATGGCGGGCAAGTTCAAAGTGGCACTAGAGTCCCACTGCTTCCAGAGATACAACAGGAACAGTGTGAGTGTGACCGTATCCACATGCGGTCTTTCTGTCCTACACATACACTCACACTGTGTCCTGGTTCTTCACACCAAATCCTCTCATACTACCTGCTGCATTGTGTGAAGTGTGTATATGTGACTGACAAGTGTGTAAGAGAAATCGATTGCCGTCACTTCTTTGTCGCTCCCATGGTTCCTTCCCTCCGATCCACCTCTGCTTCACCACTCCGCACCATTTTTCCCCCCCTCACTTTCTTCCAGCTCTTTTCACTCTGTAATTTAACTTCTTCTGCTTTGCTTCTTCTTTTCTCCCGGTTTGTCCTGGATTGTTGGCAGGGGATTGCTGGAAATGGTATCCCGGGGAACGTTACAAACACTCTGCAAGGCGCTCCGGATCCCGGCACCAGCCAGCCCCAGCTAACCAGCCGTGCCCCACGGTGATATCGCTGCATCAAAGCCACAAATCTTACCCCCCCCTTTTTTTTCTTCTTCTTTGCCTCCCTCCGCGTTTCTCTGTCTCTTTTTCTGTGGTGGCACTTCCAGCAGCTTCGAATGTTTAAACTTCATATATCAGCCTCATTACGGAGGCTCAAAGCTTTCCATCTACTACTAAAGGCGCTCATTTGAATTTTTAATCACACGTACGTACGAGTGCTGCGCTCAGCAACTATCTGACGCGGGCGTGTACATACACACCCTTTCAGTCACATCTCTGCTCCTTCAGCTCTTTCGCAGTGTTCTTCCTGTGAAGTTTTCAAGTTCAGACTCGGGGGAAAAAAAAAAGAGTCTCCGTTAAATGTTCACCCGACATGTCGGAGTCGGAGCCATAATTGTCGGCACTCGCTTCAGATGGCATTGTGAGCGTAGCGGCGTTGCTGGTGGGCGTCAGAATGTTTGCTAAGAGTAACTGTAGCCTTGGACAGGCAAGCCGAGGTGCTACTTTAGCGCTGCCTCTCTCTTTGATGTCAAATGTGTAGTCTGAGCGTAGAGAATATTATATATGAAAAATACAGTGACACATCACTCGGTTCCCTTACTGGATGTACTGTAGCTATGGAAGGCCTTCTCACGCTCGGTTACCATGTGCATACAGTCTTGGCTAAGCTACAGAGGGACTTTGTATCTTGAGCAATAACAGGGAGAGAGAGAAAGAATCCTTTAGATCTTCCTGCAAGAAGTACACCTTTGAATCTGAATTTCCTTACAGAAAAAAAGCTCTTTGAAAATCTAATGCATAAACATTATCTCACCCCCCCCCACCACCACCACATCCTTCTTCTTCTTCTTACTGCTTCCATTCCCTCCCTCTCACCTAAAGCGCAAAAGCTTCTGAACGACTTTGGAAGAACTTTCCCTTTTTTTTTTAAGTCTTCAGTAACTTAAATAAGAGGCGTTCTGGGATTTGGATATTGTTATGTCTCATCAAAGGAAGAGATCTTCTGCTGTCCTCCCTTGCTGGTTTTCTTGTTGTCTGTCAAGAAAGATGCCCCTCCTCAAGACTCACTGTAGTCTGAAATACCATGCTTCGCCCTATTCCATTTCTCCTACTTTTGGTTTTTATTTTCTGAAAAGTAATTTTTGTTAGGTTGCAAGCTACCACATAGAATTGGTGGCTGTTTTGGCCCCCAAACATCTCTTTTGTCATCATCTGTAGCCTCATGTGTGTCAATAAATCCTTTTGCATTCAGTGTTTTTATAAGAAATCTAATTTTATGAATGTACTCTATTGTAAAAGCTGTTATTCTTATGTTTGTGAAATATCTTAATTTTCATTTAACTCAAAGACGTAAACAGTAAGTACACTTTATTTTCAAAAGAACACATAACACTGGAACTGATAAACTAAATAAACAAAACAACCAAAAACAAAAATAAAATGGATTCTCAGTCTCCATTAACAAAAAATGTACTTGAATAAAAACTAAACAACATAAAGCCAAAATGGAAATAAATACTGCCTTCAACCAAAAGAGTGCAGATTATGAAGTCTGTATATTGTATTGGCCTTCAGTAATCACTAGAAGATGGGCACATCCGACTACCTAATGCAATAGTTCACACTACACGATTTTTTTTTGCCCCTATTTTCCCCTTTCGACAATCTTAGAACTTGGCCGATCTAAGATTGTCGCTGGTGATTTCGTAACCGATCACCCTGCAGTGTGATTTAGATCGTCGTGGCCGCTCCGATCTAAATCAGGGGTTTCCCCCGACTGGGAGCTTTAACGCTGAATGTGACAGGTAGCCAATCAGAAAGCGCGGATTCTCCTCCGCGCTTTCTGAGGGGAAATTACGGAGGGGAATCCGAAACAGCTGACACGGCACAACCCAAAATCCAGCGGACATCGGAGATGATATGTGGAAACAACATTAATATGTATTCAACATTTCGGGAAATAATATAGAAATGACAAGGAGAGGAGTTGGAGCCAAATTGCTACCGCAGTTGATAAACCCGGTACGTTTTCAGCTGTTCTTCGTTAACGTGACATAAATAGGTTATAATGATTTTCAGTCAGTCAGGACTTTACGCTGACTCTAGCCACATGCATAACAGGTAGATTCTAATAAAGCATTGATTAATGCCTGATTTTAAAATTAGTTAACTGGACTTGTAGCCATTATTTTGTGCCCATTGTTGGACACGGCACAGTCGAGCCCGATCGAACCGTTAGGATTTCTGTCGGCTAATGTGTCTCTCATGTTTTGAAAATGGGCCGACAATCGGCCGACAACTCGTGTCGTGTGCTCTGGACATTACACTAAGGAAATGAGGAAGGGAGGGTCAGTGGAGAGCACCGGAGTTGAGCCTTTTTTCATTCAGTGTCATCAACAGAAAGAATAAAAGGCAGGAAGAGACAATAAAGCCGATAATTAAAATGAGGTCGATAGGTTTAATTTATCGTGCAATTAATTGATTTATAGTTTATCGTGACAGGCCTAGGTCCAAACAGATATGAGTATTCAGTCTGCCCCTCTCTGTTTTCACATAATAGAATGATCCCATTATGGTCATATGTGATTGGCCACAAGGCCACCTGCACAAGCTGGTTCTTGTTATTGACTACAAGGCCTCAACTCTTGCATGACCCATCACTCTGAGTCACCAAATAAAATAAATCAGCTGGATAAAGTCAGCAATGGTTGCTTTTTGCTGCAAACACCTAAAAAAAGAACAGCTCTAATTTATTCAATATGGCAGTATAATATAGAGGTTTCAACAAAGACCAAAATAATTGCCAAAGATATTCTCTACGATGGACTATCCAGGATGTACACCCTTGGAAATAGGCAACAGCTCCCTTTTGATCAAAGACAAGAGGGCAATGGATGGATTTTAGAACGTATCTGTCTGTCTGTGTGCAAAACTGTACCATGTGCTTGTGTATTTGGCTGTAATACACAATTCCAGTGTTGCCTTTTATGAAGGGCAGCACTCATAGAATAACTGCTACTGGACTCACTCATGCTGCATTTATTGATTTATTTTTGCAATTGACAACATCTGCTGACAACCTCGCCGATTTCTGCAACTCCCCACAGTGAGTGGTAGACAGTCAAGATCGTGTCTTCCTCATGTCATCGTCAGGCTTTTGCAGCTAGAACGGCATCATAAGTTTGATGGCTTGCTAATAAAAAGCCTTGCAATGACTCAAAATGAAACCAAAATCACATTACTTTGAGATTCATTTAATGCCACCCATGTGTCAGCCCTCTCCCACTCATTCTTTTCTCTCTTTTCTATTAAAAAAACCCCTCTTGTACACCACAAATGCTGCCCATTGCTGACACCCCCGTTTCTCCTACCCTCTTGCACCTGCCGCTGTGAACAGCAGGATCCCAGTGTGTGATTCTGTTCATCCCTCGCTTTTTTCTCTGCACTTACTGCTCGTCCCTCCATCCCTTTCTTTCATGTGTGCACTGCTGTCAAGCCCAGCTGGATCAGGCCTGGCAGTCTATTCGCATGCTGTCTTTGTTGGTGTTGAAACAAGCAGCGCTAAGCCACTGATGGTAAAGCCCCAAAACTCATCTTTTTAAGTCTATCTAAGAGACTAAGCTGAAAAGATGTAAAACAAAAAATGTGCTTATTTAGACTTATTCGCAGTTGTCATGCTTGTGCTTGTCTTCTTGGAAAACACAACTAAGGTCAGTCATTTTGTTTTCAGAGCTTTTTTCAGTAAACATTTTATTTTAAAGACTTTCTCAAAGTTTTACTGTAGAACAAGGGAAGGCACTCTGAAGTACGACAGAGTGTCTGAACTTAGTCTTAACGCGAGTCTTGAAACCGCATTTTAATCAGCGAGACGTGAGCTATGAAGGTGCTATTTATTTATTTATAGATTTATTAAATAAATCCAAACGTGGTTCAAATGTGTTTGCGTTCTTTTAGAAAACATCACTGAACTGAAGACCTTCAAATACAATCACACTTACAGCTGATCTTGGTGAATTCAACGAAAACTGTGTCCAGATGTAACAAATTCGCTTAGTGTCAGCCACAGTTAAAAAATGAGCCATGGTTTTATAAAATCTTATAAACAGATTTTTTTTCACATGAAGGAATAGACACATTGGAAAGTTCAAAAATATTTGAGACTTTGGGTTAATTTTTAAGATTGACAACAGAACTGATCTCAGAAGATGTAGCTACAAAGAATATCACAATATACCAGTCATTTGTGAAAACAAAAATGGAGATTTGTTTTTTTTTCTGAAGTTTGGACGAAATCTCCTTTTGTCCTGTCCTCATTGTCCAGGCTGCATTGTACAACTTTTCATCACCTGAATTAAATGTAGTAAAAGGCTCAGAGAGACCCTAAGAAATGCTGACCCTTATGTCTCCTTTAAACATCTGAAAAAGTAAATCAGCCTTGTGTTGCAAAATTGTTGGTAATGATGCCCAAACAGACACATAATCTGTACACACCAATACACACAAACAGATACATCACTGCAAGCCATCCCTTTCAAATTCCAACTTCATCCTAATTCTTCTCAAAACATCCGCCGTTTTTTGATGTTTCATTTACATGGACAGAAAAAAAGAGAAAAAAAAAACATCAAAGATGAACATTTCAGCAATCAGCTATCACTCAATTAGCGCTCAGCCACTTTTCCTCTTGTGCACTTCCGAAGTAGAGCGTGGAGGGTTTTTGAAAAGTCTTTGAAAAAAATCATACTTTTCCCTTTATCACTTCATCTCATTGCAAAACAATTTCTTCCTATTATCCTCACAGCAGGGAGCCGTGATGTCCTGTAAAGGTGTGCCGCTATGCTTTATAGGCAGAGACGAGAAGCCTCTTTTATGCTTTGCACCTTGTACCCCAGATACATTAAACAGAATCAAAGACGACATTTACATACCATTTGTGTTTCATGTTTGAGGAGCTGAGACAGACTCTGCGTTCATCCTATGTGAACGTTGGAACGTTTTGACTTTCTGAACTTTTGTGGAGAAAGATACAGAGGGAATGGATGATTGAAGGATAGAAGGAGAAAGATGAAGAGTACCACTCTCAAAGTTTTGATACAATTCTGTTTTGATATCTTGTCACAAATCTCCTCGTTTACGTTCAACTTTAGTGGCGTAAATTAGGATTTGCATGAAACTTCCTCTAACTCTCAAAGCTCAAAGCTCAGCTGAGACGAGTTATCCTTATGATCTTGTCCTTCATATGTTTGACATGCTAACAGACAAATTAGCTATGATCTTTATTATATTTTAAACAAAATGACATTAACATGTTTTGCTTCATGATAGGCCTCACTGTTACCCCTGCTCATTTAGAGTGTTTGTTAATGTCTGCCTCAGTGTCACTTTTATATCAGTTGGCAAACATGAAACAACGTCTCTGACTCATTCAGGTCAAGTATATATTAAATCGTATAATGTGCATTAGAATCATCTTCTCATTTGGTTTGGTTTGACTGCAAAACCTGTTAAACTAATATCCTGCCACAAACAAAATGGGTTCAGCAATGGCTTGAGAAGCAAAAAGTTTGAGGTGTTGATGTGATCTCCATATTCCCCAGAGCTTGATCCCATCAGGCAACTATGCAACTTGCTGGACAAGAAGTCAGATGTACGGAGGACTCGCTTTGCAACGCATAAGATGTAAAAAAAAAAAAATCTGCTGCCAAAATCTCAGTGGCACAGAACGCCTTCAGGAGTCTGGTTGATTACATGCCTCAGTGGGTCAGGTTTTTATAATCTAATGCTTAATTGGTGTATATTTAAACAAATATTTAAACAAGGCAAAACCAGGAATAAAGGCATAAAATTAAGGGGGGGAAAAAACAATAAATTTTTGAGAAAATTGTGATTTTTGCTCTTTAGCTTAAAATACTAATTAAAGTCATTAAGAAATCACCCCATCCTTTAAATAGCAGTTTTGGATGTTTTAGAAATGGTAAAATTTGTATTTGAATTCAGTTTGTTTACACAAATAATTTGAAATACATGTTTAACATACCAGGTTTGTTTGGTTGTTCACACACTTTTGTTTTGGCTTCGGCCTACGTGCTTAACGTTCGACCATTCGCTCCTCCAGAACGATCATGTAGGGACAGTAGAAGGTCACTTGTGTTGTCATTGTCTTTAGAGCAATTCCCTCATACTGCTGAAAATAACTGGGGTCAAAGTGCTTGCCACACAAACTTGCACCTGCTGTGCAACCGCTGTAGCCAGGGCTCCTCTGTCCACTTACATTACTTTTCTTTCAACGTTCAGCTCACTTCAAGCTCCTTTTCCGCTTCCCAAACTCTGGCTCTCCCTCTCTGTTCCTCTCTTTTACTATTCCTCTCTTCGCGTTCCTGTACACTTTTATCTCTTCCCCCCGCCGCCCCGCCCCACCCCACCTGCAGGTTTAATGAAGTCTGCTCTTGTGTAATCTTACAGCGATCAGGCCCTCTCACCTCCCTTCTCTGACTCAGGTGTGTTTTCCAACAAAGAGCCATTGTTCCTGGGAACCACTGCCGAAGCTTGCCTGGCACAAGCACACACCTGCAGCCAACAAAGATACCTTTATTCACCTTACACATGCGTGCACAGATGCCCACACGTGCATGCGCCCGCACAAAACATGCCACCGAGCAGAGGATCAACCTGTAATGCAATGTGGACGGTTTGGAATCACTGTTATCTCTTGTGGAGGAATGAATAAACCAAATTAGAAAAAGTGGGGCATACAAGAAAAAGAGAGAAGGCAGAAAAATGCAGCCAACTGCACTGCTTAGCTTTTGTTTGCACAAACTGGTAGTGACAAACCCACATTTTCCTTTTAATTCAAGATTACGTGCTACTTTGTGCTGCTGTATCTCATGAAATCCAAGAAAATAAACCGAAGTTCTTGGCTGTGACGGGATGAAATGCAAAAAGCTGAACTACGAGCAATACTTTTGCAAAGAACTGAAGAATCTCGAATACCAAATAACAAAGATGATCTCTGCTGTGCGAAAGAAGCAACACCGGGGGATTTCCAAAGCACCTGCTGCAGTTTATTTTGAAGGAAATAGACAAGAAATCTTTGTTTTCCCTCTTCGCTCTTCCATCACCTGAAACCTGAAGTCAGTGTGCACCTAAGGGCAGAAAGTTGGTGAAGGGATGATGACAGCAAGGACTGAGGAGAAAGAACAGAATGGAAGCAGTCAGGGGATAAGCAACAGAAAACAATGCAGCGGGGCGGATAAGACAAAAACGGGACGAAGGGGTAAAAAAAGGAAAAAGAAAAAGAGAAGGGAATGAGTTCTTGCAGTTGAGATGTCACATCGCCATCACCAGCTAAAGGGTGCAGACCTGCAGGCGTGTTTTCTCCAGTTCTCAGATATCGGCGTGTTTTAGTCTATGCACGTCTCTGTGAGAAAGGCAGAATCTGCTCTCATTGTGATTGGATTTCACCTCGCTGTGTACGGCGAACGCACGTTTCGCCGGAGGATGATGTGCCGACACTAGGTAGACTCCGTCTGCCCCCTTCGCCCCCACCTCAAGGTTAGGGAGGTGGAAACATCATGACATGGCGGGCGCATACAATAGCTGACTCGGAGGCAAGAACAACAACGCTGGAAGCAAGTGTGCACGGCATGTGACACAGTGTAACTACACAGCGCGGGAGTGTCGCTGTTTTCTGGATGAGGAAATGGCTGGGGTTAAATTAGAAGATCTGTTTCACGCTTCAAACCGAAAGAAGTTCACAACCTCAGCTTTGCACCTCCACTTGTTTGCCTGAACTCCAATTTGCAGCAAGAGCACTGTAAAGTTGTGAAGTATTTTGAGAATAATCTAAGTGGGTTATGAGCTTCTCTGACGTTGGAACATGGGGGAAAAAGGGGGGTGGAATATGACTGAAGGGGAGGGGTATGGGTGTGGGGGTAAAGGATGCTTTTGTGATTTTACATGTGACAGGAGTGAAGCGAGGGATGGAAATAGAACAATGGAAGAAATGCTGAGCTTCTGAGGAGGCCCTCAAAGACTTCCAACTCAGAGTCTGATAAAAGCTCCTCTATTTCATATCCCCGCACCCCCTTTTCTGTCTTACAAACACACACACATACCCACACACACACCACACACCCATATCTCACTAAAGAAAATAGTATCAAGCCTTGTGTGTGTGTGTGTGTGTGTGTGTGTGGGTGTGTGTGTGTGTGTGTGTGTGTGTGTAGCTGAGCGACAGATCGCCAGGGTGTGACAACCATGATGGTTTCAAGCTGAGGATTGTTTCTTGAAACAGAGTCAAGGCGGTGTCATATTCTGATCGCGGCAGGATGAAAGTAGAATAAACATGGTAAACATGCCAGGGAATTTTGGTAAAAAAAATATCTTAAAGTGAGCCATACAATGGGAGGATGGCAAGTGTCTGAGAAGTGGCAGTCTCCTTCTGTGGTTGGCTGTCAGAGACTCTGCCTGTAAAGAGCACTTTGTGGATTAATGGGAGTTTCCTAAACATAGAGGAAAATAGTACCGATTTTAAATATTAGAAATTTGAAATGGGGAGCAATAGAAACACATTTGAATCAACAAATTGAGGTCATTCAACCCATGCCACGGCCACAGATGCGTAAAATCCAGGCTAGGCATGAAGACTTGAAGAATACAGTCAGGAGCTCAGTGAATTCTTGTACGGAACCGTGGCTCCTGTTCCTTAGGTCCAATTAGAAAACCTCTTTGCTACTAAATATTCCGCAGTTAACCGTTTCATTATTACAACGTGGAAATGACTGGAAACGACAGTATCTAAGGCGGTATTCTCTAACTGCAGTTCTCACGGGTCAGATTCCTGCAACTTCAAGATGTGTCCCTTGTCCTGCATTCTTTAACTAAATGGCCAAACTGCCTCAGTAGCATGCAGCCACATTCTACAGGAGCCAGGTGTGCTGAAACAGAGAGACATCCAAGAGCTGCAGGACACCAGCCATTGAGGACTGGAGTTTGAGACCACTGATCTAAGCCATGAAGTGGTAGGCCACATAAAATCACACAGCAGGATCAGTGGTCACCAACCTTTTGCAGTCGAAAACTACAGACTTCCAAACTTCATGCGACCCTCAGATAGGATGCCATTACAGTGGAGATGTGCTGAATCATGACCCTTTGTCTGGAAATATAGACAAACAGCTGGCACTTTGCAGGAGAACAGCACTTGCCTGACTGCATCGTGTCGAGTTTCACGTACAGGACATTATGGTGTTGGGTTATCTGTCGGGTGTTGGGCTTGACCGATTTGTTTAAGTGAAAAGAAGTCTTTATGCTGCTACATTGAAAGACATTTTGGGCAATTTCATGCCCTCAACTTCGTGGGAGCAGATTTGGGATGGTCCCAAATCCAGAGACCTAAATCAATCAATCAATCAAATTTTATTTGTATAGCACATTTCAGCAGCAAGGCATTTCAAAGTGCTTTACATAATTAAAATAAAAACAGCATGTGAAAAAGAGTTTAAAAAAAACAAAACATAATTAAAACGCAAACAGTGAGAAAGAGAAATAAAAAGCTGTCTCCAACCCTTTTGACTTTAGTCTAACGCTGTTTGACAAGGACTTTAACCTTTCGGACTTTAGTCAAAACGCCGTTTGACAAGAAAAAAAGGATGACACGAGAGTGAACCAAAGGGGAATATATGCTGAGGGTATTTACTAAGTGGGAGCAGCTGAGTGGGAAACCTCAAAGGACAGACAGAGGGAATCTACTGGAATGACCACCTGAACTGGAGCCAGACATCCAGAGACCAGAGACTGAAAAACAGAGCACAGCTTAATGTAAGAATTACAAAGATACCAAGACAAAATGAGAAAAAGGAACTCAGAAAGGAAAACAGAAACGGAGAACGAGGTATTGAAAGGACCAGACTAGAAGAATAAAGGCAACAGTTATGCAGACCCATGTGCGACACATTTTGGTGTATTCTGACACTCATGCAGAGCCTTTATGGCAGGCCAGACTCATTCACACCTCTGTTTATTGCATTTTAGTGAACTTTAACATTTATCTTGTTAACTCGGCCCATTGATTTTATACGCCATGCACGTGGCTTGTGATGTAAAAACTTTTTTTAGTCTGTCATTTTGCTAAATTACAGTCTAATTTTCTTTTTATAAATAGTTTTGTAACACTCCCTAGATTGTTTGATGATGAGATTTACTTCAGCATCATTTTTGTTGTCTTTCCTTGCAGGTGCCAAAATGACTGTTTGGTTCTTATGATCAGCCTTGCTCTTTTATGAACACTTACTTATTCAGAATCTGGTAGAAAGTCAGGCCACAGAGCTAAAAAAAAATCTAAAGCATTAAATTCTCTGGAGAGCCACCTACTGTTTTTTATTGTCTTACTCTTCCCTTTGCCCTAAGCTAGTATGTTATATCACTGTAGGTATCTGTCGGTAATGGCAAAGCTCAGTGACTTGGAGTATAGGGTAGCATGATATGGCAGATTTGTTGCATCAGCATCATATTGTGTCTTTAAATATGCGTCTGGTTAGCAGCAGCAATTGTTAGAGGAAATAAAGAGATTGTTTTCTTTTGGTTTCTTTGCAAAATAGCTGAAGTGCAGTAAGACAGACAGCATCTAAGAACATCAGTTTTCAAGTTTTGACAGCTGGCCAGGTTGAGGTAGGCTTACAGTAGCGCTTTCAAATTTTGGATGATGGATTTAATAACAGTGCTACAATTTTACAACATTTCCCTGACTTGTCTGCTAGTTTTCATAATAGTTTCCATCATTTTGTTGGTTCACTAATGTTCATTAAAATTCTGATGCCTTCACATAACAGGGGGATTATATCGAGATTAAATAAAACACAGTAATACTTTATCTAATCAATAGGTGTATTCTGACTGCAGTTGGTTGCACTGTATTTTATTTAGCGATATCCGAGTAGAGGGGGAATGAAGACAAATTTAAGAATTCTTTTAGATTTTTATTTGCAAACATTGCTGTGAAAGATTTCTGGATTTTCTTTGAGTTGCTCAAAGATGTTAACAAAATGCAAAAAGGGGCAAATATGGCAACAGTACATTTGCAGTCCACTGTGCCTCTAAAATATGCACCACTGACAACAAACAGCTATTGAAGGTTTTCCTTATGGTTTTTGTTTCTATCAAATATGAATCAATTCATGATGGCAATGTGTGGGACGTTTTGGTGTGTTTTGCGCGTATTCTGCCCGAGTGTGTTCAGAACTCTCTTTATGCCGTTCTTGGTTTCCTGCCTTCTGAAGCATGTGGCGAGAGGGAAGCTAATTAGACTTGCTCAGCCTTGGAAGTTGAGGAGCAGGGGGGATTGTTAGCTGGCGGACTCATGGCGGCTCCCTGCGACATGATTGATTTGGACTGTCTCAGCGCTCAGCTGGGTGTCATTGCAGGGCGACATTACATCGTCTCATGGTAACATCTCCCCACCACCCCAAACGCAGTCGCCATTGTTCGACCCACATCAAAGCACAAAGGAGACACATTAGCATTTTTAATCAGAGGCGAGACTGGACGCTGTGCAGGCACCCTGGATTTGAATTGTTACTTTATTCCCCGGGTGCCCGCGCTTCCCCTCCTCGAAATGATCTCACCTACAACACCCCGTGCAGTACACGCACACATTTAGACAAACACACAAATAAAAGGGGCATGCCAAAGGGGTTACGGCATGACCCCGTGGTGGAAAACTAACGAGACCCATCTGCAGTCAGACTTCAATTAGCATTCAGGAGTTTGCCCTCATTTTCAGAACAAAAGTCTTTCTTTCTGAATATTTTGTTGTCTTGCGAATCAGAAAACGAGGGCCACCAGAAGGTTCTCCTTTGCGTTGTGCACGGCCTCCCTTGGAACACGCAGACGGATAATTAGGGCTACACTCCTGGTGAGAGGACAAAGATGATACTAATTCAATTCATGAAGGGGTCTCCCGCTAATTACGCACAGAGTTTCTCTCTCTACCGAGTGAACAATTGCACAGCTGAGTGGTTAAGGTTAAAGGGAGCAGCGTTCATGTTTGGAATCAAACGAGATTAGCTCTGATTGGTGTGTCCCTTCAGCCCTCTCTGGAATAATTTGGCTAATAAAGTACCTGAACTGCCTCTTTTATGTTTCGGAATTAGCCTGAAAGGGGAAAAGGAAGTGAATAAAAGCTAGCTGTTGACAATTAAGATGCTAAGATAGCTTATTCCAAGCCGATGTTGAAGCAAATAAAGACAAAGACTGGTTTTCTCTTTAAATTAAAGCGACGACAACAAACGTGGTTGTATTGAGTTACCCTATTGATAGCTGAAAGAAAAAAGGAAAAACCATGCCAACTGTTAATGTGAAATTGGTATTCAAAAGCTTCATGGCTTTTTAATACATATGATTTCTGTAAAATTTTGAAAATGTGCCGACCGTTCAACCTAAGCAATAAAATGGTTACACCGTTTCAAGTGATGAGAAGTGGGAAATTGGCACGAACAGCGTGTCCGCTTGTGAAAGCTCCTGTCAACACAATCAAAGACGACCAATCAGAGGACGTGCCAGTTTTTGAATGTTCATTTAAAAAAGTTTATTTTTGTTACTTTGTCTCAAATCTAGCTTTCAAAGTTGTTCAGAAGACATTAAAAAGGCACAATACTTCAAGTTGCTGTCATGACTAAAAAGGAGGTAATGAATTAGAAATGCATAATTACAAAGAAGATGCAGATACAGAAATAAATAACTGTTACTACTGTGGCTGATTTAAAACATTTATTTAAAGAAGAGTGGGGCAATATATCTCTTTTACAAGACTCCTTGCCAGTAATCATAAAAGACTGGTAGCAGTTGTTGCTACAACCTGTTATTAGGTTTATATTTAAGACGTTTTGTCATCACTTGTATTTACTCTGGTTATCTTTACCTGACATTAAAATTTTAATGATGATGTAAAGCATTTTAACATAAAAAACCCCCGACGAAATCAGTAAGGTGGCAAATTATTTTTTTTCATTCTACTGTATGTGCAAAAACAATAAAAACATTTTAAACAGTTAAGTTTCTCCACTGATGTTTTAGTACCTCACTGTGTATAACATGTTTTTTTTAAAGAAAAAACACTGTTAGCTCATACAATTGCAAATGTAGCAAAAAAAAACAAAAAAAAACAGAAAAATCTCCAAACAAGAAAAGCAAAGGCTTTTAGCACGGTGAGTGAAAGAAACAGACTTAATCTGCATGATCATCACTCTGGCAAGCGCTCGTGATCAAATACAGAAGAGGCTAAATAATAGATCAAAAATGTGCTGTCACTGTCTTTTGTTTTGATGCGTGCACTCTGATGAGCCAGAAAGTGTGCCTTGCAGTTTAACTTACAGACTCATTTACAGTGGTGCAGCGCATTTGCCCTCTAACCCAGCAAACATGACTCGATTTGAGAGAGAAAAAAAAAAAAGTTGAGAAGAAGCTGTCACACACTGAGGGAGAGAGAATAAGAGGAGGATGATGATGTGATCTGTACTAAATTTAGCTGATGGAAAATTTTCGGCAGAGAGTCTGAATGAAAGTGAGCAAACTGAAGCGAAGGTTTTGTCACCCCTCTGCAACTGGTACGGTGACTTTGAAACAGAGGCTGTGATGTGCGCCAAAATGAAAGAGATAAAAATACAGCAAGGAGCAAATGGCTGCTGATGATGAGGAGGAAGGAGGAAGGGGAGAAGAGTGTGTGTGTGTGGGGGGGCAGAAACAAACTCGAGTCATCATTGCTAATCGTGTTATCGCACTTTGATGTGTCAGCGGTGAACACAATGTACTTCCATCATTTATGACTTTTAAGTGAACACATGATGGCAGAGGATTACATTTATCAGTGGGGAGGCTGGGGAGAGGAGCTTTGAAAGAGATATGCTAATTTAGCCAAGGAGCAAAAGAACAACATCAAATATGTACCAAAGAATAGCCAAGGGACTTTCAAGTCTTAATATCCTTCAGAAGTGCTTTATCTCCACACCACAACCTGCATTTACAGCACAAACAGGAAAAGAGCCCGTTGTAGCTTCAAAGCGCTGCTGGTCCACGAGTTTAATTCCAGATCAGGCCTAATAAAGGTTATCAGCTGGACCACTAATGAAACAAAGACAACTGCACATATGCAAAGGGGTATTAGCTTGTTTTGCGTCACGCCCTCTTTCTCCTCTCCGTCTTCTCCTTTTCCTCCTTCTTTCATGGTGGATGTTTGAATATTTTTTTTTTCTCCAAGTGTTTTAAGTTCTGCATCAAAGCGACTGGAAACAATGTGCGACCCGTCTGACTCTGACTCTCTTCTCGCTCTCCCGCAGTCAGCGTTTGGAATCATAGCAGGGTGGTGCTTGTTTGATAGCTTGATAGTCATTTGTTTTGATCTGCGACTCCTTTGTCTCTGTTTGGGTCTGAAACAATAAGAGATTAGAACCCTAGACTGAGGGTGCAAGCATGGAGAAAGAACAAATGCTGTCTTTGTTGTTCTCCTTTCAAGTTTCCTTCTTTTTCCACCACAAATCTTGCAAAAAATATAAAACTCTGCCTCCAAGTGACTTGCTGTGCTCTTAAAGCCCTCCAAAAGCCCTCTCTCAGAGGGATGTTACAAGCTCAGGCAGTAATGATTTTGACTTGGTGCACAAGAAAAAGACTGCCTAGCTAACTTTCTAATACACAACGACAACTGGCAAAATTAGTTTCCATAGTTCACTTGTGGCATCCCAATTATGAGCATAAATCCAGGGAGAAAGGGCGCATGATGAGAAAATTGCAGACAGAAGGTTGGTAATCAAATGGGGACTGTATTTAAGATCTTTTTCTCCTTCTTTGCCATCAGACATCAAGGCAAGAGACAAAGAAGAACAGGAAAAGAGAAAGTGCACTCTACCAGTGGGGACCTTGACTGAAGATGAAAGCTTTCAAGGAATCAAAGAAGCCCCGTCACTCATTATACCTTGGTAGAAAACTTCAATACCTGTACACCACAGTCGCAGCGAAGGGTGCCACAATAGGTGGACGGGGATTCAAGGTGAAGGTCGGAACCTACCGCAATCTTTCAAAGACACCCACTTGTCTATAATCTGAATGTTAAGGCAAAACGGTGACTAAATGTTCAGCTCACATCCAAGGCCTAAACCAGAACAGGCTCTGGTTTCGTGTTACTGATTTTTGAACTCATTCTTTGCTCACCTGACTCCTCCAAAGTAAAGCCAGACATGTTGATCGGTACAGCGCCATTCATAGCCAGGTATTTCTAAGTGCTTTACAGACCAAGCGCATTAAAAGAATATACGGTACACATTGAATAAATGTTACTTATGCTTTCTTGGAAGTTTTACCTTATTTTTAAAAGTTGATAAGTGTCTAAGATGGATCATAAACAACAAGACTAATACAAAGACTTAAGTCTCAAGCAATATGCTGGATGAGATTCTGATAGATAGTTTTCTTATTTGAGGAACACAGGCGTGACAGAAGAGGCGATCCAGCTGCAAATAATTCAGCCTTATAGATATGTCTGAGCTAGAATACGACACTGACAAGATCCTCCTAGTCACCTTCTAGCCATCCACCACCTGGCACCACCTTACCTGTTCAAGCTCCTCTTCATTCACTCGCCCTCCCACTCCGTCACGTCCTCTGTCTCCTTTCCGTCTCCTCCATTTTCCTCACCACCATGCGGGCCAGAACCTTCTCTTACTCTGCATCCCAGCACTGGAATCAGCTGGATCCTGATACCTGTAACATTGATTCCCTTCTTCAGTTTAAAAACCGCCAATATCAAAATCATCTGGTCAAATTTTCATGTCCTCTGCAATATTTTACCTCATGAAGGTTGCTGATGGTTTGTTGGTTTATTGTCATGTTTTTTTGTTTTTTTTTCCCCCATAATCTTGTTTGTACAGTGTCCTTGAGTGTTTTGAAAGGTGCTTTAAATAAAATGTATCAAGAAGCTGAACAAGCAGTGACAAATCTATCTATGCATTTGATTCATTTTCCATGCATGTTTGCCTCTTGAAAACGCCTGAAAAACAGAGTGGAGCACTTATTTTTGAGAGGTGTGCATTACCGGATCAGGAGCTACATTTACGACCTGGACTTTGCTCTTATGCTTAAAAATGTACCTTGCAATCTGGGACTAATTGACTGAAATGGACCCATAGTTGGTATATCTGTCTGAGTTGACAGCCGTGACTGGATGTGATTAAAAGAACATAATCTAAAAAAAAAACAAATAGTTGACAGTGCATTTGCACTGATGATGCCCTGCTCTGTAGACTAACACCTACTGGGTTTGATGTAAAAATTAACTTTTTTGGGTAAATCATCATTTAAGAAAAGGAAGAACACAACACAAGACAACAGCAAACATGTTTCTGCAGACATATTGAACTTCCATGTTTTGGTATGTGAAAATGAATGATTAATTTCCTCAATAAGATCACAGGATTGACAAGTGAATATATTTTTAATAAACATATCTCCTCCATAATCACTAAATACTCTGAATTTACTTATTCTTATTAAAGAATCAGAGCAAGGCTCTAGCTGTTGCCAAATGTGTGAAATGTGTGGATGTAGATTTGGTTTACTTTGATTAATACTTTATAAAACTGTTGTTAAATGTTTGCAGTTTTAAATTATCTTGTGCTCTGTATATTTTCTTTGTGCATAATTGAAAAGCAGAGTATTATTCATCTCTTTTTTCCGGTCTGTTGAGCTATTAATGAAGAAATATGTTACAGAGGTAGAGAATGTGGAATATGTTCAATGTGGTTTGTCAAGTTTCTCACCTGTTATTCTTATTTTATAGGTATTTGCCAAACGTACGACATATTTGGCAACACTGCTTTCATGTGACGTGAAAATACAAGTTTGGAAAATGTATCACTACAAATCCTGTCTTTATTCGCAGCTATCCGTCTCTGCCACTGTACTGAAAACTTTAACTCTACTTTTGTCTTAGTGGGGGAACTGTGAATTCAAAACACACCTGGAAGCAATAGAAAGTATTATTAGATAAAAAAGAAAAAGAAAAAGAAAGGTCAGTTTGTTTAGAAAGAACAACAAGGCAGCATTTAAAGCACCAGTCCAGCAAAAAGCAGAAGCGACGGTGGTGAGGTCAGCTATTGTAATAAGGAGGACACAACCAGATAATGATGTGACTTCACGTTGACACACATTGCGAGGCTCGTCCTGGTCTGTCACCTACCCTCCCTGTGCTTCCTCCCATGATGCCCCCAACCAAGCCGCCCCCCCACCCCCTACGTCTCCTCCCATCCCTCTGTTGTTTCGTTTTATCTCTTTGAAAAATAATGAAAGCAAGCACTTGCAACCGTGGCTCCATTGATGTTCGAATACACAACCAGCAGATTCAAAAACACATTCTAGGATCAAAGTAAAAAAAAAAAAAAAAAAAAAGGAGGGAAAGAGGGTGGGGTGGGGCGGGGGTGCTTGGTTGGGGTGGGGGTGGAGGACGAGGTGGGGGTATCTTCTTGTTAGCAATGAAATTATGAGCGCAGAGGAGTCTAGGGTGCAGAGCTCATTTGCTAAGACTGTGAGGCAAATAGTCGTTAAAGAATGGCCTATAAGTAGGCATTAAAGGAAAATGCCTGTGCGATTCCGGCGGATTAGCATAAGAACCTTTTCTTGCCTGGCCAGCTAATAATATTCATTTAAAATAAATACATGGAAAATGAATCTGTTTGAAAAGACGAGGCATTGCACATATTTACTGAAGGGGCCGACGGAATGAAAGAGCGGGAATGAGCAGAGAGCTCGCAGGGATGTGGACTTGCGAACATCGTCAGTTCTTTGAAGTTACGCAGACTGGAATATTTAAGTATTCACAAAAAAACTTTTGGGAGGAGAAATGTTTTACATTTTACTAGGCTCGTAAGGAAACAACAAGGCTGAAGATGTCAAGTACCAAAGCCGCTCTTTTTTGGAACAATTTCTTGGTTTTGCTTTCACACGTTGCCTCGCAAGATAATTCATCCTTCTACATCTTCAAATTTGGTTACATTGCAACTACAGATTTCAATTTGGGATTTTATTATAACAATGGTTTTCTTCCTTCCAGTCTTCCATCAAAGCAAGATTTGCAGGGTTCACAACTAAATGTTTTCTCTGTCAACATACTGTCACATCTGAGCTGCAGGTCTTTGCAGCTTCCCCAGAATCAATATGCAATATCAATTTCTTCCTGCCCACCGCTCTCTGCATGTCTCTCCCTGTCCTGTGCAAAACTCTTTCCTCTTTCAGGTGATGGAAAAATCTGTGCTACATTTTTTTTTTTAAATACAGGCTTGGACAACAGTTTTATACCCTAACCATGCTTTTATAATTTAACCCTGATGGTGTTATTAAAGCTGTTTCCTCTCTGACAATTCTTTAGGCTCTTCAAAGAGCAGCAGTAATAATTACGTAATATAATAAAAACAGTTTAGTGAGAAGTTTTTCATTTAGTTCAGCTTAATTCCATTTATTTTTATAGACTCAATTCCCAACAAACGTCTCAAGGCACTCTACGAGAAAAAAAAATCCCATTCATAGTATGAAAAAAATAATGTCAATTTAATCCAACCAGACAGGCAGATTCAAAATGTAGACATCCTCATCTGATCCTAACTGTAAGACAGTGTAATTAAATTCAGCTTATTTACTAAATCGATTTTCTGTCTACAACCACCTGCATTCAATCTCTGACTTTGCAGCAATTCCTCCTCTTTAACAAACATCTTGGGCTTCATGGATAAAAGCGTGCAACTTTCAAGCTCAAAGTTGGAGTAGGAACAAATTTTTGGAAAGTGCAGCGAACAAAAATATTCAGAGGTCTAAAACCAGGCGCACATTTCCTTCATATGTCCCAGTACATGTGATCAGAGTCAGGCACGTGCAGAGGGCGGAGGGGGGGCGCTGGGGGTGCTTGAGCACCTGCCCCTTTTGCTCCTTGCCCCCAAGTGGCCTTTGGGTCAATTTTTTTTTTATTATTATTTTCTAAGCCCTCTTCTGACACATAACAACATGTACTAAAATTATTTGTTTTTTGTTGGGGTTTTTTTTTTACAGACATTAGGCTGTTGTTGTTGTGTTGTTAACTAGCTGGTAGCTAACGACTTTGCTAGCAAAGCTAGATAACTAAAAAGCTTCTTCCCTGTATCGTTAATGATTTCAGTCATTCTTCAGTATCGCTTAAATGCAATAGGGGCACATCGCCCGTCCAAAACTTATCTCCATAATGGATATATGTCTTCTAATTTCCTTTGCTGCATAATGTACATTGCATTTATTCTAGCGTTAGGTAAATGTACCTTGAAGGAGAATAGCACTTAAATAAAAGTCCAACAAGGATATTCATTTAGAATTAAAAAATAACTCACCCTGAATTACCATGATAGATATAATGTATGTAATAAAAGTGTGTCAATAATGAAGGGGAAAAAAACTCAACCCAGACCTTAAGTAAGTTTAGGGTCTGGTTCGGAGAGTATGAAGTTAATTTTTTTGTCTCCCAATTATTTAATGAAAAAAAAAATTAACCTTAATTAAGTAAAATAAAATTGTAATCAAAACTTTTGGAATTGTAATGATTCCTTTTTTTAAAACAAAAAGTTTAGTTTAAAAAACTTATATTTAAATTAAATAACTCATTTTTGTCTTGTGAACTTAAAAAATTATTTGCCAAACAAACTTTTATTTGCACACATCAGAAATCTTTTTTGTGATTTTTTTGCGGTCTGACGTCATGTGAGAATCACAAGCAAAACTTTGAGTCACAAACAAAAACTTAGAATAGCAAGAAAAGATTTATGACATGCGCAAATAAGTTTGTTTTGCAAAAAAAAAAAAAATCACTTCTTGAGACAAAACTGTGTGATTTTAATTTTTTTAAAAGTTTTTTTAAGCAAAACTCAGTAGGCTTTTCTCATGGTGACATGCTTTAACAATTCAATTTTTGCTTTTGATTTTTCTTTTTTATGAAGTTCGACATTAAAGTTTGATGCAGCTCTGCTTTCCTGAATGGACCATCTTCATCTCCACTGCAAGTATAGCAAACAGGCAGCTCTTTTTTATAGATTACTGTCCACTAAAAGGTTGCATTGTGCCCTACGTTACATTTTTAATAGTGTAATTCTGTTAAGACTAAATATGTCTGGTGGTTTAGCTCTGATTTACATATCTTGCTAAATTGCGGGTTTGAATATTGCAATACTTTGCTTTAACAAAATAGACCTGCAGAAAGAAATTACTAATATAATATCTTACATATGCATAGTTGTATGCTCTATATAGAGATTTTCCTTAACTTTGATTGTATATCTCACAATTTTGTAATTTATTATTGTTTATTTGTTAATATTCTGTCTTAGAATGCGGTGCCCTTTTTTTATTTTGAGCACCTGCCCCTTTAGTGGTCTCTGCACGGCCCTGATCAGAGTGCATGTGCAGCTGCTGTGTGGACCGCCCTGTTCCTGCCCATAAATACAAAGGGAAATTTGCATAACGACCCAGAAGACTCCCACCGTGCATCCAAATAACAGCGACAGCAGATGCAGCTTTCCAACTAAAACCAGTAATACATTTTACTCCAAAGGTACCTTTCAGGGGACACAGGGTGACCAAGCAAAATTTATAAGCAAAATAAATTTTAAAGGAAAATATAAAAAATATGAAGCAAAAAAAGAGCATTTAGAGAGTAAAACTATGGGATGTTTTGATCAATCAAAGTGAAAATCAATGTGTGAACGGCTGAATTTTCCACCAGGATTCAGATATTATGTGTTAAACCAGGCCAAAAATGTAGGCCACATTTTCTTTGTCTTTTATTAAAAATAATAACAATAATTCTTCCAGTTTGTAACCATTCACTACTTTGTGTTGGTCTGTCTCATAAGATCCAGTAAATGAATTGAAAATTAAATGAACACTTCTGCAAGGCAATTGCAATTGTGCCACGCAACATAAACTTAGCTCCTTTATCAATAATCTATTGTTTTTTTTTTTGTTTTGTTTTTTGATGAACCTCATAAAATTCAACTCATCTGCCACAAATTGTTCCTCCTGATCCAGGAGGATTCAAGGCTAACAAGAGATGTAAAAGTTTTATTTTGTTCACAAAGTCTGAAATCCAAGACATGAAAGGGGAGTTCTCACCAGTCCAAACCCATCAGGCCTCTGCTGCTCATGGGCTTTTTGATGTCCGTAACTTTGCGGGCCGAGCCAATTAAAATGCCCCCCCAAAAAAACAAACACACCCGCACACGTTCACTTCCACAGAGCCTTGTTTATGTACTCTGTGTCAGCAAATGTGTCAATATGTGTCCTGTGTACGGCGGCCTCTAATGATGTCGGCCCATCACGATAGCCCAGTCAGACGCTGACAACCAGGCCATAAAGTGGAGGAACTCCAGCCGTTTCTATAGCTGCTGCAGAGTTCAAAGGCGGCCATCTTTTTCGAAGCATAACAAGAGAAAAAAAAAAGAAAAGAAAGAAAGAAGCCGTCACCAGAGCAAGAGACCAAAGACGCCCTCAAGGGTTACACGTCAAACCTCCCTCAGCCTGCAGACCCCTCGGCCCACACCTTACCTCCTGGTGTGACGGCATTGTCCTGAGATGTGTGGTTGGACTGTCAGAAGCTTAAGATGAGGTCAACAGAGCCAGGTAAAGATTCTCCTATCAGTATTATATTAGCCCACTTTCTTAAAGTCAAGGCTTTGAAGTGACACCAAAGTCTGTTGCAAGTATCTCTCATCTTATGTCCTTTTTTCTAAAACACTGCAGTGTCGACATTTCAAGCATCTTTCAGCGTTTAATGTTGAGCCTTTGATTTTTTTTTAAGACACTAATTTTAACATCTTCAAGGGAGAAGTGAAGTCTCTGCGTTTGGGTTCTTTTGTCTGCTGTCTTCTGCCCTTTCTCTCTCTCTTTGAGATTTGAAAAGATCTCTAGTGAAGAACTTGTTAAAAGGCGGATCTCCATCAAAAGTAATGCAGAATGTGCTTTTTTGGTGACATTTTTACTACTTGGCCATTTTAGCTCAGTGCCTGTCATCTCCACGGCTTCTTTCCCCCCCCCCACTTTCAAAAAGAAATGTTTTCAAAGAGCAGCAAACACAAAAAGACTGCATTTCAAGTGGAAAACAAACTTAGATTGGGAAAGCTTTGATTCGTTATCATACAAAGTTGAACGGCAAACAACGCAGACAAAAGGGCATAAAACCTGAAATGTGCCGTGGCATTTTGGGTATTCAGCACCGAGTGTTGATACGTTTGATACATTGTTGGTGGAAAAACAAGTCCATGTCTGAGACAAAGCTGGAAGAGCACATTTACACTTTGGTAGTTATCAATTTAAATGTGATGAGATATTTTTACTGTACATGTAACATATGTTTACTTACAAATGCAACTATAGCTCTTAAATTTTCACAAAATTTGTTTTGGTACAACTGCAACTTTCAGTGTATTTCATTGTGATTTGTAACAGAGTAACTCACAGTGTTGTATATGTGAAGAGAAAGAAAAAACGATATACAGATTTCAAAAGTTCTTTTCCAGCTAAAATAAAACGTAAAATGGTAAAATAAAGAAATGCTAAAAGCACACTCAACCCTTTGGCAAGTGACTTTTTTTTTACTCTAAATACTGCACCTTTGCTCAGAAAAACTCCTACAAGGATTTCTTCCCAAATTATATGGATTTAGTAGCTATTTTTGGTCTCAAAGTAAGAGTTGTCTGTTTCTAAGTGACATCCTGTGGTTTTCCTGAGGTTGCACGTTGCCAAATTACAGACTGAGACATTTATTGTGTTCATAAAGCGTCCATAGCTCCTTTTCTTTTCTAGCACAACTCATAATAATGACTTGCATACATTCTGCCTCTTTCACAAATAAAAAAAAGACAAAAACAAAAAAAATATATATAATTTGTAATATCTAAAAAGTGGAATGCTCAAAGCAGATCCAGGGTAAGTCTGCCTGGAAGGAGGAATTAAGTATCTTGGTGGCTTTTTTTTTTTTTTTTTTTTTTTTTCCCAAGCGATGCCAAGTTAGAGTAAAATATGGATTAATGGATTGAACGCTTTGTCTGCAGTAATGAGAGCTTTTCTCTGGTCTGTTTTGGTGAAGAAAGAGGTTTACTGGTTGTGGCCTATGGAGAAAAACAGATAGATTGACAGATTAATTAACAGATTTTAAAGCTTCAACTCTTGTGCTAAGGCTATCCACAAGGTTTGGGAGCAAATACTTTTTCCTTCCCCCCAGAAGCTCATATTTGAAGTCAGACACTGATGTATGATGTGAGGGTCTGGCTGACAGTTTCAGCTCTTAATCATCTCAACAGTGTCCTGGAGAATAGTAGTCACGATTCTGTGCTGGATGGATGGCTGGCTGGCTGGCTGGCTGGCTGGCTGGCTGGATGGATGGATGGATGGATGGATGGATGGATGGATGGATGGATGGATGGATGGACCACTTTTTGTTTGTGGAGGAAGGCATCAGCGACACAATGTTTAACACCATTCTCTATTTACATCTATTATGTGGCCAAAACACCATATCACGGCCGTGCAGAGACCACTAAAGTGGCATGTGCTCAAAAAAAAAAAAGGGGCACATCTAAAATTGAATTGTTAATGAGTATCACCATGAGAAAAGCCTATTGAGTTTTGCTTAAAAACTTTTTTTTTTTTTAATTAAAATCACACATTTTTGCCTCATGAAGTGATTTTTTATTTTTTATTTTTTGCAAAACAAACTAATTTGCTCATTGAATAATTGGGGAAAAAAATTTAACTTCATACTCTGCGAACCAGACCCTAAACTTACTTAAAGTCTGGTTGAGTTTTTCCCCTTCATTATTGACACACTTTTATTACATACATTATATCTATCATGGTAATTCAGGGTGAGTAATTTTTAATTCTAAATGAATATCCTTGTTGGACTTTTATTTAAGTGCTATTCTCCTTCAAGACAAATGCCAGAATAAATGCAATGTACATTATCCAGCAAAGGAAATTAGAAGACATATGTTCATTATGGAGATGATAAGATGATAAGTTTTGGACGGGCGATGTGCCCCTATTGCATAAGCAATACTGAAGAATGACTGATATCATTAACGATACAGGGAAGAAGCTTTTTAGTTATCCAGCTTTGCTAGCAAAGTTGTTAGCTAGCAGCTAGCTAACAGCACAAAATACCGAATCGATAGATAAGAACAGTTTTTCCTCACCTGGCTGTCTCCTCCCGCTCAGTAGTTCTTCAGAGAAAGGCAGACGCAGAGGCCTGTCAGTGTCTGTTGTATTTCATTACCTCTCTGCTTAAACCGCTACTCCGTGCTGAAGCAGAAACGATACTTCAACGTTTTCTGTTATCTGACAGGTAGCAAGTCTACTCCACTTTATTCACCAAAAACGATTTTTTTTTAATTCACCAAAAACTGTTCTGTAATCTGGAACGTTCTCTATGTTGAGCTCCAGTTAGCCGCCTTATCTCACTGTGCGAGAGGCAACTGCGTCATGCGTCACGGGCAAAAGGTCAAAGGTAACAAGGTGACCGGAGGGCTTATTATGTTGTACAAAAAAAAAACAACAAAAAAACAAATAACTTTAGTACATGTTATTATGTGTCAGAGGAGGGCTTAGGAAATAATAATACCAAAAAAAACAAAAAAAAAAACAATTGACCAAAAGGGCACTTGGGGGCAAGGAGCAAAAGGGGCAGGCGCTCAAGCACCCCTTGCCCCCCCCCCTGCACGTGCCTGCACCATATGAAAGAAAAACATGAAAATCTTCATTTTTTTTAATTAACAGCAGCTGAGAAACGATGTTTCCCTGACACCTTTACAAGTCATTGACATGTTTTTAGCTAATTTATATTTACTTTCCTTTTCTTGCTCTGTTACTTCTTAATTTATTTGAGTAACTTAGCAACGTAAAGTAGGATTATAATTATATTTTGATTATTATTCTGAACAAACTGGACAAAGTTGAGATTTTACGAACAAACTGAGGACGCAAATGAGAGGGAAGAACATAACATAACATGGCATAACATTGTCATATGCACCATTCCCTCTGCACCAAAAGGAGCATAATTTTTAAAAGGAACACAACATATGCAGGCTGGGTAAAACAAAAAATGTAATTTTATACACCACAAACATACAGAACCATTATGCAATATGTTTGTATGATGCTAGGTGCAGCGATTGGCTGCGTCTGCAATCATCAGAAGATGGTGGCAATACTTCACTAAAAGGTCAACAGCCATTGTTGGGGGTGGAGAAATTCAATTTATGTTTGCATTAAATTGTTAAGTATCTGAACTTAAAAATCTGATAAGAGTTGCATCATGGTCATGTCAAATTCAACTAGATTAGTTTTCAAAAAAATTGCATTTCTGGGGTGTACTGTGCCCTATAAAGCCATGTATGTTCTACAGAGGAGCTGCACACCCATTAAATGTACATAAGGATGCCAAACTAACAAAAGACAGCCATCAAGAGAAAGATAAAAATGAAAGATATTTAACACTTTGTAAAGAAACGTAAGCAGAATGTCTGGCTTGCCTTTTGTCATTACTCTCAGAAACATGCTGTAACAGGTGTGGCACAGCCACAGTGTCAGGGTCTTCATCCTCCCATCTTCCCCGTTTTGCTCCTGATCGCACTCCTTTCCATCCTCGGATACCAGTTTTGTATCCATGTATGGATTCATCAAACAAAAGTGAGCCTCACATCACATCAGATAAAGAAAGCATGCCTGGGCACTTCTAACAGCTTCCATAAGATGCCTGTTTCAAGTCCTCACAAGAAGGCTGCCTCTCACTGAAGTTCAAATGAATAGCTCTTGGGCACGAGTTTTCCACAGAGGGAGGGTGGGGGGTAAGCTTGCTCACCTCTGTACCAAACTCACATATCCTACCAGGGAGCTACGTGAGGGGAAAGAATTTTTTAAAAGTGCAGCTTGTGGGCAAAGAAACTGATTCCTTCTTTTCTGTCTTTCAAGTAGCCTCCCCCTCCTCCTCCTCCTCCTCTTCCTCCCTATCCCACTTTTATCACCCAGCAGCCCATCCCCACCCCCCACCCCCTTGAGCCGCCAGTGCAGTGTCAACAAAATTCAGCGAATGTGGCCATCTGATGAAAATCAGCTTTGCTCAATAAGATCCACATTTAAAAAGAATTTTAAAAAGATTTCCCCATACGAACCCGGTCTATGGTGAAACAGAACTAATCGCCTGGTTATTGGTGCTTTGCAATCCACTGTGTGGTCCTGCTCAACGGTCCTTCGCCATAAGGACCCACTATTGAATAAAGTCAATTACAGTAATGAAAAAAAAATGGCTTAGACTCTTCAACTTTGATCAGGGAACAATCATTCGACAAATCCTCATGAGTACCTCAGGGTTAAACATTCAGGGAAAACAGTGTTAAGTTGCGTCAAATTAAGTGGAGGGGGATGTTCATTTAACTCCAGCTCTCCTGCTAAATATCTTCTCCGATGAGCCTTTTGCCCACTGCGCCCCTCCTCTTTCCCTTCAGTGAGGCCTAATTTTCCTGTTTTCTCCGGGAAGATTTCACGGATCATAAGATCAAAAGCTTGCATAAGCTCTGTGTTTGTTTACATCAGCCTACACCCCGGCAAAATAAAGCAGCACTGAATATCCTTCTCTCTCTTTCACTTTCCTGGCTTGCACTCATCCCGCTGTCACTCATGACCTTCCACCTCCACTTACTTCATTGCTCTGATTTGCTTTGTTTTTTTGTTGTTTTTTTATCCTCTTAAAATCATCCAAAGCAGGAGATGGGATCAGCGAAACAGAATCCTTTACCCTCTTTTTTTTCACAATAAGATCCATATTCATGAGGAAAGACCAAAGAGTGTGCAGCTAAGGCTAACGCTAAACTTGCATCCTTTCAAAAAGTGCCGTCTCTTTCTGCGAGAGCAGCTGACTCGGTCCCGTCTCTCCACGTGGCACTTCTTCTTTGACACAGCCTAAATGAGGTCCTCTGACATTTGAAATGGAAGTGTGACAAGAGGGACCAAAACAACCATCAAATCAACACATGAATAAATAATCTGTTTGCCTTTCCGGTGTCCCATTTCGACAAACGACAGGCCATGCCTCCTTGAAAGATGTCTGTGACTCATTTAGTGCTCAACTGTTTTGGATGAACACATCACTTTGATGTTCAGCTGAGTTTTGACATGCCTTTATAGTCCTGTTGTTTTGTATGGTAATTTTCCACTGATTTAAATCAGGCAGTATCTTGAAGCAACACATACTGCTGTGATTGGTTATTTTACTGAATGCTAACTGTTTTCAACAGAAAGTACTTGATAAAAGGAATGAAAAGGGTAAAAAATGACATAAAATTTGGTTGGTTGTAATACAGAAAGCAATGTGAATACACAGATATTTATTTAATACTTTGTATAAAAAAAGAAAAAAAAAAAGACTGCTTAGAGATGCTTCCTCTACATGCATTGCTAAGGTTTGATTTTGCCCCATTCACTGTCTTTAAATCTTAAAGGCCATGTGAGCCTCTTCTATGATCTCAGCTGGATTGAACACGGTCCTAACCACCATTCATCCAAGTGGTGCCTATCTCCAGCGAACGTTCTGGGGTCGCCAGTCTGTCGCAGGGCGACACAGAGACAGACAGGACACACACACCTAGGAACAATTTAGAGAAACCAATTAACCTAATAGTCATGTTTTTTGGGTTTTTTTGACTGTGGGAGGAAGTCGGAGAGAACACGCAAACACCGTGCAGAAAGACCGTGGGCTGGGAATCGAACCCCGGACCTTCTTGCTGCAACGCAACAGTGCTACTAACTGCGCCACTAACTACCAATCAGCTCTGCTGTTTCCTACAATACCAGAATCAATATAATATGTTATGTTTTATATATATATATATAATATGTTCAAAACTCACTGAACCAGCAGCCAAAGAAAGCCAAAAAAAAAAAGCTAATTTCACGAAGCTAAATATAAATTCAGTCCTACCTTTGCTGTGTCATTGTCATAATCCATGTTAGAGCAAATATATTCATTCAGGTCTTGTAATCCATTGTCTTTGTGTCACACTGATGTGATTCCTCACTATTTTCAACTTTTCTGTCTCCATGGATACGCCTATAAACTCAAAGAACTTCCTTCACGTCAGCGCGCAGCTGGACCTTTCCGGTCATTTACGCAAATGCATTTTCGCTAGTTGTGATTGGTGAATGATGTTGCTATGGGATCCCCCCCTCATCCCCCCCCCCCAATTCTATTGCCTATTGGATGTGTCAATCACCCAAATCAACCAATGCTTTTATAACCAGAGCGCCCAGGACAAAACCATTGTTAATAATTGCAAACAATATTTATAGGAAGATATACGTTGGGAAAAAAATTAGAAAGAGTGAGAAATTTCTAATTGCATACACGGTCCAAAAACTGGCACATTTATAATGTATGGCTGGAATTTTATCAACTAATACCTTTCCCATATATATATGGGAAAGATATATGTTTTTTTTTTGTTTTTGGTTTTTTTTTAAATGAAATTTGGTACAGTCAGTGGTCAGAGCCTATACTGTGGATTGCTAGAGGTTCTGGGTTTCAACTGCATGCTTTCAATGAAAAGCCACACTGTTTTCACTGTGTGCCATATGTATTTGCTCTTACTCAATAATACAAATGTTGATTTTTAGAACTCTAAAGTATTATTTGGAATATTACCTTTGTTTTGGTACCAGAACCAGTCAAATACACCTTGTAGTTCCTGAGGTATATGGAATTAATTTTGCGGGAGTCATTTTCAGAAAATCTCCAAAAAAGAGGCTTTGTTTTCAAGCGGTGGAGTTCCACATGAAAGAAATCACATGAAACAGCTGCCTCCCACAATCTGTGGAAAGAATCATAGCAGAATATTATATGCAAAGTCTGATCCTGAGCAGATTACATCCCAAAAAGAATGGAACGCACCACGGACTTCCACTGCCATCCCCTACAAGGGATTTGGTTTGGTTTCAGACACAGGAGAAGAGAAAGGTGGGAGCAAAGTACCTGGTTCTGGTTTTCATAATGATAATCAGTCCTTTGCCAACAGTTCCCAAGACAAGTGAAAGAGTCACTGGAGCAGAACTTCATGCACGGAGTAAGATGCTTTAGCGTGTGAAACAAGGAGAGTTTCGCGCACAATCATTAACATATTTGCCTCATTGGAAAACTCAAGCAAGCATCAAATCTAAAAAAAGAAATTGTGCATTGCAGTGCATCAGGCATTTCTATCAAACTACACTTTGTTTACATCCAGTATTAATATATGTAATAAAATGTGACCACTGCCTGGGCGAGAGCCAAGCTAGAAGATGATTAGCACAATGCATTTCCTTCTGCTCATCGCAGGAAACAAACAGTCCAGCTCTTAGCGCAATCTTACAAACAAGAACCATATGCCTGTCTTTCTTCTCCCAGCATCCTCTTTCACCACCCTATTTTCCATGAGAAACATATAAATATTAAGACCCAGAAACACATGTGGTTAGTCATAAAGCTGGAAATGCACCCCACCAACTCCCTGCTCTCTTTTTTTACGCCCCCGGCCTTGACCTCCTCACCCGCGAAACAAACCCGCAAGAATGGGCGAGAGAGAAAGAGCAGCTAGGAACTGGGAGAACAGCAACAAAAACAAAGACCGAGAACAAAGAATCTTGTAGGGCATTGGGAAACTTGACTTAATTGCCTCTGTATGAAAAGCAAATGAGAAGATGGGCAAGCTGGCGGCAGAATGGAGAATGGAGACAGACAGATATGTGCAGGCATTTAGCCATAACAGCGGTTAGTTGTGCCGGGTTGGGCATGTCGGCCAGCCAGAACATGGAACAAGTGATGATGAGCACAAACAAGGGAAGTCACTGCTCATTATTTAAAACACAACTGGGCTGATGCACACATATCCGTTTGCCTGTTTTGAGCAGATTCCCCCTGCAGACCAGTATATCTGGCCCACAAACTTTCTACCCTCTCATCCGACTTTGTTTCTTCCCATCATCAAGACCAATTAGCCTAATCGCTTGTGCTGGAGGGGTTGTTATCTTCTTGGGTGTTAGAAGAAAATGGCTTGCAGCTGGATTATGTACAGCTCAATCTGTAACAGGTGCTCGGATCTGTGGGGAAAGAGTAAACAATGGCGGCTAAGCCCAGAGCTTTACCAGGCGGAGTGTCTTGGATGGGAAACAGTCAGAGCTCACAGCCCAGGTGATTCTCTGAGAATCATTTATGCATCTGCAATCTCTTAGCCAGGCTTTAGAGTTATGGGGGATATGAATCACCAATACTCAAAGGGAGGTGTAATTGACTTATAGTTTCAAACTGTTTAAGGTGTATGAAAACCCAGCGGTTAGCCCTCTAACTCCTCTCGTCTGTTTTCTAGGAGTCACATGACAGGGTCACATGACCAAGGCCAGTTTTTATCCTTGTGGTGCCTGGGAGGCGTCCAAAGCCAGAGTGGCCTCACCACATTTCCCACAGCTGTCTGGGGAATGGACTGCGGAGCTGAAGGTATGTGTGAGGCACAACACTGAAACACTGTGGTCGTCTTAGGATAAAAGCACAGAGAAATTCCCCAGTTTCTAAATACAAGCTCAGTTCAATACTGTCTGTGGCGGCCACACCCAGGCAAGACAACATGTACGGACAACAATGTTGGTCGCTGCTGCAGTTTGTTTTTTCAGGGCCACTGAACATTAACTACATCTGTCTTATGACTCACCTGCATTCAAATTAAATGATTTTAGTGCTGATCTTCCTTTTGTTGCCTATTAATACGTTTTGTACGGGGGAATTTTACTGCCATGAGTTGAGAGCATACATTTTCAATTTGAAAACAGGATTTCTTCCCGTTGCTGTCAGCTTATTTTTTTTTTTTCAATTTCAAAACAGGAATACTCTTAAAACTTGCAATGCTTTTTCAAATATTCTCTGTACTCTCTCAAATCTTTGTGTTCACGCTCAGATTTTTCCCTCACGTGCAAACCTTCTCTCTGCGCGGATCGAACCTCCGCTCGCTTATGAATTCTTTCTGCTCTCTCGCAGAACAAGGAGTACCGTCGCCTTGAACTGGTAGTCACCTAAAGTCATGACAGTACAGTTCCTCCATAATTTTGACTCATCTTAATTCCCCCCCAAAAAGTTACTATTGGATCTAGAGAAGCCTGTTCATTGTTGAGAAAATAAACCATGAGATTTTGGTATGAGGATCAGTTTATGACCTCTTAATCTATCTACAGTTTCCAGTTATTTATCCATTGTCTTTAAAAGTGGCCCTCAAATGGCAGCCCACGGTCCACATCCAGCTCGCGACCCGCCTATTTCTGAACTTCTGGCTGCCTACATGCTGTCTGCAGCTTGCGGTTACTCCACCTCGCTGACCTAAGTTTGTCTTGGTAGATTTGCAGTTGCGACATGCTTTTTACATTTTCAGAGAACGGATTGAGAACTGTTGTGTGAGAAAATAAATAAAACTTGGGATATGTATACCCTAATACATAAAGCACACCAAAAGTTTGGCACGCTTACTTTGTTTTGTTAAGGAAAAATTTATGACAGCTTGATAAGGCTGAATGCCGAGTGGCATTGTTCCTTGACATGCTATAGGGTTTGCAAAGCAGCCAATCCAGGGCTTCATTCATGACCTCTCACCTCCAGGACAAATCCTGTGCGCAGGTGAAACGTCTCTAAACAAACTCAAAATTAGAGGTTGTGTCAACAGGAGTGCCATTATGTATATATTAGGGACATTGGGCAATTTTTCACCACAACAGGAGAATAAAAAAATCAATAAAAGTTTATGCAACATCAATATTAATCCTACATTCTTATTCACAGACAGGCCAATTTAAAAACTATTTTTACCACAACTTAATAGTTGGAGGGTCCCTGATCCACCCTGAACCGAGGACGTTTACCCTGATTGTCGCCTCCCTGTAGATGTCAGCGGCATCGAACAGTATTTCACTGTTCTCTTCTCTCCCAGATTTACTTCATTACTGCAATGTGTTGAAGCCTTCTCTGATCCCAAACTTCAAATGTGTTCTCCTGCTGCATACCAAGCTGCCCACACTCTGATGTGGGCTAGTGTGTTAACCAGACTCCAGGCTGAAATGTATTGGCACAGTGGCGGACACTGTATTTGTACCACGGTGCAAACAGAGTTTGATTGAGCCATTTATATGAATTACCACAAAGTCCAAATCACAGTAATTTTAGAAATGCCCATTCCAATTTAAAAGACTGTACAAGAAAAGACAAGATTGAAAATATACCAAACAGTATCCAAACAGAGGCCACAGGCGAAGTCTTTTGAGGAACTGCATTCCAGTCGGTCACCAAGGAATGTGGAGTGTGTGTCATGACAAACCTGCGTTATCGGCTCATTTAGCTGCTCTGAACTTCCAAACAATGGTGATTTGAGAAGTGGCTGGTACAGACCAACCTTAAGCCACAATGCATAATTCTATCTCTATTTTTCCCTTTGAGATCAGACAAAGACTCCGACCTGTGGTGTTTACTGACGAAGGAACACTGCTAAATAGAGCTGTGGTTCACCAATCTGTAAATATGGCTGTTGCCAGCCAAATTGTTCTCCTTGTTGACAGCGGTTTTTGGCCTGAAGTCGAGTCTTGCCCAAAGAACACAGGCTTCCCTTGGGGGGTGGTTTGCAACCCCGACAGGGGGTAGTTAGACAAAATAGACAATGCCTATCCTAAGCTGAAAGAGAACTGGCAGAGGAAGAGAGGGAGGGAAAGAGATGAATGGATGCACCCAAAATAAAATGAACAACTGCCCAAAAAGAATGCTTTTATATCAGAGCAGAGCCAATATGCTCCTTCCTCTGTGTTTAGAATTCCTGGGGACGCGGAGCATCTCTTGGTAAGATAAACAATGCTTCTCAGCATTGTACAAGACAAAACATAACTCGAAGAGAACGATGGTAGTAGAGGTAATCTTCTAAAGATCCCGCTTTTCACTCTTTGGTGACCACTAAGTCATCTCTACCTGCTGATTAGGTGGCTCTGAAAAAGGCGTGGACTGGAAAAATGGGACGGTGAAAATGTTGTGGAGGTTATTTGGTGCCTCTTAAGCAACATGTTCTCAGCTTTAATGTCCAAGTGTTTGAGGTTGGATCAACTCAAACCACCTTTAGCTCCACCCAGATAGTTTATCTAAGATATTCAAGTCAAGGTTTTGCCTGGACCACCACACCTGAGGGTAAACTCAGAAATATCCTTTAAAAAAAACCCTCCAAAAACTAGAAAATCTATTTGTTTCTTTCTTTAAACTATCAATGTTAGAGTGCCATTCTATACTAAGGTACATTTTGTAGAAAAAAAAAAAAAAGAGCAGCGTCACTTTCAGACGTGCATGCCTTTCAAGGGTCTGCTAATTCAGGGTGACATTTGCCAACACACCTTTTGGACTCTCACACCCACAAAGACCCTCACTAATAAATTGAAAGAAAGACAAGATAGTTCAAGGAAACTGAAAGTCATGAGCACAGCTCACAACAAAGAAGAGTAGAAGAGACAGATGGCACGACTGGAAGAGAGAGACAGAGAGAGGGAGATCTCCAGCAGTGCCAGTCGAAAGAGGATCAAGGTGATTTTGGATAAATTTCTGAGGTAAGCTGTGGTTTAAGCTCCAAGCTTGGACCAGTCACTCACGAGAGCCAAGTCCCATTGACAGCATCGTGAAACATGAGGCAATATTCAGAAAACATGTCGATGTGAACAAGTCCAGTCTATACATTTATTTGGCTTGGTGCTTGAGAAAGACAAATGTGAAATGTCGGCATCATGGCGTTGTAGAATTGTCATAGAGTTGCTAAAAAGTATTGTGGGTGTTATTTTACGTCTCGTTGTAAATCGTTGTTCTTAAAGTTTGTTTACTGTGATAAATTATAGAGAAGAAAAAAATAAAAATTGAAATGTTGCCACTATTCAATTCTCAATCATTTGTATTTTGTTGGTTAAATTCTGTCAACCTTTCACAGTATTCATAGAATAGGCTATATGGTCGTTATCAGGACTTTTACATATTATTTGGAAATATTTGTGAATACTAGCATTCAGAGTTTTGTGACAAATCATCAACAATGGAAAAACATCACTGTGTCATGTGTTCATAGAGCCACTCAGATGAATAAGTGTTAGCAGGGGATTCTGCACGTTTTATTGTGTAAATTTGATCCTTTTTGGGGGTTATTTACTTATTTAACTACTTGTATATGCTTATAAATTTCATTGCATCACAAATATTTTTGGTCTATTTCAAAATGTTTGTGTTCATTCTTTGTGGATTATATTTAAAGAATTTTGTACCACTATACATTTTTCAGTTTAATACCTTTGTTTTGATGTATTTTTGTAAAGAGTTTAATGATTTTCTTTACATAGTTTGACAATTAGTGGGGTTTTTTTCTTTTCTACCAGTGTTTTTCCTGCTTCAAAGCATTTTGTATGTAAATTTGTATGTTTTGTTTTGTATGAAAAGTGTAAATTTTGACTCGGTTATTTGCCCTAGCTATTCAAATGTCGATTCAAATATAAAGCGTCTAAGTAATATTTTGTGGCCCAACAAAACTTCCTTTAAAATTAAAATACAGTGCACATTTCTTCTGTTTCCGCTTTTTTTTCGTCACACCTAAATGTCTCAGCTACTCAAACAACTTTTCATACCTAACAAATTAACCGGAGTAAATAGATGAATCAGTTTTGAAACGATTAATTCATTTAGTAAGGAAAAATGAGCTGTTCAAATCAGTACCTCTTTTGTGGAAAAAAAAACAAAAACATAGCTAAGCCTTTGACTGTTCAGACAATCAAATTATGGATTACCTTTATTGTAGTGAAACAGCTTCAGGACCAATTTAAAACAACCAAAACAATATAAAACAATGTTATGAAGGCAACCTAATCACCTCAGATCAGTCCATTTGACCCATATCTCTCTCCATAACTCAATCTTTAGTCATTACAGGAAATAAAAGTGAGCAATCTAACTAGCTTCCCTCAGTCTCTTTTTCTTTATCTCTGTTCAATGCTCTAACTTGTACCGGCTTCCAATGTTTATGCATTTACTGAGATGGCTGGCGGGATTGTCAGAGAAAAAGGAAGGTTTATTTTTTTTCTTCTCTTTTTCTTTTTTTTTTTTCCCTGTGCAATCTCTTGCCTTCAGAAACCATTAATGCCCATTCAACATCAACATCAAGGCACAGCTTTGATGTCTATTCTGGCAACAGACTCCTTTCTTTCTCCGCTGCCTGCTGCTCTCTCTCTCTCTCTCTCTCTCTCTTTTCTCCCTCCTTCTCCCTATCCCCCTTTATCCCTTCCACTTCCCCCTGCTCACTCTTTACGGTTTACTGTACAATCAAATAATTAAACGGATTGTCGAGCAAATGATTTTACCTGGCAATTAAATATGCAAAGTGAGGCGGCAGGCGGTGCATGAGAAGGCGATTAAAAAGGGGGGCCCACTGCAAATCTACAAAGGCTTCAGCAGTACAATAGGCAGCAGCAGTCCCTGCCCGCTTCGCACACTGGCTTAGCCCGCGGAGCGTCTGGTGCCTCTTTATACCCGTTTCACGCGGCCATGTTTACAATAGCCCCAACCATGCTATGCCAATTACAAGGCAACGCAAGAGGAATAAAAGCCACCATTAGGAGAAAAGACAACAGCAAAGGCTGCAAAGTTTGGGACGTCGGAGAAAGACACCGAAATCAGATTTACGGCATGGAAACCTCTCCGGCTCTCAAAAAGTCAAGGAACTGCGTGCCCCAAATGAGAATTTTAAGGATCAGAAGCGTCAAACTCAAGACAAGTTGCTGTGAAAGCTGGAACCCGTACATAACCCGCACTGTACCTCAACAAAGCACCTTGAATGTGATAGAGGCAATGTGAAAATATCTAAAAATGGGCTTGAGGTGAGGGCTGGGAGCAGGGAGGGGTCAAGCTGATGTTGGAGAAGAGGGAGGGTATGCAAAATGTAAGCAGATTCCCTGGACAGGTTGTTTTTCAGAGCCAGAGTCCCCAAGAGGCTGTAAGATTAGAGCTGAGAAGAGTCAGGGAGGATGGTGCCAGTGCAGGTGAGAGGGGCGTGGAGCGGCGCACCTGCCTCAAACCCGACCGCTCAGCAGAAACTAGCTGCTTAGTCCTGATTAAACTCTCTTCACTGTCAAGTGAAATCCACAGCATAATTGATTCCAGGGTTTGTGGAGTATGTAATGCAACAATTATGTCGCAAAGTCTCGCCGCTCTGAGCTTTGGCGAAGCCTGGAAAATGAATCTGTTAGTGGTCCGTCTAAACTGTTTGTCTTCAGAGGAGCATTTATTGTTAAGAAGTGTGTAAAGATCTTGGATGGGACAGTTCTCCATCTACTTTGTTTTCCATGTGTACTCACTTAAAGGGAAAAGGAAACATAGAATAAAAAAAAAGAAATTGTGCGCAGTATAAGCTCATAAGTAATGGCTGTTTGAATCTTATGATGTGGCAACTTCTGTTTTTTATCAACGGCGAGCCTTTTTTCCCCGTTTAATGGAAACAGTTTGAACTCAAATGCACGAGCCGAGTGCATCTGCATGATGCAGACAGCATCCCAGTCCCCAGCGCTGAATTATTTCCATGGTGTTAAATGATTTTTTTTTTCCCTCAAAAATGCTGATATGAAGCCAGATAATTGAAGCAAACATGTGGAGGCCCTCTGATAGGGGAGGCAGGGTGCTTCATTAACGTTTGTGTTGACTTACAGAGAGTAACGCTGGCCCTCATTGCTCTTTAATAGCACCAATTAGCACCATGGCTTCATTTTCATGCTTAATGTCTCTCGTTTAAAGAGGCGAGCAGAAAGCCTGCAGAGTTAATCACAGAGGGGAACTGGGTGATTTCGGTTTCCCGTTCCATTCTTGTCTTTTTAAGCAAAGACGTTTCCAGTTTTAGAACTTTTTATTTGAGGAAGCAACGTCAGCGTTTAACTGATGTCAATATTCAGTGGTTTATCATTTGCAACACCGATTAAAGCTGCAATATGTAATCTCTATAAATTTTTTGTGCATATTTGTTGAAACTGTCATTATGTCATAATCTGTGAAAAAAAAAAAAAATTGAGTTCCTCCACCTCCTCCCAGAGCCCATCTGCAGAAATTCACTGCTCCCAGTTAAAAAACATCCAATCAGAGCCAGGAGAAAAGTCTTAATTCTGTTAATCATCCTCACGTACGAGCTGCTCAGTGAGCTCACGGCAGAGAAACAACTTACAATTACAGGAAAATTGTTTGTCTATCATCACCAGCCTTAGCATTTGTGGCCCAGTCTGCTTTAGAATAGCAGAAAGCAAGGGGGAGGGTGTGAGCAGCGTGTTTACAAATTTGATTGACAGCGCTGAGACCTTCCTGGCTCCGATTAGTTGTTTCTGACCAAGCAATGCATTTCCATTGTTGTCTCTGAAAGAACTGGGAGAGAACAGAGAAGATCGATTTATTTTTTTTTTCGCAGATTATCCATCTCATATCACTGTCAGAACATGGTGACAATTTATTTATTTTTTTAATTGTCGGCTTTAGTAGTTTATATGTGCTAGTTGTCAGACGGGAAAGTGGGTCATGAGAGAGGGGGAAGACATGCTGCCTGGGTCATCGGGCCGGGACTCAAACCCGTAGCCGCTTCAGGACAAAGGCCTCCATAGACGGGTCAGGATTTACCTCTGCACCACCGCCACACCCAGTAGAGAATTTTTTTTTAATAAATACTACCACTACAGTATCTCTACACGATAGTGCCATTTGTGTGAAGATTTTGAAGTTTCTAAGACACGAACGTTGCAGAAAAAGCAGGCGACTGCTCCAGCCGTTCTAGGCCTGCTTTACTTTAGTTCATGCTACGGTGATATTGCCGTCATTCGACGGTGCTGCTCGTCGCTTGATTCTGAGTGAACTATAACTTGCAGCCACTTCCACAGGTTATGGCGCTCATGGTGAGGAAGTGTTTCAAGCCTCAAAATAAAATATTTTACTGTACGAGCAAAATCTCACACTCAGAAAATAGAGAAAAGATTTTAACCTTCACATTTGATCAGTGGTGAAAACAACAATAAGACTTTTTTTTTTAACAAAAGCTCAATGGTGACAATTATTGATAACAACTACAAACCTATGAAAACAAGGCTGCCTAATTTCTGTTTGCACCAACATTGCACATCACTTGGGTATCAGAAAAGTAGAATAAAACTAACTCGATAAATAAAACACTTAAACCTTCCCTTGAGCGTCACCATTATTGTCTTTATCCATCAATAAATGAATAAAAATATATGGATACTTATGATGTCACTCTGTTAAAAACACGAAATAAGTACAACATCTGCTTTCATTTGAAAAATATAAAACTTTAATAAAGGCTACATCTCTCAATAATTACAATAATTATAGATTCATGTAAATCTTTAAATGAAACTCTCTATATAATGTATAATTTACAGTTTAGATATTATGAACCAAAAAACAACCAAAAAAAAGGCCAAGGTGTAAAAAAAAAAAAAAAAAGAGGAACACAAACAAAATAATAATAATAAAAAAACATGATTACAGGACATTATTAAAAGCATAAAAATATCTTCTCAACATAAAACCCTTCTGAAAACCAAGGGATATATATTAAAACCCTGAAACAGGGTAGCACATGGTATGGCATCCATGTAGGCACAGGTGCTGTACTCAAGAAACACCAGCAGTCATGTGTTTGTGTCTGTGTGTGTTTCAGTATTCATACTTCAGAATGCATAATTACAATATACGCAGGAGCTCTGCTATATTCGGTGTTACTGTAACAACATTCAAAAGATACTGGAGCGGAAATTCTTCACGATGTTTTTGCTGTTTTGTAGTTTTTTTTGTTTTTTTTTTCCCCTCCCGCACATGTTGGCCGACTTCGTCGAGAAGTCGCTCTCAGTGGCTCAAACTGATTCTTGTTATTAGCGCGAGTTATTTCGGTGTGCGGGCTGTAAACACTGTCTTTATTAGGCCTTCTCTCTGTGTGAATCTGCCCTGCCCCCCTCTCTACCCCCCCCCCACTTTATTTCCCATCCCTGTGCAATGCCTGGTTTACAAACAAAGGCACAACAAAAAAAGATTGAGCTCTGTCGCTAAAGAGGGAAAGGCAGAGGAGAAAGGGAGGGATGGGAGAGGGGGGGAGAGAGAGAGAGAGAGAGAGACAGACAATGAGTGCTGGGAGATCCTGGTGTGACAACTTTGAACAAAACTATCAGCAGCATATAAAAGTGGGATTGACCGTTAGCGTAACGAAGCTTTGGACTGGACCCACGCCCAGGTCGTTATTTTGGGTCGAAAGTGGCAACAAGGCTAGTGTGACGACCTTAGCGGAACATAAAAAAAAAAAACGGACAAACATGAAACGGCATCACTAGAGTATTCTCCCAACATTCAAAGCAGCTTGTTCATTGGCTGGAGACGACAGGGAAAAAGGGGGCGGGGTCAACGGATTAAGACAAGGGAGGGGAGAGGGAAGTATTATTTTAATAAATACTAAATAAAACTTTAAACTCAAGAAAAAAAGAATTATATATATAGATATATATATCTATATATATATAAAATATGTGTATATATACATATATATGTATGTATATGCACACGGTATGGGCGTTTCTGTCAGCGCCTGCTTAGCCCTCTGCACAGGACACCATCAGTCCGCCGTCGTGTCGCAACTCGACGGTTTCTTCAGTGGTTATCTTCAAGAGGAGTCGGGGTCTCTCCTCCCCCCTGGCCTCCGATTCTTGCGTTGGTCTTCAAAGTTTCGTCCCTTTGTGTGATCTAAGGCTGATTGGTTGAGCGAGTCAGGGAGGGGGCGGCTCCTCCTCTGAGTTCGGCATACTTCATTGGCTCGTCTTCCTTCAATCGCGTTTCTTGTGCTGGATATATTAACTCTGTTTAGCTTAATAATAAGAAATATAAAAAAAAAAAAAAAGTCCAGAGGTTTTTTTTTTTGTTTGTTTGTTTTTCATAGAGTCTGTTGCTCAAGTTCTTAAGGGAAAGCTTAACATGTGGTTGGGCGTGGGAAGGGCACTGGTTGTTTGTGTTATTGTTTTTTTTTTTTTTTCAGTCCATCCTCTCCACTTTGCCCAGGACCTTGCCCTCGTACATGGGCAGCACAGTGGCATCTTCCCACACTTCCTCGAACACCGCTCCACACTCAAACTCATCGCTCGCCTTCTTGAAGTAGTACCTGAGGAGGGAAAGAAAAGGAGACACACACAAAGAGAGAAGTTTGTGATTAGAAAACGCGTAGGTGAGTGTTGGGAAAGAAAAGAAAACTAAGCTCAAACAATAGCTGACAGAGCGGCAGCAGGAGGGCAACCGATACATTTCATCTTGTTCTAAACAGCTTTGAGGCTCCTACACGACTACTTACGTGTACACGCTCCCTTTAGTCCAAATCAAACACTCACGCTCTCTCAGAGCCAGAAATGGATCTTGTACAAAACAACTTAGTCATAGCCTTCAATGCCATCCCTGAGCACTTCAAAGGTAGAGCCTGACTCCACATCGCACCGCTGCGCAAACACAGCTGAACCTCTCGTTTAAACACCGCCTGTGATAATTTGAGCCGCTAAAAACGGCTCGTCCGCGAGCGCTCGGCTCCTCATCGCAGATCTGTCCTGCCAGGACTTATTAAAGTTGAAGGGTTAATTAGAGGCTGTCCTTAAGCACCTCCCCCTCCTCCACCCCGCTCCCTCTCTCTCTTTCTCTATGGCACCCCGCACCCCCCGCCTCCACCATCACCACCTTCCTTCCTCCCAGTGTCTCCATGGCTTCTAATTGGGCTTGTTGTCAAATCAAGGGCCTCTCTGTCACACAAGTTGACGTTTCAGGTGCCCCAGAGTCTGCCTGCGACTGCACTCCACTGCCCGCCTCGAAACCCGAAAGTCTTCAGACACAAACACGCGCTGCGGAAAGCTTCCAATTGAAACGGTGCCGTTTCACACTTACAACACTCTTCAGTGTGGACGCAGCATTTTCAGGAAGAGTGAGACAGGCCAGGGTCAGTATGAGAGTCTCATGTAATGACCCTTCGTAAAATAATGCTCTGAATACTGAAGTTATTCAAATACACTCCACAAACAAAGTCTTACCAAATATATTTTGCCAAGATTTTAGTGCAAATGTCTTGGTACACTTGAATTAAGACAAAGTTAACTTGTAACTTTTCAGCAAGAACGTATTTTAAGTCAACAATTCATTAATATTGATTTAAAAAATACTAGTTCCACTGGCAGATTACTTTAACTTGATATTTCCCACGTTATACATAAAATAATCTGCCAGTGGAGCTAGCACTTTTCGATTAATATTAATGAAATATTTACTTAAAATAGCCTCCTGTTTCTTGCTGAAAAGTTACTTTTAAGTTAATTTCATCCTAATTCAAGATGTTTGCATTAAATACAAGGCAAAATACTTGGTAAGATTTTGTGTTTTTGCAGTGTAAAAGTGCAAAGCGTGATCATATTCATATCTTAGAGAGCTAGACTTTCAGGAAAGCGGAACATACTCCAGCAAAATTGCTCCGTTTTCTTTAAACCTCCGTTATAGAACACGCTGAATTTTGAAATGTTGGCAGCATTTCGAAAGTCTGAAGTGAAGATAATCAACGTTACAATACTTTTGCATTCGACTATGGAAAAATTCTGAAATCAGAAGTAAAATCACAGCCCTATAAGTCACTTTCTCTTTGGATAGCAGGCTAGAAAAAAAAAAAAAACATGATGATCTTATATTCTTGTAGAAGTCATTAAAAAATTAGTCAAAACTCGCCAAAATCAAAATGAGCAGCACAAAAACTGGAGGCTGGAAGCAGGCCACAAAATGTGGTTCATCTGCAGCAGCAGCGGTTCAGCAAACGTGTGCAACAGTTTGGACGAAGGACCTCTGCCCTCAGACGGTATTCCTCGAGGTCACGGGTCACCTCGCCGACCCGCTGCTCCTCTTCTTCACACAAGCGGAGATAGCTCCCCAGGCTAGCTCAGCCCCAGTGGCTGTGAAGTCTCCTGATGTTTCTAATGATTCTACTCTCTACTTTAAACCCAGCAAAAAGATCAGCAGGAGGGGATTTAATGATAAGCTTTGTAATGGAAAAATGCCTCATTTTGTCCATGTGTGCCTGCATTCAGAATATAAAACGGAAGAAGAAGAAAAAAAAAAAAAAACAAAGTAGGGGGAGCCGAGTGTTTTATGAGCTCAGCTTAGAGTCATTCAGACAACACATGTACGGGGAGGGTGAGCATAAATATACACATACGTCGTTGTTTTTTGATTGTAATCGAGGATGAATGTGAAGGAGGTTGGTTTCATCACAGCTGCAGAACAGGCAGCAACATTAATGTGACAAAAAGCAAAAAAAAAAAAAAAAGCTTGTAATCAAACTGCATTTCTAACAACAACAAAAAAAGTTCCATCTGTTGTCTAACTTCTTCTGGGCATGGCTCAAACGCTTTCAATTATTTATCTTTCTTGTTTTATTCTTCTCACAAATACAGCCACACTACCCATCTTAATCTAAATGGCTGCATTTAAATAAATATATAAAACTACATTTTATGCTCACAAATAGTTCAAAGTCATCACTTTGCTGCAGAGGCAGAGCGACAGAAGGAGTCTTTCCACTGGAACATGTTTTATGTGGCAGGATTTTTCTCTCCTCACAACATCTGGCACCAATATTGTCTGGCAGAGCTGCGGAGTACTGTTCTCTGTTGAACCGCTGCCATGTCCAAATTAACCAACTCCACACATTCTGCTGCCATTGAAGCCAGGCGCTTCATCCCCCCACCCCCTGTTCTCACAGGCTCGCTGAAGAGTTATGGGGTAGCTGGGGGAGCGCTGGCTTGTTTGCGAGCCTTCTCCTCCGCTCTTGCCTAACAAACAGATGTGACTGCAGAGGCTTCACTTGCTGAAATACCACAGACTCGCCCCCCCCCCCCGAAACAGGTATTTCGGTAGCTTCAGCGGCGGATCTTCAGAACTTGTTGGTACTTACAACTGAAGTCCTGATGATGGGGGTTTGGCTTCGTCGTGCGACACCGACGGTGGCGGCTTTATCGCCGTGGCCCCGATACCTTCGCCAGAACAAGGTGCTCAGCGCAGCGTTGGATTTCAATGTCTGATGCAATCGTCTGGCGGAGGAATTTGAAGGCATTGCGATGGTCTTTGCACACAAAATAAAATAACCTTAGCTTCAAAGCCATATTTATTAAGGCTGCCTTAGCATGTAAATCAGGACCAGATGTGAGAAAAATTCACTCCAGAACCCCCTCTTTCTCTCCCCCTCTTTCTGAAAAAGCTCTAAGTACAGTGGATGAGCCCGGCTTAGTTTCTTTGTCAGCTTTCAGGCTCCAGTGCTTCACACATACAAACAAGAGCAGTATATATATATATATATATATATATATATATATATATATATATATATATATATATATATATATATATATATATATATATATATATATATATATATATAAAAACTCAATGGGGAGTTTTCTAAGTCCATCTGCTGTGATTCTTGTCCTGTCTCAACAGGTGTCATTAATCATAATTCAGAGTTAGAGGTGCACCGAAAATCGGCACCAAGCAGCAGCTGTTGGATGGTTTTCAGTGTCGTCGGCTCTTTTTTTTAATCCGTGGTGAAAACACTACGGTTAAGTTAACGTTAATGCTACATATTTAATCATTAAGCAGGTGGCCAAGGGTAAAAAAAAGTAGGAATGAGACGCTCAGAGGTGTAAGAAGATATTTGGAAGGAACATATATTTATGTGTCATGTCATTTCCTTCAGGCTGTGAGAGAGCGAGAGAGAGCAAGACTTGCTGCAGATAGCAGGGCGGCTAAACAGAGTGCAGTGAAGTTGCTCTGTCAACTTTTTGAAAATTCAAGTGCTGTGATAAGTCCCTACTTGTTCCCATTTAAATTTCCTATAATTTGAAAATAAAATGAAAATATCAACTTCAAATAAATTTGCTTGTTTCAACCTCGTTTTACATTGATTCACACTCATGACATCGTGTAGCCTCTACTTCCTAATATAAAAAGGAAAACATCTCCCAGCATGAAGACATACAACATGTTGTAAATGCTGGTAAATCAGCTCTTAAGAGAAATCAGAATCAGCGTAAATATGTACCAGCAAGTGAAAGCTTGAGACTGTAAGTCAAACACAAATTTCGTATCAGTCCAAAGTCGTTTGTAGTTTGATTGGTGGTGTCGCAGCAGCATATTTACCGGTAGTTGCCTTTCTTGCTGAGCTGTTCTTTGAAGTGACCCAGGGTGAGGCAGTGGGTCTTCATCATGCTGCGATAAGGAATTTCCTCGCCACAGAAAAAGTATGTTACCACCAGCTCCTTAGACCTGAAAATACAAAATAAGATCAGCTTTTAGATACATACTTAAAAGTTATTATTTTTGATTCTGGTGGTGTGTGTGTGTGTTTGGGGAAACTGGTGAGGCTTATGGGTGCTGTACTTAAGCAGGATTAATGCTGAATGACTAAGACAGCAAAACAAGAGAGGACAACATGAAGGACGTGAGAACACCTGGGAGGAAACAGAGAAGCCCACGTTCCTTCACCAAAAATCAAATCTCAAATATGAATACGTACTCTTCTGGGTTGGTTTGAGAGGAGCCTGCACCAGTTCCAGCAGGTGGATGGCTCCTGTCTCTCTGAAGGCTGCTAGACGTTGTTGAATGCCTGTTAGAGAGACGCGATATTAGAGCCTAACCCATCAGTCAGTTTGGGTACAGCCAAAAAGATGTTAAAGCTGCAGTATGTAACTATTATAAAACATATGTTTTGCCCATATTTGTTAAATGTCACCATGTCGTGATAATATAGTATGAGATGGATAATCTGTGATAAAAAAAAAAAAAAAAAATCAAGCGCCACCAGTTCCTCCCAGTGCACCGCTCCCGGTTAGAAACAACCAACCAGAGACGCGAGGAGGGTCTTAGCGCTGTCAATCATGTTTGTAAACATGCTGCTAAATGTACTAATGGTGAAGAAACAAGTTATTGTTCCAGAAAAACCTTTCATCCGTCGTCATCAGTGGCCATGCTAACTAGCCTTAGCATTTATAGCAGGCTATGTGGTGGTAAACCAGCTACCGTGCAGCAAAGAGCAAGGGGGAGGATATGAGCAGCACATACACAAGAGTGATTGACAGCGCTAAAACCCTCCTCCTGGCTTATTTGGTTGTTTCTGATTGAGTGGCGTATTTCTGCAGTTAGTGCTGGGAGCACTGGGAGAAAACAGGAGCTCGAGTTTCACAGATTATCTTTCATATACCGTCACAACGTAGTTTTCATTTTGATAATTTTAAGAAGCATGTAAAAAAACATATGTGTTTATAAATGTTACATACTGCAGCTCGAAAGGAATATGATTTTCTTACCTCTGCTTTGGTGGCTTGGAAACCTCTTCCAGTCTGCGACAAGCCTCCTCAAGCTGTGCCAGGGTGTTGGGAGGGGGTAAGGGTGGCATAGCGGGATCCTGGATGAACGGATGGCCGGGATGATGGCCACGGAGGTGACTCCCGTTGCAGGTGCCAGCTCCGCCCCAGGTGTTGGTCCTAGCAGGCAGGATCTTGGAATCGAGAGGACTGGGCTTCTTTAGGCCTTGAGTGCTGTTGGATTGATTGAGGACAATGCGGGTCAGTACAGAACGTGACTCAGACCTTTTGGCCGTACGGGTGGCGTTGCGGCCCTTGCCTGTGGGGCTTGTGCTTGCCCTGCCTCTCGCTCTCCAGGATCCACTGCCAAACATTCTGAGAGCGGTCGGTGGAAACCATGGGAAGGCATGGTGAAGACACACCCTCATCGGAGGCCTTCACTGGTCGTCTGGACAAAGTGCTGCAGCGACTGGAGAGTTAAGCAGGGAGCCGTCAGGGCTTTTAAATAGCAAAACACAATGACAGATAGAGGAGGGATAGCTAGGATGCTGCACTCACGCAGGTGTGAAGTCGGAGTAATTGGTGCCCCCTTGAGGGCAGAGGCACTGCACGCGCTGAGCCGCCTCGGTCTCAATCTGCTCCTTAGTTTTGGGCCCAGCATGGTGATGGTGGATGTAGTGGTGGTGGATGTGCTTCGTGGACTGCCTGCCTGTCATCAGAACCTTAGCGGACCCTTGATAAGCACCAAAAAGAGTTGCGTGGCCAGACGACACCAGAACGCCGGTCTGATCCGGGGAGCGGGAGCGTGGCGAGTGCCGGACGATGCCAGGCGACTGGCAGCCGGGCGTCTTCAGGACACGGGAAAGGTGCTCGTCTAAGATGGCCTGGGGGTCTTCCTCACATTGGCTTGCGGACGGCAGCAGGGGGTGATGAAGGGAGCTGCTGCTGCTCAGGTCGTTGCTCTCCTCCCTTTCGTCCTCCTGCGACCCCAAAAGGAAATGGCGATTAACCAAACAATAATCACATATTGTTGAGGAACTTCTCTGTCAGCTTCCCACCGACTTCTCTCAGTCGTCCTGTGAAGTCAGAGAGAGCAAATGCCTGAATAACTTGATGTGAGTTTTCTCCTTTGCTGCACTGTTATCTTCCCTAACAGGCTTTGGGTGCGCTTCATCTATAATGCAGAATCTGCCTGTGCTTCACAAAGAAACTGGCACTACACATATTCAGCAAATGTGCCACTGGAGAGTAACTAAGTGCTATTTGAAGGCACTTAAAGTGTGTCTAGAAACATAAGTTTGAAAGTTCCTCCTTCCAAATGAAATAGGAGAGAACACAAAGGAAAAGTGAAGAAGCAGCTAAATCCAGACAAACTTTGCAATCCCACGGCGCGTACCCTGTTCTTCGTCATGCTAAAGCTGGCGTAAAGGCATTTGTACTGAAGTTTAGAACTGCTGCCTGAAATTAATTGGATCCAAGTTGGAATTTACAAAGTGGGAGGCATGCTTTAAGTAGCTGTTAAGACTATTTTTGAGGAGGCATAGCGCCTGGCAGAAATATTCACACTCCTTAAACGTTCCACATTTTTGCTGTTTCACAGGATACGGTTCGCCTGTGGAAGGATGTGTTCTGGTCAGATGAGGCTAAAGTTTAACTTTTTCGACAAACGTATAAAACAACTGTGTGGTAGAGAAATACGTTGAGCACAGCATCCCCACTGTAAAACACGGAGGTGGCAGAAAGGTGGCTTAAATGCATCTGTTAGAATGGCCCAGTCAAAGTCCAGACCTAAATCTAATTGATAAACTGTGAACAGACTTGAAAAATGGATATTTGCAAACAACTATGCAAACCAGCCTCACTGACCTTGGTTGTGTTTTTCAAACAAGAATAGGGAAACATTTCTCTATGTAAATGAAATTTGGAAGCAACACATGTGGTTCTAAAGTAGATTTTGTGCTGTTTTGTCGCATAAAGATCACTAAAATAAAAAATGTGAAAAGATGACACTTCTGGAAAAGCTCTGTATTTGTAAATGCTCACCTCCTGAATCTGCTGCAGCCTCTCCTCCAGAGAGCTCATCGTGTCCTGCTCACGCTTCAGCTTCTCCAGTTTGGCGATGAGTTGGGCAGCAAAAGCCGAGGGCTCGACTGGGGTCATCTCCTTAGGCAGCCGGTGCGTCCTCTGCGGGATAAACAACACAGGGAGGGGAAGGGACACCTTAACAAGTGTGCAAATGTGGCTACTTGGTGTTTCGGATGGATGCAATATGGTGCACTAATCCATTGCCCTTGCCCTAATCCTATCTCGTTCCAAAGAGCCTGCTACTTTTCCAAAAAAAGGGACCTAATACACACGCCCTTGCCCTCGGGCTAACCTGAACCTTTCTTGCTGCCCATCCCGTCCCAGATCTTCTCATGCCCAGTGCCCTTGGCTGTGCCAAGCTGCTGGGTGAGGGGAAAAGACGGGGGTAGCAGTAGCGGGGTAGCAGTTGGTCTCGCTCGGAGGGGAGGCCCCCTGCCTGTACCCTCTGTAGCCCGACCAAACCATCAGCAAGGCAGCCTCTGAAGTCAGCACACTTCAAAGGGCCCTTGTCAAACATCAAACGCACACTAGGGGTGGGAGGGACACGCGGCTTTAAATCTCCGAATAAAAGCCAGATATCGACGGAGAAGAGAGCGAGTGTGCGCGTGTGTGAGGGGTGGGGGGGCGACAAAATTAACAGCATGAAGGGAGAGGAAGAAGATTGAGATGTGTGTGTTTGCGGAGTGGCATTGGTGGCAAAGAAGGGAGGAGAGAGAGTAAGAAGACAGAGGAGTCAAATACTGGGAAGATCTGAAGGAAAGTAGTAATTTATTTCCAGGCTGCATGCAGGGCAGCTCAGAGGTACTCTAGTCACATTATCCTCCTTTTTCTTTAACTATATGGGCTGGCTTCCCTTTCTCCATTTCACACTTTTTTTTTCTTTTTTTTTGTTATTTGGCACACTGGCTTTCTTGATTTTGACTTTTTTTGTTGTTGTTTCTCTCATCTCTTTGTAGACACGATAAAGGGAAGAAGAAAAAAGGCAAGCGGAGCTGCTGGCAAAGGAGCGCCAGCCCTGCACGGGGCCCCCGCTGCCTGGGGCTGGTGCATCATGGGAGACAGAGCCATCTCCAAATCAGGAGGGAGACATTAAAGAAGAGCAAGTGGAAAAGAAAGAGACAGAGAGAGAGAAAGAAGGATAGACTGAGAGAAAACTGGGAAAAGCAAAAAAAAAAAATGCATGCACAAACACATCTCCTCCACCTGTGTTTGGATATGGAAACAAAAGAAATGTGCGTTTATTTTCCTCCTTCCTAATCTGTGCCAACCTGTTTTCACCCAGTTCTTTAAACCATCTTGCAGCAAGTTCACCAGGTCAGAAAATATCTCAAATCAACCAACCTACACTGTCTGGGTCACACACACAAAATTTTTTTAACCAAATGCACGTTGTTGAGGAATTTCTGGTCTGTAATCTGACATCATGACGACTGTTGACATGCAGTGATGGAGACAGAAAGATTTCAACTATTTCTATTATAATAGCCACAGAAGCAACTGAGACAGAAATATAACAGAGACATTTAGACATTATGCAAAGATATTTAAGGATTTTGTTTTTGGAAATACACAAGGAATTGGATTGAATTTGTCATACTCTGAAAAGAAACTGAAACTCAGAATGTAGATTCCAACAAAGATGAACTTACAGGAAAGTGGGGTAGCGTGACTTGGCCATTGATCTTAACATTACGATGCATCTCTCGCTGCAGCTGCTTCTTGCTGCACATCTTGTAAGGAGGGATTCCATCTCTGCAATAAAAGCAAAAAATACCAACCATGAAAAAAGTAACTAAAATCCAATAATAACCAAATTTATTTTTGTAATATGCTGATCACTGCATCAAAATATCTCTGCAACAACTGCGCTGTTTTTTTTTTGTTGTTTTTTTTTGTTTCTTAAAGCTAATTTAAAGCACCATAAAATAATAGATAACAACAACCAGTGTTTACTTTCATAATGTTGCCGTTTGCGTTTTTGGGATGGGGTACCATGTGGCATTTGTCTCGTCACCAACAGTGAAAGTGATGCAGCGAAAGATTGAAAGCAGAGAAGCAATATCAGCTACTGGCAATAATAGTAATATTTATATCATTATCATCCCAGGATTTCATATCTATGAATATTTAGTGCAGAGTTTAAATTGTCAGCTCTTTGGTATCCTTTATACCTGATTAGCATGGTTGGTGTTGTTAGCATAGCTAGCTTCAGTCTCCATATTCGCTTCAGGATTCAGACGCTTATCTTTGCTCGCTGAGGTTTTCAAAAGCTCCACCTCAAACAAGTTTCATTTCATTACAACTTTTCTGTCCAGCTTACTGTAATCTGATTTAGTAATCTGTTGCTCTTGGCCTGCTCTCTCACAGCCTGAATGAATGACAGGCACGTTTCTACATGGAGAGAATATGGTTTGATTTAAAATAGCTCCTTAAATCTCAGTCTTTACTTTCATTTAATACCTCACTGATACGGAAAATAACAACAGAGTCTTCACTCAGTAACGGCTTCCTCAACAAAGAGTGTTGTAGTTAGCATAACCTGGTATCGCTTGTGTATGGTGCATTAACTCATCTGAAGATATTCAGATTTTCGAGTTTCAGACTGGCCACCGGACAGGACCCCGTCAAAATTTACGAATTCAGTTCAACGGAGGATTTTTCAGTGCATCTCAGGCATTAATACAACCAAACGCTCAGGCAGGTCTTAAAAGTCAAGATAAATACAGAAACACAGAACAAAACATAAAAGAAAATATGAGCTAAAGACAGCCTTTCTGATTTATCCACTATGTTATTCAAACTGAGGAAAAAAAAACAAAAAAAAACGCAGCTTTCAGGATCTGGTTAGTTCGAAGCTACAAAAGACTAAAGCAGCATGCCAAACGGTGCTCAGGTTCTTTTTGCTTTACAGCTAGATGAAATAGAGATGTTTTGCAAGCAACACTAAAACTCTCTGGACAATTAAGAATTTATTCTGGGAACCTAATCCTCCAGTTCTGTCTGCCGGCTTCCTCCAGTCAGCTGCCACTTACTCTCGGCCAATTATTGCGGCCGCTTTGGCCGCTCAGAAGTGTCTGACCTAGCCCAATCGCTACTTTTTTTCTGCTGCCTCTTTGAAATCTCACACTCATGCACATATGCACCCGCTGCCATCTTCGTTTGGCAAGCGCTCCGCAGCGAGCCTCTGATCTCGGCAACATCAAAAGGCTGGTTTGTAAGATAAGGTAATGTTTGAAGTTGGTGCAGCAGCATTCCCCAGCGTCCAAGTAAATCCATAAATAAGATATAAGCAAAAAGAGAGAGAAAAAAAAAAATCCCACCCTTCCACCATCACTACCACCACCCTTTCTCCTCTTTCTAAAATCCATCTCTTTTTGTTCTTTTTCTGGGAAATTAAGATTTAAATGTGCTGACCGTCTTTTAACTGCTAATCAAGCCGTCCTCCGGAATGAGAAGGAGGCGAGGATGTGCTAAAGAATACGACTTTGACAAGTGACGCTGTTCAGCAGTTAGCTCATTTGTTTCATCTGAGGAACTTTATCACATTTAACACCAGAGAGATTTGATCACGGACACAAGGCTGGCATGTTGATTCTTCTACCTCAAATTCAACTCTTCCCAAAGTACAACCTGGGACTACAAGCCGTAACCCCCGAAGGAACAGGAAGTAGGAACCTGAACTCCAAAGTTAGCAGCAAACAAAGGTTACCAACTCCTCCCTGACCAACTTCACTATTTACCAAAACATCCCAGACCATGTGACTGGACAGCAAGAGAATGGTTTCATGGCCCTCACTTTTATGGGGATCTTCTATTCAGCGGTGCAAGTCATTTTCAAAGCAGCTAGCCACCCTCTTATCCTGCTAAGCTCCCCTCACCTAACAATAGGCTGAAAGCGATTCGGTTAAGCCCTTTATACTCCGTGCACTTTATTTTCTCACTCCCTTGCACTTGGGAGCCTCGCCACTTCTTGCTTACAACTCTGGAAGATGGAGGAGAGAAGCTGCATGGGTAAACTAGACTGGCCAGGAGGGGAAAGGGAGGAGAAGGGGGCGGGGGTTCCTTACGTCTTGCCCCGGGGTCTAGAAACGAGTAACCCCCGTGAAAGCCTCGCAGACACATGATCTCAGCACACTGCGGAGGCCGGTGGCAGGAAACCGACCCACCATGTGAGTAAGCCGCCTTTCATTTGGTGCCAACATTTTTTTTTTTCAATGAGTTTGTCTTGAGACCCGAATGGACAAGCCCCCCCGCACCCCTCTTTACTCTCCTTACTCCTGCAGGTCTTCAAAAGGGAAAAACGATTAGATAATATGAAAAAAAAAAAAAAAAGGAAAAAAGTCTGGTGGCAGAAGGGTGGGTGGGATGAATACATATCAACATTGAGGAAATGAGGCAACGCCCCCACCCACATCAAGATGTCTTTTTTTTTTTTTTTTCCTTGTTCCAGCCTGCAACACATCAGAATAAACTTCAAAAGGCCTTCAGACGTAATGACTTTCCCAGAGTTATCTCCCCTGAGGCCATAGTAACAACTGTACATTAATAGAATTACCTGGAGTCAATCACAGAGGATAATTAAAATACATTACACACCATTATTCTTCGCCAATGCAGTCCCCTGGCCCCAAGGAAAAGCTAAACCTGTTGGATTACAAGGCCAAATATTTTTCTTTACACCCCTGGACGTTTTCCTGGAAAGGTGTTGACTGACTTCTGGCCGGGGCTCATTCAGATACGATGGAAGTAATAAATTGAACAGAGCTTTGGCTGCGATCGGCTGCATGGAAACGAGCCTCCCCGAAAACACTGCAGTTTCATCATTTTAGGACCTGCACAAAAGCTCAACACTTACACACTACTGTCAGTCATCGACAGAGAGTCGTCTGTCGCTGCGTCGCTGGAGATCTCGCTGTCGTTGGCACTGGTGGCAGGGGCGAAAATGTAGCCGGAGTTGATGAAGTACGGGCTGGCGGGGTCTCCTCGTCGATGGGACCTGAGAGAGATCCAAAGATACGTTTTTAACGCGGGGTCCTACTGACATTTGGGTTTAAATGGTCTCAACAGATTTTCGGCTTCAAAATTCCACACACCATTTTCACGGATTCACCAATAAATCGGCAAGGAATCGGACCTCTCTTTCCCTTGATCGGTGCAGAAAGATGACTGATGAGTCGAGGGCTGAGAATTTCTTTGTTACTTATTAAATACAATAAAACCAAAAACTCCAACCAGGTTTTTGGTCAGTAAAAACATCAACTAGTATATAATTTACTACTATCAAAATCAAAGAACAGGTGAAACATTTTGTTTCTCCTTTTGTGCACTAGTGCTCAAGAGAGACAAAAAAAAAAGACCAGAACCAGAAAAAATTGGGATCAGAAAGTCAGACCTCAAAGAAAACGAAGAGGAAATTGATTTCAGGCAGTAAGTGCTTGATCTCTATCTGTTTTTATAACATTTGAGAAATATGAATAAAACTCATTTATCTAGTTTGGTTTTATTTTCTGGATGTTCCACAAATGATGGAGCACATGTTGGCTGCATTTTAAGTGAAAATGTTCTTTTTTTGGCCCACAGACTAAGTCAAATCAGCTCTAAATAAAAGTGTAACACACCTAAATTTGATTGTAATCCAGACTGGGCGTCCTAAGGTAAATTTAAATCCATTAAAATGAATCTTGGACCTTTGCTTGCATGCTTTTCTTTTATAAAAAAAAAGTTAATGTGGTAAATCAAATCAATGTAAAATGCACATTTTCCTTAGATTTTTTTTTTCTAGACCACTGCTTCCCAAAGTTTGAGTAAAAAAATAGCACTTGTAGGAAACCTCTTTAGAAATTAAACTGAACAAAACTGATTTCAAGAAAGATAATTTATCATAAGAATGTTATTTTCTAGTAGACAAGAGCAACTACACCGGCTGCTGCTGGTGTTTCAGGTATCACTGTCGTCCTGTTTAATTGACACACATTGTATGTTCTATTATTGCGGATCAGATGTCTCTTCCGCTGTTCTTAGGTGGGTCAAAAGCTGAACAGTTTGGAAACCAGGGCTCTAGACAACAGAAACTCAAACATGTTTTCACCCTCCACTTCCTTCTTCTCCATATTTATCCATATGACAAATAACCAAAGCAAATGTCATGCTCTCCAGACTTAAAAGACAGAGAAGGAAGGGTGAAGTGACACAGTTTGTTTGCTCTCTTTCCTGCTCCTGTTGGTGTAAAGTCAAACAGCTCTGAGTTTGTTTTGCTGATGTCCTCTGCAGATTTCTGTAATTTGAGCGGCGTGTGTGAGAGGTGCCCAGGAGGAAATGTGGCATCAGCGTTATTCTACAGGTTGTTGTTTACTTTCGTGTTCTTCCTCTCTAACATGTAAGGACTGCAGCCTTTTGTTGGGGCCCAGACTCCTGATCTCTCCCACTTTCACCTTCCTGACGAATTTACTTCTCCATCTCCCTTTGCTATCAGCCAGTCAAGCCCCCCCTCCCCGCTTGCCACCTCTTCCCTGCCTTCCTTTCTAAAGTCTCTCTGTCTCTTTGCTCTCTATCCTGCTGTGTTGCATTCCTGCTCCAGGAGTGAAGGGGTGGACAGGGAAGGAGAGGAAGGGGGAACTTAAGCTTTAGAGAGGGAGTGAGAAGGAGAGAGGGAAAAAGGGGGAAGGAGGGCCCCTTTCTTTATGAGAATGCCTTCTGCCGGGAGAGCTGAGGAGAACCCCAGCATGACTAAAGCCGTAGGCCCCAAGCACAAATCTGACCTTTGGAGGGTCCACGCAAAGAGTCAGGTATTTAGCACAGCTGGGCTCTCTGCACCCCCCCCCCCCCTCCCCAACTCCCCATCTTTCTTTTCTTTCTTTCATGACCCTCCCCCCCCACCCTTCCTGTTTTCTCCCTCTTCCCCTCCTCTTGTCTTTCTGTCTCCTTCCAAAGCATGCTTAGTCTCTGTCAGACGGATTTTTTCCCCCCTCTTTCATACCGAAGAGATAAAAGCGCAGGACAGAAATGAAAGAGGAGGGAAAACACTGACACACATAAATCCATTGCGGAGCGGGATCTGCGGTCGGAGCGGCGGAACTGAGACGAGGATGTTTTGTCGTGCCGTTCCACCGCTTTGGAGTCTGGGAGTGTTGGAGGTCCCTCCGAAAAGTGACGAGAGGAGTCTGTGCAGTGGCAAAATTAGTTCCACATGTTTGAGATGGAAATTGGTTGACCCACAGAGATGGTGAGGGGCAGTGGGAAAGGGGGACGAAAGGGTAAAACGACGGTCTCTCTTTCTCTCTCTCTCTCTCCCTCCCGCTATTCTTTTTAAAGAGGAAAAACAAGAACACGGGAGATCACACCAGGAAAGCAGGATATGCCCACATGTCAACAAACCCTGCACTTATTGGTTCCCCGGCTCTCCACATGGCCACTTCCAAGCAAATGAGCAACTGTTGTTATCTCACATCTGCTCCCATGAAGGGCAAAAAACTCTCAGGGGACAAACTGGAGTCGAGTTATTACACTCAAACGCCATTCTTACACTACTTTTTTTTTTTTTTTTTACTTTTGCACTATGTATGTGCCAGTGAGGGATTCCCACGGTGTGATAACGTTGAGTAAAAAATAAAAAAGTATAATAACGTCACGGTTTTAGAGTTTCAAAACAAAAATGTACAACATGATGTGACTGCTTTTTTCCCCCCAGCAGCTTCACATTTATAAATTCTTTCTAGAAATATTAAAAAATATGTAGCAGCTGTTCACCAGCTGACCAGCAGTCTGCAGCCACAGTTTGCTGAGACATAGCGCTGCATAATTCATTCATTCATCTCATTAAACCTTAGAAACGGTTCACAGAGAAAATTCCAGCAGTTTTAAAGCTGTAGCTTGTTTAAAATCTGATTATACCTACAAATTTAGATTAAAACTTTTTTTTGAAGTCCTACTGGAAACAAATTTCCACCATCACTAGGAATTAGCTACGACCGTTTTCATCCCAAAGAGCCTGTTAAATACTTTAAAGCACCTGAAGTTGAAGTACAATGAAAACAGGAAGCCTTCCTTTAGCCAGCAACAGGTGGGGAAAGGGCAGCACTGCACTACTCTACGCTCCATTCAGTCGGCTAAAACTTCAGCCTCCCCAACACTGTGGTAAAGCTGGACTTTTCAAAACGTCAGCATACCTTTATACCAGCAACAAACCCATTTGACACGAAAGGTACAAATGATCTACAAACTTGGCGTTTTCTAGCCAAACAAGAGTATAAAGCAGCGACTGCCTTTCAGATAAGACAGATTTGTTTGGTCGAATAAGAAAGAAACAAGTTCTTGAATTTCCTTTGATGAAGCCTCATGCATCCAATCCAAGTTATGGAAAATCTTCTTGGCCTGAAAAGATTGCAGCTGTTGGACAATGTGTGGGATGACTTCTTAAGATAAAACGCAAATGCTTTCCACACAGCTCCGCTTTCATCTCAGACCAAAAGAGCGATATCTGCAAAAGTTGTTTGAATTTCCAGACATTAAGTAGATTCTGTGGCAGTAAACAAAATTTATAAAGGCTCAGAGAGGGCAGATTATATATATAAATATAAAAAACTATCATCGCACTGCTTGATGTAGCTGTAACAGTCATGAGGTTTTGGTGTCTGAATTCATTCCTGAACCGGAGGAACGGTTTCAAAGCACAGGAAACTTGAGCAAACCAGCAGAGGGCTGCCTGCAAGACACCATTTACTTAAAAGGAAGGCTCAGATGCACTGATGTTCTGTACCCATCCCCGCCCCCTCCACCCCTCTAACCTCTTGACTAACTGCAAGGCAGGAGGGCACAAATATACAGGCATGTTCCTCTGAGACCCTTTGATCATGTGGCTTTAACTCTCTCCCCTCAATCATTTGTGAAATAACTAAAAATGCACCAATCTGTCGTCCACGGATCAGAATCAGCCAATTTTCTCCTGCGCGGTTAAAGGCAGGTCAGACACATCAGGACTAATAATTCCCATCATTTCTAGTCTTTAAAACACAACAACCGGCAGCTACTTTGAGTACTTTTAAGCTGAATAAAATTCTGATAAAGGCTGCATATGTTTTGAGTCATAAGCCGGGATCCTTCTGGACACTTTTCTAGTCTGTGCTACAATCACAGTAAAAAATTGAAATGGAGAGATAATAAAAAATCTGAAATCAGTACCAGGACAATTCTGATTGGTTCAACAACTGGCTCTTTACTCAGCAGTGGTGATCCTGGCTACATACAGTTTGCACAACTGAACGCATCAGACAGTCCTAACATGTGAAAGGTGAGCAGGAATGCAAAGGTTACCTGTAGGTCTTCTCCAGCACTTCAGCTGCTGTCCGGATAGTAGCAGTAGCCCTCAGGTTCTTCGCAGACAGTCCCACCACAGACCCCAACGCTTTTGCCTTCAGGTCACTGCAACTCCACTCCTCTTCCTCCATGAGAGGAGGAAGATATCCGCACATCAGCTTGAGGCTGCCCAGCCCGCCGTGGTTCATGTAGGCGGCGTTCTCGCAGCCAGTGCGCACGTATTCGAGGTATATGTCAGAGGTCAGGAACATCTGGTACGCGTTCTCCTCCATGTGGGACTGGATCTCCGTCTGCGCCTGGTCGAACATGGCCGAGTCTATCTGCTGCTTCTTGATACTATCCCTTATGAAGGTCTTGGTGGCCGGTTTCAGCTGTTTCGCCACCACGCTGTTGTTCTCGATGTACCGCTTGAAGATAACTTTGGCAACTCGCAGCGTTTTGGTATCCTTTAAGTCCATCTGCCGGAAGCCGTTGCAGGCGAACCAGAAGTCCAGCGCGTCGACGCAGCGCTCCCGCTCCAAGAAGGTCCTGAACAGGTGAGCGCCGTCCAGGTCGCCGAGGAGGAAATGCAGAGACTTGGTCCACCGAACGAGCGGCGAGTCCGGGGACGCGCTGCCCTCCGGCTCCCCGAGTCCATCCTCGTTCCTCCGCGGCATGGAGCCGACAAGAGCAGCGGCGGTGGCGGCGGCAGCAGCGGCGGCGGGGAGATCTTTAACTTTACTCTGGGCTCTCATTTTGCCAGATCTGCTCGGGTTGTAGCATGACGCCTCTCCCTCCTCCCCCGGCACCGGAGGACGGGGAGCATCTTCTCGGAAGCTACCGCTGATGTGCTCCGTGAGCGCCCTGCTCATGGCTCCGGCTGCCTGTGTGAGAGTGCCGCCGTGGTGCCTCAGCTCCAGCTTCCAAGCTCCCCCCACCCCCCACCTCCAAAAAAAAAAAAAAAAAAAAAGAAAAATCCTCCTCACTCACTCTCTAAAAGCAGCGGGGGAGCTTCTCAGCTCCTCTTCACTCTGAAACACAAAGTATTGATCTAATCAAAGCCAGATCCTGCCTGAACTTCAAAAGACAGACATCAAGTAAACAGTCCCTTTCAAAAAAAAAAAAAAAAAAGAAAAGGAAAGAAATTAAGAAAAGAAAGAAAGAAAGAAAGAAAGAAAGAAAGAAAGAAAGAAAGAAAGAAAGAAAGAAAGAAAGAAAGAAAGAAAGAAAGAAAGAAAGAAAGAAAGAAAGAAAGAAAGAAAGAAAGAAAATGGAACTAAGGGTTCACAGATAAAGGGAAAAATGAAAGCCCTTTTTTCTCCCTGGTTTCATTTATCTATTTATAACCTAAATGAGAGATCAACTGCAGCCCACATTCTCTACGTGCATTGATCTGCCACATCAAAACCATTTCAGCAGAATAATCATCTCGCACACGGTAACTCTCTTCACAGAATCGCATACTATAGCGGCTTACACGTGTTCTCCTAACGAGTCCGTGTCACAGGCTTCAACTCCAATTAATTCCCAATCACACACGACCACTCACTTCCACTTGTCCGCACAAACTCCCCGTATGCACCGCAGCGAACTTGAGCGGAGACGTATCTACACCGTGCGTGATTATTATCAATCAGAGCGGGTGATTACAACATGTTTTTTACAGTCCGGAGACGTGTCTGAACTACCAACGACTGAGCTGGTAGGAAGAAGATGAAGAAGGAGAAGGAGGGAGGGAAAAGCTAAGCAAAAGCTACTAGGATCGGGAACTTCTAAGAGACCGTAGCCGCAAGGACAAGTGGAAACGGATGGCGAAGTAACGCACCAAACAGCATGTAAACAAAAAAAAGAGAGAAAATGTTACATACCATGGCAGAGTCGATCGGAATAAAACCCATGAAAAGTCAAGAAAAAAAAAAGTTGAGCTCTTAGTCCATTTTTAGATCAGTCCAAAACTCTCCGAGTGGTTATATAGTCCCCAATAAGAGAAGAAATCAGCGACGGGCGGACTTATACCGAGGCTCCGCCGCGCCACATGCACGTCAAGCAAGCGCTGGTAGTTTAACGCACTCTGTCCCATTCAACAACTGACCTCAGAGTAGGCAGGCTCTTCGCCTATGTAGATCGCTGGGGGTGTCAAAAATCTGAAAGAGGGTGGAGAAGAAGAGGGGTCACACGTTTTTTTTTTTTTTAAACCCAGTCAAAAGAAGAAGCAACACCGCCCGACAAATGCTCGGTTTTTTTAATCTTAGCCACACATTCATACATTCATGCGCTCCCTCTCGCTCCTTAGCAAACGCGCACAGACACACACACAAGCCTCTTATCTATCACACCGTATTTCTCGCCCACAAACAAGGAACACAGCCCACATTTCTCAACTTCAAAGCTGAGGAGCAGCACATCAAAGCGGCCGAGAGAGGGGGCCTGTGGAACAGCTTCCCTGCACAACTCACCATCCATGTTGCCGCTCTGATTAGAAAACGTAAACGTGAAGTAAATACGGTCCCAAACAAGCAGTCTTGGCTTCGCTCCCTGTCCTATCTCTCGCATTCGAGAAGTTTAATTCAGTCACAAATAAAATAAAGCAGCTCGTTTGTTCTCCTCTACTGCTCTTTTTGTCTCCGCAGGTAGGTGTTTCGAGAAGTCATGGCAGGCGGTTGAAATCCTCCCGGCTGTTTCTACACCAACTGGGCTAAAGGTTTAAGTGCGGACTTCAAAGTGAAGAACCGCTGGCCTGGTCCCGGAAGAGACATAACAAAAATGCTGCATCCTGTCTTCACAATTAGAAGCAAAATAAAGCAAAAAATTAGCCACCGGGGGGCGAAATAATAACACTCAGTACATGATTAACATATTAAACTGTTTTCCATGCCAATTTCTGCTATCAAGCGTCATAAGTGAGGCGTTTATGAGGGTTTAATAAACTTTTACACACAGGGAAGGACTAAGTTGTCTGCCAGGACCTTATCAAAGAAAGCAATCTTCAGCCAACTCCCTGAGGCTTTGGAGCTTCAGAAGTATTTGATCCACCGCGCCAGTACTATTATTCTCACTGTCTTTCCGTTACAACACAAAGTTTCAACAGGGACACAAAGCAAACAAAAGCAACAGTATGTTGACTGTGACCTCCTAAAGTGACAGAAGGGTTAGCGCTCGCTGCCGCATTTTAGTTTTTACAATGGTCTCCTTTCTGCAGGCTTTTATCATTATAACCTGCCTAATTAAAACTTTTCTAATATATTTTTATTGTACAGTAGCTGTTCTTGAATGAATGGTGCCCTGGGCAAGAGCCCTAGCAGTCCATGCTGTTTAAAGGTACAGCTTATCAGAACAACAAGGACCAAATAATGTGATTTTCATAAGAGGGTTTTCAGTCGAGATGGACAAAGTCAATATGTAAATGCTGTAAAATCATTTTTGAATAGCTTTGACTTGTTTTTCACAAGCGTCTCAAGCTAATAAATGCCAAAAAAAAGCATTGAAAATCCCCTTTCCAGCAAGATAACACATACAAATTGGGACTGGTAGTAAGTTTGGGGCGTGGACTTGGCCTCCAAATTCCTCAGGTTTCAGTACAATCAAACTTATGTGATGTTCAAGAAATTTGAATCCAAGTGGTGGATGATTAATTTGAGTGAATTATTTTGTTTTTGCTCCCTATGTTTTCACATGGCAGAATTGCCTGAACTACAAAGGGAAAAAGATGTATAACGCATAAACATTTGGGTAATATAAAGGGGGCATTAGTTGAGCTGAATTCTGTTTTGGGCCTTCATGTGGCCTTGGACCTTGGCACTGGCGTACACAATGATTTAAAACTTATTCTTTAACTTTTGGGCCCGATTTAATAATCCTGTGGAGTGAAACTGTCAAATAATTTACATATTAGTCACAGGATTTTAGCCACAAAGATGTGAGTGTAACACACTCGCCAGTTCCACATTCAGGGGAAAATGGCACAGCATGACATTTTGATTGAAATTGGACACAGAGCAAAGGCAAAGAGCTGTTCTCTAGTCTTTTAATTCACATGACTTCCCTAATGTCATTGTGACAGAATCTTAAAGAGTGGGTTAGACAGTGATCCAATCCCATGGTACTTCAAAGGCTATATTGTCCCTTTGATGTTGAAAATCAACTTTAAAGGAGGATATAATTATATAAGTCAGCGGATTCAAATTCACAAAACTCCCATGATGGTACAGGACAGGACAGCTAATGAAATCCAGCTTCTCTGAGGTCACTAAAAGATTATTAATTCATGCTGAGTTTTAGGAAGCAGGGAAAGAAACATAATGTAGAAACAACAATGTTCGCTTAAATTTGTGTGAAATCTTTGCCCCTTAATTCATCCACTTTGGCAAATATATATATTTTATATTTTAGCTATTGCGGTTATTTGGATGATTGTAGTGTATCTATACCTTAACTTCATATATAATTTGTTAAGTCATTTTAAAATGGCTGGCCTGACTTCTCTGAAAAATCACTTCATATATTGTTTGTCATCTAAGCAACATGTGATGATTATTTGTTTGATTAGTTTGATGTAAAAAGCATGTTTTCCACAAAACACCTGCATTTCTGTAAAACGTTATCACCAACTTGTGATGACCAAAGTCGAACCAGTTATCTCCACCATCCATGCACCTGCTGTGCATCATATACTATCCCCACCACAATCGTTCCAGTCAACACCAGAGGGAAGAAGGAGGAAAAAGTCCAATTGCTTAACAGAAAGACAAATGTTGCCCCATGCCCGTCCCACACTATCACATATGCAAAAGTGTGGAATAAATAAATGGAAAAAAACAAACAAGGTCTTAATTTCTTTTTTAACAAAGTGTGGCATGCATTTGTAACCAACCCCCCTTTACTAATATAGATCTCAATAAAACAAAATGCATTAAAATTTGTGGATGTAACTTGTGAAAATCTACAAACATTCAATGGGTAGAAACATTTTCAGTCACCTACTGTCCTACAGATGCTCCCTCCTTTAATTCTTCTTTTTCTAATTGTTGCGAGATGTTGAACCCAAGAGACCACACCTGTTGACCACGGAGAGAGCGCTCTTGTGTCGAGCAGTAACAAAAGGGTGAGGTTGCTCTAAACTATCCACAAGAAACTCCTTTTTGAAGTTGACCTCGCCCTGACCCCTTTGTAAGGACTCTAACCAACTTACTGGGGGGATCCAAAAGCACTAAAAGCACAATGCAGGAACAAAAGTGCTGCCACCGACAGGCTACAAAGCCCCCCCACCCCCTCTGCACCCCCACCAATAAAATAGGGTGACCTCAAGGCTAATTGAGAGCTCGTGATCTGGGAGAAATTAAAGGCATCTGGTAGGGCCACCGCAAATTGGAAATGAAACTCGTCTTTAATTAGAGCCTCCCTTACATGGCAAGGGGAAAACGTTCATTTCGCTCCTGTCAGCAGAGGTGTCATCAGGACGCACAGAAATAGACAGGGGAGTTAAATGATGGCACTGGAATGGAAGAGATGATTTGTTTGAAAGAAATCCTTTTCCCTCCTTTTTTTTTTGTTTCTCTCTCTGTTTCCTTTTTAGCGACGTCGCTGCCGAACTGCGGAAGTCTTTGATGGTGCATCATTAGTTGCATCAGTCAAACATAAGGCCCGTATTCAATCCCTTTTTGTCACTTTTTCACAAGAACCTTTGGATTTGCATCACATCACAGCCAACAGCCTGTGTTCCCACATCGCGGACAATAAATCCCATACAGCTTGTTTTTTGGTTGTTGTTGTTTTTTTTAATCACTCTTTGCTCTTCACAAAATCCCCATACTTGCACTGAAATAGCACAGAAAAAAAAAAAAACACAGACGAAAGGGTGGATAATTGCAAATAACCCAAAATTTGGATGTTCAAAGGCTGTGGAGGGTTGGAGTGATAATTTTGGCTGAAGCATCGCCATAAACACTAATAAAATTAAGTGCGTCGGTGGGGAGGAGGGGGCGTGGCCAGGCGTCCCTTTGAACAGACCCTGTGATCAGTTCCCCCTCTCAATTAGCGTATTGTCCACTTCTCCTTTCAGCTGGGAGGGAGGGGGCAGTCTCCCCCCCCCCCCAGCTTCCCTTTGAAGTGATTATCCCTTTATCTCAAGCCTGAGCGAAGAATATCTTGGGGGACAATGGCAAATTAAAGCCCATATGGAGAGAAGCGTGAATGTCTGTTTGTAGGCTCTGAGAGAAACGGCAAAAAAAGGAGAGAAATAAACAGGGAAAGGAGAGAGGGAGGGAGGAAAAGCATGGTAAACAGCATCGTTCTCTGTGCAGATGTCAACACATTTCCAGAAAAAAAGAAAAAGTAATTTAGAGCTGACACTTGTAGCAGAGAGAGTTTGTTGGAGAAGCTGAAGGAACTGCGAGGAAGAAGGATGAGGTGGGGGCTGGTGGAGGAGGAGGGGGCATCTATCTGCTCTGACAGATGGAGAAAGACAGAGAAGCAGGAACGGGGAGATAGAGGGATGAGTGTGGAGAAGTAAGAGGAGTGCAGTTGTCAGCAGAATCAGATGGCGGTCAGGCAGACGGGCTTGAAGAAGATACAATTAAAGTGTGGAGTTAAGACGGGCTTTGAAGTTGGACATGGTGCATAACACCCTTAAAGTTTGAGAAGCCAGCCATTCATTCGCTTGTTACGGCTTGTTAGAGGAGCATTCCTCTTTAAGGGCCCAATTTGACAAAAAACAAACTCTAATGTCAATTTAAGGGACAGTCTTAATAAATAACTGGTGATGACAAACAGGTGAAGGTTGCCAGCAGATAGGAAAATAGGCAAAACCTCATGGTCGTCTTCTGAAGCTCATTTGAGAGACTCAATAATAAAAGTGTGGGTGAGTGAATGTGTGAGCGCTGAGGATAAATAATTACTCTAACTTCCCCCCTCTCTCTTTTTCTTTTTCCCTACAATCCTGTTTATCGGTGGCTTAAAAGTTTAATAATGTGTAGAAACAATGCCTGCGATGCTTTGTCTAATCTGTTTTGGCTGCACTCAAACTCCACCTAATGTGAGTAAATGTTTGCCAAGGCAGACAGACAGAGTCTGTGCGTGTCTGCGTTTCCAAGGTGTAATTCAGTTTGCACAGTTTAAAAACCACCACTGGCGTGCCAGACCACATCCTTGTATTCTTCCAGTGTGTCTCGGTACGTTTTAATTGCAACTTACGAGACATCTCTGATGTCCTTGGTGTCATCAGCACCGCATGCACCTTAATTCACAATCACAAGCAAAAAAAAAAAAAAAAAAAAAAAAAGTTCCACATGTCTCCAACAAACACCTAAAATGAGTTATTCTGTACTGGATTTATAACTAAGTCTTTATAACTGTCATGTGAAATCAAACAACAAAAAGCAGTTTCTGGTGAGGAATAAATTAGGAAACTCCCCACAGTTATACGCACTTTAAATGCACATGATGGGAACATCATCACTTTAAAACTCGGCCACTTAGTTTGAACCAGATATTAATAGAGAAACATAAAAGTGTCCCGCAGAAATGCCTGTTGGGACAAAATACCCAACATTGTCAGGAAAAACAGAAATTGCAGCAACATTACCATGATGTGAGCGAATTAAGTGGGACACAATCTTGATGTTAACGTAGAGCATGTGATACTGTAATGTTTTACCGCTGCTGGACTAATTACATCACCTTCATTTTAATGATTTTAATGATTGCACTGAGACTTTTGTTTTCTTGTTTTTTAGATGGAAATGACATTAGTGGTAAAAATCCTGATTGAGCCTTTGTCTAAAAAAATCATTTTATTTATGCAAACTGTGTTGTTAATACAAGCCAAAGCTGAAAACCAAGTAACATTTGATGTTGTAAATTATCTCACATTAAAAAAAAGTGAAATATCCAGCCTTCTTTTGAGCACATTATATTATACTGATGCATCAAAGTTATTACAAAATAAATCCGACTAAGTCGTCTTTTTCTGCTCTACATGTAAAGTAGAACAGAAAAAGTCAAGAAGTCAAGAAGTCTAGGTTTTTCTAATTACTAATCCATGACTTTCTCTTCCCTTCATGAAGAAATAGGCAACAACACTACTGTGGGGGCTGAATCGCTGTTTATTTTAACACTATTAGCACTGAGCATGACAGTAAAGGAGGTAAAAAAAAAATAAATCCAAACTTCACTACAGCAAAGATCATCATTATTTGGGTCAAAAAGTTTTAAAACCGCTAGTTTTGTCTGTCTATATGACAACCAGCTGTTTGGAAGGCATGCCAAACAACAACAAAAAATAAATAAATAAAAATATATCTATAAAGTATCTATAACCATGTGATGTGTAGCTATTAGTAAAATTATGCTTTTCTCTTTGTTGACAAATTGAAAATCACCTTTTGGTTTCGTGGGCTGGAGCCCATGGTATGATGAACTTCTTTAAATACAATGTTATGATTAAAAATCTTGTGACTTCAGGTATTATCCCATCTTTCAACAGGATAATTATCAAAAACATATTCCTACATGGTTCATCTAAAACTATGTCAAACTTTCTCCATGATGACCTCAGTCCCCCAACCTAAATCCTGTAGAAATCCCACCAGGTGAGCAGAGGAGGAAAGAGAGCAAAAGAGAGAAACCACAAGAGAGTTCAGGTGATTTAGAGAGAGAGCTTGTGCAAAGAAGTATTGAGAATGGTTTCTCTCTCTTTGTAGGTTTCTACCTTGTTTCTAGCACATGGCTAGGTTGACAAAACTTTATTTTGGACAACATGGAGCCCTTGGTGACTCAGTTGGTGGAGCAGCCGTACCATGTCCCTTCCCGTTCTTTCTGGATTCTGTTTCCTGTGCAATTATTGTACAATAAACCCCACTAGTGCCAAGAAAACCCCTAAAATGTTATTGATTATATTGTGTCAGTAAATAAATTTACTGAAAATGAAAAATTTCCCTCGAGGATAGATGACTATGGAGATGACTGCACTAAGACAACAGAAGAAAAACCAGTAAGCCGACTTAACATGTGGGTTTGATAGATTGCGGTAAGGACTCGCTCAGGCAGCAGACACAGCAGGATGGAGACAAATTACTTTTTTAAACAGCTCTTTACTCTTCTCCACACTTCTTTCCACATTTTACTTCCTTGTTCTTGTTCACGTGTCACAAAGCTAACCAATCGAAAACTAGGCTGAGTGAACGAACAGAAGGTGTAACTCCTTAAAATCCGAATAGGGTAGATTAAACATCAACAGTAAAAACATACAATAGCATAAAGGTGATTGCGTAAGTGCCTAATGACATATTTGAACGAGTTATAAAGAAATCTAAGAATTAACTTCTGACCTCTACACTCATGTAGCACAAAATAAGTAGACTGTTCGTCAAGCTCCTGCTTTAAGTGTCTATATAAGACAGTCGTACTGGGCTGTATTTAAACCAGGTTGTATAAAACATGCAATCAGTGCTACGAAGACATGACTCATTTGAAAGAGATACCAGAAGAATTTGTTTACACCTGAGACTAAAACATGCCATTGATTAAGGCTGTAATTTGGATATTTTAGACCACAATTCTGACACTATGACGAGAACTGCTGAATAAAAGAAATGGCCACAGTTTGGTAAAACATGTAATATTGTTAGTAGATGCTTTTTGGCAGCGTTCTTAAATACAAAAGGACAATAAATCAATGACAGACTGATGTAAAAATGAATTTATGTTCACTGTTGTTGGCATTATGGACAACAGTTGTAGATTGTGCAATGCAAAAGCAAATAGACTGAGGCTAATCTGAATAGCAAGTCAATGTATCATTATGACTGATTAATGAGTTCCACCCACTGGATGGTGCACAACGCCACTGTTTATATCTTTACATGATAGCAACAAGAAACAGAAAAAACCACCATGAGACCAACAGAGGGAGGTGACAACGCTCCTTTGTCTGAAGAACAAGTGGCACAGACGGTCCTTGTGATATCAGCATATCCACACCCTGCCAGTTCTGTCACGCTCCGACTGAAAGGCATGCACGATGCGTGGCAGTGTCGATACAAAGTCAGATTCCGTGAAACAAACCAAACAACCGTCTGTGTACATAGAATTAATCAAATATTCCATTACCATCCTCACGGAAAAGACTGGTCTGTGTTGTTACGTTCAACCCTGTTTTGTTTTTTTTTTATTCTGCCCCATTAAACACCAAGCTGCTTCCTGCTGCTGGACTCAGAGCTTTTCACAGGATGTGCCGACAGAAAAAGAGACAAAATAACTCAATCATCCTGTAAAAAATGTTTGGCACCTCTCGACCAGGTGAAGGACGATGATAAAAGCAACGAGAATTTTAAAGTTAGATTCACATTGTGTACGAACACAGGATGTGACAAACATGCACTCATCTCTCATTCCTATTGTTGAATACTTATCTGATGCCACAGCAACAGCATGTAGAGAAAAGAAGTCCAGGGTGGCAAAAAGAAGGCTAGTTTTTTTTTTTTTTCAGCTCACAAGTAAGACAAATTTTGATTCCAAAATTTCTAATTTTGGATAAATAAGAGATGAGACTGTAAAGCCAAGCCTTCTTGTCCAACATCAGTGTTTGACCAAACAAATGAGCTTCTGGAAGAACGATCCAATGTCCCATGAGCACAAACTCTCACAGGAAACCTTCACAGAAGAGTTGAAGCCGTTTCAAAAGGATTTGATAAATTATATCGATTAAAAATGGGACACCACTGTAGTTTCATGTGTGGAGGCAGATGAGCGATTTTCTTTTGCTGTGGCCGGTACGTACCTTTAGATTCAAATGGCAAATGCCAAGCAGTTTTAGTGGCAAACTGCCCAAAGCAGAGACTTTCCTTAAGAACTTCCGGTTGGGGCCAAAATATCTGTTGCTGTCAAAAAAAAAAGAAACAGTACTGCATCATCCTACATGCCAATGTTGAATAATTTATGTGCAAATTACAATACCAAAGTAGTCCCTGCAATACTGGTAGAATCACTGTAAAAAGCACAATGTGTCTTTACACATAACACAGTTGGAAAAGTACTGGGTTTGTGTCGAGTATAAGTAAATGCTGAATTTCAAAGGACAAGAAGTCTACCGCAGCCCCATGATTCATACGCTGGAGCACGGCTATCCTCATAAAATATGGGGATTGCATAAACGTTCAATGAATCCCAAATGTGAAAGTAACATGTCTTTGTTTATTTACCCAGTAAAGTAAACTCACCCACCCAAACTGCAAACGAGGAGTCAAAGAACCAAACAACTCAAAACTCCTTGCTTTTCTGTGACGAAGTTAAATAACAATTAACAGACTTTCATGGTTTCACTGTGAGTCACAGTGTCTTTAGGCTGCGCTTCACGCGCAAGTCTCCAAAAGCATCTCGTAGTGAAATCACAAAGTGAAGTTGCTGGGCAAAAACCACCCAAAAGCCTCATTTTGTAGCATTCAATCACTTTTAGTCTCAAACCGCAATGAGTCATGAATGTACAAACAAAACGGTTGGAGCAAAACAGAATGTTGGGCTCCAGAATGAAACACTGATCTTCACTTCTTTTTTTTCTCTCTCTTCTTTAAGGCAGTGATATTTTCTAGCGAGCCAGACCCACCTACTGGGAATAAAGGAAGTCCCACATGAAGCAAAAAAGAGCAATCATACAGGTGCTCAGCACCGGCCAGCTGCATAACGTTCCTTTAATCCTGAAAGAGTTTCCAAATCCATAACTAAAACTAAGATAAAAGTGTTCTGACCCTATTGTGGAATGTTTCCCAGTGTCATGCAGCTTCCCAGCAGGTGTGCAGAGGGGAGGGGGAGTTTCAAAACATATTGCACAGCAGATAGGCAAAGAGGAACATCATCAAAGCTACGCTGCTTTGCACCTCACTGACTGCTCTGACAACTGATAGGAAAAACTTTCCCACAGAGAGGAAAAAAAAAGATGGAGAAAGGGTGCAGAACTGGAAAAGAGAGATGTAAAATGAAAGTACAGAAATGGGGGGGAGGGGCAGAGGGAAAAAAAGCAGAGGGGAAAAAAGGGTCAAAGAATGGAGAGGGGAGCTATAGAAGGACAGAAAAAATATGTATAATGTCATTTTCATGCAATTTAACCAAGTTGAATGTGGGGTTGAAAACAGATCTCATGGGAGAAAACTTGTGAAACTTCTGTCCTGAGAAGTAGCGAATAGCAACCAAAAAGAGAGAAAACAAATCTCTTTCTATCACTTACTGGTGACGTTAGTCAAAGCAAAGTTCTGAAATACTTTAGAGAAAATCATTCTAAGCATATCTTGTCATTAAAGCTGCACTAGATAAGCTACAACATTGCTCCTGATCAGAAACAACCAATCAGACCTCGGAGGAGAGCCTTAGTGCTGCCAATCATCCTTGTGTACTCGCAGCCCACACCCTGCTCTACAGCTAGCCTACAGTGAATGTGCAGAATAGTTAGCATGGCCACCGATGACGCTGGACGAACAGGTTTACTGTAACATTATGTTGCTTCTCCGCCATTAGCATAGCTGAAGCAAACCTGCAATCTAGAGCTTATACACAAGGTAATGTAAGCAGTACATACACGAGCATGACTTACAGTGCTAAGACCCTCCTCTTGGCTCTGACTGGTTGTTTCTGACTGAGATTGGTGTAGATAGTAAAGCCCACATTCTCCACAGATTATCTTTCTGAGATTATACTTTCAAGACAAAGTGACAATTTAAAAAAAAACATGTAAAGAACATATTTTTTTTATAAGGGTTACCTTCTGCAGCTTTAAATGAGACAATACATGCTATATGCAGCAGTGAAAACTTGAAGACCTTAAAGAGAAACACAAAATTAAACAAGAATTAAATACAATGTCTTGCTAAAGTATTTACACCAACTAGAGTTTCTCACATTTTGTCACGTTACAACTAGATGCAAAGAAGTTAATGGGGATTTCATGTGACAGTGCAACATGAAGTATACAATTGTGAAGAGGAAGGAACATTACATGAAGTAAAAACCTGAATAGTGTGGTTTCTACTAATGTTCAGCCCCCTTTATTCTGTTGCAACAAATAAAAACCCATTGCTACTAACTTATATTAGCAAATCTTGGTCTATCATACGGGCCCGCAGCCTTAGATAAACCTTTGCAATTGAAGAATTGCTGAATGTTATTATTGACAAACAATGCACATAGTCTTTTCTCTTTCTTTAGCATCTCAAGTCATTGTTGAAACACATTACGTCTAATGGGGACACCAAAAATCTGGAAAAGTTCCCTTCAACTTAATGGGAAGCACTTCCATAATGCCCATGCTAGTGATAACAGGTATAGGCCATAATTACATTTATTTAATCCGCTTTGCAGTTGCATCAGCAGGGCAGGAGGATAACAGACACTGTGAGAGCGAGGGGGTCGTCAAAGTTCACCGGGCTTCACATTAACTAGCAGAACCACCTTGGAGTTGAGCAGAGGCAAAGAAGTTCAGCTGTCATCACCGCTGCTCTGGAGCTGCTGAAGTGTGTCGACAGAGCTGCATGAAAGAAGCAGAACCTGAAGATGCAGAAATGAATGCTGAAACGAAACAAAAGGCTGAGGGGAAGGTACAGCTCCTCATTGTAAACTACACTTCTCCCCTACTTTCTGCACAGATAAAAATCTGGTCACTGGTGCCATAAAATGTAAGCAGAGGGAAAAAGCCCCCGCCCCCGTCGTCGGCAACGTTGTTTTAAAGTGGAAATGAGGCTGATGGCAGACTTGGTGATTAGCCCCGCAGCTAACATGAAAGGAAAGGAAAGAACAGCTGCTAATTTTCTCCTTTGACCTTTGCCTCCTGCTGGTATTTCATACAAGCTCTGATTTATGAAGGAGTTCGACAACAAGCTGCTACCGGACAGATTTTCATGAGAGAAAGAGTCAGCCACATTAGACAACCAACAGGACCCATCAGATGTTGTAGAAACTGATCTATGATCTCATCTTTTCATTTCACTCTGCCCTTGTGTGTTCTGTGTGAGGTGTTGATTTGATCTATTTCCCCTTCTTTTTATTGAAATGTTTTATTAAAAAAAAAACAAAACAAAAAAAAACAGTTTTTTGATATTTTCACTCTTCCAGCCATGGACTTCTACTAGCTGGGGAAACTTAGAATCCCTATTTTTGCTTTCATAAATGGCACAAAAGTTCCTGTAATTACATAGACAGAAAATAAATTATATTTCTGAAAACACTGATGCTTCGAGCCTGACTTACAACAACAGGCACGTAATACATGACAACAGTGGTAGTTTACATGTTTGCCATCTTGTAATTTATCTGTTTTATAATTCGACATGACACGGAGAAGAAGTTCAATGTCATCAGTGCTCTACACAAAAGCCTCCACTCGTGCTTTGTTGCTTTCCTTTTGCATGTCCCAACGTCCATGTTTAGCGCCGCTTACAGGTCTGGAGGAGTAAAAATAGTGGTTGAAAACATTTCTGGAAACAGTTCCATGTGAACATGAGTTTTTTTTTGTTTTTTTTTTTAAACCCACAACCGATTTTATAAAAAAAAAAAAAAATAAAATAAAAAAAAAGTCTCCATGTGGAGGGGGCCAGTGTTTTCCTTTCTTTTCTGAAATCTCATTATTACAGTTAAGTCTCGTGTAAAAATGACCCTTCAAGTGGGGCCAGCACACACCCGGGAAGTTAAGATCCGGCTGCTCATTCTCTCCTCCTCTGTCTTTATTATTGTCTGACTCTTGTCCCGCCTTTTGTTGTGTCCGTTTGCTGAAGCGGGAGAGAGGAACAGGGAAGCAGCTTTGAAAGGGCTCTTACTAGAAAACCCTTCTTCAAGCATGCAGGTTGGATGTTGGCTTACAAATCACAGAATGACTCATGGTTATGTATTCAGTGATTCATTCAGGTCATGTGAAGTATAAACAGTTATTTTAATCCTACGCCGTGTTTATGTAAAGACGAGGAGATCTACGTACCAGAAGTTTCATTTGTGTTTGTTTAATCTAAGAGGTCAATTGTCTCTCAGGATTAAAAAAAAAAAAATCATGTAGAAGTTTTTACTCAGGACTCACAGAAACAACTATCAAAGCAGGACTTCATAATCTGATGAATTTCAAGTTTTTTATGCTGATACACTAAAATATTAGTAGATCAGCCTTTTTTGCACAAATTAGGCCATTTTATGGGGGTGAAACACCAGAAAGCTGAAGTCATTTCAGCTAAAAGAAAATAAGTCATTAACTGCAATGGTCAGAAAGTAGATAAACAAAAATAAAAAGAGAAGAAAAAGGAATATTTTTTATTTCCTTTTTAGAATTAAAAACTATTTTGTGCCAATGAAGTTTAAACTAGAACTAGAAGGGTCAACTACTTTAAGCCATCTGAGCAATCATCAAATAACTATTTGAATTATCATAATTATTTGTTTGAATTATGATCACTAAACAAGCTACCATATTGTTTCCATCTCACCAGAGATGTTCCTTACTGTAATGCCTTTTTTTAACATTTATTTTAAATTAGAGTTTTTACCTCCATCAGCACTGCTTCTCACATAAATAATTACTGCAAAACTCACTGAAGAGAAGCTGGAATGGGTTAAAATCAGCACAAGTAGGTCAAAACTTTACAAAATATGCCATTTAGTTCTGACTGATGCTCTTCTTATGCAAAATAGGAGCAGCAGTTTGTGAAGGGGGAATCATATAACCACATATCCGTACAGTAGACTATACAGGTGCATCTCTGCAAATTAGAATATAATTTAGACATTCATTATTTTAACTTGCTCAATTTGCCAAGTGCAACATTATTGTAAACATTATTTACACACACCAATATTTTTTCAAGCTTTTATTTTTGCTGGTTATGATTTTCTGATTACAGCAGCAAAAAATATGAGGAAAAAACCAATAAAAAAATTTAATTTTAGAAATGTTGGCATAATGAATAGTACCTGTTATACCAGGTACTATTATAACAGTACTTGGTATAACAGGTACTGTTATACCAGGTACCTGTATAACAGGTACCTGTTAAAAAACTTTTATTTTTTAAAAGTTATATTGAACCTGACAAACGAGCCTAAGAGTAATGCATATTATAATTTACCGAGATATACCTGTAGATATTTTGTTAAAAACTGGTTGTCAAAGAAGGAATGAAAAGTCATCTGGGATGTTTTCCAAGACAAAAACTGAAAAAGTTGCCTTTTGTTTTTTTTTTCATTCTTAAAGTTCAGACTAGAAGTCATCAAGTCATCACAAGCTATTTCCAGTCAGCCATGTTCACATGCTGCACGTTTTAAGCTACAGCCACCTTTTGTTCCAACCCTCTGGGTTTCATTCAGAGTTCAAGCAGGTCATTAGCAAAGTGATTACAGTGAGAGAGAGGGCATCCATTAAGAAAATGTGAGTGTGTGTGTGTGTGTGTGTGTGTGTGCATATGTCCCTGTCTGCGTGTGAGTGTGTGTGTATCAATCTCTCTAGTGTGGGTGATGACATGGAGCTGTTTGTCTTTCTCATAAAAGGGAAAGGGATGAAAAGGGCTGGTCTACCAGCTGGACCTTCAATCACACTGGGACAACGTGACTTTAGAGATCCTGGGCAGCTGGGGCAGCAGGGACCGACGGTGTGTGAGTGCGTGCTGAGCCTTTTAAATTGGGATCCTGCTTTACATTTTTCATCTCAAATTCAAAATCATGCATTTAAAATTCATTTTATTTTATTTTTGTAGTTTGGACAGGTATGCCCAAACACGTACTGCTGTTTTTACTGTCTTCAAAAGGTTAACACACTTTGAAACAACAAGGGCTGACCTAAATTTCAAAATAAATTGCAAGAACTCTCCCAGACCAGTAGTGGTGATGATGTCAACTTTACCAAATAAAAACAGAACCTCTGGATTGACCCGTCTTACTCTAAACTGTTTTAGCTTGTAGTTTGAGACACATATTTACCTCTTTCATGTGATTTATAGTGCCTTCCAGAAACACTCACAGTCCTTCCTTGCCATGTTTTGTTATGCTAAATCCGCAAACATCTCTGTATCATATTGGGATCTTTTTTTTTTTTTTTTTTTAGATAGACAAAAACAAAGCAGCAAAGTCGTCATGATGTGGAAGACAAAAGACTCGTTTCACAAAAAAATAATAGTTGTAATAAAAATCCACAAAATCTAGTGCAACTGACTGTTTTTAGACGTAACCTGATTAAGAGTTAGCATTTTTGTGATTTAATTACATTACAGCCTCAGAGATTTAGTAGAGAAAATTAGTGAGTAAACTTCATCATAAAGGCAAAGGAACACACCCGACAAGTCTGGGATGAGAAGAAGTTTAATGGTGGTTTATAAAACGGCATTCTGAGCTGCAAACCTACCAAAACGTGGCTCTCCATCTAAACTGACTAGTTAGGACAGGAGAATAATACTCAGGGAATACAGGCAAGAGGACCCCAATTATCTTCACAGCTCGAATGGGAGAGCAGCTCATGCACTCCACAGACCTGACTTTTGTAATAAAGTGAAGAAATATGGAAATATCACACTAATAACAGCGGCATGATATTCAAAAATAATATCAAACATCTTCTAAGTTGCAAAAGAATCCCTGCAAATATCATCCTAAACCCACAATCCTGAAGACAAAACATAGTAGAGGAAGCGCTATGGAGGAATGCTGTTTTTTCAGCAGGTACAAGAAAACTGATAAATGTTGATGGGAAGATTGATGGAGTTGAAAACTGAGCAGTCCTTGAAGAATATAATCTAAGGTCTGCAAAAGACTTGAGACAGAGGATTGTTCCACTTCTAGTGGGATAAACATGCAGCTAAAGCTGGAAAATTAAATATGAAGTCAGTTTAGACTCTGAAATACAATGAAGGTTCATGAAGGAAAAAGCAAAGTTTTAGGATGAACACCGGACTCTCATCTTAGTCTGCCTTAGTTTTTCGTATGTTGGTCTTTTTCAATGGCAAGTTCACAAAATTTAAATTCAAATATTATTTTGTCTGTCCTATCATTTACTGTCAGCTCTCCATTTTGAGGTATCAGATAGCACATCAGATTAGCAAACGATACAAAGCAAAACCAGCAGAACAACAAGACCAACCTCTAGAATCAGAAATCAAAACCAAGTGTTTTAAAAATGTTCTGCAATTCAGTGAGAAACAGCATAATGCAAAGCTACCAGTTTAATGTATTGACCAGCTTTCCATTCATGATGCGTACCTAACATAAAGCAACGTTTTAATACAGTACATAAAAACATTTTAAAAAACCTCACTTACTTATCGCAGCGTGTCCTACTGATTTCTTCCGCACATCAGCCAATTCCTGCAAGAAACAAACACAAAACTATATTCATGCTGAAATGAGCACACCACAAACAACAGACCAAAAAAGCCTGAGCCAAATTGTCTTGATTTTTCACATTAAGCTCTTGAAATTGTGATATAATCTGCGATACGGCATAGAGGGGAGAGCTGATACTAGCTGAAAGCTGTTGGAAGAACAGGAATGCCCCAGCTAAGACCTCAGCTGCTGCACACATGAGGTGAAAGTTCAAAATCTTTGCACATTCATGCCGAGACATTCCACAGACAAAACTCGTCATATTTCCATTCAGAGCCCCCGGCACAGCTGCACGGCACCAAAACCTAACGCAGCCAGCTCCAGTGACTGATATCCATCTCCTTTTAGCATAACAACAAAAAGGGCCTTTCTGCTGGGTGTGTTGCACATGTTATTATTGTACAGCATAACATTGCAGATTGTTCAAATGAATGTGTTCATGAGTTGAGCTCACATTGTGGAGAACTTTGAGCTGAACGCTACTGATTTTTGAGTACGGAGCACGAAGGGAATGCAGTTTATCTTGAAGTCATTTCACAGTTTTCTGTGAAATGACTTCATTTCACATTTCATTTGTTTTTTTTGTTTTTTGTTTTTTTAGGGGAAAACTTCCAAAAATTCCCAGAGAAAAAGTCGCAGTCAGTCATTTCCCCTCGAGGCGCGCTCTCAGAGTCTGCTTACTCATATAGTAATTTAGCTGCTCCTCTCGCTTTAAACTTCACTCCGCTGTATCCAGCTTTGCTTCACAAATAAGGATATTACTGAAGGTTCAAGTTTGAACTCTTAAATCTATCAGGTTACACTGAGTGTTTGCATTTATTTTCTGTGTTTACAGAGTGAAGATGGAGTAGTGCCAGTCCTCCTTACTGAGGACTGGCATTGTGTTGTGAGTAATATCTAAAATGAATTGAATTAATGACCGCAGTATAACTTAAGCGGTATAACGTAATTTAGGATCTGAATTTACCAAGATAACTTCAACTTGGTTGTTCACTGTTGCTGTGGGTTTTTGAGTGTGCAGCTGCAGTCAATTACAATTAGCAATTATAAAATACAGTTTATGTTACAAAGGAAGATAAGAGAGAATAAACTGATGCTAGTCAATAACATAATCCTTATACTCATTACCTGTATTGTATTTCTGAAATCTGACTATTTGCATTAAATGAATGAGGACTGTAAACTTAGTTCATCTAAGTGCTGAACAATGAACGTTATTCACTTCTACGTGGCTCAACTGAATTTAGAACAAGTTCTCATTAAGGAAGAACTTGCACAAAACAAAAACATTTAAACCACAGGTCAGGAATGAGAAGGCGGTTGAAAAGACGAATACAGAAGTGTTCGCTCTTTGATGTTGGAGGCACAGACGAGTCGTGTTGATCTTTGGATGAATGTGCGATGATTAAACTCACCTTCACAGACATAGTTGTATAACCGCAGAACAACGCAGGAAAAAACAGTAACACACCCCCGTTTATAAAGATCTGAGTCGGTGACATAACTGGCCCAACTTGTTGATGAAGTAAAGATTGAAAAAAAAAAAAAAAGAGAGACCTGTGTGCAATGACATCATTAAGCGTATTACCGGTTACCGAGATGCTCGCAGGGTAAACAGGTTGAAGGACGAGGTTTCGAAAACCCACATCAAAGGAGTAGGTGTGTTACAAGTCCAGGAAATTACAGTGCACGACGAGTGTGACAGCTTGCTTCCCTGCCAAAAAAAAGTCTCCCATATAAACCTCTTCAAAGACGGATGAGAGAACGCTCAAAGTATCTAAATGATTCCTGTTGTTTGTTCAGATCGTCAGACCTGCGGTTACCTTGTGAGTCCAGTTTGGACTAAAACCGAGTAAGTGCGCCGTGTTTGCATTCAACACACAAATCTTTCACTTTTGGGGGAGATGACAGTGGACGGTTTGAGACCCTGGAGCAGTGATAGCTACGCCTGGTAGCAGCAGGGGAAGGGCTTCAGACACATTCTTTAAGCAGCCTCAAAAGAGGGAAAAAAAAAGGTTGCTTTTTTTTTGTCCATTTTGGAATGCAAAAGATATTTCAGTCAAGAGCGCTAGAGCAAAAGCCTGTGGTTGTGTGGGTGAAATTCGGGATTGCATCCAATTCTCAAAGCCTTGAAATACATATGCCACACAATGTTAAAGCATTCGCTTTCACAATTTACAATGCATAAACATCGCGCTTTATGCAGGCCCAAGGTGATTATTTGCCCAGAGGTCTAGTTTCAGCTATTTCAGGTTACTTGAGGCCACCCCGTGATGCCGCCTCACTAAGTGATTCTTGAACGTGTCAAACCACAACCCTCCCTCCCCACGCCCCCTTCCCGCCCTCCGCCTCGGCCCAGAAAACACCGACTGTTTAGACTTCAAATGTCTAACACAGATTGACCAGAAAGCACGAGCTACAAAGAGCAACTCATGACCGGACTGAGAGGAAAAAAATAAACCATCTGGTATTCATGTCGCTTTTGTACACTCGCCTCTTTTCTCCATCGCTCACCGTTCCCACATTTCGGCGTTAAAATGAATGAGGGAGGTCTGCTTCACATACAACTGTAACCACCACTTACATTCACAAAACATAAATCACGCTCTGTACAAGATAAATTCTTGCAAGCGAGAGCACCTGGAGCAAAAAAAAAAAAAAAAAAAGGGGGGCTCTCCAGATCATGCATTCACCGCATCGCCTGCTCTGCACATACAGAGCATGAACTTACTGTCTGCAGCTCAGATAGAAAAGAGAATGCACCAATTTCTTCTTTTTCGAAAAAGTTGTGAAAAACCTAAGCCGAGCGGCTTCGCCACAAGGGCCCCACTGATGTATCTTAAAAGGCCGACTTCTTAGTTTGCATTTGATTGTGCGGCTTTTTAGCAGCCGGTAACGGGTAGGAACTGCAAAAGGGAAAAGACAGGACGAGCTCCTGGGCCTTTAGAAGTCTTGTCAAAAGCCTTTCCTTTTTCTCTGCTTTGTCCCGACGATATTCATCTTGCCAGCTGAAAAAGTGAAGACGGCAAAAACTTTGTGCTTGAAAAGAACTTTTCAACTTCTAAGAGACAACCTCGCAACAGGATAAAGCATTTGAGAAAAAAAAAAGGGAAAGAGTAAAAGAGAAAAAAAAACCTTGAAACAGTTGGAATGGAAAGGACTTCCAATCTGAGAGGCACGTTAGAGAATCAGAAAGCGTGTTTTCAAAATGGAGCAGAGATGAATGTGACATCGTCTTCGCGGTGGAAAGATGAACCAGTCGCACGTCGGGTGTGCTGATTGTGCCGTACTTTGCCTGCTTGTACAGGTGCATTTTAATAAATGTGACTCTGAGAGAATAATTTATTCCCTTCACTCAATTTAAAAAGTTGAACTCATTTTATAGATTTCTGCCAACTTTTAACTGTATATTCCTTTAAATTCTTCTGATTGGACGGCTGATGAAAACCCCGAATCCAGTATATGAGGGAAGGAGGAATATTTTTGATATAGAGATGTTATGTTTTGACCTACAGAATCACTAAAGGGATGACTTGACTGCTGACAGTCAATGACACACTCAATAGAAAGACAGTAAAGACCCAGAATGTTTCTAGATACACAGCGGGAAGCATTTTCGCAAGTTTTAAGTTAAAGGCTGGTCTATGCCACCTGGTGGCAGAAAGGAAAAGCTTTTAATGACTAATACCAGATACCCAAGGAGGAAAGTATTTAAAAACTAGGGGTGCACTAACTTATCGGTGCCGATTTCCTTAATTTTGGGAGATCGCTGATCGGCAGATTACACATACGAAGCTGATCTTATCCATTGATCTTTTCTAGCTTGGTATAAGAATCAACCACTGTCCTCTTTTGCTGTCCGGTAAGAAAGGTTTGACTGACAGACCGGCCCTCCATCTTATGTCTGCATGTTTACAATTAACAATACTGACCCCACTGTTGCCAACTCAACAACTTTTTTGCTATATTGAGTAACATTTCAACATTTCAGACAAAAAAATTGGAATAGGCCAAAATTGGGATCGGCAGGTTAAGCTTTTTAAAAGATCGGTAATCTGCGATCGGCCAGAAAACTGCAGTCGGTTCAGCCCTATTAAAAATCCTTGACTTACTGCAAAGAACGTGCAGGAAGGCTTGGTAGCAGCAGCCTCTGAGGTTTCATGTTGAATTTGATAAAGGACTGCTGCATGCCTGACCTTCAAGATGTTTTCTAATGCTGATGCAAAGACAGGAGCGAAGGCAGCTCCAGTTGGCTCACACCTTTATAAACAGAGCGAGTACGTTTCAGAATGCTCCTCTGAAGAACGTCGAATCGAAACTGAAACTTTTTGGTCTCTGAAACGGTAATATGTCTGATGAAGAGCGAATGAAGCATAGGCTGAAACACCAACAGCGAAGTACGGTGGTTTGTTGATGCTCTGGGCTTACCCTGCTCTCTCTGGCACTGCTTTTGCAGCAAGAGGATTCCTTGGTTTGAATCCTGACCTGGTGGTTTTTCTGCATGGAGTTTGTAGTTCTCCCTCTGATTGTGTGGGTTATTTCTGGGTACTCTGCCCACAAGTCAAAGGCCAGTTACGTTAACTGGTCTCTCCAAATTGTCCGTAGGTTTGAGTGAGAACTTGATGTCCTGTGTGTCTCTGTGTTGGAGTCAAACATGACAAATAACTGGAGAAAGTTACTTGCGACCCTGCAACTGTAGGCAGTTTGGCAGTGGATGAGTTTGCCAATAAACTGTTAAACTAATTAAGTTAATAAATTAACCTTCAATTGGCTCGCTGCATCCTTTTTGAACGTATGGCGTTATTATTTTTCCATGGTGAGGAAGTGTTTGTGTTGCCTGCAACGAACTAATACACTTTAGACAAAATTTCGCTTCAACTGTTTAATAAAGCTACAACAGCATTTACTTTGTCAAAAACATCACTGAGACCTTATAAAAGTGTGCGGGGCAAACAAAGAAAACTTTAATTCAACAACTTTTTACCTCAACTCGGCTCATCTCTCCAAAGAGAGCTGACTTCATCACCTCACCTCAGGAGTTTGACGAAAATGAGCGCTAAGCTCTCGGATCTCTTCCTTTTGCTCAATGGCAAAATGAATAAATAATATTCCTCCCTTTAATCGACGCACTCAGCGGTAACAAAGAGACTTTGAGACACTTTGAGGACACCTAACGATCAGAAGCGTCAGGAGGTGTTCTTCGTTTTCCGTGATGGACAGACAGATCAAAAAACAAGCCCCCTTAAAACGCTTTTACCCACTTTAGAAAATAATCTCTCTTCTCCCCCCCCCCCTCTTTCAAGCACAAAAGTGGAAAGAAGAGAATAGTTTGTTTCATCTCCACTCTCTTCTCCGATTTCAAAGTTATTTTGCCCGTGATGAAGCGCTCTGTATTGACGACTTCGAAGGTGCCGCGTCTCTTGATGGAAGTGACATTTTATCTATATATAGTGTTAGGGAGCGCTTCAATTTAACTTTGTGTGGCGCGGAGCACGCCTGCGTTGATGTGGCTGACAGCTGGCGGTTGAAAGACGTGGGGAAGGTACAGAAGATTCAAATGAAGCTTTGCGGTAACAACGGGGCTTGATGTATGCTAATCAATCGATGGAATGGAAAATATTCTTTTGTGATGGAGGGAGAGGGAAAGAGGGAGGGGGGGGGAGGTGAGGTTGTAAAGTGAGTGATGGAAACTTGTCAGACACAACTCACGGCGATATCAAAAAAAGTCACAAAGTTTGCTGCGCTGCACAAGAGCCTAAATCACATGTGGTATATGCTACAAAAGGCTCGACTTGAAAAGGATTGTATTTGATATAAAGGAAAAGAAATTGGGGCAATTCTCCATATGGTGTGGAAGCACGATAGGTTCTTTTTTATTCTTTTTTTTGACAAGGAGGGAGCAAGATTTGTGTGTGTGTGTGACACCTACAGTGAATTCCTCAGAAAAGTCTCAGTCTGGGTCTGTCTGAGCCTTTGCAATCCTTCAAAGGAAGCAGGCCACAGAATGTTGAATTTACATGACAGAAGACACCCAACTGTCTCAGCCGATTAAGGTGAAACATACGATCAAACAAACATGATGGATCAAACATATCAAACACTAATGTTAATTAAACTAGAGTGGAGGGGACCGAACACAAAATGTTCTGTTAGGTCTTAAAAACCAGGTGAAATTGTTGTTTTACCACATCTTTAGTACAGTGCCTCGCAAAGGTAGCCTCATCCTTTGAATATTTTCATAACTTCTCACATTACAAGCACAAATTCAGATGCATTTTATTTGGAATTCACATGATAGGCCAGCACAAAGATGTGGACGAAGTCACAAGGAAACCTGGTTTTCACAAATGGAAGCCCAGAAATATGGCATTCTGCAAATGTTTCAACAATTACGTGGAGAGCATTAGAGAACAAACAGCATCACTAAGGCCAATAAACAAAGCAATTATGCCAAGGAGAATATTAGCAGGAGAGTTAGCAGAGTTAAGACAACAATCTGAGCTTTGGACATCTCACAGAACCCTGATCAATTCATCATCTGAGAACATAATGAGAATTACAAAGCTGCAATATCTACAGTGGACTTCCACTCAAACTGACTCCCCCAGTCAAGACAGGCGTGGTTTGATAGAGGCATTGTCCACAATGAAATGCAGCCACTACTCTGAAGGAAATACTGCATTTTGCAAATGCACACAAGGACAAATATCTTCATTTATGTCCTGTCGTCAGATGAATCTAAAATGGAACAGTTTGGCCATAATGACCTTCATTTATAGAGGGGGGGACTTTTGTAAGCCTGGGAACCCCACCAGAAACTGATGGTGTCATGAGAAAAGAACATCATGTAGAAATACTGACACAGCATCTAAAGCTTGGGTACAAATGGACATCGAGCCGAAGCATTCAGCCAAAGTGGTTATAAAGGTGATCAAAGACAATAAAGTCAATGTTTTGCAGTGGCCAGTCACAAAGCTATGATCTTAATCCAATAAAGAATTTGTGAGTAGACCTGAAAAGGCGTGCAACCCTAACCCAGGCATTTTACAAACCTGAAACAGTTTCACCAGTTCTGTCCGACTTTGGTTTGGTCCGATTTAACTTTGGTCGGCGAGAGAAAAATGTTGCATGCATCGTTTCCTTCGGCGTATGTAAACTTCTCGTTTCAGCTGTAACTCTGGAGGAGCTGCAAAGATCCACGAGCTCAGGTTGGAGAATCAAAACAACAGAACAACTGTCCCCCCCACCAAACCTGGCTTCTACAGCTTAGTGACAAAAAATAGCTATTAGTAAAAGAAAACTATTAAAAGCTGTTTGCTATGGTGCTTCGGATCAAATTACATTAGCCACTTATGTTTAAGTCCAGACTGAAATGCAACAGAGTTGAAAATTGGTGTTCACAGATTCTGTCCATCCAAAATGCATGAGCTTGAGCAACGCCGAGAAAAGAATGTGCGAAGGTCGTAAAGAGCAGCTCCAAAAGACTTCCAGATGCATTGAGGTGATTTAAGGTTCCACCAAGCATTCATTTTGGGCTGAGGATCCTTCGGATTTTTATTTGTTCATTTGAAAAACTGCATACTTCCACTTTATAACTATGCGCTACTTAGTGTTGGTCTGCCACATAAAATCCCCCTAAGACACATTGAAGTTTGTGTTGGTAACGTGACACAAAGTGGAAAGGTCAGAGCGCTCTGAACACTGATGCGGGGCCCTGTAGCTCACTTTTAAGATGCTGTGTAGGTTATCCTTATGAGGAGAGTTTGTGTACAACCACATCAACACGGCTGATGTTGTTCATTTGAGCTTTCACTTCCCCCTCCTGACTTTTTTAAAGAAATCCAGTAAAAAGAATTTGCTCCAGATGTGAATCCCTGTAAATTTCCAAGAAATGCACACAGATCTGTTTGTGTACTTACAGAATATACGACTCATGCGTGAAAAAAACACAAGGTCACCATGACATGGGCTGTAAAATGTCAGGAGAACGCTGCTGACGATTCGTCACCCTTGCTTTTGAACGTTTTAATGTGGCCTGATCAACAGTATTTCTGGGAAATATGCCACATAGATGGTATTGCATGTGATTGAATCATGTGCTCCCTATGTTTGCCCAAATAGATGCTCATGATGTCAAAAAGATTTCAAGCCAGTGGAAGAGATTAAGGAGCCACGCTGGTCTTTATTGTTCAGCCCGAGGGTCACAAACGCTCTTCGAAATGCAACAATAAATCCTTACATTTTAATAATTAGGTCACAGTCATAAAGACAAAATAAATGTGCTGGTACACACTCCTACATTCGCACAAAGACTATAAAACGATTACCATCAGGGTATTTATTCAAATCAAGACATCAAACACATTCTTTCTTCTTTTTTTTTTTTTTAATCTGGCAGATCACAGAAGTTACTGTCGGGGGAGAAAGGCGCCTTCCGATCAGCTCGGCGTCCAGCGCGCCCGACGAACAAGGCCTGCGCTTTCAGCCCGACTCTCCCACCCTCTTTCATCATTTACAGAGGAAGCGTGCCGCGCCAGCGTCTGTCCTCCGCGAGAACAAGGACGCTCACAGTTGGCCTGACAATGGACAGTGGGGCTCGAGGTGGCAGTGGACACTTTGCGATGAGCGATGTCGCTGACATCAGGGGCTTGGCGCTGCCAGGCACGGAGTGCAGGGTCAAAGGGTCAAGATTGGAGGGCAGGCGGGGAGTCGAGAGTTCGGGCAACTTGGATATAAAAGACACGGAGGCTTGTTAGCAACAGAATGTACATTCATGCACATAAAAAAAAAAAAAGGACAAAAGCAGGAGCTTTGAACTGCTGCGATGCATCCGATAAAAACAGTCACAGGACTTGTAAGCGCTGCATAATCCAGAATATTTTCTGAACCCACAACCCTGATTACAGATGAATAATGTGTCACGCTACTCAACTCCCCCTGCACAGAGCAAGTATTCCCCCACACTGCATTATTTACTTTGTAGCCTACAGTTCTCCACACATTCACAAGTTTTATCACTTTTACTTCCACGTATTCCGACAGATTTAGATGTGCACTAAGCCTACATTCACATATTACAACCTGCTGTATATTAGGACAATAGGGCTTTCAAACCTTTGTCAATTTCATAATTGTGATTGACAAAAATGATTATTTTTGTTAGTAAAACACTACAGCTTTTCAGGATTATACCAAACACAGGCAATAACCTAATGCAACATCAGACATATTCATATTAGCGCCTGTTTAAACTCAGTCCCCCTAGTGGCTTATTAGATGTAATTGTACCACTTTAAAAGGATTTCAGTCAGGATGTAGCTACTGTTTTGCAAAAATGGCGAAAAGCGCATGCAAATATAACTCACCTTTTATCAGAGGTTTGGTTTGGATTTTTAAAAGACACAAAATGTGGTAATGGGGGCAAACTGTGTCATCCTTTCTTTGTGTTTTGTACCTTTAAAATGAATAAACAAAGCTGCTTCCCTCTTCTTTAAGAAGGTTTACGATAAGAGCAAGTTTAAACTGGCTGTACAAATATCTACGGAGCTGAACAATCTGTTGCATTTGACAGCATCTTGAACAGTATTTCCTGCATCTGTAACTTTCTCTAAACATTGTTAAGTGTTATCCTCAGTCTGATGATATGAGATTAATGTTACTCACAGTTTACGCTTTGGCTTGATAATAATACATAATAATAATAAATAATAATAATAAAGCTTTTACTTCCTGGTTTAGATTTCTCTTCTTTTTTAATATTACCTGCCAATTCCATTTTTTATTGCATTAACCTAAAAAGAGAAAAACATGCTGCAGATTCTGAGACAGTGGAGCAAGGTTGAATCCAACAGAAAATGAAAAGATTAAAAGATTATCTGAATCCATGCAACAAAGCTTATGGTCCTAACATTTATCTGATTTTTGTTCAACTAAAAACAAACTACATCACAGTACATGCTGTTGGGTGATTCATTCATGAGCCGGAAACTGTGGGAGTTTTTAGATTTCGATGCATTTAATGAATAGGAAACAGATTTTCAGTACTTGACCAGCCAGAAAGCATGCCCCTCGAATACGACCATAAAAACAGCACCGGTTTTGGAAAACAAAGGAACGGATCTGTTTGTATTTGCATGTTATAAGATCAAAGTACATTCGAAATGAGTCGTCTCCCTCTCAATAGTCGTTGAAAATCGTTTTGGCATCACAGAAATCAAACCCCTGTTTTAATTCCTGTCCAGGTGTTCGCCGGCATTTTGCTAATTACCAGGTTTTTGATATTGGAAGGCCTCATTTCCATCACCCTAATATTTAGGTCTGACTGGGCCACTCCAAAAATATGAGCATTACTTCCAATAAGACGAAATTGTTTGTAAAACGAATCAGTCAATTTAAGACAAAATCTTCCGGAGATATGAATAATTTCAATTTTAACTTCGAAGCTACTGAAGTTTCAAGCTTAATATTTAGCTCCTTTTTACTGGGACAGTATGCAAATCAACTTACTTTTCCTATAAAGCGATGCATGTGAACCAACATAAGTCACATTTTTCTTAAATTACTGAGAGGATTACAGAGGCTGTTAGATCCTTGCGACCGAGGATTTGGAAGTGATAAATGCTGCATAGCTGCCATGTGAATCTTTAGGCCAATATTTCATTCGACACTCAAGCAATTTCCTCAAATGTACAGCGTCACTCAATGCTGAAAATAAACAAACTACTCGTGTCGTGTGTGTGTGTGTGTGTATGGAGAACATCAAAAACAGTTTTAATTGTGGATAATCCTGGACTAAGATTATTTCTAATGGAAAATTTTCAGTGGAGATGCTCAGACTCAGTTTTCATCCAGGATTACTCAATTCCTTCTTTCATCGGCTTAAATCTCAGTGCAGATAATCATCCATGGTTTGGCTCACCGTAATAAAAAAACAAAAGAAAATATGATACATGCTTAATGTACATATATTTATATGAAGTAAACATATCCTGATGCGATTTCCCACCAACACACACACACATGCAGAGAGAGAGAGAAACGGGCTTGTTTATCTTCTGAAATGCTGTAACCTTGCTGGATGCAGCTGAGTGCGAATTTCAGATGTGTTCTCTCGCTTCTTTGGAGGAGAACGCGAGGCCGAGCACGCCCATGTAGGTCAAAAACAAATCCTGCGCCTCAAGCTGGGAAGCCAGAAACTTCTTTGAGCGTCTGAGAGGAAAAAAAGGGAGAAGGAGCACGGAGTTTCTTCCAGGTGCTGCTTTTCACAGTGGTAATCCTACCACGGCGTGACTGTGATTTCTACAGAAAATCTCTCCGAACAGGACCCAGATGGTGGGAGGTGGAAGCACACGCGTACAGAGAGGAACAGAGAGAGAGAGAGAGAGAGAATGCAGTCATTCACAGATGCACGTATGAAGTGAAAAGCCTGCACAACACTCACAACCAAAAGGTGGGAAGTGACTTGTCAGTCCTGGGTGGTCTCTGCGTGCAGATAAGAGTTTGCATGAATAAAGCTTGTTGAGTTCGGGACCGTTTCGTTTTGTTCCTCTTTTTGAACACTTGAGGAATGTCTGTGGCAAAGAGCTCACTCCTGTCTAAGTTTAGCATCCATTACAGAGAGCTGCTCTTAATGACAATGAGTCAGAGCTGCAGCTACACAAACCTCGCCGGCTCTATTTTCTGCCCCCATCAGCTGTGTTTGTGGAGGAGTCGTACGTGTTGTTGCGCAGGACGAGCCACGGCTGCTTTTGTTGTGGTGTTGGTTAGCCCCGCAGTGGACTTCGAAGGGAAGAGATAAAAGAGCTAACATCCTGTTTTTTAGCCGATTTCCTCCATAAGGTCTTTATTTAAATGCAAGACAGGCGGAAAAAAAACCCCAAAAAAACTTATTCTATCTCTCCAAGCCTTCCTCCATCTCTCTCCGTTTCTGTTTCATGTGGTTACTGGAACAACAGTGTACTTTCTGAGTGTTGGGCCTTTGATGTTTTCACATTTACCAAGCTGTCTTAAACCAGAGGAGAAAAGAGAAGGGCGAGAAAAGACACAGGAGAGATCCTGTGGTGTGCTTTTTCCATCTCTCTCCCTCACTCACTGGCAAGGCATCTGACATCTTGCGGCAAAAGACAAATTCGGTTTCGCCTGTTAAGTCGTCAGTCAAAGCTTCACAAGACTTTTTTTCCCCTGTTCTCTCTCTCATTCTTTATTTGCCCGTTTCTCTTCCCTTTTAGCTCCGTCTTTGCTTTTTTTTTTTCCCATGGATGCGGCATTGTGAGGGCTGTTTGCACAATTTTCAAACAATAACAGTTCAACCCACCAGCACCACAGGTTCCCCCTTTTGCAAGAGCCCTACAGATGCCAGCCTATCCTTCAGAGAGCCTTGAACCGACAACAAACGCTAAGCCCTTTTTACGGCCGAGAGAAAACAGAGGCACTTGTGCAAGCTGATGTGCAATTAAGCTAAATCTATTAGTGCTGTATGTTTCTCTTAGGCGGGAGAGCTGTGGGATTTTCTCACAGCGATGAACATCTTGGACCAGGTGAACGCAGACATTTCATGACGGAAAATAACTCCAAGTAAACTGAATTCACGCTCTAGTTCTAACAAATTACCACTAACCCTACATTTTGTTCATTCCCTCTAAAACTGAGAGATTTATTTTGTTATTCCAAGTTCTTAAGCTCTGAAAATCTTCTTTGAATGCACTATGTGTCCCAGGAAAGATGTGTGTACAGGAAATACACCTATATCTTAGTTTTCTTTTTAGTCTAAGTAACTAATTTGCTGATCTGCAGTCAGTTGTGTGTGTGTGTGTGCGTGTGTGTGTGCGTGTGTGTGTGTGTGTGTGTGTGCGTGTGTGTGTGTGTGTGTGGGGGGGTGTGTGTGTGTGTGTGTGTGTGTGTGTGTGGGTGTGTGTGTGTGTGTGTGTGTGTGTGTGTCTGTTATGTGATGGACCAACACAAAGTAGTGCCCAACTTTGAAATGGAGGAAATAATACTTACTTTCAAAGTGTTTTAAAAATAAAATCTGAAAAGTGTGATGTACATTTGCATTCAGCTGCTCTGATAGTTTAAAAAAATACTCCAGAGCAACCAGAAGTCACCAGTTAGTAAATAACTGTAATTTAATCTCGGCATACACATACAGCTGAGTTACAGATGATCAAGGAACACAGCGTCCAAGTATAAAGTTTCGGAAAGTTTTAGAGAATATTAGACAACAATACTACGCTAACATCTCACAGAATACCGTCACCTTACAGAGCGTATGAAAACCTATTAGGACATGACTGTCTGACAAGGGAAAAAGCCCAGAGGTCCATTGTAACTCTGGAGGAGCTGCAGAGATCCACAGCTCAGGTGGCAAGTAGATTTTTCTTCAGGAATTTGCCAAAAGCCATGTAAAGAATACTGCAGACATGTTGCAGGAAGAAAGTGCTAAAAGCTAAAATGAAATGTTTGACCTACATGCAAAACTCTACGTCTGGTGGACCTCTCACACACAGAGTTTATTAGTGTTAGGTCACAATGTCACGGTGGTGGTAGCGTCATCCTTTGGGAATGTCGTTCATGATCAGAGATGTAAATATTGGTCAGAGTGCGTAGGAAGAAAGAGGGAGCTAAATACAAGGTAATCCTGGGAGGAAAACTTGTTAGAAGCTGTGAAATGCTTGAGACTGTGGTCGAAGTTTACATTCCAGCCTGAGAACATCCCTAAACACTCAGCCAGATCTGGAAATACAGCGCAAGAGCTTCGATCAAAGCATTATTTACGTTTCATCATTGCTTCGACCTAAATCTAATTGAGGTTTTTGTTTTCAGTGAGACTTAAACATTAACGTGCGGCGATGCTCTGCAGACAGTGCGACTCAGCCGTCTCTTCATGTTTAAAGCTTGTAGAGACATCCCAAATAAACTCACAACTGTAACAGCAAACTGCTGCAAGTGTATATAATTGAGTCACGAGTGCTGAATACAAAATCCACATGCGTAAAATTTATAATCCCCAGATTACTTCTTTGGTTGCAAAGTGACGAAATGTGCAAAAAGACTATTATTTGAACAATTATTTTGAACATCCTAACTGCATGTCATTCTATCTATAATCATTAAAAAATGTACAGCCGTAACTTTCTTATGCAGCATTTCTTTGCGGGCAAACCACTTCCTTCAGATTATTGTCCGTGATGCAGCCTGCTGCGAGAGCCTGCAGCGCTTTAAAACCAACATCCCTTTAGTCCTCTGTCCATCAGCTTGACAGAGAAGCATCAAATCCCGGTTTCTGTAAACCTCTGTAGTCATCTCGCCATCGCTTCACCTCCTCCTCACCCGTGCTGCTTACACCGAGAGTGAAGGCAGAACATGAAAGAGAGAATCAAACATGAGGCATCAGAGCCTTCACTGGCGCCTGCAGAATGCAAAGTGTTATCAGCTGAACCTGATCCTCTGGTTCTCCGTCCTTCCCACGGGCAAAGTTATCGTTTCAACTCGTGCAGCTGCTTCTCGGCAACCACACGAGCAACAACAATAATGCTGCCTTCACCAACTTCGTGGACGGTGTCAGAATGCCGCTTGCCAACCGTGGACACAATCACAAATCGCTGCAACAGAAACAGGGGTTCATTTAGCCGAACGCGTCTCAGGACATCACTCACTGCTTGTTTCATTTTAAACAACGACCCTCGTCGCAACAGCCCGTCTGAGAGGCAACTAGTTGGTAGTTATGCACGGAGAAAGAGGCTTGTGGCAGTTTTGAGACACTAAACACAGTGGCGCTATTGTCACAATAAAGGCGAGGCGTGAGGATGTGGAGAAAGAATACCCAGAAGCCTTGAATACCCCGCTGTCAGTGAAGATGAAAGGACCCCACCAAGCCAAATCACTTTATCAGCCCAAACAGCCTCTCCTATTGTAGGACGCCTCTCAGACGTTGGGTGCTGGGATGTCACACCGCTAATTGAGAGCCACAATAAAGAGCTTGTTTGGACTGCTCCATCGATTGTGCACGGCTACTGTAATCGCCGCAATAATTTGGCTCCTTCAAACATCAAATGGCGTCGTGGAAGCTGCAGGAATTTGCATTGCACCCTTTGATCTGGGGAAATTTAAACAAAGCGGCTCTTGCTCTGCAAGCGGCAAGAAGGTTTGGGACGCTGTGCCCTGGGCCGCCTGCTTTGCCGCATGTCTCAAAAGCCTCTATTGTCGCTGTTATTTTGGCTACAAAAGCAACGGAGCGATACAATTCGCACAATGCAGACAAACTTAACCCAGAGGTGGCCTGAGTGCCTGTTTGTACTTTACACAAGTAAGACGGAGACAGAAATTGTTTTGGTGACCTATCAGCAAACTTCCTTGTTGATGGTGGCGAGCATCTGAAAGGAGAGGAAGTGTTTAGCTCGGCATTTCGGTTTCTTTAGATCCGTATCTTGTCTTTTGGAGCAGCTGAAGTCAGACTTTCCAACTGTCGTTAACAGTAATGTATTTGCCTCTGCAGAGACTTTGTGATAAAAAAGAAAATATATTTCTGACTGGGTGCATCAGAGCTAAATATACTCCACCTATTTCTCAATCAAGATTTCCGTGAGCAATGAAATGAAAAAATACATTTCCCTTTAATAAATTTATTTACTCTATTTTTGCTGTTTGGTCACACTAACATGCTTTATATGATCAGATCAATTTCATTATAAAACGCAGATAGCATGAGTAAATATAAAAAAAAAGTTTTCAAATGATTTCATTTATAATAATAAAAAAAAGCTATCTGAATGAGCCTGATTACCGCACACCTAATCAAGAAAACACATAAATACAGCCATGTCTGACAACATTTAGAAAGATCTAGACCTCATGCCCTGACCTAAAGAACAGATAAGCAACAAAGTCTCTCAACTAGGCATAAAACAGTAGGAAACCTTCCCAGGAGTCACCAGCCGACCAAAGTTACTTTTAAATGCTACTTTTAATGCAGTTACAAAATATTCCACAGCTGGTGAAAAAGTGCACAGAAGTATGTCTTATGTAAAAAAAAAATAATAATTATGATGATGCCCAAAACTTTGGGGGGATTATTTTGTGGACTGATGAGAGCAAAGCAAATCTTTTTTGGAAACTGTGATCTGGTGTAAAACTAACACAGTTAAAAAGTGAGTATTAAACCAATAAGCAAACGGGGTAGTGGTGGTTTATTTGACTGGGGGAAACTTACAGGCATAACGTTTTGGCGATCTTGCTGCAATTTTTGGTGTCTTCCAGAAAATCCTGAAGGCAAATATTCAGACAATTCAAATCACCAGCAATTCCTCCTCTGAGTGAATTTGGTGAAGTGGTCTAGTGAAAATCCAGAATTGAATGCAAATGAGACAGAATGACATAGCCTAGAACAGGCCTGCTCATGTTCAAGGTCCCTCCATTGTGAATTAAAGCAATTCTGCAGAGGAAAAAGGGACAAAAATCCTTCCTCGGTGGTCTAGCGGCAATTTAAGAGTTATTAGATAGATATTGGATAATGCTGTAAGGCTGATTTTCTTTAGCAACACAAGGAAATAATAGTAGGTAGAATATTTTTGACTTAAGTCGTACGAAACTTGTAGAGGCGTGACCCTGGCAGCTTGCAAAGCTAGATGAAAGGCTCAAAAAGCTAAGAGAATGTTTTTCGAGTGGCCTAGTCAAAGCGCAGAATTAAATCTGTTTGAGATGCTGTGGCGTGACATTAAACAGGCCCCCTATGTCGACGTGTTTCTCTCCAACTACAAGCAGGGCATTTCTTTAAGCACCGAAAACCGCAACCACAAAGGTCTGCAGTGAAGAGACACACACGTACACGCAGGCAGATAAACTCCACCGGTTTGGTGCCTCATCTACATTCCTCATCTGCTTCCCAACCAGCTGAACCCACCAAGGAGGACCACTTGACACTCATTTCACATCATTGTCTGCAAACGACCTCATCCTTTCCTCTCCGGGTCTCTGTGGCCCCCTCTAAGCGATCTGTGCGCCCGCTGAGCCTGGTGTGCTGACGTGTAATCAGCAGTAATTAACCCCGGCCCTTTTTTTTTTTTTTACACAGGCTGCGGAGCTGGGAGATAATGAAGACATCACATTGTTTTTTAATTTTTTTTTTTTATTTGCTTTCTTTTCTCTCACCAAGCTTTTGTCATCTTGACTTTCCCCTAATGACTGCCTGACAATGGGATGTAATTGGCCTGCGCCGATGTAGTGGACCCCTGGTACTGCAGTGCCAAACGGATGAGCCTGATAACGCTGTGACGAGGGAACCTTGGGGGGTTTCTTTTGAGTGGAACATGTGCATACCTTGCTTTGGATGCCTAAACTCCATTTTTCGCTCCCGGAAGCCGAGATACTGAAATATTCTGACATTCCTCCTTCGGATCCTTTTTGGTCCTGGTCCAACCTTGGAATCCAACTGTAGGCAGTCCTGGAAAACAAACAAAAACAAGATGCATCTTGACACTGTTCTTTTGTTTGAGACAAAGGTATTTGCATAACAGAGTGTTCAGGCAGCTCTCTGAAGCAGTTTTGGAAACTGCGGCATAATCTTGAGCAGAATGATTCAAGTGTCAGTCAATCTCCCCGGAGAAGAAGACGGCTGGAGCCGGTTGAAGCCTTGGATGCAAAAATAGCATGGGAGATGGAGGACACCTCTGCTCTACCCCCACATCTGCCCCCTGGCCCTTTGAAGAGAAATGTCTACATCAAATGCTGAATTATCTATTCAAATGCCTGGAAACAATCTTTGGACAATGACACATCAATCAAACGATCCCTGAACCGGGGGTGGTTGTTTATATAAATGCCGTCCATCTGGGGGGGAGAGATCTCGGCAACGTTGCATCTCACTATCTTTGGGGAGATGGCAGGAGAAAAAAAAAAGAAAGAAGTTCATAGAAGAAAAAAAAACCCTTAAAATTCTGCTTTTTTTTTCTTTCCTCTTCTTAGTTTCTTTTTTTTTTTCCCCTTCCCTTTTTAAATCCCAGCGTGAATGTGTCGGCGAGCTCGTGGTATGCATCAAGATGAAAAGTGGAGGCCATCCCTTTGAAATCCTCCTCAAGTCAAAATTACCATTTCATTTCAACTCCAGCCAGGAAACGGGAGAGAGCGGGGCCACTGCTAACTGCTTTGGGCATAGCGTTATTTATTGTGTGTAAACTTTGGAGGAACACTGTTGCCTGGGAAAATGCGTTGTGTGGGCGGTGGAAGTGAACAGTTGGAGCAACCACAAAGGGAGAGATCAGGCCTATTTTCTCTGTAGGAGGAACACATAAAAGTGAAAATAATGCCCATTATTACAGGAAAAACAACACCAGTCTGCTTTCGCTCGTAATTTTTCTAACAGCAAAGATCTTACCTCAGAAGCTGAGCAACCCAATAGTTGACCCTATTTAGGTAACTTCATTAGCATTTTCTCTGCTTTTTTAATTAGGAAGCTTTCTGTGGTAAGCGAGCTATTATCTAAGTTGGAACTGCTTTTTCATGGTGGTTTAGTCCGTTTTGGGGGTTAATTTACTTGTTTTTATTAACCTCTTCACTGCATGGGGTAACATTACCTAAACTGTACAGTGAATCTATATACTTTTAAAGGGATTTTTTTTTTGTACGTGGTGTCGTTTAAAGAGTTTATGAGTAGTTACTGTCTCACCCCCGGTAGACTGTTTAAATTTAATACACCCTTCGCTCAAAGCATAGGTGATATAAAATGTTAAACTGTGTCAGACAAATTTGACAGGAATGGTTGCTGTTTGGTCTCTCTCTTTTACCATTACACAGAGAGTGAATATGTTGCCAATGTATTTTTTGACCCTTTTTCATATTATGTCATGTTCCTACCACAGACTAGGATGCGTTTTACTGGGGTTTTAATGGACAGACCGTAGCAAACTCGAGCAGATTTAAAAACAGCCATTGTTGCGCTAATGGGCGTAGCAAAGACTGATCAGGAATTCATGAAAGTACAACGCATGATTATGAAGTGGCAGGGTAGGTAAAAGGAAAATGTTTTAAGATCTGAAAAGTCTTTACACATCACCAGATTAGTGGAGCAGCAACTTAAATGTCTCAATCTCAGCATAAATGCAGAAAAATCACCAAAATTCCAGAGCGGGATCAAATGTAGTCCAATTCCACATAAAGCATGAGAAGCAGTTTCTGTATTTTTGACTGCAAGTAAGTGATGTCGATTTCTGACCTCTTCCTGAGTTAAAACAATTGTTGAATATGAATATGAAGCTGTTTTCTTTGCATTATTTGAGGTCTGAAAGCACTGCACCTTTTATATTATTATTTTTGGCCGTTTCTTTTTTTTTTTTTTTTTCTGCAAATAGATACAAAATTTTTGCTTGGAATTTTGGAGGCATGTTTTCAATAGTTCATAGAATAAAGGAAAAATTTTCATTTTACTCAAACATGTACCTATAAAAAGTAATATTACTAGCACTAGTCATGTTCTTCTCAGAACCATTTGTTTAAATCCTAAAAAGGGAGACTCTGAATATTAAAAGATAATATAACTTCATCAAGGCAAAGGGCAAAAAATGGAAATTATAATATCTTACCAGTTTGCAAGTTAAACAAAGTTTGTAAATCTCCCAAAAATAGAGATTTACAGACTCTCTTTTTTGGGATAGCAAAAACCAATTTGGGATCCAGATTTGGTTTTTGTGAGCGTACAGGAACATATATGGATATTTTTAATGACAGGAATATTTGAGAAACAGTCAGTTTATTTTTTGCGATGTGTTTTGAAGGCAGAAACAACATTTGTGACGCATTAAAAGAAATTTAATGCAAAGTTACCTCATCCTGTTATTTTGATTCTTCTCAACCCATGAACGTAGTTGCATCATTCCTCACTAAAATGGATACAGTTCACACTGCAAATGTTTTGTTATCAGTCCCCAGTCAGCCCCAAAGGAGAGGGTGTGGATGGAGTTAATTAATTGTTAAACAGCAGGGAATCATGACTGTTTTTTATCTCGCTGAAGAGTACATCTAATCTTAAACATGTGGCTGAAAGCTGAAGATTTATGCACGACAACAGGCAGCGTAAGGAGAATGACTGCTGCCGTCTCTTTTTACTCAAAAAACAAAACTCGTGTTTGCTCTTTGACATCATGTTTCCATGGTTTTCTCTTCCAAAAGCTGAAAAATTATACTTTTCTCCATTTTCTCATTTTGCAAACTTCAATGTATTTTATTGAGATTTTATACAATAGACCAACAGAAAGTGGTGCAAAATTGTGAAGTTTTGACAGTAAAATCTGAAAAGTGGGTCAAGCATTTGTATTTAGCTTCAATCGTAAGTCTTTTTAGGTTACGTCTTCACCAGCTAATCACTTCAACACACATTCTCAGTTACTTTTCTTCAAAAGAAATGATCCAAACTCAGACAGGCTGAATGGTCGAACATCGACTTTCAAATCTTGCAACACATATATTCTCATTTGTACAGAATCTGGACTTTGGGCCATCATTTCACTTTATAATGAATGGATCTAAACAACATTATTGTGACTACAGCTGTGTGCTCATGGTAAACGCTGGAAGACAAACTTCCTCACCATATTGTACAGCCTCGAAGAGGCTTTTTGTCAAAAACGCCATGTATTTATCTTTGTCTATCGTTGACCAGCTTCCTTGTCCCACAGCATGATGCGACCACCATCTTGTTTCGTGGTAATGTGCGTGGTGTTAGACCTGCATTTCATATTGGTCAGAAATGTATTATAGTTACTTATTAGCGGAGCGGCATTTTTAACATTTGCTGTGTGCCGTGTGACTTGTGGAAGCATTTTTATGGTTTTCTCTCAAAAGTGGGTTTTTACATAAATGCATGACTGATGTAGTTGACAACCAACTTTTGACAGCAACTTAAGTTGTGGATTTCTGTGGCTCCTCCAGAGTAACTAATAGTCTGTTGGTTGCATCTCAATCTAAAACCCTCTGCTGTATTCACTGGTTTTCATTATGGTGTTTGTGCAATTATGTTCTCCAACAAACTTTCTCTTTTGAAAATAACTTTAGTTCTCCATTAACTTTTCATTCTATTTCACTGTCATCTACTACTTGTCTTTAGCCGTATAAAGACAAGTAGTAGATGACTACTACTTGTCTTCTACTACAAGTAGTAATAGAAACACAAACACTAACAACACATTGTTAGTGTTTGTGGCGATACAACAAGCAGCATAATGAAAGGAACTGCACTTTTGCCACTGAAACAAGTGCCGTACTTGCAAAAAGTACATAGAGCTATAAAAGAAATGCCAAAAGGAACCACTTTGTAAGTAATACAAAACATGTCTAAATCAAAGGACAGGTGTATAAAAACATAGGTGTTGGTTCTAATTTTTACTTCAAAAATTGTAGTTGTTCCAAATTTCACACAAGGTAAAACAGCAAAGATGTGACTGGATGTTAAATGATCTAAAAGCTGCCCTGAAATCGAGAATCCAGATCGATTCAGTCACTCGGGTCTCTGCCTCTCTGTCAATGAAATTCTTCAAACGCATCAGATGAAGGAGCTGAAAACCAAGTCTGGAATTACATACATGTTTGGAGTTCAGCAACTTGTTCATTTGTTTTATCTAACCACCTTCTTGTGTCCTTTGCATCAATTTATTTGTATTGGCCCCAGCCACACTGGACTCGGCGACTCTGTTTATATATTTGAACAAGGACTGTTGAAGGCAGGGGGAAATGTTCGACTAAACTAGAGTCTGGTTCTCTCTAACATTTATACACACTGGTCTGTCTTTGAGGGGAAACTGTTTACCTCAGCTGGTTCTGTTCCACAGGCGGCCCAAGTCTCAGATCTGTGCTCTGGAAAAGCAAAAAATAAAAAATAAAAAAAATAAAAAAATAAAAATGCAGTAACAGAAGAAAAGCTTGCAAGATGTGTATGAAGAAACATTGCACCAGGAAGCAGACAGGCTAAGAGAAACAAAAGCACATGAAAAAAAAACAACAAAAAACAGAAGGAAACAAATGGGAATCAGTTGCACAACAAGATCACCTTACAGGAAGCGCACGCTCTGATACTTTAGCTGCTGACCTCTGGTGTGCAGGCGTGGGGGTGGAGGGCGACAAGGCCTCTGCAGGGCCCATCTGCACTGCTTGTCCCCATGTGACCATGTGTAGCACCTGGCCCCGCGCCAGCGCCCAACGCCCCTTTGTGGTGGTCAGAATGGCCGGCTGGAGTCTGCCTTTGATCCTGGGCCAACTATTCATCTCTAAAGGAAGAGGAAGAGCAGAAAAAAAGAGAAAAAGATAAACAGAAAAAAGAAGGGGGGGAGAAGAGGGGGGGAGAGGTTGGTGAGAAAGAAAAAGTCAACCTCTGCTGCCAATTATTGGAAAAACATCAAGGTCTCATGTGTGAGCGTAAACAGAAAAAAGGGAAGGGTGGGGGGGACATAAGAAGCTGTTTGATGGCTTGGTTTGGTGTTAGTAAGGGGATTGCAGCGAGGCAAGGCAGAGGCTGACCTGCAGGAGGCGATTACAGGTGGAGAGAGATATTTGTTTGTTGTTAAGGCTAACCTTTTTTCTAAATGCTGTGTTTTTTTGGTCCTCCCGTACTTCTTCCACTATCTCTTTCAGACTCCCTCGTCCCCCCCTTGTTGTTGCCACCCTTATCTTTGCCTTTCTTTCCGTTGCCACTATGGGCTGTTAAACCAGTGTACAAGGAGAAATAAAGGTCAACTTTCTGTCGTTGTTGATCCGTCTGTCTACAAGTTGTCCTTTAAGCCCTTGATACTAATAATACAAACACACGCAAACATGCTACAAAACTGAGAAAAACCCTGATTAAAATGAGTTAGGCTACCAAATATCGAGGAAACTGGTCTTGTGTAAACATGGAAATTGAGATTCAGCTGTTTGCATGTTTTCTTTTCTCATGTCACCAGGCCTGTGTCTGAGCAGAAAGTGTGAATAGTACTGTAAGCCATGCGTTTCATCAGGTATGTGGTAGAAGGTCTTTGAACAATGCTCATATGCATCACTTTGCCTCTTCCTTTCTGCCTTCGTCCTTGTGGACAAAGAAACAAGAACAGACAGCAGCGCCTGCATCGATCACCAAGGACGAGCTTCTACTGCCTTTGTCTCTCTCTTTCTGACGCCGGTATTTTCCCTTTCATGTCTGTTTTCTTGCCCGTCTCCCGGGACCTACTTGTGTGCCGAGAAACCAACAAAAATACCAAAAAACTGAACATGAAAATGCCCCGCAGTCCTTTAAACACTTGTCATTTGTCCTTTGTGCGAATTATGGCGAGAGTTGCTATAGAAACTGGACTTCTGAAAAATATTTTTTCATGTTTTCAACAGTTCTTTTTTTTTTTTTTTCATTAAGTTTTCTGGTCAGGCATAGAGAAACAAGCAGAAGAAAATGGACAGTGAGAAAGAAAACTGCTGTCAATTATGAGTGCGGGGGAATGATGAAAAAAAAACGAGCCGTTTAAAAATCCAATTTGCCATGGGGGGAGAGATGAGAGATGAGTGAAGGACAGTCAATGTACTGTGACTCTCTCTATGGACACACTGACTAATGTTATGCTTTTTTTCTCTGAAAGGAATCAGATGAAAGGGACCAGAGTTTGCTTGGATGTTTAGTCCGCAGTTTAATCACTGTGCATTTCGCTGGAATGAGGCTGTTGGTCTCATTGTGTTTTCAACATGTTTGAATCTGTCAAACCTGAGCCTTTTCTTTTTTCCTCCTATTGTTTGGGTTTATGCGCCGTGTATGACCGCCAGTGCGATTGTGCGTTCATTGGATTCTTGGTACCTGCACCCAGCCACGGGCGTTTAATTCGCCTAGCAGGCAGGAGCATTATCACACTCCCATCACTAATCCCCGTGGAATGAAACACCGACACTTTGATGTCTGCCAAAGAACGCTGCTGCGGTATTTGGAGGAAAGACCGTGCATCACGTACAAACCGTAATTAACAATCTATAGCTGGACCGTAGCCAGGTGGAGTGAAGGAGGAGAGGAGAGGGGAAAAATTTTTCGGAAAGATACGAGTGGTGTAGAGCTCGAGGCAAACTGATAAAGCTTAGAGGATATAATATAAATCAGTGTGTGGCTGTGTGGATATGTACATGCTCGGGGTCGGAAGATGCTAGAAAACGTGTCACCGGTCCTTGTTCGCTTTTAAAGGCCTTTACGGTGATTAACGCTGAGCTCACACGATGCACAGCAACAACCTGAACAGATTTCATTAAAAAGAAAGACAATAAACCAATGCATTCTTTATGAAACAGACCAGGACTGAAAATGTATGCAGTGTCCTGGTCACTTTTCACTTTTTTACAACTATAAATGTCATTGGATTTTTTTTTGCTGAGAGATTATGAAACAAACAGACATAAAACGTGGAGGGTTTCCCAAGATATTTCAGTGAAAGAAAAATGTTAAGCTAAATGGTTTTCACATTCTTATTGCAAATCAGAGTTTGAGAAAATGTGGCTAGCATTTATTTTAAAATTCTATGGTTTTACAAACGTTAATTATCTCAACTTTTTAGTACATTTTTGCCCCATTTTTTTAAGTGTACAAACATACAACTTTTAGTTAAATAATTCAAATGTATGTATTTTTTTTCTAAGCTTCTAATACAAAGAATGTAAGTATGGAAATAGAGAGGAATAAACTGTACTCTTCCATGTCAAATCTTATCAAAGATTTGCATTAAGATGAAGACAAAAACACATGTATCAGATGAGTTTATGATAAAAAAAAAACAAAAAAAAACTGTTCGACATCTTAGAGACACCCACATTATTGTGATGGCTCTTATAAGATATTCATAACTTACTTCAGGAATATTCAACACGTAGGATCATGTTGGCTGATTATCCCAGCGTATTAAATGTGACGTGTAGCCAATCTGTAATTGCGATAACAGAAACACAGAAGACAAAACAACTGCTCCGGTACACCAGAACGTCAGGTTAACATTAGAAACGTGCTTTGTATTGTTTGTTTTTTTTTCTGTTAAAATTGCCCGTCATGTTTGGTTCCTCTCAACTCAACAGGTTTTCTTAGATTTACCATCTGGGTGTACATAAGTGAAATGTGTCTATGTGTGTTGTGTGTTGTCTTTGCCATGTAGCTGTACGCCACACTCTGTAGGACCAGCTTTCGAAAAAATGATGGCCAACTAGTTTTTCTTTTGACTTGGGCCATTATTTTTAAGAAGGTGTTGATATGTACAATATTTTGTGGCGTCTCTCGGGTTTTGATTAATCACCTGACAATTTTAAAATCTTCCCATGTGAAGTGGCCAAAACATGGAATGAGAGCCGATATGACAGTGTGACAGAATCCAATACTCTGTGACACAATATGAAATAAAACGACAATCCATAGTTAAAAAACACATAATGAATAAATTGATGCATGCGTTTTTTTGTCTTCATCTACTGTAAAACTTTGACAGAATCTGTCAAAGCGACAGTGAGTTCACATCAGGCAGTGGACCGGGCGACAGCTCTGATGAAAATAAAGCCCTCCTACAACTTGAGCTCAGGCACACAAAGCCCAACTTCCCATGCCACCTACGCACCTTCTGGTGAGGAAACGCAGATAGGTGAGTGCCAGGCCTCATAACAACGCATGTGAATGCGTGTGTGTGTGAGTCGAGCACAAACCGGAGCATGCAAGCTACACCTCATACATCTAATGTAAGAGGATAAATCCCCCCCCAAAAAACCAAAGGCTTTCATCAAAGCAAGTGAGAGAGGATGTTGTCTAAAGATGAAAGCAAGGGATATTCTCTCATTTCAGCTCGGCTCTCCCCAACTCATTCTTTTAAAATCCTTGAAGAATCATCCAGGAAAAGAGAGAGACAGAGAGAGAGAGAGAGAGAGGGAAGGGGCTAAAAGTTATTTACGTCCCACGCTGTGTTATGTGGCTTGTCACTTATTTTCTCCCAGGGTTGTCCTACTGCTAGACGTCAGTCAACTCTCTCCAAGCCTGTATTTGCTGAGGTAATTACAAAGTGACAGCTTTAAATCCTCTGCCACGCAAACAACACCCCCTCCCCCCCCCACACACATACACACAAGCACTAATGAGCAAATGTAGTATTGTGGTTCTTCGAAATCATTGTTTATTTTAGTTTGGTACCATATGCAATGTCCATCTGAGCCACCACAACAGTTTTTCCTCACTTGTAATTCTAAAGAAAAAGTAGAGGCCAACCTTTCTGAAGTATCTTTAAAACAGAGAAGACGCCGATTGTCTCCTGTGTTCCCCATTTAAGATTCATAGGATACAAATTCACACAAACTCTTCAACCTCCCATATCCAGAGGTGATTGTAAGCACGTCTTTAATCCATTTTTTTCCCCTTTTCTTCTGTTAGGAGGTGCGTTGCCCATACACCTAACCCATGACAAATATAATGTGATTTGGTAGTATCTCTGAATGGCAGGAAAACCGACTGACAGAAATTAATAAGTTGCTACACCAGTACAGGAATCGGAAGAGGGAGGAAGCTGTGGGGGAGGTAGTGGGGCTTCCTGGCAGCAAAACACAGAGATCATCAAATTATCTTTAGAGGCATACCGTCATGGTAAAAGCCAAGCGCACACAGAGCACAACCTGCCCGCAATCTCCTGCTGCACACAATGCTGGTCTGTCATCTCCTGTTTGGATCACCACTGCAAGTAAAAAAAAAAAAAAAAAAAAGCTGATGTCTCCACAGAACCTGTGGAGACCCTGCTGCCAAATTTCAGTCAGATCGTCCCAGATCTCCCAAAAAGGCGTCTCTCTTCGTGCTCAGAGCGCAGCACCATGGGTCCAGAATAGTAAACCGAAACGATTTGCTGGGTGTAATATCTTAGACTGGAACCAATTAGACCACTGGTCCTGTTAGGGGTGGGCATTTGTCTCATCTTTTATTATAAGTTTTTGTCATAAGTATTTTCATCTATTGTTGTCATGATAAATTTCCAGTTAAACTGTCCTAATATTTGTGTTTTTTTTTGTTGTTTTTACTGTTTTTTCCAGTTTCTTCAATGAGAGCGACTGCATTTAATTACATTTGAAAACATAATTAAATGCAGTTACTTAGTTTTTATGTGACTGGTGTCCTAAAGAAGCATTTCAGAAAATGGATATGGTTTTCAAGAGCAGTATTTGTGATGGTGGAGCTATGATTACTGTGCCATGCAGTTACAGCCAAATAGTTACTTACAAAAAAGAAGTAATAAATGGTAATAAATAATTAAGTAATAAGTAATAAATAGTTCCTATCTATTATCACAATAACACCACAAAATGTTGCAATAAAATATCACCCACCCCAACGTCCATTTATCAGAAAAGTGAGAGGAGTGAAGCACGTTTTTACAGTGATACTTAGTTTCTTATTTTCAGTAGATTCAGACAAAATATTCGAGTCTCTGGTAGAAATGTTTAAATATTGTCAAAACAAATGAATTTTTTGTTGCAAAAGCAAAATCTCACTTCGAAAAAGTTTGAAGAAAATCAAACCTTTAATTTGAATACAATTAAGTTGAGGTTTTGCTCAAACGTCCTTTTTTTTAAAGTCAGTTCTATCACCGAGATGAATGATTTTATCTTTAAAAACTGCTGCTTCAGGCACACGACACTGACAGCAGTTCTCATTTTAAACAGTAGATGGAACTGCAGAAAAAAAATCTGCCTGTATTAAATAAAAAGCAGAAGAACTGCATTTCACATACATTCCTTTTTCTAGAGTTCTCAATTGTTTCAGTGCAACCATTAGACGTTTTTCTTGTCTGTTGATGTAAAATTTGTAACCACACGCAGACTTATTACTCATGCAAATTTAGAAAAAAAAAAAAAAAAAAAAAAAAAAAAACTGACCAAACATGTTTTGGGATTATGGGAAGAAGCAGGAGTACCTGGAGAGAATCGATGCAGGATTCCGACCTATTGCTGCAAGGCACCAGAGCTAACAACTGCAGCAACACGCAGCCAAGGCCAGAACTTGTAAGTTTGAATGAAATTTCTTCTCCAATGATGTTTTACAAGGTTGGTGCAAATAGAAAGAGGGATTTTTGACCAATACCCGTTGCATCAAGATAATCATCATCTCTTCATAGACACACTCATACCTAAGCACAATTTAAGAGTAATCAATTAATAGGAATCAGAGTAATCAGTCATGTTTTTACCAGCATTTACTGTACTTAAAATTTTTATGACAATCGGCCTAGCTTAATTAAAATGTTGTTCTTTTAAGTAACAACAACAGCGAGTATTGACACTTCTTGTTAAGCAAGATCAACTTTATACAACTTTAATGTCTTCCCATAATTAATTGGAGTTGATTTGTTATATTACTAAAAGTCAACAGTGATGGATCTTCTACATAGATGAGCAGTGCCTTAACTATAAACCAGTGATGCAGAAGCAAACAATCCCAGAACAAAAATCCAGAACTAGATTAACTTGGCATAGAGTCAACAATAAACAGCAGCTTCAGATCAGCAGCTCACCCGCTGCAAATCATCAATCCCTTGGACACTGGATGGTTTTTTTATTGGAATTACCACAAAACCATTAGTTCTGACACAGCACTAAAAAAAAAACAAGACATAAAACTTCAAGTCAACCTTATTCAGCTCCAGCTCATTTTTAAGCCGCCTTACTTTTCCATCGGAGTGTTACTGTGTCCATTTAAGGTTCCTCAACGAGCGGTTCAAATGAAGTGGAGCATATATTCCAACAAATGCTTTTAATGTTAAACGAACAGCAATGTAAATACATTTTAGTGTTGACTTGAACAGCAATGAGTTTCTGTGGTTGGAGTAGTTTTCAAGGCGGCAGCAGACATTGGACTTTAAAATGTCTGAGCTCAACTCTCCAACAAGATTTTAACTCAGTTTCTACAAACTGATGTTCAAATCATTAATCTACTCACAGAAAGTCATCCCATGCTTAATGGGAACAACACAGGCCCCACACAGGGAAAGTGTAATTCTGTCTTGAAAAACAATGCAGTGTTATTGAAGCTTAAACTTAAGGATTGGGTCGAAACTTTAGTTGTTTTTTTTTCATTTAAATTTTTCATTTTCCTTTCACTTTTCTTATTTTATTTAAGTTGTATTTTCTTTTTCATTTCATTCTAATTCAATTAATTTACATTCACTGTGTTAATTTTGTTCAATTGTCAGACTTTACATCTGCTACATTCATGTACAGAAGTGTGTAATCTTTTCATTCAGCAAAAACTTTAAAAAATGCCAAAAAAATACTGAACATTAATAATTTGACTACATTTATTACTTCATAATTCATAATGTACTCTTTCTTTTTAACTAGAAAAGACTTACACAATAATATAAAAAGAAAAGAGGGAGGATAAACATAATTTGCTTTGGTAATCGACCCAGGTTAACCCATGAGACACCAGAATGACTGTCAAAGAGGAAATGAGCATTTTGTATGAGACAGTTTTGGGAAAATTAATGACAACACACGGTACATTGCTACACTCATCCTATGCATATAGCCTCGACTGCATTGGGACATGTAGATATTCACTCAATTTAATAAAATATCAACATACCAAACATAAATTTATGACAGATAAACTGGAAAAAAGAAAACTAATTCTGGTCTGGAAAAATGCCAAGACAAAACAGGAAGGTGTTCAAGGTCACTGTTGATCACGTCCAGTGAGGATCTCTGGGCCAGATGTGCCTTTATGAGCTGTGTGTGTGTGTGTGTGTGTGTGGGGGGGGGGTGTGTGTGTGTGTGTGTGTGCGTGTGTGTGTGTGTGTTTGTGTGTTTACAAAAAAAAGGAGCCTGAAAAAGAAAGACAGACACATAAACAGACAGGCAGTGTGAGGAGTGAGGCATGTGTTGCTTGCCAAACCACTCAGCAAGACTGTGATTTATTTGGCATCTGCTAGATGGTGGTCTGGGTACAACAGGCCACCTACACCGAGGAATGACCTCTGACCTGCTTCACCTTCTGAAATTAACTCAGCTGTCCCCCGCTAAATCCACAGCCAGACAGGAGGGACGAGCTGTGGGCTCACAAACACACGGGCGTACAGACGCACGAATTACGTTTTAGAATTTAGCTTTCAGCAAAAGCCCATATAGCACCACTTGGGTCAGTCCAGATCTGACAACTTCAAACAGGAGCATGGTCCTGGTGCAAATACTGAATGTGCACTATTTGTAGTGACTTACATGCGTAGTCTGACAAGTAGAATAATAGTCAAAACATGATGCACTCAGTCAACACTGTAATGAATTGGTGGATGCAGCTGCCAATTACCCCAAAAACACCAGTAAATGTGGAGATTTTTCTACCGTTTTTTTTTTTTTTTTTACTCAACTTGTCATCCTCCTCTTTTGTCAGGTACCTATGGCTCTAAGCTGTGTGACCTTGGACACACACTCCCCAACACAGACTCACTCACTCATCTGCTTGTACTTTTATCGGCTTCACTTTTGTTCCCTCGCTCTGAACTGTTATCGTCTCTTCCTTCCTTTGTCGTCTCCATTGTTGTTTCCATTCCTTTGAAACTTAAAAATATCCCACCCTGACTGTGTTCTGTACATTTTGTTGCCATGGTGATTGCTATGTAGAACGAGCAAAAGATCCTTGTGCATGTGTGTGTGTACTTTGGACACATGCGTGGTGTGTGTTCACATGCCAGTAACCCTGCTATCAGCCAAGCACAGAGACTAAAACAATTTTCCAAGGATGCAATAATAAAGAGAACATCAACTCTCACTAAGCTATTTGGTTTTCCTCTATCATTTCCCCACTATTCTCATTATTTTCATTCTCCATCTTAGATTTCCTTTCGCTCGTTGTGTTTCTCTGCCGTCTTCCATCTTTAAGCCCACACCTCTCTCTACATCAGCCTTCAAAGACCCTTCTGAGCCTCATGGCAACAGCTGAGACAAGGAGTGAGGAAGGAGGAGGAAGACAGCGACAGACTGACAGCTTACTTCTCTGAGCAGTTTGGGGGAGTTTACTCTGCATGTGACAGTAAGTGAATGGACCTCATCTGGCTCGTACATTGCAGCAGCATCCAGACATCAAGGCACAACGCCTGGCAAAAGTCATTTTTCCACTGGAACTTTGTTGCAGCCTGTTATGTTGCAGCTGTAAACTTCGATGCATTTCAGATTTTATGTGATATAGACCAACACGTGGGAGCACATGGTTTTTACAATTTAAAATCTGAAAAGTTGGGATTTAATTCGCATTCGGCACTTTTGAGGAGACGTTTTATAAAACCACATTTACAGGCCATGTCTCTGTCAGCTTCGCTACATCAAGAAAATTAAGTGTTTCCCTCTTCTTTTGTGCAAAATAGTTCAAGTTCAGTATGACTGAATGCAAACCCCTTGGTTTTCCCACAAAGGGTTTCCATAATTGTCCAGTCTGTTTTATAAATTTGTCGGCAGCAGGGGCTCAGTTGTGTAAGCTTGCAGTTGTGTCGTACTTTTTCTATTTACAGGCGATTGAATGAACAGAGCTTTGTGAAATTTTTTAAATGAAAGATATTGTTTTTGGCCTAACCCTGGTTTCAACTTCACAGCTTTCTTCTTGTCCCTTGGTCATAGTGATGCTGATGCTCTTTGTTTTTTAAAACTAGTTTTTTTAGGCTCTGGTGCCCTTAATTACAGTAATCAGACAGGAAGGGAGCAGAAAGAGGAGGGTGGTAGGACATTCATCGTGAGGATGGGAGTCGAACTCGGGATGGCAGCATCAACGTTTGTAGCCTCTGTGTAGCAGGTGGCCACTGTAACCACGTTACATCACACACAGGTGGATTGCTTACCTATTGGGAGACTTTTGAAGATAATCACCAGGTACCAGATCAGAAAGGGCTGAGTGTATATGCAGAAATCTATTTTCAGACTTTTATTTGCTAAACGTTTGATCGACTTTGTGTTGCTCAATCAAGTTTGTGGTTATAAAGTGAAAACTCTGAAAAAGCTCATAGGGTATGAATACTTTTACATGTTGGCAGTTTGCACCCTGCACCCCTTGGGTCTAAGAAACTAAAACACACCCTACAGAAATGCCTTTAAGGAGGCGCATCCTTGCATGATTGTTGCCTCTCTGACATCTCAACATTTGACTCTTTCTTTGCATACAGGAATCATGTGTTCACAAATTGGGTGGTGCATGGCCCCTTTCCATTTATATATTCTTTAGTGTCATCAAATTAGTTTCACATTATTCTGCCATATGATGTTCCATCTGCGTAATCACGTACAAATGTAGCTCTCTTTATGTGCCTGTGCATGATTAGAAACATGCTAGGATTCATCCCCACTAATCAGAGAAGCAATAGGCTCTTTCAATCTGGGGGTGGTCCCCATGTGGATCCACCACCCCGGGAGGAGCACACAGAAAAAAAAAAAAAAAGGCCTGGTGGCTCTGCTCAACTGACTGAGTCAGCTTGTAAAAAAAAAAAAAAAAGAAGGGATTCCAGCAAGCTATTACTCACAAGCAGGGATTACCAAGACAACAAAATGGTATTGATTGATAATTTTCTTCCTCGCTGCAGATTGTTAGGTGATCATATACACCCTGAGGGACATATTTGAGACAGATAACAAACTGCTGAAACACGGTAAATGAGAGGCATGATGCAAGAACGGATGTTTCTGCCCTACGGTGAAATGACAACATCTAATCCTGGCTTGTGTGTTAAAGGATATGTCTGATTCATCATAAATTACATTTTTGCTATGTTTTTTTTTTATTTAAGGAGCTTCAGCTGTTACATTTACAAGTAATAAAATAATTCATTAAACAACTAATGCAGCTGTTTACAGCGTAGAAAATAAGAGTCAGGAATCGGCTTGATTTTGACAGGTTTGTGCAGACGAGGTATTTGACTTTTGTTCTGCGTTCCTTTCAATGAAATCTATTAAATATTTATATAAACAGCGTTTTTACAAAAAAGAGAGGAGGAGGAAGTTGAATTAGTTTAAATATCTGTGTTATGAATCTGGGCACTCTAACAATTAAGTGTTCATCAAAAAGACAGTCTGGGGAAAGAAACTGTGTCTGTGTCGACATCTTTTTCTAATAGCGCTCTGGAGCGCCAAGTTAAAGGTAAACGTCTGAACAGTTTGTGTCCACGATGTGTCAGGTCTGGAGAGATTATATATATATATATGTATGTATATATATATATATATATATATATATGTATGTATATATATATATATATATATATATATATATATATATATATATATATACATATATACACATATATACATATATATATATATATATATATATACACATATATACATATATATATATATATATATATATATATATATATATATATATATATATACACATATATACATATATATATATATATATATATATATATATATATATATATATATATATATATATATATATATATATATATATATATGTGTGTGTGTGTGTATGTATGTATGTATGTATATAAATACATAATCATGTTTGAATAGCTTGTTCTCAAAGCGGACTAAAACCCCGGAACTCAACATTCCTACTTAGCAGCAAAATAATGCCAATTTAATATTTTCCCTTTCTCTTTAGCTTGATGGTAACAAACAGTAAGCAACCCCAAACCACACCAAGGAAGGTGATGACCTCATGAAGTTTATCCTGGTTTGGTCTGATTACTTCTGCTACACTATCGCTGTCTCCTCCACCTTCCCAATCTCTTCAAACAAACTTGTTTTACAGAAAGCCCATTCCTGAGTTTAGCAGATTGAGCGGATTTTCCTTCTGCTTCCATCTCGCCTCAGCTCAAGCGTCTGCAAGCAGCAGTTTCATTTTAAGAAGTGCTGACACTAGAAAACCCAGCATTTCTATGTGCATTCAAGGAATGCATTTTCATCCGGCTTACAGAGTCAAAAAGAGAAGGAAAGAGTTCAGAGAAAAAATGCGGAGAGACAGTGAAATACCAGCAATGGAGGGGGATTGAGAAATACATTTAGAGAAGAAAGAAAGGGGTGTTTGCATAGATATTTTTTCACTGGTCACTGGTGAATTGACTTTTATCATCGCCTTGCAAAATACTTCAACTCTTGATTTTTTAAGATTTTGTCAAACTACACACTTCACTGCATGTTATGGGGGTTGTGACAGACCAACAAAAGTAGTGCATAAAGGTTAAGGGGAAGGAAAATCATACACGCATTCACATTTTTCTTACAATTGAAAATCTGAAAAATATGCCATAAACATTTATATCTATCTCACCAGAGTCAGTACCTTGAAACAGACTCTTTTTCTGCAATTACAGCTGCAAGACTTCCTTTTGCAGTTTTACATATTTAGAGACAGAAATGTTTGACCAATTTTTCTTTATAAAGTTGCTCAAGCTGGGATAAAGATCATACTTGATCTATATGCTAAATTGCAGCTCTGAATATGTGTTTAGGTTCTTTGTCTTACTGAATGCGAGACTAAGGACCTCACTTCCAGTGCATTTACTGTACAGTAAATACTCTGATTTACTGTATTAATTCAACATCGAGAATTGGGTGGAACTTCCATCTAATTCTCAAGTCCTCATCCAGAACTTTCTTCTAGGATCTTCCTGTATTTAGCACAATCACTCTTTCAAGCTAATCGATCTTGCATTGGAACTGGAAAAAGGAAAAACATCTGAAGAGCATGATGCCATCGCCTCCTTGTTTCACTTTTCTTACAGTGTTTACCGTGTGGGTCACTAAACAGGAGCCAGGAAGAAAAAGCAAGCAGAATATCGATGGGGAAGTAACCAGAATATGATTGGATTCAACAGGAGGAACCAGCAAGGAGTGACTGAGAATGAGATGCTTAAGTAATGGGAGGTTGAATGCTGAACAAAAGACTGGCTTAGTCTTGGGCTGATGAGCTAATGGGTTGCAGGTGTGGGGAGAGAAGAGGAAGTGACACATAGGGCGAGGGAGAACACACTGTGGACTAGACATGAAAAGAATAATAAAAACTACTGTAACTCAGAAAAGGATTAGACACAAGAAATAAACATGACTAGAATCAATAAGGAATTGAACTAAAAAAAAACAGAAACAAGACTGATCTAATGAAAATAAGAAACTAAAGAAGACAGAAATAAACAAACTCCCTATTAACTCAAACATTTTTCTGACATTTTGATCTCATCTGACACCTTTTTCCAAATGTGGGCTGTGTCTCCTAAGTGACTTATGGCAGAACACAAACTTTCATAAAGACCAAATTTGTGGAGTGCACTAGTATCGGTCCTGGACAGACTGGCCAGGATCCACCTCAGGTGTGGATCTCTGCAGCTCCTCCAGAGTTATGATCGGCCTCTTGACTGCTTTCCTGCTTAATGTTTGCCTTGCCCATTTTGTTAAATGATACGGAGAGGTGTGTCTTAGTAGGCTTGAAGTTGTGTTATACTTGTTTCATATTTTTAGATGGTGGATTTGATTTAGGAGATCTGCAAAGATCAGGCTGTACTTTCTCGCCACTTTCCTGACCTTTCTGGTGTGTTCCTTGGTCTTCACTATGCTGTTTGTGTGATTTATGAAGGCGTTTGTTTGCTTTACAGTTTATATAGAATTTTCAGAGCAAAGAGGGATAGATAAAATGCACATACACAATATTATTTTTTTTTTTTTCACAACTACTTTATGTTGATCTGTTCTATTGAACCCAAATAAAATACACTTAAGTTTGAACGTTGATATGGGGCCAAATGTGAAAATGCTCAAAAGGTTTGAACACTTTTGAAAGGCAATTTGTATACCGAAAACTTCTAAAAGGATGTAGGTTTCAGGTTCACATATGGTTTAGTTGTGGGGGTGGGAGTGAACCCACAGACATTCCCAGACTTTAGTAATCCACAGCAGATGATGCCTGACACACATGTGTTCTCCACAAGGACAGTGACTTTGATGGATTGTGTCCAGGCAGCCATGATCACCATTTCCTGTACTCAGATTTACTGTATTTGCATCTATGTTAAATGTGTGGTTACCATGGACTGTGATAAGAAAAAAAAAAAAACTTGCAAAGGGAAGTCCCAGTAAGGATTTTTTTTATTTTTATTTTTCACCAACAAAGCAGGGATTTTAAGTGTGGGCATTTACTTGCTCTAAGTCCATTATCACAATAGAATCAATTCAATGCATATGCAGTACAATAACCTACCAGTCCTAGACTGGTCGTACTGACCCCACGTGCGCTTTTATGAGGTTTGAAAATTTATTAATTTTATTTTTTCATGGTTTCAGAAACTGGCAGGCTGCAGGACATCCTCTTCGCAACACTGTCACCTTACCATGAAATCTTCCTTCCTCTCTCAGAGCATTAAGCATTGTGACTAAGACTTACTTGCGCTAACTAAAGGTCTTCTTCACTTCTCCTAATTTTGTCACGTTAGGAATTTTCTTAAGGTCTAAGATACTTCTCAAAAAACATTTGCCTTACTGAGGCAAAATTCTGAGAAAAATCATACAATTCAAGATTTTCTAAGAATGTTTCTAAAATAACATCACAAGGACTACTTTTAGTCTTAAGATTCTTTGTGAGTACAAGCCCTGGATGCATTATTTACTGCTTATCCATAGTAGGGTGGCCAGGGTGACTGGTGCAAGGGGGAAACCAAGATGCGTCAGGGTGGGTCCCGACCAAATTTATACTCATCATTTATTTTTACCTCGAGATTAGTTCTGATTCAGTGATTTTAGCCTAAGTTAAAGATTCAGTACTGTTTGTTTTAGGAAAACGCACTCTCAAACTGTAAAGAGTCTTGGAGACATTTTAAAAAAACAAATGTGTCTTAATCAACTAATCAATTTCTTTATGTTAGAATTTTATTTTGGACCAAAGGCTCTCAAATTCTATCCCTCTAAGTGGCTCTAATTTATCCCCATTGGAAGAAGGAACCAAAATTAAAAAGCAAAATACTGTTTGCTGCAATTGGGCCATGCTACTAAAATACTAAGTGTGTTTGTATTTATGATGGATAATTGTATGTGTGTGCATTGTGCACCTTATGTTTTGGAAAAAGTTTTTTTTTTCCTGTCAGTTCTTAGGGGTTGACACAATAAAAGATTACTTGGTGTTGGGTTTCACCTCTAATACAGCCACGTCCATACAATCAACAGCTCACTCTGCCTCACAACACCTGGCAAATAAACCTAAAGATATGTTTGTGTTTGTGCTTTTCTATGTTCCAATGTTTCACCACTGGGCAGCATTGGATAACAAAATCCAAAGGTTGGTAGATTATTAAAATCGAAATAGTATAAAAGGTTGTGGTGTACATTCAGCCCAAAAAACTGGTATGAAACGAAAACAGGAGTATAACTGAAGGGATCCGCACGCAATACCCAAAATAAAGAGATAAATGAGATTACAAGCTTGTAATGAGTCTCGAGGGAGGCTAGTGATTGAGGGATGGTAAAGCAGAGCACACTAAACATTTCTTGGCATCTCTCACTGTTGACAGAGGTTCATCAGAGTTAAGATTCCCCTGCTCCTGCAGGTATCCCTCATCGTCCCTCAGCATCCTTAACTCTTCACTTCAGTCGACTGCGGGCCCCGTGGGAGCGTTGTGACTGCCAGCTGGGCAAGCGTGTTGACAGCTCTTTCCCATGGTTGGCCACTGATGCATCGCTTTGTACCCTGAAAGAGACAGGAAGAGCACATCACCCCTGTAGGTAAGTACGGGGACATTTTATCATAGGGGAGCACCAGTGACAACGGTGGTCTCAGGCCGCTGGATATATTCTATTATTCACAGCCCAGCGTGAGCGTCAGATCTACCTGACGATTGGTGCAGAGGCCGATGTCAGAGGTGACATCAAACAGACAGTGGCTCTGTGACAGCCGCCGACAAGGCTGCCGTCAAGGTAATACTCAGGTGCCCCGGCAAAGGTCCCCACTCTGGAGGGACAGGAGGAATCGTGAAAGGTCATCGCGCAACACAGGTCACACCTTTGATCCAATCAGAGGCAGAATCCAGTAGGGAGAGCCTTTTTGTGAGTGAGGAGTGGAGGACAATGGTTGGCTGTCAATTTGTATTTCAGGGCCACAGCAAGAAGCTAAAAAGAACCAAGAGCCAGCAGCAGCAGCAGCAGCAGCTGCTGCTTCATCATTATTTAATACACAGGTCACTTTAGATGCTTTGGGAGTAAGACAAGAAGTGGAAAGAATAAAAGGATCCGTGATTACTGTTATTACTAAACCACATATTTGATGAGGCCCCCCTCCAATTAGAAAGTCAATTGTCGGTTATGTATTCACACAGGCTGTGAAAAAACACTGAGGGGCTGACCCTGAAGCTTGACCTTGTTCGCTTTGAACCTCTTCTCCTCAGCCCCCCCCCTCCCAGTTCTCCGCTTTCTCATTTTCTCCCACTCGTTCTGCCTGCACTCAGTCCCTGGGAACACATGCTTTGATTTGGCCCGTCCAGCAGCAAAAGTAAACCGCATTGCATTTTAGGAATGTAAATAGGAGAAAGTGCTTTCGTCAAAAATTGATTGGATGATTCTAGCTGGACCACATAATCATTTAGAGGGCATATGTAAATACCTCTTATGATTATGGAGGAATGCGGACTATTTCCCTTTCAAAGTCCAAACTGGTCATTTGGTTTGGAGACAGGAGGTCACAGCGAAGCATTTAGGAGCTGGAGGATCACTGCACGCCGTCCACTATTAACCACGAAGATCTATCCAAGAGCACCAAGTGCTCCGCAATAAAAATTGGCAATATGTCTAAATAACGTCTAAGTGGCTCATTTGACGATTGTAAGTTTGGCAGATTTTTGTGTTAAAATGTGTTTTTCAACATCTAGAACTGTTTTTCAGATGTTTATCAGAAGTCTAAATGTAGGTCACAGCTGCCTCCTCTCTCATGTCATTGGAGTTGTTACATCTTCTTTTCAACACTCTAACCCTAATTGTCATCTTCACATAAGAAAAAAACAAAACAAAAACAAATACAATGTGCAGTTTACGGCTGCAGAGACCGGTTTTAGCACCGGTGTCCGCTCCACAGGTCCTGGATTCAAATCGTCTCTGTGGCCTTTCCGTACGAAATTTGAATCTTTTCTCCCTGCATGTGTGGGTTCTCTACTCAGTCATTCTACCACAAACCTAAAATAAACATTATGACTTCATTGGTTCTCTAAATTCTCCCCTGGAATGAGTTTAACCTGAGTTTCTCTGTGTTGTCCCACGATAGATGATTGACAACCCTGTTCAGGGTGTACCCTGCCTCTCACCCGATTCTAAATATTTTTCTGCTGGATTCGACCATAAAGCTGTGTGTTTCGTGTGCGGAGAACATATAGCGGTGTTTAGGGATTACGATTTTATCAGCCATCATGAAATGAGACCCAAGTACAAGGATTTGACTTGTACAAAAACAGGCACAAGGATCAGCAGAGTGCTAGCGAAACCAAGAAAGCAACTAGGACTACATACAAAGCTCCACTCCACGGATGCAACAGCCTGACCAGCTTTGTATCTCAGAAAATTGCGATGTGTTAAACCATTCCCTAACGGGGAATTTATGAAGGACTGTTTGGCAGAGTCTACAGCACCAATTTGCCCTGAGAAAAAAAGCGCTCTTACAAACATCTCTCTGTGCACACCATAATGAGGCCGATCGATACTGCGAGAATTTGGTCCTTCAGAAAACTGACAATATTGACTTGCTTGAACTTGGCTCTGGACAAGAGACAAAGACACTGCAGAGCTGTAAGAAGCTCACTGGATGCCAGATCTGGCTTTCGCTGCTTAGATATCCGAAACAGAGTCTGAACAGAGTTCAGACTCGGTTTTTACACAATTTGTAAAAACATATGAGCGTTCAAGTAGTTTATCATTCAACCTTTGAAAACAACCAGTTAAAATGCACATTTAAAAGCTCTGGGCTAATAAGAGTGATGACAATGAGTGTATGTAAATCTTTGACCGGCATTGTAAGAACTATCATCCCTCCCAGCAGCCACAGCTGCAGACACGCTATGATATCACTGCAAACTAACACAGTCCCTCAGGGTTTAAGATACAATTTGTCAGGATTGTCAGTGGAATCCATCATCATGGTTCTCCCTGGTTAAACAGACTCTTTAGGCAGTAAAAACACACACCGGTTTGCATATCAGATGTGATCCCTGACAAGATAACTCTAAATCACGCTCGTTTGGCTGAGCAGTGTATATTTCTTGCGCAGATCAAGTGTATTCTTTAAACTACGTACTGCACAAGCCTTACTCAGACACATGGCTGAGCTCAGATCGGCTGCCATCGCTCATCACTTCCTCCCTCATTCAGAGCTTCACAGACAAGATGATTTCCTGCCTAACACACTGTCTTTCTCCAGGGAAGAGGTCTTTGGATTGACAGGGCTGCTCTTTGCATGTGTGCTTTTGTCAATCTACAGCAAACTATGTAGTGGTCCTTCTTTGCCAGCTGTGATTACTTTCAAATGAGCCTCTGTCCTCTGCTGCGCACTGCTATCCTGATGCAGAATAACAACCCCACTGACTCTGAAACCCCCATCTCATGATCAAATGCAACAGTCCTGACAACCAAATATCTCCTCGGGAAACACACAACTCCCACAAAGGTAGGCTGATGTGCTGCGAGTGAGTATGCGGATAGCTATGATCTTGTTCTCTGTCAGACTTCAGTGTGTTTTCACAAGACAAGAGATTGGTGACAAGGCACACAAACACGCTCAGACAAGGAACGGCGTTGGCGAGGAGGTGAATGAGGAATAATAATTAACGGCGACTGTGCAGCAGGACAAAGATGCTCCCTCATGGCCAGCATCCTATCCCCCCCTCAAGGGACAGAACAGGGCTTCAATTAACTGACAGGCAGACGTATTAGAATTTCTTTCATGGGCCTTGATGGGCTGCTGAGATGCAGGACTATATTGCTTTGAAAGCCAGTGTGGTTTCCCCTTCAAACGTGCCCTCTAAAGTCCTTTGATCTGCTTGGTGGTATGTGTCCTTGGAGATATGTGTCTACTTCCTCAAAGCACCTCATTTTCCTGTGCTGAGGTTTAAAACAACAGCAACAGTAGGCTCTGCTGCATTCAGGCTCAGACAACAGAGACACCACCAACGCATTACGGGGACACCAGGAGGCTCTAAGCATGCGCAATGCGAAATATGCAGAATATGAAAATATCTTCTCAGAAGTAATGCATGCAAATAGTTTTGTTAGATTTAAATCTTAAATGTCAATGGATTTCGCTGAGAATATATGTGATTTTGTAATCTGAAATAACTCGTACTCTTTTTTTCATTCTCATTTTATGTTCCTGGTCATCTGCTGTAAGGTGAATCTCCAACGGGTTTCTCTCACCCTGTTTTTAGTTCAATCAATTCTCCCATTGATTCTGACAAACTTTATTCCCTGTAACATCCTGGTTATTAAAAAAAAAAAGCATACTTGCTGCATGACCATGCCACCACCATGCTTTACTGTTTAGATAGCGTCTTTAGGGTGATTTTCTTCATTAGTTAACCTCAGTTAACACAAACTTTTATGAAATTAGGTGAAAACATCCACTGTTGGTCTCACCCTACCAGATTTTGGTTTCCCTGAATTTTTGCTTTAGGACTTTAACTGCAAGAGGAATGTGTGCACACAACACTTTTCAGATTTGTATTTGCAAAAATGTTGGAAAGCATCCATTCAATTTTCTTTTTACCCAGGTTTTGTCTTGTTTGTTTTGGTATAACACATTCATCTCAATGAAATGTGTTGAAGTTTTTGGTTGTAATATGACAAAAGTGTGGAAATGATCAAAGTATGTTTACAGACCCGAAGTTCTGAATCTTTCTTTGGCACACAGAAGTGTCCCACAGATATAAATAGATCCAAATATGAAGACTTTAGACTTTTTATTGTCTTTTACATGTATACTGTGTTATTGGAAACAGAGCCGATACTTGCGCTTATGTGAACAACTTTGGCCAATAAAACCGATTCTGAATCTACATCATTTATATTCTTGTAGAAAAATGTGAAAATAATTCAGCTGAAGGATAATTTCTTATCACCTCCTGAGTCTATCAGAGCCTCACAGGGTTTCCAGTTATTCTCTCTCATTATATTAGCAGCTTAAAAGATCAATCATTTGCAAGGCTACGTCTTCATTTCTGTGACAAATTCCAATCCAGGCTCATTGGAAAACAAACGGAAAGAGTCATAAAATAGAACTGCTCCAACAAAAACATGATTTCAGCTGGATTTGTTGTTCTTTTGGCCACAAAAGAACAACATCTGAGAAAGCTGCCAGTGGATTCTGCAACACTTTCAGAGAAGAAACACAATCTTCTCATTAATATTTCAAAACATGCAATCATTTTCAATAAACTATTGAAAAGTTTCATTTATTCCAGTAACTTAATTATGCAACTACATTTAGGGAGAAGGCAAAGTAGTCTTGTTGCCTGTTGACACCCCCCACCCTGCCCTTGACGCCAGTGCTGACTTTTCCTTGAACTGCTGGGTCATTTTCCCGTGCAGGATGCTGCCCGCCTGCGAAACGTTGTCCAGGTTTCACCTCCCCCAGCAAGAACCCTCAGTCCTCCCCAGACGCAGCAGTTCGACAAACTGTTTACACTTGACTACCCACAACTGGATCACTGCCAGTCACACCTGGAAGGAGGCCCACATCGACCAACCTACAGGACAGACCTCTGGACCTCATGTAGAGAGGGCTACCTCTCTGGTCTGAAGTAAAGTGTCAATTTGCCCATGTTGTGCTAATTTTGTTTCCTCTAAAGGGAGAAATAAAACATTTTAACTCGTAAACAGATTACTAGAAAACTCCCAAACATTAATTTTTTTTTGTGTCAGTTTAATGCGAATAACATTGTGTTAACTCATGATGGCTTCCATGAATACAATCTGCTGCTTACAATCAAAGCAGCAAATCCTCCTCTGGCTCACAGGTGCTCTGCAGTTCATGACTGCCGAAGTCCCACGGAGGATATCATCGCTAACTTGTCTTTAAAGACTCGCTACTTCTCCTTCGTCTTCCACTGCCGCGGCAGGTTTCAGGCACACTTTTCGCTAATATACGTGCAAGTAAAAAACCCTGACATATTCAGCAAGCATGATGTAAGTCTGAGATAGAGAGAAATCCTGCTGCTCACAGGGAATTCTTCAGAAGCAGAAAAAAAAAACAAGTGAAGGATAAAGACAGAATATACTGCGAGTTCTTTGTAACTGAAGAATAAATGAATTCAGAGACTTAAACACAGATAGAGAGGCATATCATTCCACACTCAGGGTGAAATGCAAAACTGGCACAAGCTGCATGAAAATGTAATTGTTTTTGTTTAAAATTATTATTTTAATGGATGATTTCTTTGGGTAATGCCCCAAATTTGTGAACCTTGTAAATAGGGCAGGATTTGTCACTCGATGAATCAGGAAGAGAAGATTTGTGTCATGCAGTAAGTAGTGCGCGGTACAGATTCAGCAGTAAAGTGGTTGGTTGTAATGGAGATGAGCCAAAGGAAAGTGCTGTCTGGTTCTAAGGGATTGGGCATGGATGAAGAACTAAAACTGCTCACCCAAGTCTTTCAACGTTTAAAGAGATAGTTCAGGTTTTGCATTTTTCAAAGCAGGTGTTTGTGGTTCAGCTATGAGCGGTTCCTGTCTTGCCTGTGGGAAACTTTACTTCCAAGTGCATTATGTAAAGACAAACCCGGATTTGACAAATTTTACAACTAAACATCTGAAAAAGTGTTGCATGCTGTAGGATTATGCTCTTTTGAGTGTACTTTGTAGAACCACATTTAATTGCAGCTATGGTCTTTTGGGTTATGGCTAAGCCCAAAAGATTTTAGAAATAAAAAATAGCTTAAAAGTAATTTTATAATATTAGCAACGTGTTCCTTTTGACTGAAAGTATTGCTAACTTTTTTGAGCTGCATAGCCAGAGCCCAGAATTGAGTCTGATAGAGAATCTATGGAGGGAACTCAAGAGTAGGGTGTTAGCAAGAAGGCCTTTCCACCAAAATAGAAAGACTTGGACCTCATCAGTAATGTTACAACATCAAAAAGCAGTGGAAACCCCCCTCCCCTCAATCATAGGGAAACAAGAAATATGTCATATTTTGTACAGGGTTTTGTACATTATTCATTAACTTTCTAGGCTTGAGAACAAACTATAAACAATGAATTTGCCTCAATAGTGTTTTTATGTTATAATCTTGTTTTTTCACACATATCTCGATGTTTGTTGTTTCACCCTAATTTTCCCAGCTTGAGACAATAAAGGATATTTCTATTCCATTATTATCTGTAGGTTCAACATGTTTTTTTTTTTTCTGGTTTCTAATTTTTCTGGTTATTTCACTGCCTTTGTAGCATTTAGACTATTTCAAAAATGTCCAACTCTTATTATTGTCCAACAATGAATAGGTTATACTAGTATAACTGTATACTGACTACTGTATTTGGAAGATAGTCCAAAAATATCAGTTTTAATCACTTTTTGGTATTTTAGAGCTATTTTAAGAATCGTAGATCCAGTTCATCCTAAATTTCAGGTTGTCTACAGACAAACAGGTTACAAACTCGCCCACTTTGGGTTTTCAAGTGCATGATTATTCACAAAGTAAAAAGAAAACAGCAAAAAAACAGGTAAAATATTGAAATCAAGATCTGATTTAGTGAATGGAAGATAAAACAGGCCGGTATTAAAATATGGTGAATTTTTCATGAGATAATTGAAGTCTGCTGAGTAACAGAGTGCAATTTGCTACAACAACTTCATCAATGAATTACTGTTTGTTTTGTCCGTATTGATAAATAAAAAAAATATATATCACAGGCACATTTAAGGCACAAGCTTGGCTCAGACTTTTACTCTTCTTCATTAACGACAGAAGCAAAAAAGGGAAACATTTTCTGTTGCAGAAATTAGCAGAGGATGAGAAAAACACAGAGAGACGGAGCACGAGAGCTAGAAAGAAATAAAGTGAATCCATTGCCAAAAAACCCCAGCATGTCCTGCAGTGACATGTATACTGAATACCAATCAGGGGCAACGGGGCTTGGCGGTCCAGGCGCAGCACTCATTTCCAATGCACACGCTGTAGCTCAATCAGACGGGCCCTGGCAGATAAAAAGGGATCGCTTGCTCTCAGAATATTAGCTAATGCCACATTTGCAAGTCTTCAAGAGCAAAGAGGGACTGGGTGGGGGTGGGATGGGCAATAAGAGGGAGATGAGGGAGATAAGCGATGGAGAAAAAGTGTTACAAGTAAAGAAGAAAAAGAAGATAGGAAAAGTAAAAAAAAAAAACAAAACAAAAAAAAAAAGTTCTCCGTTTGGTGCAGCTGGAAAAAAAAAAGAGAGATTATTTCTCGCAATAAAATGCTGTGAATGGCTTTGTAGTTCACAACTGATGGAAGTGATGCCTGGATGGGGATTACTCTCTTTTCATCATAAAGCCCCATCTGGTATACTAGCAAGACCACGTCTGCCCAGGCCTCTCGCCCTTTTAAAGTGCAGTCTTGGGTTACACATCAATCCAGTCCTGCTGCAGCTGTGCCGGGAAAAGACGGCAGGTCCAAGCTTTTGCACACACACACACACACACGCACACACACACACAGCGGTGTGCTAACATGCACACACACACACACACACACACATACAAAGAAACTCTCGTCAATTACAGCGCGCGTTCAAATGCAACCGGACAGATGGGTATTCATGGATGCAGGAAGATGCACAGACACGTGTAAAAACATGCCGTCGACCTTCGTTCCGTGTGCCAAGTTATCACAGAAACAATGGTGAAACGCACAAAAAGATGAAGTGCTTTTGAAGCAGGCCTATTTCCAACTTGAAAGAGTCAGCCGTAATTAAAACCAATGGGCAGCAATGCGAGATAAATGAATAGCAGAACATTCACCAGACCCCTCCTCATCTTTTAACTAAACCACTGGTCCGGTGGCTGGCAGATGTTCTGGCTCCATTTGATGTGCGCTTCTGCATTCCCATGTGTTTCTGCACACACGTCTTTGAGTCTGCGCGTTTCCCCCTGATTGGCAGGACGTTATTGTTTTATTTCCCCCTCCACTTCATCTCGAGAGATCAATCATGGCTGTACTAACAGTCGTAAACCTACCGTTGGCCCCGGTGCTTATAAGGCTTCGATTTGACTCTGCTTAAGTGAAATGGTTAAAACTAAACCCAAATTGACAAGAGCGTGTTGGGATCAAATCACCTTTTAAATACACATGCTAATACTCATTAAATATAACACTAAAGCAGAACTCTGCCACCCTGAAGCACATTCTGAAAGCAGACGTGTACTCTGGTCACATATAAAAACTAAGGCAAACATATTACAGATGCCAAAGAAAATCTATACTTTACTATTGTTTACACAGCATTACTTTTCTGCATTATGTTACAGTGAGCAGAATCTCCTTAGATGTCGCATCTCGGTACACTTTCACACAGGAGGATCATGTTTAATTTATAGCCTACTGCATATGTGGCCTCCACATATGGTTCTTAAAGTAGCAGCCGTATAAACGGCTTTAATATGTTTATGATTGAAGTTGTTTTAAGAGAGTACACACCAGCTCTGTCTTGCTCCCGCTGACTGTCTTGTAGTGTGAGCCTGAAATAACGACTTAAGAAACGACAAGTGAACTTTTGTCATGCAGGTAAGAAATTAACTGCAGATAACCTTTTAACAGACCTCAAATCAAGATTACGCCTGACAAAAGAGTAAGGCTGTGCAGAAATCAATAAAATATGTTTAATTTAACCTATAATAATGGCTGTGCTTTTCATATCTCTTTACTTTCGTGACAGGCAGCCAGTCTTATTGGAACCAGTTTACATGACTGGTTTTCTGAATGGGTTTTCACATGACAATCATTGAACTGAAGCCTGCTTTGTTGATGGGACCTTTAGATAAGCCCTTGGATTCATCGGATCTAGATTTGTAATCGGCAAAGACTTCTGCTTTCAGTCTCTAACTTAAAGTAATACGGTTTAAAAATCATAAAAACATTCCCCCAAACTGATGAAAACTTGCGCTTCACACACGCGATTCCTTTTAGATCTGGACGTGTCACACGTTCAGCTCCAAGTACAGGATGACCATGACATCAAAACACTTTGTTCTTGGCCCTTTATTTCATCTTCTAAGACAAGCTAATCTGCACTTTTAATCAATGAAAGCCTCATAAACTTTATCTACAGAAGGTAAGACAATAGGTGCTTATAAAACCTTTGAAGGAAGAAGCCGCTCACACGTAACAAAGTAGTATTAAAACTGAGTTTGGTCTTGAAGAATAATGGAAATTCATCCCCATTCACTCCCATTTCAGAAGTTTTTTAAAGGAGTTTCAACTGATGGGTCATATTCCTCGAGCAGATGTACAATTATTCTTTTTAGAAGAGACATCTGCCTTAAAGCGACAAATGATATTAGAAGTCACACATTAAAGTGAAGGACGTGATTCACTTTCTGACTTTCTGGACCTTTAATTCCCCTTGTCTAAATTGGCCAGGCAGGACTCTTCTTCATCTTTAGACCGTGTCATCTTCACATTTCAGCACATTACGGGAAGAAAGGCCGGCCCCATTGTAATCTCGCGATCTGCCTATTCCTGCTTATTCCTATGCTAGGACAGGAACAAAGAGGATAATATTACGACTGGACTGAGATAAATTAAACTTAATTTCACTGGAATTAAAAGAAGCGCTTGATGGTTGTGAAAAGAGAAGCGATAATGAGGAATTCAATTTGATTAGTTTGCCGTCAAAGATAGTCTGACCGGTCTGTGGGAAAGCATTGACGGAGCTTCTCTTTCAGTGTTTGAACGGATAAAGTGAACTAGAGAGACGGAGAGATGGGTTGGGTTAATGTTATGACTCTACTGAAAATTGTGCTGTTAACAAATTGGTGGGTCTCAGCTGTTTTCCACCGCTTCAGCCTCCAGGTATGTTCGCCTGCCTGTCTCCGGCTTCATTGTAGTGCTTCTTTCAATGTCGGACTCTCAGTTAAATCTGGACAGCCCAAATGACAACGCTACCGGCAAGAGAGAGGCGGCTGACAGACGAGGAGAGAATAAAAGGAGCCTAAATCAGCCCCCCTTCCACTTCCCCACCACTTCTCCCCACTGTCAGCCGGTCTGGACAGCCCCTAGGAGATCAAACCTGTTTGTAATCCTGCTCTTCCTCTTCATGTCTGTGTGTTTACAACCTGACCATATTTCTGCTGCAGCTCTGTCTGTGGTCTACGTCCGTCTCCATTAGATCAAATGTAGGAAGGTTTGGGGGGAAGAAATGGGATGCATTCATTGTCCTTGGCTGACAAGTTTCTCGTAGTGCTTTTGTTTAATCCGCGCTGACAAATGACGGGCAATTAATTTGTGCAAACCGCTCCTCCTCAATCTCCGCATGGTCACAATAGACGTCTTGAGCCTGAGGTCTGAGCGGATTGTGAAGTGTTTGCTATGTGACGCTCATCGGACAGTTTATGCTTCGCTGTCAGGAGAAAGGTCAGCTAACTGACTAGGATAGCATTTTTATGCCCATCTGTGGATCACAGGATCAGAATCTGCTGGGTTGCTGTGCAGGAGGAAAAAAACCTTTTGGGTGCAACTCTGGAACATCTTCAATGGAAACCGCATGACTTTAAGCGGGTAACCACCGGGTGGTCCAATAAGCTGCATGATGACATTTACTGACACATGTGTCTCTAGCAATTAATTTCAACTCCTTGAAACATCAACTTTTACACCCTCTCTTTTGGGATGTTTCAAGCTGTGATTTATCTGGAACTCAGAGAAATTTGATCAAAAGATGACATAAATGAATTCCAAGCAAGTTGCCACGGGTTTCCCAAGGGCCTCTGTGGTTTTCTCAATTAAACCAATCCTGATAAAACTTCAGATCTTTTCAAGAAAGAAAGGGAAAAAAAGACTATATTACAAAACACACCATTAAGGGCTAATAAGGTCTGTACAAACATTCTTCATAAATCCTGCTTTCTGCTGATGTCAACCCAAAACTCATGGTCAGAAGTAAACAGGATGCTGTAGCGCTCACCACATCCTATCCCAGTCATCTGCCTTACTAAAGCAGAAAAACTAAAACATATCTCTGTCATGCTTTTAATTTACAAGCCCTCTTGCTCTGCAAACAATCTAACACCGCAAACTCTCCACAACTCTTTTGGTCTGTAACTTCAAAGAAATAGGGAAATCCCTTTTCACCAACTCAGATTTGACAAATAAGCACGACTGAATGAATAAGCAACATTTTGCTTGGTTTGCTGGTTTCATGTCCACATTTGCTAAAAAAAAAAAAAAAAAAAAAAATTGTTTCTTGAGCAAAACAACAGCCACCTTAATAAGATAGTGCAAAAATTCAGAGTGTGTTGCTCATATTACCAAACTAGACAAGAAAAGACCAAACAAGGGGGAAAAACAATCTGTGTATTATTGTTTTTGTCCATTTTGTGCTCCCAAATTTACAAACAACAACTGCGCCCACTATACCCGTCTTGGCCATGATTAGTCTGATTTCCCCATGCTGTAGGCAGTGGTGAGTTGCTCTACAAATGACATAAAAGCCCAGTAATCAGCTTGTAGGACGAATCCAGTTTCCCATTATTAAGCTGGGAAATGTCTTATTTCAGCCAAATGTCTTTGCTGTCTGATATTCAACAATGACTTGTGTAGGACTCTTCCGCTTGCGCAGAAATCACAATTTATTGGGATGGAGAAATATTGTTGAGAAGGAGGAAACAAAGCTGCAAAAACCACTCCGTTACACAAAAACTGATTTCTTTATTACCTTAAGGCAGTTACAACTAATTTATTTTCAACTAATTTTTAGACGTCTCTCTGCTTCAGCACACCTGGCTCCAATAATAGCTCATTAGCAAAGTGTTGCAGCTTTGTATTAGCAAAGCTTGACTGTATGCTAGTGAGGCAGCTTTGCAACAAGGGATACATAAGAAAGTTGCAGGACTCTGGCTCTCGAGGAATGTAGTTTGAGACTACTGATCTAATCAGATATAAGTACTGAATTTCTTGTTTTTTAATAGTAATCTTGCATTAACAGCATATAATACTATATGCTACGAGCCTGGTAAAAACCAGCCGCCTGCCCAATGCTTTGCTTCGTACAGAGACTCCAGACTCTCGGCTAATGAGAAATAATTGCTTGCTAGAGGAGTGGACTTTGTTGAAGTTTTAAATTTTACCCAAGGGTTGATATTTGCCCCTTGACATATGTAAATAATGCTATGAAGCTTACCGAAAATCACCCGTGCCGTAAACAATTATCCACCACTGCGAAGAGAGAAATGCAGAGCCGAACGATACAGCAGTTAATGATAATTCAACATTTGGAAGCATGGCCAACATTCACTGAACGGCTTCACTCACTTCCTCTGCTGCCATTGCTAAAGCTACAGGCAGACTACAATTCTAAAACAGCGCAGAAAGTTGACGTCGTCGTTTGCAACTTCTCCTTCTGTTCACTGATTAGCTCAGTGGGAATTCTACCGGAGGAATCCAGTTCAGTGGGAGAAAGCCCAGGCTGTGCACTGAGGGAAGATTTGAATCGAGCAGAATTGCGCAGAAAGGCAATGGTCAGGCTAATGCACCATATACATATGCTAATAATATTAAAAATATGGAGCCACCAATATTTGTCTTTTTAAAGGTGCCTAAGACTGTTAGTAACTACACTATTACAGTACGTTACACAAGGTCTGCACATTATCAAAACCATATTATCAAATGTGGGTTCCGATTCAAGTCTGAAGCGTTCTTTAAACTAGGGTTGAGACTGTAATTAATTAATTACATAGATTTTAAACATTGAACATTTTTAAGCAATTAAGCCCTTTTAATACATACTAAAGTCCCAAGCCAGAACTCTTGCATTGTGTTTATGTTACTTTTGTGAATCTAACATAAAACAATATAACAAGTGACATCTGCATACTACAAAAATGGGTGATAAAACCACTTCGTTTGACCCACTGAGGGTTAAATTTTTACTTCAAATGATGCAGGAAAAGACTATTGTTGTCTGAAAGTTGTGCAAAAAAAAAAGAGTTAACCTATCACCAAATCAAACCTAAAATGTCTTCATGCAAGCACCAATGTCCCTATTGGTAATGTCAGTTTCCACAATCCACATTTGTAAAGAAGTATTTTTTTTCAAAGAAGCTATATGAACTATCAGGGGTTCCTTGAACACTTCTAAGTGCAATGGGGATAATGGCACTTTGCACTAAACTGATCTCCCTACTATTTTAACCAACATACCACCCTAGAGTCGTCCCGCTTGAATACCTGTCTTCCGCTAAGATTTGTGAAAATATTCAAGTGTCGTGAAGATTTCAAAGAATCAAACATGATGACATCCAGCAAGGAGTTAATAAAGGAAGTGTTGCCATGCTGACAACCTCCATTTCATTCTTGAATTTAAAGAGTCAAAGAAACAAACCAGGGTCAATCTGTCAATAGGTGTCCAACAGGGAGCCCATGATAGAGGGACTGGAGTTGAGAAGGGTGGGTCAAAAGAGCGTGTTTAAATCAATATCATCACCATTGCAGGGACATGCTATGATGTCTGCAGAAAAAGAACAGCAGTTGTGGTCTGTTATAGTTTGATAGGCTGAAATGAAATGCCTTAACAGGCAATGACCGTAATGGCTGCCTGCAGAGCAAAGAGCGCACTCTCCTCTCCAAGCCTTCCGTCTTTTAAGAGCTTCGAACAACTTCAGTTTGTCTTTTTGGTCAACCAGAGACACAGTGAATGGAAAAATCCTCCCTGCTGCTTGAAATAAAAGGCCAAAATCAAACAAACACCAGGAGAGTTTCACCATATTAGCCCCGTCTACACTTAGGTCACAACCCACAGAGAAGTGAATGCAAAATCCCCCTTAAGTTAATTTTATAAGACATATCCTCCCTATGCATTATGACTTCTTTCTCCATGCTGAAGCCTTTGCAGCTGATAGTCAAAAACCACCTGCAGGAGTTATTTAACAATTTCCTGAAGTGCAGCTGGAGCAGTCCCGTAGCTATGTCCAACATCCAGAAACATCAGTAAACCCAATTACAAATGCTAAATGTTTTAAGTGCATGCCAACAGAAAAAAAATAAATAAATAATAAAAAAATATACTTAGCAGAAATTAAAACAACAGTAACAGCGCTAATAGCGTCTTACAGAACACAGACCCCCTACCTGGCAGCCCCTGTTTCCACGACCCCCAGCTGTTTGTGGATTGTCGAACCATAGCGGCCCGTTGACAGCCTCCCCCAGATTGCCAATTTGCCGTTGGTGGTCCAAGGTTTCGCCTATCCTCTCTCAGCATTGTGCAACTGGAATAGGTGCGTCCTCCCCTGTTCACGCTGCGGTTGTAGCTCCCCGATCTGATTGGACAGCGCTGAGCGAGACCTCATCAGCAGAACATCCCTGTTGTCATGACAACTTGGCGATTTCCCAACAGGGGTGTGTTGGTAGAAGGGTGGGGTAGCGGGTCACGTTTGCTTTCTTGCCTCCGACTGGCACAAGCAGACAACTCATTTTTCATCATCGTTACTTCAGCGCTTGCTGTTTCCCTCTTTCACAGACCTAGCGGGCTAAGCTAATCTGCCCAGCCTGCGATTTTCGAGAATTTATGGGCCATTCTGCTCTAAACCTATGAGTCTACAGGCAGCTGTCTCACCAGGATTTCTTTGCCCGATGTCTCGCACCACAGGATGCCAAATCAGCTTAAAACGATAACCATAGTCATTATTCTGACACATGAAATTCAAGAGATGGATAGCAAATTTAGCAAGGGCCTTTAAGTCAAAGCAGTGCAAATGATTTTCTTTTCCGTTTGGATCCGTGGATAATTATTATTTTAGCCCTTAAGCATGAATGCACACAATCAAAAGTTCTTCCAGGTTTGTTTGAGAATGTTAATTTCAGACAATACATTTGAGAACCATATCTCAAGTTTCTATTAGAAAGTGAACATTGAGATTACAACCAAACATCTCACTTCAAACATGAAAAAAAACAAAAAAACATTTAGGGCTAAATTATCAAAACTAACTCACTATTGTGCCAGTTTTGTCATCATGCTAACTGAACATGCCATTCAGTAATATAAAAAGGGAAACTAAATCCCACAGATTGAGGCTGGAACAGATCAAGGACAACAAAAGAAATAAAGAAGTCGGAGAGGACAGAAAAGAGGGTGAAACTGGGAAGAAAGTAAAAGCAAAGCATTATTCTGTTGTCAACCATGCCATGCACAGCACAAGCAGATGAATGTTTTGTGCCTGAGACACCCGCTGTGCTGCTAGCCTGCTAGCACATGATAGCTAGCCTGTTCCCAGGGTTTTTTCCAAATTACCTCCTGCCGAGATGGAGATGATGACCTTGGCCGCTGCTGGAGCTCTCCTCCCCCAACTAGGGAGTGAAAGGCGGATGCAGGACAGAGGGCTCAGGCCTTTGATTACTAATCCCCCAAACATTGTACTCCAGCCGGCACCCTACCTGGCCTTCAAGCCGGAGGCAGCTTGGCGGTGGCCGCTGAAAGCAGGTGATGAATGGGGCATAGCTGCTGGAAGCCAGGCTCCCTGGGTAGCAGGGGAGCTTTGCAGGCCCACAAAGAGGCTCATACCGGTTTCTGTTGGATTCTCAAAAGTTTTAATAGATTTCAGAAGAAACTAAAAGCATGCATGCTATTAGTGTTTGAGCGTTGAGAGACCATCTAAAAAAAAAATGGACATGTGACACAATTGTTAACAATAAAGTAAACAAGCGAGAGAAAAAAAAAAAACAGCCAGCATGAGCATTACTTTCACTTTGACCAAACCAATAATCACCAAGTTATATACCAAAACAAAAAAGTGATGAAGTTGATCACACAAATCTTAATAGAGCGTGGTATGAAGGGCTATAAATATCTTACAGCAGTAGGATCCTTTTTGTATTGCCGCCGACCAGCATGTGTTAGGGACTTAAATCCAATCTGAGGTCATCAATGGTAATTCCAAGTTTTACCATTTTAATTTTATATTTAGTAACTAAAAGAGCCTTCTGAAGATTTTCGTGAAAACCTCAAAATAGTGTCTCTGTAAATCTTTCTGGTGTTCATTGAAAAAGTAAACATTTTTCCATAAGATGTCTGTGGAAATAAACTGACAAAAGGAAGGTATTTGTACAAAATTTGCCCATAACAAGCAGAAGACACCGACCAGCAGAAGACACCGACCAGCACAATCACACTGATCACTGTGGGCAGTAATGGTGACACTCAAATTTGTTGATTCAGGTTTTCAAACCGTGACGAGCAATTCAGCGCTCTTGCCGAACCTATCTGGATTTTGAAAAAAGAAAGTTCAGCGAAATCACAGAAGTAAAAAAACAAAAGCACAAACCTCCTCATTGTAACATCAGCAGCATTTTGGCAGAGACTGCTGGATGCCAGAATCTTAAGAGTACCGGAGCTGAATTCAATGCCTCTTGTCAGGGGAGCCTGATGTGATTATCGCCCCCTGCTAGGGCAGGGATAGTGAAGTTGTCTCGTGCTGGCAAGAACGCCCAAAACAGCGCTGCGGGATGCCCCTCTCGTCGTCCCTGGTCCGGGAACATTGCAGCAGACGCAACGGGAGTGCAAAACATCCATCATCTTTAGCAAAAGGGTCTGTGTGTTTGTGTGTGGCGTCCGCGCATGTGTGAATTCCAATTTTGTTTTGCAGTGCAACATTGTTGTTCCTCTTCATGCATGGCAGCAAATGGGATACTGGAGACAAACTATGATCACTGATCTATAAACTTGTGTACGAGGTCAAAGCACAGTCGACTGGACACTTCTGGGCTTATTTTTTTTTAAATGCGTCTTCCTGGGTGTGTAAAACAACTCTAAAACAGTCCCTTGAGTATGCACACATTTCTGTTTGCCAGAAAGCGGGTAAAAATCATTGTTTGTGCTGCCTTAGGAATATCCCCCTCCTCGTACTTTCCACTGAGGAGTCTGTTGCTCCAGGCTCATATCGACAGATCCACTGCTGCCTATTGATCTATGAATTTGTACAATGTGATAATAGCAACATGTCTGTTCAAGTTGTGGGTTTGTGATGTGTCTCTTTATCTATTTTTTTAATGTTTTTGACTGTATTTGTGAAAATAATTTTTGCAAGAGCAGCTAAATACAAAAGAACATTTAATTAAACAGGCCCTCAAAAATTGCAGTCGTCTATTTGAAGGCACAGTTTGCTTTAAAGCCACGCAAAAGTTGCAATTTAAGTAGAAATAATGAGTACAAAAAGTTAGACATAAATAAAACCCAGAATAGTAAAAGGCCTCGGGATAACGAAACACTTCCCTAAGGAAATGTTAATGCATGCTGATTGGAAGATGTGTTTTATATGTGATTTTAAGATAGAACTTGCAGCTCAAGCAGGTGTATGCCACACTGATAGTTAACCCAAATGGTGATGCGTTTCTATGTACTTCGACCACCCCGGCACAGATCAGGAGAGCTTGCCTTAGTTATCAGGGCATTTCAGTAGTTTTCCCCACATTGTACCACCCAACCCCCCTTTTGCTTTCTGTGCTGTCCCCCTAGAGGCAAAGTGGGTAAAATAAGACTTCAAAGCAACTCCAAAATAGTCCTGACACAAACTCATTTCCTCATGTTACATGATGGGGGCTGGCAGGCTCACCAGACTGCTCCAACTCTGGTATGTCTCAGCCTCCTGCTCTGTGCTACTTCATAACAAGGGGTGGTGACAGGATGCCATTTTGACAGAGTGATTATGGACAGTCTGACACAGACTTAAAAGAAGCACGTTGGGGGAGGGGTGTAGGGTATACAACCATCTGTCTGTGGGTCATGGTGCGCTCAGATGAGATGTGGAAATGGGTGCTCATTTAGGGGGATGCTATTAGTAATAAAAGGCCACAAGTGAAAGTAAATAAGGATGAAGCAGCAAAGTACGTCAGTTTACTGGTTATACTGCTAATATGGGTTTTGTTAGTTAACATGAGATGACTTTGTACAAACGGCATCTAAAGGGTCAGTTACCAAACAACAAGCAAAAAAAAAAAAAAGTTAGGTCATAGTGAGATCAAACATTTTAGCCTCACACCTTATTATATATATGACACTCAAAATCTCTGAGTAAAAATAGAAGATATTTGGTTGCTAATAAGGATGTCTTATTGGGCTAGCAGCATTTTAGATACTTGGGGGCAGAAAGAAGTTTGACACATAGAGAAAAGATGCAGTTAGTTTGAACTGTCTAAGTGCGTAGTCCCATTTTATAGCACAATCAAGTAACTGTGCTTCCTTCAGTTTATTATAAAAATCCTACATATCAAACAATACTTAAAATAAATTTCACCTCGCAATGTGACGCCTTGAAATTGGACCTCTTGTCTATTTAAGAAATTCTTGCTTTTTTCATTATGCCATTTGCAATCGTTCTTAGGAGCATTGCACTATGAGTGTTTTCACACCCGATAGTCCGATAGACTCGATTTGATTTGCTCATTTTCAGCTGGTGCGGTTCACTTTCAAACTGCACTATGTCAAACGATCCAAACGAAAAACCTGATACCACCCTCACCTGGGGTGGTGCTGCACCAAAACTGAATGAATCAACACAAAACCACTAAGAAGACCGGCGCAACTTCCTTCTCCTCAAAATGTAAACGAAAATGGAGTAGCATCCATATTACTTAGCGCAGAGGTTCCCAAACTGTGGGGCGCGCCCCCTAGGGGGGGCGCCGTGTCATTGCAGGGGGGGGCGCGGGAAGCCATCTGGATAAAAAAAAAAAACATGAACACTGTATGCGCTGGGTTTTTACCTTAGAATGGCCAACTCTGTTATTCCTATGTCAATTTGATACAGTAGAGGCTTCCACACTTCCCATATTTGTGTCCTCGGTCACTTTTATCAGCAGTTAAAACTGTTTAATCCGTTGTTAACATGTTGTAACCTGTTTTTCCGAACCGCCTTTAAACGCAACATGAGCGCTACGACGCTCGCGCTAGGTTTCCACTTGTGAAGGAGACCTGCTGCTGCTGTGCAGAGCTACATAGGTTTGTGTTAGAATCACGGCAGCAAACCAGCAAAACAAAGAACTTTTCACAGTTTTTCCCTCCAAACTAACCGACTGAGTTGAGTAAAGCTGTTGGATGCAGGTAATGTTAGCTAAAAGATGACTAGCTAATATCAATACAGAACCTTAAGCTTAACAAGTACCTTGTAGGCTACCGATGTTGGTGTCTATTTTCAGCTACGTACATTCATTTTGCCCCCAAAAAAGTCGACCTCCCCCACACGCGTCGTTTCAACCAGACAGCCATTTGTAATCCATAGGGGGGGGGGGGGGCGCAGAAAATGTTTGGAAACCACTGGGGGGGCGCAGAAGAAAAAGTTTGGGAATCACTGACTTAGCGGTTGAAGGATTTCTCCGTTGATACACATTACAGATTTGGACATTGGCTATTAGCCGCTCCTGCAGACGCCATTACCACACACTCACTGAGTCACGTCCACAAAACCATACTGCTCCAATGTGGGATAAGCAGGAATCTGTCACAGAAATGTCCGTTGCTCCCTTATTTCTTACCCGATTTCTATAAAATATGAAATAAAGCTCTATAAACAGTAAAAGCCTGCACACACTAATGACCTGGAAATTTGTTCATTTTAATTTTTTCCATCTGTCACGGACATTTCCAATGTGTAATGACTCAATGTTTTTCATTTAGCTTTCATGTTCTCCTCCACCCCCTCTCCTAACAACACAGTTTGTTTACTTAACTAAAATGAGCGAAGTTTGTTTATCGCCCCGCTAAAGGAATATAAGCACCTTCAATTCTCGCTTCTATTAATTTCTTTGTTTACGAGTCAGGAGACGTGAATGCAGCTAGCTAGCTTCTTCTCTGTTTCCTAGTAGCCATCGTAGCCTTGCGCCTCCTGTCAACCGGGTTATTTGTTTTTTTGGGAAGACGTCAGTGTTTGAGAAAGTTTTTTTTTCCCGCCGTGGCTGATTGGTTAATTATTTTCGAGTGGAAAGGAGAGCCGAGGAGACGCAGAGCCGTGGTCCATGTAAGCAGGTAACAGAGTAAGGTAAGCTGCATATTCTTACCTTATCGCAGGTAGCAGCTCATTATGTGAATTTCAGCCCTGTCCAGACTGTAAACCAGATGACAAGCTTTTTCTTTGTTTTTATGGAGGTTGGGGTTGGCAAACAGCATTGCCACATAGCTCCTCTTCTGCAGTGAGGCATGCAGCCGTGTTTGTCTTCACCTTTACAACTTCAATATTGCTGCATGAGTGACGATGGAGTGACGTTATGCTATGAAATTATTATTATTATTACTATTTATTTATTTTTTACTGCAGGTATGTTTTTGATGATTGAATAACATTATAACATGATACAAAGCTCAAAAAGTATATTTTACATAATATACCATTTTTAATTGAGTCGGGACTCCATAGCACCATCTCTAGTCCAAAATCTAGAATACATAAACTGATATAACCTGGACTGAATATTTTACATTGAATTGAGAATATTTTAAAATATAAAATGGTATAAAACATTGTTGGGATCACTGAGGGATCTGGGGCCAGGGCCTGTGGCCCCCACCTGGGTGACTTTCTGGTGGGTTACTACCGTGTTACTGACATGGTCGCTTCGCTGCTCCTGGGTAGATCTGGGGCAGGTTAGGGATTCTGGGGGAGTGCCGCCCTTGAACTGGGGTCCTGGCTGGGCATAGGGGGCTTAGTTCCTGCTGTTATGTTACCAGGGGTTTTGGGATGGTGCATGAACTGGTGCATCAAAGGCCTGGGGCCTTCAATCCACTGGTGGGCATTGGGACCGCTTAAGCTAGTGCAGAGGTTTTTCCCATCTGCAGGTTCTCTCTCCCTTAGGGAGTGCATTCTGAAGGTGGGGTTGTGTGGATAACCTTGGGCTCTGTGGGGCTTGATAGTGCTGATTCTGTCATCCCTGGGGTAAATGGGCCAAGGGCCTCACTCCCTTGGTGGATTCGGCAAATGAGGAAATTTTAACTCCCAGGTGCAGTCTGATCAGTGGGTTTGAGTAAACTAGAGGATCAACACTCCCAATCCCTGGATCCCTCTCTCCTCCCACTCCATCACACCACCACATATGTAGGGCCTTTGGGTGCAGGTACATCTCTGCGCTGCATAAAAGGTTCTCCATCTCTGTCCCAGTTTTATTGCACAATGACCTGGTCTGCTTATGTCCACCTCAGAATGAAGTTATTAAAATGTTCTTAATGTCATATCATAATTTTTACACAGACTGAAATACAAGGTACACCTTAATCTATATATGCCCCACTTTTATTGAACAGAATTTATTAAAGATATTTTAGAAGCATATGAATTATAATATTACCTAGTTCATTTGGCCTTACTTATGTTTGACTTTAATTGAATCATCAAAACATGCAGCATAGGGATGGAGTAGTATTAGAAGAAAAAAAGTTAACTGAAAATAAAATGATCAAAATGAAATAAGTCAAACTTAATCAAGTTTGACTTTTTGATATATTCATAAGTAAAGATGCAAAGCGATGCCTCTGTGTGACGGAAAGCAGAAAGAAAAAAAAAAATCTTCACAGATTTATTCGGCCCTGAAGTTGATTTGGCTCAAAGTCAAGAATTTGACACACTTATTACTAAGAAATTATAAACTGGCATCAGATCTGAAGTATAATTTGGAGAGAGAGTACAACTCCCTGGACTTCTTCCCATCAAAGGGACTTTTAATTTGAAAGCTTTTATGTGATTTCCCCTGTTTCTCTCTGCACCGAGGCTGTGCTGCTGTTTCTGGATTGTGAAGGGATATGTGATAAATGACACTCCATCAGTCGCAAGGTATTTGATGGATGGGGAGAAATCTGCAGCTTGGAGCAGATAACCTGCAGTGCCATTTAACCAACAGGTCTCCAGTTGTTGCTAAGGACTCTCCTCTGCTGCAGCGATAGTGATTGGTCAAAGCATTTAACTCAGCGAGGAAGACCTGGCTGTAATTTATATAAATGGAAACCCTCACAGGCTTCCAGATAAAGCCCAGGATTTGATTTTTCCCATTTAAAAGAAAGAAAAGTGTCCCCAAACAACAGAACTGCTGTCTTGGTATATTATACAGAATAATCAGGATAATATAGTTTAATCACAGAGTAAAATGAGGTGAGATTATTAATCAAGATTATATGATGCCAATATTAGATAAGTCCAGGATGTAATATACCTCACATAATTAAAGTAGAAATAAATCTGGCCAAGTCGATAAGATTATAATTGGTTAAAACACACAGTCTGCGCCAGATATTGGCAGGCAGTGAGGAGAATTTTCTTCCTGCACACAAACCTGTCCAGATCTGTAGTAACGCATGAGCCCGCGTTCATTAAAAATACAAGTCAGGCACTTACAAAGTTGTGATTCATAAAACAGAATAAAGAAAATGAATAAAATTGTGCCTAAGATGGCTTTATCTCATTTCAGCCCTGCAGAACAGAGAACTACTAACTCACTCAATGCTATTCATAGATTCGATGAAAGCTATTGACTTTCTTATTGCTTGAGGACACATTGATTTTTCCCTTTGATTGTGTTTTCCACAAACACCCGGCGAGGCAAAGCGGCTTCAGAGTGACGCACGGATGTATCAGAGTACCTCCCCGCATCGAAAGCATCCAAAAACAGATACCTGTCAGGACCATGCAAACGAGCGCAGGCAAGAGAGGAGCTGCAGAGCTGGAGCAGTGGCACGAACCTGTTGAGCGACTCTTCCTTCCTCCCGCACAGCTGCTAGGAGGAGGACACTTGTTTCACTGAGAGAGGGTTTTGATCTTTTTGCATTGGCATCCGCTTCCTCCATCTACAAAGACCATGAAAGAGAATGAGTAATTCATCTATCTGTGTTTTTGCGCACTCGCGCGTGCGTCTGCTTGACCTATTTCTGCTGCCCTGACATGGGGTTGGCATTTCTGCATCGCAAGTATTAACGCAGACGGAAAGAGCTAAAAAAAAATTTTAACTCGTATGAAAGACTAACACGCGCGCTGAGCCGCACATCTTTAATCTGCTCTGCTTATATCACTTCTCGCATGCAACTTAAAAATGATGTCGCTCACAAATATGTAATTGTTTTTTTTTTTTTTTTGCATATCAAGTTTGTCAGGAGCTTTTAGTTAGATGTCAACCTTAGTTGCATTTGGATTTTTTTTTTCCATTTGGATTTTTTTGTGGCTGAAAACTACATTAGAAAAAAAAATTCACGTAAATCGAATACAGTTCACCCCAAAATGCTCTTTGGCAGTTTTAAAGTTAACTCCATCATGTTTCCTCTGACTGAGAGTAATATTTACGTTTCGATGGACTTGAATCTGGTAGAGAATCTAGGTTGAGATTAGGATAATCACAAAGACTTGGAGCTCATCCCCAAAGATAAACCATCAACAGATCAGTGGAAGTAAACAAAAAGCTGCTCAGAAATAATACAAAGGGTTTGATTTCCGTAAAACCAAGGTTTCTCCACTGCTTATTTAAAAGGTTATAAATAATTTTTGCCATAACATTTATTAATGAAGTATAAATAAAAACATACATTATTTTCATTATGAAATTTGAGACTCGTTCTACATTGTTTTATCATTTTTTGAGATATCCCGTTTCAGTTGCTGTAAAAATCAAACTTTTTGGTTAAATAAAATTAAGAATTTGAGCCAGAATGTCAAGTATGTTGATGGAGGGATATAAGTTTGGGGGTTTGTTTTGTAGCCTGCATCTGGCAGAGAGGAGGTTATAAGCTGCAGTGTATAAACACACTTGTTTTCATCTTTGCTTTAGAGTTTCTAATATAAACATTAGCTAGGATAAATATGCTGTATCATGGGATGTACTTTGTCTGAGGACGTATTTATTTAAGTTAGTAAATCTCCACCATAATCTAGCCTCATTTCATTGTGCACATCTCCCACGTGATAGGGTCTCCCATCAGACAGAGCCAAAAGCTCCTGCAGACAACACACAGCCGATTTATTTACTTTACAATTAAACCCACTTAATACTATGGGTTTTAGTTATGTAGTTTAAAATCTTGGCCTCCCATGTAGCTGCACAGTGCAGCTACATGGGAGGCCAAATATATTGACAGGGTTCTAAGCCTTTGTATTTGAAGTTAAACAGAAATCTGCTTAACATCTACTCTGAGAGAGCAGGCTGGGGAAGAAAGAGACGGTGTGGTACAAGGGACTGAGGAGGAGTAAATGTAAAAAGGGAAACTGGGAAAACAAATCTGATTCAGACAATAATTAACTAAGCACAAAAAATTAATAAAAATCTAACTCAACTAGCAAGACTGAGCTAATTTCTTGCTAGTTCTTGCTAATTGTCATTTTTTATGACAAGATTTTGCCATAAAAGGATGACATGTGGCTAAACATATCAACGTTGATCAAACTGTGCAACAGCCAGAAGTGGGGTTTGGTGCAGTTTTTTGGACGTTAACCACCAAAGCAACATAAATAACCACCGTCTGACAAACTCAGATTTCGATACAACAATGCAATCTTACAGTTCTTACATTGATCCTTAAATAGCAGTGGGAAAACCTGTGATGTGCCACGAGAAAATTGGAAACAAGCAGATCAGAAACAAAGAAAAAAAGGATACGTTTCTGAATTAATAGTGGTTTTATTGTATTTTATTTATTTTTTTTCAAAACATGCTGGTCGAAGTCATGAAGAAGCTACCACATCTTTAAAACAGCAGTTTACCATGTTTTGAAATGGTAAACTTTGTTTTTAATTCCGCCTGTTTACTCAGTACATCAGAAACGTTTCGGGGTTCCTCACAGCTGATTAACATACCAGGCTTTCTTGGCTCTTTCACATGATGATGTTATTGCCAATAATACAAATGTTTGAAAGAAAGACATGGCTTCTTTGCATTTCCACCACAGTGCAGTATTTTTCATAACTCAGATCCACCCTAGTAATGGACTGTTAGGAAAAAAAAAAAAAAAAACATCCTGGCAAAGGTCCGTCTATGTGTTCAGGGGAAATGCTCACCTACATGTAGCCCAGAGCCGCTGCAGATACTCTTTGCTATCAAAGTAAATGCTAGGAGAGAAGAAATGAGACTTCTCCACATTGTCGTTCAGCTGTACAGCATGTGGATGGATTCCTTAGCAGCAGAAAGAGAGAGTCAGTCCATGAGAATAACTGGACATCTTAGTCAACAGGCGTCCATTCTTACTTCAGAGGCCACAACATACGCAGAAAAGATAATAAGACAGGAAAATAAAACAGGCCAGGCTTATATTACCGTATACCGAGGGGAATTCATGTCCCCAGGAATACTTTCAGTTTCTCATAAATTTACAGAAGTTGATAAAGTTTGTAAATAACAGCAAATAACAATGGGAGCACAGTCGTCAAGAGCAAATGTGAAGAAACGTTTTACTGCGAATCTCAGTATGTCAGCCGAACCGTTGTTGAAGGAATAAAGAAAGAATCACTTTTGCTTCTGCCTTTCTAAAAGGCTCCAGGCTCTCCAGACTGCAGAACAGAACAATGAGATGAGAGGGCTACACAACACGTACCTTTAAGCAAAAAGCATAATCGCTTCCATCACAATAATGAAGAAAGGTAACGGCTAAGAATGGATGCAAACACATGGTTTGGCCATTTCAGCCTTGAAAGCACGCACTTGCAGATGTACCCGGTACTTCACCTTGAGGAGAGAGGAAGGAGGAAGCTTCTATCAAAGCTTTGATGTGAGGCTAGAGACTGAGGGAAGTTCAAAGGGCACGTCGGAGAAATACAAGGAAAGAGTGGGAGACACGGAGGAGGCGGTGAGGTGTGTGTGGGGGGGGGGGGGTCGACTCGCCAGGCTTCTCCGGGGGTATGGCAAGGAGACTCTTAATAAGGACACCAACTAATGAGGGACCAGGGACATTTGATATGCACAAGCACTTCAAATGGGAGCAAATATTCCCATTTTACCATCAACACCTAAATGACATTTACTTCATGATCTCATAAAAAGAGCAGGGGGTCTGGATCTGATCTACAAAGAAAATGCTGATGGGAAAAGCAGGACCATGTGGGGAACATGTTGTTGTTGCCATCGCTCAGTTTCCTTTGCAGTGCAGTGTTTTCCAAAACAGGATGCCTTTTGAAATTATTATGTGGGGATGTTTGCAATTTCATCTGATCAGACAAAAACAATCATGTGTTTGTGCAAACGCCCCTCCCCCCTCTCCCTCCCCCTTCTGTCCCCCCGCAAAAATGTGGAAAAGACAGTCGCAAAAACCAGAAATCATTCTGTATTTTAAATGATTAAATGTGGAAAGTCTACACAGACAATTGCTCAATCAGATGTGGCTGCGTTACCTCTCCGTATCACCAGATGTGGTGGCAAAAATGATCAAAGTGTTTATGATTTCCTAATGACTGAGATTGATTTCTCTATAAATTTCACATTTTTGCCACAAGGGCTGAAAAGTTATTAAAGCAGCCCTTGCTGTCTCCTCCTTATCAATCTGGAAAAAAGCCCCATGGGGGAAAAGGTGTTGGGTGAGAGTGAACATTCCTACTTTCAGCCCAGTGCAGAGGGAATGACTGGTTTAAATTCATGGTCATTCCCAACCTCGGCTCCGTTAGTGCATCTGAACAGACTCGTGAGAGAACTAGCGTGCTGCAGCTGCAGCCGTGCTGCTGTTCGTTTGTTTCTGCATTACAGCTATTAAGGTCCTTTGCTTTTTTAAGTAAGAAAGTGATTTTGAATTAAGACCATCACACATTTCTTACTGGATTGATTTTCTGCTGTAAATACAACAACAATATTTCAAGCACGTTTACATTGATTATCTGCCCTCCCACCCGTCCATCTCAGATCTTTTATCTTAGAAATCTGGAATGTTAGAAAACCAGGAATTTCACAATCGCAAAAGATTTTTTATTTTATTTTTTTAACCAAGGATTTTAACCTGGCAGCGTTAATCTGCACTTAACCTTCAGAAGAGTCTAAAATCAAAGTGTGACTAATACTGCTTGTATGTTTCCTTTTTTGTCACCAGTGTATCCAAGCAAAACCACTGCAAGACAAGTAAATGCTACCTTTCATCACTGGATGTTTTATTACCTTTTATTTGACTTCATTTCTGAAGTCTGTAAAACAGGTGCAAGAGAGAAAGCAGAGAAAGTAAAGAAAAATAGAAACCATGGAAAAATTAAAATGTTAATACAGCTTGGAAAGTACAAACCAAGATTTCAGAAAAAGAAAAAAAAAAAATCCCAAAATCAAGACAATGCCTGATAAAAGTGAAAATGGTGTATTCGATGAATAAAAATTATGATTTTCATAACAACTTTAGAACATTGAGTGGTCCAATATCAAACCTTTTTGCCTTTAATAATCAGAGGAACACAATATGACAGGATGCTCTCCTATTAAAATTTCATACAATAACTCAATCAGAACAATAAAAAAAAAAACATCAAAATCGTCAAAAGACAACCGTTGTATTTTTGGCTTCGCCATACATTTTACTTACATTCCTTTTCACAGGGAGCTCACTGTCAAAATCTGAGCACAGTAGAGCTTCTGCTGGGTGTCACTTCAGCTTTGACATCTCAGTTCCTTGTTGCAGTTCAGCTCAGAGTATAACACTATCCAGATTTATTTTTCTTTACAAAAACACATCCACACTGACACCTGTCAAATTGGCTCATGTGTCTCTAGAATGTCTGAACACTTTATTCCTAGAGCACACAGGCTTTTCCTTTTTTTAAAAAAAAGGACATGTTTTACTGCTGTGAATGCATGGAGACACTATATCTAGATATTTTAAATGTTTCTTCAAAATTAATCTGTGAACTTGATATAAAAAAAAATTAAATGCCATATCACACATTGTATCAATATGACTACACCACAAAAATGTGATGAATGCCCATTTTTGAGTTATAAAAATGACTGTTTAAGTTTACAACGAATCAGCTTGCTCTGTGACTATTAAGAACTTTTCTTGTGGCTTCTTGATAAACCGTTACTCTGATTTCTCTCATTAAATGTTAGTGCAACCAAATCAAAAGTCTAATAGTCAAACAGCAAAAATTTAGCAAGTAGTACTCTTGTCAAATAGGACCTAATTAAACTTTTTAACTTGCTGAACTCTATGTGTGCTGGAAAACATGCACTAAACATCTTCGAATACAATAAAGCATGGTGGTAGTGTCATCATGGTGTGGGGAGGCCTTTCTTCAGTAGAGTCAGGGAAACTGGCGTGGATAAGAAGATGCGAAGAGCTGAATGCAATGCAATCCTGAAAGAAAACCTGTAGCAGAAGCTCAGCTTTGTCAGAATGACCCAGTCAAAGCCCGGACCTTAAATTCAGCTGGAAAACTTTGACAATGCTTGGCTTCCCACTGAATCTTACCAAACTTGAGCTAAAATAGAAATTTGTAACATTGTCTCTCAACGTTGAGCATCACATGAATATTAGAAAAGGAAAGAGATGTGAGCTTAAAAGATCACTGACTGGACAAAACCCAGTTTCTCAAAAAGCACTAAAAAGAAGAGAGCGAGTTCTGGCTCCAGTGAGTCACAACGTATTCCAGTTAAAAGAGTTTGATAGTAAAGGACAGGACAGCACAACAGTACGCTCAACCTTTCAATTAGAGCCTGTAATCATAATTCGGGGTTGCGACGGCTCCTGCGTTTGGGATGGCTTCTACTTCTCGCACTGTGGCTCTAAGCAAACGACTGCTAACTGATGTGTCAAAGTATAAAACAGACGAACTGAATCCTTTGTAACGTAGCTACTTGTCATCTTTTGTGAAAGTGTCACACAGACGAGTCGCCGTAGCACTTCTCAAATGTGGCCCTCCTGGGGTTGCCGTCGCCTCCATCTCTTTCAAGTCCAGCTTAATGGTTTTAATGCACTAAGAAACAGAAGAAAGCAACAATAACAGGAAATACAGCCAAGACAGACAAAAAAAAAAAAAAAAAAAACATTTTTCAAGGCTTCTCTGCGTCATACTTTTTTTCCCTTTGTAATTTTTGGTTTCTCTCATGTTTGACATCAAAGATGTTGAAATTGTTTTGTGTACTCTGTAATTATTAATCTGCTTTGCAAGAGAACTGCCTATGGGGCAAAGTCAGACACAAAAGGCCCCTCTTTAGATCTCTGGTGTGGAGCAAAACACAAGGAAGAAGAAGAAGAAGAAAAAAGTCAAAAGTTTAAAAAGAGAAGAGTATAAAGCTGCCACCATGCTAACTGTGAGTCTGCAGAGAACAGTGGTGAACTCTAAACGACAAAGTAATCGAGAAATATAGGCAGCTTAGAAGGCGGTAGGCAAGAGTGAGGGTGAGGCAAGACTTAAATAGTGTGATGTTGTTATGACAGAGCTGGATGAGGGAATAATGGCTGTATGCAATAATGAGGTGCTCGTGTCTTCCAGCTCCTTCAGCTGCTGCACTTCCTTTAACACTCCTCACAAAACCTCAGCAGATGCTGCGGCACAACTCTAAGCGACTGTGGCAGCTTTAGACGACTTCCCCTTTGCAGTCGGCTGATAATGCCAACTATCTCTGATTGTCGTCTGTCGGTGTAGATTGCTCTTGTGCAGCATTTCACCATCAGTTCATGCCAAAAGGTGGTGTAATCAAGGCCGCTCTCGTAAGATTGATACCAGCTGGTGAACAGTAGTTACCAGAGGTGGGTAGTAACTAGTTACATTTACCGTGTTGCATGTACTTGATTAACGGTTTAGAAAAAAAAATAGGAGTAGCTTACTCTACTCTTTTTCTTTTACTTGAGTAATATTATGAGCACCTGCTACTCTTACTTGAGTAGAACATATACTTTATGTTATATTTTTGGTTAAAATATAAATATATTTTAAAATGTACTTATACTTTTATCATTTATATGTATTCATCTATTTAAATTCAATTCAAATTAATAAATACTGTATTAATCGCAAAGGGAAATTAAATGTTGTTCAAACTAATTGATTCAGATTCTTCAGAGTTACTGAAGATGGTGATCTCCTGAAGCAGTCTGTACTGCACTGGATCTGAAGAAGCCTCTGACTGAAGATGATCTGCCTTCGCAAGACAGTCCCGTGAAGAGGATGGTGAGGGTTGTCCATGATTTTCTTGATCCTATGAAGAATCTGTTTTTGCATAATCATCTCCAGAGTTTCCACAGTCGTCCCCAGAACAGAACCAGTCTATTCTTTATCGGGCTTTTGAGCCTTTTTAGGTTCCCCTGGCTCTGAGGCTGTTCAAAATAATTTATATAGACCTTTAAAATCAACATAAGAACCAACGAAGGAGCAATTATCTGAGTCCACTTTTTGGTTTTGGCTTTTGGCTTCACCCTTCAGGACCAACTAACTTGGAATGCTAAGATGCTACGAAAGTTAGCTTTAAAAGTTATTTACAAAATTAACTGCTTGCACCTTTGCAACACACTTCAAAAAATTCCACCTACCTACTTAACCACCATACCCTTAACTTCTGACTCACAATTTGCTTTGCTGCGCATGTTCTCCAGTGTTCATTACACTCTGCACAACATCTGCTACTTTCTATGTCTCAGTGAACCCAAGCCAAGCTGTTTTACCTTGCATGACTGTGAGAAGCGCTACGGAGGAGGGAGAGCTGACATGCTGGCTACACTGAAGTGCTGATAGTGAAATCCCATTAGCTGCCCTCCCACTGATGCCAAACTGACATCAATTGGAAGAGCCAGAGCAGGTGGGTGGTCTGTCACTCTTTAGCGTACACACCGGTTGGAACAACCTGCTTGTACACAAACACACACACACACACACACACACACTCACACAGCTTGCAGAGCGCTAACACTGCAGTTGTGCTGTACCTGTCACTGATAACGCCTGTGTGGTTGGAGAGGCATTCATTTGATGGTGGGGTTTTCTGAGTGCACACGAGGTCTTCGCTTGAAGGTTATGGCCAATAATTCAGACCGGAAATAAATTTGCTTCCTCTGTCAGCCAAGGCAGAGATGGGGAGAGACAGATAGAAATAAAAGAGCCACAGAAATGAACAGACCATTAAAACAGAGGAAAAGGGGAATGCCAGCCTCTACGTGGCTACCAATTTAAACTGGTTTCTGGTCAGGGGAAGTGGCAGGAGTGGATTCCCAAATTAGAGAGGTCCTGGTCGGATCTTAGGAAACCCTGTCATCCTCAGCGTGCCGGCATTCCAGTGAGCAAGGAGCATGGGAGTGAGAGCCACCCGGGCAATGTTTGGTTGAGACGAGATGGGAGGGCCCTTGCTTCGTGGCGGATTTTCCAAGCCTTCAAAACCACAAGGCAGTTGGGAAGACTGGGGCCCAGAGCCTATCGATCATAGCCGGTGCTGTTTGCTGTTTACTGTCAAACCTCCTGCCAGGGAGGTCCCCATCAACGGTCAAGAGTAACTCACAGAGATGAATATAATCTTTGCCATCATAAATATATTTTTCTAGATTTTACATAAAAATACTTGAATGGCTTAAAAATATTTCAGGGAAGAGGATAATTCCTTTAAAAACTGCAGTTTATTTGCAGCTTTCCTGATCGGGCTCATTTTTTATTTTTTATTTTTTTGAAACTTTTAAAAGATGCGTTCAAAATTCACAACAGATTTTAACCTCTCCTGTCTTCAAGCAGAGTGCTTTGCCAAGGATTTAGCACAACTGTCAACAGTTTGCACAATAATCGATAGCACGTGGCTCATATTGCTAACAAACCAGCTTTCATAATTTCAGCCACAGTGCAACAAAATAATTCAATTGATTGTCAAGTTGTGCATACAAATCAAGTCCATAAAATATCAGTGACAGGAAAAATATGTGATGTTTATTAAAAAGACACAGACAATGGAGATCTGGGAACCACAAATGGCCGAGGCTTTGTTCTTTTTTTTTTTAAGTGCATAACTGAAAGCTACCCTCATCACAACGGACTAATGTTTTTCAACAGGACAAATGTCCCGTTTACAGCATGGACTCACAATAACCTGTAAGCTTACAAAATACATTTGTCTCAAACGTGAAAATCTGCACTTCCTTGCGTTGGCATACTGCTTGACTAAAAGCTAAATTAATTTGATTTAGCTTTCTCGGCCCTGGATTGATTTAATACCACAGACATGGATTATAAGATTGACCCACCATTATGGTTCAGATGACTAATGTATAATGTCAAAGCTACCAAGTAGTGGTTTGAAAAGTCTATCCCATTACATTCATTGTTTAACAACTAATACTAAACAAGACAAAATAGGCACATGGCAGCCTGTTTGGAGTTGATCTGATGTAATATTCTGTTTTTAAATGTCATATTTTTATCGGTTGTTAGCAGAAAATCATCGGGAAATAAAGGTGTTAAATCGTCGGTCTTTGACTAATTAAATGACTGAATCAATATTTAAATCATCATGTATGGAGGACGTGTGCAAGCTAAGCACAACTACAGAGTTGAAATAAGAAACTCTACTTAATATATCCATCCATGTGTAAAGCTGTGTCTTATGTGTGATGAATTAGATTGTTGTTTTAATCCTGTACTTTTATTTCGGCTGCTCTCAGGTATGAGGCTACTTGTCAAAAACAGGATCTCAGGTGACGATGAGACTTAACATGGAGCGAAAGTGGGAGTGAAAATGATTTGGTTTGAAGGGAAGCACATGAACATATGGAATCTGCTAAGGGAGCAAGATTCCTTCAGTGTGAACTCATAAAGATGCCATGACATTTAAATGAAAGCCAGCTCAAAAGCAGATAAGGAAAAAAAAAATAATAAAGAGATGAGATGAAAAACAATTCATGCGCAGAAAAAAAACGTGAAAAACTGGGACAAAAAAAATAACTTTGTTTGTTGACTTCAAAAACATCTTTAGTTTTTCCACCAGATGAGACTATATGTATACTGTATGCTCTAAGTATTTTGTCTTAAGGCTCACAGATGTATATGAATGGACTCATTCACCCAAAGGCAATCACAGCTACAAATGGGCGATAATAACGAAACCCCCCCCCGCTCCCAACAGCCGCTACACATTATGTGTCTGACAGCAAAGGTCATGAAAATGTGATGCAAGCAGAAAGCGATGAGACTGCTCGCCACAGATATTACAAATCGGATGAAAAGCTGGGGAAGGAAAACATCTCCCCTTCTGATGGACCAAATCTGCCTCCACTTGTTTACAGCTGAACAGCCTTGATTTACTAGTGGATGAGGGCTGGTAATGGCAGAGCGCGGCTGAGGCGGGAGGACGGGGCGCTGAGAGAAAAGGGGAAGGGAGGGGCTTTGTTATCTGTTAGGCTTTGCCTGTCCAGCGCATTACGAGTTCTGCATCGCTCATTTCATGGCAAGTGTAGTGGAACAGATTATCGCCGTCTGGAGAGAGTGAGCAAGAGAAACGGGGAAGGTGGCGGGTGTTGCAGGGTAGGGGGCTGCCGGGTCTGGTTTTGTAGTCAGAAGATGAGCAGTAGAGTGTGCAGCTTCCAAATCCCTGATTATGCACACCCCGGCAATTGCTACACATTATTCAGCCATTTATTCACTTTATTTATTTACTCTGGCATTCAGCAGGTTTCTCTCTCTCTCTCTCTCTCTCTCTCTCTTTTTCTCCCTCCCTCCACTGTTAGATCACTGCTCTGCTCCTCTGCTTTACAGAACTTGGCTCAACTGTGTGAGGTAGCTTACTTTTTATGACATTATCAAAACCAAACCTAGTTTAGCGCTGCGTCACTGTGAGCTTATTAGTCAAACAGCCGTAAAGCAAAAAATAAAGTTCTACATATTTTTTTTTTTTTAATGTGATACAGAGAGGCAGATAACTTGGTAAAGGCTACAACAAGCAAGGACATCAAAGCCAGATAAAGTTTAGCAAGACATTATGAAAGAAATTATAATACAATCACATGCCTTATAAGTCACAGAACATTTACAAAACTGGTCAATTTATGGCAGAAACTTATTGATGACGTTATTAACGTTATTTTATTTCGATGTTCTATGTTTGTAACTTTTATATTAACGGCGCCTTGTGTTTACCTTGCTTTTATGAAGTGTTGAGCCATTTATATTGATTAACTCAATCATATAAAAGCAAAAAATAAGCAGGGACTGAAGATATCTTCCGATAGGAGATATCTTCTCCTATCGGAGAAGATAGGAGAAGCCCCCTATCTTTGGAGATTTTTTTTTTTTTGATAATGCTCAAAATTAAATGTGCTTTGTTGTTTTAAAGTTCACCTAAAGTGTTTATCAGACCTGTCAGAGCTTTTCTTTCCTAAAATTGCTACTTGAACCGAATGAAGCGTTTTCTAAGCCTTTGCCACGATTTAGACTGGTAGAAATAAGTCATCGATTTGCATGGATAATAAGACAAACACCGTAACTTCTGGAAATGATGTCGTTCATACAGAAACTCAAGAGAACGCTAAAGAGACATTTTACTGAAAGAGATATTTAAACAGTTAAACTCTCAGTGATATGACAGTGGTGACTTTTGAAAACTAAACCCAATTATTTGCTCAGCTAAGTTAGAATTGACTCGTATCAGATCCCTGGTCCAACTCTGAAACCGCCATAAGAATAAAAACCGTATGTGTTATTTTGAGGTTCAAAAGTTTACAGTTGCCCCCCTCCCTTGTTGCATCTGTTGATCCCTGTGGATACTTCCTGCCTCTTGTCTTCTATGAAAGTTGAGAGGACTGCAGACCACCGGGTGTGAATGGGCTGTTTTTACCTCACGTGGAGCGAACAACTGGAGTCATCTGCTGGCCTAAGCTTATCCAGCAGGAGAAATACAGTTGCAGAGAGTGCAAAAGTCAAGGATGACCCCACATATACTTTCACTCTGTCTTCTTTTCTGTACAAACTAGACAGTTTAGGAAACAAACGGGTTGTATGCTGTATTATCTAATCATTTCAGTCAGACGTTGTCAATGTGCTGAAGCTGAAAGGATTGCTTCGAGACCATGATTTCAATGCAGCCCCTCCTGCTGAGCAAGCTTGTGGTGACAGTGGACAGGAGTGACTTCCTCTTCACTAAAAGTATCCAAGTAGATCTCCTCAGTGAGAGTGACACAGTCCCTGGAAAATAAAGTGTCATTTTCTAGGAAAGTCAAGTAACCATATTGCCTTCAGTTGTGATAAACATGCTGCATATTTTAAACACAACTTAAAAGAAATTTGACTTTACAGTTTGACGCTTTGAAATTGGGCATCTGTCTCTTTAAGAAGCTGCTACTTTTTCCAGCGCTTTGCATTTAGAAAGTCGCCACAACAATGCTATTCCATTACGACCTTAACAACTGTTCAATCGAGCTGAGGAGCAGTTCATACGATCACTTTGTCTTGTGTGTCTGCGCTGCACTGGTGACCACAGAGTACGCTGCATCTCGCCCAATGACCGGGGGAGAGATGGGCACTAATCAGCTGAAAAATAGTCAATGAATTCGCTTTAAATCTCCTTACAGATGGACTACTGTTTTAGTAAAGCAGTGCAGATCTGTAAAGAAGAAACAACTGTGCTTGTTTGTATGGATCCAACATTTTTGGGCGTTTCAGTGAAAGATCTCTTCTATTTCTCGAGAGAAAAATAATTCAAAGAGACAGAAAGGTTCTCACATCAGGAGGAAAGAAGAAGTGTAACGCCAAAGTGAACGAGTAAAGAAATATTGCTTTTCACAGGCTCATCAGACACTTTTACTGGTTCTAAGTCAAACAACCAGTGGGCTGCATATTTGTGCTGCTGTGTGCCCACTTCATAAGTCTACCCATGCTGAGCGAGGATAGGCAGTGCGGACTAAGTCGCAACGTTGGAATGCCAATGATGCAGAGTGGAAACTGTGACTGTTTTTTTGATTTAAATGATTTCAGCTGCTCCCTTCTAGAGGTGTGCAGGAAGAAAACAGCTGGTTCCTCTTACCATTGTTATTTGGTTTGGAGGAGCCACACAGACAGGGTTGAGTCCTCACATATCCAAGACCGCTTTTCCTTTCAAGAATGGCATTTACTTAGGCAGTTATGTGAATATTTTTACTAGCAGATTACTTCTGAAACAACTTCCACGTTGACTTTATAGCTATTCCAGAATTAAAAAACGCAGCGTGATGCAAGAGACGACTGAGTTTGAACAGAATGCCTTTCAGCTCTTTTCCCTGTGTTCTCTGCAATCCTTCTATCTGTCCTTAACAATGTTCTTAATAATGAGTGTGGACATCCACAGACCTGAGGCAGACACGAGAAAGCCTGGACCCCCCCGGAGAAACACCACAGGGACAACCACAGCCGATCCCTGACACTCCCTCCCTCCCGTCCCCCATCCTGAACAGGATTAGTCAGGTGCAGAAGTATATACATATATTTATGTTGGAGCATAATGTGTCTAATCTCAGTACTTTTCTACTGAACTGAGCATTTTAAGGAAACTTTTGTGAATAGGAGTGGAAGGCATTGTGTTAATATCCGTTTGCATTTTAGCTGTTCTCATTTCAAACCGCCGGTTTTCCTATTTTCCTGCGACAAAGTAAATTACTTTAAGAAGAGGAACTATTGTTATATTCCACACACAGGGAGCACATTTGTTTAGGTGCATTTATTCCCTCACACACACACACACACACACACACACGCACACACACACACACACACAACGAAAAAAAAAACAAACCCATACAGTCCCTCCCTTGCCTCTCTACCTGCAGACAGTGTGGAGAAGAGATAAGGCTGCATCAAATACACAGCATAGTATTGATTTCCATGCCAGCCAATCTCACCCAATCAAAAAAGGTCACGCTGTGTAGAAATCAAAATGGGCCTTCTTTGTTTCAGAATTGCATGCTGGGTAGCCTTCAGGCAGACAGACTCCGTGATTTAGCTAACCACCTAACACAGCAAACAAAACCGGGAAACAATAATGACATCTGACTAATGTACCTGCTGCCAGTCCATCCGTATGAAGATTTTATTTATTGATGTTGTTTTGTATGTTGAATGCACATTGTGAAAGATTTTTTTTTTTTAGCTCCGTGCCATGTTAACCAAACTCAGCCTGCAGTCGTCGTTTGTTTCTGCGTCTCAGGACACGACAGACAAGACAACTATTCAAAGCTTTGACACCGACGTGCAGCCCTCACATTTCTGTATGTGATGACATTAAAGAAGTGGGGGGCTTTTGGAGGCTTTTTTTAAAAAAAAATGTATGTGTTTATTTAGCTCCGTCTCCACATCCAGCTGATGTGTAATTTCAGGTTGATCCTTCATGCTCCGGCCCTGGCGTCTGCCTTTCGATTCTCTCTCCACTGCAGACCACATCACAGATGCAGGCGAGAAGTTTTTATATCACCAGCAATAACACAGGCTGAAGTTTTATCTGCACAACTAATGCGCATGTGGCCTTGCCCAACTCCACTCCCATCAATCACGCATCCCAGAAGATTTCCACTTGACTCACCCTGTGGTTGCAACAAGCAACAAAATGGTTCTGGAAGATGTTAAACAAAAGCTAAAAATGGGAGTAAGTTATACTACTTTTTATTTATGTTTTGTGTAATTAAACTTCTGATCCTTGGGTGTTCTTGTGGTTTTTCCTTTGAAACGTTTTTTTTTTTTTTTTTTTTAAACCAGAATTCGGACAATGTTTATGTGTCTACAAAATGCTTTAGTAACATGATAAAAACAACAAGACAAAAACAAAACAAATGCTTGTGCATTTTTCCCCCCTAAGTAAATAAAGTGCAAACGATTGTCATTTGAGAGCAAATAAAAATAAAATCTTTTTTGAGGTAGCATTGAGGAACTAGAAAGCAAAACTGAAATAAAACTTCTAGAGGAAATATTCAGCTAAATAATAATATATATTTGGTATTACTATTTTAGATCAGTCTGGTCACCTATAGCAACCATACAAGGGGAGCCCAAACCAAGTATTTAGCGCATACTATATACTACACACACATTCAAGAAACGTTTATTTTGGTAACTCGGTTCATTAACTGAAACATTTTATTCAGATTAAATACAGAGAACAATATTTTCAAGCCTCTATTTCTGTTAACTACGATGCTTATGGCTAACGAAACCTATTTATTACTGGGAATGTTAGAATAATTTATCAGACCAATAAAACTTTTAGTACAGAAATGTGAGCCTACTCAAAAGTATGTTGATAAAAGGTAGTGTTAATCTGAGAAACGGACCTCATCTGAACAAATATTCTAAGCTGTAGATGATGTCTGTACATGAACATCCTTTTCAGTAGGCTGGTATTTCTGCTTTAGCAATAGATTTCATATACATTCTCTCTTTTCATTTAGATGTAACCTGTGCTAATCATGATAAAATCATTAAATACACCAATCTCTGTTTTGTTAACCAGTACAATTGCTTATGTTGACATTTTGAACTGAATTATTGAAATAAATCACTAATATTCCAATTGATTGGGATGATCTTTGGAAATATTGACATCTACATTTGTTGACAGCATAAATAGGAAAATATTAACCTGCTGTTTTACATTGTTGGATCATAATCTCCACATGATTGTTTCTCTTTTTCCCCCCATTCTTCACACTTGTTTGCTAAGACCCCTAAAATAAATAAATAAAAACAGCTCAGTCTTGTTTTTTTGTTCAGGCAGCCAGCTTGGCCTTCTCAAAGCACAATCGCTTTCCTCTGCAAGCTCTCCTGTTTCCTGGTATGCTAATTTCCTGTGATGATCAGAAGGACACGCGGATAAAAGTGCTGTGCTTTAAACTCTTTGTAGTTATGTTGTTACCATAGGAACATAAAACTGAAGGCCAAATCAATGTGGCTTCTCTCATTTGCATGGGGAAACAGAAACCTTAAACCGAAACAGAAGAAGGGAGAAAGGCGTCAGAATGAAAAGAGGCTCAGAGAGAAAGAGGGGAGAAAACGATTCCCGTCCCACTCTGCCGAACATCGCGCTTTCTTCAGCGTTATCTAGTTCACCAGCAATATTACTATTTATGGGGACTACAGTTTAAACTTCCTCCAAGTGAGGCTAATCATTTCCTAAAGAACAAATAAGAAAAAAAAAAAACATCCCAAATTATTTTTTTCTTATCTGAAACCTGTTAGTCGATCTCTGCAACACCGGAGTGTGGCTCCTATTCTGCACTGTTCACTTGATATGCACCCTGCATGCTGCATGCTCCACTTTGAAGTTGTTCACAGGGTTATGGAGCTGTGATTATCATGCCCCGACAACCTTTCCACTCCTGCTCTGCACCGCGTGCTGTTGACTGTCGGATCCAGAGAGTTACAGCCCCAGCCTCATTCAAAACTCCTCCAACCAACCGCAGTCCAAGTCCCATTCCAATTCAGCTTGTGAATGCCTAATCAGTTGATAATTAGCTTGGCTCCTCTACACCCCACTCCCTCTATCTCTAACATTTATCAGGTTCCCAGACTGGGCAGCTGTTAATGATTTAATTTATTCTCCCCAATCTGTCGGTTGCATAAAGATCTGGTTTGTGCAGATGCATGAAATGAAATATGTTGCTATGCTCCCAGAGCAGCGAGTCTGAGGAGGAAGTGCAGGACTCCCCCGTTTTTTCTGCACATCTTTAGTCTAATAATCATTCTTCCTGACTGATTGGAGGTGGTAGTCTCCTCCCATCCGTCTAGTACTACAACCAGCAGATGTTTGGGGAATGTCGCATGAGCCTTCATCAGTCTTACTCTTCCACACGCTGCACTGGAGGTGAGAGAGAGTAAAAGGTTAATAATATCAGAAAGCAATGTCTGTTTTACTCTGAACTCACGTTTGATCTCGAGAAGTTTTACGAGATTTCCCATCTGACATCTGAATGACCATTAATGAAATCTGTTGGTGTGTGGGGGTGTTGTATTTACTGTGTGGCTGTACACAGCACAGGACCAAATCTGGTATATCTATGATTTTTTTTTTTTTTTGCGTCATATGTGGGTCTATCGGGTTTTGAAAATCGGCTGAGAATTTTAAAATCTTGCCATGCGTACCAGGCAGTAGTTGTTCGAAAATGAAGTAAAAAAATAAATAAATTGTGTTTTGTTCAGGCTGTTACTTTTAAACAGAGCTGCTTTGTTTTATCCTTTTGATGAGTCCTGTTGTACTAGGAAACTATTTGAAAATCTCAACGTAAAGTCTCAACGGAGCAGTCTACACACTACAGAGAATATACAAAGACATATTTAGAGTTTCCAATGTTCAAATCAGTGTTGCTTTCTTAAGTAAGTTAATCAATATGCCGAATCTATCAAGTTTCAACTTCGTATGGCGCCCTTCTCTTGGATCAGCAGATTGTTTGTGAGGCAGCTGAGCAACAGGACCTCCGAGCTTTAGTCCACGCAGATTATAATTTATAAGGTTTGAAATGAGATGAAGTCTTTATTTATTTTGAACAAGTCAAATGTCAGAGAAAAGAATGAAATTATTAAGGATAATTAGACCAATTTTAACAAAAAGAAATATTTTCAGAAAGGTTAAAAACGTCAGGAATTCCAGTCGCATTGCTCTTTGGTCACTTTTGTTAGCCTCCGTAGTTTGCAACTTTAACTTTAACTTTTTTTTTTTTTTTTTTTCTCCTATGACACAATTTTCTCGAATCCTGGCTAGGGGTCTTTTTGCATTCAATCTCCTGTGCTGAACTGGCGACCTGTCCAAGGCGCACAGAGCCTCTCCCCTGATGAATGGCGGAGACCAGGACCCCACAACGTCTCCACAACCCCATCAGGATAAGCGGGTATGGATAATGGATGGAAATTACTGAGCTACAAGTCATCTTGGGAAAGAATAAATAGGATTTTCTGTTTTTCTTTTTAATTGATCCTTTTCAATGATGCAGAAATACGACTGTAACTTTAGGGTCTTTTTCAGGAAAAAAAATTATAATTTACTGAAACATTTCACTGTTAAGACGGATTATTTTTCAACTCGTGCAGCAGGTGGAAAAAAATCTGAATCAGCTAAAAACTGATAATTGGAGTTTGAAGTTGTATAAACACTGTAGTTGGTGTAACAACTACGGGTAATGAAACAGACATGAAGTAATTCTGGGAATTCTGAGCCTTATTCATACTCAAACAGTTTGATCCCTTTACATCGGCACCAGGTCAACAGGTTGGGTGGGTTCTGTAAGTTCTAGCATAAATGGAGAGATGCCTGAAATTCATAACTCGCGTCAAAATCTTTAGGATGTTGAAAGAAAACATTCAACGATTCAAAACTGGCAGCAGCTACATAAATTCCTTCATCAGCTCCCACCCAGTGGGATACAGCCAGGGGTCAAGGTAGTTTAAAAGGGAAAACTAAATCAGGTTTGGCTACATCCCTAGGAAGCACAGTGTTTGCAACCCTGACGTGTAATTACCTCCCACCAGCCCCCTGTTTCTGCTTGACACAGCACAGAGACATCGCAGACATCTAGAATGTGCTGCGGCCGTTAATTACATCACCTCCAAAGTTGTTTTGTTTCCACATCCATGTAGCAATGAGCGTTCCCGGAAACGAAGCTTCATCCTGAAGTCTGGAGACGGATTCGGGACGATGCACATCCCCAGAATGTGAAAGTCATCACTTTCAAGGGAGAAACTCAAGGAATTTTGTCGAAGCAAAGTCAGAAGATTTGTGGCACGGCAAAGTCTGGGAGTGGGGAAAGCCAGAACCTCTAGCCATACTTCACACAAGGGGCCAAATTACTTATGATGCAGTCATTGTTTTCCGAGGCCAAACAGATTAGCCTTAAAGGAGGTCCTGGCAGTGGAATCCACTCACCAGGCATCTGGATCCACGTGGTAGCTTTGTGTGATATCTCTCAGGCAGGAGTGGAGTAAACATGGAGTAAACACCGACGTCATCCGAGGGAGCTGAGGAACAGTGACATCAGCGGGAAACGGAGCAGAGAAATGGAGCTTTACAGTAGATGTTAACCCTGAGACGCAGACATGTTTGCATCTATGCAGGGCCTTTCAAAAGTATGTATATCTCTAACTTTGTCACGTTACAACCATCGTCAAAGCATTTCATTGGGATTTGTGTGATAAACTCCTTAGCTATGAAGAGGAATGAAAACAACATATCGTTTTTAAATATTTTAAAAAAAAGAAATTCGAAAGTTGTGGCGTCCATTCATGTGCAACCCCTCGTTACTCTGACATGAAAAACCTACATAGTATCTTAAGTCAACTTAATATGTATTCATTAATTTGTGTTGATTTATTAAATAACGTCAAAAGAAAATATCTAGAGGTTTGTAAAATTTTAAGATATTTCAAAGGTTTGGAAACATGGAAAAAGTCCCACTGCAGAACTTTCTACTCCAAAGGTCAATGGACCATCTGATATTCTGTCTAGACCAGGCTTCTTTTTTTTTTTTTTTTTTTTTGGTAAGGTACACATTTTTAAAAAGCTCTGTGGGAGATATGATCCTCAGACAAAGTCACCCAGCTTATACATATCACTTCAAATTCCTTTTGTCAATAGTAACATAAGATTTTGACATTGGTCTGGAAATCCAGTGTGTTTCTTGATGCGTCGTCTACATGCATCCGCCTGTCTGTCTGTCATGCTGTTATCTTACATGTTATGGTACAGTTTGCAAGAGAGGGCTAAGGTTAGGCAACAACTGAACTGTCTGGGAAAAGACTCCATAAAAACCGTTTTCTGATTGCTTATCTTCAGGTCATGTGGGTGTTAAGCTGCATGGTTACCATTGTCTCATCACTGCTTTGCTACGATAGTCATCAGTGTATTATGACACCACAGTGGAGCCTGGGGGTCCTGATGTACACTTTTAAATGTACAGCATCAGAGTCTAAGACTGAAGTAATCTCTCTTTGTCTACGAGCCATGTGGTTTCGTTTTCTTTGTGCGTGGCTTGAAAACGTCATTATCGACTGGGCTCTGCACATTTTTTGCATTATCTAACAAGTAAACAAGGTTTACCAAGCAATCACACTTTACAATGACTATTATCACAGTTTCAGAGAGTGCAGCAGTTCTCCATGTGGGGGTGAGCAGCTGAAACTCTAGACATTGCAAACTGTGGCGTTAAAAGCAAAGTGCAAAGTTTACCTAATTGGAAAACGACTTTTGTGTAAGTCGTTTTCAGAAATGTTTACGCACAGGAAACTGAAGCAGCATTAAAACCGAGTCAAACATTTCCATGGTATCATCATGACCAAACGCAAATAAGTAAATGACTGAGCTCAATGTGGACAAGAACATCTAAATCTATCATTAAGATCTGTCTTTAGACAATGTTTTACTTCGTTTGACTGGGACTTTTGCTTCCACTATTAGCCTACAAAACAAGTGGGTGGTTTGGTTTCTTCATTTAGGCTGCGTGCTAATCAAAGATTCAATTGAATTAAATAAAACTTCAGACTTATTTACCAGATATCTTCAATCAGCTGTACTAGAGCAGAGAGGTGGCAGTGCAGACCTCCCTATTCAAGTGAAATGGCAGGTGTTCCTGCAAGCACAGACACACATTTACACACACTCCTCAGTTATAGCCTAATTGACGCTGCTTTTCTGGACATTGACCAGGTGTTACCTTCATCTCGTTCACATACCTGTCCCCCCAGCCACCTGACTTGGGAGAATGAAAGCCTTAGTTAATTTAGGCTGTGGCTTCCTCTTTCAAACTGCCTGCTGCTCTCTTTGATCTGCTGGCAGTGCATTTGATCTTTACTGAGGCTGTTAACAGCGCCAATGAATTAGGCTATTGGCCCCAGACAAAGTCTGTCCTAATTGCCATCCCCTCAACTTAAGAAATGGCCCAGGCCTCCAGGCCTTTGCAGCAGACGGTCCTAAACCAGTGCACACATCTTTACACTGACTACTTTAAATAGAGGCACCTAAACCTATTTTAAGATTCATATTCATTTCATCCTACTTTGTACTATACAGATTTAGATACTTCTCTACTATCTTTTGTTTATTTCTGTAAAAAAAAAAAAAAGGAAATTATAATATTTAGGAAGAACAATCGATTGATGTTCTGCAGAAACACAAAGACAAATTCACTACACGTCACAAACATCTTCATAAAACCAATATAACAGAGCTTTTTTTTTTTTTAACAGAATCCGCTGTAACCTTTCATTTAGTCCACTTAAAACATGTATGTGTTGCCGCTGAAACCTATGTGAATCATAAATTATGTCCTTCAACAATAAGCACGCTCTGTAATCTACATCTAATCTGATTTTGTTTTAAACACGGCCTGTGAGTACAACTGCATAGGCAGATTCCCACAAAACACCATGAGGGTGTTTGAAAAGGACTCACAGCCCTGCCCACATTGTCTGTCAAAGACAAAATCCCCCATAATGCTTTGTTCCTTTATCAACCTGGAGCCACAGAAGGTGATAACAACAAACAAAATGAAAATGTACTTTCCCGGAAACAGCTGCAGAAATATTCCATGAAGTAGTAATAATTTGGTACATGTGGAATTTCAAAATATATAACACTTGCTTTCATGCACCACAAACCTGGAACAAACTTCCAGAAAATTGTAAAACAGCCGAAACACTGAGTTCCTTTAAATCAAGATTAAAAACCCACAGGTTTAGAGTTGCTTTTAAAACATTATAAATGAAACGTTAATCAACATTTTGATCTGTAACGACGGCGCTTGACAATTACTGACTGTGTTCTACAACTTTGTATTTTTCTGTGTGTGTTTTTAAGATAGAAAGCACTTTGAACTGCCTTATTGCTGAAATGTGCTACGCAAATAAATCTGATTGATTTTATATAGAAGCTAGAAAAGAGATATCGCAAAAACTGTTAAGTTGAAAATGATGTTGCAAATAAAGAAATAAAGCGTGTTTGTGTAAAAGTAACATGTTGTCATGAATATAAATGTTTGCATCATTTATGATGTGCATCTGCTGCATACGGTATACTATTGTGTGTGTGTGTGTGTGTGTGTGTGTGTGTAGGTGTGTGTGTGTGTGGATAAATGATATGAGTCTTCCAGGACAAAATCAAACATTTAATGATGAATTTCCATTTTTAACAAAATTAATGAATTCTCAATGCTTTATTAATAGCCTATGAGTGATTCCAAGAGGCCAAACAAGTGTAAGTTATTACTTAGTCAGTGCCACCACATTTTCTACAGTATTTAAATAAATATATAAATCAACTGTCCAAATATATCAGTGCCAGCTACAAAACAAGAGGAAAATATTAATAGTGAGATAAGAGAAATATTTCTAAATGCACAAAAACCAGAACACACGAATAAACTAAGGACCTAAACACAAAGGAATGACAATAACATTAATGAACGTAGAGAAATAAACTGAAGATAACAAACTTAGTGAATAAAAATTAAGAAAATCGAGAAAATGATCAAAACATCCAAAGATCATAACAGGCATATCAAAGTGTCAAAGAATTACTACCACACTAACATTTTATGTGGCTGTCAATGGAGAAAGATGTAAATTAATCCTTATGCTATATACTGTACAGGCATAAAAACAGGACAACTAAAAACTTTCGTCATTGTTGTTGATCTTTTTTCAATGTGTGTGGTTTCTTTTCTTACGAGTCAGCTGGTTTGTTCCTGTCAGTCCTGCTTTAGATTTTGTGTTGTTGGAGTCAGAGACGCCTCAGAGCTGTCTGTGTGGGCAATGAGGAATGTCCTGTATGGACGTATGGATGTGGTTGATGTGTAGACACGCTGAGATCAGCAGCACATGCATAAACACACACACACACACACACACATATGACAGCTGCTTTATGGAATATGGAATGTCCAGTTTTTATACACATTTTTATGAATAACTTATTTAATTAAAGATTTGGAGCTAAAGCTTGGTGTTGATGTTAACAAGAAGCCATTTTTTAAGATATCTATGTATTTATTTTACTGCCTTTGTAATAAAGCATTGATCCCACGTGGACGGAAACAATGACTTTTGTTTGTGTTCAATTCAGAAACGTCAGACTTGCCTCAAACATAGTCATTAAGACATTATTGACTAAATTCACAACGTGAATGGTAACCAAATGGTAAATATGGGAAAATCAAGCAACCTAAACATAGCTGTAAATGAAGGGCAGCTTCCTGCTAAGCTGCTTTATATGCAACTTCACTATGTCTCTTATTGGAACACGTTTTTTTGCATTGAAATACTAGAACTTGACCAGCCCTGTATTTACGTTGTACCATGATAATTCACCCATGAAATCACCCAGAGCTCTGCTTTCTTTTGTTATGGTTTTTGCCTCATTTTTATTCACAGCCAAGAAAGATAAGAAGAAGGCACAGCAAAACAGCCAGCAAGCAGACGAATACAGAGAGAACTGTGCAAAGGCAGAAAAAGAACCAAAAAATCAAAGCGCTTTCATATCAAGACATCAATCGTAGTATGCAATGAAACGCCATGCCACAGCTCACTTTAATTGACACTTTGACAACCTCAAACTCTGAATGAAAACAGAGGGGAAAAAAGGATGGATGGACAGGGAGAGGAAGGGAGAATGAGAAATGACAGAGAGATTAGTCTAATCTAACAACAATTACGGAATGGCAGAAGGGCTGAAATCGCCTGCCAGATGGGACTTTTATCAGATCATGTGCTGTGCATTATATCTTGATTAGTCATTAAAGAAAGGCAACCTGTTTTTTTATCTCTGGTCCTCATTTTATGGACATGAAAACGCTGTTCAGGTGAAAGACAAAAGTGCGCACTCCTCTTTGAACAAACTTATTCACGTGATTTTAATTGCGTCGAGCATTTAATCGAAGCGCAGAGATTCCAAAATTGTGTTTTTTGACATTAACGGAATTTTTGACCAAGTTTTGCAAACATTTATACTGAAAATACTGCTACTGACTGCTTTTAAGGTTGAGTTCACAGTTTTAAATTGGTATTTGCTTTGACAAAGTATGTATAATTTGAAATAAAAAAAAAAGAAAAGGTCTGTAACCACTGTTTCATTCACACAAGGACTTTGTTGAAATTCTCTTTGGATGGACCAGCGGTCTGCATAATCTAGAAAATGTCAGATTTGTTTAAGTCTGCTTGCAAATCTGAATTTGTTGCTAAACTTGGAAAAGATTGTTCACTGAATCTGACGAAGCTTGAAGAGTTTTGGAGGGAAGAACGAGATAAGATTTCAGTGTCCAGATGTGCGAGCACGATTCAGACATGTTCACACAGACTCTGTGCAGTAATTACAGCCAAAGGTGCATCTAAGAAACACTGATTTGAAATATGACCAAAAAAAATGTTGTTCCATATTTTTCTATTTAAATCTGTTTATTTTCTAGAAACCACTTTTCGTATCAAAATTTTTTGAGGGATGTCTTTTTTTTTTTTTAATCTAAAAAAGCCAGGTTGTGTTGGTCATTATTGATTTGTACAAGCGATAATAGGGTAAAATATTCAAAGGAGTGAATGCATTTTATAATGACTGCAGTTGTTTTACTTCCCTCTCTAGAGACAAATGAAAAAAATATAGCAAACTAATACACAAACACCCAAACCTATGTCCCCATAATTTTACCAAAGAGCAGAAATCAGCAAATGCAAACAGATCTTCTCAATTTGAGCAGCAGTTGAACCTCGTGAAGCATTTTGTCCGAACCCTTGCCAGCACAGCAAGTCCAGTTCCTGGCCGCTTCTTTCCACAGCAGAGCTGCAGATGATCTAATTACCGCTCTCCTTAGACGTTTGGGTGAGGAGATGAAAAGGAAGCAGACATATTTTTATCATCCCTAGGTTTTGATGTGAGAACACATGATGGCACATCCTTATCGGATTTATCTTCCAAATTAGTAAAACTAAATGAAATGAAGCAGATCAAACAAGATGAAGGAGTCATTTAATTGCATTACACACCCATAGTCCACTTCCTGCATCAAGCTATCCTGTTTTGTCTGCTGGAATTGACATTTTGATGAGGAGATGGATAACGACGCTCCCGTAGATTATGGATTTTATCGCTCCTCATTTCCCCAGTCATGAATCTATGCATAATCCCTTCCCCTAAATACTTTTTTTTAAAGCATCAACCAAACCCAGTCATCATCACTTGTCTCAAACTTCACCAGTTCTGTAAGAAACTTACTTTATTCTCTGCTGAAAGTTGAGAAGTGTGCTGCAAACTCAAAGACAAAAGCGAACACAGATAATGACTCATGCCATCCTTTGAGGGCAACAAAAAGGAAAAAAAAAACAAGGCAGATTGTGAAATGCCACCTCGTGACTTTTTGGAGGAGCTAATCTATTCCATTTAATGTAGTTCAGAGGGGCTCGGGCTGCGCACTGAAGACACAAGGCAGGATTAGTCGTCATACGGCGGTAGCAAGATGAAAGGAGATAAACCCCTTAGCCTCGTTCTTGGATGACTTTATATATTTATTTCCCTCAAGTCTCTTCCCAACGTTTGAAAAAGGATTTAGCAGCAAAGACACTTAAGTCTCTGGAATTTAATCTTTTTTTCCCTCTTTCAAATAAATTTTGTCTGTGTGAGCTTTTGCGTTTTATGAAGTTTAGTTCAGGCAGGCTGGAATGACAGAAAGATGGGCGCTAACTATATAGCGTCCTGGAAAAGTATTCATACTGCTTGAACTTTTTCACATTTTTCCCAGGCCATGACTACACACTGAAACGTATTTTACTGGGATTTTGTGCGATAGACAAAGGAGTGTGAAACTCCAGCCCTTGAGATGATGCTGTCCTGCAACCTCTAGACGTGTCTCTGGTCCAAAACATCTGAATCAGATGGTTGAACTGTCTCTGCAGTGTGCAGACTCTAAGAGTCCTGCTAACTGTCTAATTATCTGCACAAAGAAAAGTTTCAGGACTCCGGCACCAGAGAACTAGAGTTACACAACCTTGTTTAGACTAAGACAAAGTGCAGCATCTCATAGTTTTTAGAATATTTGACCTAAAAACATTCTAGATTAGGTTCATCCATTGGTATTCCCTTGTTTCTGATCATCTCAAACAAGTCTAGAGCCACTAGTGAGTGATCTATTATACAATACCCCAGCAAAATAACTCCAACACATAACTTCTCGTGGCTATAACATGCCACAGTTTGAAAAAGACACGTGGAAGAGGATAAGTTGTCATTGAAACATTGATTTTATTGCTTAGAATTAGTTTCGGTATTATTAGCTGTAGTGTCTAACAAGAAAGAATTAGAAAATTAGGGCTTTTTGGTTGGGAAAGCGTTGTTTATGTCCAGCTTGTCCATCTGACCGGTCTGTTCTTTGGCGTCTTTTCTGTTGTCTATTGACTCTGCAGACCCCACATTCTGAGATGGGCGTGCTGAGGGGTGCTGACCCGGAGGTTTGGCCTCTGCACATCAAAGGCTCCTTATAGAGGATGTTAATATTTGCTCAGGTGGATCTCACAAGTCTCCCTCTCTGAAGAGAAACTGCTCCAAGCTTATAAATATATCAGAGACCACAGGGATGTCTGGTCACCCTGTCCCTCTCTGACTGCTTGTGTGTGTGTGTGTGTGTGTGGGGGTGTGTGTGTGTGTGTGTGTGTGCACGAGAGAACAGAGGGGATGAAGGAGATGACAAAGTGCACCGTCGCAAAACACTCGCAGTCATGCAAACAGACCCCACCCCTCTTCCAGTCTGTAACCTGCATTTGAACTCGTCTTTTTCCTTTATTCTCGGTGGCGTCCTGACCCGAGGGCGCCCTCTGCTCATGGGGTGGACACGGAGAGGACAGCTGGGGACAACGGGAGCCCTGTCCCAATCAAATGCCATCCTGCCCCCCTGCTTCGTCCATCCCGTGACCCCTCCGTCGCCTTTGAACTTCTGTCACCTAATACTAAAGCAAGTGTTCCCCTCCCCACTCCCCCTTTGAGATGCTGTCTGTTTATCCAACAGTGTTGGAAATAAGAAGAGTTCAAATGGGTACAACCTTTCTTCTTTCTGCAACAGGAACATCTGCACTGGTTCTATCGCCGTTTTACTGACATACCAGAAGCCTGAGCCCCATCTTCCCAGTGATGCTTGCAGCTCTGCTCATTGGATGACAGCTTAACTTGACTTGGCAGAGAGCGCTTGTTTACGCTCAGCTCCACGAATGAGATCTAACCCTCAGCTGCCTCCATCGTCAGCCAACACAGATAGTCAGACGAGGAATCTAGAAACTTCAGCGTCACATCAAAGGAGCTGGAAGCCAGTCAGCTCCACATCTGTGGAACAATCTGAGCTCCGAGACTGATCTGTTTCGTAACCCTCTCTATGACAATCTACAGACTGCTGAAGACCTGCAGGACTGTTTCTGCTGCTGTAGCAACAGTGTAACCAGGCCCCCGGTCTAGCATGCAGTGCGTGTCTAGAGATCGGGATCCCAGGCATCAATGGAGCTGTGGTGCAGTGACAAACTCAGCGCTTTTCTATCTTTTTTTTTACAAAAGAAACAATCTGACAAGTTTTTTAGGGGAATACAGTGGAAACCCGTTGCATATGCTGAAAAAAAAAGAAAATGTATTTATTTATTCTACAGCAAGGAATTGTTAATGAAACTGATATAATGCCGGACGAAGAGGAACAAAGCTAATGTGAGTTGCTAGTTTAAACATGTGCAAGTAAGAAATTACTGGGAATACAGAGATAAAACAAAAAGTTTACTTTTCTCAGCAAGAAACTTAGCAAACAGGAAAGACGGATTTTCGGGGAACCTCAGTCGTTCCTGCATCAAACTGACCCTTTTGTTTTATAGTTTACAATTTATCTGAAATCCGGAGCCAGGAAATTCGATACTGCTGCGACTTTCAGTTCACCAGCAATCTGAACATGTAAAAAAAAAATAAACAGGTTTTCCACAGTGATTTGGTCTCTCAGTCTGCATTTGGACAGGGGGAGGAGTACAGTGTAAAATGTCATTCTTTGATTCCGTCTTTTTCTGAATAGCCTGTGAATGATGATAAGCCAAACAGGACTGGTAAATTTCAAAATATTGATCACTTGTTCTTATCAGTGAAACGCAGGACCCTGTCCTTCCTACTTGTCGTTGTCCTTCAGGCCTGTGATAGTCATTACTTTTCTAAAGTTAAAGTTTATTTCAGGGCTTATTGCTGTGAAAGTCAAGGAGTCATGTAGCTTTGCCATCTAAAGACAACGTGGTGTCGGCTCCAGCACAAACCCTCAGGGTCACCACAGGATCCTGAGTAACACACTGACTTCATGGTAAATAAATAGTAAAAAGAGACGACTGGAGTCGTCTCGTGAGGTCCTCGAAACATTTCCTGTCCCAAAAGTAAACTTCCTCGCACTTTTGTGAAATGCGAGGAAGTTCTCCAGCATCTGGGACATCAATCAATCACATGACTAATGTAATGTTATAATCCTCAAGATTCTTGATTTTTTGATTTTTCAGTAATAATAAAATGAAGTAAAAAAAAAAAAAAAAAAGAAAGAAGAAGAAGGCAACCAAAAAGCATCCATTTAGTTTGTAGCGGTGGTCACTTTTAACCCTCTAGTTGCTATTAAGACAGAGCATATAGGGTTTGTTTTACCTTTAAACTTTTTGTTACTCAGAGGAAAACCCAGAATAACCACCAAATTGAAGGTTGACATTGTTTTGAAGAAAAACACATACTGATGTTACATTTGTTATAATAATAATAATAATAATAATAATAATAATAATAATAATAATAATAATAATAATCCATAAAATCAAAATAAACTCAGGTCACCTGCATATAATTTTTGTCATAAGTGGGTGAACCCACTACGAAGTTCCTCCTTAATCCTGATTGTGTTTAAGCACATTAGCCGCATGTGTCACATGAATGAAAATAATTTCCATTCGTTCAGCAACTTACCCACAGGATCGTCGGAGAGAGGAGTTCAAAGCTGCAGCTTATCTGCGCTCAATCTCCTGTCAAACAAACAACATAAACAAGAACCACTGCAAGAAAAGAAAAAAAAAACTCAGCAATCTAACAGTTTCTATAGCTGGAGCTTGAGTCTTCGGTTAATATCCTTACATAGAAGAAAAAGTCAAAGACACACAGTCAGGTTTTAAGGAAGTGGATATTCATACAACTAAATATTGATCCTTACTAAAAGCTAAGCTGTCTCTGAGGTGGACGCTCACAGACACTCAGATGACACTATTTTGGAAGGGAAGACCGTTCAAATGTGAAAAACATGAAATATTCTGACAATGTCCAACAGGTTAATCACAGAGTTAAAAAGCCAGGCAACATCTCTGTTTTTGTTTTGCTGTCATAAGGCTTATAGTAGGTCACAAACATATTTCAGTGACTGTGATCAAAACAGACTGCCTCAAGGAAATTACAGAAGTGAAGGAACCATCTGCTCTGCAGGATGGGCATAATTAGCTGCTCATAAATGAAACTGACAATACACTGCAAATGAATCCAAGTATAAATATTACACCCCTCAATTACTAATAGATCTCTGACAGACTGAGTAAAGAGACAGATTCAGATTATAACTTTGTGTGTTAAATTCACAAAAAAATATTCACATTTTTTTATTTTTTGTAAGTCTACCTGCTTCAACTTCACTTCTGGTACATCTGGTTTTCTGCTACTTTGTGTTTGTCTCTAAAATAAAGTCCAGATAAAATACTTTAAGCTTTGTGGTTGTCTTGTTAAAAAAAAAAAAAAAAGATTTTGCATCTGGACGACGCCACAAATGGACTCCAAACCTGAAAGACAAGCATAAATGTAAATCATCTTGTAAAAGGAGAGAAAATTGACTCACTGACAAACTGTAGACTGGATGCTTGTCAAATATTCATCACATCCTTCATCCCTTCAAGGTTTCAGTCCAGGTTCAGTGGTGATAAATGCAACTGTGGATCAAAGAGAAAACTCAAACCCACTCCAGGAGGAAACACATTAAGCCTTTCAATACAAATTATGTTAGTATTAAAAATGTAAATCTGCTATTTATTCATTTTTCATACAGACATCTTATTCCCAACCATCTAGGGCAGCGGTACTCAACTCCGGTCCTGAAGGGACAGTGTCCTGCAGCCTGGTCCAACAGAACTGAATCAAACGGTTGAATTACCTCCTCAGTTTTCAGTCAAGTCCTCCGCAGGTCCTGCTAATGATTATTTGACTCAAATGTGTTGAAGCAGGGTCGCACAGCAGCGCAGGGGCATGGAGCATTCGTACTCATGTATGGAGGCCTTAGTCCTCAAAGTGGCCGTCACTGGGTCACTGGGTCAAGTCACGGCCTGATGCCGCATGCCCTCCCCCCTCTCTCACAGCCTGACAGCTGTCAGATATAAGTCTTTTCTATATGTTTAAAACATCTTTGCTACCGAATCATTGTCTCCTTTTCTTTGTTGTCTGTATTATTTCTGTGCGTCTCAAACTCAAACCCGAGCGCATGTTCACAACAGTGGCCACGGCATTTTAAAATTCTGACTGATTCTCATCTGATATTGTATCATTTCTTCCACACCCATCTGCCTGCCAGTCAGGTTGCTGGTGCTATGGATCCCTTATGGCTCAGCCAAAGAAACCATTGAAGCTCTGCGATGCAACCTCTTCCCCCTGCGTTTTGCTTATAGGATCCACAGGCAGACCTACAAAGATGTGATTGAAGTGAAAAGAGTCAAGTCAATCTGTGCTTACCCAATGGTGCATTCGCGCATACTCACGCACACACACACACGCGCGCACACACACAAAAAAAAAAAAAAAACATATGTGGGCGTTTCGTCTTGTAACATCTGAGATTCTTCAAATGCGCTTTTGAAAAAAGTTTCACGCCAACCACATCAGTGGAGGCGAAACTTGTGCAAAGACCTGCCAAGTAAGTCATGAACACACAGGTACTCCACCCTACCTGCAGAAGAACAGCATCCTCTCTTCTTTCCTTCTCCTCCGCTGCTTCATCCTCGATGCGGTTTTATTAAAAAGCATCAGTCTGTGTAATGCTCGCCTGACATCTGTTCATTGGGAACGTTGCGGAGCCCCAATCGGGGTTCAGTGGGAAGAAGATAACTCACACTCAGGTGGATGGTTGACAAGGATAGTTTAGCAGATGTTCCACAGAAAGATAAAATGAATTGTGTGCCCATCGATAGAAGCATGTGTTTGAACACCGGTGTGTTGCAGAATGCGTGAGATAACAGACAGAGAGTCCCTGAGGGAACTCTCCTCTGGAGAGGCTGATTTTCCGAGAGGAGAATCTCCGGAGGAGGCATTTCACACCTTCACAGCTTGGAGCCTTAAGATGTGAGCAACTGACAGAAAGATAGGAATATTCGGGCTGAAGCACCACCTTTCTTAAGCAAGAAGTTACCCTCATGTGGATGGATGTCTGACATCTCTGACTAAAGTTGATAGAGTGAGCGCACACATCTGTGTCCATCTGATGTATAAATCTTGATTTTTATTGCTGAGAAATGCTGCCTCTCAGCACGAGATCTGAGATGATTTGGTATAAATTCCGATTCAAAAGCGCAAAGGAAAAAAAAAAAAATTGCTCGGGAATGACGTCGTTGTGTTTATCTCCTTTTGTCCCATCGTTTCTCCTCTTCACTGGCAAATTTAAGCCAGGGAAGCGACTTTTCAAAGGACGCGCAAAGGTTCTCATTCGAGTCTGAAGAGCAAGTATAAAAACTGCATGTGATTGAAAAGTGAAACTTGAGATTCCATTAAAAAATATTCAGTTTCTCAGACAGTTTGAACATTTCATGGGACAGCTGGGGTGGTACAAAGATTTTGAATGCGGAAATCTCATGTTTTGATCGACAGTCATAGGGAGCTTGGCAGTCATCCAGGAGACCGACCCTTCACAGCGAAGGTAAGGCACAAAAGCTATAAACTGGCTGTTGAGTTTCATGACAAGCTTAGTAATTCATGCTTTTCTTTCCAGAAAACCTTTAAGAAGATTTATACTTTTACAAAGATTTGAAATCAGCTCAGGTAGCTAAAAGTACTAACACCTACTTTAATGACAATGGTATTGCTCAAAACAACGAGAAACGTTGTTTGGAGTAGAAATTAACAAAAATAAGCAATTGAAATATGTTATGTAATAAAATTTTGAGCTTCACAATTTTAATAATATTGAAATTTATATAAAAAAAATAAAGACATAAAATGATCTCCTGAATAAGAATTAAAGGATATGTGGTGACTAAGAAACCTGACTGACGTGGGTGATGCTTAGATATTGCATAAATTGTTAAATATATATTTTTTCGATGCAGTGACCTGCTAAAGCAGACTTCTGACACAATCTCTTTTGGCCTTGTGCCACAATTTCTTGGTTTTCCTCTGTGCATGTAGCAGAGGAACATGAAGGGCCTTTTGAAGGCTGGAGATACTGTAGGTTACTGGATGTTTCTCCACCTGCAGCTTGCTTCAGTCGTACAAACACATACACACTGAGAGACAGAGAGAGAGAGAGAGAGAGAGACACACACACACGGAGGTTTTTTACTTTATCCTGTATGTTAAAAGCACAGCTCAGACACAGGAGGAGCTGTTTGGATGTTTCCAAAGGCGCTGTTTTAGAGAGGCAGGAGGAAAGGTGTAGGAAAGGAAAAAAAATGTGTGGCCTTTGCCCTGGAAAGGAAGTGATTTATACAGGACTGCAAAGGAAGCCCCCAGGATCGGGTTGTGATTTTGGAGCCGTGGCTAGAGTCAAAATCAAGCTAGGGAGATGTTAGCAGGCCCAGAAATACTGAAAAATGTAAATAAACACAAAGCAAAAAATGTGTTTGTATTCAGAGACACACTAAGCTGCCTGATCTGGACTGTTTTGAGCCAAATTCATCATCTTCATCACAACCTGGGTCATCAGCGTTCTCTCTCTCACCACCGCAAACCACGCCTCATGACAGAATCAAGCTCTCTCAGAGATTATCGCTTATGTTTCCAGGAAACCTGCATCTTGAGATTTTCAGTGTTTCATCTTCAAGTAGATTGAGCACCCATTACTACTACTGTTTCTCCTTTAGTGTCTCAAAGAGTGTCAAATAAAAGCCTACAGACATGACTGGAGCTTAATATTTCAGGACTTAGTCTTGACAAAATAATTGTCTTCTAATTGCTGAGCAGCTTCTTCCAGCTTTCCGATTGTATTTTGACAGCTTTTAGATTCCTCCAAAGATTATCTGTGAAATTCAAGTCAAGATGGATGGAAAATATAAATGTTATTTCCACTCATAAGAGACAAGTCGCTACAATTAATTAATCATCACCACCGGGATTTGGATGTAAATCTGCCAGGGGTTGAATAACTTTGTTCACTGTAAATTATCCAATTACGAAAATGTTTAAGATATAAAAATGTTGTGCAATAACTATAAATGTCACTAAGCACATCAGGAATCACATTTTGTTTCTCTTAAAAATGTCCTTTTTCTGCCTCTTTTTTTTTCCATTTACATGACATATCAGATAAAAGCTGACATGTAAATCACATTTTATCCCTTTAAACTAAATTGTGGGTTTTTGTGAAAAATACTGTTCTTGCACTTATTTTACTTATATTAGTAATGTGTTTCTATTTTATTATCACTGTATATTTGTCAGGGGAATTTTGTGTAGGGGGCAGAAGTTATATGCTTATACTTGATTTATACATTGATTTATTTTAGTTGTCACAAAAACTATTCACACTTAGTTTTTGAGATAATGAAATAAAAATGAAAATGAAAACCTAAAACTGCATTTCATGTACTGGCCACTAGAGGGTACTGCTCAGAAAACTCAGGGTGTATTGTGGCACAAACCTTTTACATTTGCACAAGTACTAAATAGTTGATGTTTCCCTTGAGATGATGTGTGATGCTTATTTTTGTTTGAGTTAAAACAAAAATATTTGGTCATTTCTTTCAAGTTTTTTATTTATTTATTTTTTCATTTTACATTCAGACCTTTTCAAATTATAATTTCAATTTACAAATATTGCAATTAATTACAAGTTAGGAATAGTCGCTATATCAGTTAGTTGCTATTACATACATAAATGTAAGAATGTGTTTATGTTATCCCACCTCTGAAGTATAAATCGTTGCATTTCAAGTCATTTAACTTAGAAACAATACTTTAAAAGCTGTCTGAAAACGGCGAGAAAACTCGGCGTTTTGAGATAAATCAGTCCTGGCAAGCTTAAGAACCGTGAGGATAATTTACAAGTTAAACATTGGGGGGGGAAATGTAGGTATAAAAACTTTATTAAAAAATTGAGCTTAGCAGATAAAATAAGTGCATTCAACCTCAGGGACCTGTTACTTTTTTGCAGCGAACTAAAGCACCAACAGAGAAATTTAGCGACAGTATGTGCAACTTATTGTCATTCAACAGAATCAAGTCAAGACGTTTACGTGAGAACTTCGTCGTTCCTGTGCTTATTTCCTGCCTCTCTCTCTCTCTCTCTCTCTCCCTCTTTCTTTTTGTGTTCTGCCCTTGAAAGAGAAAAGGACAGACTCATCCAGCCTGGGAACAGCGAACTACTACAAGATCCGAGCAGCGCGACATCAAAGGCCACCCCATTTGCACAGCAGCTTACGCACACCCACACATACACAAACATCGGCTTACATATTTGGAGGGGGGGGGGGGGGCATGGAGGGAGGCCGCTTTCTCTGAAGTTCATTACGAATGGCAGAGCGATTACCCTTTCTGACAGAACGTGAAGTACAAGGAGCAAAAGTTTTCACTCCAAAACAGCTCCAATTAGCTAAAAAAAAAAAAAAAAAAAAGTTGCGATATTAGAGCTCGCAATTCTCATATTTCTGGGCAGAAACATCAAATCGAGTGCAAGCATGTGAAAACGTCTCGCCCCGCAGATTAACCCCCACCCAAAAAAAGAAAGTTGTGTACAGTAAACAGCTTTTATACTTCATCCTCCTGGACTGCTGATTTGAGTTAGTGGAACAAAACTCCACGGATCAGAAAGTAGATGGATTAGCGGACATCTCCTCCCACCTCCTCTGATCTTTTACTGCAGCCTCATGAGAGGGAAGCTGCTTTCCACAGGCATCCAGAACACTTAATCTGAAGTGGCAACATTAGAACCTTCAGCCGGTGCCAAGACAAATGCAACCAGTGCGCACGCTCAGTGGTTCCTGATGTAGCATGTCAGAGGAAGAAAAAAAAAAAAAAAAAAAGTGGGGCCTTTTGCGAGAGCGTGAAAGCAAGTGAGGGAGGATTAACGTGAGAACGTCGGAGGAGTGTACGGTGTGTAGGAGGGACAAATGATGGATACAAGATGTGTGAAGATCCGTACATAGGATGAAAGAGTTTGAGGAGTCATGATGAGTTACTGGGGCGAAACACTGAGCAACATGATAACGACAGCGGGGGAGGGGGAAATTGGCGAAGAGGTCACCGTGACATCACCGAGAAGAGCTTTAATGTGTAGCTTTATCTCACAGGCGGAGGCAGAAATGGACTTTTGAACAGTTGGAAACGTGTAAAAGGATAAAACTATTGAGTCTGACCGGGGCTGAGGTGACGCCGGAGAGAGCCGCCGCCGCCGACTTCGCTGCAGAGTTCAGCTTGCTTTAAAGCATCTGTTGCTGGTTCGGTCCAACTCTTCTCCACCGCATGTTGGAACCATTACATGATGTCATGGTGGTGCAATTTCCCACAAACGCCTCCATGTGAGAGAGGAAGTGATGTCACAGGTCCAGGTTGAGCCCTCCAGATGGCACTTTGAAAAGTCCAGGGAAGATGCTATCTAGACTTTGAGCGTCTGTGGGAGGTGGGATTAATGAGATGCATCAAGAGACACGCTGCTAAGCTGCTCTGTTTCTAACATGTCCCGAGATCTTACTGACTGGTGGTACTATTAAACTCCTCTGACGATTCTTACATAAACAACGGATCAAATTACTGTGTGTGAAATGTTCAGAAAGAATTTACACATCTGGAAGCGACTCTAAACTAATAGGGGTGGGAAAAAAATTGCTGTTTGAGATTACTTGGACAAATCAGACAAGGGTTTTGTGAGAGCTTGCTGATTTAAAAATGAATACTGGGTTTGAAAATGAATACTGAGAAACTAAAATGTTTTCGATTAAAAAAAAAAGGCACCAAAACACACCACTGTAAAAGGTTAAAAAACTATTTTAGATGGGTGAAAATGATATAAAAAAGAAATGCTCTTTGATTGGTGTGCCGGGAGATAGGGAATAGAATAGAATAGAATGTATTTATTTTATTTAGGTAAAAGTGGTAAAAGTGATCCCACATGTAGGTAAAATAAAGTATTTTCCTGCATACATCATACTGTTTGCAGGAAAATGTGATTGTTGATCACATGGTTATAACTTCACTTCAAAAAATCCAGTATTTCTCAAACCCCTATGGCTGAAGGCCAAGCAAAAACCAGTCAACAACAAATATTACCCAACGTTACATTTTCCAGTCAGTGAATGCACCATAGCGAAGTATGAATAAATCCCAAAGATTTTTTCGATTAAAAAAAATAAGGCACCAAAACACACCAGTGTAAAAGGTCCTGAGATCTTACTGACTGGTGGTACTGTTAAACTCCTCTGACGATTCTTACATAAACAACGGATCAAATTACTGTGTATGTTGTTATTGTTTTATTCCATGTGTTTTTGTTGCCTTATAACTCGTTTCATGCTGTGCCACCAATGGAGTTCATCCAAGTTGTACAATGTTTTTCTGTTGCTGTTTTTTTTTTTTTGTTTGTTTTTTTTAAACTAAGTGCATACGGTTTTAAATCTCCACATATGCCTTAGTGAATTTCCCTCTTCCTGCAAGACAGCAGCTCCTTGCCTGCAGCTGAGCATTGAGATCCAGTATGTCTGGATCTCAATGCGGGATGATACTACCAAGTGACGAAGAGTCGATGTCAGCTGTTTTCAACATTGGTATCCAAAGTGAAGTCACAGGAAACACAGACACATAGAGACATGTCTGCTGTTCATTCAAGTTTCACGCTCCTAGTCCTCAGTAAAATATATTTTTGCTTGGTAAAAAGTAAACTCACTCTAGTTTGAGTTTTCCAAGCCAGAAGCTGTGTCATTATGTCTGTACCTAATTCTTTTTTGCAATAATTTTTACTGCAAATGATAGTTATGGAGTTTGTAGGAGAGAGAAATAATAAGAGAAAATAGGTTTTATAGTTCTATTTTATTTTTCAGGTATTTATATTTATAGGGGTTTTATTCACATTTAATTGCATACTAATCATGTTTTTGTAGCACGTCTATCAGTTGACAAACTACAAGAGCAAGAGATCGGCATTTTTTTTTTCAAATCTTTTGTGATATTCTATAATTATACTTCATACAGAATACATTAAATAATAAATCACAATAATGTCTTTATTACTGAATAAGCCAGTTGGTATAATTACTGACACAGCAGTATGTGCAGTTCTAGACAGGAGCCATTAGGGGCCAATGCCTCTAATCCTGGAAACTAATCCTGGCTCCTCCTATGGGCCCTGTACTGAAAAGATAATACTACATGCATTTCTTATAGTCTTAAGGCTTCTTATAGCACAGAAACTGTTACTAATTGGTTCCTTGGATCTATTTAATCTTTTACAATTAAAAATCATTTAAAAAAAGCTTCAGTTGTGTTGAGATCAGATCACAATAATCTGCTAGATCAGAGGTCTGTAACCTGCAGCTCCGGAGCCACAAGTGACTCTTTGGCTCACTGTTACTTTGATATATTAAACAATGAAATATTACCCTGGTTTTTTTCTTGCATTCTTTTGCTCTGTGCCCCTTTAAAAAAAACACTGGCCCCACTCTGGCACCTCAGCTAAATTTGTTTCAGAACCACCACATTCCCAGGTGTTTGCTTCCATTATGAATACGTTTTTTTTTTTTTTTTTGAGTGTAAACTGGTAAAACACAAGATCACTAGCTTCACTGGAACTGGGAAATGAATGTGGGATGGTGAGCGGGAAAACCTTAGAGGGCAAGAAACAGAGAGAGATATTAAGGGGAGATAAGTGGGGGAAATGAGAGGGAGGTTGAGTAACAATCAATGGTTTCTCCATAAAAGTCCTCAGGAATTATTTGGAGTGATGTGAAGCGGCATCCAGCTGTGCAAACTGTGACTCCACATAAAACTATTCAATCTCAGGCAGCTAAAAAGCCCCTTATGAGATCATTATGATGGAGAAACGGGTTGCGCAGTTGGTAGAGATAGGCACCAGCAGCCCTCCTGACCCCACTCAGGGACAAGGGTGTACAGAAAATGGATGGATGGATGGAGAAACAAATGAAAAAGAGGTGAAGTGTTTTCATTTCTTAGCAACGTCCTGCACGGGAAATATTGTCTGAATCTTTAAACTGGATTGAAACAATCACTTTCGAGAACAACACTTTGACGTTGATGAATTAAAACTGCAATAACAGTTTTCAAAGTTTCCCAAGGCCACAAAGTGATGAGTTTGCAAACATTACTTTAAAAATCTTTGCTGCCTCTCAGGTGTGAAGCCTCCAAAGCTCAGAACTAAAAACAAATTTGTGTCCCTGATCTTTGGGGCTCCTGGGAACCTGAAACCATCATACTGACATTTCCCCCTTTTAACACACAGAAAAACTAAGTTATGATAATGATGTGGTCTATCAAGCAGAAATGAAAAGAAGGAGCAGCCCCTATGCATAGTGATACTGCTGTGTGTTAAGCTCCTCCAAATACATCTGCTTGTTTCCACAACACAAGCTCACTTTTGTTAGCCAATCATCTGGCTCCAATGAGACCCAAAAAGATGGTTTGACACAATTTAGTCGCTCAGGCTGGAGCTCAAATATCCTACTTGAGATTTAACCTTGTTGTTGAAATTGTTTCTGAGAATACATGTATACAATTATTACATCTTTTGCCATAAAATTGCTCCAGTCCACTGAATACCTGACAACAAACAGGAGCAAATACACTTTAAGTGAGCTGCCAGTTGTCATGGACGTGGCACAAACACTTCAACTGCACAAAACCTCCAAAACAAAGAGAGGATTACCATGTGTCGCTAGAGGAGAAAGTCGCCAAAGCATTCATAAAGTCCTTCAAACCACATGAAACAGGGGCAGAAGAAACTCCGTCACAGCTCTGCCAGTAAAGAGTTCTTGGTCAGTGTAAACTTTGGCCTGGTTTGAAGCCACATGCACAGATTAAAAGCCTTCCAACATTAAAGGCCTTGACCACCTGTCTCAGTTCTCTCTCTGTCAGGCCTGAATGAGACCACAGGGAGATCTTCTTCTTCCAGAGCACCACCTGCCACCGCTAACTCCCTTTAATGTTGGGCGACTCTTTAAAGGTCCCCACAATGGCGCTTTGTGAGAGTGCCCATTCTGACATGGAGGCTACTTGCAAAGCGACTTCACGCTGTGTTCACAACACAAAGTAACTTCTAAATTTGATTCTGAAAATGTAACCTAATGCAGTTTAGTTCACGGGATTACTGCTGTTTTTGTGAATGTCATGAAAAAGATACCTATAAGAAATGAACTTTATTAGTTTTTATATGTGCACCTTAAAATAATTTTTACTTAGAGATCAAACTTTACGGCTATGGTCAGGCTGGTGGCCGCCAAGCTCAAACAAGGAAAGTATTTATCGCCCGTTTAGCATTTTTTGGTGTGGACTAACTCTTGCGATGTTTTCTTATTGATAAATTTGTCTGCTATAATAAATATACAAACTGCACACACCCCTGTTAAAATGGCAGGTTTAATTAATGTAAGAAAATCAGTCCTTCAGATCTTTTTCCACCTTTAATGTGACACTTATCCTTTGAAGCTCAATTAAAAAAACAAAAAACTAATTTGTTACAGAGGAAATACTTTTAAACATTTACGTGTGCACTCCTGTAAAGTATGAATCCTGAGATCAATTTTAATCCTAAACAAACCCTACAATATCAACTAAAGGGTGCAAAAAAGCAAATGTCAAGCTAATCAGTTTTTCTACTACTGATGGCAGATGTGTTTCTAAGAGCCTGAATTAAAATGTGATTCAACAAAGCATTCACATAAGGAGGTGCAGATGTTATGGTTCTTCAAACTATATAATGTACTAATAAATATTCTGGGGTAAATGTGACTTTAAAGGAGAAAAATGTTCTGACTGGTCTCATTGTTTGCGTTGCTTTTCATTCAGGGACGTGCAAACGTTTGAGAGCCTCCATACAAATAAAAACTGAATTTAAGTAAATCTGGAGTTTAAAGTGAAATACTGAAAAATTGTGATAAAAAAAAAAGAAGAAGCTAAAAACGTCAAGTTAAAAAGTGGTAATATTTGTCAGGACCACTCATATATGAACAGTAGTTACTTAGTTTATTGCCGATATCCAGAGCATAGTCACATACAAAAACCGAAACGTTTCAAACCTTTGAAAAATGTATATCGTTTACATTCAGACTTATTAAAAATAAAAAAATAAATTGAACCTTTAAGTGAAAGCATAAAATATTAACAATTCATGAAGGGTTTTGTGCCAATAATTTACTGGATATGATTAAGCAAATTCATATGTGTACAAAAAAGAAAAAAGCTACTGCATGATTGGGAGAGAAGACGGCTGCACAGTGGCATGGTCAGTAGTGCTGATGCCTTCCAATAAGAAGGGCTTTGGTTTGAATCCTGACCTGAAGTCTTTCTGCTTGGACTTTAGATGTTCTCCCTCCAAATCCTGCTTTCCTCCCACAGTCCAAAGACCCCCAGTTATGAGTGTGTGTTCATGGTTGTTTGTCCTGTGTGTCTCTGTGTTGTCCTGAACTGGCGACTTGTCGTGCCACACCTGTCGTCCAATCAGACTGGAAGCAATATCCCAGCATAAATGATTTATTTCTTAATAGTACGAGAAGTACTTTTTCACCTTGAGGTTTGTGAGCATGGGGAGATTTACTAATTAAAAGAATAAACTCTGATCCCCAATTTGTGTTTTCTGTCATTTTCTTTAATACTCTACCGTAAAAACAGCAATCCAACCCTCAACTAAATCAACACACAAGTTTTGACAGTAACCTGATATGCAGACAGGTCTATTAAAATCAGTCTATGTCACCTTTGTGTTGCGATACTGTTTGAGGATAAGTTTTGGATTAAATACTGCTTTGAAAAATAGCCCAATCCCTTTGGCTGCAGCTCTAGCATGTAGAAGTTTATCAAACAGAGTGCACAAAGACCTAACAGGGCGAGAAAAGAGAAAGAAAAACAAGCTTTATGCCAAGTTGGATCTCAGTGTTAAATTTAATGGTATGAGGCAGAAAGGGCTAAGTTACATCAAAGACCGCTTTAAACAGCAGCTGCCATTTTTCAGCTCAAATAAAAGATAAACAGTCATCATCATTAAATTTAACCACAGATTGTTTTTGTCTGCTTTGGACTCAGACAAAAAAAAAAAAAAAGAGTTATTTATCTTGCTTCGCTCCCACTACAACGTAGATCAGAGGCCAGCGCTGACGTTATATAGGTTTGGGGAGAAAATGCAGAGCTGTTTATACTGGCCAACTCTGGCACCTGCTACATGAGAGAAAGTTTGGTTTGGAAATAATGGTAATGCAGAAAATGTAATAGTACGTTGGTGCAGATAGCACTTTCCCTTCTTGTCACTCTGACATCAGAGCTCTGCTAACAAGTTAGAATAAAAAAGGTGTTTGTTTATGAAGAAAAGGAGCCAGAATAAAAGTAAATAAAAGTATTCAAATGTTTTTTTTATTTCAGTTACTTATATTAAATTTGTTTTTCAGTCATTGGCAGTGAAAGTATTCAAGCTACATAAGGGTCTATTTCAACTCAACCCATGATGTTTTTAATGTTTAACCTTAACTTAATGCTGCAGCTTTTTAATGCTGTCCAGCATTTATCCAGGCATAGGCGGTGGGGGCAGCTGTTATAGTTTTAAATAAACCTCCTTGCACTAACCGGTCAATTTATTTATGAGTCTGCTCCTTTTCTGAGTACTGCCAATGTCAAATCTGCCACACATGCCAGCATGTTAGGCAACATGCTGAAGTTGAAAGTGACCTGAGAGGAATCCAAGGTTATTTTTATGCACAACTTTCTTTTGGATTTACAGAGAAAGGGTCAGATAAAGAGAGGAGAGAAAAACCGTCTCGTCAGTAGCCCTAATCCAGTCAAATCAGGGGTCCAGAACAAGAACACCACTCTGTTTTCTCTCTAATACTTTGTGCTTAGAAATCAATTACCTGGAGATCCTTCCTAAATCCCATAATTACAGTTTTTAGATTTGTGACAAAGTCAGCTGCAGGCTTTGAGGCATCTCAGTGACACAAGTCATTTGGCTCAAACCAGAGTTTAAAAAGGTCGTGGTCGGTGGTAAGTAACTCATTAAAACGTAGCTGAAGCTAAAGACCAAGAAGTGGCTAAAATATGAATTGATGGAAAAGAGCAACAAAAGTGGGGGAAATCACAAAATGTTGGTAAGTTTCTTCGTATTGAGGAGAAAAGGCTGTCTCCCAAAACAGCACAAAGTAGAGTACTCTATTTGTTTTGCTGCAAAGCTCTCACAAATCTCTTTTGGCTTCATGATTGGTGGTATGGCATTTCCCACCGTGCGTGACCCGAGTGCAAATCATCAAAAGAACCTGCAGCCAGTTCCCATGCTTCTTCTGTGGGCCTTGCTATTAAATATAAGAAGATCAGGTTAAATGATCAAAGACCACTGGTTTCTGGGGTTTAAGTTTTGCTCCATTTCATCAAAGGCTATTAGTCTTTTTAACCCACACTACCTCGAGGTAACATAAAACGGACAGGTAATGGAGCTTTTGCTTTTCCTGTAAATACTGTACGTGTCTTCTGCAGTGGGAACCAATATGAAAAAGGATATAATGGCACAAAATGGAAGCTCCATTTCTCACATTCCTGTAACCTCCGAGAACAAAGGCACCTGTCCCTTTTATCTGCCAAATAAACGGCACCAAAAAAAAAAAAAAAAAAGCAATACAGGCAGACTTCAAAAGCACATCCGGCAGACGGTTTGGTTTTTCCTCCACCCAAAGTGTTTATCAGACCACTCTGGGTATTGTGCTCCCAGTCACCCACTTCCTCATGCCCCTGCTTGATTGTTAGAACATCTGTCCTTCTGAACCGCAGTTTTGGAGCCATTAGCATCTATTTCCTGTTTGACATGTTCTCATGTCACTGTGGCACTTGTTCCAAACGAACAGCAATGAACAGATTGAAATAAAGAAATGAGTGTACCTCAAGCACATGTTTCGTTTGTCATCGACAGGGAGGGAGCTTCTTTTAAAGTCCTGCTGCTGCTCTCCTTTGACTAGTCATGTGATGAGCACAAACTTGAATGTATCGTTATGGATTTTGTGTTTTGACTAACACAGAGTTATGTGTATGATGGTGAAGTGGGAAAATGTGACACCTGGTTTAAATTTAAAGTATCTGTGGAAACGCCATTCAGTCAGACTGAGCTTGAGCGACTTTTCAAAGCAGAAGAGGCAAAAATGACTGCTGGTAGAGACGTACTCCAAAAAAGAGTCACCACTCTAATTCCAACTAAATATTGTTCAACACTACAGACTCAGGAGAGGCTAAACACATTATTACCAACTAACCACAACATTTAACAAAGGCATGTTGAGAAATATTCACAACGCATTCAGGTGTTAAGGTTCTCAATGTGCATTTGTTTTTCTTTAATTCCGATTGTAAGATAAGGAGAAAGAAATTCAGCATCTCTTTCTTTTTAGATGGGAAGTAAAACTAAAGTGTTTCTGTCTTTGGTTAGCCTTGCTCTCTTCATGTTCTTGAGCTTGCATCAAAGAGAGACGTTTGATAAAAACATGAGGCCCGCACGTGTTGTGCAGAGGCCGCTTTGTGTCCATTGCCACATCATCTGCCTGACAAAACTGTTCCTCTCTATCCTGGTAGCACCTCGCAGTTTGCCTTCACCTTTGCTTTAACACCAAAAGGCGTAGGCCTCGCAAAGTAAAGAAATATGTCATGGAGCAGTAAAAGGCAGCGTTGGATTTGAACAATCATGCTCGGCCAAACACACTAATCAAAACTTTTATTTTCTTGATTTTTTTTTATACCTTGAAGATTTATGTGAGGTAGAAGACTGTATGAAACTAAATTAACTTTTTTTTAATTTTTTTATATCTGTCTCTTGTTTTTTTTTTTTTAGTAAAATTAGCACCATTACAAGTCTGGCCTGCTGTCAGAGTGGTACTGCCTGTGGGCAAGACTTTCAGGGTTCAAGTTCAGTTGAACTTTGGCTACGAAACTTGGCAGAAAACCAAAGCAGTGCGCAGGATTATTGCGCCATTGATGTTCAATTTGGTCGGCTAATTCTCTGTCTGAATTAACGGGCTTACACTGAGTAAGGTAGCACTTGTGCCTCTGACAACAGATGACCGCGACTGGAGATGACGTGCTTGAATTGTATTTCTTGCCGATTGTATTTCTTTAATAGTTTGCAAGAGCTGATTTATATGACACTGCATGTGAGTCTGTTCAAAGAAACCCTATTAGCAGAACTAAAGGATCCTGGTGATAAATAGATGTAGTCTAGAGCATTTTATTGTATTTGTGGAAAAGAGCTAATGTGCTAATCAGTGCCTTATTTTCCTTTGAGCCTTTATACACTTTAACCTAAAACATAACTCTCCCTTGGTTTTGGCTGTATCATTATTGCTGGGCTCTTTTACAATTTCCCCACATCTACTGCCAGCTGGCTGGAAAGCCAAGCAAACCTTTTAGGGCTCTTTGAGTCAACAGTCCGTGCGATTTTTTTTGGAAACGTAGCCTGCACAGTGCTAATCAAATGTCTTCAAAAGACATACGCATTTAATTTTTTTTCCCCAATAATAAATAACACATACTTTGATTCCTTGTGAGACACTGTGTTTTCCCTACTAATCCTTTCCAGTTTGTGCTGAGTAGTGCTGTACGTGCTCCGATCCGCCTCGCTCTCCCCATCCGTCTCTTTCTCTCGTTCTAATCCCAGACAAAGGGGACCCGGACGCTCATTCCAAAAAGTTGGATTTGTGAACGTTTAAACCCACTTCTAGGACAGAGGAAGAATCAGCACGAAAGCACTGACGGAGAATGTAAGGAAATGAAGTTTTGTACAAATACATAAGGCCCAGAAAGTATGTCAGTAAATTTTCAGGCTTGTGTTCCTAAATGGTTCCTTAAAGGTCTGTAAAGTTTTGCTTAAGGTCGACAGTAACCATTTAACAGCAACAATTCGATTTGTTTTGTTCTTGTGTTGATTTACTTTATATCTAGTAAATGATTTTGACCAGAAAAGATACTTTTCTCTTTTCCGTATGTGTTTCACACAGAAAGGACTTAACATCTCCAATCATCAGTTCCTGTGTATTTAATCATCAACATATTAGAGGTTTGTAAAACAGCATTTATAGAAATCTTCATTTTGGATTGGAGTTTTGGCCGCTGTTGGAATAATCGTTAGCGTTAGCCTCTAGGACCAGGAGATTTGGATTTACACCAAACACTTTAAATAAACATTAAAGACATGTTTCCCACCTACATCTAAAAGTCAATGTTAGTTCTAGTTCAGTTTTTCAACAATTATCTAAGCTAAATAGTTTTTTATTTGGTTGATGGGAAGACAAGGCATTTATCCAACTTTGGTGTGACAATCAGCATTGACCATCGCTACACTTTTCCTACTCAGCAGTCTGTTTTTTGTGCTGCTGACATGTCCTGTCGCTTCTACAGGAGACGCCAAAAAGGCACTGTGGTACAAACAGGGAGCTGCTGACAAACAATAACGCGGCCCAGTGCCATCTCCAGCTGCTTCCTCTTTACAAAGACTCTGAGTGAAGTGGATTGTGCTTATTTATTCCGCTTTATAAGGCTAACATAAAAGACAGAGTTATTTATGCATGTGTGTGTGTGTGTGTGTGTGTGTGTGTGTGTGTGTGTGTGTGTGTGTGTGTGTGTGTGTGTGTGTGTGTGTGTGTGTGTGTGTGTGTGTGTGTTTCTGCTTAGTTTCGGAATAGGGTGAACCCTGTTCACATTGAATCAAAGGGTTTTTTCTCACTTGTTGCCTCATAAAAAGACACAGATGCTAAGACCAGCTGTTTTTGTAGGTTTGTTAATTCTGCTGACTGTTTATTTTTTTTATATTTTTTATATAAGTGTTGTATGGAACAATTCTGAGTAGTCAGAGCCAAACTCACTGTGGAAAACACGTAGATCATCTCAGGTAAAACCTTTCATTGAGCATTCAAGCTAACAGTCAAGTAGAGAAGAACTCGTTCAGGTTGGATTTCTACCAATTAAGACTAATCAAACAAACCCAAAACTCTCCAAGTCTTTGGTTCAAGCTTTAGATTATGTTTCATTTTGTCTGTCCTCTCAACCAGGCAACCTCAGGCTGCTGAATGTGCAATGACCAAAACCCAGCTGGGAGCCACAACTATCCTGGTCTAACTGAACAACTGCAAACAAAAACTACTGACAAGAAATGTGACAATTACACAACTTTTTTCTGAGAAGACATAAAAATGTTGGCAGTGACGTGCAAAAACATTCATACACTTAGAACTTTTTCCACATTTTGAGACGTCTCAATTGGAGACTTTAATCTGTTTTATTGGAATTTTACATTATAAGGAGCTAATGTTTTTTTTTTTGCTAATAGAAATTTGAAGTGTTCGATATGCTCGACAGAATCCCAAACCTTGTACATCTCTCTCAGCACTTTACAGTCTGTCATCTAACAATAATGGCAATGTGTATAAAACTACTGCAGAAAAAATAAATAAATAGGCCAAAGACAGAGTTATTCAGAAAAAACAACCAACACATCCATGGTAACTCTGGTGGAGCTGAGGAGATGATTGCATCCTAAAACTCATGAATCAGACCTAAATATAGTGGAGAATCTGTGGAAAGACATTTTCTATCCAGTCTGACTGAATTAAAAATACTTTGCAAAGCAGACTTGAGAAAATATTAAGGATAGCTATAGCGTAGAATAAGCAAAGAGACAATCAAAAGGTTCTGATGGACTTGGCTGATCAGCAGTAATCAATACCGCACAGATTTTTGAGTAAAAAAAAGAAAAATGTACTTGACTTTGACTTTTGCAAAAGTAAAAAGGTGCAGGTGGGCCCCGCTCTGTGTAGCTGCAAACTTGTCCCTCCGATCAGATTTTCTCCAAACTGTGATTGCTCTATTATCTACTCTAGATAAGATACTGACTTCTCTTGCAAACCCCACATGACTCCACTTCAAAAAAAAAAAAAAAATCCCTTTAGCCATAACGTTGCCCGGTGCTGCTGATTCTTGTCCTATCAAACTCAGAGTATGAAAAGCACAAACAGCAAGCAGCCTATCCTTCCCCTGAAAGTGGCAGCGCGTCTCTACCACGACTGCACCGACCAGCTCCACAGTCACTAGGGAAACTTGGCCATTTCCCAGGCACGTCCCGCGAAGAATGGCAAAGGCTCACGTCTGCAGCCGATTAGGGAGCGAGATTAAGGCCTGCCAGGAGAAACCGGGCCATGGTGGAGGTGTGGGTACTGTGAGAGATGGAATGAATAAAAGACAAGTTCAAACCAAAACCAGACCTGCTGGGCTTATCCACCATCAGCTGCTGAGTGGCTGAGCTTTCTGATAAAGATGCAAGGAACCATGCGGAGTAAAAGAAGACAGAGGGGAGGGAAACGCCCGGCCATTAAGTTTACATAGGTTTCAGCGCCCACCACCAACCGTTCCCATGCCATCCAAAATATATTAGCTCTTCTTTCCTTTTACCTTCATCTCATCTCTCACCCGACGTGATGGCCCCCTTTGAACCGGCCTCATGCTGGTGCTCTGAGCTCTTATCCCGTCTGTCCTCATAACAATTTACAGTAGCACACTTCTCTATCTGCGATAACCCTCTGGTGGGAGAAAACAGCTTCATCTCTCTCTGTATTAGACACACGGCTTTGGTTTCGATGAGATCTTCATCTGGATCCTTTTCATCTTTATCCTAATGAAGCTTTGCTTTGAAATGTTTGTTGCACTGCTGGAAATCTACGCCGCACATCTGCAACTACTGTTTTAGCACAGGATTACGAGGGTGAATAATTTCAGACGGTGGCACGAGATTGCAGGGACGAGTTTATGGAGTTTAAGTTCAGGATAAAATGAATGCCAAGGAGGGTAAAGTTCTCAAGTGCTTATAGATAACCTTTTGATATGAAGAGTCGTAAACAAACACAACATTATTGTTGTAAATTGTTTGTGACAATGTGCTGATAAAATATTAGGTACCGATGTATGCGCTTTGGTTGTGTCCCAAATCTGATTTGGGCATCTTTCCAACAGACGTCGCCTGTATAGCAGTAATGAACAGAACATAAAACATAACCATTATTATTGTTCACAACTGCAACATAATAAATCAGCGCACAGCACATTACGCCAGTGACTTATTCACATGAATGTGTTTTATAAGGCAGAGGTTTTTTAACAAGTTCAACATGCTTGTGGGTTTAAGTGAGAGTCTGAACTGGTGACTATTTGCTTGTTTAGTTAACTTTAATGCCATGCAGTATTGAATATTTTCATGTCTTCTCATATTACCAAAAATAACTTCACTATATTCATAGTCATTTTATATAAAAGACCAACACAAAGTAATAATTGTTACAAAGGGAAAACATGGGGTTCACCTATTCATCTTTGTAAAATATCTCAAGCCAAGGCAGGGGAGACTCTGTGAACAGTAAGTTTTAGCTCAGATTATTAATTGGATTTTTTGTAACATAAACATGCTTTGACTTCTTAAAACAATTAGATTTTATTTAGGAGTGCCAGATTGAAAGGCAGGATTTTTTATTTTTATTTTATTTTATTTTTTTTTTGTATAGCTTATGGGAAATTCAAAGGGCAAACGCTCAAAAACATAATATACATCTTATGTAAACCAATAGAAAACATAAGCCATTCAAAAACAGAGAAACTGAAGTAAATGAGTTAGTTTATCAAATGTGGCTGCAGTTGTGAACCTGGAGGTGTGGATGCTGTAAGCCGCTGCTTAGTTTACTTATGAGTGTTTACTTCCAATAGGCTTGGATTTGATCAAATGAAGATATTTGTGTATCGATATACGCGTGTCGTAGTGTTTTCTAAGATTTGGAAAGGTCCCAGACTTTTCATTTGTTAATTTTAAAGGATAAATCAGCTGCCTTCATTTGTTTTGGTTCACCAACTTTGCCCACATTTATGTGACATGTTCCAATAAATACATTTCTCCTTCCTTCACTCTTTTTGTAATCAGGAGTAGCTCCACCATCTAGTGGTTGTATCAGAAATACATCAGCTGTCAAAAACATACCCCACTGGCAATAAAGCGTCTTCTGATGTAGTATGGAAAAGACCGTGCATGTTGCTTCAGTGTCAACACAAACAACTCCAAGCCAGTCATCTGAAGTTCATCCATATTAGGATAATGATGCTAATAAGGCTAATGACAAAAAAAAGGATGATCTTCTTTTCTTTCATGTTGGCCATGAAACAAGAACAACATCTCTGTTCCTTAGGACAGTGCTGAATGGATTTTGGCTTCAGAGGGTGGCTCATCCGCTTTGAAAATCCTTTTTCTTTTTTTTTCTTTTATTCACATAAGAGAGGAGGCGACTGGAGCTAGTGAGAGAAAGCAGGCAAAGGATTGTTTGGAGTCAGAAACACATTTCAAAGGCTTCCCCAAAACCAGACTGCAAAATCTGAGATGAAACCAACTAATAAAGCGCCACACAGTAATAAATAATGCAACAAGAGGAAACAACATGAAAGATCTTTTCATCTCCTTACAGAGAGGAAACTGGAAGAAGAAAAGACGAGAATGTGTGTACACTGTTCTGTGGTTATTGGAGTTGTTTGTTGGACCTGCTTTAAAAGTTTCGGTCTCGAGAAGAAATGTATCTCTTTTTTAAAATTCTTGAAGACATAACTTCTTTAAGGTTTACAGAAAAAAATGACCAAAGGAAAATATATTCTTATTTATTTTTGAGCCAAACCCAAAGACCTCTAGCATTTGGCCTCAGTCTCCTCACTTGTATTTACTAATCTTTAGACATATTCAGTTGTGGGCTCTGATCTAAGATTCAGATTCGTTCATTAAGGGTGCTTTGCTTATTTTTTTTAATCAAAGTTCCGTCTTGTAGACGATTTTCTAACCATAACTTCCCTGCCCTTATTAGTAGAAGAGCAGAGCTGAATCTTATGACTCAGTACACTCAAAAGGCAAAAAATAAAAAATAAAAAAATCCCCTTGCACCCACCCAAAATAGTTGTGTCCACGATCTGACTGGCCGAGGACGGAGATCAAACCAACCTCAAAGCAGGGAGGTCGAGACAAGAGCAACAAAAGAGTTTCCTCCCCGTTAAAATAGAGCAGACTTGAGTTGGATTGTGGGCTTTGTAAAAAGAAGACGATCAAGCGATGACTGGAAGTGGGGTTATGACGTTATTATTATTATTATTATTGGAGGCTGCATAAAGGATTTACAGATCTTAATGGTGCCTGTGAAAGCTGTGTTTGTGTGTTGGTGGAGGTAATTTAGACAGGACAGAAGCAAAACTACAAAAAGTGAAAGAGAATTTGTGCAACACTGACATCTTGCGGGCAGAAGTGTAAGCTGACTGTATGCACTCAGAAAATTTCAACAAATGGATTCAAAAACCGACACTTGTGAATTTTACTTAACAAAATTAAATAAGATTAAGTAGAAATAACTTGTTTTGGCCATCCAAAAAGAAAAGTAATTAAACCAAATTTACTGGAAAACCAGACTTTCTTCAAGTTACTTGAAGACTTTGTACAAATAACTTATAGCTATCTCGATCCATGTTTCCTCTTTACTACTCTTGAGTCTCAAGTGGATGTCTGACTTCCTCATCCTCTCTAAAGGAGACCCCAGACGTCCTGTGGAGGAAAGCCACTAGATGAGTGCAGGATCAACTAGAAAACCAAGAGCCAGCCTTATGCTTAAATATGGTGTTCTCTATGAACAAACCTTGATGAACATAGAGGTTCAAAATCAAAACACTGCTTATGTTCACCTGCAAATCATCTGGTGCATGAGGCAGAACTGAAGATGAGCCGGTTCTCATCTTCTGACAAATGGACCGACATCCATCGTTTAAAAGTGGTTTTCTTTTTGAAAATAAATAACATCCAACATGCCTTTTTATTAAAGTGTGGAGATACAAATAGATGAGTCGTTTTCAAGATTGATACTTCCTTAAAATTTTTGATTATCTTATTAGAAATTGCTTTAAAACCCAAATCTGCCAGGGATTTGAATAATTTTAACTAACTGATTCTAGCCTTGAAAATGAATCCGGATATAAATAACTTCAGGTGCGTAGTAGTGAAGAACTATCGCCAGCAGGGGGCGACAAATACCTTTTTTCATTCAACGAAATGTGTCATTATGTTATTTGTGTGAGCTAATCAGGTTGCGTCATTAATCTCAGTTTAAAAAAATATATATTAAATGGTATGCCTATTTATAACTTCGACTTTGAATATATTTTACCTTCTATCTCGTTTACTGCGCAGTCAGGAAGGCTGAAAAGCAGATTCGCACCCTGTAAACAGACTCTATTTCGCACAAGTGCAGGTGTGTAAATAGCGACGCCGACTCCAATATTTGTTTTCGGCTTGTGTCGTTTTAATGCAAACTTTAACTGGGTTTGTGTTTGACAGAGAGATGGAGAAGAGACGTGGAGAGAACAGTGCCAGAGAGAGAGCGAGCGCGACAGAGAAATTGGGGGGGGGGGGAGGAGAGACGGAGAGGGAGGGAGGGAGGGAGAGAGAAAGAGATGGGATTGTTGATTGAGAAGATTACCGACGCTTAAGCACCTCACCCCGTCCCTTCGCATCACCTGCTCCGGGACCTATGTATGGACAAGCAGACGCTCCCTCTGATTTCTGCCGGAGGATGTGGCGCTCTGAAACCCCCAGGTGATATGGATTAACTGGCTTCTTCGCTGTCTGAGGAAGGTGCGGCTCTTTTGCGGCGACTCTCCAAGTTCTTCACCGTTACTAGGGCCGGTCGGGACGGCCCGCCCTGCGCTCAGGAGAGGATTATAGGACAGGAACAGCCGCTACTCGGTAAGGTCTTAAACCCTTGATGTTATACAGCCAACTAGACCCACTAACCACAAGACAGAAAGTGCCTAAAATAGATTAGAATTGATCGCAATTGTGTTGGTTTCCTTTCAGCGCATCTCCGTAAGGGAAATGACTAAAAAAAAAAAAAAAAAAAAAAAAATAGGGAGAGAATAAAAATTAAGAGAAAAGATTATATTGAAGTTCCCAATAAGCTTCCACCGTTGTTTTGCTGACTTGCACGGTGGTTCAGGTGGTGGCAATGTTGCCTTGCAGCAAGAAGGTCCGGGGTTCGAATCCCGTCCTGGAGTCTCTCTGTATGGAGTTGACATGCGTGGGTTCTCTCCGGGTACTCCAGCCATCTCCCACAGTCCAAAGACATCGACAATAGTGCTTGTGTTTGCGTGCACGGTGGTGTGTCTCTGTGTTGCCCTGTCAAGAACAGCCAACCTGTAAAAGGTAAATACCCCACCTCCTAACCATTGACCACCAGAGACAGGCTCCAGCCTCCCATTGATCCTGTGAGGATAAACAGTAGATGTTGTTCTGCTTATCACAAATGTGATAGTTAGGTGTTTATTATGAGGTTCATCTGTGCATTAAGTGAAAAACAAAAACATCTACAGAGCTAATAAATAAATAAATGATCTTCAGTTTCCCTACCCATACTCCTCCATGAGAGCCAGTGCAGCTTTAGGTGAGAGCTGCCAGTCTTTCATAAACTTACCTCAGTCAAGTAAGCAACAATGGGTAACCAAAAACTATTCAGTTCAGTTTCTATAGCACCAATTTGCAACAAATATCTTGAGACACTTTTCTTGAGACAACATATTAATTTGCATACAGTACATACAGGAGTCTTAAGTAAATGATACCAATTTATTCCAATTCAGTCTAATCATATATAGTCACATTTGAGTGCATTTTCCTAAATAAAAGTGAAAAAATTATCATTTGAGATCAACTGAAAACAGATATATTTTTTGAGGTGGAGTTGGAAAAACTACAGAATGAGAATAAAGTCAAATTTCAGGTAGGAATTTGAAACTAAAGTACTGAAGTTGTATTTCACCTGACACCGACTTCATATCGATATTATCAATATTTTGAATTCATCCACCCACCTATAGTATTAGACACTCAAAAGCAAATGGGCAAAACTACCCACTCCGTAACCAAATCTAAGTAAAAACTTATGTTTAGTCCTCATGTAGCTCCTACAGATTTCTGATGCACCTTAAACCTGCGGGGACACAAAGAAACCTAAAAAGCAGGTGACGCTACAAAATCCCATGTTTGTACTCCAAAGACAGCTGCTGTTATTTAGTCCCGTCAACTCTGGCAAAACGAGAACACTCGCTGCATCGTCTCTTTCTGAGGTGGCAATACCTAGCTTGTCTTAAGGCACAGGTGTCAAATTCCAGTCCTCGAGGGCCACTGTCCTGCAACTTTTAGATGTGCCTCTGCTGCACCACACCTGAATAGAATAATTAGGTCATTAGCAGGACTCTGGTGAACTTACCTACACAAGGAGGAGGTAATTAAGCCATTTCATTCCAGTGTTTTGTACCTGTGGTACATCTAAAAGCTGCAGGACAGCGGCCCTTGAGGACTGGAGTTTGACACCCCTGTCTTAAGGGGTAAAACACACCTACCATGTAAAGAAAACATTACTGTGCTTCCACATTATCCAGTCAGCTTACTTCTCAATAATCATCTAAACAAATAATCAAATCAAACTAGCCAGAGGAACAGCTGTGCATCATACAACATCATGGATGTGTTAGTCCATTTTTGCCCCTCACAATTAGACTCGGAAGAAGATAACTAAAAAATGGACAGTGAAGTAGAGAATAATTAAACTGGATTTCAAGATCCATTAAAAGTGTTTTTATTAGATTTAACATAGAACAGTGCAAAACAAGCCTATAAACAAATGGCATGTGAGCGTCCTGTCCTGTTAGCTATCACAACTGGGCCCTCGTCAACATCTTTATCCATTTCCTAACAATCGTAAGAACACAATTCTAACTTAAATCAGGGGTCATAATGTTATGCCTAATTGATCTAGTTGTATGGAAAACACTAGAAGTCATCATGAGGGTAGATCTGCATCGGTCATTAGATACAAAGGCACTCAGACTACCACTGGCGGCTCTCGCAGCAAGCGAGTCAGTCATTTCACTGTGTTCAACCACTGCTGAAGAATTGATGAACAGATTCATAGTACATACTCTGTGTGAAATGCGTTTTACTAATGCATCACTGCGCATGCTCACACACACACACACGCACGCACACACCTACACACACACACACACACACACACACACACGTTTGCGTGGCTATCTTTGTGGGGACTTTCCATTGACTTCCATTCATTTCTACAGCCTAAACCTTACCTTTACCCTTTTCCTAACCCTAACCATCACATACCTAACCCTAACCAAAACTCAATTCACACCTTAGTTCTAACTCTAACCCCTGACCCAAAAACAGGGTTTCCCCTTGTGGGGACCACAAGGAGCAATTGGTCCCCACAACGTAGTGTGTCAGGAAAATCATCCCCACAAGGTATTACAAACAAACGCACACACACACACACGCACGCACATGCATCTTATGATCACATATTTTGCTCCATCATGCTGGAATACAATGTGTTGTTTCCACTGTGTCATGATAAGAAACGTGATCTCGTGCTCTGCGTGAATAGCTCGACTCCATCTGTACACTGACTGTATGTCCCAACCTCAGAGGAGGTTATTACCGTCCTGTGCTTTGTGCAGGGATGTTAATGAAAACTGAGTCCTGACACTCAAGAGCTGAAACAGAAGAAGAGCGAGGCTGCACGGCTGCGTTCTGACGGCCCTTCCTGCTCGGCTTTACTCATTTATGATGTTATTTTTAGGTCGGGCTACATTTTTGATGCTTCTTATTTGTCAAGTTTAATACTGAGACATAACTGGATGCTGTGTGCACGTCAGACTCTTTGTTTCTCTGCGCACCAGCGTTCTTGTGCTTACACGTGGTAAAAATGCATTTTTTTTTGCATATTTTATCTGTCTTTCGGCAGCGTGTCGTCGCTCATGGTTAAAAGTTTATATCTGTTACTGTATTAAAAAGCTGTGGGACTCGTAGCATTAGACTGTGCATTAAAAGTATTGAGTACTGAGATGGCCCCATAACTTTGTTTTTGCAAATTAGGTCTGAAAGCTTTGCTTTGTGAAATTGTTTTCAACGTTTTATCGTCATATCTGATCTTTCCCACAGCTTGTCAGACAAACACAGTGAATCTGAAGAGAACTTTCTGTAATGAGGTCCAAAATATTTTAGATTGACCCTAAGGGTTTCCCTGACAGCAGCAAGGATAGTTCCTGAAGTGCTTTTCACTGATAAATGTTTAAAAATAAACTGGACATCATTCATGACTGAATGGAAACTTCTGATTTTACATCAGTGGGACAAATCAGGATATTAATTGGAATTAGAGGGAATCTGTGTAAAACCTTTATAAAAAAAAAAAACCCACACGGCTTGATGACTGGAAACCCTCTTTTTAATATAATTTTTTTCAGGTGAGTCTTTGTTATGAATTCTGACACATATGTACAAACTGTGTTTGAAAGAAAAATCACAGCTAAAAACCATGGGGTAAAAACCATGTATTTAGATATGCAATCTGTTACAACCTCCGGACAAATAAGTTGACGGAGTCCCTGCAAATGTGAAACAAGTTTTTATTTATTGTCTCAAAAGTTTGTATCAGAGAAAGGGGTCATTAGGTTGTACCAAATCTAAGAAACAAATAAAACAGCAGGGTCTAACAGACACCTAGTCTGTGTGAAAACAAAGAATAACCCAGATATTCCTATCTAACAACAACAACAACAACAACAACAAAAAAAAACTCACCAAAAATGTTGCATGGGTAGGATCCAAAAACTTGCCTAGAGGTTTTAAGGAAAAGGAACTTGCAGAGTTCTCTAACTGTCCCCACAAACCTGCAAGCAGAAGAAAACACACCTGAGCAGCAATGCAGGTGTGCAGAACAATCATCAGCGAGGAGGAGGAGGAGGACGAGGAGGAGGAGGAGAGGCCCAGTCTTCTTCTTCTGTGTAATGGCAGATGAAATCCATAGAGGTTTATTACTGCCACCTGAAGGTAAAAGATCTAATACCTTCTTAAACCTGTTTCCCACTGGCCTGATAAAAACCCTCTACTACACTTTGCTTTGTACAGAGGGTCTGGGCTCTTGGCTATTGAGAAACTATTGCATCCTGGAGAACTGGATTCTGCTGATGTTTTAAATTTGACCCAATTGCTAACGGTTGCCTGTTTTGCATTAAATTATCATAATTTACAAAACCATGCAAAGTTGGCATTTTTAATGGACTTTTAATGCAACCTTCAGAGCAACTTTGCATTAAAAGTGTTATTATTTACCGAATGACACTTCATGACAACTGTCATAAACATTCATAAAGGCTTCTTTATGTTCATGACAGATGTTATGTCATGTTTATGACAGTGTCATGTCAGTCTTATGCACACCCCTTCAAATAAAGTGTTACCAAAACTCCAAATTAATGCCAATCTGCATTGTGATCCTGAGGGTGGATTACCGGACCTGGGCACATTTGCAGTTGCTCTGGATGTCCTTCGCTTGTAGATCTGTTTTCCATACAGTGGAATGGATAAATTCAGCTTCTTTAAAGGCCTCTTTAAATCTCTTCTCAGACTCATAACCTGCTCCAGTCCTCTCTGTGAAAGCCTCAGACAACTCGTTTGATCTCACTGCAACAGTCTAGAGCACACCCACTGCTGAAATGGTTGTTAAATATCTGTATGGCTCAATATGTTGGAAGACATAGATTTTTTCCAGGAGCATCTATTTTCACATGACTGCATAATGTATGGCAGCTTTGGGATGCCTTAAAAAATCTATGTTTAAAAACTGGAATGTGGGCTTAATGAAAAGCATGTTTAATACCTGCTTAAAGGTGTCTTATTTCCAAATCTGGCAGCCAAGCCTTATTGGGATGTATATTCTAATTTATTGAATATGACTACTTGCGGGACGAACCTTTCATTCGCCTCTGTGAGGCTAATACAAGAATAAACATGCAGTTCACAGTGTGCATCGAACCAAGAACAGTTAAGTGCTGGAAAGATCAAATGGGACGTTATAAAAAGAAATCAGTGCCATTAATGGACCTGAGTTAAAAGAGCCAGTCTAATTGCCCACATGTTTGTGAATCTACACTCAGCTATTATTCATGGAAAAGTCAAAGGTTTTTTTTGCTAGAAATCCTTTAGAATGATGACTGGAAGTAGTTTACAGAGCCATTTGTGAGTTGAATAAATAAGAAAACAGTTTTCAGCACTGCTAAAATGAAAAGGCTGCCACTGGATTTATAATGGATTTATAGTGTTTCTGAATATGCAGACATTTTTACAGATTAAAAGTCTATATGGATGTGGCCTTCAAATTGAACCCACAATCTTTTTCATTAATTTTTTCGATTAAGTAAACTAAATATTCAGCAAACAGCTGGAGGTACAATGGAACAGCTCAGAATAAGCATATGCACATGTAAAACCAGAAACTTGAAAGTTTGTGTCTAACCTGACTGAGCAAGCAATAATAATTTCAGTCTCTAGATGTAAAGAGCTGATTCCCCAAAACATTTCAAAATGTATTTGCAGCAATTATTACTTCCACCATGTAGTGGGGCTGAATACAAAAGCACACAACAGTTTTTATAGTTTACATTTTTTCATTTTACATTTAGAGTATGTCCTGCTGTGTGCCGACTTACCAAGTAAAACCCCAATAAAACACTTTAAAGTCTGTAGTTACAGCATGAATGTAAAACTCTTAAAGCAGCACAAGCATTTTGAATCATATGTGATGGTCAAGTGTCTGCAAAATATCCAAAATAATCAATCTGGTGAAATAAACAGCTCAGTTTTTGTGCACTAGTATTTATTTATTTATTTTTAATCTATATCTTTCAGCGAGGTTAGGACAAACATACTGATACAAACTGAGTATTAGGTATTTGTTAAAGTTTCTCTATGTGTTTGGTTGGCAGATGAGCACTAGCCGAAATCCAGAGCTTATTATTTTGTTCAAAAGTGTAAAAAAAGAAAAAGCTGTAGTTTTGTAGATTGTTCTGTTTTTCTCCTGATTCTTGCTTTTGTAGCAGTGAAATGTGGAACTTGAGGGACACGCATGCATTCACGTTTTCAAATGACCGCGAGCTGCCTGAGGCAGTATTTACTGGAGTCTTCCATCAGTAAATGTCATTTGGTGACATGGATTATGTGTGTTTGTTTGTGTGCCTCTATGTCTGTCTAAACGGTGATCTGCTAATCGGATTGCTGCCTCTAAAGATGAACATAGTCAAGGTGCAGTCAGAGGTCAGGGGTAGACCTGGGGGTAACACTTTATTTGAAGGGGGGTGAATAAGACTGTCATGACACTTTCATAAACATGACATAACACCTGTAATGAACATGAATAAGCCTTCATGAATATTTATGACTGTTGTCATAAAGCGTCATTTGGTAAATTATGACACTTTTAATACAAAGTTGACATTATTCTAAATGTCTTTTGTTATGACAACTTGACATTAACCAGGAAATCATTACTGTTTAAACTTTACCTTTAATAACATAAAGATACCTAATTTTTAAAGTGCAATCAATAATACTTTTATAACAAATTTATATCAGTTTTAAACAAAATTTTTTGTTAAAATTCCAAAAGTTTTGATTTCAATTTTATTTTACTTAACTGAAGTTAGTTTATTTTTTTTCCATTGAATACTTGGGAGAAAAAAAAATAAACTTCATACTCTGCGAACCAGACCCTAAACTTAAAGTCTGGGTTGAGTTTTTTCCCCTTCATTAATGACACACTTTTATTACATACATTATATCTATCATGGTAATTCAGGGTGAGTAATTTTTTATTCTAAATGAATATCCTTGTTGGACTTTTATTTAAGTGCTATTCTCCTTCAAGGTACATTTACCTAACGCCAGAATAAATGCAATGTACATTATGCAGCAAAGGAAATTAGAAGACATATATCCATTATGGAGATGATCGGTTTTGGACGGGCGATGTGCCCCTATTGCATAAGCAATAATGAAGAATGACTGCTATCATTAATGATACAGGGAAGAAGCTTTTTAGTTATCCAGCTTTGCTAGCAAAGTCGTTAGCTAGCACCTAGCAAAATACTACATCAACAACAGCTTGTTGTCTGTATGATAAAAAATACCGAATCGATAGATAAGAACAGTTTTTCCTCACCTGGCTGTCTCCTCCCGCTCAGTAGTTCTTCAGAGAAAGGCAGATGCAGAGGCCTGTCAGTGTCTGTTGTATTTCATTATCTCTCTGCTTAAACCGCTACTCCGTGCTGAAGCAGAAACGATACTACAATGTTTTCCGTCATCTGACAAGTAGCAAGTCTACTCCACTTTATTCACCAAAAACGTTTTTTTTTAATTCACCAAAAACTGTTCTGTAATCTGGAACGTTCGCTACGTTGAGCTCCAGTTAGCCGCCTTATCTCACTGTGCCATGCGTCACGGGCAAAAGGTCAAAGGTAACAAGGACCGGAGGGCTTATTATGTTGTACAAAAAAAACCCCTAACAAAAAACAAATAATTTTAGTACATGTAATGTGTCAGAAGAGGGCTTAGAAAATAATACAAAAAAAAAGTAAAATAAAAAATTTGACCAAAAGGGCACTTCTTGGGGGCAAGGAGCAAAAGGGGCAGGTGCCCAAGCACCCCTTGCCCCCTCACCCCTCCCCTGCACGTGCTTGACAATGTGTGTAAATATTTGGTCTCAGCTGCTACATTCTGTTGCACATGAGTGACTTTTATTTGTGTGGGACTCTTGCAAGTCATACGGAAATGTGGCATGTGATAAAACAAAAAAAAAAAAAAGCTAATTAAGTTTGGTGAAATCCAAGTAAAATTTGAATTGTATTATAATTTGGCTCACACTGTAGACTTTAAACCATTTTCTCATCACGCATTGTATTTTTCACATCTCATCTTTTCCATTTTTTTTTTTTTTTTGCTGCCTCATGTGTCTCCTCTCTCTCCCCCTCCATGACTCCATCTGTGTGCATCGGTATGCCTGTTAGTTGTTGGTACAGCGAAGCGGTTGCATTATCTGCATACATTATTGATGTGAGCAGCACACTGACTAACACACACAAACTCCAGCCGCCAACAGGGATGATAAAAAGATACTCTCACTCCGGACATAAAACACAATGCTACACACACATCATCAAATGAAGCAAAAAAAAAAAAAAAAAGTTATTTAACTTATGTTTATCTGTTACTGTACATCAGAAAGAGAAACTAAACATAGCAGGCATTCATTGCGTTTGTTCATTTCTCAAGAAACATATGCATTTATCCATCTCTGAGGCATTTAAGCTGCTTGATATACACAAAATTAAAAGCTGCCTTGTCGGCAGCTCAAGTTCCTGAACATATATCAAATGATTAACTTCGAACAAGAGGGTAGGATGAGTTATTAAAGAAAGGAGTACTGAGGTGAGGGTAACTGAGTGGATGAAAGCGGAGAAGGGAGAGAGGGGATAAAGAAGAGTTCCCAGCATCTCTTTTCCCAGGGCTTTGTAAGGGGCTCGTTAATTATGCATGTTGTTTAGAGCAGAGCAGGGGGAAGTGGGACTCCACAAACAGCTCAGCCCGGCCTATCCCGCTGTGATGGAGTCCCACTATGTTTTTTGACGCTTTTATTCCCCCATCCTTCTTCTTCTCCCTTCGCTTTTCTCCCCACTTTTTCCTGCGTTGTCTTCCTTTTCATATTTCTGTTTGTTTATGAAATATCATTTTGCACTCTGCCTCTCAAGCAGCTTTCGTCTAATCCTTGCCTTGTTAACTTAGTGCACTTTCTCACACTGAATGTTTTCCTTTTCCTGTTTGTGAAAATTACTGAATTGTTTCATTTTGTTTGCTGAACAGTGGAGCTTTTAATCCTATGTTCATTTTCCTTCCTTTTACCTCCTTCAGAAGGAAAGATTAGAATGTTAAATAGATGTAAATAAATGCAAACATTCGCATTGCTTTTAATATTTTCACACTGGGGTTTTAACTGAAAAACCAGAACTAAAAGGAGTACATAGTTAAGTGAAAGGAAGATGATGGATTTCAAAATGTTCACCAGAGAAATATTTAAATGTTTGGCACATTGTTAGTCTGTCCCCTTTATTCTTAAACAATCATCATCATAACTACAATAATATGGAGTTCACCTGCATGTAACCTTTTATATTCAACCTTGTCAAATTCATCATTCATCATCAAGCTGGTCATAGAATGTCTTCAAACATCAGCTTTCATGTGTTGCCGCAGATTCTAAATTGTAGAAGTCTAGACTTTGATTAGGCCATTCTAACAATGGCTAATAAATGATCTAACCATTTATGACACTTCAATCTCAAGTCCTTTGCAGCTCGTGGCAGGTTTTCTTGATTGGACTGCTTGTAGCTTCCTATGACAGGTTTCCCTTTACTTGCTGTAGAGCAGCAACACCACAGCACGATTCTGGCACCAGCATGATTCACTGTAGAAATGCTGTGCTCAGGGTTATGTGGAGATGTGGCTTTCTCTCTCACACAGCTCTTTGCATATTGGTGACATAGTTTCATTTGAGCAACTTTTGCCTTATTTTCGCCATGCCGCCTGCTGTGGCCCTTGTAAACTAAGAATAAACAGTTTACGGTTTTTCCTTTGCTCAGTAGCTTTCTTCTTGCGACTCTTCCGTAAAGCCCAGATAAGTTGCGTTCACAGCTAATAAAAAACACGTTGACAGACTCTCCGTCTGGAACTGTGAAACTGTGCAGCATCTGTAGGGTTGCATGGGCCTCTTGGAGGCTTCTCTGAACAATGCCCCGTTTTTTTGGTAAGAGTCAGTTTGGTGCGACTCCCATTTGTTAACAGTTTTGGAGTGATATGATTTAAATTTAAGCTCACTAATGTTCTTTAGCAAACCTCTCAAACCTTCACAGGACAGCTGGATTAAGTTCCACAAAATGACTAATTAGGTGACATCTGAAGAGAGCTGGGTGCATTTGTTTTAATTCTGTGTTACACCAGTGCAATCCTCACTTTTCAGACCCATCCGTGTAAAAGAAAATTGGAAGAAACATTATCCTTTTCCTTACATGTCACAATTAAGCACTAATTTATGTAACGTAAATTGATGTTTGCGTGTATGACAGTGCTTCTCAACTCCGCTCCTCACTGCCCCCTCCTGCTCTGCATGTTTTAGACGTGCCTTTATTCCAGAACAGCTGATTCAAATGATTGCATGACCATCAAGTACTGCAGAAGCCTGTTAGTCACTCGGGGACACAGTTTAGGTGTTTGGCAGAAGGGACCGGAATTGAGAAACACTGCTGTGACATGACAACATGTGAAATGGGTGTAGATACTTTTGTAGGCACTGTGTGTTGCCTCAGTACTCTAAATGTGTCTAAAGCCATGTCCTTATTATGTTGTGCATATCCCCAGGAGATGAAGATACGTCATCCGGGTCCCCTTCCGCCAGATGATGGACGAACCGAACGTGGAGCGTGACTGCAGCCAGCGCCCTCAGGGAGCCCCGGGAGAGGGAGCGGCGAGCAGGTGACTGTTCGCTACTTCAAGCAGATTTGTTTGCACATGCGATGAGTACGTTTACAGAAAATAACAGTGATGACATTAGAGCATCAGAAAAGTGTGGGATAAAAGTGAAAATGAGACAAACGGGGAGATTGAGTTGCAGCTTTGCAGCTCGTCTTGTACGGTTGGACCGAAGCTCAGTTTAATCTGGCTCAGCAGGAGTGACGCACAAACTCCCTGCCACAGGCTCCAGACACACTCTCTAATCCCATTTGCCTGCGCTGTGCATGTCTCAGTGTGTGTTATGCGAGAGCTGGACGTAATCTGCGTCTCACTATACCAGGACGTTGAATTCACAAAATAAATAAACTAGATTATTGCTGTTTCACTTTTCCAAGCTGTTGAAAATTCATTCATCCATCCATCGCCTATGCCCACCTTTCAAGAGGCGGGAGGCGGCGTTGGTACCCTTTTATGGAGTCACATTGCTGCCAAAAACTCTGAGGAGCATATCAATCACATTAGAGCATATGTTAATCAAGGGAGCAGAGCCGCATTTCCATGTTTTCGTAGGGCCATGAACGCACCACAGAAAGCGGTAGAACGCCCTGCTGGTTGGCATATTTTTTCCGTTTGCCTTTCTAAGTCTGTATATTGATTGGTCTGAGAAATCACATGAAACCCAACAACTCTGAGGTCTCTTTATGGACCTTCTAGGTTTGAAAACATTTCATTCACTTGTTCACCCAGCATCCGCCAAAGTTATCTCCCAACTGTGACTTTTCATCCGGTTGCATTAATGGCTTCTTCTGTAGTTTTGCAACCACATATGTTCTTAAATTGTGTATTTTTAAATCTATGCCGTGTCTGAAAGTAGAAAAATCTTAGTCTAAATTAAAACTTGATGAACTTTCACTGTTTAATTATTTGTATTTATCCACATTTCTCTCTGGCTGCTGCTTTATAAAGATATGAATAAGGAAGATACAGATTAGAAAGAAATCTGACTAACAGCTCCTTTACTAAAGTGCTCACATTAAAATTATGTGATTAAACATAGATACAGAGATTATACGACAAAAGGAACATACTAATCTCATTGTAACTATAGATGTACACACAAAAAAAGTGTTTATAGTGGAAAATAAACTGCAAGTGCTGCTGCAGCCCCATTAGTCAACTGTGAGAGTGTGTGTTTTTTTTTTTTTCTGCAGCAGTTGTTATACTGCCCAGCTCCTGTCTCAGCATTAAACAAAAAGCCAACCTTTCTGCCTGAGATCACTCTTTCCTGCAGCAGTTGTATGGCAGGCTCAGCTTCAACGCTGCAATATTTATATTAGGTATTAAAAATCATCCATTTTAAACAAATGCTTTATTAAAGGGAAAAGCAAATGTAGATCACCAACAAACAAGAGTGTTGCACGTTTAGAGGATTAATTAAGTTTTAATTAACATTTCTTAATCAATTTCCCCAGGACAGGCACTCAGATTATCTATAGTATTTTTGTTTTGTTTCTCGCCTCACACACACTCAACTGATTGCAGCTGCAATGTGTTACAATCACAATCCAGACAAGCAGATTTTTACTTTCGTTCCTTTCAGAAAATGTTACACTATCCACCCAGAAGCTCCTGGTAGAACATTTCTCTCTGTGAGAAGGCTGGTCAATTTTTTTCCTAAGTTTTAAACATATATTTTTTCTATATTACGTATTGAAAACAGCCTCCATTTTCTTTAAATAATCAGTCTATCTTTTACAGGAGTAGAAAACCACTCAAGCTTTATCTGCTGTTATTTTACCCACAACACGTCCGTTGGCCCAAGCTAATGCTACACATGTCGTGGTGCAAAGAGAAGTTAATATGTTGATATGCAACTGGATGGGAGCGGTAGAAAACTTTTTATTTGTTTTATTTACTTTGGCAGGACAAATTAAAACTAATTTCTTTATCTGTCCTGCCTGCACAAAACACAAGATCTATAATAGCAAATAAAATTTAAAAAATAAAAATAAAAATTAAATAATTATTAACACTACAAGTACAGCTTCATTTAGCTCAGACACAGAGAAAAAAGCAAAACAAAACAATTCTGCTATAATTATATCACATGGTCCTATACACAGGAAAGCTCCTCCCAACAAATTTCCTAAGATGCTAAAGAACTATTAACTTTTCACTCTTACCTGTTTTCTTGTGACTCTGTTGTATTCAGATCCCACTCTGTATCATTCATGTGTAACAATGTCTTAATGTTGCCAGCCTAATTTGTAGATGCATTTATATTTGGGAACCTCTGATTGGTCGTTATAAGCGGCACTGCTAACTGTAGAGACACAGGCTCGTTCTGGCAGAATTTACAGACACCAGCTAGTAATATAAAAAGAACAAAGCTGCAAGCTACGTCAATAAATTCAGATGCAAACATCAATTGTGACTGAAGCTTTATGTATGCATTGATCTACCTCAGCTGTTTGAGTGGTAATAAAACAAACAGCATGAGAATAAGAGGCACTGTGCTTTTTTCCCCCATGGTAATCTGTTTTGTTTCCTATGATGAGGCTCGGTATTTTTATTCTTCTGTTTTCAATAAGGACTAGACATAGCTCTTAATTATTAATCAAGATTCAAAACGGCAATTTGTCTCCACAGTCCAACCAGTCACATGTGAAGTTCTTGGTTCTGCCGCAGCAAAGGGTTTGCTTTGTCGTCAGTCTGGACGGGGTTTAGGCTTAGCACTGGTCTCGATTTAGAAGTGGATGTGTGGAGCGTGTGGGTGCAGACCTAATAATATACAGCTGTGACATATCTACACTTTTACCAAGCAGTGATTAATCTCACATTTATTTCCAGATTCGACAAGAATCCCTCTGAAAATGTCAGGGATTAAGTGTAAGGTTTCCTCCGATGCTATTATTACACCTGTTCAGAAAATAAGCTGACATTTCCTCTCTGATCCCTAATCGTGAATGCTGTCGTTGCAGAACAGGAACTGCAGTGCTGCTGTGGCTGATTTGATTTGCTGGGCTTGGACTTCATCTGTGTACTCAATCAAAGCCATTCTGGAAGGAAACAAGCTTATTTATAAAGGGGGCAGGTTGTAAAGGAGCACTTTGCCCCAATATTTCTATTGACTGAAAAGTGCAGACATTTGGCTTCAAGTCAATCTGGTCTTGAGTATTTGATTTCGTAGAAAGTAAACTCAAAGGAAGAGTGTAACTGAGAAGATTGTATCTATGATTTTGGCAGCTTTCCGTTTAGTAGTAGTTGGTAGCATGAAAAAAGAGTAAAAAGAAGTCACCCTTTGCATTGTGTTAATACAATTTGAGAAGTGCTTGAAGGGAGCTGCAGCAAGTGAATATGGAGAAGGAGATGGGTTAAAGGAAGTATTGCAGGGCTAATATGAGGAAAGGAACGGCAGAGAGGATCAGGAGACGGCTATGTGCTGCCAGATGGATGGATAATGTGCTTATAATCAAAGATCCCCCAGGAGACACTGCTGTCTGCCTGCGTCACTCAACACGCCTCCGCCTTTCTCAACTTTTATCACACTTGTCGTCTGTCATCACCTCCCTCGGTCTGCTGTTTTCCTCACCTATTTGCTCTTTATCTCTGCTTTTCTTCCCCTTTTTCTCCTGTCAGCAATTTGCTTCCTGTAATGGACGGCGCTAATGTTCAGCTTCTGTCTATAGGGAGATTCCTTCCTGTAGCTGCTCACTGAGGGACGCATCAGACCTGCTGAGATCATTCGCTCATTCATTTAATCGATCCCAATGCTGTTTCTCCGTACAGCGTTACTGCCTCCGCCTCTCATTCATCCCATCATTCATCTCTCTATTCTTGTGTTCAGTGATTAGTCAGCGATGAATTATGGTATTAATTCAGTCTACAAAAGTGTGGAATTTGATTTCAGCCCATTTCAAATCTGGATTTTTCCGTCCATCCGTCCATCCACTGTTCCTTCCTTCCTGTTTGTCTTTCTTTCTGTCTGTCTCTGAAGTCTGACCACTGTACACATATCTGCCTTTTATTTTAGTTTAAAATGTATTTTAAAAGGATTGTTTACTCTGAAAGTTGGAGTTTTATTTTTCTTATTTACTAAACAAAAATGCGTCGTAGTCGGGGTTTTTTTCATATAAATAATCGTTTAAATAATTTATTTTGCTATGTAATGATTCTCTTTTTTAATTATTCACTGTGAGATAATCTGTTTCTCAGCTACAGCCTGGTGGAGTCATGATGATGTTAAAGGGATCTTGGGTGTCGGGGAAACGGAGTAATTACCTGGCCTGTAGGCCACAAAACATAGATCTAAAAAAAATGAAATGATGCTTTCTTTTTCAATTACTAACCTAAAACTAACATTTTATAAGGTGCTTTAATTTTATAAGGTGTTTAAATCAGTTTGTGCATAATCAGGAAATCTTAATTTGAAAAGGGTGATGGTGAAATTAAATTTGGAATAACTTCCTCAGTTTTGTAAAAAAAAAAACATTTTCACTTTGGCTTTTCCAAAAACAAAAAGAGATAGAAAAGGGAGATGGAAACGAATTTTCCTAATAGGTTTGATCGATGAAGTGTTGCTTTGCTGTCCTTTCTCCGGTCTTCGTGTAACATTGTCAATACTAGTTGAAGTGACAGAAGAATTACAACTTGGCCGACGGTAATGCACTGTAAAATTACGCTTTGCGTAGTGGATTGGTTTGCTCCAAACTAGTAGATGGAAACAAACTTATTCATATTTTCTTTTTTTGTAACATTTTAAATGCTCCTTCAAAATTTGCAAGAAAATCGGATGGAAACATAGCTACTGTTGGCCAATGTAACATTTTTCTTAGTGTAGCAGCGTTATGCTGGCTAAAACTAACGTTTAACATCAACAATGTTAAGTTATTATAAAATAGAAAACCTTAATTGAGATGTCATAGCAACATCTTTTATAACTCGAGTATTTTCTGTTAAAGACTGAAACTCATAACTGGCCAGTCGGTTATTCTCATCCAGTCACAGTCTGTACATCTTTAATAAGCATGTTTTCTTGTAAGCTGATATGCCACTATCTATCTAAAATGTTGCCCAGCTCCTCGATGCACCATTAACCAAACCCAGTGGACACCAAGTTGGCCCATTATGTCCTTCCCTCCGACCACCACAGCCTTTCAACGTTCTCATTTGTGACAACTGCGTGCTTCACAGTTACACAACAGGGACTCGTTTAAAGGAAAGTGCGTCATTATTTAAAATGATGAACTATTTGTATTGATTGCTATTGAGACTTGTGGGCAATATTGCATCAGGTGGTTCATAAATCAGGCTAAGAGACCATTAGGCTACACAATGCCAAAACTGACGTCATTGTTGGCCTCCACCCACGTAAAATCCAAAAATGTCACAGAGGATCTTTGAACCTCACCAAACAATACCAGCTCATATGACAGCGTTGTCCAAAAAAGCAAAATGAAGAAGATGTATTCAGCTTTAGCTTTTTAAATGTATTTATTGTATTAAAATTGTTTTACATCTGTCTAGTGCTGTTTTTTAGGATGGTGGTGCTTACAACATAGGTGTTGTTAAGACCTTAAAACGTTGGAAGCCTAGCCAAACATCCGTGCTCTTACCCTCCACTTTCTTACATTTATACACATAGCAAACAAAAGCATTGCAACTGAAAAGTGTCAGCTACTTAGGTTTAATTTCTGCATTCAATAAATGTTACATCCTTCTTTTTTTTCAGCTCATATCCATTTTATAGAACAGTTTGCAGGAACTGCAAATGAACTTTGTCAAATCTCTGGCAGTTTTCTGTCCTGTCCATTCAGAGGTCTTATCTTTTCTCTTCAGCACAGGAAGTGCCATAGTATGCATTTTGCGGACACAAAGCATGTTTACTCTCATCACAGAACCGTTCTGTTTAACAGCCTGCATTTCCTAATTTAGGACTAACGTTGCTGTCAGTGGAGAAGAGAATTTATGGACTTTGTTTACCTGATTTGTGCATCACCTGTGTCTTTTCTTGGGCCAAAACACCCAACACTAATAATCCTTGCCCTGTTCATTGATTTGCTCTAAATTAAATTTAGCTGGCATTAAAATAGACCTCGTTTAGATATTGTAATGACATATATTTTCCTTTAATGACAGGTAAATGGAGTCTCAGGACAGGAGTCGCTCCCCGTCCCGCAGAACCAGCCGAGTGGAACAGGTGGTGGGACGATGGCTGAGACGGTCCAGAGACTTGGGCAGCAGGTCTCACTCTCTGAGCAGGTAGGCTTCTGTTTTGTTTTCATCTAGATGCAGTTGTTAGGTAATCAGATTTATCTGACTTGACTGTCTTTTGATGTGGAAACTGACCCTGTTTAACATCAAGACCTAGAATCGTTTGAATTTTGTCCTTGTTGTTCTCAAACAAAATTGAAACAACTTCAAACAAATCAATCAAGTCAGAGTTTGGTAATGGCATATTATGTGACTAAGAAAGAAAAGTAAGAAAGAAAATTAATCTACAAGAACGGAACTAGGTAAATATTACACAACAACCTTTTTTTTCCTCTTTTTTTTATTCCAGCTTTCAGTCGGATCTCTACACAAAACCAAAATTCCTGGTTTTAATTGCTAGCAGGAGTTTTTGTTTAAGGATCTGTTTATTATAAGTCTTTTTATGTATTGAAAGACTTTTAAAAAATGAACAGCTAAGACTTTTTTTTTTTCCAACATAAAATCTCATCATAAAATTAGAAAAAGAAAATGAAGTCAAGACAGCCACCTTTTGAGGCTCTGAGTTTAATTAAGATGGAATGATGTGGATCCTTTCTTCTAGTCTAATAACTCAAAAATCAGAAAATCACTTCAGTAATCACTGTGACCATGAGGTTAATATGGATGCTTGTTGTCTAACATCTGAATTGGTAACAGATATTGGAGACGAAGCTGCTCACATGGCAGAGACGACCTGCTTCATGCTGCTTGACCTCTGCGAGTTTTAGAACAAGAAACGCTGCCAACATTAGTCGTTTTATTTTTAAAACCCTTGTACTCTTGTTTCACTTAAGTTCGGGAAATCACAGCTTTTGAAACAAAATCACAATAATTTCACATAGAACCTCCAGTGACATGGTAAGACGTCCTCCTGATGCTTTGCAGAGATCGTGCTGCGGTGGATGGGAAAACAGGAGAGTCCGGTGGCTCCGATCAGAGAAATTACCCGTTCCGATTCAACGTTCAGATCCAAAAGGACCCGGACCTCAACTCCCATGGCCTCACGCTTTCCAGCCAGATCCCCATCCTGGTGCAGGAGGTCACCACAGGTAGGACAATTTCCTCAAGGGCAACATTAATTGTAGTTTTGACAGAAAATAGCGTGCAAAACTTAATGTCTGTTAAATAGAAGTATCACAAAGTTTCAGGATTTAGAAATGGCTCATCATTAGTTTGTATCAGATATTTTACACATTCTTGCTCATCTGAGACTAGTTGTGGTAGTTTGACTTTATCCACCAGGTCACAACATCCTATGCCACGAGGTGAATTTCTACAAGGAGCTGCAGTATTTTAGTTTGCTGAATCGGTGCCTTCTGCCCCAGCACAATGTTCCCTGTAATGAGTAAACTCTTGGCTGTAAGTTAAAAAGCACATATAGCTGTACCCCTCTCAGGTATACTGAAAGAACAGAAAAAAACTAAAACAAAACAAAAAAAAACACTACCACTTGGTTTCTTACATAATATATGTTCATATTGAGAAGGCTATTCTTTGTGTTTCAATTGTAGAAATACATAAATTGCTACATTTGCAAAATTCTTATATGTTTTCCAAATAATCAACTTTCCATTATAAAATACATTTACTTTGCAGTAAACCAAGATCCCTTGCTGCAAAACACTGATTACTAGTTCTTGTTTTGTTTTTTTTGGCAAATACTGTCGTATTATAAATAAAGCATTTGTCAGCCTTTTTTTTCCCCACTGTAATCTCCAGCACACCGTTTCTAATTTGCATAACAAATGTCTTCCCAGCAAATTAATGCGTGAACTTGTGCCAGACCTCTGCAGACCTTTGGTCGGTACAAACTGACAAAGTAAAAACCTCCAGCTGGGGCTGCTGCTGTACGCGCTGATGCTGCAGAGATGCACACAAAATTACATTAACAGAAGGAAGTGCTGCACGGCGCTAATGTCTTTGTTTGTGTTTGCGCGTGCATTTGTGGGTGTTGTGAAGATGTGAGATAATGTAGATACATGAAGCTTAAGGTATGCCCAAGTATCTCAGCTCAGTGCAAGCACTTCCTCCTAACTGAATTATTTAGCACTGACCTGTGTCAGAAGAAGTGTAAATGCAGCAGAGTTTGGAAATACTGTCAGGGAGATTTGGTTTGACCGGCTTTTGTGACCATACTAATCATGTAGTTATTAATTTACGTTTACTAACAGTGCTACCGTAGTCTTCAGTGTGTTTTCGATGACAGTTCATATGACAAACCATCACAGAAGTAATGCAAATGTAAGGAAAAGTGCACAAACCTTTTTTTTTTTTTCAAATTGAAATCTGAAAACATGAGACCCAACTCTTTATTTATTTATTTTTTTAACTTACATTTGACTGGTTTTGGTTTTTATATGTAAAAAAAAAATCCTTTTTGAGCTTTCATATGTGCATTAATTTTTTCACTCGTATTTTGAGGCTTTGTGGGTTAAGGGTTCATACAGTGACATCCAAACAGCCCTTTGTTGCAGTAAATTCACTTTGAAATACAGGGGGCATCAGTGGGGATTCAAGATGACAGCACCCAAGAAAAATGCTGATATTACGGATTAAATCAGACCCAAAAGGACAAAAAATGAAGCTGCTAGAAAATGTTTTCTCCTTTAGACAATAGAACTGTATCTCCATACGACTTGATGTGAAATCTCATCATGCAATATAAGTCTGAAAATCATCTGTAGTGGTCTTTCAATATTAGGTAATTAGGTGCTAAATACAAATGCATTCTACATTTTGTTTGGATTTCCATTCGTAAAATATGTTGAAAACCAAGTACTGACAAAACCATTAACTATGATTTTTTTTAATACTCCATCTTGAGTTGAATTTATCTCCTGAAATACCAATAAAATGCACTAAAGCTTGTAGTTGTAAAGTGGCAAAATATGACAAAATTTGGAGGTTATGGATACTTTTGCAAAGTTCTGTGTATTTTTGCTAGTTAAACACTGGAGTTAGCATGTTGGAAACTAACAAACTGGATCACTAAAAAAACGGATTAAATACTGTAAGTCATCCTTCCACAAAGATGCTTGAACATGGCAAATCACCTAATAATGCAGAAAACATTTTAGTACCCAGCTGTGAAATGTTTGAACGGAGAAACTGAAAGTGCAGAGGAACACAGATCTGAATCCCTCAGAGGCTCAGGGGCACATTACAGAAACTTTTCACTCTCATGTCTGCCTCAAGTTTGACCTGTCACCATCTGTCTCTACCCATGACGCACACACACACACACGCACACACACTGGTCCTCACTCCACTAGTGGCTCCTCCTCTGAGCCTTGGCTCAGTTTCACTACCCTCTGTCTCTTTGTATATGGCTGGTGCTGCAGCATCTTGACAGTGAAATATGAATCCTTTATTCAAAAGCCTTTTCAGACCTATCAGTGTCACTGGCTGCTGTCCACATTGTTTTTAAAGAAAATATCAAGTGATAAGCTACCTGATATTGCACGCTAAAGAAAGGCAAAGTGGACAAAGCTCAAACCCACGCAGGCTGGACGAAATGATGATCAATTCATTTATGCATTTTGTTCATAAACAGATCCACATAATTCCCTTTGATTTATATTTTGAAAACACTTTAATTACTTATTCACATGTTATAAACTCATGTGTTCAGCTTGATAGCAGACCTCAGTTTTGGCATCTCTAAGCCTTCATCTTGTCTAATGAGAGCTCCTACAGTGTCGAGCACATTCAAAATGTCCTTGTTCATTTGTTTCGCTGAACCTGCTGCATAATGCTTCGTGTAACAGCTTGAGCACAGGACAGAAAGACGTGTCCAACAAGGTGGCAACCAGGAGACGTATCTGTAATCAATTCACAACTCTAACAGCTGCTAGAAAACCTATCAGTTGAGCAGCCAGTCGATTTTAAAAACAGCCGCAGAGACAATAAACGTGAGGGTGGATGATAGTGTTGAGGAAGGATGGAAAGATTCCTGTTGCTGTTTTGAGAAGAACAAATTTTGTTTTCAGAACAGTGCCTTGCAAAAGTGTTAATGCAGAAGAAAGATTTTCAATATAAATCTTTATTCAATTGGATAATTTTTGTGAACAGACAGCAGACAAGTCAGGAGTAAAGTTGTGATGAAATTTGAAGCAGGGTTAGGTTGTAAAACAACATTGCAAGCTTTAATTATCGTCCCATAAAGCCTGGCCTAGAAAAATAAATAGCCTCTTTGGCACTCAACAGTCAAAAACTCAACAAAAATTCAACAGTCACAAAACGGAAAAGGTCTGTACTTTTTCAAGTTTGGAGGACCCCGAAGCGCTTCACACTATTTTCATCCATTCATGCACACATTCGCAGACTGACAGAAGCGAGGTTACCACCGGACCCTCTGACCCCCACCAGCAAGCAAGACGGGTGAAGCGTCTCGTCCAAGGACACAACAGAGACGGGCAGAGTGGGGGCTCGAACTGGCAACGCAGTTCGAACAGGACGAACCCCTGCTACCGTTGTCTTGGTCCTAGTAGTGCCCCATAAACTAAATCTCTCCGTTTGTCTCTTACCCTCAACAGAGAGATACGCAGTGCAGTGGCTCTGACTCGCCATGCAGAATAAAGTTAGGGACCCCTCTTCCTGCTGAGAACATCACCACCACTAAACACTGTAGGTTTCAGGTTTGGATATGAGAAAAGTTAGAGGATATTGTGACTAGATAATCATCAGTGGGTTTTCTTAAAGATAAACATCTAAATATTGTTAGACGTTAATATAGAAACAATCGGTGCTGTGGTAGCGCAGGGGCAAAGCACAACCCATGGATTGAGGCCTTAGTCCTCATGCCAGTGGTTGCAGGTTTGATTCCCGGCCTGGCGACATTTGCTGCATGTCTTCCCCCCTCTCTCATAACCCTCTTTCCTGTCAAAACTACTTTCAAATAAAGGTCACTAGAGCCAACAAAACCTAAAAAAAAAAAATAAAAAAAAAATATATATGAATATATATATATATATATAAAAATCAGAGAGAAGTTATAATTCTGATTTCTCCTTGTCTTTATTGAAACTCTGTGTAGACTAAATTAGCTGGTAAATTACAACAAACATCTAAAAATCACCTCGGGTGTTAAAACCGAACCGAAACGTCAGCGTGGGAGATTTCTGTTGGCGACAGTGAAACACAATTAACTGACTGCTAATATGCATGTTGTGGGACAGCGAGCTCTTTAGAGAGCAGGATGGAAAATATTGCATTGGAGTCAGATGAAAGGAAATGACTAGAACACAAGCTGCTGCCAGTCCTCAGCGCTCACGAGCCGTGTGAGCTCAGACGGACTGAAAGCCCCTCAGGCCTGACGACGCGAGGACGTTTTATGTGTCCAGGTGGTCCTGCAGATGGCCGGCTCGTCCCTGGCGACCAGCTTGTGAAAATCAATAACGTGGCTGTCGATGACCTGACCCCAGAACAAGCTGCTGAAATAATCAGGTCTGCGTATGCAAACGCAAAACACAGGCTCACGTATCTGAATGTTGTTGCTTTAGTCTGTTTGTAACAGGGTTTGACCATAACAACCAGAACTTTTGTGTGTGTGTTTGTTTGTTTTTTTTTCTTTTAGGGAGTGTCAAGACACGCTGACCATGACTGTCCTCAGAATCATGCATGTGAGTCTGCTGGTAACCACTGAATGTGGGGATTGAGTTGGACTGGTTGGACCAATTAAACCTGCCAGTCATGGTTTTGTACTTTGGGAGAAAGGCGGAGCATCTGGAGAGAATCCACACACGCACAGGGAGAACATGCGATCGCCATGCAGAAAGAGCGGCCCTAAACGTTACACCGACGGAAATAAAATGCAGCTTGCCCTCATTTCCTAGTGTTTTGGGTGTAAAATATTGATGAACACCAAAATCTTTGCAGGAGGAGGCAGACTGAGAGAATAAAACACCCTGACTGCACAGTTTAGTGGAACTCACTGTAAAACATTTTCTTGTGTTTGCAGGTGTTATCACTCTGACAGGGTTTATACTGCATGCTTCCAACCTTCCTTCCTTTCTTCCTTCCTATGTTCTTTCCAGACAAATAATAGTTCTTAGTTCACAGACATCGATGCCAAAAGTAGTCATGCGTTGCATAAAAATGACACGATGTAGCTGCCTTAGTTAACTGTAACTTGTTTGACATGTTCTCTTTCTCCACTTGCTTATCATTTTTTCAATAGAGTTTATTCATTTCTAAGCTCTTTGGATTCCTGAACTATTTTCGTCTTCAATGCTTACCCCCTCCGAACATGATTTAAAATGGAGCTGAGGATCAATATTCAGGAGAAGAGAGTTTTGTGTCTCGTAGGACTTCTGAGTAAATTAACCAGCATAGTGTGTTTCTAGTACAGCCTGTGCAATTCAGTGTCTCTATTCACATGGGATTCTGAAACGCTGCAGTCCGCAGAAACATTAATCAGGCTCTTTCTGCATCTGAGCTTGAGGTGAGGTGCACCTCATCCAATCCACTCACCCGGCACACGCCGCTTTATCAGTGTTGGATGTGACGGTAGGCGAAACCCAGAGGAATTTCCCCCACAACTAGGTCTACCTAGAAAAGGAGGAGGCTCTTTTGTTTACTGCCTGAACACGCGTCTCGCGCTGCGTCTGTGAAACCGAGGTGTGTGTTTGCATTAAGATTGATTTGATTAGATAATGGTAAATAAATGGCTGCTACTCAGAGAGTCTCATGAGGAGTTTTTGCTGACGGAAGCACTCATCAAGTGATTCATATCTCGCCGCTCCCTTCAAGAAATCATTACTGAGATTTAAGGAATCTCTGTAGATCGAGTTTTATTAACGTGTTTTCATCCCAGGGCCCGAAGTCGTCGTTCATCACGCCTGAAAAGAGGGCCAAGCTCAGGTCCAACCCCGTCAAAGTCCACTTTGCGGAGGAGGTGGAGGTGAATGGACAGTCTCAGGTAGGTGTTGGTTACCTCAGACAAAAAACGTGAGGGGGGTTTAATCTCAGGAACGTCTTTTCGTGTGTGAAATCTCACACAGGGGAAGACAGGCAAAAGATAAAAATAGGCATTTGTTCATTTTTAGAGTTACAGAAGTGTTGTCTTCCAATCAGCTTGATAAATCTCAGGAATCTTTATTTTTGGACACACAGTTTGTTCGCCTGAGTTAACGTCACTATAAACATGAAACTCCCTCGATCCCAAAACAAGCCTGCAATGCAGAAACATGGGATCCACACACAGTTTCATAAACACTTCAAGATTTCCATCTGCTTCTTAAACGACACCGACTTCAACAGTGCCAAGCAAAGAGATCATTTACAGATTTTGCTTTACAAATTGCTTTTGATGCTGATTTATATTTTCCAGTATTATTTCATCATGTATGCAGTTTTTTTTTCCCTGTTATTCCCTTCGTTCTTGCTGGTTTGAGTTCCCGTCTTTCTTGTGGATTTAAAAGCAGCTGCAGGAGGAAAACGCCAGAAACTGGAGTGTCCATTAGTAAAGACAGAGGAAATGTGGATCGATACCTAAACCACTCTTCGGTCCTAATTTCTGCGATTGCAGGACATGTTTAGATTGAAAGGGAAAAAGCGGAGGGGCATTCAGGGGAGACAAAGCAAGAGAGAAAGCAGAGCAGAAGACGGCAGAGATGGGAGGGACCTAAACTGCTCTCAAATCCACTGCTCTACGTTTGAACTTAAAACATGCCTGCATCAATGTTTCATAGCATCACATTGTCAGTGGAGGAAAAACACTTTCCAAAATCATAGGAGAACAGGGATGACTCACTGCAGAGAACAAGCAGGGCAGACAGAAACAGGCCAGTGTGATGCGCAGAAATCCTTTGCAAGAAAAGCCAAAGAGCAAATGTTCTGACTGTTTTATTGCACCATGACATGTAAACAACGTTTTGTTTTTAATGATGCCGATTAAGAATATTTCCAATTGCAAACTTAATCATAAACAAGCTACAAAAATACAACAGTTCAATCTTGCCTTGCAACATTTTGTTGTGGAAGTATTCATACCTTGTTTCTTCTTCTTTTCCTGTATCAGCTTTGAAAACACAATGTCTATGGTGAATTATTGTGGTGGTACAATTATGCTGGGAAGAAGCAAAGAGGTTCGTCGTAACTCCGGAAGATCTGCAGAAATCCAGAGCTCAGCTGGGAGAGTCTATTGACAACTCAGCTAGTTGGTGTTCAATCTTAATCATGTCTTTACGGAAGGGCAGCAAGAAGAAAGCCAGGCCTGTTTTCTGGCCCGGCTTGCCGTTTGACACAAGGCATTTAGAGGTCATAGCAAATATGGAAGGAGGTGAAAAACTCCTTCCATTTTTTGGATTTTATGCAAAGCTTGCCACAAAACAACCAACACTGCATATCACACTAAACGAGCAGTTTCCATGTGAAATATGTAGCTGGAAATATTATGCTTTAAGTCCAGACCTAATGCATGCCACACAGATTTTTATACACGGAAAGTACACAAAACCATGCACAATATTTGTTCCACTTTATGCATCACTTTGTGTTGATCTGTCACATGCAGCAGAAGCATAATAGGTTTATAATTGTAACGCTGAAAAAATTAAAAGGTCCAATATTTACAGATACTTTTTCAAGGCGTGCTACTTTATATTTCTTGATGCTAGCATGTCCTGACCCCGTTCAGCCTTTTTGTCAAACGCTTTTCGCTGATCTCTGATGTTCCTGTTTGTTTACAGGGGAACTCACTACTCTTCCTGCCCAACGTTTTGAAGGTGTATCTGGAGAACGGGCAGACTAAGGCTTTCAAGTTTGAGACCAGCACAACTGTCAAGGTATTTTGATATGACAGTCGACGATTTTAAAGCCTGAGACGAGCACACACGGGATTTTTGTGAAAATAATCTGCAACTTCAAAGGAAAACTTGCCAGAACAACATCTAAGTGAACATGAATTTCTCTCAAGATGGCCTTTTGTTTTTCCACTCTAGGATATCGTGATGACACTAAAGGAAAAACTCTCACTGAACCGAATTGAACACTTTTCCTTGGTGCTCGAGCAGCAGCACAACAGCAGCAAGCTGCTGCTGCTGCACGAAGAGGAGAGGATACATCAGGTATTAACACACATCGGGAGAACATTTTAGCTTTCATCTGCTTGTGCAAACGTGTGTCTGATATGATGTATGTGTGCGTGTCCTCAGGTGGTCCAGAAAAAGGAGGTCCATAACTACAGGTGTTTGTTCCGTGTTTGTTTCATGCCCAAAGATTTCAAGACGCTGCTGCAGGAGGATCCCACTGCCTTCGAGTATCTTTACCTTCAGGTACAGCTCTGAGGGAAATAAATGCTACCTGGAGATGTGTGTGTGTGTGTGGGTGTGTGTGTGTGTGTGTGTGTGTGTGTGTGTTTTTCTTTTTTTTGCTAACGTCTGTATTTTTTGGAAGCGATTACTGTTCATGTTGCTATGTATTGAAATGTAATATGTTTAGTAAAACTAAACCAAACAATAACTAAGCTAACATGTTAATTCTGATGAAATCACGGAACTCATTTTCTGTGATTTCATCATAATTCTACAAATTATGACCATGAGATTAGTAAAATAATGACTCCTTCTTCTACAGAAAGATTGCTGAAGGACTTATTGAATTAGTGAGTAGGTGTGATATTTTCTGAAGTGCTATGATTAACTTAGTTGACAAATTTCCATCTGGTGTGGAATAAAAGCTCAGCTTCTTCAGAAAAAATACCACCCACCCTGTACTGTTTTTATGACAAGATACATAAAATTGAAAAGCTGATGCAAAAACATACAATAGTAACATTGCTTTAAAAAAATCCAGATTAATTTGCCAAATCAAATGTTCATCATTCGTGTCGTTCCATTTCTAAGGGGGTGAACGATGTGCTGCAGGAACGCTACGCCGTTGAAATGCGGTGTAATACCGCCTTAAGACTTGCTGCGCTGCACATTCAGGAGAGGCTGGTGAGCTGCGGACTGTCCCCCAAAGCCAACCTGAAGATGATCACGTAAGCCTCTGTGTGATTTATTAAACTGCAACAAAGAATCAGAAACGCATTTCATATGACGCAACCTTAAGCTACGTAGGATATTTCCTCTTCAGGAGTTATGCAAACAAGCTTCAGCTGTTTTGTGTATTTATGTTTGTAAGACACAAAGCTGCCTAGCAGAATAAAATCAATGATCCCCAATAAAAGTTAATCTCACTGCTACTTAAGGGTATCTCAGAATACATTTACTCATTTAGCAGATGCTTTTATCTGCTTAGAACCGTCATTCAGGTTTTAGCACATGAGGATGTTCTGACATCGGCATCAAGAATGAAATCGATCGAAAAGTGTAAGCATAAAAGGTGAGGAACGCAGACAGACAGGAGGTGCTCTGTGCTCCGACAGTGTTTTGGTATTTTATTTCATTATATGGCACATGTGGAAGAAGAATCCAAACTCAGGGTTTGAATGTAGAGGTGTCAGTTCCTGACAGAGAATCAGGATCATATTTTGGTCTTGCAAAGAGTCTCGGGTCTTGTTTTATATCTGCAGTACTGATTACACTCTTGATTACAGTTTGAGTTTATTTTCAATTTAAGCTGAAAGCTGTAATCCAGTACCCAGTGCATGAATTCATATCCTTTCATAATTTTTACACCCATAAACTTAAATATTTTTATTGCGATAAACCAACACAAAGTGTGGCTTTCTAGCTCTCTTTAATAAAAGCTTCCACATAGCATGATGCTGCCACCACAAAGTGTATTCATGGTAATGCAGAGCATTGTTTTTTTTTGTATTCAGATCAAAAAGTTCAGTTTTGGTCTCAAATGACGAGATTGCTTTCTTCCACGTGTTTGTGACGCCCTGCTTGGATTGTGGCAAACTGCAAAAAGAGTGTGTTGCAACTTTGTAAATTACTTTGGATGCGTAACTGATTGTTAATTAATTTTCCCAAATATATTAATGGAGTTAGCCTTTGGTTATGCTGTATTTTATTATACAGATTCTGTTCTAGGGGACAATAACACTTTTTGAAAATCTAATCATGTCATTGATGGAGATGCTGGATGTTTACTTCCTGATGGAAGTTGATTTTTCTATGTTTGCTCCAGGAAGACTTGGGGCATAGAAAATTTTGTGTCGTCCACATTACTGAGGAACATGCGAGAGAAAGATCTGAGGAAGGCAATCGGCTTTCACATGAAGAAAACCCAGTCCCAGCATGATCCCAAGCAAAAGAGCCTGTCAGTAGATCAAGCACGGATCAACTACCTAGAGGAGCTGAGTGATCTCAAGTCCTTTGGGGGAAAGTCCTTTGGTGCCACCTTGATGGTAGGCTTTTTCCATCTAAAAAAAAAGAAAAGAAGAAAGCTGATATAGACCAGCAACATTTTTGAAATTCCTTTGTATTTTGCTGTTTTCTTTTCTCTTTCTGATCCCCATCGGGCTTCCAGCTTCAGGACAGGGAGTCGATGGTGAGCCTGCTGGTTGGCGCGCGCTACGGGGTGAGTCAGGTGGTCAACCACAAGCTGAGCATCATGACGACCCTTACCGAGTTCAACAGCATCACTCGCGTCGAGCTGCTGCCAGAATCAGACAAAGTCAGCCTCGTCAAGATATACCTGCAGGACATCAAGGCAAGTCCCTGGAGGACTAACACACCAACTTGTTCATGATGTGCATGCTTGAAGGGCTCAGGTTACATTTTTATGCAGTTGTCTTCAGGCCTGTAGCTTTTTCTGCCTTTGTAATTGAGACAGAAAAAAAGCTTGGAAGAAACAAAGACTGGTGACATTACGTACAGGACAGCGGATAGATTTAATTAAATGCATTCAATTTAATGCATTAAATAATGGCTTCCCACAAAGAAAGTAGTGACAGTAGCATTGGTAGCTCGAACTTACAATATAAGTTTATAAGGAGAAGATTCATAATGTCAGATTTTTATAATCAAATCCATGTTTTGATTTCCTTTCTCATAGCCCATCACATTACTGTTGGAGGCTGGTGCAGCAAAGGATATGTCTTGCCTCATAGCAGGCTACTGCCGTGTGTTTATTGACCCGAACCTCAACGTTTTCCCCTGGATAGACGACAAGAAACACAGAGTTTCTGCTGAAGAAGGTACATGAGCAAAAAACATTTGAACAAGATTTATTTCATTTCTTAACCCTTCTGTCAAGATCCACATATAAAGTTCATGTTTTTTCAAGTTAGGCAATCTGACATTTAAATTTCCTCTTGACGGCTTAGAAAAGTACTGCTGCTGATTATAAAAGCAAAAAACTACAAACCTGAAAAAGTTGGTGCCACGTTGGTATTTATCACCTCTATTAAAATCAAAATTGCCCACAAAAAGAAGCCATCCAGTTAATGAACTGCTTGTGATTTAGACAAGTTGTTTATCTTCAATTTTATCTTGTATGTTGTGGAAAACAAATGCAGGCAAATGGAAATATTCGTACTGCATGAACTATTTCACATTTTTTCCACAGACATGAGTCTGTTTACTGTGTTTTAATGTGCTAATTCAACAGAAAAGTTCTTGTTTCTGACTTGATAAACAAGGAACAGAATCACTATGTTTATACTGCGATTAAATTATAAATAGTTACTGTGTTCACTCGTTGTATGATTTCTGCTGGAGATTTTGATTTGGTAGTTATTGAGGTGTCTAATAATAAAAGTGATAAACTTTTCAAAATTGTAGTTGTGTAGAAAATGAAAATAGTGTATATTTTTATTCCCACCTCACAATATTCACTGTTCTTTTGTTGGTCGGACACATAAAATTTCAATAAAATACAATAAAGGTGGTGGTTGTACTGAGAAAAAGCTAAAGTGTAAGAGTGTTTGAGCCAGGCAGTAAATTCTGCAAAACTTGTGTCACATGTTTGACTGACTACTGCTTTAATATGGGTTTACAGGTTATGTGTCAAGATGTGCAAGTGACTCAGAGGACTCTTCAGACTTGAATATGGAGCCGTTGTACAGCGTGGCGTCGCAAGATGACAAACCCCGCCCTCGCGTTAGATCCCTGTCAGACTCTGAAGGAAGAAGGAGGAAGGACAGGGACCGGATGAGAAGCAAAGACTGCAAAGGGAAGGGAGACGCACCTGTGGAGAATAAAAAACCAAAACAAGAAAAATATCTCGATACTCCAAGAGAGTCCGCTTCATTAGGAAACGGTAAAGAGGAAAAGAACGATGACACATCGAACAAAAAGAGGCTTGGTGCACAAATACAGATTCAAATAACCGGCAATGATTCAGGGGCTCACAACTTAAGCCCTGGAGCTGGAGAGGAAGAGCAGCCGTCTGCATCAGAAGCATCAGACTCATGTCACACTGACTCTCACGTCCTCACCAGTCCCTCCAGTGACTCTCTTGATGCTCTGGAGGAAGACGATTTAATTTCATGCGCCTCCTCTTCTGTCCAGACTCAAGCTCTCTCACAACCTCACGTCTGTGTCCACTCCCCTTTTCAGCTTCACCTCCACTCTGACGGACATGTTCAGCCTCACCTCCTCGCTCCTCCACCACCTCATGCTCATCCCCTCATTCACCTCACAGTTGTTAGCTGTGCCGGAGAATCGGGAGAAAGAGGAGGCGGCTGCAGGAGATCCGGTGACGGAGCTGATCCCAAACTTATGTCCACCCCATCTCCGAGCCCCAAAGGTCAAAAACATTCAGGTGAACTCTGCTCAGCGGACAGCTCACTGTGTTTCGCTGAGCTCTCCCGTCTCGCAGATCTCCTGCCGAGCCCTCCTGAGGCCAGCGAGGACGACGATGTCGAAGATGACGAGCTGAGGCGGAAGGGGAAGTTACAGAGCAACATAAGTGTGACGCTGAGAAATGCAGATGAAGGTGGAAGTGCTAGAGAGCATCCTTTCTCCGCTTCTCCGTCGTCCCCGTCTTCCCACAAAGACTTTGTTTTTAACTTTGACCAAAGCGATGCTCGCTGCTACTACAACCTATGCTCTAACATCACCCCTGACAGCGCTCGCAGCCTTCCAGGCCCTCAGCATCCTAACATCCATAAGGACGAAGCGAAGGCTGATGGATCTGAGCCAATTCCCATCCTCCAGCCACCCCCAGGATTCGGGGACAGCAGCTCAGATGAGGAGTTCTTTGATGCAAGCGATCGCTTCACCTCGCCTGAAGATCCCACGTCAGGTGCTGTCCGAAGAGGTGATTTATCTTTGGCCAAAACGTTGTTTGCAACATTCTTCCAATGTCTTTGCTGCCATCTGGTGGCTGTAGAATTTAGTGCACAAATGGTTTGAGTAATGAATCACAACATAATGTGTGCAAGTTTTTCTTGCACACATTTAATCACGAACGAAGACTAGTTGCTAAAAAAACTAACACCTTCAATCGTGAGTGAGGATGAGTTTCAAGAAACGAGTGACATGAACTTAAATTTCTAATTTGTTGAGATTTCCATTGGGATATAAATTCATTTTCTCAATGTGTCTCTCTCAAGTGGTGCTTCCCAGCTTCTTATACCACAGCAGATTTGAAAATATAGGCAGACAGATGAAGCGTTGGAAAAGACAATGTCACTGACCTGCACTTACATAAAAGTTTTCTTATAGGAAGACATGATAATTGTAAATTAAACTCAATTAACTCAACTTCGTGAACAGCTTAAGCAAAGAGAAACGCGAGTAAATATATCATGTGTTGCTTTTACACAGGAAGTACAAGTATTTTTCAAAACATGCAAGTAATGTTTTTTTTTTTTGTTATCATCTTTGTATTTTTTTGTTTCTTGCAGGCAGTCAAACAGAAATGAAGCAGGACACCCTGAGCATTCTCAGCCTGAGTGACATCAGAGTCTCTGTAATGGACACAGAAATGGACAAACAGGAAGACCAAGAGGAAAGAGAAAGCAAAGACTCAACATTTCTCCTCCGGAAGAAATCCAGAAAGCGACGCTCTTTCATGGAAACTGATTACACCTCCAGAGTTACGTATCCAGAAACTGATATTGAATCGGAGTCCAATTTAAACCCTTACAGGTTTCTTAAAAACATTTTGACAGGTCCAAATGATAACCCAATACTAACTTTAGATCCACAACCCTCGGGGCTAACCCAGAATCCCAGCCCTACCATCTCCTCTCTCACTCATTCTGAAGGAGAGCCGGCTCAGCTCGAGTCCAAACCCATCTTGTCAAAGCTTTGCTCCCATGACCCAGGCTTTCTGTCTGCTTCTGAAAAGAACAGGAATCTAAACCCCCCCTCCAGGACTAGGAAGCAGGAAATGGAGATGGAACCAGATGCAATGGAATCCAAATCAGTCACAGATCTGGTGAAGGTGGTTCCTCCTACCATCACCGTCGTCCGCTGCCGGGTTGATCCAGATGGAAAAGAGAGTGCCGATCGGAGAGGTGACGGAAAGGAGGAAGGGGAAGATCAAGAAGAGATTGGTGAGAAAAAAGAAGCAGAGAAGGAAAATCCAGTAGGTTTGACGGGAAACGGACCACTTACTAGTCATACGTTTTTGCCTGATACAATTGAGGAGCACGGAAAAGAAGAAAAGAAAGAGAACGTGTTTGACGTGTCATCCAGTTTAAAGAGACCCCTTGTGGGTGCTGAAATACCACAGGGTGCAATCATAATGCCTAATAGTTTCACAGAAGTGAATGAAAGGTTGGTCACTGCACATATGAACAAACATGTTGACAAAAATTTCCTTTCACTGATTTCACCACCTCCTCCTCCACCATCACCGCTTCTCCCTCAAACACCTCCTGCACTTAAACTAGAAACGGAGCCTTTGATAAAAGAGGCAGAAACCTCCAAAAACATACCAACATCAATCAATAATACTGCTGTAGCTCCCAAAGAACAGAGTAATAACCACAGTGGCTCTGCTAAATTATTAAAACAGGCTTTAATAAGTGCTAATGATGAAGAACTCATTCATGAATCTACAGAAAGCTCTAATTCAGACAACGTTTTTGACGATGAAGATGATGCAGATGCTAGTAATTCTCTAAGTTACTCTTTGGGTAAGAAAAAGAAAGACAGGACTGTAAGTGCAAACAGTTTCCTTGGTGATTATTTAACCCAGGGAACTAAAGATGAAACACACATCAGCGCTCAGCTTCTTTTAAACCTTGAAGTCCAAAATAGGGACCATTCTGTCAATGCTGAGCACATTCTCGCTATAAAGTCAATTAGGGCAAAACTGGGAGCTGCAACAAGCATCATATCCTCTCTTAACTCAGGAACTGCACTGAAAAACACAGTTACACCAAAACCAAAAAGTGACTCCACCTTGATGAGTAGTGGACCTGCAGAGAGTTTAGGAAGTCCTGGCATCGTGATGGCAAAAGCTGCCACACTGAATGACCTCTCCAAAGAGCTTCCGCCCCCATCTCGTTTTATCTTACAGACTTGTTCACCGAGCATCATGGGCCGCTTATCTGCCTCAACCCTAAGGGGGAAGATTCAAAACTTGCCTCTTTATCTATCACGTTCCCAAGAAAGTCTAAATAAAGCAGGGGTTGGGAGTTCTGCGCCGAGTCCAGCTGAGGAAGCTAGTAGCGACATTGCATGTACCACCGATAACTTTCCCGATATCACACAAACCCTTGACTTAGAGACATGCACAGCTCCTGACTCAGCCGAATCAGATGATTCCGATGCAACGCTGACTGGATCTGAATTGGATGGGGAGTTTTTTGTAGAGACGGCAACAGCAAAGAGATCTCCTTTGGCGTCTGAGAAAAAAGAAGTTAGTTGTCAGCTGCCTGTGCAGACTGAGCCCAAACAGCATAATCAAACTCTTTGTTCCAGATCTAATGACAACACACCTGGACCCATAACAGAGCCTCCTGCATCTATAACAAGCCTATTCCAAAGAAATGCTTCTGGGCTGAACACCAACACTCCTGGACCTGTAACAGATGCCCCAGAACTAAACATAAAAGTCAACAGTCTACAAGAAGACATCCCAGGTTACAAAGGGAGCAGTCAGTCTCCAATAGTGGTGACCACTCAGAATCTGAATGGACCACGACTTGCTTTTCATGGTCAATCTCAAAAAGCGAGGACAAGCAGTGACAGACCATTGATGGGTCTTTGTAGTCCCTTGGAGCAGACTTCAGACCTGTCAAAAGTATCTGCTGGTTGCAGAGTGTTCACCATCTGTGAGGATTTGTCCCAGACAAGTACTCCAGCAGACCTGGTTGCCACTACACCCCTGAAATCGGAGTTTGGTTGCAGTTCTATACTTGCATCTGGGTGTGAGTCACTAGCAGAGGGGGTCCAGGTGCCCCTGGATGCCTGTGGCTGTCCAGCATCATATACAAACTGCTTCAGTGGGGAAGACAGCTTTGATGATGAGCTTACAGTCTATGAGTTCTCCTGCCGCTCTCAGAGCACTGGCATTTCTCAAACTTCCAGAGCAGGTATTCATCTGATTACATCTCCTCCTGTTCCCTCCTTTATCCCTGCCTCCTCCACCCTCTCCCCTTCATTTCCTCAAACCGTCCTTTTCTCCTCCTCCTCCACCTCTGAGCTCAGCCCTCTTCTCTCACCCCACTCAGACACCTCGGAATCCTACTTGTCTGAAACCCACAAGGACACTCTCACCCATCTGGGTCAGCAGCACTACCCAGAACCTCCTAAAGGCTTCCAAGTTCTTCGCAGAGATGTTGATAAGCTTCTATCAATTTTGGAAGGTAGCGGTGGCTCTGATCGTTCTGCGGCAGGGCTCGGAGGTCGTCACGCAAGGGACACGTGCCCGGCGCACTTCACAGAGAACAAACGGGTTCTCCAGTTAGAAGCACGTCGGCTCATGTCTAGTTGCCAGAAGGTAACTGGGACTGGGCAGAGCCCGGAGGAAATGCTAAGGTTTTTAGCTGACAGTTTCCGAACGTTGGTGGAGCTGGCCACCGTCTGCCTCTGGTTCTCTGGTTGCGAAAGGTGCAATCGAAGAAACGCAGAGGCAGTCGCAGGCCTGGCAGATGTCGCCCGCTCATTCAGGGACTTCTGCTTGGCGGCGGAGCGGGCAAGCAGCAAACGTAGTTGTCAAGACCTGAGCACCAAGCTGCTGGCCAAACAGTGCACAGCACTTACCGCCTCCGTCTTCTGCCTCACCCAGCTGTTTCGTACCCTCACTGCACTGTGAGAGAACAACCTCAGATTTGGTGTCATTGTCCAGTCCAAGAGCTGCTCTAGACTTTTATCAGCTGGAACACTCAACAATCAACATGACAGAGCCAAGTTTGATGCAGTTAACAGTGATCATGTGTAGAGGTGCATGTGATGACTTTCTTTATGCTGCACAAGTTTTGCTGTCCACAAACGGTGGATTTGTAATATTTAGGAACTGATATACTTGAATGTATTCTTTATCTAGCAAGTGTATTATTTATTTACTTATTTATTGAAAGGGTTGCTACTGTGTGTCTGAGGAGGCGTAGAATGTCATTGGAAGAAGAAATGTTTACAGACTGCTTTGTTAGCAGGAGAAACAATGTTTGCAAGTCCCATCACACACAGTAAATGGTTTTGATTTACTCATTCGCAGGCCTTTAGTTTACTCAGCTTTCTACATTAATATAACTTGATGATCCTCTGAGATCTGTGGTTTACTTACTCCTGCATGCAGTGCCTTGCAAAAGTAATTTTTATATATTTTTGCCACACCCAATTGCAACCTTTTTTTCCCCTTTAGATTTTCTGTGATAGGCCAACACAAAAGAGCATGCACAGCTTTACTTTGTGGTGGTGTATCACTTAAAGTCTTGATAAAATACATTTTAAGTTTGGAGTTATAGGAAGTGTGGGAAAAAAGTTAAAGAAGAGCAAATACTTTTGCAAGGTGCTGTACTGTGCTGTATATTTACATAACCCCGTCCATCTGGGAGGATCTTTTTTGAATGTTACTGTTTACAAAATCTAAAGTTGTGTGATCCGAGGAATCAAACCGGAAGTTGTTTGCTGTTTTTTATACATAGCAGAGGAATGCCGGCGTATGTGCATTACAAGATCAGTTTGAATGAGCTGCATTCAGTTAGGTGCGAATTTGCACGAACCTTTGGTATTATTTCCGAAAAGTTAAATACAATGAACAGCTTTTATCTTTGTTTTTCCAACTTCCTCTTTTTGCACCTCTAGTTAAGACTGAACCTTCCTATGCATATGGATGGACATTTATTTTTCTTGGTTACAAACACTAACTTCCGAACACGTTTCTCCAAATATTGTTAATGATATATATATATATATATATATATATATATATATATATATATATATATATATATATATATATATATTTATATTTATATATATATATATTTATTTTTGTTTATAGTTGTGTGGATTTTAAGAGTCATGAGTTGCATACCTCGTTTTCAAGACAATGAAAACCTGCACAACTGTGTTTGAGCTCGGCACACAGTCAGAAACACCTATTCGTACTTACCTACCCGTCCTTTACACCAAGTGCTTTCTTACTGCGGTTGACAGCAACGAGCAAGAATCCAGTCACAGCAGAATCTGGCCACAGATATCCCAAACTGAGCATAACCCCAGGCTGCAGGGATGATTATTGACTGGTTGAGCTTTTCTCAGCTTTTCGTGTGTTTTGTGGGCAGTTCACTGAAAACTTCACATCAGTCCAGTCTATTTTGAGATCCAGTCATCAGAATTCATTAGATTCCAATTACATCTAGCACAAAAACCTTGTACTACACTGTTATTACCTAAAGTTTATTAACCTTGATAAGCATTTTCACTTGGAATGTTTCTTAAAATTGAACGCCTTGAATTACACAAGACTCGCATGTGCACTGGAGAAATATTAATCAGGAGTACTTCTACCACTTCAGTGCTGGGAACACCATTTATGGCAATCAGTGTTTCTATTTATTATAAAAACAACCAAGGCTTTACTTACTGACATGTACTGTTTTGTTGCATTTGGTTGCAGAAGAATATATTTTACTGAACTTCATTACTACTTTGCCTCGGAAAAAGAACCAACTCTCTTTTTATTATGGCCACAATGTGAAGCTGTCCAACGCCTAAAGGAGTTCATCCGTCCTCACAAAGCATGCTCATATAGAATACGTTGTTTAATCAGGGATTTAATCTGTGAATGACTGAATGGTGATCTCTGCTTCTTGCTTTGTAATGCTCAACTTCCACCATTAAAAATTATTTTAAGAAATTGCATTTTTGAATGAGCTCTTTAATGTTCTTGAGGTCAGCACACACGACAGTTTTGTGGTTTTTATTAAATCCCATTTGAAGTTTTAATTGTTAAAAGTCAACAATGTGTGCGTTTTGTTTTGTTTTGACAAGGAGGATTTGCATTACTTAGCAATTATTAAATTAATATCCACAAAGTAAAAGCCAATATAATTTCTCTATTAATGTGAAAACATAAGGTAGGACTTATGAATGTACAACTTCTAAATGATCGCACCCCAAAAATAAGCATGGAAATTTCACCCAGGGAATATTTACAGATCTGTAATAAAGTTTTTTTTTTTGTTTTGGTCCGTTTAAATTTAAATTTCATTTAATAATAATTAACAGGCTTTCAAACATCCATCTCTGTTAATCTTAATGTGTTTCATTTAGTAATGCAGTTCCTAAAACAGATTTTTTTTAATAGTATTCCAGTTTATTAAATGGGACCGCAAACATTATTTTAGTTTTTGCACGTAATTTGACTCATGTTGTATCACGTGGACTGTCCTTGACCTTAGAATTTGTGATTTGGTGATGTCAGCGTATTTAAAGGAGCAGTTGCACAGGTGCCACATAAAGTGATTTTTTTTTTAAGGAAAGCAAATGGTGTTCTGTATATAAAATAATAGCACACAGTTGCGTTGTGCTGAATACTGTACCAAAGGGTAAGCTGACTGTTGTCCGCAGTGTCGTCATAAACATCATATCCTCTTGGAGCGCGAGGAGAAGTACTGTCTGCGCGACATCAAAAAGCTCCGGATAATTTCAGTTGCAAACAAGCGGCATTTAGCTAAACAGGAGGAGACCGTTTCTGGAGTCCTGTGTATAAAGGCGCAACATATCTGGTCATGGATAGTTCAGAGGATACCAAAAATGTCAAAGAGCGAGCTGGCAGACGCCCGACTGACGCTTCTTTTGTTGAGACCAACGCTGAATGCTGCGGACTGAGAGGAGTCCAGGCGGACTTCCGACACGAGGTGCTGCAGCTCCTTAAACTGGCAGGACCTGTGGTAAGGAGGAGGCACCTCTGTCTCACGGACCGAGGGGAGCGTAGTTGAGTATTTGTTAGAAACAGGAAGAGTGAAGCTGCCATGGATTCGGCCGGAAACAGGAAAGGTTGCAAAAATAACTTCTTCCTGTTTTTTGGGGGGGGGTTTAATTAATACAATTAAAATAGAAGTATTAATTCAAACAAAAAAGTCAATCCTCTTTTAAGAACTAAAATGTTTAGTCTATGTTGAATTTACCATAAGCATATAAAAAGCCCAAAGAAGCAAAACGTAAAAATTACAAAAAATGTCCATTGCTAAAATACAGTATTTGATAAGTTTATAGATGCTAATTTATGTGGATAAAGTAAACTGTGAAAAAGAGCATAGTTTGGGTCACAGAGATTTAAGTAAGCAAATATGTGTGGTGTGAAGCTGTATTTTTCCTTAACTTATAATTTAAAAAAATTAACTTGCTTTTTTAGCCAGAATTCTTTTTCTAAATGCTACCTTCTGAAGGATGTTATATAGAGGCAGATTTTAGAAGCCATAGACCAGTCAACAAAAAAAGATAAAACAAAATAGCTTCTTAGATTACAAATTCCACAAAAGTCCCACGTCTGTGGGAGTTACAACAGAAAGCATATTATCGCTCTGAACCAATCACAGGTTCCTCCAATTCTTATCTTTATGAACACAGCTACTGCCAGACGGTCACATGACAGATACGAGACAAAAATTTTTTATTTGAGTTTGATATTTGGTTTATAAAATGTCATACAATCTCAAAAAGACATAAATATTGAATCTCAGAAAATATCACTTTCTACAAGTGTGGTCAAATCAGACTGAAATCCATTTTTCAATTAATAAATACCATTCTAATACACATATTTAATAAACAGTGTTCAAAATGCAGCCATAGAAGGACACCTTAGTACTTTTAAATGCTGCTGATTGGACAGTTTTACTTCATGCACAGCCATTTGTTTCTTTTGGCTTTATGGAGATTGTGGTAAGCCTGTCACGATAATAAATTTTGCTGAATGATAAATTATCCCAGAAACAGAAACAACAAATAAAATTAATTATGAAGTCGCTGTAAATAAAATTGTCCTTAAAAATGGCTAGATGAGACCAGTGCATCAGACTGAACAGGTTTAGTAAAAAGAGAAAAAATTAATTATTGAGTTTGTCTTAGTTTATCATGTGATTTATTACGACAGGCCTCTGGGTGGAGGGTCAGGAAGTTCAGCTCACAATATCTACGGTTATCTACATCTACAGTTATTCTTGATAAAATATTATGAGTCATATCCTAAAAGACACTTTCTGTGTTTATGGGCCTTTTAAAATAATGTTTTAAAATGCCTTTGAAACAAAAGGCTCATTTTATTTTTCTTGAAAACAATGCTGTGTTTTCAGGTCATTTCCCAGCTGATGGTCTTCCTGATCAGCATCATCAGCCTGGCGTTCTGCGGTCACCTGGGGAAGACGGAGCTAGCAGCAGTATCACTGGCAGCTGCGGTGAACATAATTGGGCAAACGTGATGCACTCCCAAGTCGTTCTCTTAGATTTGAGTTGATTCTTGAGTTCTTTCTTGCTGTCTCCCATGCAGGTGGTGAACGTCAGCGGTATTTCTGTCGGCACGGGTTTGTCTGCATCTTGCGATACCCTCATATCTCAGGTGGCGAGTCCTCGTCTATGGTTATTCAGCAAACAGCTAAGCAGTAAAAGATTCGCATCAAGTGTATCAAATCTGTTTGTTTGCTCTGCTGCATGCAGACCTATGGGAGCGGTAACCTGAAGCGTGTGGGTGTGATTCTCCAGAGGGGGGTTCTGATTCTGCTGCTGGCATGTTTCCCCTGTTGGGCCGTCCTGATCAACACCGAGCCCCTACTGCTGGCTGTCAAACAGAGTCCAGAGGTTGCCAGGTCTCCTTCAAGTCCAATTTACCAAGTTCATTTACATTTTGAAATTTTATGGAAGTTCAACGGAGTAAAGAGAGTTGAGAACAAATGCATGTCATACAATTTAGATTTTTGTATATAAGGAATTTAAACTGATGCTGGTCGGCTTTATTGGCCAGGTTTTTTCACACAGACAAAGAATTTCACTTCACTTCCACTTTGCTTTCAGAGCAGAGACATTTAATTATGCATTTTTTAATTTAGTGGAAAAGTTGGATTTTGACAAAGTAGGGTGAATTGAAGTTTGTAGTTTGTAGATTGACAACATATGAAAAAGTACAAGGGTTGGAAATGTCTTCAGTTCATAGTCCTTCTTATGTACAATGAGTTTTTATTTTGCAGTCTGTCCCAGCTGTATGTGAAGATCTTCATGCCGGCTCTTCCAGTGAGTTTGATGAGTCACTAAAATTACCTTTCCAAAAAACAATGTAGAAAATTTCATCTCATGGTCAAAACTACTCTGATCCTCACAAATATTACAAAGGAAAAATAGATTAACAAAGACAGCTTGATTGATTCAATATGCCTGAGGTTTTCCTTCTTTTTTTTGTCATGATCTTCAGGCTGCTTTTATGTACCAGCTGGAAGGGAAGTACTTACAAAACCAGGTGGGTCTCTCAGAGTAAAGCTGTTTACATAGAATGTAAAAAATATATATACACATTTAGGCCTGTTTAGAATTAAACAAGTATAATTCTGTGCTTTGCATGTCAGGGAATCATGTGGCCTCAGGTTGTAACTGGAGCAGTTGGGAATGTCCTCAATGTCCTCATCAACTATGTCTTCCTCTATCATCTGGAGCAGGGTGTAGCGTGAGTTTCTATATTGTTGTAGTTCAAACGAACAAAGAATATTACGACTTGGTTTCAGACATCTTTATCACTAGATATTTCTGAATACCAATTTGTGCTATGTCTTGTTCTCATGTCTTTGTCCTTCATGTCGTTGCTCTGGGTTTTCTATGAAGGGGATCTGCAGCAGCCAACACCATCTCTCAGTACTTGCTGGCTTTGCTCCTGCATGTTTACATCTGGTGGACGGGTCTTCACAAAGCCACATGGGGAGGTCAGTTCAAGCCTCAGGACAAAGTCAGACACTATCAGTTTTTTTTTTTGCATTCTGGATTGTATTCTAGCACTTTTTTTATTATTACTTGCATTATACTTTTGTAAGAATCTCCTTCTGTTTTATTATCCTTGTTTATTGTCATAATTGGTCAAATCCTTTGTATATGTGGACTCACAGGTTGGTCACTCGACTGCCTGCAGGAGTGGGGTCTCTTCATAAAGCTGGCCGTTCCCAGCATGCTCATGATCTGCCTGTCATGGTGGATTTTTGAAGTTGGAGGATTCCTGGCTGGTGTGATCAGTGAAGTTGAACTGGGGGCTCAGTCTATTGCGTACCAGCTGTGCATTGTGGCTTACATGGTAATGGATCTGTAGATCACACACATTGATGCTCGCTGCACATAAAACACCACCTGCCTATCAATGGTCTGAAATGTCTTTTATTAAATCCCCAGACTAAGGCTTAGGACGGCTTCTGACAGGGACATTTCCATTCATACAATTACCTCAGTTTCCTCTTAAATGTCCAATAACGGTCCTGGAGATCCTGGATGCAGAATAGCAGTCTTTTTCTGTTGTGAGGGGACCGTTTGGCACAACTGCAGGCATTAGCATCTCCGCTTAAAGACTATGCGTAACATTCTCTGCTCTTTTGTGTTGATTTTTTTCCCCAGTCCCCTCTTGGATTTTCTGTTGCCGCTGCTGTCCGGGTCGGGAATGCTCTTGGTGCCGGAGACATACAGCAGGCCAAGCTGTCGTGTAAAGTCCCAATCATCTGTGCATGTAAGACCCATTCCACAGCATAAGTGCTCATACATGATGTTAGGTGTCTACTTCAGAAAACTGGAGCAGTACGGAGAGAATTGCTTTGTCTTTAAGCATTGCTATAATATTTGGTATATGCATAAGCCATAAGATTAAAAGCCAAAGCTCTGACAACAGGTTCTCTGTCTCTGTAAAAACCCAACTAATCTGATCTAGAATCATTGGACTCCGCAGAATTCTGGTTTTGTCATATTGGAAAGTATTTCATAACATATAATGTTATGATCTACTTCATCAACCCAGTTTTATTTTTATTGGAATGTTAATGTTCTATGATTTATATTTCTACAATAGACTGTTAAAGAAACATTTTAAAGAAGGAAAAAATACATAATCAGGCAGTCATTTATTGTTGCAGCTTGTGGAAACTGATTAACTACCTCATCTTTTCACCTTTATTGACAGTCCGCTTTGCGTGTTTTGCACAGTCATTGTTGCTTGCTTTGTTGGAGTTTGTGTCAGCATCACCAGAAACGTCATTGGATTCATTTTCACCTCAGACCAGTAAGTTAAACCCCAAACTCAGTAACTGGTTCCTAAAACCCAGCTAATTTGTGGACCTTTGATTGCAGCTTGTTGCATGTGTCACAACAGGATTTTTTTTGTATTCAGACAGCAGACAGTCATAAATTAACTAATATGCAGACTCTTGGACACCAAGCCGTAACTGTTTAACGAGCTTCAGTTATGTTTAAAAGCTCCGGCAACAGAGCTGGTGTATGCTGAATAGAGAAAATTGAAGAAAAAGACTAGTTTAAATTGTTTTTAATGTTGGTAGCTTAATAATACAATATTATGAACTAAGTTTGGTGTATTAGTGGTAAAATGTTAGCCCATCAGCGCCAAAATCAGCGCATTTCATCTAAAGTCAGTTCCAGCTACTGAAGACAACCTGAAATCATTTACCATGTTGTTACCTCACTAAAAAAGTGAATCATCTCCCTGTACTTTTTAATGTTTCCTGCTGGGAATGATTCACAGTCTAACGGTGTCTATTCCTGTGTTTTTTTCTTAGGGACATAATTCAGAGGGTTGCAGATGTAATGCTTATATTCAGCTTCATGCATGTCAGCGATGCGACTGCGGTGAGAACGACTTTCATTCAATCAAAGTCTCAGACTCCAGGTTTCTGCACACAAATTATAATCAGACGTGCATTTGTTACTTGTAGGGTGTGGCCGCAGGAGTTCTCAGAGGAGCTGGGAAACAACTGGTTGGCGCCATTTTTAATATAGTGGGCTTCTACTTTATAGGGTTTCCCATAGGCGCAACCCTCATGTTTGCTGCAAACATGGGAATTACTGGTGAGAGAAACAACAAATGAAAAGTCATTAACGCAAGAAAGTTTATTTATCTAATAAAGTTGAATTCAAAACCTAAAACTACTCATATCAATCAGAGGAATATATATGTATTTGTAGTTATGATTTGGGCTTAGAGCTGATGAAAAAACTAAATTTTTCATCAATAAATTACATTGCTACATAAAACCAGGAAAAGGTCATTTTCATTTTAAAGAAAGTCAGACAACTTCACAGTATAACTGTACAGCTTTTGCACATAATACTTGGTTGGGGCTCCTTTTGTATAAATGACTGCAGCTTTCAGTTCACCTGCTGGCTCTGGTGACTCTTATCTTCCTCTGACTCCCAATCAGTCTCAGCATACCATGGTTATTAAACCACGTCTTGGTTCTTTTGAGTGTGGAGCAGGTGCCAGGTTCTGGTGGAAAATGCATGTCCTTAAAGTTTGTCAGCAGAGGAAAGCTTGAAGTGTTCCAGCATTTCCTGGTAAACAACCACATTTACTTTGGATTTGATTAAAAAGCACAGACTGAATGTGGAAGCTTTTTACAGAACCTCAAGCAACAAGATTTGGTGCCCTTCTTTTTTGTCCAAACCTTTACTTTCTACTCAGCTTAATACATGGAATATGGCAGTCTGTGAACAGCTTGCTTCTTTAGCTGTGACCCCTTGTACAGGCGGTCAATGACTGTCTGCTGAACATCTGTTAAGGTAGCATTATTTACCCCATTTCTATTTTTCTGAGAAACAAAGTTTTCTTTTTTTTTTTGAGCCCTCATCCTCAAACTAGTATAAACCAGTTAGTGTTATTAGTGTTTGTAGATTTTCAGTTTCGCTCTTTGAAATTAACTTCTAAACTAAATAAACTTTTCAGCGATAATTTCTTTTATTCACATGCACCTGTGCATTGTCTCTTTCCGTCTACTCTATGCACCATGAACTCTACTTCATCCCCAACTACAACAGGACTGTGGACCGGACTTACAATTGCCGTTTCACTACAGGCATTTTTCTTCGTCGCGTTTTTGTGCAAACTTGATTGGAAAAAGGCTTCAGAGGAGGTTGGAAACTGAACTACTCTTTTTATTGAAGAAAAACATGTTATTGGCTTATGTATTTCATTACTTTTTCCTCTGTCTGATCAGGCTCAAGTCAGAGCAGGAGTTCAGCTCATGGAAGAAAAAGAAACATTTAATCTGGAACAATTAGGTGGGAACAGACAGTTATCACTGTCATCTTTCATAAAAAATAAGAAAAAAAACATGTCTGATTTTATTCTCAAAAGCTTAATAACTTGTTCAACATTTAGAGTCAAGTCAGAGCCAGATCCAGGTTGGCTTTACTCCGACCAGAGGTACCAACGAGGAAGAGGGTGTCGTCCAGAGTCCAGGCCGGAGAGAGTTTGCCACCTCCACAGTGGGGGACGTGCTGCCGGTTAAACAGCTGGTCGTACAACGCGGACTGACACTTTTGATCATGATCGTCATCCTTGTGGTTGGAGTCATCAGCAGCAATTTGATAGTCACTCTGTTTTGATGATATTTTTCCTACAGACGATGGTGTGAGTCCGGTTCTTGGTGCAACTTACAGAAAGCTGGTTCTGTTCTGTTTGTTTGTATCACCAACAGAACCTTAAAGATTGAAGGAGGACTTTAAAACAGTAAGAGTTGGACAAAAAGAGAAGTGCCTTGCAAAATAATCAAATCCTGTTGTACTAGGTTTCTGTGCGCATGTATTCAGCTCTATATGAGTCAGTATAATGTCTGGAACATTCAGAAGCAGAACTATAAATATTTCATGTTTACATTTCAATTGGTCTTTACTTGTGTGATTCGTTTCCTCATTCAAAATCCAGATGGCTGATGTGAAAAAGGCTGAAACTGTTTGAGAACAAAGTTGCCAGTTACATGCAGACTGAAAAATTGGCTGAAAGGAAATTAAATACTGAACTTGTCTTACTTTACAACAAAATGTGTAAGCTATCCAAGACAGGGGAGAAAGACATTGGATAAATTAGAGTAAATCTTTGACCATGTTTAAAATGATAGATATAATGCTATGTGAGCAGGTAGAAAGACTCTTTCTCAATAACTCTATTTAAGAGAGCATAGGGAAATATAATACTGAGAATTCAAACCCAGCAAGAAAATGCAAAAAGAATGAAATGTGTGTGTTGTTAAGAGGAATCCTCCTTTGTAGTTTTTATGCTTGTTTAATTTGACTTTATTTTGTCAATTTAAATCTTTCAGCCACTTTGTGACCAAATATTCAGTTCATATTTAGGATGACAGCTTTACAAACACTTCAAGTTATAAATGGCTTTCACAAAGAGAAGTCCTTAAGCTTTGTCTCAACATGCTAAAAGTTATCAAAAAGCAACACAACTCACCCAGAATAAAAGCAAGTCATTGATATCGATCAGTCTGGAAAGGGTTATGGACACATTGGAGTCGGCTTTGAGACTCCAACAGCCTGTAGTGAGAACCATCGTCTAGGCACGCAGACGGTCTGAACAGAATATTCTCAGGATTGTATGTAGTATGCTATGTTGAGTTAGTGTTCAAAATACAACTTCCAGCCTGTACATTTTGGCATCAAGGAAAAAATGGAATTTCGTCATCTGTCCTGATTCTGAGAAAAGTGAAGCTACACTGTCTGCTCTCATGAATGTTTGGTGAAGGAATTAGAGAAAGGCCTCCTATCTGGGCCTTGGCACCACTGAAAGCCCAGTATCCAGAGTGGTGGCCATGGGCGTAACTACATACTTTCTGAGGTGTGTGCGGACACATCATCAACGACCCCCCCATCCCCTCCACACACCCATACTCCCCTCCCGCTGGGGTTTAATATGTCCATACAGCTCTCCCGTATTCATGTACTTATAAAATACAGTAATTAAATTCAAACCATCAGTTTGGTTGTATTTTTTATTTCTTTCCTTGTTCTGTTTATGCCATAGGTTTGTGGTGCATTTCTAAAGAAAAAGATATAAAACTGCAGATATTTCACAACGAGATAACATGCATGGAAAAACCTCCCAAAAGCCTTGTATTGTAGCAGAAAGTACAATGGCCATAGTAAGAAAGGCTTACATATTCAATCATGCCGCATGAATTAATCGGTACATTATTGCGAGGTAACGCAAAAGAAAAACAAATCCCATGTCCCCTAGAGGGCTCCGTACCCTGTTGTCGAGTGCACTATACGACGAGCGCGGTCTCAAGCTACCTGTGTGGGATGGGAACCTAACTAGTGTCGTTGTTCTGACTAACTGTGTGCGCATTACCACAAGGTAGGACGGATTAATGGGTAGCACAGATAGTTAGAACACCAGTTCCGTTCCTCTGCTATTTATAATTTCATTCATGCACAAACAGCTGTTAAGTATAGAAAATGCCGACTAGAAAAAAAATCGACACATCGGTTTTGCGCCCCCTCCAGCGCAGCGCATACCCACTTTTTGCGCCATCACTGATGGCATAAGGAATCACACCAACATTTTCTGCTGCCGAGGTTGTGACGATTTAATTAAATACCACTACACACGTGCCTCTGTGCTGAACTGGGTCAGAAAGAACATGATTTGAGGGTTAGGTTTTTAAATATGTTATTTTGTGAGCTTTTGATATTTGGTTTTTGAATTCCCCGTTAACTTGACCCTGTCGCGCGCGCTTGAACCCACCATGACAGCAGCAGGGGGTGGCTGGCTCTGAGGACAGTCGTCCACTCACAGCACAGCTCCGGCCCCTCCCGTGACCCTCCTCCGGTAAAACATCCCGCTCACGTTTCCAGGGCTGCCGTCTGACCACGGACACCCGCAGGACAGGAGTCAGTACAGAGTCGCAACCTTGGCTGGGAGCAAGTCAGCTATGGACGGTCCGGGCAAAGCAGCGGCCACACACACCGAGGGAGTGAAGGTGGACCTGAAAGCAGCTGAAGCAGACCCCGCTGGAGGCTGCGGCTGCTGCCTGAAGAGAATACGGGACTCTGTTCCGCAGAAGTACCGAAATGAGCTGGCAGAGCTGTTCAAACTGGCGGGACCGGTGGTAAGACTCAGAGCGGTATTCATTCTGTTATTGGTTAGCGGTATAGTCTATATTTCACGTTTGTCTAACGCCACAAGTCACAATATTGGCGTCATTAGTTTTGCCCATATTTCGACAACTGTGTTTATTACTTAAGCTGCGATATCAGGACATGTTAAAGGTTCTTTAAAATATTTCGGTAACACTTTATTTGAAGGGGGGTGAATAAGACTGTCATGACACTTTCATAAACATGACATAACACCTGTCATGAACATGAATAAGCCTTCATGAATATTTATGACTGTTGTCATAAAGCGTCATTCGGTAAATTATGACACTTTTAATACAAAGTTGACATTATTCAAAATATCTTTGTTATGACAACTTGACATTAACCAAGAAATCATTACTGATATAAATTTGTTATAAAAGTATTACTGATTGCACTTTAAAAATTAGGTAACTTTATTTTATTAAAGGTAAAGTTTAACCAGTAATGATTTCCTGGTTAATGTCAAGTTGTCATAACAAAGACATTTTGAATAATGTCAACTTTGTATTAAAAGTGTCTTAATTTACCGAATGACGCTTTATGACAACAGTCATAAATATTCATGAAGGCTTATTTATGTTCATGACAGGTGTTATGTCATGTTTATGAAAGTGTTATGACAGTCTTATTCACCCCCCTTCAAATAAAGTGTTACCAATATTTCAATTCAAACTTTTCTTTTTACAACGGTTTCATGTTTTTCTTTATTAGAAAAAACTTCAAAATATAAATAAAATTGGGGATCTTCAAAAATGACCAAAAAAAAAATAGATGTTGACATACCTGAATTTACCAAAGGGAGGAAAATAAAGGATAATATGTTCCTGATATGTTCGATCCAAAATATTCCATTGCATCCTCACCATTGAAATTATGATTTCTTTTCTTTTCTTTTTCTTTTTTGTGTTTTACCTAATGAGAAATGATGCATTTCTAAGACAACAACAGATTGTTGTGCAGGGAACCTGTTTCTGTTTCCAGATGATACAGAAGAATAATATAAATATTACATGTGTATAATATAGATTGTAAGTTGAAAACAGTCCAAGGAGGAAGGGGTAGACCAGGGGTCCCTAAGCTACAGCCCGTGGGCCTGATCTGGCCTGCCTCCTCATTTGGTCTGGCCCCCTGAACAATACCAGAGAGCATTCAGTGGTTTTTTTTTCATATATATGTGGATTTTTCTTCAACCACCAGGGGGGCTCTTAAGCAGATATGAAACTTAGTTTCCCTCTATGGAATATATACTAGTCAGTACCAGTCACCGTTTCGCTCACGGTTTTTTTCCATTTGCATTCTGGGTAAAAATCTATCTACAAACGCTAATATGTCGTCGGCAGTAAACCAGCCCCCCCACCTCCCCTCCCGGTCCACAGTTCCAACAAAAGTTAAGTTGTTTGTAATTGTCATTTCAAACTTAATCTAAAATCGAAGATTAAAGACAAATGGAAAATGTGGCAAATTTAACATGAAATGAATGTGTGCAACCAATTCTCTAAATGTTTGGTTTACACTTAAAGTGACCTAAATATATTTCAACATTCAACAAAATCTGTTGAGATTTTCATGACTCTTGAGATATTTCTTCATTTTCATTCATTTCATGTGTCTGACATGCACAAGCTCCGATTACATATAAATATGTATTGATATATTTCAGGTCATTTCCCAGCTGATGATCTTTATGATCAGTTTTGTCAGCATGGTGTTCTGCGGCCACCTGGGAAAAACCGAGCTAGCCGGGGTTTCGCTGTCGATTGCAGTAAGGAGACTTTCTGGAGTCCTGGTTTCTTTTTGTTTTGTTTCATCCAACCTTGGATTTAATAACGTGTTGTCTCTACCTTGCATCGTGTATCTTTTTGTTTTTCTGCAGGTGGTTAACGTCACTGGTATTTCCATTGGCACCGGTTTGTCATTAACCTGCGATACGCTCATATCACAGGTACTGTTCTAAGCAGAGGTTGTTCTTTCACTTTATTTGCGTAACCGAGTCAGTCCCAGCAGTTACAGCTGGGTTCCCAGGTTTTCCTGGGATGCGCTTTGAAACAGCTCAGCGGTGAGCGTTTGGATCAAATTAGCTTTCCGGGATCTCCCACAACTTTTCTTGTTGCAGCAGTCTTGGTGTTTTTTAGCCGAACGTCTCTCTGCCTGTTTCTCGCAGACCTATGGGAGCGGTAACCTGAAGCGTGTGGGTGTGATTCTCCAGAGGGGGGTTCTGATTCTGCTGCTGGCCTGTTTCCCCTGCTGGGCCGTCCTGATCAACACCGAGCCCCTACTGCTGGCTGTCAAGCAGAGTCCAGCGGTCGCCAGGTCAGCTCTCTGCAGCACCACATGCAGGGTCACATAATGAATCCCTTTAATCAGCACAGTGTTACCATTTCTGTTTATTCATTACCTTTACTCCTCCAAAGTTTGCATAATCTCTTTTTCAACAGAAAAAAGTCTGTGGTTCCCAAACCTTTTGCTTCTGACTTCTTGATAAAGCCTAACTGTCACAGCCACTCAAATAATTAAATATTGTGGTTATTTAAAAAAAAAAGTATTCCATCTTTTATTTATTTTTGTTTTCTAGCAAATATTTAATAACAAAACATGCAAATATGTTTATATAATTTTTATGCAAAATCTACAGCTACTATTCGCAATCTGCTGCATGCAGCAAAACAAACCGATATTCAACCTTGTCCCTTATTCTTTGATGAAGAATGGAAACTAAAGTCTTGCAACAGGGGGAAATCTAATAAAACATTGGTACAAGATGCCAAATATGTAGATTATGGGAGTGCCACAAAAATAATAGATCTCCACACAAAAAACACACACAAAAAAAAAAACAACAAAAGAGAATTCACCATGCACAGTTTACCAGTCCATAAAATGTCTTGCATTGAAACACTACCTTTTTTTTCCTAGAAAGGAATCAAGCGGATTTTCTATCACACTTTTTTTTTCTTCTAACCTTCCTGTAAATTTATTGCACACAGCCATCTGTGAACAGCGAGCTTCTCCAGCAACGACCTTTTGTTGCTGCTCACCCTTATTGTGGAAGGGCTCAGTGGCTGTCTGCAGGAAAGATGTCAAGGGAACCGGTATTGTCCATTATTGCGCGTGCCACGACATAACACTTCTGTGTTTCAAATTCTTATTTGAAACACAAATATTGTTTCAATTTCTAAGAATCTAAATATTTTGTATTCTATTCCCAAAATCATCAGAAACAATCATAAATAAGGAAGAAGAACAAATCAGTCTGTTATTAATGAAAGCTCATAGCATATGAGTTACTGTTTCAGCTGAATTACTGAAAAAGTTGTTGTTTTTTAACAATATTTCAATTTGTTTAGATGTACCTGTCTGTTGGTTTTATCTACAGATGTTGACTTGTTTTGCATATTTGTCATGGTCACTCTTCTGCTCTCTTTTTTTCCCCACATGAAGACTCTCCCAGATGTACGTGAACATATTCATGCCTGCTTTACCAGTGAGTTTCAGTACTCAGTTCGTTTAACCTTCCCCAACACAAGTTTGTCTCTGAAACTTAAAATACCTTATCTGCTTCATCTATTGCAGAGAAGTTGTCCAGTTGCTTAGTCAGTAATCTTAGTGTTTTCCTTTTATGTGTCAAAGAAGCTTTAATACAGCACTGTGTTATTTTCTTCAGGCTGCCTTTATGTACCAGCTGCAGGGAAGGTACCTCCAAAACCAGGTACGGTTTACTGAAGCACACTGTCCTAACAAAGCTATTAAAATTAGAGTCTGTTTAATAAAAGTAGCTCTAAGAATACGCCGTGGTGTTTACAGGGAATTATATGGCCTCAAGTTATAACTGGAGCAGTCGGAAATGTCCTGAACGCAATAATCAACTATGTGTTCCTGTATCCTCTGGATATGGGTGTTGCGTAAGTTTTTGAAAAGCTTCAGTCAGTTCTATCAAACTTGGCTGGGCTTCTTTGTCATGCTAATATCTTTTTTATTTTGTATCTTCCAGTGGGTCTGCAGCAGCTAATGCTATCTCCCAGTATGTGCTGGCTGTGGTTTTGTTTGCTTATATCAGCCTGAAGGGTCTCCATAAGGCTACATGGGGAGGTCAGTTTATTACCCCTTTTTTGGGGGGGACAATAAAAAGGCAGGTTTTTTATTTTTATTTTTTATTTTTTGTAGAGCAAAAGTTTGTTTTTGGCCTTTTCTGACAGTATCTTCTTTTACATGTTTACAGTGTTCAATAGATAAAAAGTATAAAAATAAACAATTTATTATTTCTTTGAACAGTGGCTTTCCTATAGCCACCCTTCAAGAAACAATAAATATTTGATGTGCAGAACTAATACATAGTTGCGTTTATAATGAGATTAAATCATAAGTGGACTCATGTAACCAATTATGTGACTTTTGAACACCACTTCATACGTAGGATTATCTTTTTTGAAACCCTTGTATCATATTGTACCTCACAGTGGTGCGATACTTTGTCTTCTTCGGTCATGTTGAGGTTTGTGTTTGCAATCTGACAAAATGTGAAAATGTTGTAGTTTATAAACATTTTCCAAGGCCCTGATAATCCAGTGAGTAGTCCGTTTTTCAAACATCTAAATGAAAGGTTTTGACCCTCAGGCTGGTCGCTGGACTGCCTCCAGGAGTGGGGCTCGTTCATCCAGCTGGCCATCCCCAGCATGCTGATGCTCTGTCTGGAGTGGTGGATCTTCGAAGTGGGAGGATTCCTGGCCGGAGTGATCAGCGAAGTCGAGCTGGGAGCAAACTCTGTCATATACGAGCTGGCGATTATTGCTTACATGGTAACTCCTCCAGGACTGTTCCCCAGTTCTGAAGTCTCTCTCATTTCAGTTTCATAGTAAATTAAAACATAGCTGAAAGTGCACATCTTATTCTTCCAACAGTTTCCTTTAGGATTCTCTGCTGCTGCTAGTGTTCGTGTTGGAAATGCTCTTGGTGCAGGGAACGTTGAACAGGCCAAGCTGTCCTGCAAAGTCCCCATTGTCTGTGCATGTAAGAAAAGCTTCTGATACGTGCCAATTTCACTCACCTCTGTGTAAAATAACCACTAAGCACTCAACCAGATTTCTAAATAAATAAATATTTATGCATGCTAAAGCAAGTAAATTCTCACCAGATGTCAGTAACAGCCCATCCAATGCACACATGCGATGACGTCAAACCACAGATGTCAATAAATTAATTCATTTTTAATTTCAGTTGAATGGCTGTTTGCATGACTTTTTGTTTTAACATGTAAAAATTTTACTTAAGAAAGTATAACTTATTAATAGCCTTATTTAAATCAAATGGGTTTTACTGCATTTATTCAAATGGGTTTTACTGCATTTATTCAGGTGCAAAGCAAGTTGTAAAATTATCAATTTCAACCATTGCTAACTAAAAATAAAACATTTAGGGGCAGGAAAATAAAACAAGCATCGTGGTTTTATTTGCTTGGAACATAAAAACAGTAAAATATTGTAACATTGCCAGTTTAAATTTCAGAATAAATGACAGAAGCATTCAAAAAGTTTCATTTAATTCCTTTAATTATACATGTCTCAGTAAGTTTACTATTGAATTTACCACTCCGCTCGATATGAACGATTGGTTTTAATTGAAGTGACTGAAGCAAAATGCTGAGAATCTTAAACCAGGAAGAAGTGTTTAACATAAAACTCTACGCATAGTTCAGGCTCCATTGCTTTCCTCTCTAGCTTTACGTTTTTTTAAGATAGATGTCTGTCATGGTGATTTGATTAGGCAATAGTTTAAAACATGTTGTTTTAAATGTTGTTTTAAACCAAGTTTAAACCAAGTTTAAAACAACACCCCCGCTGCAGGTGTGTCTCCTGCAGCAGAGACTCACCTTTTATTACCCAACTGTATCATTCCAGTTATACTCATAACCGTTCTGTTTTTTGTTTTTTTTAATGCAGCATGTTTCCAGTGACAGTCATCAATAAAATTCTGTATTCAATTTACTTCCTTAAATGTCTTACGCTTTAGGTATTCCTATTTTATAAATCTACAAAATACAACTGTAGCTTGAACTGTGGTTAAAATATATCATAATACCATCTCACAGAGGTCAGCTGAACATTTCATGGGTTATATATATATATATATATATATATATATATATATATATATATATATATATATATATATATATATATATATATATATATTTTTTTTTTTTTTTTTTTTTTTTTTTTCCCTTGTGATTTTAATCTACAAACTTTTACTTCAGAGTTGTCTTTCGTTTATTTGGTGTTTTTCAGTCATAATTTCATGTGTTGTCGGAGCGATTCTTGGTGCCTGCAAAGACATCATTGGATACATTTTCACCTCGGATGAGTAAGTGAAGCTGTTAGATAACACTGTTAGCCTTTATCCCGTTAAATTTGCCTGACTGCTTAAAGATTTACAGAAGCCAGTACACTCCATGCTAAATGTCAAATTTGTTGTTGGTGATGCCAAATTAAACAGAGCTAAAGTAATTACTCAACTCATCTTTTTCGGTTTTATTCACCTTGCTGATGTTTCGTGACTTCAAGTGTTTAATTTACTACACAAAACATTAATATTTTCCACTGTCCAAAAGATTGTGCTCCTTTTTATCTGAGTCTGTTGATCAGATTTTCAGCTTTTTTTGACATGTTTTTACATATAAACTCATAAATCGTATGCTTGTTTTTTTTGTTTGTTTTTTTTTTCTTCCTGTAGAGAGATTTTGTTGAGAGTTTCTGACGTCATGGTCATCTTTTGCTTCACACATCTGTGTGATGCTGTCGCGGTAAGTGATAGCTTCACTGCAGAATTTCAAACTAGTATTTGCATGTGAAAAATGTGACTTGACCCAAATCACCATTTCCCCCTGGAAGGGTGTGACTGGAGGTGTCCTCAGAGGAGCCGGTAAACAGCTGATTGGTGCCCTGTGTAACCTGGTGGGCTTCTACTTCATCGGTTTCCCCATTGGCGTTTCCCTGATGTTTGCTGCCAAGATGGGGATTATAGGTAGGAATCAATCGCTGTGTGCTGTATTGGAATGAACCGTTAACCTTCAGCTCAGCGCAAACTCTTTTGTCTTCTCTCCTTAACAGGGCTGTGGACGGGACTTACAGTTTGCGTGTTGATGCAGTCGATTTTCTTCATCATATATCTGTCCAAGCTTAACTGGGAGAAGGCTGTAAAAGAGGTGATTAAAAGATTTACCCAATTAATCTGCAGCCATATAATTAGATAACGACATGGGTTTGATTCCATCTTCCCTAGAGAGTGATTGTGTGGCGTAATCATCTGTACCTTATTAAACAGCTGCGTACAGCACGGCCCATTCAAAACCCGATCTCTCTGTCATGTAACACAGAGCTGCAGAGTTTGGCTACCTGTGCAATAAATTAAACTTTTCTCATGGCGCTGTCTGCACATGATGGCAAAAGGAGTGAGAAGGAAAAATGCACACAAAATCCAAAATATACAGGTGCTGGTCATAAAATTAGAATATTGTGATAAAGTTCATTATTTTCCATAATGTCATGATAAAAATTAAATTGTCATATATTTTAGATTCATTGCACACCAACTGAAATATTTCAGGTCTTTTATTGTTTTAATTTTGATGATTTTGGCAAACAGCTCTTGAAAACCCAAAATCCCTGTCTCAAAAAATTAGAATATTATGAAAAGGTTCTCTGAACGAGCAATACAAATAATCATCTGAATCAACAAAGTAACTCTAAACACCTGAAAAAGATTCCTGAGGCCTTTAAAAACTCCCAGCCTGGTTCATTACTCAAAACCGCAATCATGGGTCAGACTGCTGACCTGACTGCTGTCCAGAAGGCCATCACTGACATCCTCAAGCAAGAGGGTGAGAAACGGAAAGAAATTTCTGAACGAATCGGCTGTTTGCAGAGTGTTATATCAAGGCACCTCAGTGGGAAGTCAGTAGGAAGGAAAAAGTGTGGCAGAAAACGCTGCACAACGAGAAGAGGTGACCGGACCCTGAGGAAGATTGTGGAGAAGGGCCGATTCCAGACCTTGGGGGAAGCAGTGGACTGAGTCTGGAGTAGAAACATCCAGAGCCACTGTGCACAGGCGTGTGCAGGAAATGGGCTACAGGTGCCGCATTCCCCAGGTCAAAGGTCAAGCCACTTTTGAACCAGAAACAGCGGCAGAAGCGCCTGACCTGGGCTACAGAGAAGCAGCACTTTGGACCACTGTTGTTCAGTGGTCCAAAGTACTTTTTTCGGATGAAAGCAAACTTTGCATGTCATTCGGAAACCAAAGTGCCAGACTCTGGAGGAAGACTGGGGAGAAGGAAATGCCAAAATGCCAGAAGTCCAGTGTCAAGTACCCACAGTCAGTGATGGTCTGGGTGCCATGTCAGCTGCTGGTGTTGGTCCACTGGGTTTTATCAAGGGCAGGATCAATGCAGCAGCTATCACAAGATTTTGGAGCACTTCATGCTTCCATCTGCTGAAAAGTTTTATGGAGATGAAAATTTAATTTGGTCTGGAATCGGCCCTTCTCCACAATCTTCCTCAGGGTCCGGTCACCTCTTCTCGTTGTGTAGCGTTTTCTGCCACACTTTTTCCTTCCTACTGACTTCCCACTGAGGTGCCTTGATATAACACTCTGCAAACAGCCGATTCATTCAGAAATTTCTTTCTGTTTCTCACCCTCTTGCTTGAGGATGTCAGTGATGGCCTTCTGGACAGCAGTCAGGTCAGCAATCTGACCCATGATTGCGGTTTTGAGTAATGAACCAGGCTGGGAGTTTTTAAAGGCCTCAGGAATCTTTTTCAGGTGTTTAGAGTTACTTTGTTGATTCAGATGATTATTTTTATTGCTCGTTCAGAGAACCTTTTCATAATATTCTAATTTTTTGAGACAGGGATTTTGGGTTTTCATGAGCTGTTTGCCAAAATCATCAAAATTAAAACAATAAAAGACCTGAAATATTTCAGTTGGTGTGCAATGAATCTAAAATATATGACAATTTAATTTTTATCATGACATTATGGAAAATAATGAACTTTATCACAATATTCTAATTTTATGACCAGCACCTGTATGTATTTTTTTGCTTGTCGCTGTGAGATGACTGCAGCAAGGCTCTGAGGAATTGTGTTGCCTCTTTGAGCTGTTTCTTACGCTTTCCATCACGCCTCCTCTGATCATCTTTGTCCTCTGCACTGCTCACCACTGAAGGCCAGTTCTTCTCTTAGATAAAGACGGTAGTTCACAAGAAAAAGAGCATTTTACATTGAAACTATAGGCTTAAAAATTTCTTAGCTTTCCTCTGTTACTAGCCTGGTCATTGCCTTCCTGCGTTATTCAATTCGATTCAGTTGTCCCTTATAGCACAGTCTTGGCTTTCTCCCATTGACTTAGATTACCTCCATTAGATTTCATAACGGGCCAATCAGCAAACAGAAGGAAAAGTTTTGAACAATGATGCTGATTTTTTTTGCGCTGTTTTACAATCATGGTCTGCCTGTAGTTTTAGCAATGGCAGCGGAGGAAATGAAAGAAGCCGTTCAGTCTGTGTCGGCCACACTTCCAAATATTGAATATTGTCAATATTAACAGCCATCTCGTTCGGCTCAGTACTTCTGTCTTATCAAAGAAGGGCGGTTGTTTATAATGCAGGCAATTAATGTTAAGCTTCATAATGTCAAACTGACTCATCAAAACAAGTCACAGTCAAACATTGGCAACTGGGTAACATTTCAAATTTCAACAGAGCCCACGTCTCCAGGAGGTAATCGTTTCTAGTTAGGTGGGAGTCCAGACCCTCTGTACAAAGCAAAGGAAACACGTAGTTTCCTAGTGTTTCTAGGAAATACATAGTTTCCTAGTTTTTCTAGGAAACTATGATTTCCTAGAAACACTAGTTTCCTAGTGGTATCTAGGAAACACTACTAGGTTTCCTAGATACTAGACTGCAAGCCTGAGCATGGAGCAGAAAGTATTTATCATGAACATTGCAGTATGTTTGTCTTATCAGCTCTGTGAAATATTTTGTTATTAGAGCAAGAGGAGGATGATCATTCCTCTCTGATTTCATCATCTGACCCATGCCAGTCAATGTCATCCCAAGAAATGCTGACGATAATGAAGTACCACAGTAACTCCACAGACGTTCTGTACGTCCTCAAAACTGCCTGTGAAGTGAGGCATAGAAAGGACACCGTAGAAATGCTCTTTCAAGATCCTCAAAATACCATCCACATTCTGTCAAGATGCAGTCTTGATCAGATGTTAGGGTGCGTTAGAGAGAGAGGACAACTCTTAAGGGATTAAGCTGCACAGATGTGTGCAAAGCTTGCAGCATAAAAATATTTATAATAAAGCTATTTAAAGATATGATCCACACTTTTAACAAAACCTTTGTGTCTTTGCTCAGGCTCTTGTGAGGGCAGGAGTGCAGATCAAAGAAGAAAAAGATATGACCAAGATGGAAAATTCAGGTGAGTTGGAAAACACAAATCTTATTACCACTTTTATAAGTTTGCACACATCAGCACCACCGATGTGTGGTGCTGTTTTTTGTTGGACTGTCCTTTGAGCAAAAATAACATGGAAATAATAATGTTTATACTTACAATGTCAATAGGAAGGGCCAGTTTTTGCACTTTTCCTGTCTGGTTTTATGCAGTGTGCGCGTGGAATTTCCGCTGCTAAAAGACACTTCAAGCAGAAATTACATTCAGCTGCATATACGTTTTCCGGAAGATGTTAGTAACATATGGTTGAACCACACTGACTGTATGTGGTGAAGTTTTTCAAGTGTTAAGCAAGCATTGGCTGTCGAACTTGTTGTCCCGTCTGCTACATTGTTAAACCCAACTTTCTGGCAGAGCGCCATCTCTCTCAGTGAAAAAATTCATTATAAATATAACATTTTAAACATATTTCATTCAAATGTTTTCAGTCGGGAAATCAGAAAGGTGCTTTTTTTTTATTTGACCTACTGAAAATAAAAGCTGTGCAATTTTTAGCAAATTTTCTGTAGCTGGTGGACCCTAAACGCTGGGGATTAAATAAGTCCTTTACATTTATTTAGGCCAAAATCTTGGCCTAAACTTTATGCTTACACTTCTTAAGTAAATGGAGACAGTCTCTATGTAGCACTTTTCTAGTGATACTCTATCACCCGAAGTGCTTTTCTACTCAAGCCACAATTACCAAGCTGCACTCAAACTTCTCCTTCCCTGTACAATGATTGTTAGGCACATGGTGGCTAATTTTCACATTATTGCTATTCCCATTTGAATATTTTTTTACAAATATGTAAATATCTTCAGGAATATTCTAGAATTTTCTTTACTAACTCAGAAAAACATAACCAAAATAATCTGGTCATTTCTGCCCTTTGCAATTTTGCACCTTTCTAGTATTGGTGGTTTCATGCAGAGTTTTGGGGGGTAAAAACTAGAGGTGTGTGTGGCACGATATCTCAGTATTGACCCAGTTATATCCATGAAGGAGTCATTTTGTACCCACTTTGACAGCCGACAAGTTAAGCTGGGTTTCTTTGTGGGGAGCAGGAAATCTCTCGTAGCTATTTTTATTTTATTTTATTTTATTTTTCAACTGGTTCAAACATATTTAAGAGAATAAATTTGAGGTTTGAAAAATTTTAGGGCTTTTTCTGTTTCAGATAGATTACTATCTTTGTAATCCATCTGGATTACAAATATAGATTTACTAATATAGAAAGGATCAAGTTCATCGGTTTCTTTACAGGTAAAAAAAAACATAATTAGAAAGGGACACAATTTCAACATGTAAATTGTCAGAGAAGAGAATTGAGCCCTTAAATCGATCAAACTAGCACATTTGATAAGTGATTTCAGACTTGTTTCTTTGAACTTGTGTCCTAGTATAAAATCTCTAAACCTGAAAAACTAAATCTAAATTTCAGCCTGCAACCAGAGCCAGGCTGGTGCTGCAGCATCTCGTGATGAGGAGGACCATGTGTACCAGGAGGCCCATCCTCCAGAGCAGAGTAAACCCACCACCACGGTGGGGGACGTCCTGTCGGGGACTCAGCTGGTTTTACGGCGAGGGCTGGCGGTGCTGGTCATGTTCATCATCCTCGCTGCAGGAATTGTGGCCTCGCACTTCCTCACTAAAATGTTGAAGTGATCCCTCTGATCCCTCCTAACGGTGTCAAATTCATGACCGTTGGGGTCTGATGGGACAAAGTTTTAGCTGAATCTTATTTTAGTTAAAATGGCCTCACTTTCTCTTGTGACCATCTCAGTCACATGCTGAACAAATGTAAGTGGGGCCAAACCAAACCAAACTCGTTTTAGAAACACCAGACAAGTGTTTGCTGTTTTACTAGCCTTAAAATGTTTCAGTAAAAGCTGGTCTTTAACATTAATGAATGACAAGTCTCCAACATGTACTTGATTTTATATTTTTAATTTTATAAATTTGTTCTACAATTGTATTTTAAATGAAGTGGTATGGAAGATGAGAGAGCTTAATGCTGCTGAAGTTTGTGAGGTTGATGCCCTGGATTGTAGTTTACTTACTCTGGAACATGTTAAAGATTTGGTGGACTATCTGTGTTGCTGTCATACCAAAGTCACTTCAAAGCTAAAAAATTTGCTATGCAAAGCAACTGTGCATTTAAAGAATGTGAAACAATTTAGCACACTTAAAGGTTAAATAGGGTAGTAACACCAGTTGAAGCCATGTTTATGTGCAGCAGCTTTGACAAGTCTTAATCATCACACTCCACACAGGCTGTAAGGCATTCATAGAACCAGCAGTGTCTGACAGCAGAGCACGTTGATATAATGTTGAAGATAAAATACAACCAAAGATGGGAATAAAGCGTGTAACACAAACATGACTCGATATACTGTAAACCTAACACAAAGAGTGCCTTAACTGACAAACAGTATTGTTTCTAAATGTATGCTGTGATAATTAGCTTGATGCAAATACTTCCTTTGCAAAAAGCTTGAGACACTGTACAAAAAAATAATTAAATGTCTAGAAGGAATTTCATCTCTTCAGGTGATTTCAATTTTTTTTTTTCATCGGATTTAGTTCTGGATTCTGACTTAGCCATTGGAAAATGTACATTTTCTTCTGGTAAATTATTGTAGATACTGTATGTATCTTCAGCTGTCTAGTAGACACCTGAATCTTCTTGATCAAATCAGTCTGGTACTTGGAAATGATCCTAATTTTATCTGTCTTGACAATATTCTTCATCTCATCTAATTGAAAATAATCCCCAAAGCTTGATGCTGCCACCCCCATGTTTCACTGTGGGTCTGGTGTTCATTTCGTATGATACCTTTTAGAATTAGGGCCCAAAATGTCAACCTATCAGTCAAGCCTGTATGTTTTCTATGGAGGAAAAGGTTTTATTCTGTCAACCCTACTTCTTAGTCTAGACATATTAAGAATAAATATTGTTTTCACATGTAGAACAAAGTAAGTAGTTACCAGAAACCATCAGTGTTCTTCTCTCTATGTTTGTTTTATGTATTTTTATCTTGGATAATGACTGGGCTAATATATATGTATTTTTCTTGAATTGTGATGTTTTTAATGTGCAATTATGTTATTAATACAATGTGGAATTATTTTGTACCCTTCTCCTGACTGATACCTTTCTAGAGTACAACCTTGTATAACCTTCCTAGAAATTAAGGCTTCAATTAAACCAAAAAACTTTATTTTGAATTATTTAAATTCACTATGACTGATATTAGGTGTGCACCCAAGAAAACTGAATGCTAAAATTCAAGTGAATATTTCTCAACAAAATATTAGCTTAACAATGTGGAGACTTGTTCATCGGTTATTGCAACCATTTTATTTTATTTTTACCAAAGGAATTAAGGAATTGTTTCTTTTTTTAGCTGAACTATACAAAATAAATGACACATTAAAAGTGGAAAAAGTTCAAAGTGATTTTTCGTTGTCTTGTTTTTTAGTTTACTAAAATCTGGCATTTTAAAAACTCTTTATAATTTCGAGATCCACAGTACAAGTTCAAGAGACACTGCACTAATTAAAAAAGTCAAAACACAGTGGCGTCTGTTTCTTGGCTTATTTGGTAACCACAGGAACCTGTTTGGCCCCCAAAGTTCTGCTTTGAAGTACAAATATCTATTAGTACGTAAAAGTCAGACGGTCAGTCATTAACCAACTGCAAGACAGTAAAGTGTCATGCGGTACACAGAGTTACTGTATGCTTGGGGGTAGATATATTCATATAGGTGCATATAAAATAACTGTTCATTGTGTTTTTTGAAACGCAACCCTAACATTTTTGATATTTGTCTTTTTTACATCAAGTAAATAGTGTTAGTGATTATATGCCCATATTAAGAGCTTAATACTGTAACCATTTTTATAAAGATCTTTCACTACAGTTAAGTTTGTCTGGCCTAAAGCAGAGGAAAGCACATTTTCTACTAAGATCCTACATTTGACCTTTTTTCGTACAAACTAATTCTTGCAATGGTCACACCTTGAAAAACAGACAAATCATAGAGAAATGTCTCCACATGCAGTAAAAGAATCCTGTTCTCCACTGATGCTGTTGTTAAAGTCAGATCAGATTTTCTAGAAGCTTATAATGGATCATATATCCAGGATAGGGTGAAAGTCCACATTTTTCAACCTGGGACAATATAACAGGGATATTTTTCATTTTTGCCTTAATAAGGCAGCTGCTCAACCACATCTACCATTCCAGCTTCTGGTCATCTTTATCGTTATCTTCTTCTTTAGATGATTCCTGTCAGAGTTTCTGAAGTTTGAATTTTTCAGTGATTCTCACAGTTAAAGTGTGAGAAGGCACGAACTTGATAGCCTCGTCTTTATCTTTGGAACCGCTGACAGCAATAGATTATATTTTCATTTGAAAGGCTTCTTTACACCACTTCAGTGTTTTTACTTATTTCTACAGTCCTCTGCTTCACTCCAGAATTTTCACCTTTTTTTTTAGTTCTAGATATTTTTTTTCTGATTTTGTCAGAAAAATCAGAAAAAAAATATCTGATGCTTAAATTTTTACTGTAATTACTTTAACTTACAATTTGTGATTAAAAAAAACACACATTTCCTTTTGACTCATAAAACAGTTTGAATACCATTCTATATGTACTTATATGTTTTATTGTTGTCATAGTCATCACATTTTGAACCTACTGCTGACAATGTTCTGAAAGGAAAAGTATTGATTTGTGGTTTGTATTGTTCGTTTGTTATTGTTCGTAATATTGCTCTATGTAGTTGGGTATTTGCCAAAGGTTTCCCTAAAGTAACCATAAACCAAACCTGGTTGCAACAGCTGTTGAGGAAAGTCCAAACAAAATCAGACCAAGTTCTGTTCAACTAAAATTTGAAGTGCAAAGGCCTTACATGCTGTAGCACTTTCTGTCCAGTAGAGAGCACTGTGGCTTTGCAAATGGATATCTTCTCCCTAAGAAGCTTCAGAAGCTGCTGTAACTTGGTCATTGTCAAATTTATTCAACTTTCACATGTTAAGACATCATCCTACTAAGAAAAAAAGATGCACTTCTGCACGTTGCCTACTTGGGAACGTACTAGATAAAGTAGTTTATCTATTTTTGTGATTTAAACCAACAAGGATGCATGGCAAATCTGGAAAGTATGGCATGCATTTGTTTTTAGGCCCTTTCACTGAACCAAAAAAAAAATAAATCCACTGCCTTGAGAGTCACTCTGTCTGTAAATATTATCAACTTGTGTAATTTAATCTCAGTATAAATCCAGGTGGGTGTTCTTTGATGATCTCAGAAGTTAGTGAGAAAAGTGACTTAGATCATAAGAATATTCTAAGAGAAATCCAAAGAAAAATATGCAATAAATTTAAAGTGACCAATTAATGCTGCCTTTTAAACTAACACATAATGCATGGTTCTTATCAGCTAACATTTATCACAGTCCTGACAGGCAAGTGTTGACAATTGCAGTTCACATTCTCTTTTATTCAAGTGTAATGTGTCGTCAAGAGCTCTAGCTGTTTAACTACAGAAATTGGAGGAAACAAATCTATTGTTTTTACCTGCTTGTATCACAATAGGCTAAAAGTTAGTTATCTGCTAATTTACTATTAAGAGCTACACATCTGATTAACCTCTTTAGAGCTGAATGAATGATGAATAAATGTTATATAGCTTAACAAACAATGAGATATTTCTTAAGAGGCAGTAAAAGCAACCATAATTGCGCAAAAAATAGCTTCCAAATTTTTATAAGACCTGTAGGTATCTAGAACAATAGATCAAGAACAATTCACATGGAAGTCAGACTCTTGGGACGTTAAATAAAAAACATTATTGTTGACCATAACAGGGGGCATGAGAGTACAAAGTTTTCCACTGTCTTTAATTCTAACAAACTGACTTATTTTTCCATATATTTTGTATCCTCAACGTTATGGTGTGATGAACAATTTGAACTAACTGCTTTAAACACCTAAAGAACACAATTAACTGTCTTCACTGCAACAATGATAATCCGCAGAAATGTTGCCCCTATTTTCTTGATTTGTGGTTTGTATTGTTGCTTTTTCGTTTGGTTCAACAATATCTTTCAAACATGTTTCAACTGAACCCTTCATTTATGAGAACTGATGAGAGACAAAAATTTTCCACACTAACGCAAATGCAGTTCCTCAATGCGTCTGTAAAATATCGCAAGCAATGGGCGTGTTTTCTGAATATGGACCAGATGTTATAAGCTGAATTAAAAATGCATTTAGCAATGGGCATTCGGCAACACGGGGGACTTGTGCAGAATTTTATCTCCTGTCTCATGGCAATTTAAAGTAAGTTTGCAATTTTCCTCATTTTTTCCCCCTCTTCTTCTTACACCACTTCTACGCGTTTGAGCCTACGACGAGTTTTATTTGTCATCTCTAAACAGCTAACAAAGCTGCAAACATCGATGTACGGACGTTATTTTTAAACGCACCATCCACCAAGCGTACTTACTACTAAACAACAGAAGCAGCACGTTCACTGTCAGCGCGCGCTCCCGACGTCTCCGTCTCTAAACTACCTACTAACACTTCTTGACATAGCATCGACATCAGAAGCAGGCGCGCACCCGGAGTATACCCGCTTTTTCGCGCTCCTGAAAGTCCGACTCTGATAATGGTTTAAAAACCGACTCTACAGAGAGACTTTTCATTTGCTTTAACTTGAATTAGTTAGTATACGTACAGCGGCTTAAAAAGTAATGTCAACAGAAGGTGGTGGGTTTCACAGGGACGCTTCATGTGTCACCACCAACAAGCAGCAGCAAGCAGCGTTGAACAGCAAAGTAGAGGAAGGAGTCAACGGACAGCAGCAGTAACGTTCAGTTATCCGTTAGCTTAGCAGCTGATATGGAATTTTCCACTAGAGCAGCACCTGCGCAGATACGCTACTGCGCATCTAAGTCTTTGAACTTTTACAGGTTTCTGTAAAAGCTGTCCCCCCTAGAGAAATATGATGGAATCTTACCAGACTCAGACTGTCCATCATTGTCAAGTGTGTGAATTCACGGAAAACACAGCAGAATGAAGAGTACATTTACAGAACACACAGGTGAATGTTAGTGAAGTGGAATGTCCTAAGAAACGCCATTTGTTTCAGAAATTAAATTAAAAGAGTGACACTCATTAATTTATTACATACAGCGTGACACGTGACGCTATATTGATAACCTCCAATAAACAGTTTTCTAGAAAAGTGCAATAGTATTTAATATCAATTATAAAGCATTTTAAGTACAGAAATGTCAGTATACTGAAAAATATGTTCATGTACCATACAGTATGCACTAAATTTTTGGGTGTGCACGCCTTCTGCATGAATAACTGCATCAGTGCTGAGATGTTAAGAGAGCCATATTCAGTTGATCTGCATAATTGGTTGTGGTGACTCATCTTCTTAACAATAGGTTGTATGAATCTTAATAGGGTTTGTTGTGCAATCAAGCGCTGTAATATCATGATCAGTAAGGCTGGCACTGGTACTTTTAACAGTGTGAGCAGTGTGAGAAGTCCTGCTAGAAAATTAAATCAGCATCTCTGTAAACCTTGTCAGCAGATGGAGAAATGAAGTAGCATACTCTGAAATTTCCTGGTTCACAGTTGACTCTGGTCTTAATGTCACATGAGGATTAAACACCAGGAGATCACATGGTTCCCCCATTTAATCAATGGGGTGGGCATTTTAAAAATTGATGGTTGAAACTTCAAGCTTGGTCTCAAGCAACTTATTTTATTCTCAAAGGAGTGCTTTGGCAAGCTGACAAACTGATCAGATTGCATTCCTAAGCACTCTTTTTCCTGGAGATGTCAATATCAGAACACCCTCACCTGCAATAAAACTCAGAGCTGATCAGATAAGCACTGACCCCACTACCTCACTCTAGAACCTGACCCCACTACCTGACCCCAGGACCTGAATCCCAAAGCCTTGTTTTTGGAGCCAATCTGCAAGAGACACATACTCGTGAACTGTTCTTCTCCTATCCCAGTGGATGGAGGAAGGACGTTTAAAATCTTTGAAGTGAAACCTGAAGAACTTTTAAGGAAAGCTGTATGTGCCTCCAGCTTGTCTTTAATGTTCTTCCATTGGGTGGGGCTTAGACCTGGGGAGATCGAAGTCGACTCCTAGTTCTTTCCACAGAGCCAGCTAGCTGTTCCTGTGAACCTTCTCTTGGACCACTGAGCTTACATCATTTTGCATCTGAGTGAGCCTGATGAATTCACAAAAATAAGGTCAGATTTTCAATTTTAGTCTGTTTTAGATAAAGTTGCTACAAAGAAAAAAAAAAATCAGATTTGGCTGGTCAGGCTTTTTAAGGTTCGGTGATCAGCCAGAAAGCTGCGATCGGTGCACCACTAAAAGGAAAACAAATAAAATCTGAATATGTTTGGAAAATAAGTACATCAAAAACACATTTTCATAGCATTTTGAGCCCCTCTTGTAGTTGGATAGAGAAAACGCTTCCTATCGTCTATACAGAAAACACTCTAACAAAACAACAAAACCTGTCCTGCTAGCACAGTCAGTTTTATTGAGAGGTTGTAACTTTTTTTGTGACCAGACATTTTTGTTTTACTTGCTGTCTCCGTTTGCAGTGGATATGTCAAACATTGTGGTTCTCAGGTTTGGGGCAACAATAAGCAAGAACACAAAGACACATTTCAGAACATTTGCTGTGCTCTTAACTGGCTGGCTAGCAGCTGTGTTATCAAGTCACGTTGTTGACAATCTCTTCATTCAGTCCTTTTATGAAAAACATCAAAAGACAATGACCACAGTCAGTCTATTCCTATTAGATTTATATTCATTACATTAGCAAGTTAAAGGATTAGTTAAAAATAAGAAAGTCTCTAAATGGGAAGACATCACGGAAAGTGCCAAAAATACTCAATTCATAACAAATAATAGGGTACATTTCTACAAATAAAAGCTTCTTTGTCAGTTTAATTCTGTTGTTTATGTGGCTCATGTGGCCCCTCATTTATCCAGACAACATTCACAATGTCTTACAGCTGCAGTTTGTATCTCTCACAATGTCCTGACGGTATAGCGTGAGAGAGAAAATCTGTGAAAAACTGTGCTCCTTTGCCTCCTCCGTGTTGGCCAGGATGCCATACTCGATTGATCAGAAACGACCAATCAGAGCCAGGAGGAGTGTCTTACCACTGTCAATCATGGTTGTGTATGTGGAATTTTAGCTATATGTACATCTGTTACCCTGTCAGAGATTTGTTGATACTCTCGTAAAACCGGTGCAGCAACTAAACTGTCAAAATGTTACTCTTTGATTAAAATGTTTTTTGTTTTTTTTCAGAGTAACAAGAGTAAAATGTTATTCTTTCTTTGAAAGAGTAACAAGAGTAAAATTTTATTCTTTCTTTGAAAGAGTAACAAGAGTAAAATGTTATTCTTTCTTTGAAAGAGGTTAGTTGAAGTGAGTTAAGACTTTGACATTGTTTTTTATTTTGTGTGTTTTTTCACTTGGATAGAAATCCTTCCTTCTTCATTATCGCCTCCCTGTTGGCATTGATGTAAAGTACAATTTTCAGGTTCCCTTTTTACTTCCACTGTTTTATTGGTATGAAAGCCATTCTAAAATCAGCAGTAATTGACCGTTTTTACATTTTTGCATTTTTTGACTTGATAGTGTTTAAAAACTATCAAGTCAAAAAGACTTGACAGACTTTGTAGCCCCTCATGTATCCAGACTATCCAGACTTGATAGTCTTTTTGACTTGACTGTTGTAATGGAATCATTTGTTAATAGTCAACATAAATTCATAAAAATAAATACAAACCAACAACAGTTTCTAACTTGCTGTGAGAAATGCTGAAACTTTCTCTTTTTTTTTTTCCTTAATATTTACTAACCAAAAACAATCAATTGTGTGTGATTTTCTGAAATTCTCTGAAAAGTTCTGTCTGGAATTACACTGATGAACTTTGCCTTTCACTTTTCAAGTTCAAAGCGTGCCAGCACATGTCATTCCAACACGCAGATTTTAACTTCCTATCTGTGTTTTTGACCTTTGTTCTTGCACACTTTTGCACTGTGTATATTCTTTGTATTTTGTTGCCCAGCCATCCCATCCACCTGTCAGTGTGATCCGTGACAGCAGACCACCATGGCTCTTAACATCCCCGGTGTGGTTGCGGTGGTGCTGTTCTACATCCTGATCCTGGGCACGGGAGTTTGGGCGGCCCGGAAGTCCAGAAGAATCGAGAGGAAGAGCAGTGGAGACAGGACTGAGGTGGTGCTGCTTGGAGACAGGAATATCAGCCTGGTGGTTGGAATATTCACCATGACAGGTGGGGGATTCTGTGAAACACATATTGTAAATATGGTAAGGTACAGAAAGAGAGATGTAAATGAACAGCAGCTGGAAAGACAAAACAGAACATACTAGGACAGAATCAAACCAAAGAAAGAATCAAGTTAAAACTGAAACTGAAACATCGGTTAAAGACCTGAACATATCCGGACTGTTTTACTTTATACAATGCTTCATTTCGCTACACAAACACTTTATTTGAATCGGTGTGAATGTTTAGTGCACAGATGTTCTGTTTATAAAATTTAAAAACATAAACATTGCCAACATTCTCAGTCATTTTTAACTGAGAAAGTTACACAACTCTCAGAGATGCAGGTGAATCTCGGAGTGGGCAGATTGAACCTGTAACCAAGTCCTGATTTACCCCTGGCTCTAACTGTTTTAGTATTTCTCCATCACTCAGAAAAAAATTAATAAAGCAAAATTTAAAAATTCACACAGTGGATCCCATCATATTAGTGGTTCAATATTTGCAGATTCATGGATTTGTCTACAGAATGTAACTCCAGTGCATGCACCCACAATGTGTAAACTAGCCTTCAAATGATTATCTTGTCGCAGAAACATCCATGTTTGTTTTTTTTGTTTTTTTTACTTTTGCACAGACTCCTCTGCTTAACTTGTGCTTGTTGTGCTTGTGCAGCCACGTGGGTTGGAGGAGGTTTTATCCTGGGTGTTGCTGAAGCTGTGTACACTCCCAAAATGGGCTTGATGTGGGCCCTGATGCCGATACAATACTCAGTTTCCTTCATTATAGGTAAGACCGCAGAGGCAAGAGCAGACGGTGATCTTAATGTCAAACATATGTGTCTATGCAGTTTGGGCCAATCCAAACCTTTCTATTAAACATTTTATTTAGCCATTACTGAATGAATACAATGAACAATGGATGATATTTCAACCCCTGGATTAGGTGGTCTTTTCTTTGCCAAGCCAATGAGGGAAAAGAAATATGTCACCATGATGGACCCTTTCCAGGAAAAGTACGGCAAAGTGCTGAGCGGGGCTCTCGTGCTGCCATGTTTGTTGGTGGATGTGCTCTGGGTATCCTGCACTCTGTTGGGACTGGGTGAGTAAACATCTCCGTAAAAAGTATTGAGAACTATTTTCTCACTTTCCCATGTTGAAACTGAAGCTGAAAATGTTTTGGGAAACTCCGGATGCTTGATGTACAAGTGTCTTGTAACGCATAATGCTTATTTCCGTCCTGTTTGGGTTTGTGTATGTGTTTTGGCAGGAGAGAGAACTGGCTTTTTCTGTTTTGTTTGGTCATGCATTAGTGTTGCAGCACAGGAATAAGGAATGTTATGGAAACATTCATCACCTTCCTAAAATAGTAAAACAAAAACAAACAAAAAAAAAAACGTCATAGTTTTGGAAATAAAAGTCATCACCTCTGACTTTTTTTCAGAAGTCAGAGGTGATGACTTCTGAAAAAAGTCACCACTTTTTTTTGGCCATCTTTTGGCAAAAAAATTACAGGCTATTGTTTTAGGAAGGTGACTCAATGCTGGTGGTCATTTTTTCAATGCGTTGAAATGGTACAGACTTTTTTACGTAATATAATATAAATATTGGTTATTAAACTGAATATTGTCCAATATTGATACTGGACAGTGATATGGATACACATTTTTATAGTGGTGTGTACACCTACTAGAGACTGAAACATTCATTAAAAAGCAAGTTTTCAAATCTTGAAACTCCAAATGGTATGAATACTTCTCTACCGGGTTGCAAAGGAAAACAAAAAACAAGAAAACTTTTTTGACTGGACGCAAGTCGAGGGATTTGTTTCTCTAACTTGTGTGTTTCTGTAACAGGAGCGACTATGAGCGTCATACTGGACTTACGCTTTGCCTACTCTGTGTGGATCTCAGCGGCGGTGGCTATCGTCTACACTCTGTTGGGAGGTCTTTATTCAGTAGCCTACACTGACATCATCCAGCTCGCCCTCACATTCCTCAGTCTAGTAAGTAGGAAGGTAATTTGCTACAAACACCAAAACTCACTGTGCAGTATCTGACCACGTACTTCTGCTTTCACATTTAATGAGTTTTAAATCATTTCAAAGCTATTTTGATCCCAATTAGTCATCTAACGCTGCTTTAGTACTAGCAACAACTCCTTTATTGTTCTCCATTGTAAAGGTCGGTGCTCACAGATGTCTGAGTGCTGAAAGTTTGGAGAATTTCACAAACATGTCCAGGTTATGAAATCTTGTGTCGTCTGTACGGCTCATGTTTTTTCCTGCTGCTCTCATCTGATGCCTGGCGCTCATTGTGTGTGTTGGTCTGTGTACAGTGGCTGTGCGTACCCTTTCTTCTGCTGAACAAGACTTCTGTTAACATTGCTGAGACGGCTTTCAACCACACATTTCAAGAGCCATGGCTTGGAAGTCTGGGTAAAGATACAGTCTGGAAGTGGATCGATGACTGGTTAATGCTGGTCAGTATGTTTTACCTCTTTAACACTGGGCCTAATAAAACACGTATATGCCTGTCGAAAAGTGTGCCAAACGAAACAATGAGGCGGGGTGACTGCTCTTTATAGCCTGAGTAAAACAATCAACATGCAGTTGAATTTGGTGTTGCAGTGAGACACTGAACTCCACCTTTCCCCCTTTCATTTCTTGAGATAGTTGTATCGACGTCATTTACACTGAAATACTTTTGAAGAGAAATCTTAGCATCTAGTTTACAACAGCTCTTACACCAAACTGAATCCTCATCAGAGCAGTTCTACTCTTAAATATGCACAATAACGTCATCTTGATTTAAAGCCATACAGATTATAACTCATGTGCTGTTTTAAGATGAAACATCTCCAAAGATGTAGGACTGGAAAAATAAAGATATTGATATATTAGGTTATCTTAATCCTGCGCAATTTATGTGCTGGGAAAATAAATTTGTTCATCTTACATATTTCTTGATTTAGCTTTTTTGTAACACCTAAATGTTTAACAGCATTAAAGTAATTTTAGTACCAGACAAAGATAACTTGAGTGAACACAAAAATAGTTTTAAAATGGTAAATTAATTTATTAACATAAAGAAACTCTGATAAAACAACAAGAGCCTATGTGAAAAGGATGAACCTAAACCTAATATCCACCTTTTGGAGCACCAGCAGCTGTCAAACATTTCGGATAACTGGTAAAGTGTCGCTAAATCAAAATCACTTACTTTTCCTAGGACAAGCGAGGCCTGCAGTGCTTTTGATCTTTTGCATATTATTTTGCTTTACTGAATAAGCTTTCCGCGTGTCAGACAAGTTGATTCTGCAGATATGACAGTATAAATTTTTAAAGCAAAAATGTAAGAAAAATAAAAAACAATTTTGGGAACCTCAGGAAAAGCATTAAAGTAGCAAAAGATCTTAACTTGTTCTACTAAAAGTTTGTAAGTTATTCAAAACAGCTAAACCTCCAGTGGTTCCTGTTGTCATTTAGGACGGCTGTTAGCCTAACTAACAGACCAATATCTTAGTTGAAAGCTAATCTTTTGGGGGGAAAAAAAAATATCTTCTGTATTTCTGTATGTGACTGTAACCAACTATCTCACATTCACATATCATCTATATTAAGTGTAGAAAAATGGTTATCTTCTCAGCTTATTTTCTGGTCTTGAAGCATCCGTCTTTAATGGAACTTTTTGAGACTTTGGCAATCCTCTGTAACATTTGACATGTAAGCTCTTGCCCGTAGAGCACTTTATTTATCGCTGGAAATTTACTGCTATGAAACACGATTAGAACAATTTGTTCTTGGCTATTTTTCTGAGTTAGAAGAAAATTCCATTTACGTGAATTTACTTTGTATCTGTTTAGCATTGCAACAATGAATTTCTGTTTTATCACATCAGACTCTCATATCAACATAGAAGGATTCTGGCCAACATTTATTTTTGGCACTACTTGACGTTATTTTGAAACAGAAGGGTACTAGTGAGTCAGAGAGTGACGAAAATTGCCTTGCATGGGTTAAATACAGCCAAATGTTTCTTTCTTTTTATTTATTATTAATTGTTTTTAATTGCATTGCTTTTTGGATTTTAAACTGATCAATTAACAGCATGTTCTTCAGTTCTCTGTTGAGGTTAGTCAAAACAAAAGAGGTATAAAGAGCATGTATTTTGATTCAAAAATGAGGATGAGCTTAATTTTCTGATGAAACTTACAACTAGTGAAAGGTAAAGGTAATTTTATTTATATAGCACATTTTCAGCAACAAGGCAATACAAAGTGCTTCACAGGAATTAAAAGGAAATACAAACAAAATAACAAACCAAAGGAAAGAGCAAAAAAAAAAAGAGAAAAAGAATCTAATGTTGATCTAAAGTATGTAAACCAAGTGCTCCTGTTCAGGGTTGCTAAGTATCCTCTGGTCTAATTCCATTTCTGGGCTGGAAGAATAGGAGTCTAAAAAGTAGTTTTGATCCAAAAGTGTCCTCTGGGCTTCTGGTCTCTGCATCTAAATAGTGAATACTGTACAGTTTCTGAAAAAATAAGCTAAAGAGTGACTAATCTAAGTCCTTTTCTGGGTTAAAAGTGAGTACTCCACAGTTTCTAACAAAATAAAATAAAAAGAGAAGAAAGGACACTTTAGGGCAAATGGCAACATTCAGACAAAACAAAGGGCAAAACAAAGATATGAGTGAAGGCGGTGACATCACAGGGCCATGAAACCACATTGCTCAGCCTCCCGGCAGAAGTCCAATAAAGATGTTATCAAGGAAAGTCCTTGGGAGCGCTCAGGTCCACAGCTGCATGGATAACAGGAAGGGGTGAGGTGGGAAGAAGGAGCGTTATGTTTACATATCTTCAAAGAGATTTGAAATATGCAGCTCTTCCAAGGCCACACAGGGAAAGCCAATTCAGAAACAGAATGTCTTAGGTCGGGTAGATTCTAAATTTCAATCTTCCCTAAAATCTCTCCGATACGTCTCAGTTCCCAATTATCCAAATTAGTTTGGTCGTTCCACTGAACTGAAACTAGCAACTTCTGCAAGATCGATTCCATCCCGTCAGTGAGTTTTAGAGTCCTCCGCTGGGCTGCGAGTCTCAGCAAGACTCACATCCAACTTGGGTCTCTGTCCACACCAACAGTCTGAGTGTTTGCTAGTTTGGCCAAGTCCGTCACAAATTTGTCGATAAGCCAGGTGTCTGCAAGCTCCCAACAGCAGAAATCCTGTTATCATGAATAAATCCAGGGTGAATCTCGTCGAGAAAAATTTGATCAATTGCATTGAGAGACTGGTTGACCAGATCCATAATTTGTAGATCTGGATGATGTGCAAAGAAAGGCTCCAAAAATATAGAAAAAGTCAGGACAAAAACAGAGCAAGCAGGGCAGGCGAGGGCACGGAGGGAGCAGAGGAAAAAAAGTGTCCGCCTTCATCGAAAGCAAGAGAGAAAAGTGCTACATTGATCAGATCCATTCAGGTCGGCATCTGTTGAATGAATCTAATTTTATTGTTACTTGAGCATGTCACACTTCACACTTCCTACAGTTGTAGGACAGCTGATCATAAATATGACTGTAGAACGCCTGTAAATGGGAAGACCTGGTTAAATACATTGACTGTGTGATCAAAAGGATAAGCGTGACTGCAGAGTCTGAGTTGTTGCCGCCAGAGGTAATTAAAATGATAGGATAGGAGTAACATAATGCAGTAATGCTGTTTGTTTTGATCAGATTTGTATAAAAAGACACACAGTGGAAGTAACAGTGCTGATCCAGTCAGACTTCACTCAGTGAGCTGGGAGACGTAGTTTGCTACACGAGGCCTGTTTAAACAAATTGGGCCGTAGAAGCAGATCTGGGCAGACAGAACTGGACTCAGATGGAGTTTTTAGGTTACACTGATAATCTGCCAACCATAGAGGGCTGAAGTTTATTTTGAACCGCTGAATTTGGGGTGGGTTTAGTCTGTAGCTCTATTGTCCAATTGCTTTTCAGCATGACTCCTTTTTTTAAAAAAATAAATAAATCTTTGGCAACTTATTGGGTTCTTTACAATACGGCACTGTTCTGAGCTGAATCAGTATTTTTGCATGTGAATTCTCCTCTTCAATTTTTGCTGCCCTTGCTTTTTTGTGTGTAGAATTGACTTTCTTTGCCACTTGTTTTCAGGGACTTGGTAGTCTTTCATTCCAAAGCTTCCACCAGAGAACGCTGTCGGCATCTTCATCACGCACAGCCCAGCTAACCTGCTTTGCAGCAGCATTCCTGATTGCCATTCTAGGAATCCCTCCTGCTCTGGTGGGGGCTGTGGCTGCCTCCACAGGTAAGAACTACGCTAAAGGCAAAGTGCACTTTAACTAGTAAATGCTGCCCATACCTCCTGGTCAGCCTTTCACAACAAATGATACCTCTGAGTCGTATCTCCTTTCTCTGGCAGCTATTTGCATAATTTTTAAACCACACTTTGTAGAAATGCCACACTTCAGCAAGATGCAACCATGAGCTACTCAGTAACAGAGTCTTCCTGATAGGGTAACTTATGACAATTCTGAGTAAAAGTCGTATGTTGCAGGTTTGAAATAACCCAAATATGTTTTACAAACACGATCTAAAATAAGTAAATGTTTGTGAATAGTCTCCATATGAGGTTTACACATGCCACCCCAGATAGAGAAGAGTGCAGGTAATATTCAAATAAGTAGCAGGAAGATAAGACATGCAGCATTTGTGTTATTCCACTGCTGCTAAAGGTCAGTTTCTCGTTTGGTGTGTCAATCATCCTATCCACATTGCCTGCAAAAAAATATTGATAGAGTTTGGTAATTTCACATTTTGTCATGTCACAGCCTCAAATTTTATTATTTAATTAGGCGTCTTTTGTGACAGATAAAGACAAAGTAATACCTGATTGTGAAATGGGAGGAAAACTTTAGATGGTTTTAATTTTTTTGGACAACCAAAATTCTGAAAAATGCCATGTATGTCCTTCCAAGTTAATACTTCATATGCTTTATAGAATCAGGTAATTTGAGTTTATTTTGCCACAGATTCTCAGTTGGATTGAAGTCTGTGCTTTGACTAGGCCAATTTAGTACATTTCAAACAGGTTTTTAAAGACAAAAAAACCAGTAACCAGTAGGACAAGAGAAAACATATCCATTCATAACCAAGAACAAGCTCACTACTTTTCTGTAGGAAGAAGAAAACACAGAAAGTGGCATGTTAAAAATGATTTATACCTCCTCCTCAAAGATCAGTGGAAAAGCTTTATTGCCATAGCATCACTAACACGCTTCTAAAAACTGGTGATCAGCTTTTTTTTTTTTTGCAAGTTTCCAATGGTATTTTGATCGTTTATCTTTGATGCTGAGTTCTAAGTTCTTGATGTTGCAAGGTCCCCTAGTCATCACCCTAATCTTCATCTCCCTCTATCAGAATAAAGTCGGGACTTTGGAACATCAGTCTGGTTCGATGTCAGAAGAAACATGTTGGTCAAATGAAAAGCTACTTTAAATCTAAATCTGCCAGGGGTCTGAATAATTTTGGGATTAACCTTTGCACAGTTTTTCTTTTAACCAAACCCAACCAGCTTCTCTGATGAAAAGCGTCTCCACGGCATGACGTAACTACCACCATGTTTCGTCATGGGGACGGTGTTAAGGTTCTGTGGTACGTCTGATCTCATCTGATCAGAACAACGTCTTTCACAACTTCACCACTAACCTATCTGCTGTGCTTGGTCGCTGTTTGTTCACTGACATTTTCCAACAAACCACAGAACAGCTGCAGATACTCAGGTTAAAATACTCAGAGGTTTACTTTACTTCCAAATTTGGTGGCTTCTGAAAGCACTGGGTTGATCATATTTGGGGATCATGTTAAAAGAAGTTGAAGATTTGTGGAAGACTCAACTTATCATCCACAAAAATAGAAAATCCATGGTTGCTTCTTTTACCACTTTATAATTTTTGCACCACTTTTTGTTTTTGTCTGTCACTTAAAATCATGAATATGTGGCTGTAATAACACAACGATAATGTGAGAGCTGGAGGCAGAGGACTTTTTTTTAACATTTGTAGCTCAGAATCTGTTCATATCAGTCAAATTCAGAAATTTCAGGGTTTACTAGAACATTACGATGAACCTTAGTCCATAGAGTACTTCAAGATTCAGAACTTGGACCTGGGCTGGAACATTTCTGCATGAGTAAAATAAATCAGAATCAGAATTAATTTATTGTCATTGTGCAAAAAAGCACAACAAAATGTAAAAAAAAAAAAAAAAAAAAAACATTCATTATAAAATAAAGCGCAACGTTTATGTTGTGAATTTCTCTCGTCCAGACTGGAACTTGACTCAGTACGGCTCTCCGCCTCCTTACCTCCGCGGGGAGCACACTTTCGTCCTGCCTCTCACGCTGCAGTACCTCACTCCGTCCTACATATCCATCATCGGAATTGGAGCCGTGGCCGCCGCCGTCATGTCTTCCACAGACTCGGGTCTGTTATCTGCAACTTCGGTTTTCTCCGCAAACATCTACAAAAACATCTTCCGTACACAGGTAAGAAGATTGAAGGTTCAACCCCGGCAGCCTTGAAACCAAACCACACAAATGAACCAATCCCAAACAGACAAGGTGGGTGTTTCTATAAATAACCAAGCATCTTCTCTTTTATGGCTCTTTGTTCCCAGGCCTCAGACAACGAAATGCAGTGGGTGATTCGGGCGTCAGTGGTGGTTGTGGGTCTTGTTGGAACATCGATAACGTTTTACACCAACAGCACCCTGGTCCTCTGGATTCTTGGAGCAGACGTTTCCTATACCCTCTTGTTCCCCCATTTGGTTTCTGTCCTTTTCTTCAGAGTGACCAATGGTTATGGCGCCACCGTGGGTTACATTGTGGGGGTGACTGTGAGGATTTTGTTAGGAGAAAACACTTTGGGCATTCCTGTTGTCCTTCACCTTCCAGGTTGCACTCTTGAAAATGGCATCTATGTCCAGAAGTCTCCTGTTAGGACAGTGTCCATGCTGTGCACCTTGGTAACCATATTGATTTTTTCTTGGTTGGCCGTGGTCATGTTCAACCACGGCTTGGTGCCTGAAAAATGGGACGTTTTCAAAGTTAGACGTGTAGTCACTGAACCACCAGAGGACGGTGTTGCGCAAAATCTGAAAGACGGAGCAGGAAATGATGACGAAAGTGATGAGAACAGCCATGGAGTGGCTTTGCAGCCATTGTCGCAAACTGAAATGTAAATGTTGTTCGTTGTGTATGTGAAGTTATGTTCATAGTTTTCACCTATTGTGAACTGAAACTGAAAAAGATTACAGTAAGGCTCTCTGTTTTAGCTACTTTCCAATTTATTTTGCAATAGCATTCATTTAAAATGTTTGCTCTCTAAACATTTTAGAGAGCAAAATGTTTAGAGAACATTTTGCTCTCTAAGCCCGGAACACTTTGTCTTTATAATGCTGTGATCCTCAGAAATATTTTGTTTCTGCTTTTCTGCCATTCTTAAACATTTTGGATAATTATGTAGTTTGTCATATGAGACAAAGATATTCTGAGAGAATGTAAAAAGCAACTTTCATATGATTTCATTTGTGAGTGAGAAAAGCTATTGAAACCAAGCTCTTTGTGAGAAACAGCTTGGTTTAAACCTAATAACTATTTGTGCCGTCCTTGAGCGTGATAACTGGAGTCCATTACATCTCAGTGGAGGAATCTGGCCCACCGTTCTCTGTCCATTTGTTTCAGTTTAGCCACATCGGACCTTTTTCGAGCATGACAGCCTGCATGGCACATCATGTTGAAGACGATTTATGTCCAGGCTTTAACTATGCCACTCCAAAAGTTACTCTGGGTGGTTTGACTAATTCAGATGCGGATTTGGTGGATTTAATATTTGCCTTGTTGGCCTTCTGTGACACCAAGTGCGCTTGGGCTTAATGCCACAAACTGAAAGTCTTCAGAATCTTCTGCTTGAGAAACGAATTTATTGTCCCAACAGTTGAAGCGAGTTATCCAGATCCCAAAGAACCAAAGCTGCCTCAGACCATCACACTACCACCACCGTGTTTGACTGTTATGATGTTCACTTTACAAAATGCTGTTAGTTTTACACAAGATGTAACATAGCTGACCATATTTTTCTGGTCGCAAGGATCGTGTGAAATGTGAGATGAGCCTTTGTGTTTTTTCTTTTAGATAATATTTTAACCATGTTGAATCAGCGGCTGCAACAATATTCGATGTGCTCAATGAAAAAGTTTTGTTTGTTTGTTTTTACTCAGGATAACTTAGCCCAATGTTTCATTTTGTTTGATATTTGATATTTGTAAACATTTATGTTTGGCAAAAAAAACCTAAAAAAACAGAAGAAATCCATAAGAGGCAAATACACTTGTACACAACTCCAATCAATTTAAACTAGTAAAGTGGAAATACTACTTTTACATTTAATTTATAGGAGTTGTTAGCAGTGTCAATAATTGTAGCAGTATTGATTTCTTTACATGTAACTTCTCACTGTTAAATAGGTGCTCAAACTAAGGTCTTGGAATGAAAGACTTCCTTTTAAGGTTTTTACGCGTCTTCCCCAGGAGTCGTAATGAATGCGGAAGGGGTTGTTTATGCTAACTAAATATACAATGAAAAGAAAACTCCTTTTATTTGAACAAACTAAAAGAGATTAAAGGAATTATTATGACTCTTTGAGGAAATGCCAGTTATGCCTAATGAGCTTAAGGTTTTGTAAATGAAAAAGATCCAAGTCAAAGTTTACTAGACTTTATGTCCATAAAGACAGTGACATAGCAATAAGCACAGCAAATATGTATCAAACATACATACTATGTGTGTATTTTATATCAACAGGGTGTTTTTTTTATGTTGCCGTTTTGTTTAATAATGCAGAGACAATTTTAACACCTTTTTCGAAGTAGTAGCTTTAGTTCAGCTTGGATACTGACAGTAGGTGGTAACAGAGCTTTTAAACTGGCGATAACTCACCAGCTGAACGTCAAGTTAGCTGGAAACTTCAAAACACAGCTGTCATGATGGTAGCAGTTCTAAGTAATGGTACCACTGGGAAAGTACTGGAACACTTTGACCTTTCATGGTTCCAGGAGGGATTCCTGGAACCATCCTGTCCAGAAAAGTGCAGAACAAGAAGCTTATATGATGCTGCGTGGAAACCTGAGCTTGAAAGCACAAATGAATTGAGTAAAGACGGTTTACTTAAACAATCTTACCCCTAATTGGCTAGTCAGCTAGCATTATTCAGGTATATTAGCATTGTAGTCGGGTAGTAAGTGAAAACAACAACTACTAAACTGTGAAATTCTGAGTACGAGACAAAAATATCTGCACTGTAAAGTACCAGTATCATTAACGAGATGTGGGCCAAATACCTTAAAGAAAAAAAAAGCTGTTTTAATATCTGTATGATTTTTCACATGTATTCTTTGTATTTTTATTTTTATTTTTTGGGATTTTTGCACTTTCTTGCATGTACATTTCTTAAATAAAGATGTTCTTCTGCTTAAGAAGGAAGTCCTTATTTATTCCAGAGTCCAGTAATCTACGTTTTTTAAATATTTGTGTTGTATCTGGTGTGAAAGCTTTCAAGGAGTTATATTTTAATTAAGTCCCTAACAGATCATACCAAAATGTCAGTGTGCTAAATTTGCCCCACAGTGCAAAACACAAACCTTGAAAAGGCAGAGCAGCACCAGAAGACGGCCATGTCAGTGGGCTGTTGATCATGTTCAATGTCTCAATGTATTAAACCTTTAGACATTCGTCTTCATAATTTCACCAATATCCTAATAACTTGAGTATTTTACTCAAGCTCCAAAGATTGGATGAATTTATGAGCTGACCTTTCTCTGCTGTCACCATATGCCAATGGCACTGGCTGTTGCTAGGGGTCTAAAAAGGCTGCTAAGTTGAATTATATCATAACTATCGTTAAGCTACATGATAGGAGGAAGTCGTAAATTTCAGAATCAGTATTTCTGCTGATATCTGTCAGCGGCATCAAGAAAACATCAGAGGATTTGGACATAGAAATAGTTTATGGCCGTCCTCGATCGAGACATGTCATATTTAATCCCATTGAAGACAGCTGCTGTACACCTTAAATAAAGGTTAGTACAAGCCACAGACACAACTGCAGGCCATACTGATGTTACATCAAGGCAGAAGATGTATCTCAAGAATCCTTGGCATCCAGGTCAATGCTTTTCCAAGAAAAGTTCAAGAAAGCACAACTGGAGTTAAGATGGTTGAAGGAGTTTCCTCTAGGGATTTGATAGAATTTGAATGAAACCCTTTAGGAGTAAGACAGATCATTTTCATAATAGACAAAAGTAACTTTAAAAAAAAAAAAATACCTTTCTTGATCATGAAAAACTATAGCTCAAGTGATTCTCAACAAGGATAATGTTGAATGCATATGTGACTTTCTTCATATATGTGCCAATAGCATCAAGCTTAACATTTTATGACACTACCTTCAGGTGTAAACCACAAGTACTGTGACTTTGTTTAGGACCGCACCAGAAAAACAGTCTACTGTGCTGACAGTAGAGCACTTACAGCCCTAATGCAGACTGTCCTATTCAGCTACAGCACAATAAGGAGCTTATTGTTCATCGAAGTTGGTAAGCAGACCTTTTTCATTTCTGTGCAGTTATTTTGAAACTCCTAAAAGGAAAATGGTAGCTGTTTTGCAACATCCCAGACTAATTCATGGTTAGTTAACCAAACATTTCCTTTGAAGAGAAATGAAGTGAACACAGATGATGACTGCAGATATTTTGTTTTATGATTTGATGATGTTCTAATGTGCTGGAGTAGAAAACTCTGTTGGATGGAACATTGTGGTGTAACAGCAGCAACAGATTTATATAAATCCATGCTCTATGCATTGACATCGCTTATTTGTTAGATTTTTTTTTGTTTTTAATTTTCATTATATTTTTTAAATATAATTTCCAGAGTCTTTTTCTTCTGTCAAAGGCACTACAGTTGATATTGGAGCTAATTCAGAGGAAGAGAACTTCTGACATGGATGATCCCATGGAGAATGCTGACCAAATATCCTCCCCTGCAGCAGCAGTGAGGAGGAACATATTGCCAAGTTCAACGTTTACAGAAAAGAAAATACAGGTCCTGTTAAGAAATATCTCCCAACATACAAGCCACAACCTGCCAGTTTGTGTGGCCCCAATGGAAAACAAAGAGTTTTGTTTTTCTTACCAACTGTTGCTTCCAGACAGACATGCCGACACACGAACCATCTCACCTCCTTAAGTGTATGCAAATTTTTGGTTTCACAAGAAAGTCAGTCGTCTATGGACAAAATTACTGTTGTGTTGCAGAAGAACAGGACTGCATACTTCGTGTGCCAGCACAGTGAAGGAGACGTCACGGGAAAAAAAACACAGAGGGAGTCCTCTCCTGTGGCGTGGCAAAGGAAGCCAGCTGGCAACGTCTCTTTCACTGCTAAGATGCTGCTGCAGACAAAAGAATATCCTTCATCTATCTATACCAACTGAAAAACATACTTTTTTAGTCATTAGGTTTTTTGTTTTTTGTTTTCAAATCCATGCGCTGCAGAGATCGGTATAACAACAAATATCTTGGACGGTTACACTAAGAAACAAGGATCTCTGCCTGCTTCATTAGCTACAATCAGAGGTGCTAATTATTTGTCATGTCAATTTTATGGTTTTAGAGTTGTGAATTCATTCACTCCAACTTCCTCTAATACTACAGAGAGATCTGCAAGAAAATCAACTCACCCCAAAAACAAAGAAAAAAAAAAAAAATTATGAGGGATCTGGTGAGAGATCTGGTGAGAGTATCGTTATGCTCGTATCGTAGCATAACGATACGAGGATGCTAACATGCGAAAGACTTGAAACTGGGCCAGATGAACATCTTCCAGTTTAGGAGCTGTAAACCAAAAGATCTAAACCAAAAGATCAAAGATGCTTTGATCTTTTGGTTTAGATCAAAGCATACTCATTTGGTAAAGTGGCCCAGTTAAAGCCCAGATGAAAATCCGAAGGTGGCAAAAGTTAAAAAATTGATGTTCAGAGATACTCTCCATTCAATCTAACCTGGAGCTCTTTTACAAAGAAGAATGGACAAATATTTCAGTCTCTAGATGCACAAATTAATAAAGCCAGTATAACTAATGGCAAAATATTGAATAATAATAATAATAATAATAATAATAATAATAATAATAATAATAATAATAGCAATTTTTTTTTATTATTTATAGTGCCCTTAATGCCAAATTGAGATCTCAATGGACACATTCACACCCTGATGATGGCGAGCTACTGGATTGTAGTCATAGCTGCCCTCAGTCAGTCTGACAGAAGTGAGGCTGACATTTTGCGTCATCTACCCTTCTGGCCTAATATTTGTAATATTTCATATATACTGAAGGGCTTTGAACATCTTCATTTAATTTAAGGGAAGAATAAAGCAAAGTATTCATGTGCATGAATCACCGACTTCATCTTAGGCTTAGAGAAGGTCTTTTAAACATTCATTAAACACAACCTAAATCAATAAACATAAAAGTTGACAAAACACAGCGTTGGATCACGCTGCTGCAGTCCAAAATTAGGGATCGTGTTCCTGAACAATCGACCGGTCTGTAGAAATCTGTGCTGCATTTAGTTAGTCGTGTCAGCAGCAAACATTGTTGAATGAAACTATTAGAGCTTGCTTTCGGTTTGTTTGCGAGACATTTCTCATTCAAAGAGGTAATTGGTGTTGTCGTGGTGCCTGCGCCAGCTCTGCTCTTTATCGTTGGCGAAATAATAATTTACTTTCAACTGCAAACCTCACAAGAAGTTCTGAGATGTCGAAAGTAAGAGGGAGATAAACTGTGTGTTTCTGTGACTTCGGCTCTTACATTTTTTTCCTGATGGCTTCCATGCAGCAGACAACTCAGACTCCACATTTTAAGAACAGCTAATGCACAGTCTTAAGCTTTAAATTGCAGCAGCGCTCATGGTCAAAGAGGCACATTATGCTTGCAAAAAACACTAATCAGCCAAATGTATTTAAAGCATGAAACAAAAGCAACTGTTGCTGTCAAACAAGACAACTTGCAACCAAGTGTATGAACACTTCCAATTGATTAGTACACAGTGGATACTAAAGTACATGATATTCCCTTCATACATCCATCAGTGATGTTTTGGTCAGGTCTACTCTATGTGTACCCCGTCATGATACGATGTTTCCGTTGCCTTGTTATTTACACAGCTAAAAGTAAGAACTGCACCACTGTTCATCTAACCTCCTGTCCAAAACATGTCCCCACAACACGGTGGCAGCGGAGCATCTCCAGATCCAGCTCATGAAAATCCCAACTTCAAAGGTCATTCTTCCTTCTCTTTTATTTTTCTCAGCCTAGACTCTGTCGCCTTGCTCACCATAAGTGCTAAAAATCAATCGACTTTGTCTCTTGAACAGGCTTGATGAGGTTGTGTAAATGTTCACAGTTACTTTTGTCTGGTTTATTTTTATTTTCTTTTTCTTATGTTGCACCCCACAGAAGAGCGCTGGCATCCCCAGAAGGAGCACGTCCCACACTGAAGAAAAATTAGATATTTGTTGCCACATTGGTGTAGGCCATTACATTGACATCAGTTATCTTTCTACAAAGGCTGTGCCAAATTGTCGTTCTTGAAAAAAGAAGAATCAGAAATGTTTTGATGCGAATTTTACTGATCGCATGACATTTTTGTTTTTTCTGTGACTGAACACTGAAAATACCACAGAAAACAATCTAAATGTAAACTAAAACAAAATCAGACAGTGAGAACAAAGGAGTTTCGATTATGAAGGTAAAAAATAGCATCAATGTTCACAAATGCACAGAACAAGATTCATATTTTTCATATTTTTGATGTTCAATCTTGTAGGAGAAGTAAAATAATCACTTTGTGTTTTCTGAAAAGTGTGACTTTTTATTCACATGATGTGTTAAAATGCCTTGATTGTGCCAGAGCTCGTCTGCCTTGGCAGTTGCAATAGAAAGTTTCTGTTTTTATACACTTGACATATGCTACACTACACAAGTAGAAAAACCAGCTAGAACCGATTATGTCAGTAGAACCCACCAATGAGCGCATACCGTATGAAAATGACTGCACAGGGAAACATGCTTAGGGTGTAGTTTAGTTTAGTTTTATCTTACTGAGTTGAATCTTATTGTTTGGGGCCACATTTTATGTTCCATAAGGACGCCTGGACTCCAGGCTGGACATTTGTTCTGTGCGTTTGTAAATATTATTCTGTGCATTTGTGAATACTGAGGCTGTTTTAGCTCCATAATAGTTAAATTCTAGTGTTTTTTTTTTTTTTCTTCTTTTACACAACCAACTTAGTGTTCAGAGTGGCTTTGCTTGCACAGGTTGTTTTGCAGATAGTCAATTACTCTTAATAGCTATGTGGCATTTTTTTTTGCCCTAGGATGTGCCAAGAAATCTAATTTTTCTTCAAGTAAACTGACTGTCTTTACATGAAAGCAGACAGTCAAAGCAGAATATGCTGATGATGATCTTTGTCAATGTCAGAGAAGTTTCAGCGACATTCTCTACGTTTTTATAGCTTATCTTTGAAGATAGAAATTAGTATAAATATTGCTTTTATTATCGAAGATACCAGAAAATTTTACATAGAAAAAAATTTAAATAGAGCCTGCTAGAAGTTTCTTAATTACAGAGGAGAAAAAAAACAACATTTCCACAAACTGATTGGGCTTAAGACAGAAGTCTTGACTATTAATCACATTTATTTCCCTCTCTAATTCAATCCTTCTCCCCGCATAAAAGGACATTTCCAATCAGTGACAAACACAAGTAATCACAGTTCTTACAGTTACAGTTTATGCAGTCACATTTCTATCAACAAACATGTCCAAAATTACTGTAGGGTGAGCTCATAATTTGTATACACTGCTTAAACATAAGAGAATAGAAAAATGGCTGTGGCACAATCTTAAAAGGACAAGATTTGTCCAGACTTGTCATCACTGCTGAGCTTGATTTACCACCCAGCAGTCAACATTTAGCTGGTGATCGTCACCCATCCTGCGTGGTGGAGTCATGGGTTGGTGGCAAAAAACCCGCTGACTCCGCTTTAAAAGTCCATTAAACAATCGTTTGAAGTGAAACTGTATCTGGATGTGTCGGTTTGGTTATTATAGCTCAGTATTTACTATGAAATATCCACACAAGTGAATTGTTTTTTTTTGGGTTTTTTTTTTTGTTTTTTTGCTTGTTGCGTTTTAATCAGCGCTTTGAAGCAAACCACAGAACAGCACATTCAATGTTGTTTTGTTCAAGAGAGAAGAGACCAAACAGAGATATCTGGCACCTGTTTTCCACAGCAAACGTCCCTAAAGGTCTTTCAGCACTTAAGCAGGTTGAGCCTGTAACATGTTGAAGATCCTGGTAGATGGAGTGAAGCAATCATTCATTCCTAATTTCTAAACTCATTGCCATACCTGGTTTTACAGCATGTGACAACATGTTTGAGAGTGCTGCACATGCCAAACACAAAAGTAGGTGATCAATTGGCATACAGAGAGTCACTGACGCATTTCTAGACTACGTGGAATAAAGTAGAAGAAGGGTGTGTGTTTACTGACAGCAAAGAAAAGGCAGGTTTTAACAAAATAAAAAAATAAGCAAGCCATACTACAGCAGGAGAGTTAATTGAGTCGATCACGAGTAGCTGAAGTCATGTTTTGAACTCAAAGCCATCCTCAAAAATCTATCAGAACAGGAGGAGCTTTCAATTTGAGGCAAGCGCACTGGCTGCAGCACCAACGTACCAATCAGGTGGTTGTGTGTTCTGTTTCTTTTGTATACCTCCGTGCCCTCCCTCCCCGTCAGCTTTAAAACCAGGGGAGATCTGAGTGTTGATTCCAGAGCCTTCCATCCTCGCTAATTGACGCTGTCTTATTAGCTTTGAACTTCAAGTCTCCTACGTTTTCCAGACTGTAGAGCAATTTATAAAAATAAAAAAAATAAAAAAACTCTTGTGTTAGGCCTTATTACATCAGACTGATTTGTGTTTGCATCGGGGTCTCTCCCTCAAACACCTGGCAGTTTGTGTCTCTCCTGAACACCGAGGATGAGTGTTGAATGAATCCTTCCTTCCCTGGACTGAAATGATCACCTTGTGAGGAAAAAAAACACACCTCTGTCCCTCTTCACATCATCACTGACACGTTCTGTTCCCTGTAAGTATGTATTCACTGAAAATGCTCACCCCTGTACTTCTTGATTATTTCTTCTTTCCCAAATTGCTGCATATGTTCCACGTTTCCTTGTTTTTGATTGGTGTCCATGATAAGTGCAGGGCACAGACTGCTTGCGTGTCAAGTTTCCTAGAACTCTGCCAGCTTGGGGTATGCTAAGTGCAACTTGTGCCAGAAATACTTGACCAGAGCTTTCTAGCTCTCTGTCTTCTCTGTTAGTGGTTTTAATAAAGTGTGCTTTGTGGAAGCTGAGATTAGATGCGTTCTGCTCTGTATGCATGTTCAATGTTGACTTCTTATTCAGTTTAAATGCAGGTATTGCTTTAAATAAGTAGTTTGTTCAATTCTTTGACTGTAATAGGGGAATTAAAAAAAAACAACTGGTACAACCAGCACTTTGAAAATATCCAAAACTTTCAATAAGAGCAAAATGTCAGCTTACGACCGGATGTATTCCTGTTTTTTTTTTTTTGTATTTCCACCCATGCAGTTGTAGGCACCCATTTTCTCATTTTCATTTTTTGTCCTTTTTTTTAACATTGTGATTGTGCACGCTACCTTCCTCTTCTCGATGAAAAGTCAAATCCATTTCCCTTAAGCCATCCCACTTCTGACTCACCCACATTTCATACTCAATGTGTGGCTTCCAGTTAGCGTTAGCGAAGCAGGCAGATAATTAGCTTGACTGTCGAGAAGTTAAAGTGTGAACTTAACTGATGCTCTCAGTCTGTGCATCTCAATGCTGCTGAGAGGGAGAAAAGGCAGGAGGTACACCAAAGTGGCATCTTGGATGGAAAATACTGAAAGGGAGTCAGGTGTCTGTGTTAATCTATGGTCCTTAATGCTATTGTTTCAGGGTCAACATATTATTCTGGATATGCTTTAAATAAGCCATAGAATGAAACTTTTAAAAACTAAAAATCAGGCTCATCAAGTGGCATCTTCTTGCATGGAAGAATGCAAGCTGTCTTCATGCTGCAGATGCCCAGAAATTGTCATTACAAAAAAAGGCTCATCTAAGTACTGATTAGACTTATCTAAATAATTACTTTTTTTAAAATGAAAAAATACCACTGGGAAATTAAGAAAAACATGATTTAAACATAAGGGTTAAATATTAACTTCACATTCCAAATATGGGGGAAATTCAGCTTGTACTGAATCCAGACTTGCAACATTCAAACACACCTGTTTTTTTTTTTTTTTGTTTTTTTTTTTGTTTTTAATCTGTGTGCTGTTGAAAACAAAGTAGATACACAAACCATATTATGGAGATGTGCCTGTGGATGATCTAGTCCTTGCATTACAAGAGCAGAGTAAATATAACATACACACCACATCACTGCTAAATGTCTTGCATATAACAATTATTCAAGGAAGGTTTACCAAAATAGCCTTGACTGGGAAAGTCGCAGCTACCTGATTATTGTGAAAAGACGAACATTTTACAAAATTCACTCTGGTCAACTTTTACATTCCCCATAGATCAAATCTGCATTTTTCCATTTGTTGTACCTGCAGTTTACTGTAGTACCTGCGTAGCTGCACCTGAATACTGCTTGTTGGTCATTGGTATAAACATTTGTTGACTATTGCAGAGAAAAAGTTTTGGTTTTTAACAGAACCTTTTAGTTGTAATTGTTCATATACTGTAGGTAGGTTTCACTCTATGGGGGTTTGGCTGAAGTTTAGCTAACTGAAGTCGTTGGATGTTTGTGGCATAAAGTTTAACAATTTGTATTTTAGAAAATAATCTCAAGATAAAACTTTTCATTTGTAGCTTGTGTTTTCTTGGATTTGTTTACGTCCCAAACACTTTCCTCCAATTTATTCCTTCTGTATACATGCAAATTAAACTGCTTATACATGACTTTGAGCTGCTTTTAGTATGAATGGTGCTTTATAAATACAACTGATTGAAGAAATCATTTTTTTTTCTGTAAATGAAGCTTTTAATTATTGCTTGCAAGTCACTGAAATATGTTTCAGTGACTGTGCTGCTTCTTCTTCTTCTTTAATTGTGTCTTTTAACAGGTTAAACGCACAAAAGCTAAGCTCAAGATGGCTCTCAACATCCCCGGTCTAGTGGCGATGGCGGTGTTCTACGTCGTGATTTTGGGCACAGGCATCTGGGCGTCCATGCGCTCCAAGAGGGTAGAGAAAAGAAGCACAGGAGACGGCATGGAGATGACGCTTCTGGCTGGACGCAAAATTAATTTGCTTGTTGGGATTTTCACTCTCACTGGTAAAGACAAACACACCGTCTTCACTCGGGAACACCCATGACTTGATGACAAAAGTGTTGTTGAAAAGCTTGTTGTCAAGCGCACGTCCCTGAGATATCTTATCCGTTTCTCTCTCCAGCTACATGGGTGGGAGGAGGTTTCATTCTGGGTATCGCTGAGGCAACATACAACCCAACACTCGGTGCGGTTTGGGCGCTCATGCCCGTTCCTTATGTCTTGACCTTCTTCTTAGGTGAGTGAAGTTTGCAGACGGCTCAGAATGTTGCAGCACCATGGTGGGAGAAGCAGTAAGGAATGAGAAACCCTTGGTGCTTGCTATTTGCTTAGCAACAACACTGTGACAAGCACACATTTTACTATTCTTATCATAGGAACAAAATCAACACGGCTCCTTGCTTCATTACCTTCTTTGTAAAATGAACTTCATTGACATGACAAGTGCGGCTCTCCCTCACCCAACGCCAATCTGACTCTGCATCATTAAATGCGCCACTCGTGGTAAAAATAGATCTATGAGCAATCAAAAGAAAGAAAAAAAAAACAGGTGCAATGAAATGAGTTCAGCCAAGAGGTTTGAAAGATTACCTCTGAATGAGCCAAGTCAACAATCTAATCGGTTTGTTAAATGTTGACAGCCGCTGAAATAGCCGACGCTGTCCTGCTGTCAGAGTAGCCTGTGGGATGTTAGTGGAGGGTGAATTGGAAACCCCAGTCTCTGAGCAGGAAGTATAACATTCCCTGTTCTGCGGCGGTCTATTGTTGACCAGAAGGATGCCTGATCTCAGCTCAAGGTGTCTCAGTGTGTTATCAGGAGGGAACACTTGTTTGTGCAATTGTTCACCCCCCCACACACACACACACACACACACACACACGTTCTTTCACTCTTTTGCTCACCACTCCGGGTTTTTACATGGCAGAAACATGACCTTGTCCCAACATTAATTACTCGAACGCTTCCCACAAACAGAATAACAACTTGCGCTGCTGCTTTTCCCTCTGCAGGTGGCTTCTTCTTTGCCAGGCCTATGAGAGAGAACAAGTACATGACAATGATGGATCCTTTCCAACAGAAATATGGGAACGTCCTGAGCAGTGCACTGATCTTTCCTGCGCTGGTGGCCGATGTGCTGTGGGTGGCACGCACGCTTGTCAGCCTGGGTATGTTACCTCATGCTGTTAAAAATGTTGGACACTGTTATGGGTGCTGTAACATACCTCTAGGATCATGTAGGCACCAAAACGTCAGGGTACATGATGTCCATAAACAGGAGAGTAGAAAAACAGCTGGGCGGTACCATGTCAGTTCAGACAGTTTTCTGACGTACAGAGCAATAAAAAGAAGCCAATAAATACATTTTAAGCTTGTATCCAAAACCAGCACATTTTGGGAGTCAGTTTTTTGTAAGACAATGAAAGTAATTTTTATATGTTGGGTTTTGATTTAGTATTATGCCTTCTCTCCACATTGTTTTTACAATGTATAAGGGCTTTCATTATCCTCAAACTCTGTCTCCCTACAAGACACTATGCTTTGAGATACGAGTAAGAAAAAGTGTTGTTTCTGTACATTTCACACAGTTGGTGAAGTAATAATTTATTCCTAAAATGTCAGTTTAGATGGTTGAGAAGTAAATTTTGCATCTTGAAAACGTTGCATGTATTACATACAGTTGAAACCAGATATTTATGCACACATAAAAAAAACATTAAAAAAAACACACGGAATGTTTTTTTTTTCCCCCCCTCTTTATCTGACATTGTGTCAAACATTTACTTTTTTTTTTAGGAACATTTACTTTTTCAGAACTGGTTTAATGCAGTCTGGTTTATAGGCTGCCTTTAAAGCTCTTCTCATGAAGAGTCTTCTGGACTGAGGTGAGTCCAAAAGTGATACCCAAAGCTAAAAACATCGACTCTACCAACCTGAAGGTATTGACTGTTTGGAGACTCATTTGTGGCCAACATAAAAACACTGACTGATGCTTTGAGATGCTCTGATCCTCATCACAGCCAAATACGTTTTCTACATGTCTCCACAAAATAACTGTCTTTGTGCCTGACTGCTTTTGCCAATTTTAATCACTTTTATCTTGCCTTTTGACTAGTGACTTCTTCCTCTATGAGTGACTGTTTCACTTATGTTGGTAACCATCTCATTTCACTCTTAATAAAAAAATAAGTGATAAAAATTCTCTCTTCTGTTTTTCTATATTTAGCAAATAGAAATAATTTTGTTGATTTTATCTGACCTTAAAAACAAAACGGTTAGTGAGATTTAGTATCAGATAGTGACAAACAGGTTTTTCCTGAAAATATATAACAGTTCTGACGCTTTCAAAAACAATATATTTTTTTTTAATTTTGTAAACACAAATAAGCCCCAAAGTAGATTGGAGTGTTTGGAATAATTCACTTCTAAGCTTAAACTGAATGTTTTCTTTGTTGAATGTTTTTAATGTCTGGGAAAATCCAAATAAATGAACATGATCAATTACTGCAGAGTAATAGTGACTTACAATGTTACTGCTGTACCATATTGTGCTGCATGTTTGCCTTGACTGGGTGAATGAATACAAACACACAGAGCGCTTACATATTTATTCTTACGAGTTAACTTTTTAGTGAAAAATGTTTTAAATCGTCTGATATGCTATCTCCACATACTTCCGATGTTTATCTTGTAATGTTTAGGATTCACATAATTCTCTGTGATGTTGTATGCGACTGTGTGTGATAATGTGTCTAATATGCATCTAATGAGTTTATGCGCTCTGTGAAAAATGTGAAAACTGAACATGTTTGAGTGCATCCATCCATCCATCCATCCATCCATCCATCCATCCATACATACATACATACCCGCTGACCCTTGCAGGGTCACTGGGGGGGGGGGACTGGTGTCCCAGCAGTCATTGGGTGAGTGGGAGGGTACGGCCTGGACATGTAAGACTCACAAAGAGAGCTTTAATCAGAGAAGCTGCCAAGAGGTTCATAGTAAAACTCAGGGGTATATGAGTTTTAAATAAAGAGAGTGCAATGCATATTAATGTGCATGCATGACACCAAACATGATTGTTTTTAATTCTAACAATGTTTGTAAGCATATTCGTAAAGCGCAAGCTATAACCAGTGCTTGAGCCCCTTTATGTTTCCATTCACAAAGCTACTGACAGGTAAGCAGTTAATTTTGTCCACAGAGATATATAATATCTGATAGGTTTTAATCAAACCTTGTGTTGTTTTTGGAAATGTTACGCATAGATTCCTGACCTACAACTAGCATATGCACATAGTCACAGAAACACTTGTCATTTTAAAGTGTGCAGAGCAAAATGACCCACCGGAGCATTGCAGGATAATATTAAATGAACTTCTGGTTTGCTGGTGAGAATGTGCATGTGTGTGTGTGTGTGTGTGTGTGTGTGTGTGATGGCTCGGTTGCTCAATGTTTTAAACACACTTTTGTGGCCCGTGATATGTCGGCACGGTATTAGCGCTCAGAGTCATATTTCTGCTGGAGAAAAGAACTAAAGCAGAGTGTGTGGTTGTGTGCATCTCCCACATGTGAGAGGTTTATAAGTGGGACAAGGAACTGAACAACATCAGGGGGTCCATCTCCGATGCAGTACTTTAAGTCTTTGAATCTTTCACCTTTCCTCCTCCTACATTTAGCACATAGGAGTAACATCACAGGTTTGAAGTGTAGTTGTATATCTGGTAAACGGACCTCCCAGAAACTATTTACGATGCAGTGACTGTGTTACATCATGTCCCATCACATTAGAAGAACTCTAAAACCTGGGTTGATCTGGATGCTTATGCAGATGTAGCCCGGGAAAAATACTTAGCCTCACAGGAAAACAATAACTGGGGTTCTTAATGTGCAGTGTATTTTATTTTTAGTTGAGACAGATTAAACAAAGCTGTCTTGTTTCTTACTTTTGTTCAACAATCAGTAGTTATCTACTGTTTGGTAGCAAACAGTAGATAACTACTGATGAAATGCGGCAGATCTCCAAAATAACAGAGAAAAATTCAATGGAGTTGTGATACGACTTATTTTATCAACACTTACATTTAACGTCTCAGTTCACTCTTAATGCTGGAGCACACCGATGATCGGACATCTTATTGTCATACGCACAAAATGGCCGCCCTGCACCGCACATACAGGCTCCCTAAACCATCCGTTTCATCTTACTAAAATACTGACTGCTTATCACATAAATGAACGTACCAACATATTTCAACAAGTGACGTATATATTTACCGATTTTCTGCCAAAACTATCACCCGCAGATATAACACGTACAGTTCACATCCAAGTTCAGCATGTAGCATAGCAACACAAGAAGAAAATAAGGTGTATTTCCTTCCCCGTGTTGAGAAACAGTAATCATTTTTGAAACACTGCTCTCTGGTGGTCAAAATGTGCAGCAGCCGAGACCAACTACCTGAACATATTTAAATGTGAAAAAACAAACAAATAGGAAATAAAATTACATAACTGAACCAAAATCACTCAATAGCATTGCTACCGTAAGATAAAAGAAAACCAAAGCTTTGAAACCATACTCAACCAAAATTTACTACCCAGCTACGCAGACAGAACTAGGTCAAGTCTAGAATTAGTTCATATATTTCAGGTTGCACAGATGCAATTTATTTTAACACATCAGGTCAACTTATATTCGTGGAAACATTCCAGTTAAGCCAACCTATTGGATGCAGCCCTGGTGCATCCAACAGGTAAAAAAAAAAAAAAAGAAAGCTGCAGATGTGACTAAAATATAAATCATAATATGCACCTGGAATTAGATTAATTTACAAACAGGTGCGCTTTATTTACTCCAGAGTAAAAGTGGCGAAATGCAAAGACAGGCCACACTTTTAAGATTTTTTTTTTTAACGCTGTGAAAAGCATGTATCCTCAAGAGGTGACAAAGTTCAAACGGTACGAAAATCTTTGTTTGTAGCACTGTCTCGCTATGGCGCTTCTGGACAGCTTTGATTGCAGTGAGGATGTAGAGCCTGAACCAAAGCAGTATGATGATTCAAAGCCGAGCCAATGGGGAAGACAGAAAGTCGAGAGAGAGAGAAAGAGTGGTGGGGGTAAACAGCAGGCGAGAGGCAGAGGTGAGACCTCTGCAGGGTGGTGAGTGGCGATAGATGGTGCAGATTTTACACTTCTCTGTTTAAGGGTTTTGTTGTGGTGTGGCTGCAGGCTGCTGCACGGGGGACCATGGCAATTTGGGAGAAGAGACGGTGAAGGTAGTGATGCTTTGCTTGCCTTGAGTAACAAGATGTATTTTATTTATGCATTTGTTGTTTGTTTGTTTGTTTGTTTGTTTGTTTGTTTGTTTTTTTAACCTTTCACAATTGTTTTTAGATACTTAAGTTCAGCGTTTTTCTTTAGATTACCAGTATTGAAATGTTTTTTGCACCCAAGCGGGTGAAAAAGTGTTACAACCAGTAAGTCCTCTTTGATTTTTTATTTTTATTTTTTTTAATGATTCTTTCGTAAAATTTCTGTTGACCTCTTTCTTTACTTTGGATTCTCAAAGCACTTAGAAGTTTAACCACTACGTCTTAAATGAAATCTATAGTCTTGCCTTAAATGGCAGAAATGTAATGTATGATGATTTTTTTGTTAAAATGTGAACGTTAGGACAATATTAGTGTAAAAACAGAAGTCAATATATCTCCATCTGTATGTGTCTGTGTGAGTTACTGTGATTCTAAAAAAAAATAAAAAGCAATTTATTTGAAGAGTCATAGTAAAGATTGCATGTATCCACAGAAACAAACATGCCATCTCTGTCGGTCCCTCAGCGCTCATCACTCCTCTGTGTTGTTCTAGGTGGAACCATGAGAGTGATCCTGGACCTGCCGTACGTCTACTCCATCATCATCTCCTCAGTGGTGGCCATCATCTACACTCTGCTGGGGGGGCTCTACTCTGTGGCCTACACCGATGTCATCCAGCTGATCCTCATCTTTGTCAGCCTGGTGTGTAAACACTGACCTGAAGGTTTAAACCAGCAGCCTGGGTCTGCACAGCTTCATCTCTTTTTCTAGTAGATGATAAAACCCGGTCAACGATGAGTCCTGTCAGATCACTGAGCTGCAGCCATGTGGGAAGACACAGATGACAACAGAACGAGGGACAACGTTTGTGTTGAGTTCTGATGGATTGGCTCTTCTGTTAATTTTTCCACTTCATAAACTTACATGTTAAACTCTTTACAGATAAATTGGATGAAAATAGTTACAGAAATAGTGGTATTACAAAAAGTACAGAATCTGTTGAAATCAAACCTGACAATAAGTAACATAGCTTCTTTTTTTTTCTTTTTTCTTTAGATTTAAAATGTTAGGGACTTAACCTTAACCTTATTGTTGATATTATTTGTGTGTTTGTCTTACAGTGGGTGTGCGTTCCCTTCATGTTGACCAACCCACACTCCCTGGACATTTCGCTCACGGCGTACAACCAGACTTTTCAGGCCCCCTGGGTGGGCACAGTGGAGCTCAACGAAGCCGGCAAGTGGTTTGACGACTTCATGCTGCTGGTGAGTGGCGACTGGGAGACGGTTCTACAGTGTTTCAGGTGGACAGGTGTTATTTCCTGCCACTTCAACAGCTACATGAAGTATTGTGAAGTTGTTGAGTTAAAAAATATTTTCGTTAGGTGTGAAAAAACCCTAGCATAACAAAACTTGGGGGGCATTTCTGTCGCTATTCTGTATTTCCGCACAAGCTAATTCCTGTCACCATGTGTATACTGTGTGTTTGTGCCAGGCGCTGGGTGGCTTGGCCTACCAGGCGTTTTACCAAAGAATCCTGTCCTCCTCGTCTTACAGCCAGGCTCAATTGACCTGCTTCACTTCAGCAGCTTTCTGCCTGGTCCTGGGTATCCCATCTGTCCTGATCGGAGCTGTGGCAGCGTCTACAGGTACAAATCCCTAACTTTCACCTGTGGAAACATGTGATATAAGACATTGTATTTGTCTGCTAAGCTGTTAAGATCTGTACAATACCTTCCTGGCTTTTAGTGCCCCTAAAACCTTCTGTCTAATAATACCCAGACTGGAACTCAACCACATACGGATTACCCACCCCGTATGAGCGGGACGAAGAAGGATCCATTCTTCCTATTGCACTGCTTTTCCTCACACCCACCTACGTGTCTGTCATTGGGATTGGAGCTGTTGCTGCAGCTGTCATGTCCTCCATGGACTCAGCCCTGCTGTCCTCTGCCTCTTTGTTCTCTTCAAACATCTACAAGAACATCATCAGAAAACAGGTGAGGACGTCCAAGCGCTGGAGGTTCTGTGTCAACTAGATTTTAGGAGATATGTATGTAGATTTTCTTCCCCACCATTTTCTAACGTCTCAAACACAAAGTAGGACTTATCTTTAGGGTGGAGGAAAATTACACAAGGTTTTAAGAAATGTTTCCAAGTGAAAAACATGAAAGGTTTACAATATATTTGTTTTCAGTCCTCTTTACAACGATATTGTATTAGTTGAAGAATATCTATTAGTTGTGCAAAATTAAACGCTGCGTACATTATAAGACCTCCCAAAAACCAATGACTTACATGAAAAAAGAACATACTCGTTATTAAAATTGCTACCCACTAGGCTAGCAGTTTGTGCTGCTAAATATTGCAGCACACAAAAAGACCCTGCATTCATTCACATTATGAAAAATTCACAGTTTTATTTTGTTACTCAGTTACAGTTTATGCAGAGAACTATAGACCTGTTGGATTCAAAGAAACATTGAGGTATAAAACTACTTCAGCACTCGAGGAAAGCTGCGTGCAGTACTACATTTTAATGTTGGTTTCCCTGACATCATATCCTGTAACACAATTCCCTGCCCATGTTATTTCTTCCCCAGGCCTCAGACTATGAGATGCAGTGGGTGATCCGGATCTCAGTGGTAGTCGTGGGTCTCGCTGGCACTGGTCTCACCTTCCTGGACAGCAGCGTCCTCGTCTTCTGGCTCGTAGGGGTGGACATGTCCTACACCATCATGTTTCCTCAGCTGGTCTGCGTCCTCTTCTTTAAGGTGTCTAACGGTTACGGAGTCTGTGTTGGCTACGTCCTGGGCTTTGTCATGAGGGTCCTGAGCGGTGAGCCGCTCATAGGCCTCCCGCCCGCCATCAGGTTCCCTGGCTGCCGGTTGGACAAGGAGGGGAAGCTAACCCAGTTCTTCCCCTTCCGCACAACTATCATGCTCTTGTCGCTGGTGTCCATTGTGTTCTTTTCATGGTTGGCATCCGTAATTTTCAGCAAAGGCCTGCTGTCTGATAAGTGGGATGTGTTCGACATTAAACGCAGGGCAGCACAGACGGCGAGGGCTTCAGATGTGAAAATGTCAGACACCGACGAGGGTGGCTCTGCAGCCAAGCAGCATCTGAACACAACCAGATGCTAAAGAGGCTGAAGTCTGGCCTTTTTGACTGGGAGATGGGATGTTAAAAAGGGGAACAATAAAAACAGATTCTATTATATGCACAATTTCTGTAAGTTTATATGTCATGATGGTTTATGATGAACACGTATGTCATGCATAACTAAAATGGAGGCACTCCAGCTGTTAACATAAGTTTTAACCAGAAAACAATTTGAATTATGGTTAAATGTTAATAAAGAAAAAGGTCATAGCTTTGTACCTCCTTAACGAAAGGAGTTTCACATGTGCACTGACATATTTTTCATATAAAATATATATATTTTTGCATCAGACAGATCTGCTGGTCAAGCACAATGATACCATTGTATAATAAACTATCAGTACTTCTGTCAGTGTGAGAAGGTGCCAAGTCCTGCTGAAAAAAATAAATCAGCCTTTCCACAAATGTTAACAATACAGCAGCGTACAGTCCTCTAGGATTCCCTGGTACATGTCACTGTTAGACCAGTACGACGTTTCTAATCATTCTGGTTCTGGAGTGGGTTCAAAACAAAGAATGTGATGGTTGTAGCTTCCGCCCTGACATGTTTGTGTGTGGTAACTCTGGAAACAGTAGCTGTGTTTCCTTTACAAATGTGCGCAAAACTTTGTCAGTAATGTAGAAAAAACACAATTTCTCAATTGCGACATTTGAATTGCATGAGAAACGCAAATAAAATCACATGTGAATAAGTTTGTTCACACGATAAGTCATTAAAAAACATGTCGTGCCCTCATCCTCCTAATACTTCCTGTTGTCTTCTTCTTCATGGTACAGCCAAAAGAAAAAAAAACATCTCATCCTAGCAGCAAAACATTTTAGTGAAGAGAAAGGTTTTGTTTTGTTTTTTTGTTTTTTTCAAAATTGGCATATTTCCATTAAGCATATTTATTTTCAAAATGTCAAATTATGCAATTATATGGTCAATGTAAACACAGCTACTGATTTCAGCCACAGTAAACACATTGTGAATCTGATCCAAAGTGGAGAGAGAGAGGTCTTTGCTTCACAATTCTCTCAAGGTTGCAGGTAATCCTGCACTTAATATACCTAACACATTTTTTCCTTCCACTGTATTTTCTGTTACTATGCTTATGTGCAACATTCTGAACAGTCAGATTCGGGAAAGTGTAAGTGACTATCTTCTGTCAAGTCAGCAGTTTTTCTTGTAATTCTTTAGACCATAACATACAATTTTTGTATATTTTTTTCATTATTGGTGTTATGTAATGGTAACATTTTCTGAAAATCTGGAGACTGGATTCAAAGTGTCTGAAAACCATAACCATCAAAATTAACATAAATAAATCCTTGTAATGATTCTTTACAACATGAGTTTCAGTCAGTGAAATGAATTGCTGAAAAAAAAACCTTTTTAGTAATGTTGAGATGTATCTGTATAATGTAGCATGGATGTAATCTGTAGGTCACTTTTGCAAGCAGCTACTATCCTGAGAAATTAAATGACACAGCAGTACATGGTTTTTGATGACTGGACTGTAAACACTTTTGAATATTGCTTGTATTTTTATTTTTTTCACAAACATGTCATCATATAAAGATCTGGAGGTTTCTTGCTTATTTGTGAAAGCCAGACATGTTTTGTTAAGAATCATTGGAATCTGGTTCCATTCAATCGAGAACTGCCTATCGTTGGACTTCATGACATCGGTTTAACTCTTAAGTCACTTTTCTGATACTTCATAAAGGGATTTATATTTTTGGAATGGGGAACTTTAACTTGCTTTTACCCAAACAATACTGGGTGGGGGAAAAAACCTGGGTGTGCATGATGGACATGCAGGAGTGCATTTATGTTTCCCAGCTACAGTTCAGAAATCTACCTGTTGTTATACTCTTGTGCTGTATACTCACACTTTAAAGTTCAGTAGAATATAGTATTTAGAAGTTTTTATCTTAACTTTTAAAGTATAAATACTTCTGCCTTAAGTTTTGCAGAACATTAAAATTAAGAGCATCACTTTCAGGATGACTGTCATAATAGTGGGTGTGCGGTTGTTGTCGTCTCTGTATTTCAAGAGCATTATCACATATTGTTAACACATATTGTTTTTCTTACCCTGTTATGCAGGTTGCCAATAACTGTTTTTTTTCTCTATGCTGTAAACCTGCAAGGCTTGGTGAATCTGTAATCCAATGTTAATCACAATATAGTTCTGTCAGAATAAAGGCTGAAACTGAATTATTTGTTGTTTAATTTATGACTTCCAAGAAAGACAAACACACATTGCTCGAAGAAATTTTCCCATGAAGTACACACTTTTATCTCACTATAAGGTCTGTGATTACAAGAAGAAAAAAAATTATATGTAAAAGCAAACATGCATCAGATTTAGAAACAGATCTATCTTATGACAGATTTAATCTCACACTGTTCCAATCATTAGCTTGCACAAATTGATTGCGTGTATTGTGTCTGTCATATAGTACCAAATGTGCAGGACGGAGGAAGCCCATCAGGCTTTTATTTCTGTCTCACCCTATTTATAGCAGGTGGAAGGAATCAACTGCTTCTCTTACTAGAAGGAAAACGCTAAGGTTTCAAAGAGAAGGATTTTCTCACTTCTAACGTAAAGCTGAACCCGAGAGTGTAGCGGGTTCCCTATTGAGTCACTTGACACCAGACTGCAAATACTTTCTAAATTGGTATCATCTTTGCATTTCCATCTAAAATTTTTCCAAGATTTTGTTCCCAAGTAATAAATCAGATGAAAGCTAAATAACACTTCCGGTTAATGAAGGAACCCTCATGACTTAAAATAAAACTACCTTTGTAAAACCAGCTCCTTAACTCTGCAGAGACATGTAAAGTATGTATTATGGTTGCTGAGAAGAATGGAACAGCTCCACTGTTGTGCAACACTGCTCACATAGAGCTTAATCTCCACCTCTGTCATCTTTGTCAGCCCATAGATGGAGACATGTAGACATGAAGACAGAAGAGACTTTGCTTTGTCTGGTACTTTTCCACTCATGGAGCTGCACATGGAGTCTACGTGGGGAAAAAGATCGTATATCATCTCATTGTATCTTGTCAGATAGAAGAAGAAAGCAAAACACAAAGTAATCTTTGAGTCACACTGAAGTTATACCTCCTACCACTGCAAGCAATATTAGTTAGTGGCAGCTCCTATCTGGTAATGATGCGTGGAGGAAATATTAGAAGCTTTAGCAAGCAAACAGGTAACAAATGTACACCATTGAGAACTGATGTCATATTACAAATCAGGAGACATTTGTGAAGTCAAGGGCAATGCATGGTTTAAAATTTTTACAAATAAAAATCTAAAAGGTGTGGCAAGCATTTGTGTTCACTGAGTAAATACTTTTCAGAACCACTTTTAGCTGCAGTTTCATTCCCAAGACTCTTGTGATGTGTCTCTACCAGCTTCATATATAGAGATTGACTTTTTCCCCTTTGTCTATTGCAACATGCAAAGGCTCAAATTCATTTAGACTTGAAGGTGTTGAATCTGTCTGAACTATTGTAACATGAAAATGCTTTCATCTGAAGCGCTCCTTCACAGCCTTTACTATATGACTAGGGTTGTTCTCCCATGACAAGCTAAACCTTAGTCTTTATCAACTTCTCAACAAATTTCATCACAGCGCCGTGTCACATCCCGAGAGATATAAAGAGATCTGATGAGCCAAATTTCCATGGCCGGTTAGCTCAGTTGGTTAGAGCGTGGTGCTAATAACGCCAAGGTCGCGGGTTCGATCCCCGTACGGGCCAGGCTTTTCTTTTTCTGTTTTTCTTCCCTTCTTTCATTTTAGCCATTAACCTAATCATTTAATTATAAGCTAGTCGGCAGAAGACGACACTATATCGTATTGAAGAACAATATTTTGCTAGGATTATGAAACGATTACTCAAGGACTACGCAGATCGTAACTAAAAAAACGTGGTGACAGATTATCTGATTGCTAGTAGACATTGAGCAGAAAGTAAAAGATAAAACATGTCAAGCAAAAACAGTATAACCATTTCTAATGTTATTGAGTCAAATACCTATGGGTGATACCAACTTCTGACACAGGTTCCATGGTGTAATGGTTAGCACTCTGGACTCTGAATCCAGCGATCCGAGTTCAAATCTCGGTGGAACCTGTCTTTTTATTACTTCCCTGTTTCGTTTATCTATACATTCGTGAAATAATGCTGGTACTCTGTCCTGTGTCCATTCGTCAACATGTTTTGTTTTTTGTTTTAACCCGTACGATAAATAAAAAAAATATATAAATGTCTGATGTATATGACATGACTGATTAATAAACCCTTGGACGTAGCCCAAATGATGTAAAAACATATTTATTTGTGCAGTGTTAAATTTTCATTGCATTCCAATGTCATTTTACTTAGTTTTTTATTTTACGATGCAGTCAGATCAACTACTAGGCGAATCATTTTTTCTTCTGTTTCCTGGATGTTCCTGCCCCCTTCTGGCCAGAACTGGATGCCGTATTTCTAAAAAAAAAAAAAAAAAAAAAAAAAAAAAAAAAAAAAAAAAGAAAGAAAGTGAAACCAGCATTGGAAATAATTTGTTTACTTTCTCAACTCTAACAAATGCACTTACTTAGGTTTTTTTGTTGTCTCAGGATAAAGGATGACCACTTCGTCCTCCTCTTCGTCACTATCTAATATCTCCACAACATCCACTAAAAGAAAGAAAAAAAAAATCAATTAAAGATCTGAAACATTTACTTGTGACAAAAGAAGTATTTTATAAACAACTTTTTATGACTTTCACACAATAGTAAGCAAACCTGTTCTGCTCTTGACTTCTTGATGCTGTTCCACATCCATCTTTGTCAATTCCTCCACACTGTCCCCTCCACTGCCCTCCCCACCATCCTCCTCCTCCTCCTCTTCTTCTTCTTCCAGGCCCCAGGAGTTGCGCAGTACCTCCCCTACCTGTCCGACCCCTGGGACTGGCACCGACGGGGATGGCACCCTGATGAATGGGGTTAAAGAAGCTAATTAAAAAAAATACATAAGACTCTCATTTTTCCTTTGTTCTTATTTAAGATCAGTTCAGGATACGTTTGAGGTGGGGCTTCTGCTGTCTGGACAATGCTACTGGCTGTTTCACCGACATCGGTCATCTCCACGGCTGTCTGGTCCGTTTTCAGAGCCGTGATTCGCTCCTGAGGGATGGACTCCGCAAAACCGCACCGCCCACCTGCTTTCCTGGGGAATTACAAAAAAGACAAAGACACTGACACAATTGCCTCCAAGGACTTTTCAGAGCTGGCACCAAGTCACTGTTTTGCAAATCACATGCAAGTTTCAGGTCTTTCTACTACCTCTGTCTCAAGTCAAATCCAAAGTCAAGATACACAAGCTGTGAGTCGAGTCCACGTCGTATAAAACACTTCATTTGACAAAATATGCAAAGTAATCACAAAGTAATAAATCAACAATTGAAAGAATTTCTAAATTACTTGTATTTTTCTTTGTTGTGTTACATCTGTGAATTACGATGCTAGCTTAAAGAAATATTGAAGTAACATTCAGAGCAACCCCTCAATACATATGGATTTAATTTATTGTTTGCATGTGTTTAACATTTGTTCCTGTTGAAACCAAAGGAAAATCTAGTCATTTATTCCAACACCTAACTGGAGTCCACGGCTCTCAGACTAAATATATCCCAACCCCAACAGCTCACCTGGCAGTTTTGTCGTTTAGCAGAGCTTTGTTGATGAGCTCCGTGATCTCAGACACCTTGACGCTGGCTATTTTACTGCATCTCATCACCTTCAGCAACAGAGGAAAAAAAAAAAATTAAAATAACATGTAAAATCAATGCAAACACAGGTATATGATGCAGAAATCATCACAGCTTTTCTACTTAATTTGATAGCTTTCTTAACAATCTCGAATGAAAATGGCTGGATGAGCACTGAGCAAACCCTTCGAAGCATTAAACGTAAACGACAAAAGTTCAGACTGGGAGAACGGCAGCGTTCTCGTCTGCTCGCCTGCTCTTTCAGCAGCATGATGCCTCCGCTGGACTGAATGGAGCAGATCTCTCTGTGCTTGTTCATGGCGATCATCAGCAGGCCGTCCATCACTCGCTCCTCCCGCTCACACGGGTCGACCAGCAGGAAGGTTCTGCAGAGAGGACAGCATTCACACGGCGGGACTCCAATTTGACTTCTATGTATTATGTAATAAGGCTGCAACACCCTCAGAAAGATCAGTTATTACACATGAATAATAGTCGCTTTAGCAGCAATCTGTGAAAATCACTAAACATTGCATATAGGTGGAGAATGTTTAGAATTATTTCCAGCTGGAAAATATGTGTTTCATTCTAATATAAAAATCTCAACAAAGTTTAACAGATTCTATAAGAAAAGGGGGAGCTTTTGTTTAATGTTTTACAATTTAACCAGAATAAGATTTTTTTTAAATTGATTTTTAATCTGTGGGGGAAAAGTTTCTACGTTGTATTTTTTCCTCGTTTATGTTTTCCAAATTCAATGCTTTACAATGTGAACATATACGCTGACGTAATAAGTATTTAATCATCAGGTTAATGTGCGGAACCAAACTTTGTTTTTAGCTAAAGTTTATAATTTAAGTTACTTGGAAATGAATTTGCCATAAACAACAACAAAAAACCACATAATTCAATTGAGACTAAAAAAACAAACAAAAAAAAACATGCACTTTCTGAAACATAAAAACTGCTGATATAAACTTCAAATCTATAGTAAATTTGATTATTATTAATTAGTACAAATCAGTATTTTGGCGCATCTCTCTGAAGCAGCAAGCTAACTGTGTATGGATTTATTTCTGATATTCTAAATACAGAAATGGACACAAAAAGTGAGTCCTCACCCCTGCTGGAAGAAGGCGAAGCTGACGCTGATGGGCATGTGGTAGATACTCAGAGGGATGGGGTCTCTCTCCTCTGGACTGTACTGTAGACAGGAAGGAAAAAAAAAAAAAAAAAAACGCTGCGATGACGACATCTGACTATAAAGCCTCTCCTCGATGGACCCGGCTGACTCACCACCGTGACCTCCTCTCCCTGGATGCTGACATCGGGTCGTCTGAAGTGGCACAGAGCGCCGATGGCGGCCACGCTGGCGGCATCCATCAGGTTCCCGTCGTTGTTCAGCGTGTGAACGTCTACTCTGATCTGCCACACCTTAAAATCATGGTCACACAGAAAACACGGCTCTTTCCAGTCGTTTCGCAGGCCCCGTGTAGGGGCTCGGGTCAAACATTTTAACAGATCCGCCCGGCCAGGCGGTCTGTGACTGCGCACAACTGGGCATACAAAGCATACAGCGTCACATGTTGTGGCGTGTCCAACGTCCAGTCTTTAAGAGTCGGTGTCCTGCAGGCAGGCTTTTGATGTGCCCATGTAATAAACCAACTGTTTGACTCAGGTGTGTTGACACAGAGTGACGCCTAAAACACTTAGCACAAAAGCCCTTGGGACCCAGCTGTGGTCATTGCTGCTTTCAAGGTTTCAAAAAACACACTATGGAGACAGTGCCACCTTGTGGTAAACTTGAATATTGCCATTCAGAATTTAAAGTTTAAAGAAGGCTCATTTAATGTCTGCTTTAACATTTCACACAGTTGGAGAAGACAGAGCGAGGGGTCTTTACTTATACTGCTTTGCACAACCTCTAGTGCGCTCTACGTTCTCTAAATGTTTATGTATCTCTCACGCAATTCCAAAGAGTTCATGGTGTTCTGTATTCATACAAGTTGGGAAACTTGTCTTTAGCAGAAGATGATGCCCATCTGTGTCTCGGTCTATGGAAAATTGTTCCAGTTGGTTTTTAGTACATTTTTATCAAAGGTGTCAATAACCGGGCTGTCAACTGAGCGAAGTGAATATGAAAATAGCCGCAAACTAGTAAGGTTCTCTAAAAATAAACATGAAATAGTCTGGAGTCTAAAAATGTATGAAGTTTCACCAAAATATGTGATGTGAGCAGTTTAATTGCAAGTGTTGTGCTTCAGCTTAGGAAGAGTGTGTGTGTCTCGCCGTGTGCATCACCTTTTCTCCAGACACCACACACAGGGACTCTGTATCAATGCACTTGGAGTTCCTCAGGCATCTCTCCAGCTGTCTGTTCAGCTTCACCGACAGCTCCGACTGTCTGCAGGGAGGACAAAATCCCACAAATGATTTTCTGCTCCAGCAGGCCGACTAAACTCGTTAAGGCGTAATGGAACGCAGAGGGTAAACAAGAGGGGATGAAAAAGCTACGCCGCGAGCCCAATCTGTTCGCAGAGGAAGCGGAATCCTCGGGCTGGCCTCACCTTCCCTGCTCAAAAGCCGGGGAGGCCATCGGCGACAGCTCCAGGTTGAAGAACATGATTCCCTCGTTCGGACGACTTTCCTTTGGCACCACCAGTTCACATGACACCTGGGCCATGACCCTGAGAAGCAGAGACACATAACTCAATCACAAACCAAGTCAATAGTGTGTAAAACCACCTTTTGCTGAAATTTTAGCTGAAAAGTCTGCTGGGGTGTGTCTCTGCCAGCTTGGCACATCCAGAGGCAGAAATCTAATCTTCTTTGTAACGTAAACACAGAACCACATAAAGGAAACACTTTCCAGTTGCATTGACAAACGGGGGAATATTAAACTTGAAGAAAATATAGAAAAGATTATTTTAGCTGTACAAAAGAAGTGTAAGAGAAAACATACGTGATTTGATTATTGTAAACAGAGGGTAACCATAGTCTCCAACAAGAGCAAAAGGAATCAAGCTGGAATTGATACAGTAATAGGCATCCTGAATGTTACAAGATTATTATTAGCTGAGGTCCACCATGATGGATTGGCTCCAAAGACAGTGGGAAAGACTGGACCAAACAGATCACACGTTAGTATCGGGCCTACGCTTTTTCCTGAGCTCAAACTGGTTTGCTTTGGTTCCTGGTTCTAGTACTGACCACACACACTCACCTGGTTTGTCCCAGATCCACAAAGCAGCATCCATAGTCAGTCCCAAAAGTGATTTTTATTTTCCTGTAATCATACGTCTGTCGCCCATCCAGGCGCTGGAGGAAGAGACAGCAGGGAAATTAAATTGTACGTGTTATAGCGCTGGTATCTATTCTGGGTCGCTGGTATTTTTCTTCACTGACATACCGTTTAAACAAATTCCAGACAGTATGAGGCTTGCTGTCAAGATGTATTGTTACAATAAATTATAGACCAAACACTACTGTGTATATGTATAACCTTCAATCCAAAACTAAATAAAAGCCTCTTTTTGGGCAGAACAGTTTACTCCTGTTGTATGTCTTCTCACCTTCCTAAAATATCATATTTAGTGAGCGAGACAAATAAGAGGAAATTTCTTGACAAGGGGACTTAAGGATATACAAATGGAAATCAATATGCACGGATAGTTTCGATGTTTGTTTTAGTGGTAAGACTCCCCGACACCATCCTATCTTCAGAAAACACCAAGAGCACATACTGCCTACTATTCCTGAAAAATTATATTCTAGTTAGGGTAAAAAAATTTTTACTATTTCACCAAAGTAGTTAATAACTACTTTACTTTTTGAGATTGTAAGTCAAAAATGACCTACTCTGCCATTCTCACAAACCACTTAACTAAATACACGTATGTGTCCTCCTCACTTCAGCATAAAACATGTGAGGAAATGATACCACAATCTGGATGTTTTTTGCCAGTTGCAAAATGATGGCGGAAAATTGCGGTCATATTGTTTTCTGGCTTCGTGGATAGACAAAATAAGAGGATTACAATAAACACCTTTTTCTCCTCGATGGCCTTCAGTATAAAGTCCCGCTCACAGTTGGACAGTGGTGTATCCTTCATGCTGACGGTTTCTCTGGTATATTCTTTTATATCACTTCTCAGGAAACCATGCCGTCTGTGTTTACACGTTGCGAGCATGCGCGAGAAAGCACGATTTACGGCACTAATGCTCGACAGACTAAACACAAAATATATCAACTGAACTAAAACGTTTGATCCTTGGCGTTAGTGTAGCACTTCCAACTGAGTATTCAACTGAGTTCTGAGCCGAACATAGGCCACATTCACTAATCCAAACCCCAAATAAAGCTGATTTCATTTTACGACATATGCTGCTTTCAATGTAAGCAGGAAACGTGGGACGTTCAAGCTCTACAATAGATTTCTCTCGAAATGCAGGGCAAAAGGTTTTTATTTTTGGGAGAAAATTTAATCACGATAAAGCCTAGATTAAAAACTAAAGACACCAAGTAAGCTTATCTTATTCTACTCATATTCACATTTCTATACGGTCCCTGACCTTACAGTTTTCCAGAGGATTTCATTTATGTAACTTAACGCTTACTAAATCATTACACATAAAAGAAGCATCTAAATTCAAGGGATATACCAAGAATGTGTACGTCCACAGAAAAAAGTGTAGCAAAAAAAAAAAATGCTACCAAACACCGAGCTTTTTGCTCTTTTGGTGTGATAATAATTTAGCTTTGGCGCGCTTACTATCAACAAGCGCTGTTTCGCTTGTCCATGAACGCATCATTTCAGTTAGCCTGGCATCACCGTTATTCGGACCAAGCTGTCACTCACGCTCCCTCAGATATCTTCTTTCCCCCGTAACTGTTCTTCGCCAAACCTGAAGCAGGATAACGGCACAAGATTCTGACACGTAGAGGCAGACTTCAAAGATTTTTTTTCCCTCTCTGCGGTTACAACACCTCATAAGGTAAGTGTTTGGTCTGAATGAGCCTCTACGTCCCTTATAATGCGACATTAATGCTAAGTTAGCCAGCTAGTAGCTACTATTCATTCATTTTTTTTTACTGCAAAAACAAACCCGTTTTGCTTCAAATTAAAATATCGCAGCTTTCTTATTGAACGCCAGCGCGTCTTTGATTATGGTGCTGCCTGTCTGAGCTCATTAGTTTGATCTGCTAAGCCCATGTTTTGCTAAGGTCTGCTGTCTGTGAGTGGCGCTCCGCGCTGTTAGCATCAGGCAGCGGAGCAGGTGCTGCGGACAGCCGCTCATCCTAAAACCGTTTGGGCCACTGCGGTCCTCTGTGGCCGCCATGTTGGCTCCACAGCCACGTTCTGTTATCTGTGTTTTATCGCTGCCAGTGGTGCTGTTAACTGTAAAAGAAATTTGCAAAGCGTTTTATAACGAACGAATAAAAATGGACGACTGTTTATCATCAGCGACATCGGACAGATGTTTGGATTGTTCTAGTAAAATCAGCTGGAAGGATGATCTGTCTTTTTGTGTACTCCATAAGGTTAAAACACCTGTAGATCATCTGATTAAATTGATAACCTAAATTAAATCAGTGCAGATTTTATGTATGATATTTCAGATTCAGGTCTAAACAAAAGTCTTAAAATAATCTCCTTTGACTTTATATTTTGTCTTGTAGTTTTTATGTTTTTTCTAGACTTTCAAACTTTTTTTCTGCTATTGACTGTTTTTGGTCAAATTTCCAGTACAGCCGTTTCCCATTTGTTTTTTTCTGTTTAAGCCACTTTATGCGTCACTATAAAACCTCAAACTTGTACAAAAGAAAAGGGAAAAAAAAAGTTGTCCTGCTTTTCAGAGAGTATAACAAGATTGCATATTTGTCTGTGTTTTTGGCTACAATGAGAATGAATGCTGTTTTTCTGTTTTAGATAAAAAGCTATCACACATTTTAATGTAAATACAGTAAAGCCTTAGTTTGAATTTTGAAATGTAGTTTGAAAACCTAAAAAAAAAACAACAACCGAATTTTGCATGAGAAGAAATAATTTGTGAATGGAAAACAGGATATAATGAGTGCATCCCCAATTTGATAATTAAATGTTAAGAACAGCTTGTCATATTGGTTGATCTCTACATGTCAGGAAAATACCAAGACCTAAATCATCACGTCTTTTCCAACTCTCAATTTTTCTTCAGTTTATCCTGAACTCAAGTTTAATTTTACAGTTATGAATATTTTTTTTCTTTATTCCCTATTCACATACATTCTAGTCACATAAAATCCTGTCTCAATCTTGGGTTTCCATGGTTTTTATGAACCTCTGAGAATATGAAACTGAGCCTGATGGAGGTGAGTTCCCAACAGGCTCCTCATTTGTGGAAAAAAAACAAACAGATAAGCATCACAATGAAAAATATGGTATATCAGGGGAAGCATGGTGCTTTTTGCCTGCATCTACAGAGAGGATTTTAATTTCCTGCTCCGCAACAAAACAGAGCCAGGCTGAGCTGATCCAGATGAAGCTACCGATATGTTATTATAGGTCTCTCGGAGGCAATATTGAGCAGATTCTTCTGATTGTGTTTCAATGCATGTAGCTCTGCGGTTATACAGTCATGAAATCAGAAGTCTAGATGAGGTAAACTGCAGATGGCCACAGATTTTATTTTATTTTTTTATTGTATCTTAGAGAGTTTCGTTCTTTAGCTTATTGTCAGCTTTTTACAGAAGCGTTGACTCTTGTATGGATCTTTCAAAGTAATAATTAAGGTGCATTATAAAGATATGAGACTTGACCTCTGTGTCTCATCCACTCACTCTTCCATCATTTTATGTACTTTTGTTCTCTATTTTTATCACCGACACGACATGAACACCTCTCCACGAATAAAATCTGTGTCATTCATCATCCCACATCTCCAGCCCCTTTGTTCCACCCTGTTCAGGGTTTGTACAGGTGCTTGAAATCCTCGAAAATGCTTGAATTACAAATACTTGTTTTCAAGGTTTGGAAAGTGCTTAATAAACTCGTTCTCACTGTTAAGTCAGACTAAACTTTTGTTGTTTTTGGTTAGTTAGAATTACCAAATTATCACAACTTGCTAAATGCCAGAAAGCCTGGCGAGAACTTTTATTTTATTTTATTTCATTTTTGAATATTTATTATTCCGAATGGCTCAATGACTTATTGGTCTGTTTAATTGAAATAAAGGATCATTGTGTATGTTATCAAATTTGAAGGATTTTTATTTTATTATTTTATTTTTTTTAAATTAGTGTTTTGTTTTTGGACCAGTCAGGTGTGTAGGGTGTGTGTGAGAGAAACATTTGAAAACATACAATTTTGCTATACTTTAGTTTATCTTGGCAGTGCCATACCATGTGGAAGACATTATTCATAAGAGTAATATATGACATCGTATAACATTGAGTTGAAACCGTCTTTTATTTTAGTTCATTTGTATTGCTTTTAACTCCAAGGTGTAATGCTGGAAAAGTTCGAAAATGCTTGAAAAGTGTTTTGAATTTTACAGTGGGGAAAAGTGTCCCACCTCTCAATTGGTCGGACAATTGAGAGGTCGTTCACCTTCATCTTTCCTCTTCTCCCTCCCCTCCAACCGTCCTGCTCTCCTCCTGTCCGCCTCAGATGAAATTAGGTGGAGGCTGGGTGTGGCGGCTGCTGTTCCTGTCCTCGCTGGCCGTGGCGGCCGTGGTGTCCAGCGACGAGCCTTCCGAGGCGGACGTTCTGGACAGAGATGGCGACCTGCGCCTCGACGAGGAGGAAATGCAGGTTCTGATGGCGGACGACGAAGAGGAGGAGGCGATGGTGACGGACGAAGAGCAGTTTGATGAGGATAAAGATGGAGATGAAAAGTCTGAAACTGACACCAATGTCACCTTCCAGGTCGGGAACAGATCCAACGTTAAGTGCATGTCTGGATTTTAAACCTTTGGTCTTAAATCATGACATTATAATCCAGGTAACATACAAGACTCCCGTTCCCACCGGAGATGTGTACTTTGCAGAAACCTTTGACGATGGATCACTGGACAGGTAAAATTAGGTTTTAATGGCAACTCTGGTAGATTGGCCCTCACTGTTAGCTGGGGCCTGTACGGTTTTCCATACCTGAAAGATTTTTTTGGATGTTGATCTGGGCAGATGGCAGCCATCAAAAACAACGAAGGAGGATGCAGATGATGAAATCGCCAAATATGATGGTTTGTAGCCCTTTATCTGCTAATCCTACTGTGTTTTATTCTTATACACCACAGATCCAGAACTTTCAAAGCCATTTAAACATTTAGGACAGTCTAAGCCATTTTTATTTATGATTAAATTTTATTTGTCCTCTCCTCTCTGTCTGCAGGAAAGTGGATGGTGGAGCCACTAAAGGAGAACAAGGTTCCCGGAGACCAAGGCCTGGTGCTCAAGTCCCGGGCCAAACACCACGCCATAGCAGCCATGCTGGACAAACCCTTTGTCTTCCAGGATGAACCTCTGGTTGTCCAGTGAGTTCACATGAGAACAAGATGCAAGTTCTTATGAAAAAAAACCCCATAAATGTTAGAGTTGAGTTTTGTTTTTCTTTTAAATTACAGGTATGAGGTGAATTTCCAAGATGGGATTGACTGTGGTGGAGCGTACATCAAGCTGCTGTCTGACTCTGGCAGTCTCAGTCTGGTTGGTATTTGTGTTTTATATTCCTTAAAGTTTATGCATTACCGTTTTAGAAACTTTCATTTTCTATGCCTTCTGGCTTGCAGTTCATATTGGATATATTTCTTAACATAACGGCCACCCAAGATTTCAATATTTCCACAGAGTCAGACTGTGTCTTTTTCCATCTTTGGGTTTTTTAGTCGCATTTTTAGTCTCATCTGGCCAGAAAATATTATTAGTGTGAAACATTTGTTCATATGCAACTTTACGATGCCATTTTATTTATTCATTAAAAAAACAAAACATTTTGCATCTGTCTAACCATGCCATGCTTTTTCTGTCTTCTTCTAATTGTTTTCTCATGTATTTTAACCCTTGTGTTGCTAACTGAGGTCTGTGGGATGTGTTAGGCAGCTGCTGGGTTGTTGGTTGTCTGACATTGCCCAGGAGATTACTTGCATTGTAGTAAATTAGCAGAATAATGTGCTGTAAGCTGATGCAAGATCTTTGCTGATATTTTTTTCTAATTGGTGCACTTATTAAGTTCTGGGAAATGTTCTTCATATGAGGTTTCAGGCTTATGTTTTGCAGCAATCTGCAGTAACAGTAAGTAGCAAGTGACGACACAACCGTCTCCATTTACGTTTTTTTTTTCTTCTTCTTTTTTGTTAGGACAAAAGGGAGCAAGTAGCATCAACCTAACTGTTGATTTTGTGGTTTCAGTGAAATGTTGCCAAATCAGTAAAGTTATTGATTGTATTGATTTCCTTCTTGTCTTCGCATGCAGGAACAGTTCCATGACCGTACACCCTACACCATCATGTTTGGACCTGACAAATGCGGAGAAGACTACAAACTGCACTTCATCTTCCGCCACAAAAACCCCCTGAACAAAGACATGGAGGAGAAACACGCCAAGAGGGCCGACGTGGACCTGAAGAAGTTCTACACCGACAAGAAGACTCACCTCTACACTCTGGGTGCGTGGCTGATTGACGAGCTGCGTTTAATTTTTTGATCCTTTGTGGAGTTTTTTTGTGCGTGTGTGTGTGTGTGTGTGTGTGTGTGTGTGTGTGTGTGTGTGTGTGTGTGTGTGTGTGTGTGTGTGTGTGTGTGTGTGTGTGTGTGTGTGTGCGTGTGTGTGTGCGTGTGTGTGTGTGCGCTCTCCTTACTTTTGTCTGCTTTCAGTCCTGAACCCAGACAATAGCTACGAGATGTTCATCGATCAGTCGAGCGTGAGCCGTGGCAACCTGCTGTACGACATGGTGCCTCCTGTCAACCCGCCAAAGGAGATCGACGATCCAAATGATTCCAAGCCGGACGACTGGGACGAGAGGGCCAAGATCCCTGACCCCGAGGCTGTGAAGCCTGATGACTGGTGATTCATTTTTGTCTCTAATATCAACAGGCAGAAGTTTCACCAAATGTTCTGGCCACGATTAATATTTTTAACTCAAATGCTGCTATAAAAACAAACCCTGATACAATACACAACCACAAAACTGCATCCAGAATACAGATCGGTTTAATTTATTAAAAATTACATAAAGATTAAAACAGTTCCTTGACAGATCTTTGCATTTCTTTTACAATTTTACATTAACAGCTAAGAAAAACTTGGATTTTTTTTTTTGTGTTTCCCGAATGTTGTTGAACCCATTTGCAGTAGATCAAATTATGTCACATAATTAAAGTTGAAGATCTTTAAAAAACTAAGAAAAAAAATCAATAAAAGTAGATTTATATAAAACCTTTCAGACATAAATCAAAAAAGTGCTTAGACAAATTTAAGAAATAAGTCAACCAACACTACATACAAAAAGTTACGGAACATATTTTTTTCATAAATGGTTTTTCTTGTTTGGAAACAGAGTCCACAGTTCTATTAATGAAAACACATTTAGCTTCCAGCCCTGGATGGTGTTCAGCCATCAGATCCTGGTCACCAGACCTCCTGGACCAGCTAATGAAATATTCATGTAAAAGTCTTGAGAGATAAAAAGTTGGACCTCGTCATCTAACATAAAAACAAGAGTCAAAGTAAAAGAGCCCAGAGGACAAGAAGTTTTTATGTCAAGAGGTAAACATTTCTGGAACCCAAACAGTTCATTCTTTAACAAGCGAGAGAAATGATTCAGCCATAAACCTTTCTACACATCATCTATAAAGCAGTGATTATAAAAGGTCTCTAAAACACTCCGGACGTTCTGAGCCTCAAATAAAATCTGCTATTGCATTTCTCTTTGTCCTCCAGGGACGAGGATGCTCCTGCAAAGATTGAGGATCCTGACGCCTTGAAGCCAGAAGGTTGGCTGGATGACGAGCCAGAGTTCGTTTCCGACCCGAATGCAGAGAAACCAGAGGACTGGTGGGTCCTTGAACCGAGCGGCACCAACAATGTGTGTTCAATAAAGCGGAGTGATGTGTTGGTCTGATTGCTGTTTGCTGTTTGGATGGTGGGGCAGGGACGAGGAGATGGACGGGGAGTGGGAGGCCCCGCAGGTTCCTAACCCATCCTGTGAGACGGCTCCTGGCTGCGGCGAGTGGAAGCGGCCGATGATCAACAACCCTCAGTATAAGGGCAAGTGGAAAGCCCCTCTGATTGACAACCCCAACTATCAGGTAACGGGAACCCTTCTCGTGAACCGTCCGTGTTTTTGCGACGTTCCTGTCATGAAACCACGTCCGCCCTGCAGGGAGTCTGGAAGCCGCGCAAAATGATGAACCCGGAATATTTCGAGGACCTGCAGCCGTTCAGGATGACTCCGTTTAAGGCTTTGGGGCTGGAGCTGTGGTCCATGACCTCAGACATTTACTTCGACAACTTCATCATCACGTCTCACAAGGAGGTGGCCGACCGCTGGGCCTCAGACAGCTGGGGGCTGAAGAAACTGGTGGCCAGCGCCAACGAGGTCAGTGGGGGGACGGTTGGGCCGATCGTGTGCTGTCCTGCTTCTGCGAGGCTCATCTCCGGTCTCTTGTTTTTAATCCTAACAGCCGGGGATATTTTCTCAGCTGATGATGGCAGCGGAGGAGAGACCCTGGCTTTGGATAATCTACGTCCTGACAGTCGGTCTGCCCGTCGGACTGGCGGTGCTCTTCTGCTGGCCGAAGGTGGCAAGAACCTCCTGATCTTTACCGACACGACTCCATCTCACAGGTCCTGCTTGACTCGGCTGTTATCATTTCCAGAAACCAGTGGACGACTACGTGTACAGACGGGTCGATCAACCGCAGTCTCACATAGAAGAGGAAGAAGAGGAGGAAGAGGAAGGAGAAGCAGATGAGGAAGAGAAGGAAGCTGGAGCTGGAGAACCGGCAGCAGGTGTGACTATTATCTGTTGGTGTTCCAACTTCAACTGCGGCGTTGTCCTTCACCCTCATCATCACCGCCGCTTTTCTTTTTAAAGCACAAGACGAAGGGGAGAGGCAGGAGAGTGACGGACAGGGAGACAATCAAGTGGGGGCTGATAACGAAGAAGAAGAGATGGAGGAGGAAGAGGAAGAAGAATCGGAGGAAAACAAAACTCCAGAAAGAACATTAGAAGATGAGGTGAGAGTCTCATGCTCTGTTTGCGGTAAATCTTTCCGTAAGCAAGGAAATATTTTACACAATAATAGAAATACATTAGAAGATGCAAATAAATAATGTAATTCCTTTTTTAAGATAAAGTTAAACAATTTAGTGCTTAAAATGCAATAATATAGAATTCCATTTGTGAATCTGGGGAAAACATATATGCAGGCAGGTGTTTTTATCTTAAATTACTGCTCCATGTTTTTTAGCAAATGGCCTTTTTTTGAGTCTTTGCTCCAGTTGAAGACGAATCGATTTCTAAATGCAGTTGACGACTATTTCAATCCGATCGAGCATTTCAGCCCTGCGAACATCTGAGCTTCGCAGTTTCAGCACTCCTATTACAGCTAGACCAATAAGGACTGAGAAAAGTGTAGATTACCTGTGGATGATCCACAGTGAAGACAAAACTCGCCCTTCGGTTTCCACTGGGTTCACTGAAAGCGACTCATTTGTCAACCGCAGCTTCTCTTTTGTCAAATCATTCAGCAGGAAGATGGAGGCGACGTCGCTGAAGAGAGCCACAAACAAGCCGTCAGAAAGAGGAGGGTACGGAAAGACTGAGGCGAGCCCAGCGTCTGCTGTCTCTTCTCCTCGACGGGGGGGGAGGCGAAAGGGGTCTTCTCTGTTGGAGCTGCTCCCTCCTCCCTGAGCGGAGCAGCACGGCGTTTCCTCCAACCCCGACGGTAGCCTGCAGTCACCCGGCTGCCCCATCTGTGTCTCAGCTCCACCCGCCCCACTCTGCCCAGGTTTGCAGCCTCACAGACCCACGCACCCCGTCCCGCGGCTCTCCTTCCTCCCGTCCGCTCAGTCGGACGAGCTTCCCGGAGGTCACGCGTTTCTTCCTCCACCAACTTCTAGCTTCCATTGATAGTTTTTTAAATATTTTTCTCCCCCCCCCCCCTCTCCCTCTCCTACACAACCTTATTCTGTTCCAGAAGTCGTCAAAAAGTCGGCGTCTTCCACCTCTGTTTTCACTCTCTCTCTCTTCATAAACCATCGGTTTATGAAAGCAGCAGAGCCCCAACAGTGCTGATCACTGTTTTTTTTTTTTCTTTATCGCAGGGGCCCTCTCTGAGGTTATTCACATAAATCCTTGAATTGAGGGGAAAAGTTTGAAGAGGAAGTTCTTGTTTTAAAAATGTTTGAAACTGAGCTGAGAGCAAAGGTTAACGGATTCATCTCAACTCGGTTAAAAGATTCCAGATGAAATGCATTGCTAATCTACATTTTAGTTTGTAATGAGCATCTGTTACTTTATTTTATTAGTGTTGAGTTGAAAATTAGCTCCGCTGTTTTATTTATTGGTTTCGACTTGACTGTTTCTCACCGGTGTGAATAAAGGTTTTAATATTAAAGTGTTTTAAGGCTTGAGGCAACTTTCCACAAATATGTGCCACTGATGTGCTTACTGTGAGCAGAGGTCTGTGAAATATTTAAATTGAAAATAGAAAACTGACAAAGTCGATGCTTGCAGCTAAAGTAGCATTATTTCTTTGCTTTGGCAGGAAATAAAATGAAGAAAAAAAAACATTGCAGCAGTGCTTTCCTCTTTGAGCTGGTAATTAGATCTGAGAGATGCATCGATCTTTGTGTTTTTTTTTTATCGTCTAAAGCTTTTGTAGTTCACCCTCCAGCCACATGTTGGCACTTAACCCCTGTTTACATTTGTTTGCAACTTGTACATTTGCTCTTGGAAATAAAACTTATTTAATACAAAATAAAATCGGATGCATTGCGTCTGTTTTGGGGAATATTTTTATTTTACTGTAGTAGGTCTGTGCAGGTGATAAGACTTGGAGTGGTAACTGTGAGATTTTATTAAACAAAAAAAAAAAAACATTTAAAAGGCAAATGTGGACACAAGACATGACTAGCTAGTGTGTAAAAAGGAGGAAATTGGCATGCCAGCATGACGCATAACTGCTTAAAGTATAAAAATAACCTTGAAAAGCCACAACGTACCATTCCACGAGTATTTATACCCCCAACCCCTTTTGAACTTTGACTCTTACTAACCTGAATGCATTTAATCAGCATTTGGTTTGATAAACTGATGCAAAGTTGGACATGAAAGAAAACAGTACATGGTTTACAAAATGTTACACATCTGAAAAACATGGCAAGCGTTTGTCTTCACCCCCTTAACTCTAAGGGGGTGAAGACTGGGTTTTAAGTCTATGATCACTTAAAACCCAGTGATCACAGACGCACTCCGTCCCATCAGAGTTTGGAGCCATTTTGTAAATATGGGCAAAAAGCCTCTAGATGTGCCAAGTTGTGGACAGGCATGCTCCAAAATCCTAAGCATTGACTCAAAGGAGGAGGACTAAATACAAAATGCAAGTCAGATGTGCACAAATGGACAATAGGTGGTGCTAGAGCACCTGCCCTTCCTCTGAACCAAACAAAGTGCCCTTCTGAAATAGTCGTTTTGATTTCCTTAGTGTAAAGCCCAAGGTAGCATTTTCTGGATTTAAAAGCCTATATTTCCCCATATATTTGTATCTTTGCCTGTATTAAAATCTCACACTACAGTGCCATGTGAGCACCTTGCCCCCCAAAACGTCTCTGCACACCACTGTTAACCAGGATGACCTCATGGAACCAATCATGAAAGTAAAACTAGAGCTTCTTTCTCACAACAGTTCAGGATTCTCAATATTTATTTCCTTCCGATAAATAACGGCTGTTGTCCTCTACTTTGGTCCATCACATACAATCCTATTAGAATACATTAAAATGTGACGGAACAGAAGCTGTTTTTGTACAGCACCGTGTCCACGCACAATTTTGATGCAGCATTAAAATCCAGTTTTCAATCACGTTAATCTTTTCGACTCCCCTTTCCTTTGATGGCTCGGACACGCCCTGTCTGCCGCTGCGCACTGAAGATGAGTTTTAGCGCCCGTCTCCTAGCAGGCGATACATCCCAGGCTAAACTGATCGGATCAATACCACTCTCAGCTCGTCTTGCTGCTGCTCTGAAAGTATCTCTGTCTTCCCTGATCATCGTGTTGCTTGACCTGTTATGTTCCCTCCATCGCTATTAGAGGAACAAGGAACCGAATCTCGGTTGCATTTCCATCTTGAATAACTAAACAAAATTTTTAGTAGCAATGAAAACATAATTGATGGTTTAGCTTTTAGCCTCTGTGCTTTCCTTATTGTCACCAAGCTCTGCAAACTCCCTCAGTTTTATCCGGTTTACTGCTAAATTTAGGGACATTTCTTTATCTATGTTAATACTTAAGATATTGCTCAAACATGCCATTATTACACATTTTTCCTTCTGCATAACACTGGTCAGCGAATCAGCTGCAAGTAGAGGAAAACAGTTGAGCATCATGAGATTCAAGGCCAACTGAAGTACCAGATCCAGCTGTCCAACAACAGAATATACAAAAATAAATTAGATTAACGCTGATAATAAGGTTCACGGTAACATGTTTGATGTTAAACTCATTTTAGAACACCAAGTTTAAATTGAGGCACAACAAAATGTCCCAATGTTGGTGGGTTCAAAAAAAAAAAAAAAAAACACAAAGAAAAGTATTTTACAGACGTTATTTTCATATTTACATTTGCTTAGTTCTGACTCAGGTAAATGGTTACGGGGATCTCCAACCCCCTCCGCTCCGTGTCCCCAGGGAAGCCACCTTCTGCTCCACTCCGCCTCACTTCCGCTTGCTCTTGGTGTCGGTGGTCTGGAAGACGCTGGAGGCCGACATGAGGTTCTCGATGTACTGACCGAGGACCTGATTCTCCGACTTCAACTTCAGGTTCTCCTCTTTGACCGCGTCGACTCGAGCCGACAGATCTGAAACACGATAATCAGACTTAAAAGTTTGTTCGGACACCCCGGAGATCCTGCGACAAGTTTCTGAAAACTACCGATACCTTAATCTTTTTCACTTTTGTTGTTACAAATTAATGTATCGTATGTGCTAGACTAACCAAGGAGAACAACTGAAAGAAATACAAACACGTAAAAGCTAATGTGGAGTTTAATCTCATGCAGCTGTTCTGTAAACAACATGGTAACTCTGGAGGAGCTGCAGTGACCTCTCAGCTGGTGTACTGAACAAACTTGCCCTTTATGCTGGTTTGGTAGATTGGGTGTACTCGTATCCAACAGCAAACAGTTTATTTTACAGTGTTCTGGTTGGTTAGGGCTTTGTAGCATCTCTTAATAAATGTGACAAGTTCCCATCTGGGATAGGTAAAACTTCCTGTCATTAAAATGTAGAGTGGAAGCTTTCATCTACCTTCCAGTGTGTGCTGCAGCTCCAAAACCTGGTTTATCAACCTCGTCTTCTCCTCCATCTCAGCCTGGTTCTCCAGGTCTCCTGAAACACAAATTTATACTGTTACAATTAAACGTACAGCACATATAATAATTCTATCTAATGCAAAACATGGCGTAAGACGTACCATCTATGTCGCAGTTCATGATGAAAAGCTCGTCCTCCTGTTTAGGATACAGGGCTGCAGGTCCTCTGTCGGCTAAGGAAAGAAGGCAGAGATCAGGATGGCTACCAACAAACTGCTGATTAAACGGGACGGTGTGACGGAAATGAAGGAAATATAAAACACATTGCGGTGGTATAACGGAGGAAAGCAATAAAAAGAACTGGATCATTTAAAGTCTTGAACAAAATTTCCTTAATTTTCTTAAGGTTTTTCCTGCGGTATAAATGGGCTTTCATTGATTTTCAATTCATTTGAATGTTACTTATTGCTTAATCCCCTCAATGCCAACCATTGAGTCATGTAGGCATAAAATTGCTGGTGATGAGCCAGTATTTTGTCCAAACATTAACAGGCAATTAAGCAAAGACGTCATTTCAAACTGAATCTTTAAGTGATTTCACAATTTTTTTCCCCTTTTACTCACTTGGTTTAGTGCAAAATGCCAATGATGACAGAAGCAACAAGATGATTCTCAAGCAAAACTTGGATAAAAATTGGTTGTCGGTTGAAGGTTAGCGGAAGATGGATAACATTTGTCTGGGAGGAACATTTTTCTCCCCATGTTTGGTATCAATTTAAAAATCACAGAATCTGGAACGACTTGCCTCACATCTGATTCCAAATTAGTATTTCAATAGCTTTGTGTGTCCACATACATTGGTACGGAAAAGAAACTACCTCAAATTCCTGTATCGTGGCATCATCAACTCCAATTCCACTGTAATAAGCAAACTGCAGGGGGTCTTGATATATCCTTGTCTGCTTATTCAGGTGGGCCAACAGGATTCTTTCCAGAACCCTGACATTCATGTTGTGGAATGTCAGGGTTACAGGTCTACAGTTGTTGACTGATGGGTGAGTTTTCTTCGATACTGGATTCAGTGCTGTACAGATCTCTGTAGAAGATATTTCCTTCCAACAGCCATCAACATCTACAATAACTCAAGAATTAATGAGTTACACTGATATTTAATTTCCCTTTGGGATTAATAAAGTGGTTTTGAATTAGAAAAAAATAACTGCACTGAACAAGTGTGAATAGTAATCTTTATTGAAGTTTAACAAATCACAAACATGGTTTTAAATATTCTGCCATTAGAGCAGAATACTCCAATCCAGGTTTGAAGAGTCTATGTGTTGTAGCTTTTGAACTAGAGTATATTAAATACGCTGAAGGTAGTGAAAAATAAGGTGGAATCAGAAACCAACTTCAGCTTTGTTCATAAAATAAGAATTGACCACCAGCGCGTACTGTCTTCAGATATGTAATGTAAGTCACCATCTATGATTGAATAATTCATACGATTGGCTACAGAGACTGAATTAAAGGTGTAGCAAAGACGTTCACTTAAAGACCATCAAAAAATTTGGGAAATGTACGAATCAGACTGCTTTGAAAAATGTCTCTCCAGAAACAAAACACATATGAAAAAGGCAGTAAACATTTTTTTTTCTGTAATACAGTAAATGAATAAAGAGATTGCGACCGCACAGTCTGAATTAGAAAAGTTGTATAAAAGAAGGAACGGGTTAAATTCGAAGTCACAGTAGGTACTAAAAATGCTATGAGCGCTCAGAAACCAGAGTTAAGGTAGCTCTGGTCGAATGATGGTGGGTAAAGACACCGCGCCCTGGATGTCGGTGGTGAATCCCTGTCTGCTTTCTGCGAACACGATTCATTTCACCACTGAAGTCACGATTTAATAAACCAGGATTGCGTATATACAGTAGAGAATTTGTGAGAAATAGCTACATTTAAGAACAGCAAATAGTCACCACGAAACCTAAAGGCGTCGTAATTTTAGGCTAATCAAGCCAAAGCTATAGTGTCTGTCCGATAATAGGTTTCTGTAAGTTAGCTCTTTTAGCTAATTAGCTTAGCGACTAGCCATGCTAACCACTTCCAGCATCAAATGCAGAGTAAATGTGAGGCGAGGCCCGCGGAACATAAACCGTGTTTTCAAACTCGCATTTGGAAGAGACTCTCCGATCAATAATTTGAGCATTGGGTGTTAGAAACAAGCCTCCGAACTGTTTTTGAGTTGTTTTCTGCTGGTGGCTACTTTTAGCTTCATATAATCCAATTTAAACAGCTACGTAAGAGTTTTTTCCTCATAGTTGTAGGAAACAGAGATGCTATTTACTCACCTACAGTAAAAAAGAACCACCTTTTCGCTTAGCCGAATTACTCTATGATGTTACTCTACCGCGTTGATGATGAGGAGGATGACGACAGCTGATATATATACATAAAAAATGAACCTTGTGTGTAATAACATCTACCGAAAGGGGGCGCAACACCAGCAGCTCACAGAAATAGGTAAACCAACAAATAAATCTCAAGCAATGAGTAGAGCAGCCCCTGGCTGCGGCCTGTAGTTAGAGCTACCGGAATAAGTGAGGCAACAGCAGTATGGCAGGACGTTTGAGGCATTTATCTGATACCTTTTATTCCAGAAGTATTATTTCTTCTGCTGGTTCGCTCGTTCTCTGCATTTTGCTTTTATGCGGTCTGGTGGTGCTTTTGGATTATTGTCCAACAATAACTGCTCTCCAATCTGTCATTTGTGATATGAATATTGTGCAGATTGATATTGTGCAGTACTGCTTAGTAATACATTTCATACGATCAGAAAATCTATTTATTTTCATCTAAATTGCATGCAATTATACAATGTACACACATTGTAAGGTCTATGGACTTGTGTGTTGAGCAGTAAAGTTCATTAACATAAATTATTAACCAGACTTATGAAACCAATTCTGTTCTTGCTGCTGTGGGAGTCCTGACCAACTATAGCAAGATGGTAACATTACAGCATTTCTAAATCATCGTACTAGAACCTTGTTTGTCAAAAGATATTTAGATATATGTGACAATTCCTGGTTTGGTCTTTAAAGCACTAAATGCTTTTGGGTTAAAATCCGTTTCTAAGTTGCAGGTCAAATTCAAACCATGTTGACCCCTCAGGTCTTCAGAGACCTGTGTGCCCACTGTTCCCAGGACCAGAACGAAACAAGGTGAAGAAGTTTTTAGTTGTTAATCCTATTTAGCTCTAAAACAAACTCCCTGAAAACCAGGGATATGCGGAAACTGCTGCCTCATTTAAATCAGAACTCAAAATATGTTTGTTTACATCAACACTGCTTGCCTCATTATTACTGATGAGTGATTAATATTTTTTTCTTGTATTAAATCCTAATATCCAACATATGAAGCTGTCTTTTAAGCAAAACATTAAAGGATTTTGTTGTCCTTTAGTTGTACGTCGGCGTCCTATGAAACACTTTGGGTAGTCTGTTTAATGAACAAACTTCTTGATATTTTATCCACTTTGTCTTGATTTTTTTTTTTACGTCACACAAGGAAGCAGCGTGTTCCAAGCGTCGTCCTCAAGTGCTTCCTCTGATGTTTTCTCATTTAAGTCAAATGTTGTGAATCGGGCAGAACCGTACAAAACAACTCTTAAAAAATGATTCTGGCAAGTTTTGGTCTCATTAGGTGTCCGACAGTAAGACAAAATGCCTATATAGATTCATGTGCCTATTTTTAACGTAGTCACATTTATTAATTTCCAGTTCAAATCTGTGGTGTGATCTGATATTTAGGAGTGGAGAGAGTCTTTAGATGAGAAAGTTGAACTGGACGAAGTATTGTTAAGAGCTGCGCCTTCGTCCTGTTCCTGTCAGAGCACACCCACACAGCCACACCATCTGGCTCACGGCCCTTTGTCCCGTCTATCAGGTGTGTAGTGAGCTGAATGTTGGACAATTGTTAGTTTATTCAAATGTGGACAGTTATGTCACACTCGTGAATCACTTACTGTGAATTTTCTATGCAAAAAAAAAAAAAAAAAAAAAAGCCCAAACAAAATCGTGCTGAATTTGAAACCGGTTCAGGAGGAAGGATCTGGTCTCTTTAAGAGATCTTTAGAGGTTAAAAACAACTCCTGTACCTGAGTCGTCTGCCAGAGAGATGGTAGTAAACGTCCCATCATCCATGTCCAGAGTCTCTTTGTCGTCCTCCAGCTTGGACAGTTGTTTTTTTTGTTTTTTTATCTGTCACAATCCTTCATTACCGTCACTGTTTCCAGGTTTCTAGCTCCCTCTTTCCTCCTGTTTTCTTTCACTTTTGCCCTGCCTGCTCACGCACCTGCTGCTCCAGTCGTCCGTACGAGCTTGGTTACCTGTCCTACCTGACTGGCGGCTCAGGTTACACAGCTGTCATGGCAACGCCTGAAGCTCCACAAGAGACGATCTGCAGGAAAAATACCAAGGGTCAAAGATTAAACTCCAGAAGGCTCATGTGAAAAATACTCATAAACGTGTACTTAAACTTGACATTAAGAGTGCTTTTAGTGACTGACATGTAAACAGTCTGCAGCTCACAGGATGGGGCGGGAAGGGGTTGCCTGCCGGTGATTTAGCTTTGTTTAAGCTTTTTTAAGCCGAACGCTGAGGAGTAGAGCAGTAGATGACTGCAGTAGGTCTGTGGGAGCGACATTTGCCCTGCTGGTTAACTCTGAATATTGCAGGAGAGAGACAAACTCCATCGTGTTTCTGGAGAGAGGATTCACAACAATCCCTCGTGTGCAAACATCTGTAACAGAAGCAGGCTGATTCGTTCGAAAAGTAACTATTTAAAGTAAAATTTGAAAAAGTCAGTTAAGGACAAACATGATCCAAATTACACAGATAGCTGCTTTTTTTTCTATTTTTCTCTGGTGCTACAATTTATTTGATAGTCTGAAACATTTAAGAGCGATGTTTGGTCCTTCATGGGCGGACCCAACAAGATTCAAGTTCATGCTTTGGTTTGCTCAGGTTTAACGAAGCAAACAAACACATTCTGTTTCCAGAACCAGAACTGGAAATGTTTATTGTTGTTTCTTTTCTTAGAAATAGTTCATTGTTAACCTTATGTGTGTACTTCTTAAGTGCGATGTTTTTTTTTTGTTTTTTTTATTCGTCCATTATGCCTTTTTGGGTTTTTAACTCAAAACTGAGGTAAGAGTTGCAAACCAAGATGTCTAAACATCATCAGAGTTGATGTGCTAAAAAACCAGAGGAAGCCTTTTATTTGCATTTCTGCAAGGCTTCGTCACAGCAAACAGATTTCCAGACAAAAACTCACACTCAACGCTGAGCATCCTGCAGAAGACACAAACATGCTGATGTGCTCTCTCTCTGCAGCGGAGACGGGCAGATGGACGAGTGCCCCTTTGCAGCCTCTTCTGCTCTCAGTGCGCTAATGTGTCTGCACGTGCATGTGTGTTTGTACGCCCCCTTCCCTTCCCTCCCCACCCTGTGCCTAACATAACGCTGGCAGCGAGTCGATGCCAAAGTGGGCATCTGGTCTGTGGACTATCACAGGGGAGTGGAGACAGAAAGGGAACGAACAATCTCTTCTCCTTGGCTCCCTCTTCACACAGATCTGGATGATGCCACCCATCAATAATCATACAAAACAGACACACAAGCAAGGAGAAGAACACACTGGCTGCACCATCCAACCAACAAACCAGTTGAAACACAAGAGAAAAACAAAACCAACAACAACAACAACAAAAACAACCTATGGAAAGACCAAATGTAATTTATGAAAAAGTTTTTGGTCAGTTATATATTTCTTCTGTCCTGGCGTCTTGTTACAGTCCGTCCATCCATCCGTCCGTCCGTCCGTCCGTCCGTCCATCCATCCATCCATCCATCCATCCATCCATCCATCCATCCATCCATCTATCCACTTCAGGGTTTGCAGGTGGCCAGTAGAGGCGGCAGAGTGTATCTACCCTCCATTTTCTCCCTCCTCTTTCCTCTCTTCCTGCTTCAGACTCGGCTCACGCTCATTTACTCTACAGGAGCAGATGAAACACCACACACAAACCGGCTCCGGAAAACACACGGTCTCTTCCCACTTTCTGAAATCACAGAGCGGCGCTTTCGGCTCGCCAGTCTCACCTGCTCCACCGACTGTCCGCCGCAGCACCAAGCTAAGCTCTCCGAGCAGAGGACAGAACTTTGACGAATCCATCCACAAGTGAACGTCTTCATACTCGCTCCAGTATTGTGCAATGTCGACTGGAAGAGAAGAATAAAAGTTTGGAAGTAGAAGCATCCTATTAATGTTTAACAATTAATGTGTTCTATTTATGGCTTAAAAGTTGGTCAAGTTGTCAATTAATCCAACCTCACATATACAGTGCACTGTAATAGTGAGGGGAAAAAGGCAAACAAATGTCATACATTGTTTGGTTTGGTGTAACTGTAACAACTGCTGCAGTCCAGTTCCTGCTTATCTTTGTTTACTGTATCATACTGTAAGTGTGTTCGGTTCATACAGTTTGACCTTTGACCTGGAGCAGCTAAACAGGGCAGTGTTGACTCCTGGTAGGTTAAGAAATGGCTGAACAGAGATGGTGGAAGTAGTCCAAGTTAATCCTAACAATTAATGTCATTTTGAAGAGAACAACACGCACAAAATGCAGATTTCCAGGCCATTACGAAAGGGCAATCAGCACGTCGTAAAACATAGATTATTGTTTCATCTACAGCACCTTTGGCCATCTTCTAAATGAATTACAGTCGTCTTATTTTTAAGGCTTACCCCAGATTTCTCAGCTAGATTTAGCCTGGATACAAGATACTTCTGGTCACACAATCATAAGGTAAAGGAAGAAGTTACATGTTTTTGGCTCGTAAGCAGATCTCAAGCTGAGCTTTAAAACGCAAACAGAAGAAGCAGGAGCAGCAGCCAAAACAAACAGTGTGGGTAATGTACTGAAAACAGCATTTAAACTCAGACAGACTGTTCATCAGCTGACTGAATGTTGATGGCAAGAAGTAAAAAAAAAAATATTATATATATATATATATATATATATATATATATATATATATATATATGCAAAAATAAGTGAAACATGTAAAAAAAAAAGACACAGATAATGTAGTGATGAAGCTCCACTGATCTTTCTGATCACTTCAAAAATGTTTTTTTTTTGTTTTTTGTTTTTTTTGACGTCCTGGAGGTGTTTCCAGTAGGTTGGCGCTTCGTTTAAACTGACTTTTTAGGAAATCTGCTTTGCTGTTCTTCCATAAATATTTTCAGTAAACAGCAGCATCTCTCAGTAGTTGCAAGTTGCAACATCTCAACATAGCCAGCTGCGGTTTGAAACCGAGGGCACGATCTTTCATGGATGTTTTTCTTTCTGGCACGAAAGTGTCCCATCTTTGGTGTTCCCTTGCAACGCTGAAATGAGGATGTTTGTGGCCCTTAAAGATTATTTCTTTCTGACAGATACTCTATGGTTTGGGGTTACAGCCAGTAAGGGTTTTAATTTGGGTTGTGGATCTACCAGTGTCTTCATAAACAGTCCAACTGATTATATGACTCTGCATAAGTTATTTGGATCTCCTTCCTTTTTGACCTATAACCGTCTAGAGTTTTTTAAGAGATGACTCTCTTAGTGGGTGGAAAGCTTCTTTGCTATCAACAAGTCACGACAGGGTGGGTGGTACCAAGAAATGGGCATATTTTTTAAGAGCTATCTTCTAAAGCGTTGAATCAGTCGATGGATAGCTTGTCTGGGTTTAAATGCAGTTGTCAGTCTGCTCTACTAAAATTTTGCTCCTAAAAAAAATCCGTCTACGAAAAGTTTTTTGATGATTGAAAGTCTTTCAGATGAAATCAGCCAAAATATCACAGAAATGTGGATCTCTTTCAGTCTGGTTCCGTCAATGGTTTTAATTTCTAGATGCCTGAAGGCGCTACGTTCATCTGTTTAATAAATTAAAATACATAAATGCATGAGAATGCTGAATCAACATGTGGTCAAGTAAGTTTTTGTAGGATATCCTTACTGGGATAGGAAAAGTTTAGTCAGATTTAATGACGGGCTATGAGTTGCCATATTGAGTGAATGTAAATATCTGGTTCAAACGTGAGTGCATGTGCTGTATATATGTCAACTTTATAAACTTTTGTCACTCCAGTCAAATTCTGTGGGGATGTTTTCATTCTTCCTCGTTTTGCGTTTTCTCTAAATTGAGCTGAATCCACATAAGAGTGTTTCCGACATTGTCTTACAACACGGCAACAGGGTTTTTCATTAATATCGAGTGGAACTGTAAGAAACCTTTCTCACGCATCGTAATCACAGCCGCTGCGACTTAAGATTCCCTCTCAAGTAAAGAGGTCTTGATAATGAAAGAGCCACTTTTTGTTTTTCTGTTTTTGCAGAAACAACAGCCCTACTTAATTGTTCTCTTTGCATTGTGTAATAATGACATGACAAGAAAACGTGGAATAACAGCTATTAAAGGATTTTCTGTGACTGATGAGTGAGTCAGTGTGTGGTCGTATTGTTGACATCAGTCAGTCTGTTTCTCCAGCTGACCTGCGAGGACATGTCTCGCTGCTGTCAAGAAGTCAAAACATATATTAAATTCTAAATTCAGAAGCCAGTCTGTCACACTGTTGCACATCAGCACTTACGTCTGAAACCCCAGTTATTTAAATGTGGAAACGTTACAGGGTATTCGGTCTTTATTGGAGCAAGCGGTTAATCCTGAAATAACTTTTTCGCTGGGAATGGTTTTCATTTCAGAACCAAAGTCAAGACTCTTTCTCTTTCAAGGGTCAAAATCAGGTTCAATTTATCTGCGGTCATTCTTCATCAGTTCACGACAAGAAGCTCCTTTACTTTGGTATTTTCTTGTTGTTGTTTCTTAATAAGTGTAGAACCATCATAAGCTGGCGTCTGCTACTGGCTCCATATAAGCAGAGAGGAGACCTTTACATATGTTTTGCTAACACATTTGGACACATGGATATTTAACATCAGTTATGACAACACTGACCACAAGATGTCATCACTAAAATGAAATCACGTGAACCACAGCAGGCTGTAGCTAATTGATATGAAAGTGTATGCGTAGTTGCCTGGGCAACCACCCAGGGCGGCATCTTGTGGGGTAAGGACAAGATGCCATCCTGGGCATCTTGGCGGCTTTGTTGGTATTTGTCAGAGAGTATTTGAGTGAAATGTGGGACTGCCTGTAAATAACATTGAGCTAAAACAGAATTGGACTATGTGACACCACATTATTGACAATGAATTATGTTCATCATTGACTTTCAACATTTAGCATCCCGGTAATTCAATTTGTCTGTGTGGATCTTTCTGATTTGTCTGGCAAAGCTCTATTCGTATTTGTGTTGTTCTTATTTGTCATCCTATAATCTCCATTGTTTTCCAGCAGATCCATCACTAAATCAGTCCAGTATGTAAAAGTGCCATAGGTTTTTATTAGCAGACGTCTTTGCTGATGTTTGTGGGGGTATATGTCTACTCAGAGTCATGTTGTGAGTCATGTTGATGCAGTGCTGTGAGCGGGGTGTATGCGTGTTTTTGTGCACAGGGTCTTTACATGCTCACGATAAGCAGAAGATGTCAAAAATACCTATTTGTGTGGACTTGTGCATGTTCACCCTTTAGCACTTTGGAAATTAACATATTCTGAAGAGAAACAAGATGTCGCTTAATGGCGGAGGACATGTGCATCTCATTATGCCTTCATTAGCATATTTACCCAGCATCCTTTGTGACGATGGTATGCTCATGTAAGTGTGTGTTTATTTTGTGGCTTTGTATCTGGTTAGTACGGCATCCCACCTTTGTCTAATATTTTTATTTAAATAGTTTTTCCAAATCGTTCTTTTTAGCCAACAAAAATCAGAAAATCTTGGTTTTTCATTTGTGTCAAACTCTGTGGATGTTAGACTTGACATTGTCTTTTGATTTGTTTTTATTGATCTAACTGAACCAAATTTAGTTTGAAAGATTCATAATTTGCCGTTTTCTTCCTGTTTTATTTTGTGTGTGCCGTTCTTCATCCTGTCGACAGATTGTCTTTAGCCTGGTGAAAACCAGTTCGCCGTTCTACGTTATTTGCGTCCTACAGAGGGTCTGGGCTCTCGGTTATTGAGAAAGAATTGTTTCCTGGAATTGTGTTGAAGTTTAAAATGTTACCCGATCGCTAACATTTGTCTGTGATATAACTAATGCAGCAGTTTGATGCTATAAAGATTACTGTAAATTGCCTGGGCTGTAAACAACCATCCTCCACTGCAAACAGAGAAGTGCAGAGTCGAACAAGGAGGCTGTTAATGCTAAATCAACATTTGGAAGCGTGACCAACGTGGACTGAGCGGCTTCACTCACTTCCTGCCGCTGCCACTGCCAAAACTACAGGCAGACTACAATTGTAAAACAGCGCAGAAAATTGACATCATAGTTCATAACGTCTCCTTCTGTTTGCTGATTGTCCCGGTTGAAATTCTATCAGAGGAAATCCAAGTGAAAGAAGGGAAAACCCAGGGAAGGCTTGATTGTCTTACCTGAAATGTGGATCTCAGCCATTGACATCTTTGCTGCTTTTCTGATCATCTGCACCGTCTTGCTCTACTTTGTGTAGGTTTGTCACATAACATAACTCTAAATCTATTGAAGTTTGTGTTAGTAATATTACCAGATTTTTACGAAGGGTCAAGAATACTTTTGAAAGTCACTGTACACATTGTCTCTGCTGAGATAGTTTTTAGTGGTCAGTATGTTGCATATTATGTATGTATTGTGGTGTATTTTGTGCTGTGTCATGTCTTTGCTCTGCTTCTTGCTCCTCCTGGTTCGTCTCCTCTTTGTCTAACAGCTCCTTAGTGCGTACTACTCCACATTTTACTACTCTCAACAGAAAATCTGAAGTTAGAGTCTCTCACCATCCCAGTTTCTTCAATGTCTCATTAGTAGAGTGTGATCTGCCATCATTGTTTGTTGGTTCCTGCAGTGAGGTCTCTTCTGTGATACCTGATTTTGCCCAGTTATCTTGGACTCTTTGTTATGTTTCTTCATCTGCCTCAGCAGTCCAGTGTTACATGATCAAACTTCATAATTGCAACTATCTTTAAGAAAAATAAAACATAAATTTCCTACAGCTTATCCTACTTACAGCTGCTCTGAAACAGCTGACTCTGCAGAAAACGAAACGCTCTGCCTCCTCCTCTCCGACCTCCATGGTGACTATGGTGGCCACCTCTTCTGATCCAGGCAGTCATTTCAGACTGTTTCAGCTCTGTGCAGGAAGAGTAAACACAGGGGTGATTTGTGCTGTAAGAGTGACTAGCAATAACATGCCTGTTTAAAAAAAAAAAAAAAAACTGAAGCCATTGCAGCACATATAAGTCTAACTACCAGCGCAGGGGAAAGATTTTTTCACTCTTTAGCTTATACACTACCTGGCAAATTTAAAAGTCAAAATATGGATTTGGTTAAGCAGTTAGTTTGATTAGTCTGTTGCAAAACAGTTCATCCCCCTTACATTTATTTTGCATTTTACACATTAGACCCACCAACATCGGATTTTATCAGGGCTGCTTGTTGAACACGGACAAAACACAGCAAGTCATTGTCAAGCAGAAAGTAAAAAATGTGCTTCATGTAAAAGCTTTGAAGTGTGGCATGCATTTGTATTCAATTACTCTAACACCTTTTTAGGAAATAATGTAATTAAATTGTAGTATCACTACAATACAAGAAGAACTCAGTGATAAGAACATTAGTGAACACTGACCACATGTTAGTTAACTTTAGAGGAGATGCATAGATGCATTGGAAAGAAAAAGTCATAAGAAGATCTGTCCCAATGCACAGGAGATCCTCTTTGGGAGAAGTCGTGCAGTGGCAGATATATTTCAGTCAGAAACAGGTTATTTACCCCTAAGTCACAGCTTCTCTTCCCGTAAATAATCAACTTAGAAGTTGTCCCATGATTCTGGAAAAAATGTTGCACCATTTTAGAGGCTTTTAATTATCGGCTTGCAAAAATTCAACAAACCAAAACGTTGCTGCACAGTGTGTGTTTACATACAAATTAGCTTACAGATTAGGAAAACAGTTACAAAATGTATCCTAAGTCATGACATACATAAAAAAAACATAAATAAACATAAACCCTCCATAGTGTAGTACTTGTATGCATCTGCTTATCTCTGCATTATTTCACATACTGACTAGGCTGATCTGAGTTTAAGTGCGTTACTGTTCATTTACTTCCTTAACGGAATTCTGCATGCAGCATGCTGCATGTGTGTTCTGGAGGGAATGTTTTTGGGTGCGTTCACACTGCAGCCTGAAGTGACACAATTCCGATTTTTTTTTGACGTAATGCGACCTGTATCCGATCTTTTCATGGCAGTGTGAACAGTACAGGTCGGATTCTTTTTCGAATCTGACCCATATCCGATACGTATCCGATTCAAATGCGACCTAACGTCCAGGTCGCATTCATCCGAACTGAACGTCACTGTTTCTCAACAAATCTCACTATTCTGCGTCCTGATACGCGCAAGTGGGAAGAAAAACAACAACCATGACGGATTATATAAGGATTAAGTTGTTAATATGCTGCTCTGGCCGGATAACAACTTCAAATATGTAAACTAAGCTCCACCGTTAGCCTCCATGTTTACTTCCGCAAACACTGAGCACTTCTTTTTATGGCGGTTGGCAGAACACTTAGAATGCTGACGCTATTGCGCCCTCTACTGCGCATGCGGGACACTTTCAGGTCGTTTGCCCATTTACACTGCAGAACGTATACAGGTCGCATTTACTGGCAGTATGAACGGCCCTGGCAAAAAAAATCGGAATTGCCAAAAAATCGGAATTGAGTCACTTCAGGCTGCAGTGTGAACGCACCCTTTGAGTGACTAGCAGTCACTCAAAAACATTGAGTTTTTGAGTGCTCGCTGGATGCTCGCTGACTCTGGTGTGGACGTGTAAAGTTCGTCTGCATCGGCGTTAGAGCACGTAAACTATCCAGTGGTACTCCGGTTCGGTTATCTTCATTAAAAGAAGATCAACATTATTCCCTCCTGGAGTGGTGATTATCCCGCACCTTTACAATCCATCCGTGGCCGGCGTTAACAATATCTACTGAAACAGCCCACACAGCAACAGACTGCATTTTTTTTTTTTTTTTTTGAATTGTCACAAACTTTGATCACAGGTGCTTTGAACTTCTAATGACACCTATGAAACTCAAATATGTGTGAAATAATTGTAAAAACAGGCAGATTTTGGTTTTATGACAACTGAAATGAAAGCAAATATTTGGAAAAACTAAGGTGAGTTACCTTGGCAGCCTGTGCATTTTGACTTTGTCTAAAATTAAATTCTGCTTCACAGACTGAAGCTCTGTGATGGACCGGTGACCTGTGCCATAATTCACTTACTTTTAATGCAGTGTTGGCCCATGTGAAGGACTTCATGATATTCCAGCTTGAAAGGTGCAATATAAATAAAGATTTACTTACTACTTGCTCACTCTGCCTCTTGCCCAATGACCACTGGACCATCCCTCCCAGTAATCCTGCAAGGACAAGCGAGGTAGATGGATTAACTGAAACATTTAAGTTTGAAAAAAAAAATGGAAATGACAAGAAATGTTTATGGGGACAGATCGCTTGAACAACTAAGGGTTGCTTAATGTTTTTCTCAGATGTTTTAAAGAAAACATCTGGATTGTGGTTGAGCATCCTTGTGCACCTAAGTGAGGTATCTCTCCTTTGTCCTTTTATCCACCAATTTCCAGCCATCCTCCCTCCTTTCATGCAATTCTCTACTCTCCCTGTAGCTCATCAATATATCAGGCACCCCGATTCTCTCTCTCTTTATCTCACTGTTGGAGGCAGCGCTGTGTACATTAAAAATTTAAGAGCAGACGGTCTGGTGCAACAGCCCAGCAACCTCTCCAGTGAGGAAGAAAGACAGACAGGGGACTGTTTCTGTCTTTCCTTCTGCTTCCAGGAGGAGTGGGAACTCCAGAAAGGCAAAGGGTCCAAGGAGAACCCCATTCTGCCTCCGGGCATCACCAAGCATGTCTAAGGGTAGTCCTCAGGGCGGACGGTGCATCCTGAATGTCAAAAAAGCTGCAAAAGTTGACGTGGCCGCCTCAGAGGAAGAAATAAAAATGTAGGAGGGGGAGCTATGTGGTGTCTGTGTGGGAGGAAACGTTCAAATGAGGTTAAACATATTTCTCCTGCCTGGGTTTGTTTGGTCTGCATGTCCTTGATTGGTTTGTGATGCAACAGAAACGCAGACCCAACACTTCCTTCCAATCCTCGCTTCCCAACCGTGAGCCTGTCTGTTTGTCTCCACACGTGTGCATGTCCTTTGTGTAAACTCATTCTTTACCACCCACACTCAAAGTCGTGAGCAGACAAACCGGCAAGACAGTGACAAAAGAAAAGAATTATGTCTTTTCCCCTGTTCAAGACTGAACAACAAATGATCTGTTGTGTCTCGTGTGTGTGCGTGCACCGGCAGATCGAGTGAAAACAGCTTAGGCCATGTCTCAATAAACACTCCGGCTTTCTAAACACAACTCTGTTCCTCAATCTACCAACAAATGTCACATTTTACATGCATTTCTCCTTTACACGCTGTTATATTCACTGAATCTAACCAGAGCGGAGAGCAGAAAGCTGAAACTGGAGGTGTTTTTTTTTTTTGTGTGTGTTTTTTTATTTAATGGAGGCAACCCATATTTTAGCTGAACAATAGCTGTTTCAGACTGAAAATGCAGCTGGACACTCCCCCGCTTGAAAAAAAAATCCCTGCACGTCGTTCTCACAAGGTCAGAGCTGAAAACCAAATAGGACGGACCATCTCGCTTTAAAACCAGAGTTGAGTGTGTAAAATAACATTCCATTCATTCCTAAAGCACTAAGCCGTCCAGACTGGCCAGCAACACAAGAATACCAGTTACAACCACACACACGCACACACACTCACACACATGCACAGCCGTTTTTTCTCCTCCTTTGTTATCACACTGCTTGTAGACTTTGCTGCTTGATGTTAAGCAGGGATTTTGGTGCAGAGGGTAGCACAAGAGGAAGTTTCAGCCATAAGTCCATCCAGGGTCAAATATTTGTCAGACATTTTTGAATTTGGTCTTCAATTTGTTCCAAACGAAGACAAAATTAATGAAAGTTTTGAAAAACTCTAAAGCAGTTTTCCATGACTCTCACCCACACTGCTTAGCTCATTTTCTCATCCATCCCAACTGATTATTTCTTTGTTGCTGCAATGTTTCACTGTTATAAATCCCATACACCCGTGTAAGAAAAGTGCAGGAGACATGAATATCTGCACCTATAAGAAAATGTGTAATAATCTCTACCAATTCTGCTATTGACACTTATTTCATGTCATCAATTGGACTGAATAGTTGATGTTTAAAGAAAGAAAACAGAACCGATCTAATATTTTTAATCAAACTCCTCCAATGCTGATCACAACTCTTGCCTGCAAAGCAGCGCTGGGGGGTTTACTAAACCTTTCAGAGGAAACAGATTTTCACTGAAACATCCAAACATTGTTCAGTTGACGGGTCTCTTCTATCATAACAAAAGATCGCAGCTTTTCCTCTCCCCCGTGGCCTTTACAGCTTTGTGACAAACTCTTTACATGGATTAGAGATGTAACGATGGTAGTTCAACATCAGCCCCCCACCCCACCCATTCCATGTCAACACGTTTCACCTGGTCACTGAAGAGCATTTATTGGCCACTCTGGTGTGTAAAAAAGGCTGCATTGCTGCTGTAAGCGGAGTCTGAAAATATAAGAAGTGACTCTAAGCAATAAAAATTGATCCAGAAAACATGGAGACGGTTGTATCAGAGCAGGGCTTGAGTTTCACGGCTTAAAAGAAGTGCACATCCTTCAGCTTTCTATTTGTTTTGTAAAGTGGAGAGTTTGTGAGTAGAAGATTTTTCAAAGTGTGTTTATGGGATTTTCCCCATTCTTCCAGAAGACCATTGGTGAGGTCAAACACCGATGTTGGACAAGAAGGCCTGGCTCACAGTCTCCACTCTGATTCATCACAAAAATGTTTAATCAGGCTTAGCTCAGTATTCTTCGCTCTGCAAGTTCTTCAACACTAAACCTGCTCATCCACGTGTTTATGGACATAATTTTGACCACAATTGACAAGTCATGTTTGTACAAGAAGGGACCATCCCTATGCTATCCCCCAGACAAAGCTGGGAGCATTATCCAAGATATCTTAATACCAAAAAATTTCCTTTCATTTGGACTAGCAGGTTAGGCCTGGCAATCCCACAGCATGGTCCTCTCTGAAGCCAAATTTACATTCAGCACAATGCATTCAGGGAAGGGCCGTTCTCCTAAAAGCTGCCAAATCCAGACTTGTCCGTTGGATTGTCATGTAGAGAAGCTTTGTTAATCACCAGTGAGAACCTGTCTGCCCTGATTTAGAGGCCAGAGGCTGTGAGCTTTACCCTCCTGCATCCAACACTTTGCATTTGGTGATTTAAGTCTTGGACGCAGCTGTGTCGCTTTGGAAACCCATTGCTTAAAACTTTTCCCTGCACCAATTTCTAAGCTTTTCTGAAGTTCATATAAAGCTTGGAGGCCTACCAGTTTGTGACTGATTTGCTGTCACTTGCATTCACTCCCCATTTTCCTTTTAATACCAGTTAGAGTTGACAGTGGAATATTTTGGTGGCATCCTGGTAACTTTTTGTCTGGTTTTAACAGAGTGGTAAATGGGACTGTTGGTGTTTTTTTTGTTGTTGTTTTTTTGTAAGAAAATAAAATATTTGAATTCAAGTGCATACATTTTGTGATGACTCTAGCCATGTCACATTGGGAGTTTTCTTATTGGACAAGCTTGACTCAAGCACACTGTAGGCGGACTCGAAGAAACATTTTTGATTGCCAAGATGTCATCCGTCCCATCAGAGATGTTAAGCACCCGGCAGACGCCATTTGTACTCTAACAGTACAAAGATCAGAAAGCCCATTTGCGTTTGTAGCTATCTTGACTTGTCCGTCCGAGATTCCCAGAATCTTCAAGCTCTGAAGCAGAAAAATGAAATGAATAAGAAGCACAGACACATGCTGTTCGCGTTTAATTGCCATGCAGACAGAGTGACTGTGTGCGTGCTTATGTCTGTCAGTGTGCGGTATGTGAGCGGGTGAATGGCAGCATGTGTGTGCGCGTGTGTGTTGGTGGGATGGCTAGAAAGAGACAGGCGGGCACATATGGCCTGAACAGTCGGGGATGGAGCTCAGAACTCCCACATGACACAGCAGATAAAAATAAAAATGACAGAGAGAGGCACGTCATGAATGGAGGAGAGAGGCAGCCGTTCTGTGACATGACATAACATGGGGGAAGTGTCTGTGTTGCGCGCATGAGAACATGTGTGCACACCTGTGATGCTTCTGGTGATGATGGGAATGCTCAAAGAAATTATCAAGCCACAACTCTTACATTTACTTAGACTTTTGCTAATTTGCGCCTGTCTACTGCATTTACAACGCTTTCCAAAACTTGTCTATACTTTGTCACAGTACAACCACGTGTTTCACTGGGACAGTCAACATATGATACAATGGTGATATCTGTGTCTTATTCTTCCACAACCACAACACACAATTTTTGTTTTTAAAGTCCAGTTTGGCTTCGTCTGTCCAAACTAATATGTTAGGTATGTCTTCAACATTGCTTATGTGATGTCAAATTGTAAACCCAACTACTTAGGGTTTTCCACAATGACTTTGTCCTTGTCCAAACTTGCATAAAGTTCCAGGATTGAGGAATGTCTGAGTAAAGGTTGAATTGTTGTGGTGGTGTGTGGTAGAGCGAAGGCATATGTAGGTTGTTTGTCCTCACAGAAACCGTCTGGGATTCAATACTCAAAGTTGGGTCTTCTTCCCAACTCTTGCTGCCCATTTCCTGTCTGACCACTGTAAATAAAAGCCACTTGTGCCAGAATAAAGTTCAAGAATTATTATTATTTTTTTAGTTGTTGTCATCTTAAAATCCTCAAACATTTCTTTAGATTTAAGATGTTTTAATTTTTTTAAATTTCTTGTTAATCAAAGTGTTGAACCATAAGTAATCATAACGCTAATGTTGCCTTAAGAAATGGTTTCTCATGCTGATGTAAATTTTGTGATCTTCATCCATTCACAGAATCAAGACCAACATCTTTGAAACTCTCATAACTTTCTGTCACTCGCCAAAAGAGTTGCAAGAGCTTTTTATTGTAAACTAGTTTGTCCCACTGTAACTTTTATTTCGACTGGTGTTATTGTGCAGAATGAGTCCATTGTGTCTTCAGACAACAACCTGATGGACAGGAGCACATCTTCAACACACTCCTCTGATTGTGGGATTTCAGGAAGCACACTCACACATTACCGCTCAAATACACATCCAAACAATTAAGCGCAGAAACTGACTGACGTAGCTACTCTCTCCAGGACGGTCATTACCAGTCAATATAAATGAAGACGATAATTTTCCTACTAAAACCATTCCAGCTGTGGTTCAAGAGCCACATAAATATTTCGCTGTATAGATGAGAAAACTTTTCTTAAAATATCTCGCTATTCATTTTTCTGTTTTAAAGACATCTACATTCTCAGAAGCTGACTCAATATTGATGGAGATTTGTCATTGAAATGATGCATTTCATACACTCTGCAGCTATTATGTTTTGAACTTTGTAACTATGGAAAGAGCTAAAAATAAAAATCCCAATAGAAAGCATCGTCTCTGTCTAGTTGATGACCAAATTGATGAAAGGGTCAGATAGAATTTATGAATAAAGAAATTGTACAAGTAATAGCAAAAGAAGGCAAAACTAGAGTTATTAGCATCCATCTGTAAGCATTCAAGTGGTCTTTTTGTTTGTTCTGCAGGAACATATATATATATATATATATATATATATATATATATATATATATATATATATATATATATATATATATATATATATATATATATATATATATATATATATATATATATTGTCAAATTGGGTTTGAAAGGTTTTCCTCAGAAAGAAACACAAAATGTTCTTCTGTTTCAAGAATGTGCTCAGAGTCAGATCTCTGCCAGAGGAACCAGAATAAATACAAGCAGATAAGTTTGTAAATTAAAATGTAGCTTCCTAAAGAAAGTCCAAACAAATGCAGCAACTCCTGCCTGGCATCTCTGTATCCACAGTTACTTAAAATGTAACCTGGGTGTGATGTCTTTTCCTGATATATTGTGCTTTATGAGTTATGACATTGTTTCATGTTTTTATTTAGCAAAATTCCTTCAAGTATGTTTTCTCAAAATGAAGCTTTGTGTTTTGATTTTCTGATTATATTCAAATTATTTGGGATTTATATTGCTTTGGTATATATATTTATATTTGTTATTATATTTATTTGTTGTTATGCAAAACAGTTTGACTTTTTATGTGATTAATTTATTGATAATCTTTAGTTTCATTATTACCGCTGTGCGTCTATGTATTGTATATCTGTATTTTGCATCTATTTAAGTGAAATATTATTAATCTAACAATATAATTTATTTATTCATATGAAAGTCTTATTAAGATTCAAATGTAAAGACAAAATAGAGGTATCTTTATCACTATTTAATAATAATAATAATAATAATAATAATAATAATAATAATAATAATAATAATAATAATAATAATACCTACTATGCTTTTCTTTATTTTTTATATTTTGCTAAAAATCTGAGTTGAAAAAAAAGAAAGAAACTCGCAAATTTCTTCCGGGATATATTTTTTCTTTTCAGTATTTTTTAAACAACCTTGAGGTTTTTCAGATCAATTTTATCGGGATTTTCGTTTTTCTTTTTGCTTTGCCACTGTGAAAATGTAATATTTAAAACATATATTTTCCTTTATACTGAAAAAGTAATCTAACGGGCATTAAAATCTGAGAGAAAAATGTATCTATTTATTTATATAAATCGTTTTTCCATGTTGTAATTTCCTATTTTTTAAAACAATTGTCTGCTCTTTCATTGTGCGTGTATTTTCCCAGTTTGCTGTGCGTTGAGCTCTCCGGTCCTGCTATAAACAGAAACGGTGGTAGGTGGGACCGAAGCCCGGTCCTTCAGGAGGTTCTCCCCCTTTACTCTACTCCGGGTTTTCGGGGTGCCCATCAGCGCGGCTTCTCACAGCCGCTCGCTGGTTTTTACTCAACTCTATATCACTCTGCTGGCATGGTGAAGAAGCGGACCTGATTTGATGGTGGCAGCCTGGAGCCACTGACTGCAGACTTCCGCCCCTGGTTCTCATATCCGCGTTTTGCGCCGTCTGTTAAACTCTAGTTGCCTCACAAACGGACTACCGAGGGCGCTTGTGCTCTTTTACTAACTCGGCACCATATTATTCACCGGGATTTCTTTCAAACCAGGAACATATGAGATGCAAGTTCACTGGGAAACTCCGGAGCCTGTTCGGTTTAGGCAGCAAAACTTTTTCTCCAAGGACAACAGTGTAGAGCAGCGACAGGACCGTTGCTGCCGCCGCCGCCGCCGCGGCTCCTCTGCGGGACGGTCTGTGTATATTTGACCGGAGACTAACCTTTATATTGTCGCTTTATCGCTTTTACCCCCGGAGTTGGTGTTATTGTTTTTGTTAGCAGCGTGGCAGCAGCTGTATTGCTTAATGCAGTTATGAGCTTGTTTTACGTTTCACTCAGGTTGAGTGGTATTTGTGTTTGTTTAGAGCCGGAGACTCGGTCGGTCGCGACTCCTCCGTGGCTCGCAGCCCTTTAAACCCTCGCGGTGTTCGGCCGCCTCGGCGGCTGCTTGTCGCTCGCACCCTCCGGAAGACACGCGCAGACCGGGAGGACACAGAGAGGTGGAGGTGGCCGGAGGACTCAAGAGGAGGTGGCGGAGGAGAGCCTGACTGGGAGAAAAGTTCCTCCAAAATAGCAGCCCCTCGGCGCGGTGATGGGGGACTTCGCCTCCCCCGCTGTCGGACCCAACGGCAGTATCTGCATCAACAACAGCATGAACCCGGCCAGCGGCAGCGTGGTGTCCGCCGGAGCGGTGGGCATACCTAAGCACAGCACGGTAGTGGAGAGGCTGAGGCAGCGGATAGAGGGCTGCCGGAGACACCACACAATCTGCGAGAACAGGTACCAGCAAGCGCACTCCGAGCAGCTGGAGCTGGAGCGCAGGGACACCGTCAGCCTGTACCAGCGGAGCCTGGAGCAGAGGGCCAAGAAGTCGGTCGGCGGTGGAGGCAGCAAGCAGCCCCAAATCAAGCAGCAGCAGCAGCAGCAGCAGGACCCGGACTCTGCGTCCTCCACGGAACAGAGGAACAACACGCTCATAGCGGTAAGGACTTCAGCGTGCAGTGCAACTCTGTTAAATACTGCACTCGCTGTTTAATTTACTCTGCATCTCTTTGCCCTTTTAGAATCCCCATTAACAATCTGCAACGCTGCAACCTTTTTCATGAGTGTAAACTTGTTGACATGCTCACTGAGCGAAGAGAATTGCTCCCTAAACGCACAGTTTACTTTTTAAAACAGAGCTGCATCAGTTTACACAGCAACATCAGCTCCTTCTCGTTGGGAGATGACAGCTGATTAGTGGAAAGGCAGCCTGAAAGTTTTGGAAAGCGGTTCTGATTTTTCTTTTTCTTTTCTTTTCTGTTTTTTTTTTTTACAGCTCAGAAACTTGTTAGCGTCTGGAGGAGGGGGTTGACAATTTGCATGAGAAGAGAACTTCTCCTTTTCTGGTTGTTTGTTATGGGGTGGAAGTTGCTCTGCAAGACAGGCCAGCTGCAGGAGGGTTGCAACATTGTTTTCTTGCTCTGAAGCAGCAGCAGTAGTTTACTCCAGCCAGCACTCTCTAACCTTTCTAACATTCTCTCAAAAAATCAACAGTTTCCACAGAGTTGTGAGCACTAAATTGCAGCCACCTGTTTGCATCCAAGCTCTGTCACTAACTCTTTTCTTTCAGCATATATCCAATCTTTAGTAAAAATATTTGTAGGGTTTTGTTTTTTTGTTGTTGTTTTTTTGTAACTGGCAAAACTTTAGATTATTTCAGAACATTGGGTTTTTTGTCTGTAGGAAATAAACGCAGCAGGTCCAGTACATTCACGGTGCTACAGTGGCTTCCTGTTGGTAGGGGGCAGTGGTAACATATGGAGGATGGTTGACTCTGTTTTGGCTCACTGTTTGCTGTTGATTAGATCTTTAAGTGATCAGATTTTATTGCCGTGTGTTTGATGGCAGCAGGTTGCATGAAAGACGCACACTGTGCAGCATTCCCTGTTCACATCACATCCCCTGTGGGCAAGCTCCAGTTTCCTTTTAGAAAAAACACCAAAGGATACACGTTGGGAATGTCAACATTGTCATCCCTTTTGTTGCTGCAATGAGCCCAGTTCCTCCCCTTTTGAAATGCTAAATCAGAGCGTCTTTAATTTTCTGCGCCTGCCTCGGTCGGGTTATTTAAGAACTGAGCAGGCAAGACCAGTCTCAGCTTGAGAGCACGGCTGTGATTTTTCTTTCCTTTTCTTTTCTTTTTTCTCCCCCCCCTCCTAATAGTGCAGGATCTCCCAGCGGCCCTTGTGGACATTATACCGATCCGCCCATTAGATGGCCGGCAACAAATGCTCAGAGAATGGAGGGATTACTGCTTAAAGACACAGCGCCGTCCGTTTTGCACTGTCCCTTCTCTGCTCCTTTCCCAGTCTCTGATGGCGACAGCTTGTATGCAAACACAACAGTCAATAGCGGAGACACACAGTGCTGCCTGTTAGTACCTCCTCTTTTTTTTTTTTAATGCTACATTGTGAGTTCTTGGCAGTGTGTGGGTTGTAACGGGGGGTGAAACGGAGGGAGATGTCTGCAATCCCTCTTCCCGGTTTCCCTCTGAAGAACAGAGCTGCAGCTAGATGGCTGTATGTAGTCACTTCAGAGGCGAGCATTCTAGGAAAGCCAAGTGCGCTGTTGATATCACTACACAGACGTGCATATATAAAAATTCCCCGGAGGCTGGAATCTGGAGGGTCTTTGCTGCAGACAGGTTCTTTGAAGTGTGCAGCTTGTAAGAAGGTGTGTTTGAATGCAGCTTCACCTGCACCTAATGAGTGCAGCAGCAGGAGCGATCCAACTGTAGTTGGAGATGCAAAGTTCACAGCGTGAGACTAAAATTACATAAATCCACTGTTAGACTGTGAAATGCAAATAGTTTACTTGTTGTCGGCTGTACCGGTAGGATTGCTGCAGCGTGTGATTGGGAAAAGAAGTGCATGAAAATTGGTGTTAAAAACTTGTACTGGCAATATTCTCGAACAGTTGCCTAAACTTCTTGTTTCGCTCTGTGCGTCCCAGTACAATGTGCCATGGTCTAATGGTTCTCAGACACACCCACGAAAGGGCAAGCCTGTAATTATGGAAAGTGTGTGTGTTTGCGTTTTATAGACTAAGAATTAGTGAGGCTGGAGAAGACATATGGGAACCCTGTGTCTATTCCCGCCTCCCTTTTTGAGCAATGTAGCAGCTAGCTTAGTCTGTAGGTTAGAGGGACCTGGAAGGGAATATTCAAGGATGCTCTAGTCTCAGGTGTTGAGCTCAGACGCAGCCTTTTTCTTGACATGTGCATCGCTATAACCTGACTATTAAGTGGCGAAAGGATTTCCCAATTTAAAGGATTAAAAGAAAAACAAGTGAATGGGCGAATTAACCCCCACATGGGTCAAAGTTATATACAGGTTTAAATAAGTGCATACACATCCTCAGGAAGTTGGACGATACTTTTTATTGTAGGAAACTGAGCTTCCTGCAAAATCTGTGCAGCTAATTTAAACTGGATTTTCTGGCTTTTATGCACAGTCCACAATGTTGAGGCTGGAAACTTGTCGTTAGCCTGTTTCATCCATTACAAAACTCCATGTCCACTTCCTTGTCCTTCGATGACGCAGCTGTGTCCATCTTTCAAACATCTAGCTGCTGATTTGAGGTGAAGTGAATGAAACTGAGTGTTTTCCATCTCCACAGATCCATCCACTTTGAGCAGGGACAACCGTATTACTGGTGTCGAAACAAACCCTCAGCATCATCCTATCATCAACATGCTTGACTGTTGGTACAGTGTTCTTAGATTTGACTTGACTCATTCTGACCCCTTCTGACATTGTAATGGGATAGCTCTGTGTACCTTTTGACCGTAAAACCTTTTGCAAACTGAGGCGTTTGGCTTGTCCATGTGGGTAGCTAAAAATATTAGTTGAACTTGAAGGTGTCGATTGTATTGTGGAGCAGGATGTTCTTACTTGCTTGTCACCCTCTTTGTCCACAGTGACGTAAAACTCTCTTCACGGTGGATAGCTTCAAGCCAACGATGGGTTGGGGCTTTGATGGTTTCTGAGTTGTTCTCTTCCTCTGAAAACATCAGTTTGAGTCAGATGGTTGAAACTGGGACGCAGTTTGGTGACAGTGATCCCAAGCACACCTTTGAACTGGTTTCAGATTGGAGGAAGTAGGTATAAACATTTGAATAACACTAACCTCGACTCCATTGGAAAGCTGTGGAGTACGTGTAAACCTTGGGTCCATACCTGGGTACCAACCAATTTAAATGACCCAATTTGTCTTTAATTATCTAATCGGAATTATGCAAGAAACTTGTTGACAACAAAAACATGTATAGTCTGGGTGCAGCCAACTAAGGGGGGTTTATTCAAATGTTATTGGGGCTATATATAAATATATGTATGCATAATTTTGCCCCCTGTTGAACTTAATTCATCTTTTTAAAACCGTTAAATCTGCATGTGAAAGCATAATTCCACCCTGAAATAAGAATCTAAACCATTGTCTTTAAACTTGTTACTAGAACAGTGTGCTGTTATTGGAAAGGAAGATTATGGAAAGTTTTCTAAAGCATGCTATGTCAACAAAGGCTCAAAAAGCAGTTCTAATCTTATCATATTTCTGATGTATATCAACAAAACAAAGAAGCTAGTATTTGCCATGTTAGTCGAGGCAAAATAGCTTGTGTAATGGAAATTATGTCATCTGGCTCTGGTGTATGCAAATCTGATGCTCACTGTCACTATCAAGAATGAACAGCTGATTTTATTGTGCTTGATTGCTGATCATTTAGATGTACCTCTTTTGACCAGCGGAGATCTTTCTGGTGAATATTTTGTTATTTTATTGTAATCTTTTGTGAGCATGCTCCGTCTCCTTCAACACCCTGTCAGATGGCCACTAACCCTGCAGCAGGTTCCGCTGGACGGTTCTTCCCGTTCGTAAAGGGGAATTTTCCACATCCAGTAGAAGTTGGTGCCGCAAGTCAATGACTTGGTGCAGTCTGCTCGGTTTTCTTATAGAAAACTTTTAAATCAATTGGACTCAGAAACTGAACTTGACAGCACTGTTAGATAATCATGATCAATTGGAATGTACTTGACTTGCATTCTGTTTATTGAACCAAATTTTTTTTTTCCTTGACACCCGTGTTGTGAATTGACAGCATATGAATAACCTGAATTGAATTGAATAAAAATGGCTCAGACTAAAAGCCCATCATATTTATTAAGACTGTCCTTACAAAAGACGGTAGTTTGTATTGGTTCTTAAATAATAAGTGGGAGATAAGAGGTGTTGCTACCCATTTTTACACATTTTTTTTTTTTTTTATAGTTTCACCACTATCAGCCAGAGGTGTCTATAACGTTTTGCTTGATCTCCTTTGAGTAGACTGGGCGACTCATCCAGAACAGGACTGAATAATCATTTGTCAGATTTAGCAGGATGATGCCTGTGCGATGGCCTGAATTTATGTTTTTCTGCACGTTAATCTTCCCAGGATGACATTTGACAACCCACAGACAGCAGGTGTGAACTTGTTAATTACATGTGTTGTGGAGAGCGAATTGGTGACGAGAATCCAGCGCTGCTGGTGGAGAGATTAGTGTTGAATTTTTTATTTATTTTTTTATCTTAATGAGACCTAGAAATGAAAAATGAAATTTAAATCATTCTATAGCCTTTTTATCACTAGGATTTCATTTAAAAGTTTTGCATCTGAAAAGATGCATTTTTTAAATTTAAATCAGATACTTTCATACACATAAACTTCTCTTGTTTCAGGTGCGTTAAGATTACAAAAATTATTTCTGTTTACTAAACGCCACAATAATGAGACCAAGAATATCTTTTAGACAGCTTTTTCTTATTAGTATTTAGTGTTTAGTAGCAATTTGGGCGTACTTTTTAAAAGTTATATGTCGAGGCATGTATATTCAAACTGTTTTAAATTAACATATTTAAAACGTATGCATATTTTCTTCCTGATATCTTGCCTGGTTATTTTTTATTTTGTTTCCCAATGCCAATTAAGGAAACAATGTTTGCCTTAAAATATATATCCAAAGGGATTCTGTCTTTATCATATTTCCTCTAACTTTAGGGAAAATTGAAAAGATTTATTTTTGTTATTTTGGCAGGATTTAACAAATACGAAATATTTTTTGAAACCTTACTTCACCTATCAGGTCACATTTAGCCTGCTTAAATTCACAGAGAGAGAGAGAAAAAAAGCTAAAGAGCGCATGTAAATATCTGGTTTCAACATTGTCTGATGCTTCAACAGGAAGGTAATGCCCATTTTCAGAAACTGAAACAACAATAATAAAACTGACAATGTCTGTTGCCAGGTCCAACTTGTGACCTTTCAGTTACAGACACGTGTCCCCAAACCCACGACCCACCATGTCGCTTCCAAGCAGCGCCGTAAGCTGCCATTTTTTTTTCTGTTGTGTTTTTTTTTTTTTTTTGGACAAAACATCCAGTTAGATCTGATTATCTAATCTTCAAGAAGTTTACAGCTGTGAGGACGGCATGCACAGCGAGGGGCTCGTTAGTTCCACTGAAACATGCAAGCCCAGGACGGTCTGTCTTCTGCTCTGTTCGTTCTCTGGCATCCACCTCACGGAGGAATGTCTCTCTCACACACACACACACACACACACACACACACACACACACACACACGAAGGCACTGTTGTCCCACTCAACTCTTGGCAGAGGCCATATGTGGGTGGCTGAGTGTTCATGAAACCAAGGCCTTCCCTCTTCCCTCCCTTCCTCTGTTCAACGCTTCTCCGGTTTCAGTGTTAGCGTGGCGCTAATGTGGCGTGAATGGTCTTCTTGCTAGCTATGGCATTGTTAAAGTCAGCTGGGACTGTTGCCCACTTGCTATATTTAAACCCCTTAGCTGGGGTGAAGCTGACACTCATCAGCACGCACAAACGCACAACGTGTGACGTCGACGCACTCGCGTGACATCAAAAGCGTGCTGTTTTTAACCCGTCACATGCCCGTTTGGCACTCCTTGCCTTCCATCGACGGTGCCTTTCGGACCTTTGCGCATGACATTCAGGTTTCTGCTTCTCCTTTTCTTCTAGTCACCCTCACTTCTCCTTGCACACAACCACACACAAGCTTTGAATGTTTTTGATTTGGGGCGGCTGCGACCACATTCCCTTCCTCCCACGCTTGTTCACATGTTCAACAGGAACACGCACACTTTCAGAGAAGACCCTTGAATGAGAGGGTGAGAAGTTTCCTCATTTGAGCGAGTGAATAACTGAGCTCCTGAAACTGACAGATATGTGGTGGATTGCAAAGTATTCGTATGTTCAAACGTTCTCACATTGTGTCATGCTACAGCCACAAATGTTAATGTACTTTCTTTGAAAGTGATGTGACGGAGCAGAAAATAATGCATAGCTGTAATCTCAAAATCATCACAACTTTTACTGTTTTACATATATAGAAACTGAAAGCTTTGCTTACGATTTGAGATTAAGCTATTTCGCAACACTCAGATGGGATGGAGAGCACGCATAAAAACCAGTTTTCAAGTATTGCCACAAATTCTCAGTTGACTGTAGATCTGGACTTTGACTTGGCCGTTTTAATTGTAGCTCTTTTTTAAGGTTGTTGCACTGCGTGAACTCAAATGGCTGCCTCCATGACCTCCTAACAAATTTTCCTCCTTGATTTCCTTGTATTTTTTCCATCCATCTTAGCATGAATGCTGACTACTTTGACTTTCGGCTCGCTGTAATGTGCTACCTTGGGTTGTTCCATCATGCAAGAGCTCAATAAAATTGAATTAAAATTTGTAATGTAGCAAATATAAAACAGCCCTTTGGTAGGAATAGCGTTGCTAGTATGCTGGCTGTGTGTTTTCTGCAAGTTCTCAGGTCGGTGGGACAGTTGGTAGCACTGTGGCTTTGCAGCAAGAAGGTTCTGTGTTTGAATCCTGGCATGGGGTCTTTCTCCAAGGAGTTGCATGTTCTTCCCAGTGTGTGCATTGGTTTTTCTCCAGGTACTTCAGCTTCCTCTGGCCTGGCACAGATAAGCAGGTAGTGGATGAGTTGAAATTCTCAGCTCATTTGTATCTAATTTTTAAACTTGCTGCAGCTTTTTTCTCCCTGCTTTGTTAATAAGAAACTGAAAGCAGCTGCAAAAACCAGCCTGTTAATTTTTATCTTGGTTTTTTGTCGTCAAACATCAGCATGCAGCAAAGATTATAATCTTAAGGTGCAAAACTTTTATATAGCTAAAAACACTTCCTAAAGTGACTTCTTCGAGATTTAAAAGTGGTCATGTCTCTGTGTGTGTGTGGGCGTGTGTGCATGAGTGGCTTAATGATTCAAAACAAAACCAGGCATTAAAGTTGAGTGTTGGCAGAAACCTGTGCTGGAGATCGCAATGGGAAGCTTTGGCACCGGCGGAGGAAACGGTGATTTACAACAGAGAAAAGAAAACCTTATCTGTGCTTCTGTGAGTTAATGAGCTCTTTCTCTAGCCATTCTACTGTTTTTACGTGTGTATTGCCGCAAAGTTGACAAAATGCATTATCTGGTTTAAACCCATTCAGATTAGTTGTATACATGTTTCTCTATTCTGTGATGACCTCATGACGTTCCCGGTGGGCCCGTATATTTAGTCTGGGACAAATTTTTCCCCATTTGCAGATCTACGTTTTAACCTGTTTGATTGCGGCATTGCAGGTAATGGTTCAGAGTAAGCCTCTACATTAAAACTCGTTTAAAACCAAATTTCATCCATATTGACAGACTTTAGAAAGCTGATCCCCAGGAAATGACATTAATGGCATTAATTGCACATAAATGTGAAGTTTCTGCCTTCAGCCAGAGACTTCTCCTCAGCCTGGTTTGCATAAATTATGCCTTTGAAGGACATCAACTAAATAAACAAATGAGCCGTTATGAGTAGCAGTGAAACTGTATTTACACTGTTTGCTCGCCACTCCTACTATGTCACTGGAAATCTTAAAATCTGCTCTTCAACAAAAGGTGTGTCTTTACCCTCTCAAGCGTCTCCATTACTGGTCATTCCATGCATTGGTTTGGTGTGGAGTGTTTAGATTCCTGCCCACACTAATTTAAATATTTTGAGGAAACTGATTTGTTTTCTGAGTTCATCTTCCATTTACACTTGGTGTTTTTGGTGCCACAGTTTTAAAACCTGACAGGTCTACTCTCCATTCTTTAAAACCACAGTGACAGTAAAGTCAGTTTTTCTGTTTTCTTACTATGGCTGGCTCGTTTGGTCCCAACTCTTTCTGTTAAACTTCAAATGTTGGATGGAGAAGTGAATGACTGGGAGAAAAAGGGGAGCTAGAGTGTTTCTCTCCTGACCTGTCGGTGTGACATACCTTTTTCTTTTTCTTTCAAATGTCTTAAAAATGGATGAAAATCTCCTGTTGTTCTTTAATGTAACCTACTTTGATCTTTGAGTTTCTGGTTAACATTACAGGGTCTCCCCCAGTGTATTGTAAGCCTGGCAGGCCACCAGGCTTTTATTGTGCCCCCACCAGGCTTAGCATTGCTTATTTAAGTTTTTTTTTTAATGCATTAAGACTTGATAGTTGGTGTTCAGATATTAATCTTTCAATAACACATAATTATCAAATGATATTTTCAAATTTCTGTAAACTTTAAACATTTCTTAACTCAAAAACATGGCGGGCTGCTGAGCGTCCCAACCATCGGGCTTGGCAAGTTTTCTGGGGTGAAACCTTGCATTACCTTTTGACCTCTCGTATGGTTGCAGGTATAGTAAAAGCCTAATTTGAGAAAATATTACCAAATATTTGATGACCAGTTTTAAGCTTCTTGAGGGCACCTTTTAGAGTAATTTTAAGTGGTTTATTTTAACTAATTGGCAATAAAAGATTAGAAAAAAAAAATCTTCATATGACTGCTTTTAATTCAGGCTTTTTTCATGTTGCCAGATGTCCTCAGCTAACACTGTGATCTTTTCCAAGGATTGCTGCCTTCTTGATCTTCGCCCCTTCTGTTCCAACCTCCTCTTGACCTTTTGTTTGTCTTAGTCCCAATCCCTTGTTTCCTCTCCATCATTCAGATGAACTTGTTCTTACCTTCCACCCTCTCTCCATCTCACCCACCCCCCACATGTCTGTTGATCTCCGGTTCAGCCTTAGCTAGCAGGCTTAGTGCTCTAAAGCTCTCTCAGCACAGGTTGGACAGCAGGGAGAAATCCTGTGCTAAGAGGGAGCTACATACAACAAGGACTGAAACATACATAGGTTAATTTTTCAAGTTTTAATTATGCAGACAGTCATTTTAGTCAAATATTTCTGTGTCTGCATCTGCAGCCATTTAAACCTGCAACATGTTTGCTGGATGACATTTGTTGTTCTTTCTAAGGCTGGCCAGATTCCCCCCTGCACCTTCCCATTGAGCTGCTGTCATGAATTTTTTATGAATGTGTGTGTGTGTGTGTGTGTGTGTGTGTGTGTGTGTGTGTGTGTGTGTGAATGGGGTGGGGGGGGGGGCGCTGCATCAATAGCCATTAGTGCAGCAGCTGTGGTAATTGTGCCACAGTGGCTGCAGTGCAGGAGGGGGGAAAAATACATTAGCTGATAATACTGCAGAGGGCATAAGGAGGAGAAGATGGAGCGAGGACACAGAGGGACAGCAGGACATGAAGAGGGAGGATATTGACTGTCTGGTGGGGCAGTTAGCCACACGGTTGCTCTGATGTGCACCAAGTGACTCCCTGGTTTGGTTTAGTTTTATGGATTTGACTGCATTTGTCTCCCCATTGTTCAGTGAACGCATGTTTGTTTAGATGTGTGGCCAACAGAAGATGTGATATATGAGCAGATCAGTGTGAATACAGTATCTTAAAGTTCCAAACTACAGAAAAAATGTGAAATGATTCATTTCTTTAGATTTTTGAAAAATGCAAGAATTGGTTTTTATTATTATTTTAGCAGTAGAAATTGTACCATTCGTAACCCAGCGTCATTATCTGATTCGAATGAAAGTCAAAAATGTATATTAGCGAACAGCTTGATGCCTAAGATTATATTGATGCAAGCAAAGATGCATCAGTTTAATTTTTTTCCTTTTTGGTTATCTTCAGCAAGATTTTTGAGTGATCCTGTTGTCTACCTTTATAATTAAACGACATTTCTTGAGTCTGGTGAAACAATCTGAGCCCAAGTGTCTTTGGACACTTGTTTTATTCTATGTTATTATTTATTCTACTATATGTTGGTCCAAAAGAGGGTCATTATAAATGGGTGCATCTTAAAGTCTTCACAAAATGTAATACCATTTAACTTAAAAGATTTTTGAGAGTGGTTTATCTTCATAGCTCATTCATACACTTAAAGCTGAGGCATCTCACTTTTATAAAAAATGTTTCTTGCATCATTGTTAAAATTAGGATTATGTTTTAACAGTACAAGACAATCTGTGAAAAAAATTGACCTTCTCCACATGGTCTTGCTGTCATCTGAAGAAATACACTGCTCTGTCAGAAACAACCAATCAGAACCAGGAGGAGGGTCTTGGCGCTGTCAATCAGCTCTTGTATACGCCACTCACAGCCTCCCCCTTGCTCTCTGCTACGCTGCAGCATATTTCTGACAGTAGAGCCCAGGCTAGAGAGCATGGTCGCTGATGATGGCAGATGGATGGTTGTCAAGTTGCTGTACTGGGTCGACTCAAAAGTAATGGGATTTATCCCCAAAGAGCAAAGATTACTTTCAAAGTGCTTTGAGTTTTATCACAGTGATTGTCAGACTAAATGATCAAATTTGCCCAGGCATCAGGAAAAGGGAGGAAAGTAACTCTGGTATAATTTTAAACAAAGTGTAAATGTTTCCACCAAAAAAGAAAAAACAAAACGAAAGCAAACACAGCAGAAGTCTTGTTCTGGTTCCGGATGAGTCTGGTTTGTTTGGTGGAGCTGAGTCCTCCGTCAGCTGCCTGTCTGCGGATCACTTCCTGGATGGTTCCTAAAATAGCTGCTGCAACGATCAGAGCCAAGGAAACATGCCAGCTGCGCTCTTTAAGACCACATTCGCTTTTTGCCTTCTCTCCCCTCCTGGTCGGGTATTAAATGGATTTTATCACCAGTGATGCCGGCATTCAACACAGTCAGACACGACTTGGAGATCAGTGTTTTGTGCAATGTTGGAAAGGGGAAATTAATCATTTATTAAATACTGGTTAAAGATGTCCCTTTTCAGATGTAATCTACAGGATTTTTATGAGACCCCCTGAACCTGCATCTTATTGTTTCGTTTTATTTTGAATATGACGAAAAAGTTACTATATCTAGAAAAACAATACAGATTTCTAAAACATTAGGATATGGAAAAAAAAAAAAATCTACCATCTGTTAAAACTGAAACTTTTTGCCCATTGCTGGAACAAGATTCTGCGTTAGAATTGATCCTAATGTAAACAAAATGATGGGCCTCAATCCATGTTAAAGGTTAGAAGTTTACATACCCCTAAATGCCAGGTTTTCAAGATGTAAAAATTAGACCCTAATAAATTACCTGGTCATAATGCAATTCCCTTTATCCCCTCCTCACTCCATCCCTCAAAAACATGTCAGAGGGATGAAATCCCCCTTCTAGATGTTTTCCCAATCTGCCATCTTGCCCACAGGTTTTCAGTCAGATTTAGTTCTCTCACATTTCTTCTGGTGAATCTTTTCTTTGTGAATTTAGGTGTTGATTTGACTCAGTTTGATGCTGGAAAGTGAAATCGTCTCTCATCCTCAGCAACCTGCAGGTTTTAGGTCTAAACTTTGAGCTGTTAATTTTATGCACCTTGTAAAATCAGCTACAGAGAAGTGAGCCCACAGCATGATGCTTCCACCACCACAGCTGCCATTGTGGTCTTTTGGTGAGATGGTTAGTGTATTATCTGTGCCTTCAGATTTACATTTGGCTTCATCAGACTATAACACATCCATCCCTGTGGTTTTAGGAGACTTTAGTCGGGCTTGGATGTTTTCTTTGAAACAAAGATATTCTTTTTATTTCCCAGTCCAGGCGTATGGAGACCACACATGTACAACCTTTACTATTTGCTCTATTGGCAGCCTCACTGACCAGCTTTAGTTTGGTATCTTTATTAGACTGGGAGAAAAGTTTTTGTCAATCAATTGTTGTTTCATGTTTTTTTTTTTCCCCCATTTCTGGTGACTGGCCTCTCACTTTGTCATGATGATTATATTTAATGCTGTGGACGTATTATGTCTTCTGACTGATAACTTTTTACAAATAATTTAGTTTTGAATCAATATAAACTTTGGCTGTTTGCAAAAAGATCCAAACAGACAAGTTTCAGGAAACATCTAGGATAGCTGGAGTTTCTTTCCGGTTTACAAAAATGGATGGCAGGTCTAAATTTAAGAAACCTGAACAGAAAGTTTAGGTTTCTTAGGTTAGCTTAGCTATCGCAATGTTTTATTTATTTTTTTTTTACATTATTTCTCTTTATTGATTTATTCTGCAGTGGAATTGTACAGAATATACATTTTTGAAAACGACTTCAGTATGCCAATTCAGCTGATATGTGCATGTTTTAGATCAACTTAAAATACATTTGGGTCTTTTTAATATCAGTTATTTCTTTGAAATGGAAAAACTTGAATAGAAAACTGCTTCATTTGTCCTCTGCACTAGTAAGGTTCTCTCAGATCTGCTACTTTGTGATTGCAATGTGAAGAATGTAAAAACACGCAGATAGTTTGCCGCCGTGTTCTTTCTGCGAATGGTGAGAATGCTTGGAGTGCAGTCGAGATGCTGGCGAAGTTGTGGAGGTTAAAAGAAAAAAAAACATTTACTTGTGGTTATTGCTCATCATGAAAGTTTGGAGCAGGTAGAGAACCATCTGGAGGTTCAGAACACTTTGACTTCTTCATCTCCTATCAATACTGATTTCTCTCCCTCCATGCATTTGTTCTGCATCTTCACATCTTCTCTCGTCTCTTGTGCTCCCTCCGTCTGCCTTTCTATGTTCTTCCCGTCATATCTGGTGGAGAGACTGGACTCTACTGAAGAGACAAGACTGACAGATGTTTACCTTCATTTCTGCTGTCACAAACTGTCTGCCTCAGTCTGAAACACCATTCAGTGGAGCTTGGCTTGGTAAAAATAGCCAGGAAGAACTACAACTCCCCGAAGACCTTTAAAAAAAATTTGGGTCAAACGAGGAGTTGGTAGATTAAACTTGAGCTGAAATTGTTCTCACATTTAACCTGGTATCTCTAAGTTTTAAAATGCTCATTTTGAAGAGAGTTATGATTCCGAAGTATTTTAACATGTTGTCAGCTAAAGAGGCATTAAGTTTTTTAATGGGTCTTTAATGATTGAGGCACAAAAACACTCAGAAAGCCTCTAGAGGGTTTGCACTGGCAGCTAGCGGAGGTCCCTGGAGGCGCTGAAAAGTCCAAATCTTTGCTATGCACATATGCTAAATATTTTGGATCATTAGCAGTGTGTTTTCCCCACCACTGCTTTTCCAGCTCATTAGACCCATGTGATAAGATTTAAAAGAGCCTCTGTTTTGTTTCTGGACCAGTTTGCTAAGTTTAAAGAGCGCTAACTTTCTTGTTTCTAAAACGGTCCTGGGCAACAAAAAAAAGAGAGAGAGAGTAGTTACTGTGACAGATGCATTGTCACATATTACACATGTGAGCAATGTAATCAACCACCATCAAGCAGTGTAGACAAGCTTACCATGTCATTGTTTTAGAAAGCCACGGCTTCATAACGGCTACAGGTTTTTCTGTCGCACTGTTCCCACAGGTAGACCTTTGTTTTGGCGACAGAGAAAGTGTCGGACTGACTAGTGTTTTTTTTTGTTTGTTTTTTTCTCCAGCTGCATGCAGCCTGGGAAATTACAGTGCTGCCCCTCTCCCACATGTTGTTGGGCACTGCTGGGTGAACTAATTCTATGCTTGGTAGACCTGGTTGGTCAGAAACTTTTTTTGATTGCCAAACTAAAGGAGCACACTTTATCGCTTGTATTAAACACGTTTTCGAAACTGAACTTGACGAGCTGCGATACACCTGTGTGCATCTGCTCTTTGTCCCCACAGACGGGTGTGTGAGCGTTGTCTGTGTGTGTTTGGGTGTGCACATCTCGTCTTATTTTTTGCTAAACACAGAAGGAATCATCATAGCAAAAAGTTAGACTTCAAAGAAGTTACATTTTTGAGCTGTATTAGGAATACACTTCCTCTATACTCTTATTCTGCTACCAGTTTGTGAATACAGCCAGAATTCATCTGACGCGACATCCACCGACTTAAAAGCAGAAGAAAAATTAATGTCCTGGGCCTCACGTGAAGTTTTTTAAGGTAAAGATATGTTCTTCACACCCAAATTCCATCGAGAAATTGGGCATGTGAAAGTTTATCCGAGGTTCTGAGAAGCACTACATGCTGGCTACCTGAGCACACTTAGCTCTTTGCTGAGGCATGGAGCAAGGATTTATTTTTTACAAATGGAGACTAAAAGTGTCTGGTGAAAAGAGTTCAAAGTTTGTCTACGATAGCCTTATGTTTTGTGGGTTAGTGCTAAAGGTGAGGGAATTTCATTGTACTTTTTATGTAGCTTAATGGCAGTTCAGATGAAGAATACACTTCAGATGGAATACCAAAGGTTTTAAGATGGCATAAAAAAAAAAATCACTCTTCCAATTAAAAATATTTTAACCATGTATTTCAGTGGTGTTCTGTCCATTCAGTACACATATTGTAGCCGGGATTTTAAATGGACCCCCAGACTGTGGTTTCGGGGGCAAAAATGTTGGGCCAAGTTATGGACAGCAATGAGCAACTCTTTGCAAACTCCCTGGCACGACGCTGATTTATTTACACTCGCATCCTGCTGCACAGGACAACTGTACCCCACAGGAAATCATTCCAGCCTGTGGCCATCACACTGCAGAACTTCACGCTTCCACAGTCATTCTTTCAATTACACAGCAGTAATAAAGCAGTTCTTATGTACGCTGGCCATCGGTTTTTAATTTTATTCCTTTTGCCACATAAATTGTCGGACACGATGACAGACGAGAACGAGACACTTTAACTGCAGCTTAGACAAATGCCTCCAAAAAAGTTGTGGGGTAAATAATGATGTAAAAACAAACTGAATGTCAGAAAATGACTATTGCTACTAAATGGTAGTCTTTCAGTAGACAGAGAGGATAGAGTTTAGAAAACTGTTAATCTAAAATATGATTTGAAGAATGTCCCGTGGACATTTTGCATCTGTCCAAGTCTGAATCGACACTGGACATGTTGTTCTCCCCTGTGCGCCTTACAGAAGCTTTCTTGTACATATAAGTGACCCATAACGCCCTCCAACATGAAAAGTATAGATATATTATCACACGGCTGGTACTGGCGTACTACACATTTGGATCATAATAAAGATCTTCCTCCCCTCCCCTATAGTTTGATGCAGTCCAGTTGCATTTTCAGATGGGTCCAGGTCAGTTTGGATAAGTTTTTCTCTAGACCAAAGACGATCCGAGTCAAGAGGAGAAAGTTCAGACTGTGCTGGAAGTGAGACTTTTCTTCCAGTGTAATTGGACATGAAGACATTGGCCAGGCTGGTTTGGCGCTAAGATCCACATAGTTGAACAGCTCCCTGTTTGGGCTAATTTTCTCTGCGACACAATGAAAACTTTCATATTGACCACCAAAAATTTATGAAGTGCAACATTTCTTCTGAGTACCTTTTAAAGCAATGAAAGTACCACAAGTGATTCTTCTTCCACAGCTTTGAGAGCTCATAGTTTTATTTAGTCTCCAGTCTTTTATTGTTACCAAGATTTTGTCATGGTTAAATTAACAATAAAAATAAGAAAATATTTATTGTCGTCCGTTTTTCTTTGGCTTTGTCTGCTGTCCGTCATGGTAACTGGTGCTTGTGTAAATTCTCAGATATCAATCAGTGTGGTCTTTATTTATCGAGCACTTTGAATACACTTACATTTCCTGCGTACTATAAGTGGGCAATAGATGGGAGGCGATGAAACTTGAAATGAAAGAGAGAAGAAAAGATGAGCTAATCAAGATGGAAATGTATAGTTAATGGAGATCATGCTGACTAAAGTCACTCAGTCATGTTAACGACGATGATGAGCTGACAATGGTAGCGCTTGTGGTTGCGTTATGATGAAGGTGAAGTAAGGCTTTTATTCCAAAGTAATGGTGAGTTTTAAAGAAAAGGTGGCATGTTTCTGAACCGGTAGGTCCTGCACCGTGACAAAGCTGAATCTGTTCACTGATGATGTGTTAGTTTGCTTAAAACCGGTGTTCTGGTTTGGCATAAAGACTTCAGTTACTGCTCAGCATGATCTGGGCCCGTTGTCACACTTTCTTAAAATAATTTAAACGACCCAGCAAAGTTGTGCGCCGTAGGAAAGCAGAAGACCGGGATCTGAACCTGTAGCCTCTGCAAAAGCACGCGGTGCCAACTACAGACACTGAAGTCGTGTTTAGGATGTTTGTGACATTTGAGTCTGGACGCACGTGACTCTTGGTTTCACAAAGCTACAAAAAAGGGAAACGGCTCTGCTCAGTTTGAAACCTTTATCTTCTCTGGAAAAGGAGCTGAGGATCATGGCACGGAGACGATGCAGCTGCACACACACATTGGCCCCTTCTCTTTCTCTTTGTCTGCCTGCCTCTTCCCTCCATGCCCCTCCCACCCAATGGCAGTTTTTTTGGACGAACCGTTGTCATAGGGACTGTGATGCAGAGAGCCCGAACAGGCTGCCTGTCTGCTCGGATACGTCAAGTGTGTGTGAATGGAAAAAAAAAAAAAAGACCCAACAAAAGCATCAGGGCTCACTCAGCTGAAAGAGGAAACGTTTGGACAATTATGTAATATCCTCTTTTATCCTGGGTGTCCATCTGTTTTAGTAGCTAAAGTGAATGTGAACTGCAGAGCACGATATTACTGGTTAAAATTTAGCAGCAGAAATTTAGTCTTTTCTGGGTTTTGACAGAAGAATTCAGTTTTCTAACTCTGTCAGGCAACGCAGGGGTGAAATGAGGCGCCTTCCTGTGTGCAAAGTTTCCACTGAAAATGTAGGCCGTTTGCCAGGAGCCACCACTGTAAACACGGGTCGGGGGCAGAGAGGAGGAGGAGGAGGAGTGAAGATTAGAGGATGGGAGGAGAAAGAGGAATCGGGTTGGTTTGAACTCCAAGAGGCGGAGAGAGCGCGAGGAGGGGAGGCCGGGTTTAACAAGTGGGAGGTTTCACGAGTCCTTGTGACGCTGCCACTCACCATCTGAGAACCGTGTTATTGGACATCATAAGGGTATCTATAAATAGGACCCTAATCTGCAGAAGGGAGCGCTAAAAATAGAGAGACGCAAACAAGCACAGAGAGGTAGCAGTTTGATTTTTTTTTTTTTTTTCTTCTTTTCTTTTCAAGCTGTGAGCAGAGACGTTTAGAGATCTGAGAGCAGAGAGCTCCTCGGCTCTCGTACGCCTCTAATTTGGCCCTCATGTTGCTTTAAGAAGACAACTAGCTGCTGCTGTAGAAAGCACTGCGTGGATTTCAGAGTGTAAACACAGAAAGGAGAGCCTTTCCTTTGGAAGTTTAGATAATTTTGATTGAGACTAAACCTCTGTCAGATGTTTATATTCGAGTCTTTTAGAAAGAAAGTGAGCTTTTTGAATTCAGAGAGACTCCAAGGCCTGTTGCCTTACTTTCCAGTGAAGTTTAGGATCTTAACAGAGTGTTGTCAAAATTCTTAGATTTCTTTTTTTTCTTTTATTTTTTACTTTTGTCCTAATTGAACGTGTCAGATCACCCAGTGCAACTTATTACACAGTATGCTGTAAAAGAGGAACCTATGTAAATCAATAGCCTAATTGAAAAAAGACTTTCATTTATTAAAAAATAAAGTAACTGCCCCGTAAACTAAATAACTGTTTGCTGCAGCAGCACTCAAGCTTTTGTGATAGCAGAGGGACTTTTGTTCACTCTTGTTTGCAGAGTTGTGCATTCATGCTCAGTATGAGGGATTTCCTGCAAAGTCGGCCCCGTTTACACGGAGTTGGCTTTCAGTGAAACCGTGAACATTTGTGTTGAGACCCAGCTGCTTGTTCACACGTCTCCAGTGATCTAACACCGGGACTTTTTGAAACCGGGTCTCGGATTGAACTTTTTCAGGAAGGAGATGTGAAGCACTCCGCAGGGGCGAAAAGCTTGCGCCCGTCTGCAGGGTGAGGCGGAGGTTAAAGGTCAAAACCCGATGACAGGCTAACATCACAGAGCCAAATGGAGCCGTGGCATGACAACTACAGGGGATTTAAGGTGTCTTGGTGATTGTCTAAATGTATAACTTTTCCCCAAACAACATCCGGAAATGCAAGCAGTCTCCATAACGCGATCTCTCGTAAACAAAGCCTCACATGGAGAACTTCGCCAGTTGTCATATTAAACTGGACCTTACTGCACTGTTTTATATCGATGATCAAATTGGAATGTATACGATTGAATTGATGATAGATTTCAGTTCATGGATGTCTTGTAAAGTTCATGGTTTCATCAACTACAGCAAGTTGTCCAGGTCCTGAGACCGTCAGCAGCCCCAGACCGCCATGTTTGACCATCAGATGTTCTTTTCCAGAAAGGTTTTTAGGCCTTTGCTGGACAGTAAAAGGGACTGGAAATGGGAGGGAGAATACAGGCAGCGAATGGACCGGGAATCAAACTTGAATCCCATATTGGTTTGATATTAAAGTAACAATAATTCCAGCTGAGGAAAGTGAGGCCTTCTTGGTTTTAGATGTTGTTAGTTCTTTGTGACCTCCTGGGTGAGTCGTCGATGTGCTCTTGCAATATTTTTTTTGTAGTCCAGCCAGTCTTGGGAAGGTTCACAACTTTTCACGTGTGAATAGTCTCTCACCGATTCCCCGGACCCCTAGCTTTGTAACCATTTTCAGACTGATGGAGCTCAATAACAGTGTTGCCGAGAAGCTTTTTGAGACCTTTGAGCCAATTTCAGCTGAAAGGATAAAAAAATATATATATTATTGAGCTCATCGTGTTCAGCACCGGCTTTTTGGCTTTGCTGTTGTTTAGCTGCATGTCATTCAGTTTTCACAGGACATGCTGAACCGTCCACCACTTTCTGGTTCTGTGACATGTCCTCCTGGCAGATGAACCCGGTGACTGCAGAGTCTGCACTCGGCTTCTCTTTGTGGCAAGGAGCTGTAATCTGAGGTGTTTATGTTGTGTTTGCTGTCATGCCTGGCTACCGAGAGCCACAGCATGAATTTGATATCTCTCTTGCATGCTTACTGTTTTCATTTTTGAAAATAACCTTTGGTAGCTTTACGATTAAACATTGTTTCTTTAGTCCAGGCAGCAGATATTTGAACGAGTGAATTATTTTTGTCTTGGGGGCCCTGCTTGACGAAACACCTCTGACAGCATTACAGGCAATTAGGCGTTCACTGTGATTGATCGCCCGTGTCAAGCAGCCTCCACGTGTCGTCCTCTGACACATAAACGCAAGATGGTGCTTGACTGTGCGATGCGTATAAATCCTCTATAACGTGGATTAAAAACCGCCGTGAGGTAACGGCGGTAAGAGGAAAAAGCGAGAACTACAAGAACTTGTGTGTGAAGTTTCCCCCCCCTGATCTTCAACTCATAAGATAAACTTTCTAAACTTCTAATCTCTTTTCTGCCAACCATCCCCCCCCTTCTCCCCTCTCATTCATTCAGCTTCCTCAAGTCTTTAATTATGTTCACTTACAGAGGGAGTTGGGCGGGTGGGAGTGAGTGTGTGTGTGTGTGTGTGTGTGTGTGTGTGCGCGCGCGCACATGTGTGTGTGTGTGTGTGCGCGCGCGCACATGTGTGTGTGTGTGTGCGCGCGCACATGTGTGTGTGTGTGTACTCTACAGTTGCCTGCATGCTTAAGCCTGTAATTAGTGTTCTTTAAGATGACAAAATTTCTGAGAAAATGTTGGGGGGGAGAGGAGTTGGCCTGAGCATGTGCACGAGCGCAGACCGAGGGGGGAAGGCATTCGCTGTGGACTTGTTTAAAATTAATCTTTTCCTTCGGTTTTACTGCTTTAGGTTGTGGAAGCAAAATTAGAAATTCATAATTTATCATGAGTCGGTGCACATTTTCGTCAGGATATAAGAGGACGCCGGCTGGATGGATGCAATGAAGCTGTGAATTTGGCTGTAATGAGTCTATATTTAAAGCTGTGTGTGTGCACGCCTGAGTGTTTAAGAAAGTGACTCATCTTTTGTGTTTGTGCACATACAGTAACCCAACACCCAGACCAGTCAAGCACCAGAGGAACACTTATTATTCTCACCCCCCCCATTATTATTCTTGCCCATGATTATGTCCTTCCCTCCTTTTTTTTCTTTCTTTCCCTGCCCTTTGTTTCAATTTTCTTATCTTTTTGTCCATATTGCTAACAAACTTTTACCAATCTTATTTTCCCGTGACGTTGCCCTCACACTCGCGTTTTCTCGCCACCAGGAGGATCGTGTTTCAGTCTCGACAGGCAGGCAGATCGGATTCACTCCGTCACTTCCCTTTAAGCTTCAAGCCACACAATGTCTGGGAGGTTTTTCATCAGGAATTAGCAGGAGGAAAGGTCCTAACCTGAAAAAATGTAACATTTTGAAAATAAAGACCGCAGCTGCCGTGTGGCCAATACTCAAATTTTCATGCAAAAGGAGCGCGTGCCAGGAAGGTCCTGACGGCTTTCTTTTTTCTCTGATGCTGATCTGAGCCCTTTGAAAAATTGAGCCTTGACCTGCAGAGTCTCAGTCTAACATCTGAATGTAAAGCTGAGACCTATTATTAAAATCAATGCCATGTTCGTATCTCTACAGCGCCTTAGCAAAAACAACTTTTTGCTGCTCGTTTGGCAGCTGGATCTTCTCTTCCTGCTGTCATGTGGATGTTTGTGTATTAAACGATGTTCTCATCAGGTCTAGGTAGAAGGAAATGTTCTATTTTTGTAGAAAATTAAGCCCCATCATCTCTTTAAAGAACTATTTTAATTCGCTCCATTCATCTAAACATTAAACTGTAGACTGCTGCCTATTTAACCAACACAGCCGAACTGCAATTTTAATAATCAACATAAAACAAAAGCGCAACACAAGAAATGGCTGCGTTTGTACCAAACGCTAATTGATCTGTGTGAACATTAAACACAACATTACCACATGCTCCTGTGTCGTCTTCCACAGACTTCCTGATCTTGGAGATGCAATTACATGACCTAAATATATTACTAATCACATGTGAATATTACTACAGCAGTTTAAAGCAATCCTTCCATAACGAGTGTCTATGTTGATATGGAAATAAGCCATATGCTATGATGAATGCTCGTGCTGCAGCTGACCTGAAACTGGGAGCTGAAGGTGACTCAGATGGTTATCAATCACAATCTGAACCTTGACCTCATATTTGTGCCTGTATTTGGCATCTACTAACTTGTAAAAACTTGGTCTTTAAGTTGAAGACTTGTCACCTCTGGGTTTTGAGCACAGTAGGATAATTAGTATTTAGTCAGATGGATACTCTTAACAAACATTGTTTGGTCAGATCTTCATCCATACTTCCTGCTTTAGGCCTTTCTGTATCAACCAACTGTGTTTCCTTTTGCTGAGTGGGTTTTCCAGCAGCCCTTATTCCAGGGAGATTTGGGAATTGTAAACGAGCGCACAGTGGCCCTCGTGTTTTGATCAACACGAGAATTTTAGTTTGGAGTGTTGATATTAAAATCGCAACATTGAGAAATCTGAGTAAAAAATGTGAGCTAATTTCAAGCCTGATGGATTTCTCTTACATAGCCTGGAAAATAATGGAATTTTGTTTTGATATTTTCCAGGTGTGGATAAGTAGGAAAAAAAGAAAAGAGTTAAGAAAAAATCTTTGTATTTCCAGACTGTAATACATATCCTACTCTTTTCTCTTTCTTGTTCCCTTCTTTGTCTGTGCATAACTTTCTTTTTTCCTTTCTTCCTTTGTCATGCCATTCCTCCTGTCCGCCATCATTTTCCTCTTCCTTCTCTTATGGACTTTTATCTCTTTCCCTATTTATCCTTTCTTCCTTCCTTCTGTGCTTCCATCCTTGAGTGGTAGTGTCCTGTCTCCATTTTTTCTTGTGTCCTTCCCCTGTGCTTTCTTTCTTCCATCTTTTCCCTTCTTTCACTGTTGTTTCCTTTCTTCCTTCGTCTTTTGTTTTCTTCTTTAATTCCTTGTGATCTTTCTTTCCGTTTCCTTCCTTCCATTTTTGTGCCCTGCCTTGTTTTTGTCTGTCATTTCATCCTACACTCCATCCTGTTGCACTTACTATTCTCTTCCCTTGTACAATTCTCTAAATTCATAGTGAATTTTCATTTTTTACATTTTAAAATATACATTTTCACTTGGACATGTTGCATGAACCTGTGCAATTATTCACAGTTGATTCCTGCTGTAATAGTCGTCGTTTGTGCTCCAAAAAGAGCAAAGCACGCGCTGTAGGTACGGGAAAGGCTTTAAGGCTCTTTTATTCAGCGACTGTATCATCAGCACAATGAGGAGTGTCAGAACGGGAACATAGAAAAATGTCAAACAGAAAAGAAACCCATTTGTGAGCAGAGTGTGTGTACACTTTGCTGCTGCTGCAACCGCTCCACATACTAAAACACCTTTCAAAAATGTGACAACACATTGTGGCACCATGGAGAGTAGAGCTGGCCATTTCTTAAACGGGCTTGAGCTTTTTTTTTTTTTTTTTTTTTTAACTCACGCAGCACCCATTCTTCCAGCTCCCCCTCTGTGTTCGTCAACAACAAGGTGAGCTGAAGCTCAGCTGAAAACAAGTGTCAGTCTCCAAAATCCATTTAGCGCCTCCTTACTTGAACTATGATATAACAAACTAGAAATAAAGAGAAACAGACAAGAGGAGGATATGTCCAAGTCCTCGTCTTGCTGGTAATGAAATGCATCCGATGAGTCAATCATCAATGAGTACGATCACCTAAACGACAGGACAGGTGTGTGTTGGCAAAGTACCGGGAAGGAAATATTTCAGCAGTGACCTTATGGGATAGAAAAATGTGAGAAACTTTTAAGGTCCTGCAGAAAACAACCACCTGAAGTCACTGTTTTGCTAAAGGTAGTTTTTCAAGCTGCTGAATTTTGATCTTAATTTTCTCTGCCAAATATATTTCTGCAGTGTTTCCATGAAATGTGTGAATAAACACTATTCCCAAAAAGTTATGGATTTTTTGGGCTTTAGGTGAAATGTCAAGATGAACCTAGAATCCAGAATTTAATGTCAACGTGAGCTTCTCAAAATCTTTGAATGCACTTATCCCACTGTTCAATGTTTCGGTACTTTTTGGGCAACTTGCTGCTCTGTAATAAGGAACCTTAATGGAAAGCTTCACAACCTGTTTGATCAGACGCTCTATCCTTCCTCTTCCTCGTTCTGTTCACATTTTGACATCATGAGACCAAAACGACAATAAACGGCTTCATGCTGGATGTTCTCAGAAGGAAGTGTTGCAGAGCGTTATCACCAGAGAGACTGGAAGAGTGACAACGGCACAGATGTGGACGTTCTTTGGCCAATTCCCACACCGATGACCGCTTCGTTACCAACAGCGCCCTTTGGAACCAGGTGATGAATGCTATTCATCTCTGGCACAGACCCATAAATTTTTTTTTGTTTTTACACCAGTGTGGCTAGACAACCTCCAAGTGTACCTGAACACACCGCCAGGTGCAGGTATCATCATCTCTTAAGGTCATTTATTCTGGATGAAGGACCAGCGGACCTTCAGGTTGAGCAGTCATGGCCTCAGGACCGCCCATCGATAAGACCAGGATGCCCTGCCGCAGTATGTCGACCTGCGAACAGCATGAGACGTTGTTGTCAAGGTGTAATTGATGCTCAAGGGCACATGACACATTATTGAGACACTGGTTTTTGTTGTGTGGTAACCAAAAGTTTGAGGAGATTACCATTATATGCCTCTACTTGAATGCTTTCATTAAATAATGTCATTGTCTACATTTTCCATAAATTTCACCCAAAAGCCAAATATTCCTACATTTTTGTGATTTAAATTTTATTTTTTTTACTATCATTAGCCATTGTGCACTTTAATTAGTATTTGTATTTATATCTCATTCATTTTGTTAGTTTTTATTCATACTCTAGTATATTTAACTATGTCTGACTTCCTCGTTTAAAGGCGTACGTTTTTACATACTTTGGGAAGACATTAATTTTTGGGTGATATTTCAAATGGAAACAGTGCAGAATACTATATAGGAAACAAGTGGGAGAGGCTGTGTAAGTATTCACTCCTCTCTCACCAGAGAGGAATTAGTTTGTCTTCACAATGATTGGTCAATAATGAAAATAGTTTGGGACAAGGCTTAGCCTGGATGGCAACTCCTCCTCGTTGTTTACTTTAAAGCAGGCGAGACAACGTGCGAACGTGTGTGTCTCGGTCGGTCTCTCTATCCGTCCTTCTGTTTTCCTTCCGCCTCTTCCTCTCACTCTCTGCCTCACTCTCACTCCCCTCCACCACCACCTCTGAATGTCATTCCACATTTATGACCGGCCTCTGATGTGTACCCAGGACTGACGGGGCCAACAAGATGGCCACTGTTGCCCCGGCAACCCAGTGGAGAGATAATTTTTTTTATTTAGTTTTTCTTTTAAGGCTGGATGTTTAGTTCAGCGGAGAGTCGTGAAAAGTGCGAGCTCCTCTGCGGTTTTGGAACTAAACGGCAAAAGATGAAGCAAACGGGACAAACGGATATCGACTCTGATCTTGGTTTAGAGTGAGAATAATCTTGTTTTTTCGTTCAGCTCCTTGGCTCTGACCCGGAGTTTAACATTTGGCATTGCGGGTCTCTCCAACTCTTGGAGCAGGTGTGTGACTGTGTGTGTAAGGGAGCACTGGTTGTGGTCTTTTGCTGTCTTTCTTGATGCCATGCTGGATTAGAGCAGTTACATAATGCGCTCTGAGCTTCAAGCAGCATACGCTAAGAGGATTACCACAAGTCTACTAAAGACACCGGTCCACAGACACACTTGTGCACACACGTTGCTCCAGAATGTAGTGTCCAATCACTCTGTGCACACATGCGTGTGCGTATAGAAGTGCAACATGGCACACGAGCGGAGATGTTTGTTTGGGTTCGCGCACACCTACTGTGCAGAGAAAGAGGCACAGATGTAGGCTACCTTCTAATGTTGTTATGCAATAGTGGTCTTCACATCTCTACCGACTCTGGATTGTATCCACCTTGAACAAAAACGCATCGCTCAAATGAAAAAAATAGGAAACACAAATTCCTCAACATCTTAAGGGATCCTTCTTTTTTCTGTGGAGTAGAGATGAGTAGTGAGTTACTTCAGTGCACCAGAAGGGAAGAAGACAGATCTGAGTTTGTAGAATCAGGGAGAACTCCTGCAGGTGTCGGGCAAGTTGTGGATGTGTGCCGTCTTGGAGTGCATTCACACCAGCCATGTTTGACCCACTTTAGTTGAACTCTGGTTTGTCTGGGAAGGTTTTAATACACAATCGAACTCTGATGCGGACATAACTTCTGTTAAAATGAACTTGAATGCATATGTGAATGCCAAGCAGAGCAGAGACAACTCCAAAAGAAGGAAGCAAACCATAGCGCAGGGGATTCTGGGTAAATACAACCATGTAACACACGTTGCAATTTCTATCCCCAGTCGAGCCAAATCTATCTGATTATCAGGTGTCAGAAGATCCTTAGATGATTTAGTAAATTTAGTGATTTGTGGAACAAACTTCGTTAGCGTAAGAACAATCTTGCAGCTTATCGCTTTAGGATGGGACAGGTCGTTTTTGATATTTTCATTAACTGCCCTTTTTGCAATGCGTCATTTATCCAGCAGCAGCTTGGAGAATGGAGATGCTTACTCTTTGGTTCGCTTCCAAATTTAGTATTTCTTTACATGCTTTAAAGGATTTCTTACATCTTGTTGGTTTATTGTATTCATTTTATAAACCTTACCGATACAGTGAATAGCTACCTTGGAGTCTTCACTCAGTACCGACATCTACACCACAGAATGTTGCTCTCATTGCAACCCGACAGTGAGCAATCAGTTTTTCAGTATTGATTTACTTTATGGATTGCTAATATGATCAGATTTTTGACTGGCAGGACACTCATCTGGAGCTTTAGCAAATCATCTAAATCCGGTCGCCAGGTGATTTCTTGGGTCCACCTCAATCAAAGTTGATGCTGTTTTTCTTCTCATTAAGTTATTCAGGTTTAGTTTGTGAATCCAGACTCGGACTATCCAGTTTTTTTTCCAGTTGCTTTTCACAGTGCTGTATGCACATTGGTGAATAAAGAATAATTTCATCAATTTCTGCAATATGATAGGAGTAAAATGTATATGAATGCTATTACACAAACATTTCAGTGAGAGGACTTATAAATTCGTATATACATTTGTTGTTCAGAAAAAAAAACAAATCCACTGCAGGTTGCACAAAGGATATGCTTAGAGGAAAAGATTTGAACTAGAAGCTCTTGGATCACTGGACCCTCAGCTCAGGGAGTTGTTGCTCATTTCCCTATCCTACTTCTTTATATCAGCTTATATCTTAAGCTGATATAAGAGAGCAGTTGGCTAAGAAGGTCCTGAGTGTGGATGTATTCCCCATGTAGCTCTTGAATGTTTACGTGCTGCAAGTCAGTATTCTGAACAGACATCAGTTTGTGGACCCTGCAACTCCTGCTTCTGGAGCTGCATTACACTCCAAACAAAGTTAGAGGGACATAATACTACTACTACTACTACTAATAGTAATAATGATGATAATAATATTAAAAACTTGTGGAGATCTGTGTTTAAAGGCGATTTGAAATGACAACAAAGGTTTCCCCAAAACGGCTCAGGCAGTTCAGTTTTATAGGTGCATAAAAGGCAATACTGGCTGAAGCAAGCCCCCCACCACCATAGCTGTGCATACTCTCCATCTCCATTTCCTGCTGTAATTGACCCATCTCTGTCTTCTCTCCTTTATCCCCGCAATTAGACCATCTTTACCCTCTCTCGCACAGTAAAGCAGACACACACACATTGGGGGAAAATACAATCGATGGCCATTCTTTGACCTGTCACCACATGAGAACAAGAGAGGCAGTGAGTGAGTGGGAGGCAAAAGAGGGAAGGTTGAAGTGTGGGGCTGTGTAGGAATGACAGCAGATAAGTGACTTAATTCTCTGCAGATTTGTAAAATGTGAGGCTGAGCTGAGCATGCAGGGATTCAATATTGTGGTGGTGGGTTATCATCACATTATTGAAACAGTGACATATAGGCAGCAGGGATCTTTATTCTTTCACTGGCAACTTCATGCAGCTTCTAACTAAGGTCAAACTTTCAGGTGTTTTTGTTGTGAAGACTTTGGCCTTCGTCAGTGCTGCTGGTTGAAGTAGTGTTGGAAAAAAAAAAATTCAAGATGGTGGGGGCTTTGCGGTGGCCAGGATTAGAGCGTCCAGCCCATATTCAGAGGCCTCAGTCCTATGCGCAGTTCGAGTCTCGGCCCGATTACCTTTGCCGAATATCTTCCCCCTCTCTCACAATCCACTGTCCTAACAGACCACTCCCACATAAAGGCCACTAGAGCCGATTAAACCTTAAAAACAAAACAAAAAAATTAGTGAATATGTTCAGTACATATTCACTAATGTAAAATGACTAAATGCTGTGTTCTGCTTGTGTCACCTAAACAGCTGTTATTTGGCATTGCAGTGGCTCTTTAGACGTCTCAAAATGCCTTAGCGTAACCAAACAACTTCTTTCCTTCTGACTCCTGAACAGAGACTTTTTTTTCTTAGTATTTTTAGTCTGTTGACTGGAATGTTTTAATATGAGCTGCACTGCCGGATCATATATGGTGGAGTGAATTTGTAAGATTGGATTATCATTCCGTCAATCATCTTGGTGAATGACCTCTGCAGGAACCATCACTGAAACTTTGACGTTATCTTTATGGAAATAATCCAGCAGACCTTCTGGTTTTCATAACCATCTTCATAAACCATCCTCATGTTCATAAAGCATGTTCATGTGTTTTACAAATTTTTGGGGGAATCCACTAAGGAGATATCCATGTATCTGAGTAAAGACATGTAGGTAGATTAAAGGAACAGTCGAGTACATATTCAGAAAACTGATTTGCTGCCTTGTGCCCCATGTAGTGTCACTAGAGACATGTGCGTATGGAATCTTGTTTTTGGGAGGCTAGATTTTATCTTGATCAAATAAAGTTTCACGATGAAATAGCAGACCAAAAAAAAAAATCTGACCATGACATGTTTTATAGATGTCAAAGTGAGTTTCACCGTTTTCACAGAGGGGTCCTGTTTATAGTTTTAGCTGATTGCTACATAATCCAGTTTTTGCTGCCAACTTCATGTTTCAGATCAAAGCCATTTTGCTGGTGGAAAATCAGCCCCGAATGATGATTGTCGTCTTAAACAAGTTAAAAGCCATATCCAATTTCACCTTCTCATCTTGACGATGCAACAACTTAGCATTCATAAAGTTGGAAGACGGATTATATTTTATACATTGGTTGTTTTAATCATATGCGTACGGCATAAATGTAACGGCTACAAAACTGCTACTGCTAACAGGTTTCAAGATAAATGTTTGACTATTTCTTCGCTTATTTGCCTACATGCATGCATGCGTGACCCAGGACAAAGGGTCTGATGGAGCAGAGCAAAAACGGGGAGCAATATCCAGCAAAGGGATGAATGAATTTTGCAACAAGTTTATCATTAACATGTTGTAGTGCAAGGCTTCGTTGGCAACAGAATGCTACACGGCTGTACTGTTTGCCTCCTCGCTGGAACATGTAGCTGCAGGTGGGTAGCTGTAAGTGTTTGTCTGAGACAGCTGCAGCTCTGTTTGGTCACCGGCATGTCAGGCTGTCTGATCAAAGCCTCCTGTCACCTCTCATCTCCTCTTCAAAGTACACAAATGCTTCTCTGCAACGAACAATGATTGCAGACAGTTGGGTCTTGCCTCTCGGTTTCGCCAGCCTGTTTACAACATCTCTAATCTGATCGGAGTCTTGTTATGTTTTCACCGCTCGTCTTTCTTCGGACTCGATAGGAAGTGAAAATATAAGTTACAGTGGCTTGAAAATGTATTCATAGACCCTTCAACGTTTTACGCATTTTACCACAAACCTCAATGTGTTTTAGCAGGATTGTATGTGGTTGACCAACACAAAGTTGCACATAACTGTGAAGTGGAAGTAAAAGGATAAAATGATTTTAAAAATCTGTAAAGTTTAGGGTGTATTTGGATTTGTCCCCCTTTACTCTAGAACCCTTAAATAAAATCTAGTTAGATTCCTTCTGGAGAGAGATTTGGGCATCTGTTGGAGAATATTAGTGAATGAGATTTGGGACATGCCATGGATAAAGTGTTGAAATACATTTGTTGCAGGATTTGAACATAAAACAATATCACAATATTTCAGAGTTCTTGTTTAGTCAATTGTCGATCTCGATCCAGAGTATGACACAAATGCAAAACCTACTAAGTCACAGCTTTGGAGGAGCTTCAAAGATCCACAGTTCAGTTCAGAGAGTTTATAGGGCAAGTATTGGTCATGTAATTTGCAAAATTGGTCTTTGCAGAAGAGCGACAGGAAAAAAAACAACAACAAAATGTTCAATTTGCTATAAGTAAACCTTTGAAAATGGTTCTGGTTAAATGTGACAAAAATGGAAGTGTTGGACCAACATACAAAACCTGCCGTGTCTTCAAAAGCATCAGTGCAGAATCACAATCCACATGGGCGACCATGGTGATGGCAGAGTCATGCTCTGGTGATACTACTTCAGCAGTATCAAGGTAGCTCATCAGTTGATGGGATGTTGAACAGAGCCAGGTGCAGGACAATCCTGGAAGAAAACGTATAGAAGTCTGCAAAAGAGATGAGAATGAGGTCGAGTTTGACCTTCTAGCAGGACAGAAACTCTTAATATCCAGCCAGAGCAACGCAACCAAGATGAAATTATAATCATGTACTAAAGTAGCCCAAAATGCAGACTGAAATGCTATTGAAAATGTGCGGCAAGACTGATGTGATGTTCACCAAGGATCTCAATTCAGTCTGACTGAGCTCGAGCTTTTAAATTTATATGCTAAAAATATGACAAAAGCGATTCTATAAAATGCTGACTCATGGTTCTCGACACAAAGCCATACCATGTTTTTCTTTGTAAAAAAAAAATGTATATATACTGCAAACTGAAAACCTTTCATCATTTCCTTAAGTTTGACTCTCATGCACTACTTTGTGGGGTGTCACGTAAAATCCCAATAAAATCTACTAAAGTTTGTTTTTGTCAAGTGAAAAATGTGAAGCGCATGTACACATTAGCAGGTGGGGTCATAAATGATGGAAATTTGCTGTTTAGGTGAATAACTTGGTACTACTTTAATTTCTCCTGCTGTTAAAAATCTCTACTTTCATGCAGCAAGTGAAGCCTCCCCTGTCTCCTGTTATTGGCAGTGTTGACAGAGGTTATAAATCTTTCTTCCCTGGGTTTCCATTTCTTCTTGCGGTGTCCATTTTTCTGTCCTCACTCTGCACATCATTCCAAACGCTACCCCTGTTTCCCCCCGTCTCCCTGCTGCTTGTTGCTAATAAGATGTGCTCTCAGTGTTTTTCCTTTTTAAATGTGGCAAAACAGTCCCGTTTGCCAGAGAGTGGCTCGGTTTATGACCAGAAGACTCTGGTTTCTGGGAGCAGGAAGGCTCCGAGTCAGAGTGGGTGGGTTGGCGTGTTGAACTTTAGCAGCAGGTAACATTTCGGTTCGCAGGGAACTTTTTACTGGAGAGATACCTCCTGCTCTCTCTCGGGGTGGATTTCCCAGCTCGTCTTTTAATTTAGCTCTGGTTAATCTCCATCTCTCGAGCTTTACTTCCTGCAAATTACCTCCGAGCTTCTCCCTGTCTGTTTCCCAATCTGTGCTGGTCTCTGCGTCTCTCGCTCTGCGCCCAGCCAGCCACAGGAATGCATCTCGAGGAACGCCTGGCGAGACGAGCTGGATCAAACGAGTTCAGAGCAGCTCCGGAGCCCGACTGTCTCTCACACTCTCCCATCCCTTCGCCTCGCTCCCTGCTCTTCATCCCCCTCCCGTTCCTCCGTCCGGCCTCTCCTTCTCCGTGTTTTCTCCCCGTCTCCCCCTCCTCCTTCAGGTCCCCCTGTTTCCTCCTTGCTTCCCCTGCAAACCCTTTAGCTGTTCTTTTTCTCCTCTTCTCGCTCCTTTTTTTTTCTCCCCTCCTCTATTTCTCTGGCACGAAACGGAGACAAAGAGATCTTTTGAATGCCTCCGTGTGTAGGAGGTGGACCTCAAGGGAGGGGATCATGTGGATGTTTGCCCTGTGTGTGTTAGTCTCTCTTTATGAGCACATATTAGAGCCCTTTAGCCCAGAGCTTTAGCTACACGAGAAGGGAATACAGTTGGATGCAAAGCCACACACACACACACACACACACACACACACACACACACACACACACCTTCTCCACATCCGATAGCTCACCGTGTCACGCTCTCCACCCTGTCTGTCAGTCACTCAGGCGACTCTCATAATTGGCTTATAATGCCCTTGTTACCATTGAGGGACTCTTTTGCCCCAGCCTCCCCCACCTCTGACTGCTTGCCTGTTTGTAACTCTTCAAAATAGGCCGTTGAAGCACTGGGGGGGTTCGTATCTGTGTTTGTTTTATGTGTGCATTCACGTGGCGTTAGAGGGGTGGGTGCAGAACCGGGTCTCCCCCAGGGAGAGCCACTTGCAACAAGGGATGCACTCCCAGCTTTGTCTGGGGGACAATGGAGCGCCGCGTCTGGGTGTGCGTGCGTGTAGACATCCGTAAAACCAATGTTTTTGATCTCTATAGCCTGTGTGTGTGTGCGCGCGCGATAATTAGTGTCTCATTTGTGCAGTCGACTGTTGACTCCAAGCAGATTCAAGGTCAAAGATTTTTGTCTCGTCTTGAACCCCGCCGCATGCTGACTGGGCTGTTCTTCCTAATGTTGTTGACAGAACTCACAAATTTACAAAAATACTAATTTCAGGATGACAAGTTGGTAAATATTTACATTGGGAGCATAGGTGATATCCCACTGTGTGTGAGAGGAGTCGCTGTCAGCACAGGTATTAGTTGACGTTTTAAGCCATCTTCAGCATCCAAATTTAGAAGATTCAAAGATAACCCAGACTATCTAAAGAGCAGTTTTTTTTATTTATTAGGAAAAAAAGCCATTAAACCACAAACCGTCATTGAAAAAACTGCAATGTGACTTTGATCTTGACCAAATTTTGTAGGAAGTTTTGTTTGATTTTACTAGATCACTTCCTGATTAGTAGAACAAAAATCACTTCATTGGAACCAGTTTGGCAAAAGTGGCTATAAGAGATATAAATCATCACATCCAGACGGACATGCAGTCAAGAACTCCATCGTAAAAAAAAAAAAAAAAAAAAGGTAAATGAAATCATAATTTAAAACTCCTTTGTGTCTTTATTAAATATTAATGTGTAACAGAAAAGCAAAAGACAGGCCGCCATGTGACATGCTAGCATTAAAGCGGGCGCCTTGCCGAATTGAAGTTATCGATCCTCGGCATCCAGCTGTCCAGGATCTGATTCCCAACCTTGGGAGCTTTGTTTTGTACAACTTCTCTTTTCTGCCTCTTCCCCTTTCTAGCCTGATAAATACATTTATTAGTTATTAAGAAACTTAGAAAAAAGTACTGGTGAATATTTCTGACGGTTCAATTGCGATGCTGAAGCCTACGCTTTATATTGCTCGAGTCTTTCACTTAGATTAATAAATAACTGGTCAGACAATGTGCTTTGGAAAGGTCTGATTTATGCAGAAAATATAGATGATGTTGTCCTAGGGTGAGATTTTCCTGTTTCATGTCCTTTCTCAGTCTGTTTTCATGTTCTTAAATAATTATCCGGTGGCTCTTTAAATCACCTGCATTTTTAAAATAAGGAAGTGGCATCCATTTTCTGATTGGCTGGATGCAGCGGTCTGTGGGCGGGTCGTAGTCACTGTGACTGAGAAGGGAATAAACGCCGAGGCAGGCTGTCAGTTTCCGCATCTCCCTGTGGCACAAAAATAGGAAAATCTGTGTGGGTGAACGTGAAGACAGACATGGAGAGGAAATATTACTCGAGTAAAATAGAAGGGAGGGATGGGACTGTAGGACTGGATGAAAAGTGAGGAAATAAGGAGGCATAAATAACTAAGCGATTTAAACAAGACAAGAAGCAGAAGATGGGTTAGCAACAGAAAAAAAAAAATTGTCAAAGGAGATGTCACAAAGTGAAAAACCAGTCAGAAAATGTGTAACAAGGCAAGATGTGCATGTCACAGCCGGAACGAGTGAGGACACAGGAGAGGAGGGGAGAAAGTGGTACATGTGATCCGGAAGGAGGAGGGAGGCGTCGTGTGTAAGCTGGAGAACAATAAGAGGCGTTGATGACACGTCTCCAGGGGTATCTGCTTGGTGTGTTCCTGCTAATAGAAGCTAAAATAATTAATAACTTCCTCTCTTATTCGCCCGCATAATAACATCTGCAGCTCGTCCGACGTGGCGAACGCAGTCGCTGCAGAGCGACAAGCAACCCCGAAGCACACACATCCACAGTGACAAAGGCAGGGAGACTCCTGCTGGAAAGCCTTCTCACAGTCGGCAGCGGCTTCAAGAGGCACCAGCGTTAAGAGAGTTGGGCGTGTGCAGACGGACACATAACGCTTCAGTTTGTGCATGGATGCTTCCTGTGGACCTCAGAACCAGCTCTCCCTGACAAAGCCAATCACTAGTGCTGCTCTGTGTTGGCGGTGTGTGTGTGTGTGTGTGTTCATAGCATGTGCGTGACATACGGATGTTTATGGCCTGGAGGCAAGAGAGAGAGCGAGCGTGAGGAGGAGGAGAAAGAGGCAGAACCTCATATAAGGAGGGAGGGGAGGAGAACAAGGAGGACGATGCAGTCATTGAGATGTTGAAAAGCGAGCCGCAGGCAGGCTATGTGCTCGCTCTCTCTCTCTTTAATTCTCCCCTCCCCTCCTTCTTTTCCCCCCTTTTTGTAAACCCAGAGAGCAGATAAAAGCCACCCTCGTCTTGAGGACAATACCGGCCATCACAGCTTTGCAGCAGTCGGCGTCGCCTACCTGCCACCTCTTGTCTTCGGAGCTTGAAAGAGTGTCTCCGGCATGAGATTTATGTAAACGCTGCACACTGTCTGTCTACAAAGATGTTGCAGTGCTCCCACCTGAGCTTAGTGTGGCACTAAGCCCCACAACCCCCCCCCCACACACACACACACACACACACACACAATATCTGAGTATCGGAGCTCGTCTCTCGCTCACACAGAAACGCACACTGTGGGTCTCGCACTTTGAAACGGAGCAGATCCAGATGACATGACATTATAAGGTGAGCACTTTTACCTGCTGCAAAAAGAAACGTGGTTCTGTTGTCATCTAGTCATTTCGTCTCCTCTGACCTTTCCACACATGACTGTGCGGCAAGCACAAAATATTTTGCTGCAGAGTTGGAAGTTTACAGGGCCACCTTTCATTACAATATCTCAATCTTTAAGAATTTTATGGCACCGTTCCACCACACATCTGAAAACTACCATGGCAACCCATTTGTCGCTACCCATTCATTGGGGCGACTGTGGTAGGAGTTCATCCCGTAATCGGTGGGTTGCTGGTTTGATCCGGCGCTCCGTCCGCCCTCTGTTGTTGTGTCCTTGGGCAAAAGGCTTCACCCGCCTCGCCCGCTGGTCAGAGGGCTTGGTGGCGCCGGTGGATGGCGGCCTCGCCTCTGTTAGACAGCCCCAAGGGGGACTGTGGTTACAACGCAGTAGCTCACCACCGTCAATGGTCGCTCAAAAGATATGCATTTCAATTGAGTTTGTAAAACTGATTTCATGTTTCAAAGAAGGGGCTAGGAGTTTTAGAATAATTAAAACGTTAACAAGGGAAGAGCAATGGTTGTGGAAAAACATTTTGACTAAATTTCAGTCTCTTTTTTTAAAAGCATCAGCATCAATAAGATCAATGTACTGAAATTGAAAAGTTTGATTTCTTAAGTGCCTGGTGCATCTAATTAGCATCATTTACATGAGATGCAGTGTTCAAACTAATCACCTGAAATTAATTGTACACCTTTTTTGACAAACACACAAAATATGATTCCATTATGTCCAACATGCTGCGCCAATAAAACACTTATGTGTTGAAAGGGATGTAGGGTGTTGCTATACAGGAATAACATGAATATTGCTTCCACACAGAAACACCAGCTGTAAAGCAGCGGATAGGAAAGTGGTCATTAATAGAATAATAGGCACTGTTCTGGGCGGTGCTAGGTGTGAACGTTTCACCTTGAGTAGGTGTTTATATTCTCACATCCTTCTTATACATAAATACACATCTTTCCTTTTTAGTGCGCGCTGGAGGAGACCACAGTGATTCCTTGAAGTGTTATTGAATTTGGGCTTTCACCTTCTGTTGCTGTTTACTGTGTGTTGTTTCCAGCCACCTCTGCTCCCGTCCTTCAGCTTTAACCCAATCAGAGTACAGTTAAAAAGCGGCACAGTGTACCGTGTGTGAGGTTTATACTGTGTCGTGTTGGGTGCGTGTGGTGTGTTGAAGTCTGCTGTGGTGAAAATGTGTGTAACATATATATATATATATATATATATATATATATATATATATATATATATATATATATATATATATATATATATATATATATATATATATATATATATATAAAATATGTGTGTGTGTGTATCACATTAGCAGCTGTATTTTGCTGGAAGTCATTTATATGGTAATGATGTCATTTACCTCTGAAATGCATCTTCCTCAACTCTGCCAAATAGGGCTTATCCATACTGGCACAGCTTTGCGAGTGTGTGCGTGTGTCTGGGTTTGGAGGGATGGTGTAGGCCTGCAGCACCTGTAATATATTAAGATGAATTGTATCTGCTCCATTTGTTTGTTTGTGTGGACCCATCTGTATATTTGTGTGTTTGTGTGTGTGTGTGCACATAGCAGTTTGTTTACCTCATGTTGATAAGAATGTGAAATTGCCACATTTGGAGGGGATGCTGAAGCTATTTGTCCAGAGCGACTGAAGCCCAACCTTCACAAACACTTATGTTTGTGTGAAGCGACATGCAGGGCTCATGGATTACATCACCTTTACTGGGACGTGGCGTCAGATTCCTCATACATGCTTGTTTCTTTGTACATGAGGAGTCGCATGATCTCAAGTTGCTCCGAGTTAACAGGAAATGTTCCTCCTGACGGGGAGGGGTTGACCCGATGAGCCGCTCTGCAGCCCTCACCTTCATTAGCTCGCCGGCCCACCAAGCCTCCAGACCTGCATGTGTGTTTATTCAGGCTGCTGGCCTCTTGCTGGTCTCCACAGGCCAGGAATAACCACACAGAGCCTCTCACTATGGCGATGACTATCATTAACATGCTGATTACAGCTCTGAGCATCTTAAAATAACACTTACACACTGGGGTAGTGGATCAATACTTGCATGCTGGGGTAATGAGGGGTCTGCCTGCCCTGCACAGATGAGATGATGTTTTACCCAGGGATGAGATGGGTAGATGGATGAATGGAGATGCAGTGAGAGGACAGCCACTGGGAATAGAAGCGGTGCCCACTGAGGAAGGGATGGGTGACGTTAGAGAAAGTGGCAGGGAGTTTAGGACAGAAAAAATGAGTTTTTAGGTTAAAGAGTGTGAGAGTGGAAAAGAAAAGCAAAATCCTGAAACGTATTTAGTGGCGCAAATTGGGTACAATTAAATTCTGTTTTAGCAGCAAGCATATTTACTGTCAAATTGTTGAGGAGTGGATTCTACTACAGCATAACTGTGAGTAAACTACCACAGTATCACGGTAAAAAGCTAAAACAATGTTTGTGAGCCTGCTTAACAGAGGACCTGCGGCCGGTGTCTGGATACTTTCAACATCATGGTTGTTTTTTGTTGCCGTGAAATATTTGCAAAAAGCACAATTTATTTTTCCTGTATTCAAGGGAAAAGTTTGAGCCTACTTTCAGCCAGCTGACTGTGCGCAGCAGCTGATGGGGGGTCAAGAGGGTGCACCATAAAGCTGGAGAAAACTCACTCCATCGCTTTTCAGTCATTAAAAGGACTACAAGCCATGAAAATTATTTGATGGAGCTGAAGTTCAGGTCAAATAACATGTTAGCTAAAAGCTGCAACTAATACTCAAGAATTAAAATTTGTGCTATTTTGAAAATTATGTCTTTAGTAGTAGCAATATTTATCAGGTTTTTTTATGTTAAAGTTTAACATCTTTCTCTCTTTTTTAAAAAACATTGTTTGGCATTTTCGACTTGACTCATTTTTGTGCTCGTTGGTGCTTTACCTTGATCAAACCCAACATGTACATTATAATTCTGTTTTAATTTTCCATGAGTTGGAGGAACAGAATATAAATGTGCTTTGCTGCTTATTGTAGTTCAGGTTGGTTTGTGACATTGGTAATTTACATTTGGTTGTTGTTTTGTTTCTTTACTCAGCTCATCCTTATCATGGTAGGTGTTTAGTTTGATGGCAACAGGTGATTAAAATTACATGCAGGTTGACAGATGCACTGCATAAAAAGATGCTTTGTCTCTGCATCTGGCATTAAATTACACAAAACTTTTCCTCTCTTTGGTCAGTTAGGATTACCAGAATTATTCCAACTTACTGAATAGTTAGAATAACAGGATTACTTTCTTCTGATACCAAAGTTTACATATAACAGCAATAATTAAGTCTTTAATGGCACTCGGTGAGAAAGAAGCCATTACTCAAAAAGAAGGGTAAAAAAAAAAAAAAAGCCAGACCGTTGAGGACAAAGATGTTAATTTTTGGAGGCATTTCCTGAAGCTAAAATTAAATGTTTGAAGATAAAGGCAATTATTACCGCATCTGTGGAAAACCTTTAGTGTGAACAAAACCTACAGAAATGCACACATTTGGGACTTTTCTGTGCTATAGATTAATTTTTATGACCGCAAAATGACAAGAGAACACACAGAAATAATAATAATAAAAAAAATCTTAAAACCTTGGTCTAAATGGACTCAGTCACCTTACTCATGTAGCTATGCCTCCAGACAATGTGGCTGCTCCTTTGTTTTCTTAGTGTTTACACTATTGGCAGATATGAGGAGTAATGTCTTCTGGAGGTTTCCGATGACGTTAGCTTTGGCAAACAGACGAATCGGCCTACCCTCGAACCCTTTCTCTCATGTGACGCATTAAGCACTTTCAGGTAATGTTTGGGTGCCTCACAGTCTAACATCACTGGTTAGCAGCTCTCTGTCTGAATCATCACTACTCCTGCACCATGTTGAAATATAAAATGAACCAAATGAAATCGGCATGGTAGCACGGACACATTACACCTCCTCCTCCACATTACGGTGGACATAAATTATCTCCGTCTTACTCATTTACCATGTGTGCTTGTTTGTGTACTTGTGCTCTCACTTGGATCTTGCATGCACACACTGGATTGAACTTTGCTCCTTCCAGATCTAGTGGAGATGTGTGTTTACTGTGTAAATACATGTGCAACACACATTCAGAGAATCACAGCAACGAGGGGGGGAACAGCAGTCTACTACTGCGTGACCTAGATATGCACACAGTGAAATGACAGAAAAGAGCGAGTGAAGACAGACAGGAAGAGGGGAAAGGAATGACGTTGTTTCATTTAAACAACATCCTGCTGGTGTTTAACCAGAGATGTGTCAACATAGTACTGGTAATGGGTTACTTTATTGGCAAGAGATACTAAACCCATCAATGAAACACATCTCCATTACAGATCATGCTTCTTTTTTATTATTTGTCCTTAGGAAGATTAGTACAAAACAAAATAAATTACAGTATTTTACATGAAGCACCAAGAAATCTGATATGCATATGAACTTGTTGCAAATTAATCTGCAACTTACTTAGCTTACCTTAAATGTCAAATAAACTCAATAAGTTATCAACGAAAAGCTCATTTATGTTTTTTAATTCAGTTTGAAACCTGAAACCTGTATATAGGTTCAAAAAGTTTGACCTTTAAATTTGGCAGCCGTGGTAAATTTGAATACGAAGTCTCGACAGGAGACAAAAAGATGACCACGGACTTGGACATAATGACTCAGGTTCTGGGGCTGTGCTCTCTTGCGGCCATTGATCTGCATAACTATAAGGACATCTGGATCGCATGCAGCTTCGTTACTCTCTGAAAGCCTCAGCATGTCCTCTGGTCAACACGTACACACTCGCACACAAACATCCACACTGGCCCTTAACACGCACATGCACACACACACACTCACACTCATCCACCCTGATGTGTGTGAGCAGCCAGTGAGATTCGGCCGTCGCTGCCAAGTAGCCATCAGGGCCTTGCTGCTCGCTGCCACAGTGATCTGTTACCATAGCAGCCTGTCTGCCTCTCTGTAGTCTCTGCACTCTCACTCTTCCCCCCTCGGCTCTGAAGCAAGGCTGCAGAGAGTGAAAATGAAGGGGGGGGGGGGAGGCTGGGAAGAGGGGCTGTCATTCCTGCCATGAGAGCATCCATAAATCTGTGTGTGTGCACGCACCAGTCTGCCCTCATGACTGGCTCTAACGGAGGCAGAAGTCGACTTGATTCAGCCAATCGCGTTCCCACGTAACTGAGCCAATCAGAGAACCCCTACCTAAGCAGTCAGATACAGAACAACTTGACATTAACATGTTGAAACAATCCACCTGATGTAAAGAAATAACATTAAAATCCTTCCATTTGTTTTTTTCCCTTTGTCGTCCTTATCGTCTTCACTTTGCTTTGGAGTCTCTCACCTTCTCTCTGATATTCTTTGCTGCTCACATTGAGTTTCACTGTCACTCTTCTGTTGTGTCCGCAGCGGACAGGTGTTGGATGTAGTCTGTCCCGTCTTTTCCTCCTGCACATGTACACACTGAAACCTGCATATAAACTCAAACACAGCTGCTGGACCCCTCCTGTTGACCATCTGGCCAAGAAATGAGGAGCACGACCCCCTCCCTTCCTCGTCACTCGCTTCATCCAATGTCAGAATGGTAGCTCTAAAATAATAGAAAATGGCATATTGTTTGCTTGGATGTAAGCAAATGTTTGAAAACTGATTATTTTTTGAAAACTAATAACTATTTTAAACAGCGTTTATAATAAATATGTCTTGAGAAATCTTGGACGGTAACCTTTATTTAGCCAAATGTTTGTATCAGGAGATGCTGACAAAGTGACGAGTTAGTGCATCTGTACTTCAGATGAAATATCTGTATTGTTATAGACAGCAATTGATCAGTGCATGGATAGTTATAGTTTTATTATACAGTCGAGCCATTGCACTTGACACTTTTCCTTTTGACTGCTTGCTTGTAGAAAATATTTTGATTTCTTGGCTAAAGATTTTTGCTGTAAAAAAAAATCTTTGACGTCTTACAGATTTCTTGCGGTTTTTGCAGTTTTGTCAACCTTACATAAGTAAACACAAAAAACATATTTAAATGTAGATTTTATGTATCATAGTGACAAATCTACCCAAACCAACTTGGTCCACGAGAGAGTAAAACCTAATAAGTGGTTAATTCAGGTTTGGTGGCAGCAAATCTTTTGTGGATGAATTTTTGTCCACTTTGCAGAATTGTTTTAATTCAGCTACATTGTTTTGTTTTTTTTTCGTTCTTTTTTGGTTTTCTTTGCATGATAGATCTGTCTAAAGTCACGCAACAGCATCTCAATTAGATCTAGGTACTTACTTTATGCCTTTCAAGGCCTTAATTGTTAATTTTTTTAGCAATTCATAGTTGAGCTTGCTGATCATCGTCCTGCTTCATAACCAAATGGTTCTTCTGCTTAAAATGTCAACCTGACGGGCAAACATTTTCTGATGGACCGAAGAATTTGCAAAGCGGCCTTTCATCTTGATACCATCACCAGAACCTTTGACTCATTTCATGGCGTTCTTTTTCTAAAACACCATTAGCTTCTCCTAAGGATGCAAACTTCAGTCGACAGAATATTGTCCCCAAACGTCTTGGGAACCATCGAGCGCATTAAAGTGTTGGCTTTGGTCAGCAGTGGTTTTGGATTATGAACACGCCCATGGACACCATTTTTTTCCTGGTATCTTAGTTATTATTGTACTATGAGCACTGGCCTTCAGCGAGATAGTGGATACTGATGCCTGCAGTATTTTATACGTCGTCGTGGATTCCTCTGTGACCTCCTGGAGGCCTTTGGAGAAGCAGCAAGCTAACATTTGACCCCACTCCTTCTTTTATGATAAGGTTTTGAAAATTTGGCTCTGAAAATGTTTTATTTATGGTTCCAGACATTAATGTACAGACAAAACTCACAGAAAGAAATGATCTTCTGCTTCATGAGCTAAGTGCTTTCCTTTCAGCATTGTAATAACCACTGGTGTTAAAGCAATGTGCTGTGCTCAGGTCTCTCCTGCACAGCTGTCAGATGATGATTAAATGAAATTCACTGTGGTTTATTTTAATGGTGCCAATTCACAACAAATGTCATTTTGAGGCAAAATGAAGGGCAGACTTGGTCTGGATGGACTTGCTATTCTGTCCAGATCAAAGCCCAGATTTTGAGAATCTCTGAAATGGACAATATTATAACTCAAAGTAAAAATGACCAACTGAAATAAAGTCAGATCAAAGTCATGACACTAGGCTATTACGGAGTCCTACATGTACAGCATTGAGGGCACAAGCCTTTCTTTAATCTGAGTTTCTTTAGACCAGGGGTCACCAACTCCAGTCCTCGAGGGCTACCATCCTGTAACTTTTAGATGCGTCTCTGCTCAAACACACCTGCATCAAATAAACTGCTCGTTTCCAGCCTATTGCAGAGAGGAATGAATGCTGAGGGAATTCAGACATTTTGGAGCAGAGGTGAATCTAAAAGTTGCAGGATGGTAGCCCTAGAGGACTGGAGTTGGTGACCCCTGCTTTAGACTGTCTTCTTTCTCTTAAACAAATCAGAAATATTCTGAGCAGTTTGAGTCAGTAGAGTTAGTCTAGTAGACATTTGTCTTCATACAGCTAATTTAGTTTTATTTAAAAAAACTAAACCGAAACTCAAGCAAGCTAATTCTTTGAAGAAACAACATAGCAACATAGTAGTAGTAAACAGCATTTTACCCTAAATGTTTTCTTAAGCCGGTATTGAAGTGAATATTTCATCTTCGCATACATCATCTGGATAGTATAAACGTATCTTTTGTGAAAACATTCTCACATTAGCACAATCTTTAACCTGGCCTACAGTCATACGTAACAACAACGGCAAAACCTTTAAAAACATTCTACAAAAAAAAAAACCTCCACTTGCGCTTTGTTGTTCGCCATTCGTGCGTTCTTATTTACCTTTAATTTCATGTGGAGGCCCCATGTTTTTGTTTGGGGGAATAAAAATACCATTTTGCGCTGTTTTCTGTGCTTCTGTGTGAATAAAAATATTTCTGAAAATGTGGAAAAACAAAACAACAGATGAGCCTTTAGACAACTGCTGCTGTCAAGTTGGTGATTACGTACAACCTCTCCACAGAACCCCTGTTCAGAATAACATAATCTGAACTGTCCCTTTCTTTACGGCTTGTATTTTTTTTATTTTTTTTAGTTGTTTTTTGTAGCGTCAGTAACTCAGCGTGAAGCCACATTTTCTAATTTCAGCTTTAAATGTAAAAAAGAAAGAAAAAAGCAATTTCCCTAATTATGCTGTTTAGTCCTTCCTTCTTGCTTTCTCTGCCTCTCTGGTGTTCGGCTGAGTTCATAGCTGCTGAATGAGGGAGGGAGGGAAGGCAGGAGAGAGAGCGGTGAGAGCGAGAGCAAAGAGAGGGGGTGGATCTGCTCAAGACCAGTCTCCACTCCCACACACCCTCTCACATTTCCTCCCCCTCCCCGTCAGCTCCTCCCCCTCCCAGCGTGATGGTGCAGCTCCAGAAACAGGAAGGAGCTGCTGCAGCTCTATAAATAGAGAAGCTGCTCAGCCAGGAACCGCACACACACACACACACACACACACACACACACACACACACACACACACACACACACACACATACACACACACACACACAGTTTCCCCTTCTTTCATCCCCTCATTTTCTCTCTCCTCGTCCTCTTTCTTACTTTATCGCACACGCAGACAGATGCTCGTTCAGACCGGCGCGAGCACACACTGTCCTCGACCCACTGGAGATAATTAGTCGTGCTTTAAACGCTAATGGTTTGTAAGAGCGACTGGTAGCACACTCCGCTCCTCGTCCTTCCCTGTGTTTCTGTTTCTCTTCCCCCTCCCCTCCAAACACAAACATATTAAAGTTATTGAGTCAAGGGGTCGGCGATGGATGGAGGAGGTGGTGTTGGGGGGGTGGGGGGGTGGAGGGGAGTGATGGGTCCTCTCTCCACCAGCTTTTTTTTATGTCAGGTCAGCAGGTTTAAAACTGCTGATGACAGACGGACACGCTCTTCTTTCTCTTTTTGCCCGCGCGCACGCACACCAACATGGTGTTAAAATACCCAACAAAGACTGTTTATTTGTGTTCGTTTGGTTCAATAAGCGTGGAGATCGTTTTCCAAGTTCTTGTGTACATCTCCTCGAAGCACAATGCAAACAACACCACTTGCATATAGTTTTTCTATTGTTTTTGTGTCTGTACGCTAAAACTCCAAATAAATGGTGAAATATAATGTAAAGGATCATTGTTCTCTGATTAGATCACTGTGTGTGTGTGTGTGTGTGTGTGTGTGTGTGTGTGTGTGTGTGTGTGTGTGTGTGTGTGTGTGTGTGTGTGTGTGTGTGTGTGTTCAAATCAGGCGTGTACAGGCCCCTTGTGTACAGGAGGCAGACTGGCAGGCGCTTTCTCACATGTACGTACACCCTTCTCTGGGACGGCAGCCAAATGTTTCTTTGTTTGCACCTTCCTCTTGTCACTCTGGAGTTTTCTGTCCTTCACTCAAGCAGACGCTTTGTTTTCGTGTTCTTTCCACTCACACACCGCTCAGTTTTACAGGGATCTGGAGGCAGGGGAAAGCCGGAAATGCATGTATAGACCAAAAAAAGAAACCCAAAAAGTTGATATTCAGGGAGTAAGTCTTTGTAACCCAACAATAATAGTAATAATTAGTGTAATGTGATTATGTGGTTAAGTAAATGACTGTGGGCATGCTGTCTTTGATAAGATGCTCAAACCCAATTTTTCATCTTAAAACGTTCTTACTTTTCTTGAATGCTGAGGTCGGTTGATTTGCTTAATGTTTATATGTTTGGTGTCACTAGTGGCCTTGATTCATGGTAGCCAGACAGGAAGACACTCGGCAAGCCTTCCAAGGTCAGGAATCGAACCACAGGCGACTGCGTCAAGGACTTCTCGGCTCCATATTTGGGGCACCCGCTCTAACAGTACTAGAATCAAATAGCAGTGAATTCTGGTGAATCTTTAATGGTGTTTGAAGTTTATTTGAGTTTATTTGTCAACAGAGACATATTCATCAGTGATTGCAGATAAAAAATAGTAATAAACCATAAAACAATCCAGTTAAAGAACTGCTGTGCTGAATGTGGTGGCATCTAGTGGTGTAAATTGCACACTGCAACCAAATCAATAAGATTTCCTTGCCAGATCCGTACAGGTGGTTGTCGGCCTGTGCTGGTGCTCAGCAGGTTCTTGTGCTTTGGAGTTTGGTCAGAAGCCGGAGGCCCCAGAGAGAACCCACACACGTAGGGTATTCAGACTCGATGCAGAAAGGGACCTTTCAGGACTGAATCTGATCCCAGGTCAGCCCATTCAGAATAACAGTATGTCTAGTTGAACTGTCTCTGAACTTTGACATTCAGGAAACATCAGGATGAAATATTGACCCGAGATGTTTCTACTGAGCTGGCTATGGAAACCCAAACCAGTTTGTTTATAGAACCAGTAAGTGCTAGAACATGGAAAGGCGGGTTTGTAAAGCTGAGTTTTACAAACCCGGGGTTTTCTCTGTCCTGCATGTGTTAAACATCTCCCTGCTTCAGTACGCCTGATTCGACTGGTTTGGTCTCAAAACGAGTTCTGTTTTAACTTTATGAAGGCATCAGGAGTTGATTCAGTCATTTCAACCGAGTGTGTTAAAGCAGAGACACATCCAGCTTCACCATGTGTGTGTGAGGGCCTGGATTTGGAAGCACGGTTTTAGAGCAGCTTTTCACTTTGTCTTGAAGATAAAAGTTCTCTATGTATCAGTTTTTACCAAGTAATGGCTGTATTTTTTTCCACACTGGAGCTGTGAAGACCCCAGCTTCCCTCAGCCAGTTGAACTGGTTCAGAACCCGCTCCAGTTTCCTCGCCAGAACCACAGGTGGTATTTAAAAGACACCAAATGCAGACTGTGTGTGTGTGTGTGTGTGTGTGTGTGTGTGTGTGTGTGTGTGTGTGTGTGTGTGTGTGTGTGTGTGTGTGTGTGTGTGTGTGTGTGTGTGTGTGTGTGTGTGTGTGGACTGTTTGCATGAAAGCCTTCATCATCCCTGGTCTCAGTGACTTGCTCAAGGGCACTTGAGCAGGATGGTTATCTGCTGACGTAGTATCCTTGAGGTAAAGGACAAACTCCTGATAGTACAGCTGTTTTTTTCTTCTTTTTTTTCCCAGTCCTTTTCCAGTCGAACTCCATACCGAGATCTCATCGTCGTGTAGCCAAAAGACTTTGTAGGAAAGTTTATTGCAAACAGAAATTTAAAAACAATATCTGGTTCTTTGGAAAACCTAAAATAAACTATTTTAGTTCTCAAAACCTCACTGGAAAGTGTGAAAATCTTCACGTTGAGGAAGACGGTTGAGTTTGTTTTTTTTTACTCCAAGCTTCATATGATGCTCACTTAAAATAAATAATTCAGTTTTAAACCATAATGCAAACTCGAAACCACTTCCGCCCGACAGCATCTCGGGACACGTCATGGGTGTCAGAATGTGGTTATGAACTTGAACTTTGAGCCCCTTCACCTCCACCAGTCACTGACATGGCAGTGAGCACATTTACTTAATACAAACCTGTTTGATCTAATTGACTCATTTCATGGTCCACTGGGCCAAATCAGAAACAAATACACAGACACACACAGTTTTGTACATGCTGGCCAGCACCAGGAAGATCTAACTAAAATTTAAATTATGGCTGATGTGTGTATTTCCCTACTTGTGACTGAGAATATTCTCATTTCTGTCAGATAAAATTGTAAAGATTCTCATTCGTTTTTCTTAGTTCACTGAATATGACAAAAAGGAAATGGTTGTTTTCTTTTGGAAACGCTAAAGTCAAAAGTTGCCAGTGCAGAGTTGGCATTTATTTTAAAACTATTACGTATGACTATATGGTTTGCTTTTAAATACATACATCTTGCCTATCAGAGGTGAACAATCTTTAGTTGTTTTTATAAGGAGCAGAGCTGATGTCACTTTGTGAGTCGCTTGAAAGAAGAAAATACAAAATAACTACAAAGTTAACAATTTAAACTGGGTTTGTCTTATTTTAATAAGTAAACACAGCCAGCATCATAAAAATGTTGGTACTTACCTTGACTCAAATACTTTCAAATGCCTTGCCTCATTTTCAGATGTAGCATGCTCCATGGTGGTCAGAGGTTGAAAACTTTAATGGATAAAACAAAGCTAATTTGCTCTACTCCATTCCCCCTTCCTGTTAGCTGATGAAAGTCTTGCTCTCTCTCCTGTTCTAGCAAAAGTTTCTTAGACATCTGTAAGAATACCGATTCTGTACAGTTTATTTAAAAGAACCAGTGAAAATCTTAAGTTGTTTTTGGTGTGGTAAAAAACAAATTGGTGTCATCATTATATAAACACATTTTGACTAATAAACCCAATAAAGCGAGGTCTTTAAGTCTGTCTCTTGGAGAATATGTTGGATCATGTTCTGGATTTTTGCCTTGCTATTTTCTCTCCTTCTGTCTGGACTGTTGTGGGTTTCTGATTCATGTCAGGAATAGCTTTTCTCTCCCCGCTGTGTTTACATGGCATTGTCTGATACATGTTTTTTTATAAAGGGGATTTCGTCTTCAAGAAACCTGCATCTTTGGTTTGCAGGACACACTGTTGATCAAAATCTAAAGATCAGGAAAGAAATGAGTAGTACTTGCATTTCTCTGACGGTTCGTAACCGGGTCGCAACTTCAGAATATAGCAATAAGATACGGTAGAAGTAAAAAGAAGAAGAAATTAAAAGGATTGGTAGTTGTGTACTTTGTATCACCGTAACTTTTGCTGATCTCTTTAAAATTTTGTTCAGAAATGTTTGATACCTTTTCAGTAGGCTGGTGTCATAGTTACCCCGTGAAAAACGCCTTCAGCCTTGAGGGATGGTTCTGCAACATCTCCACAGCCGGCTGCACTTCGGCAACCATGCAGAACCTGAAACTCTGCTGTATTGAAAACTTCCCCATTTCTTTTTTCCTTTACTGAAAAAATAAATGTTATTCCACCTTTCAGTGTCTCATGTTTGGTGAACGGTCCAAATGGGCAAGTTTGAGCTGCTGCATTTTTTTGGTTGTGTTTGTTGGGCCACAGTCAGCTTCGGCAAAGACTGTATTCTGGGTCAACTGTGTTTAGGGTTCTACTGTTCAGTTCAGGTGATTTTGTATTTTCTAACCAATCCATTCAGGATCTTTAAAAAAAAAAAAAAGGAGCAACCTTTCTTATTACGTTCAACCTCTGTAGTGTTGCTCAGCTGTGCTGCCTTGTTAAAAAGTTTTTTTTTTCTTTCATCATCAGGGGGTCCAGATGTTGAAAGATTTTTTTTTAGTTCAGTTTTTAGTAGTTAAAAAAAAAAAAAAAACTTTTCACCAACTGATGATCAGCCTGTTTGAGTTTGAATGCAAAAATTTGCATCCCCAGTTTGTTTGGCCTCTTGCTCCTGTTTTTAATTTCTCTTGCTCTTTTGATTAGGATTGTTTTTAATTAAAACATCGATGCGCTCCTTTTTAATGTCGAGTTTTGTGTTGGATGTGATGCTCAACCTGCTGGAGGGAGCAACGTAAAGGCAGCAAGGGAAGAGAAGGCGGGGTGTTGTGATTGTGAGCGAGTGAGGGAAAGAGGAGATGGAGGAAGAAGGGAGGATGCAGCACACAAAGCAGCAGAGCAGCAGGTTGCTATAACAACAGCACCTCGGTGCCTCCATCTCTCTGCTCTTCCTCTCTAATCACCCTCTCATCGTTTGCTCCCTGCTGTCATTTGGCGCGATATGCCTCTCCATCAAGCCACCTATCCCACTCCTCCACCCCCTGCACCTCCTCAAAGCTCCCCATCTCCTCTGCTTCATCTTCATGTTCTGGTTGCTCCCTCGCTCAGAGCGAGGGGGAAACCCCCCCCCCCCCCAAAAAACAACAGAAAAACAGACCATCTGCCTGCAAATAAATCCCCTCTTCCTATGTCTGTCGGCTTCACCTTTGTTTCCGTGTGTCGTTGTCGTTTGCCGCGTGTCGCGGTTAGCAGGCAGAGGAGCAGTCACCAGGTGTTTGTGTCAAAGGAAACGCGCAAGAGAGAAAATAAGCGGCGATCGCTCCTGTCTTTGCTCTTTTACATCCTCTTGTCCTTTTTGCCGTCAAGCTGTTTCTCTCTACCTCCACTAATGCACTCCAAAGCAAACTTCTCCCCGGTTCTTTGTCTCAGAATCAAAGTCTTATTCTGGCAATGAACTGTTAAACAAATACAAATATTGTTGCTACCCATGCGCAGGGCATGACAGGTGTCTTACAGTTGTTTTTAGAGGTATAATTAGGTCGCTAATTGCACTGAGAGAAATGAATGATTAATTAGAGAGTTATTTGAAGGTATTTATTGTAGTTGCTCGCAGTTTTTGTCGTTCATTCTGTCATGTTTCCTCTGGCTGTGGCACACCGACTCGCACAGACAAAAACCACAATCCCTTTCCGTCAATGCAGTCTGTGTTATATCAGCGAGGTTAAATGGATAATGTTGTTTTGTTGGTGGGTGTGTGTTTGTGTGTGTGTGTGTGTGTGTGCATGCGTCCGTGTGGGAGGGTGCCGCGGTTCACACCACCTGGATAATTGTGGGAGTTTTTATAGGTGGGCTTTGAACGGCGAGCCTGTTATTATCAATGTGACTCACTGGCATTTAGGGAAAACCTGAAACACACACGGGCTCACACACACTTTTGTTCAGAAGACTTGAATTATTTAAACCCATTGATTACAGGACCACACATAAAGCAGGAGAAGGAATGGTGCTGGTAGGTGTTCTGGGCTTTTCTGTGGAGGAATCCAAGCCTGAAATCCATACATGTCCACAGCTCAGTGTTATTTCATACATTTATTTTACTTTTTTTTTTTTTTTTTTTCCCAGTACACAGTCTATGAGCAAATTACACGTGTCTGGGGGGCTGAGCCAACTAACAAAGGCTAAGACCCCCCAAAAAGAGGTATAAATAACATCCTTCATGGTATTTTTATGCAGGCATTAACACTGAGAGCATCAACAATAAGTGTGGAAGAGTTTTGCATTTCAGACTACTGTAAGATTTCCAACTCTTGGTTTTTCCCTCCAGAGCGTCATTTGCCATAATGCCAAATTTGCCATTTGAGGGTTAATGCCAACCTTTCTAACATGTTTCTCAATACCTTGTTACACTGTTACGCATCCGCTTTACATTTTAATGGTTAGAAAAGTAAGACTCTCACATACTGGGGCGTACTGTGTGACTCCTCACACTGTTCGCCGACAGTTGAGATTTCATCGTCTCAAATGCAAAGACTTCAGTAAAGTAGAGTAAAATAGAATAGAATAGAAATATCCTTTAGTGTCCCTCAGTGGGGAAAGTTAGGTGAGCCAGGAGCAACTCCAAGGTGAGTACAAGCATGCATACTCAGACTGTGGTGAACAGCATCGCCGTAAAAAAAAAAAAAAAAAAAGAGATTCTGCAGAAAGGGGCATATTTACAACAAAACAAAATATTACTGCACATTGAGTAAAATCATTTAACATCAACTCTTATGCAAACTGTTGTTTTGTCAACCAGAGAAGTGACATTTTTTTTTCAATTCTAGATTTTTATAAATGAGGGCTGAATTCTCCCTGTTTTATTAGGGAAGATAAAATATTGTCATATTATAATTAATCACATTTTTGCTCTAAAATAGAAAGAAGCCTGTGCCTTTAAAAGTTGTCGGTATTAAGAATTTTGCGTATTATCGACTTCGGGTTTGAAATGTTAGTATAGTGGCAACCCTGAACTCAGTTTGTGGGCAGCCTTCACTGAGTTTACCAGGCAAATGGTTGTTGAACAGTGTTTCCTCTACCAAAGGGAAAAGGGGAACATATGCCAGGATGAATTTTCTCATTTATTGTTCTCAATTGTGTAGGTTCCCAATCAATGAAAGGAGATTTCTAGTACACAGAACATAAGTCAGTTGTAATTTTTTTTCCCTTTTTGCATTAGCCTGAATTTATATTATACAAAATATCCTCCCTCCCCTTATTGTTGCCGTGTATTTCACTCCATGGCTCACAGGCTGTAGTTTTTCTTGTCGATACTAGCAGCGTTTATCATTTCATAACAATAATTAGGCTATCTGCCAATCAATGTGCAGAACATGAGGAGGAAATCACCTCCAGCACCTCTACACCAGTCTTGTGCTCTCATTTACTTTCAGAAAATCCAGAAAAAGGGATGTTTTTTATTTTTTTTTATGGTATGTGTTTCTGCTAGCTTGAATGGGTCCACCTCCAGGTCAGAATACAATCTGAATATATTTCATCTGCTGTTCTGTCTGAATAACAAAGAGCTAAGTGCATTTACACACGTATCAGAAGAGCTTCCTGTGTCCCTCTGTGTGTGTTTTTGACTCCTTCACATGTGACAGCTGAGAGTGTAGATTTTACAAAATATTTCCCTGCTACTGAGTGCCTTTGTTTTACAGCTGCCTGTTTCAAATGTAGATGAGCGTGACGGATACGACTTCTGAGTGGCTATTATGAATGTGAACGTGTTTGTGGGATTCAGCTTTTATCTTTGTGTGTGTGTGTGTGTGTGTGTGTGTGTGTGTGTGTGTGTGTGTGTGTGTGTGCTGGGGTTAAAAGGAGCAATGGAGTGATGTTTCAACAGAAGGGGAAAATTTGTGCCCTCTTTTTCCTGCTTATTACATAGTTATTACTGTTGTGCTACTGATCCGTTTAAAATATGCAAAATGAAATATTGCAAATGTTAGTGGAGAATCTGTGTGTATAATATCACATCCACAAAGCATCAGCTGGATCCAATATTTGGGTCTAAAAAGGTCTCCATAGCGCCCCCTGCTAAAGACCTCAGTGACCTCAGCAGGTGGTTTGGACCGTTCCTGTAAAAAGTAACTTGTGATACATAAACAGCTAAACAGTGTTATTGTCTTTACTTTCGATTCATAGGAATTGTAGGTCTCAAAGTGGTCTGTCCAGCTAGTGTGTAAAAAATTAAATGAATTTATTTCCATTTCTTTAATTAAAAAAAAAAATTGCTTTTAGCCAACTGGTGTTTTTTTTTTTTTTTTTTTTTAAAGATTTTTATGGCACTTGTGGCCTTTATGCACCAGGACAGGAAGAAGTGCAGAAAGAGGAGAAAGACATGCAGCAAAAGGCCTGATGCTGGGAACTCCACCTGTGGCTGAAGCCTCTCTGTGTGGCGTGTCTGGCCTACCACTGAGTCATGTGATCCCCGATTCCAAATCTGCTGCTTTGTCACAGAAACAACTTATTTCTAGTTTCCTTAATGACATTTACTGCTGGACAAACATCACCAAAACCTCACTGGCCTGCAGGCCTTGAATGCATTCTTTGTGATACTGGTGTTGATAATAGTGAAAATGAAATTAGTGATACGTTGTGCAAGATGGAAAATGGAAGAGTGAAATGATTTTTACAACCGATTGTCATCCTAATATTAATGTTGTTTGAACATTGTGCAGCCCTACTAGAAATTAAACAAGATTTCATCTTGAGAGAAATTAGAAACAGAGGCACATTATTTTGCTGCCAACATTTTTTTATTTTTTTACATTCATGCAGTAAATTTACTGATAAAGAGGCCTGACCAAGTATTTAGTGCACATACTTTACCAGTACAGGACATACTTTTTAATAGGCCAACATTTCTGTTGAATCCCTGTTTTTTTTTTTTTTTTTTCTAAGGTCCACATTATAAATCAGCAATATGTCATCAGTAGAGCTCTAAACACCCATCTCACTGACATTTATTATCAGTTCTGAATCTCAGCACTGCAATGAAAACTAACAGGACTTTAACATTTTGAAGGGTGTCTTTTCAGGGAGCACATTTGTTGATAAAAGGCCAAAGTGGAAAGTTCTTCAAAACTTCTCATGTTGGCGTGAACCCTTTACTTTGTCTCCGCGTTCTCTTTTCATGTCTCGGATTTTGTTTACTGTTTGTCTGTGCCTCCTCTGCTCCCTCCTCCAGGTCTATGACAGTGATTACCTTAACCACCAGCCAGGGTTTGTTAGCACCCCGTTGTTATCTAGTCTGTACTCCGGCTGAGGCAGTGAGACAGTGGAGCTGGAGCGGTGCGGTGGCTGCCCACAGTAAGGCTAAGAATGGGCTGCAGATCTCAGAGCGGGAGCTCATTTCCCTATTGGCTGATGTTAATGTTGGGGAGAGCGCAGCTGTTGCTTTGATCTCTCCATTCTGTTTATTGAAAACAGGTCTTCCCGTTTTCAACTTGTGCTTCTGTACACATGCACGTCTCTGTGAAAAAGGCGTCGGTGTGGTTATTATCTTGGAAATGCAACTGGTTTATTTTTGCTTCTGATGACTATTCCCGGTGTTGGGAGAGAACAGGTTGCTGTTTTCAATTATTTGAAACCCCTTTTGTTCGGTCATTAGGCTCCTTAAGAATCTGAAGTTTTGACGTTTGTTTTCTCTGCATTTCTTGCAGCTCCAGGAGACGGTGAAAAGGAAACTGGACAGCGCACGATCACCCCTGAACGGTGACCAGAACGGCATCTGTGATGGCGGCAGCTACTCGCCAACGGGAAAACGGGTCTTAAAGGACGGCCACGGCGGTTTAGACTCTCTAACGTGTCTCCCCAAGAACAATAATAATAACAATGTGCCACCCATTTCTCCTCTGCATCATCAAATGGACATTAAGCCCATACTGACCGGGCCCAACACGTCCACCGGCAACACTACAAATGGCAACGGCACCCATATGGGCAGGGCGTCCGACGATCTGGGGAAGAACGGCGGCAGCCACCTGCAGGACATGAAGCTGAACAGCTCCCTGGACCTGGAGGACAGTTTCAGCCTCCTCAAGGACCTGAAACAAGAGCCGCTGGACGACGGGGCCGGAATGGAGTCCAGCGAGCCGCAGTCCCTGTCTAACCAGAACAAACTGTTCTCCGACATCAACCTCAACGACCAGGAGTGGCAGGAGCTGATTGATGAGCTGGCCAACACCGTGCCAGAGGACGACATGCACGACCTCTTCAACGAGGACTTCGAGGAGAAGAAAGAGGCGGAGTTTGGCAGGCCAGCAAACAGTCAGGCCGAAGCCCCGCACGAAGCTGCTGGGAGTACAACACCCGGTGTCGGGGCGGCGTCTACGGGATCCTTGCCCCCTCCTCCGCAGGGGGTCCCACAGGTTCCCATTGGTTCACCACAGGTCGGTATCGAGACTGCCAACATGGCGGTTTGTACTCCTTTATCTTTTATCCTTAATCTTGTCCATATGAATGTGTGTGTGGGTGTCTGTCCCGTGATAGAGACTGCAGACCTGTTTCTTGTGCTTTGACTGCTGGAAATGGGCACCAGCTTCCTGTGGCTCTGCTTAGATGAATGCAAATGGATAAGTGGATTTTGCTTCCACTTTGTAATTTTGCACAATTTTGTGTTGGAGAATAATAATCCCCCCGGAAAACACTATCTGCCACGGATACAACCAGTCATTTCTGCAGCATTTTGTAAATCATGTTGACTGGATCCAGTGATTTGTACTTGGACCACTTTTAACCTGGAACTAAATAAAATAAACTTAACATTTTTTTTATATAATACATGTAATGTAAGATACAAATTACTCATTACTGTTGTTACAATATAGTATATTCTTGCTTTGCAATATCTTTGTCTGGCTTAGAGCTCTTAGCAAAGTTCTCATTTTGCTCCTGTGCACAATATCCAAAACTGATGAGCAGCAACATTTTTTTTTCTTAACATCACTACTGATGCACCTTTCATTTGGACCACAGCTTAATGCTGAAGATCAGCAAACAGCCAACACTGGTCATGTCTGTTGATGATCAGTTAGCACATGCTTTTATTAGCAGGAACTGATTACGACTTTCTCACCAAAATTTTTAGACTTGACTCGTTAAATAGAACGGAAACTAACTAGGTGTTTATTTTAGTTTGATAATTGTTGCAGATCAAAAAGGTAATGCATTCTGAAACGTGAAAACCAGTATCTTATTGGCACTGTTGATATTTTTATTTTATTTTTTATTGACCCTGTATTCACTCTGTTGTCCGGTGCTTCTGGCTGTGCTCACAGACTATGGTAAAGAAATGTTTGTGAAAAGACAACATGGTACAGATTCATTTTAAGAACAAGACTCGAAAAATGCATTGTTTATCGTTTTGTATCAAGGCAAAGTAAACCAATATCCCGTAAGATAATTTCTGGTGTGTCTGAAATAACTGCTTTGCTTCCTCCCCATCAGGTGCGACCGTCATCGTCGGGGCCTCAGTTTGCGACCACCGCCAACGGGACCCCTCCCCAGCAACCCCTGCAGCAGTCTCCAGCTGTTGCTATGCCGTCAGGTTCACCGTTGCACAACTGCGTAGCTCGCTCACCTCAGACTCCAACCCAAGCTCAGACTCAAGCAGTCTCCAGGCCTGGGAACGGTTACATGATGAACCCAGTTAATCAGATGGGGTCAGGAGGCGGCCCAGGCGGGGGTGGTCCAGGTGGGAGTGGCCCAGGTGGGACTGGCCCTGGAGGTCAGCCTGTGGGCCCGGTCACACCTGAACTTTCTCCAGCAGAGCAGCTAAAAGCAATAGCCCAGCATCATGTTCACCACAGCAAGATGATGCAGCATAAGCAGCAGAAACAAGCAGCTAACTGGTCACCAGTGGGTGCTCCAACCAGTCCCTTCAACTCTGGTCCCTTTAATCAAGACAAGCCCAACAGCCCCATGATGTATCCATCACAAGTCTTTAACACACCACAGGGCCCTCTGGTGGCTGGGATGGCTTCCAACAATGGGCCGAAAGCCCCCATGAACAACTACCTCCCTCACAACCCCATGGGCATGATGGGACAGCAGCAGCCAAACAGCATAAACCAGAACGCCATGTCCAAACAACAGACGCAGCAGCAGACAGCCGCCATGCTGTCCTACAACAACACAAAACCGCTCAGTCACTTCAGTGGCAGCGGCGTGGACCACATGGGTCAGAGGATGACTCCGCCCATGGCGGGGAACAGTCAAGTCAAGAACCCCATGATGCCGCCCTACATGGGAGGCGCCGGAGGAGGAGGCCAGGGGCCGGGGCAGACGCAGGGGCCGATCCCCGGACAGACGGCCCACCCGGGGGAGGAGCACAAGAGGATGCTGATGATGAAGCAGAAGGTGTTGAACCAGAGCATGCCCTACACCTTGCAGCCTCATGGCCAGGTAAGGGAACTGCATTGTCTTTATTACCTTGTGATGCAGCTGAAGTGTGGCTGATTCTATTTTTTATTTATTTATTTTTTGGTTGTTTTTATACCTCGTCGTTTTCCTGAAGCCATTATATGAAAGAAAATTGGATGGACCAGAGTAAGAGGAGGGTTTTTTTTTTAATTTTTTTTTTTTTATTAACACTTTTTATGGTTTTCCAGTTCATCTACCTAAGAAGTTTGACATAAAGCTCCTGTTTAATGGCAGTAACAAAGACAGAGCAGACAAACAGATAAACTTTGAGATGCATCAGTAATAATTTAATGCTTTTGTACATCTTTGTATGCAAATTCTACACTATTCTGATCGTTAAAAACTCAACATGCAAGAACATCATATTTTTTTGATGTTAATAGGGGATTAACTATTAAGCAGAGGCAATGTGACACTGTGTGAGTGTGTGTGTGTGTGTGTGAGAGAGAGAGAGTGAGAAGTAGAGCTTTCACTGTAAAATATGGTTTTACCATTTTAAAACTTAGACAAAATGATAATAGAGCTACTATTTTAGATTGTCCTTAAAAGCTTTTATTGACTTGGAGCATGGATAGCATTACAAGAACATGTCATATGTTTTTTCCCCAAGGTAAAGTAGATCCTTATCTAAAAATTAAACAAAGCAACTTAGCTGTTCTCTGTTCATCTTTCCGGTTATCTGTCGCGACAAGTTTCTTTCAAATAGCTTCTTGTTTCTCTTTCTTTTCTCTTACCTTTTTTTTTTTTTTTTGCACACCGCACTGATACTGAAACTGAGTTTTTTTCTCAGCAACAAGTTCCACACCAAGTGTTGTCTGTGTCCTCTTATTCATTTACCTACTGTAGAAGAATTAGGTATTTGAGATTTGAAGATATCAGACTCCAGATGTTATGGGAGTTAGGACCCACAATGACATACAAATTGCATTTGATACCTTTTTTTTTTTTTTTTATAAAAAGTCGATAAATCAGCATGTTACCAAATGTTGGGCCAATGTATCGGACGGCAGACAAATTATTAAAATGTAATAAAACATCTGCATTGACATGGGTATAAGAAAAAGAAACCATCTAAAAAATGTTACTCCAGTCGTCTATTTGGAGTAGAAATGTACCTTTACGATTGTTTGATGGAAGCACGAGAAAAAGAAGATTAGTAAAATCAGTAAGATTTGGCTCTGATTTGAACTCGGAATGCCCGCTGTTTCAGGTTTAGTATTAAAAATACAGAAGGTTCTTTGATTTTGGGAGTTGTTTCAGGTTGCTCTGTTTTGCAAAAAAGAAAAAATCTTTCAGAGATATAGCCAGGGAAGTTAAAATGGTGGTAGTTGCCCCAGCAACAAGCCAGAACTGGGAATAGGCATAGGAAAATGGCCTGTCGAGAGTGTATTGATGCCTCTGCAACACCAGCAGCCCTGATAGCCCTCCCACCCCCCAATGTTCCTTCCCCTTGTCCACACAAACGTGCACACTCACACACCAAGCAAACACCAGAGCTAAACGGCTCCTTAGCTCATATCCCCAATCTGTCACAGCTGACTGATGGCTGAGATTGGACCACTAAGCCAAGCTAGCTGCTGTCATTACCCAAAGCCCACCTCGGGCAGTTTGTTTCCCAGCGCAGCCCACTCTGTGCGCTCCAGCAGTTCAGCCAGGTGTCAGGTGGTCCTAATAATGGTCCAAACAGTGTTGTTACGACGGCGGTGAACTGTACCTTTTTTAAACGACACATTCACTCTTTTTTTTTTTTTTGTTATCGTCGTCGTTTTGTTTCTGGTGCTGCGCATTATCCCAGAGCTAATGGTTGCTGACTCTTATTAGACATAGTGCAGGTAATGCCTGCTGTAACGGTGTTGCTCTTTTTCCTTCCTGTCTCTTGTCCTTGCTTCCTTGTGAGGATGAAATGGCTACAGTCACTTGGTCACCTCCTCTTCCTCCTCCTCCCCTTTCTGGTGATCTCCGAGTCTCCTGTCCCATTCCCCCTTCCTCTGTCTCTGCCAGAGACTCTCAGCACCAATAAAGCAGCAGATTTATTAATATAAGGCTTTTGTGGCTGCTGCCTGGAGGCCTGTGTGTTTGTGTGCAAGGGCAACTCTGTGTATATGTATGTTGGGGTGTGTTTCATAGATTTAGGAAGGTAGGTGAGTAGATTTATTTGTGCAAGTGGAGGGGATTTGAAGACCTGGAAGAGAGGGAGAGAGAGAAGCAGCAGGCGCAGAAAGGAAATGCTGAAAGGAAAAGATTTATTGAAGAGTGAAGACGGAGCAAAAGAAAACCAAGACCCTGCGATGAGACACGACTGAGCAATGCAGTGTTTGAAATACAAACTAAAATTTCAAATGTATTTTGCCCAGTTCAAGAGCGAAATGTTTTAGTAATTGAAATAAATTGCATCACTCTTGGAAAACATCTTTAAATGAAACTACGACCCCGGGATGCTAAAATGTTCAAAGTTGCAGTTCCTGGTAAAAATATTCTCTCACCCCTTCAACTTCTTTACACTGCGACGTCACAATCACAATCTTTGATGATTTTTAATTTATCTTCATGTGACGGACCAATAGAGAGAAGGACGATGACACAAGGTTTTCAAACTCTTTAAAAATGATCATCATAAAAATGTGGTGTATTTGTATTCCTCTCCAAACCGTTTCAGAACCACCTTTTCATGCATTTACAGCTGCACGTTTTTATGAGTGTCTTTATGACGCCTAGTTTTCCACATCCAGACACTGGACTGCTTGCCAACTCTTCTTTGGAAAGTAGCTCAAGATCATTGAGATCAAAGACGACATCTGCTGAGATCCATTCCCAATTCTTGACACGGACTCGGAGTTGAATGTGCTTCGATCCAAACCATTCAGTTGCAGTTTCAGCTCAGCGTTTTAGGGTTGGTGTTGTGCTAGACGCTTCACCTCAACCTTGGCTTTCAACTCTGGCAGCTTCCAGGGGATCGTCTTATATTCAGCTCCATCTGTCTTTCCTGTCCTTTACGAAGAACAGCAACCCCACAGCATAATTCTGCCACCACTATGTCTCAAAATGGGAATGGTATTTACAGGGCGATGTGCTGTATATGTTTATTTTGGATACTTAGTTTTTTATGTGAGTTTTAGTCCCATGTGACCAAAGTTACCTCGTACCTCATAGATTCTTCTTTGAGTAATGCTGACCTCGCTTGGTCTGCCTGTTTTGGTAAACAGTGACCTCTGCCTTGCTCTTTACATAGACCTTCAAACCCCAGCCTATTGATTTGCTGGGGTTAGTTGTGGAGAATCCTTAGGATTCTCCACAACTTTATCTCTGAACTGTCTGTGGTATTGATCTGCATTATGCTGCTTGTTCTCTAATTAAGCTACACATGAAGTTACGTTGACGGGTAACTTCAGAAGGCATCTGTTTGTGGTGGAGTTTATTTAGGGACATTGAAGTAAAGGGGGCTTTAAACAAATGCACTCCACACTTTTCAGATGTTTTTGTAAGAAAGTATGAAAGCATCCATCATTTTGCTTCCACTTTGCTCTGAAATTCAACACATTGGAGTTTGTGAGTGTAACGCAACGACATGGATAAGAGTTAAAGGGGAGCTGATGCTTTTACAGGGCACTGTGTGTCTTTCTGAAATCTGTTGCTGATATTTACAAATGAGGATCACACCAAGTTGTAAAACTGTTGTCTTAATTTTAAATCTATCTCTTTGACCAGCAGGCAAAAAAATATGTCATGGCATGATATGCTCAATAATGTGTAAAATTCAGCTTTTAAATGAAGTGCATCTTTCAGAGTGGAAAAAATATAAACACATTAACCAACAGCATATGCTTTGATGCACTGTCTGACTTTCATAAAAATCAAATAAAGGTTGGGGACACAAGCTGTCATACAAAGCAGGAATGGTCTCATTATTCCTTTTTTTGTTGTTGTTGGATTCTGAACTGTTGGCTAAACCAAAGAACCTTTTTTTTTTCTTCATTTATGGGTTATAGCCTTAAATAAAATCTGGATCAGTTAAATTCAGAAAGAGCAGGCTCAACCTCAAAGAAAAGCAGGAATTCACGTTGGGCAGGAAATCACCAAGTTGGTGCATTTCGACTTTATATGGCCATGTCAGAAAATTGTTAAAATAACTTCCAGTTATGCAACCACTGAATAAATACATTTCAAATAACTTTCCGTAAAGCTTAAAAAAAAGGAATAAACTTGAACAATCTACACTTATTCTCACTTAAAAGGGCTAAATTCACACGTGGATATAATTATATCAGATCAGCGTGATGAAAGAATCGTAGTTCAGGAATCTGAAGGAGGTTTGCTCCTTTTAAACCTCAGACATTTAGTTTGACATTCTCCTTACTGTTGAAGTGGGAGTCGATGCCAAAGTGAGACCAACATTTCTGTCTGAGGCCTTGAGAAAGAAGAATGTCGCGGTATTTCAGCATGAAGATCACAACAGCATCTGAAATCAGCTATTTTAACTCTGTGGAAAATAGGGGGACATTTAAAACAACGGCCAACACGCACAGTTCTGACTGTCACAGCAAGTTTATTCATGCAAGAAATGAAACCAAGTCCCTGAAACCCCCCAACGTGTCACAATCGGACCTACAGCAGGCTCTTGATGCTGTTGAGGTAAAACTGCACATCTGTGCAATCTGACAGAGGAAAGCTTTGAAGGCTAGACTTTCTCAGAGGGCCATAGATGTCGAACAGGACATCCGGAATCATGTTTAGTTAACGTGAGTCTGAAAATGAACAACTAGGATGTATGGAGGTGGAAGTGTCATGATGTGGGGAAGCTTTGCTGCTGGAGGAGCTGGTCAGCTCACCACCATATCTGTAGGAAAAGAAGAAACGGTATTAGATGCCATTATGTGACCACGTCCCAATGAAGAACAGAATGTTTAATATCCTATTTTTGTTTTTCAAACCTTTATTTAAATTCAGTTTTCCTCTTGCACAAACTTACGCGTGCGTGTATTAGCAGTTTTTCTGGGTGCATCTCGTCTCACAGGTGGTGTTTAAAAATGTGCCCATGCCATCCCCTCCCTCTCTGTTTCCGCGAGCGTGCGTGTGTGTGTGTGCAGGCTAATCCTGTTAGCAGCTGCTCAGGGAAACTTCAGCCTCGCTCCTCCAAAGCTCGTTAGTCAAGCTTTAATTGTTGCTCCCTCGCTTTGCATATTGCCATGACGCTAATTTATGCCCGTTGTCGCGGTTACCGTCGCCACGGTGGTGGATGTCTGAGAAAGCAGTGGGCAGGGCTGCAGGAAGCCTCGTGCACGAGCCGGTGTGTGTCTTGTCTGTGCGACACGGCGATGGTGAGACGGATGTGGCTTCTTGCACAAGCAGCTGTGCGAGGCTGGCAGTTTGTAGGCGGGTCTCTGGAGTTATCTGAGTGATGATTGGATGAGAGTCGACTGACAGGTGCTGGCCTCAGTGGAGGGCTGACTGATTGAAGCGGGAGGTTTGACTCTGAATCGGCGTGTGCAGGAAATTGTGGTGCGTGGAAGAGCTGAGGAGCTCGTGCTGCTACAAGGTGGTTGATTTTTAGGTTATAATACATTTTGTACATTTTCCTGAAGCGTATGACAAAAGAAGAGCACACCAAGAGCCTCTTGAGTAATAAAATCAAAATCTCAACTCATGTTATAAAAATGAAATACAGGAGTTTTGCTGAATACCTTCCAAAAAATGGTCTCTTGTGAACACCTGCCTCCCTTTTCTTTTTAGAGTTTAACTGACCATCGGTATTCGGTGCCTCCAGAAGTCACTTAATTAGTAAAGGAGGTCCACTTTTTGTAATTTTAATCTGAGTTTACACATAGCCATATTTTAAGGCCTCAGAGGATTAGCAGAAAACTAACACTGCGCCTCACCCTGAGCAACCGTTCCCTCCATAAAACACGTTGGTGGTAGAATCATGATGTGGGGATGTTTTCCTTCAGCGAGGCTGGTCAGGCTGGTCAGACCTGATGGAGATGGATTGAGCTAAAAACAGGGCAGTCCTGAAGGAAAGCTGAGAAAGGGTAAAAGGAGGTGGGACTGAAGCAGAGGTTGACTTTAATGGACCCTAAACCAGCCTGAGGTGCAGTTGTCTCTTATCACTTAAAATATGTAGGATTAATCAGGCTGTGGACGGATGGCAGACGCCATTTTAACCCATACACATTTAAGTAGCAGAAACCCGTGAGAACTGATGTTTGAGCTTCGTACTGGAGGATTTTAACCACAAACATAGTTGAGAGAGAGAGAGGGGTAGATGCAGCTTGAAAATGCAATCCGGCCTTTGTGTTGGTCAATCGCATAAAATTTGATCGGAATACCCCGAAGTTTTCAACGCGATGAGATGTGGGAAGGTTCAAGGAGAGCGGATGCTTTAGCGTGGCGTTGTACCACGGAAGACTAACCGATCCCCTGCCCTCCCCCCTAACAGGAGCAGGAGATATTACCCTCCCAACCCTCACAAAAACACATTTCATCTCCTGCTCCCTCTGTCACCCCCCACCCCTCACCCGCCTGCACATATAGCCTCTACCAGAGTGACAAATAAACAAGTGAATGCTGCTGCTCACTCTCCCTCCTCCGTCTCCCTCTCTCTCAGCCACACGTGTCAGGGCTTGAGCTGAGCCTCCCTAAGATCCTATGGAGAGACTCTGGGGATATCGAGAGAGACGAAGGAGGGAGGGAGGGACGGAGGAGTGAGGGAGGCGTCTGGGTGGAGTGGAAGGGGCTGACTGCTGTGTTCCTGTGTGTGTTTGCTCTCTGGCTCCTCCAAGATGCTTCATGTTAAGACAAACACAAGACAAACAGCTCTCTCTATGTGCTCCTGCTGTCCGTTCCTCTCTTATTTTCTCTCATGGCTTCCTCCTCCCCTCCTCGTGTCGCCTCACCCTTACCTCCCTCCTCCACCTTGCCTCTTTAACTGCCTCTCCTGCGCTCAGAGCGGGCGGCTACTGCTGAGCTGCACTACTCCCAATCAATAGCGCGCGCACGTGTGTGTGTGTGTGTGTGTGTGTGTGTGTGTCCCTTCTCGTGCATCTTCTGCGTGTGTGTGCTGTTTGCACAAATCTTTTTTTTGCCTGCCGAACAGTACAGACGCATGACGGTGAGTTTAATATGCAAAAGGATCTACTGAGGTGTGTACGTGTGTGTGTGTGTTTGTGCATGTTTGAGCAGCATCAGTAGCAGCGGGAGGGAAAACAATTCCCAGCCTCGACTCGCCTCCCCACAACACACAACCACCAAATTTGTTTGGCTTGCTTCGACCGCGGCAGAGAAAACACACCGAGACAGACCATCTCCACCCATTTGACACGCCCCGGAGGTGTGAGCGCTGGCTCCGAGAGGAAACATCAATACTCGCCTCCACCAACAGGCTGCCTTTGGAGAGGATTGTCCCTGTATGGCGGAGAGCTTACCAATGTGTGTGTGTGTGTCTGTAATCAAGCTTTTTTTGATATCAACCCCATCTACAGCGATGGCCGACCTGCAGGCCTGACAGTTCAGAAAATGTGTCCTGATGGAAAGTGTGTGTGTGTATATGTGTGTGTGAGTGCGTGCGCATGCTTGGGGGGTATTCTTATTCTGTGTCTGTGGGCCAAAGGGAGAGAGGAAGGCAAATGCAGTCAGGGGGCTGAATACTAAACAGACTGCCATCACCCTGCCAGCACCTCACTCACACACACGCACACACACTTTCGCTCAAAAATGCATGCATGCTTGGTTGCTCTACCTCTTCCGTACGCAAACGGTGCACACATGAAACAAGAGAAGCGCACGCTCTCTCCTCATGCCAGCGGCTCAAACTTTGGCTGCCTTGCTCGGCTGCCGGTTGCCCTAGCAACCGTTGCCCACAGCACTTCGCAGCCCAATCGAGACGAGGGTAGGCGTGTGTGCTCATGCCCGTCGGTTCTCGCGCGCGCACCAGCCCGTCTCCCCGTCCAAATGTTTCAGGCGGTTGCGATAAATAAAGCCCAGGATCGCACTAGGATCACTGAGCCGGACTTAAAGGGCTAAATGAGCGGCGATGCTGGGCGTCGCCGTGGAGATGGAGGTGTAAATAATGGGCTTGGTTCTCACCTTGATGGCTCTGATGGGTTAAAATGTGTCCACCATGCTAGACGACACACACGTGCAGAAATGCGAAGACACAGATGTCGTCCCATTCTCATTCCTTAAACAAACCGTCACATGTTTAATAGGATGCTGACACACACACACACACACACTCTGTCACTCACCATTAACACTTCTCTGGTTTCCGTCATGATCTCATTATGCATTTGCTTCCTTTTAAAAAAAAAAAAACAATCTTGAACTTTTTCAGGTTTTATCACATTACCATCACAAAAAATGATGTTTCTTTACTGATATGTTTTAAGTGACAGAAAACATTTGGATGCAAAGGCCGAAATCCTTAAGTTTCACAATTATTATTGTAAAAACTAATCAGTTTTTATTTTGTCTTTTTTACCTGCTCAACAATAACCTTAACATGAAGTTTCTCAATGAAACAGAATCATAAAAGGTGATTGTAAATTGTTCAAAGCATGTTAGGGTCTTATGAAAGTAAAGGCCCTGCAGTTTCTTCCATTTTTGTGTTTGCTAGTTTCTTGGTCTTAAAAACTGTTTTAGACTAGAATAGAATTGCCATTTATTTTATTTATGCTGCTGTCAGGTGTGACAGCAGCATAAAGGCATGAAGGTTCACACAAAGGGTCTTATAATCATCATCAGCCTCCAAAACTGGTGGATTTTAACCATTCCGCAGACCGTCAGGCCACACATCACCCAAAGTGGAGTTTCATTTGGAAGTGGAAGCATCATGGTGTGGGGAGGCTTGTCTTCACGGACAGGAAGGCTGGTCAGAGTTGATAGGAAGATGGATTCGGTTGAATAAAGAGGGGAATCCTGCAGGAAAACATGTTGGAGGCAAAACACCTGAGATTGAAGCACAGCAGAAAACTGCTCATAAATTTAGTCCCACAGATTTATAAACACTTTGAAAACTGATGTCCATATTTGTCCAAGTAGGTGGAACAATAAGGGGCTAAAATGGCAGCCATAAAGCAGGCTGATACCCTAAACACTTTCTGCTGTAACTGCAGCAATAATAAGTTTCAGCTCATGGTTGCTGAAGATAATTGCGAGCCACTTTTTTCACATTGTCATTTTAAAAACTGCTAAACTTGTGTGTCATTCTTCTCTCACTTTCCAACACTGACCCTCGTTGTGTTGGTCTGTCTGTCACGTGCATCCCCATCTACCAACACAAAACACACTGCCACAGATAATTAATACGACTTTGGAGTGTGTTGGTGACGTCCTCCAGCAGATTCTCTCTCATTCTGTACAATCGTACCATTCCATACTCCCTGTCATTTGTCTGTGAGAGCTGAAGAAAGCAGGCGCTGGAGAGTCAGGCAGGTAAAAGTGAAACAGAGAAGGTAAAACAGACAGGAGTGGGCGCAGGACAAGTGGGGGGTGTGCGCCAAGGATTTCAGGATTACTTTGAGAATTTTGACTCTGTCTTAACCGAGTAGAAATGAGGAGGTGGCAGCGACGGGGGTAGATTGGCTCCTCGGAGCAATTTACCTCAAATGGCTCCGACACAGCTAATCCGCTCTTAAAGGAGCCTAATCCAGTAGACTTGTACCTGATACTGAGGGAAGACGAGGTGGGAGAGGGGCGGGCAGGCAGGCAGACGACGAAAACACCGAGAGAAGCAGGGAAGAGGCTGTAGAGAGAGGCACACAAGATCAATTTTATCGTGCTCAGACCATAGATGTTCTTCATTTGCAATTGAAATATGATGCAGAATTGAATATAGACTGAAGCCCTCTGCAGAAAAGCTGGTGATCGAGGCTCTGTCTGCTGTTAGTGCTGCTCTTGTTTTTGGTGCACTTTTTAGATTTCATAGACTCAAAGTGTCTTCAAAGTCATTCTCATCATAATTGAAGATGGCTTGTACACAGTAATGGATTTGTTGAAATGCATTTATTAATTATTCTCTTAAGAATTAATAAATGCACAATTAAAAGCACAATCTTAACAAGTATTTGTGGTCCAGTTTCTAATGTAAATATATTGGCTTTGTCTTATTTCAAGTGTACAAACTTATTAGTAGCATTACTGCAAGATTTAGGAGCTCGTTTTGAATCAGTCATTTCTTAATATTGATGAAAACATACTTGTTCCACTGGCTCATAATTTCACTTAAGACATTTTGCCTTATTATAAGTAAAATAATCTGCCAATATAGCTAGTCCTTTTTCAACAATACAAAGTAATTGACTTAAAATAAGCCCTTAAATCTTGCCGAGAAGATACTAAGTTAATTTAGTCTTATTTCAAGTGCACGAAGATATTTGCACTAGAAACTCAACCAGAAATACTTGGTAAGATTTTGAATTTTTGCAGTGTTACCTTCTTAAAACACCTACTATTATGTCTTTGCTACGTGCCCACAGTTGGTCTAAGTTTGCATATGTTTGGGTTTAAACAGACGGCTGGTTTGTTTTATAACCAGTTTTCCATATTTATTGGTCTTTTAAGATAACGTTTCACATGATCCTGTTGAATGAACTGAATTTGCTCAGCTGGTTTTGGTGGAACAGCTTTAGTGACAAAGGAAATACAGAGGAGACGCACAACACTTGAGCTCTCCGGCTCTGTGCCAGCTCTGAAGCCTCATGGCTGTTCTCTGGCACCAGGAGTTAAATAAAGGATGAACAGTTTAGATTTTTCTGGTTTACTGGCCAGCAGACTGGATGTAAAGACTTTATTGGAGACGGAACAAAGAGGATGACAAATATGTAGACATTTATTATAGGGAATTGTGGCGCAGATAAACTGTTAACGCTAGAGAGAGTGTTGCACGAGACCATTAGGAAGTTACAGCAATAGTTTACGTGGTTTTATAGGTCAGATAAGGCAAGAAACTGAAGATGGTGTGAAAAGTTTTTCCTCCCTGACAGGAAAAACTAAGAATTGCCTCAAATATGGACCAATACACGGGGAAAAATGGAAGCGATTGAGTGTGGAACAAGCTCTGAAACTAATAACTTGCATAATTTAACGTATGTCTGTTCTTAAGTTTCTTTTCTAATTTTTTTTTTCTTATTAAAATACTTTTTCTGACAAAAAAATACAACAGTGGAGATGTGGCAATAGAAAAGGCAGGTAACACTGCCACTACGAAGTGGACCACATCTAAATGCAGCAGATTTGTCACCGAGTTAGAGTTGAGTGAAATGTCAGGAAAAAATCCCAGAACTTATCAATCTTGTCCCTCTGATTTCTAATTTCTGTGCGGTTAGCTGCAGTTAGGTGCCAAATGTTTCACTGTGCATAAAATGCACTGCTGCGTTTTAAAATTCGCCTCACAGCCCCACGAGGTGACAGCAGATCAAATTGAATGTGGAGCGAATCTCCAGATTTTTGTTATATATTGCTTGTGTTATTCCCTCATTTTCTTTTCTCGTTGGCCAGATCTAGTTTTCTCTGTGGTTATTTTTCTGATTCTTTTCACACTTCTTAGAGTTTTCTCCCTTCATCGTTGCATTTTTATATATTCTCAGTCATTTAGCATGTTTGCAGAAAGGTGGTTGTTGTTTTTTTTTCTTCTTGCCTCCCTGCACAAATCTTGTGCCTTTCTCCACACACTTCATGTTTTCCTCAACATTTCCCCTCCATGTTGTTTGTTTCCCTCTAAGAAATGAAGCAAAATAAACTTGAACCCCAGGAAGGTGATTGATGGCGGCACAGAAACTCGCTCGCTCTCCATCGTTTTCCTTTTCCCTGTCCTCTCTTTATTCCCACAGTCACTGCTTCATCCTCCTCCTCCTCCTCCTCAACATCTCCCACTGGTGCCGTGACTCCTTCTCACACACGGAGACGGTTTATAAAGTTTGATTAATTATCTGGGTCTGGAGGGTGGAACCCAGACAAGTAGTTTTTATAAATTAGATACGCTAGACTAATTAGCTCTGAGATTCACTGTCATTTCAGATGTCGTTAGCTTATTTATTTCTAATTCTGTTTGAAACTGATGCCGTGCAGACACCTACAAAAACACGTCTTTTATCTAAAATATTATAATTATCACGATATTAGTCTTTGGTGATATAGCGGTGACTGAGCTTGCATCTCGTAGCCTTCCTCGGCCCGTGCGCAGGTTTGTTTGGCGTGTGACTGTACTGGCTGATCGCATCCATCAGTTGCCGTGACAGCTGCGGCGCATGGAGCCAGCCTTATCAGGCGCGCACAGGACACCTATCGCGGGTCCTATTGTCCCAGCCGCCATGATAAGTAACACGGGGGAGGAAGACTGAGGGGGGCTGTTGCAGGAAAATTGTGATGTTGACAAGTGCTGGACTGATTGTGGAACCAAAAAAACAAACAAAAAAAAAAAAACGTACGTCTTAATATAAATGCATGGAAAGCACCTCTGAGAAGAGAAAAAAAGGGGCAAATAAACACATTTCCACGTGAATCTGAGGATAAAATGCCGCCTGTTCTATAAAGATGAACTATCTTAATCTGAGTTTTCAGCTTTTGCTGATTTCGAATTTGATTACAGACACTAAAATCAGGACACTTTACTCCTCTCCAGGGTTATGTGCACAGCCGATTTGTGTCTGTTCATTTGCAGAGCTCCATCTCTGCTGCTCACTTTGTGTTTCCTAAAATTCCCAGGATCCTCTCCAACAGTACATGTAAACACACACCCTCACTGAGGAACACATCTTTCCTCAGCAGGAAAGACGTGTTGTCAAGCGGATTCCAGGGCACACTGATCCAGACCTGTACTCAGATTTAATGACAACACAAACATCTAACACTGAGTTTCATTCAGGTGCCAGTTTCATTAACGTCAGGCCCTTTGTGGGACGGTTTTACTGTCAAATCCTTTTGTTTGGTGTTAAAGTTGTTTAGCGCCGTTTGGGTTCTTGTTTTCTTCCGACTTGGTGAAGTATATAAGTATCAGGTATGGATGTGACTGTACAATAGGTTGATGGTTTGATAATCCTGAGTAAAAATAACATCATAGTGTCGGCACAAAAAGTTAAAGCAAGAAACTAAGATCTTAATTGTTTTTATTTAAAGTAGAAAGTACAACATAATGATTTTAATGGTTTTTATAACGTTTAATTTAACTTGCCTATTTGGATTTTGATGCTTCATTTAGCTAAGATTATTTTGTTTTCTATGCTATGTTTGACTCATTAATTATATCAACACAAACATGTTTTATAGCTGGGGAAAACATCTGGACACCTTGCACTAATAACCAGTGTTAGTTCTTAGGTTTAGATAATTTCAGTGAGGTACTTCCTTCAGCCATCAGTCTGAGGAGAGTTAATGCCTCTTCACTTTCAGGTGGGTGATGTTTGAGCAGTTTCCTGCATGTTCAGCCCGTTTCGTGTCGCTGAATGTCGAACCTGCTTTCACCTGACCGGAGTCTTTCTATCTCATCCCCTGGTTGATTTACTGACATGTTTTGCGTCAGCTGCAGGGTTCAGTTCCTTAATTTCTAACTATCTTATATTGTTTAACTGTAATAAATGTATTGTTTAACCTTTAATCTTCTCTCTGCTTTTAACTCACTGCTCACTGTTGCCTGAGTTTTACTGATTTCCTACTTAAGAAAGGGTGGAGTTGTTGCCGAACAGCGTTAGCAGTAACATTTATAACATTACCGCTAATTTCCTAGAAGTAACAGCGCCGCTCGACCTGACGGGACGTATTTCCCGGCTGCAACATTCTGAATCTCGAAACCCTCCACAATCAGCTGGCTGCTCAGTCTGCTGCTAAATAACGAAACAACAAAACAAACCAGTGCGTCCTCCGGTGCTGCTGTAGTTGATCTCAAAAGAAATTGTATAGCGCTGCTGCTGAGTACGTCTGTATCAAACAAATTCCTGTTTACGCTGTAAAAATGTGCCTTGTATGCTCCAGATTCATGTTTGTTTTGAAACATAATTTATTTTAGTGTAGAATTATATTTTTGTCTCTCAGTTGTAACATTTATTTTGTCAATAACAAGTGTCAGGGAAATGAAAGCAAGAACTGAAGATAATCATTTCAAATAAAATAAAGTCAAAGGTAAAGACTTTCATGAAGGATATTAAAACTCAATAGAAAGATCCGTTATTGTCCCACAATGAGGAAAATTCAAGTGTGCAAGCAGAAATTTCAAGGTAAAAAGAATTGTGCATATTCAATCATTGTAAAAAAAAAAGCATATATATATATTTAAAGACAGAACAGACTGTACAGAAAGGAGCAAATTTACATTAGAAAATAATGGTGAACATTTATTAACATTATTTAACACTAATTATTATAAGTGTCACCATTTTGCTTAACAGGGAAGCGGTATTTTTAAATGGTTTTGATAAGAGGACTGAACATGTACAACTGTTGTAATTCATTACAATTAATCCTATTGTTTGCTGTTAGCAAACACTCCTGTGTCTTCAAAAATAAGCTGCTATGATAATGGAAATAGACTCAGGTATCAAGTATTTGTCTTATTATTGGTATCAAGTTTGAAATGTTAGTATCCTGACGACCTTATGAGGTTCTTTTCTTGGAGTGCTGCGTTTGGTTTAAGTCAACCATGTCCTCTCTTCAGGTGTCAAAATATTCAGACTCATCTGTCCAAAGAACGTTATTTTATTCCGTTGCTAAAATTGTCTTTCTGAAGATGTGAGGAGCATTCTTTGAGATTTTACAGGATCCACAAACCAGCGCTCTGGAAGGGCCTTTCGTTTGTGTTTTTATTTGCCTGCGAAACAATGCCGACTGAAAAGGAAATGGCTAAAATGAAGTCTTTGCCGAAAAGGACTTTCAGCCTTGCAGCTTATTCTGATATTTGCACTCTATATGTAAAAAAAAACAACAAAATGTAGTTTTATGGGCGAGCCTTCCTTTTCATTTCTAAACAGTTATTGCTTTCCAGCTCACTAAGCTTCTAACACGGGCCTCTTTCTGGGGGATTGGAAAATCTTCAGAAGAAGCTCATGATTATTTTGTGATTATCATACTGGCATTTCATAACACCCTTAATGTATTTTAAGTTTATATTTTATCGGCTGCATCTTCATCGCTGTGCTAAATGTAAATTGAAAGTGTACGTTTATTTTGCTTTCTGGTGTTGCGTTGAGGTCTTCCTCGATGAAGGAAAATTTCTTCTCGGCTTGCTTAAGATAATTATAATAGACTCCAATACTGCGCTGGTTAAATCAATTGCAACACCAAATGTTTAAAAAAATTTAAAGGCATATCATTTATTTCTACATGAGAGTCTGCAATGTGCTGCTGCCATTCCTGAGCGGAAGAGAAGGCAGACTTGTAAGATGTGACCTTCTGACACACAAAGAAAGTGAATTTTCTGACCTTCTGCCATTAATCGACAATCATTTTGGTGATGGTAAGCACTAAGACACGTCATCATTCTCCTTATCTCTCTCTTTTTTTTTTCCTGCCTTTGCGTTCCATCCCCCCTCTATCCCAGTATCCCTTATTGAAGCTTTTGCGCAAGAAGGCAGAAAATCTGCTTACCTCACACACACAGGGATGTTTGGCAGCCTCACACCAAGTTCAAACTGCTTGGGAAAGCACAGCTTTACCTGCACTATCAACAGTAAACGTGTGTGTAGATCCTGTATGTGCATATATATCCTCCCTTGTGGTTGTGTATAGCCTGTGTGTGTGTATACAGTAAACAATACCAGCACATTTGTGTGTGAGGCTCTGCCTCCCACAAACAGGGGAAAAAAAAAAAAAAAAAAAAAAAAAGCTTCAGTATTACTGAAGCTTTAAGTGAGAACATGTAAAGTGATTATTAACACCTTATTTTTCTGTTTGACAAAGTTAATTACCTTTTGTTTTGTTTCACAATGCTGCACGGTTTGATTTAAAATGGCGATCAGTCATTTTTCACACTTTGTGCAATGCAGAAACACAGAGCTGTTCTTTCAGGCAAATTGGAAAGAGATGCCATTTCGTTTTCAAGTTTGAGAACTGTTTTGATCAGCAAATAAAATAAATGAGATAGAATAGTAGCAGTGAACAGAACAGGCAATTTATCAGCGGATATTAATACCAAATTTCCTAAAACCTAATCTCGGTGTAGATCAGCGAGGCACCAGCAGTGAATGCTGTATTTTGTCGTTGTCAGCAGTGGGAATCCTGGCTTTCGGCTCGTCGACGATGTCGAGGACCCCAGAGAGTTTCCACACCCCGGACCGTCCCGGGATCAGCAGCAAAATGTCATAAATACTTTAGCTGAAGAGTAGAGGGGGGTCAGTAGTCCTGCTGCAGTTTGCAATCCTGATGGAAAAGTAATAATAATAATTTTAAAAAAAATACGTAGAAGTTTATAATAATTTAAATTTCTCTCCTTAAAAGCATTTTGTCTTTAGTCTAAACACGTTATGTAGGTTGGAGCCCTAAATATCTGCAATTTAATGTTTTTTGTTCTTAATGCCACATGCAAAATGGGACTTTAACCAACCAGTATGGAATGATGTCTGATTGTTATTTTTTTTGTTATATTTTGACAGGAAGTCTGTTTTTTTTTTTGTTTTTTTTTCCTTCTATTGGTGAATTTTGGCTGACTCTCGATCAGACATCCAACCTTTTCTTATGGTGTGAAACATCCGTGCCCTGAAAGGCTGTTATGAGCAGCAGGAGCTTTTTTCTCCTTTTGTTCCTTCAGTGCAAATTTGCTCATAGCAAGAAATAGTTTCAGGTGCATTTAAACTGAATTTCAGTTCATAGTTTGAACTAAGATTCACATTCAGTTGTCATTCATTCAATTCATTTTTGAATCGTCTCATCTTAGAGTTCAGACATCTTTTTTTTCCTTGAAACTTGTTTTAATAATTGTTCCCAATATTTAAGCACAGCGAGAATGGTTTTCCACATCAGCTAGCAAAACCTTCACTGACTTAATACGTCGTCCATCATCTGTACCCGCTCATCATCGGGTGGCCAGTGCCCATCTCTGGTGGTCTCACTGGGTGAGCATACGCCCTTGACAGGTTGCCAGTCCATGATGGGGCAACCAACAATGCACACACACACATTTTACAGAGACCAGTAAACCTCAGTCATGCTTTTGTTTAAGTAGCCAGTGCACCCATTCATGGTGAGGATTTGCAAACACCATGCAGAAAGACTTTAGGATTCAAATCCAAGACCTTCTTGCTGCATGACGAACTGTGCCAAAGTGCATATGTGTTGTTAGTTCCAGAATGAATTGGGTCTTGTTTCAGCAGCTTCCCACAAACCCACATCTGGTCACAATCCCTGCCTGCAGCAGGCTCTGCACAGTAGCACCCGAGCCTGGATTCAGATGCGTGTCAGATAAATCTGTTCTTTAAGGCCTGAAATGTGGGAGAAAAAAAAAACAAAAACAAAACACAAAAATAGTCACAAAGTTATCATTTTTAAGGATAAATGTCAAAAAAGTTTCCTGCACAGGTAACACAAACTTTACCCTGAAAGTCTCTCAGTTTATAGAGCATCTACTCCCAAATGGAGGACAATGCAGTGACACCGGGGAAAGCGGCACTCAATTCAAGCTTGTCAAGTAAAAAGTCAGCTTAAGAGTTGCTGCTATGTCACAGTGCATATCCATGGTGGAGATATTTCAGGAGACTCGAAAGCTTTGCGTTTTCAGATCTGACCCATTCTGCAACCGGCCTCTGAGGGAGATGACATGTGAGCTACTTGATCCGCTGGTTAAGCCTCACTGTTCATTGTGCTGCAGCTGCTTGAGAGCGTAGTATCATTACATCATCACCCAGAGCCCGGTCCCCCAATTACTGTCGTTAAGGGTCTTCTTTGACATTGGCTGCTGTAATACCAAATATCAGGCTTTTACTTATAGGCATGCCTGTTGTCATTAAGTACATTTGACATTTCTACTTGCACCTGAGACATGCTTTATTCAGAACCTTAATTGAGCCCCTTAATACTTAAGAATAATTGACATTTCAAGCCAAAGCACCATTCAACGATCTCTGTCAATTAGTTTGGTGTTGAGTGAAAGAACAAAAATTTTGTAATCACCAGTGTCTCTTTTCACAACTGACTTGTTCCCCCGCGTTTATCCATACAATGCTAATTAATGTAGCACTAATAAAAGGTGATACTGAACACACACATTCTAAGCGTAGCTGACAGGTGGCATGTTATGGTTAATTTAACAAGTCTGTCTCCAAGAGGGCTGATGTTAGCAACCGGACTAGTTCTATTTAATATCTCTGCTTAAAATTAGCCAGCATGTATGTTCACTCATTTAGCTAGCTTGCACTCTGCTGCTTGAACATATGCCACTTTTAGCATGCTAGTAGTACTTTGATTTATTTATTTTTCTAACCTCTAAACAAAGTGAATCAACGAAATCGCATTTTGCTGTTGGTGAATTTTCAAAGTGAAAAGGTGGGATAGTTTTACTTTTGTTGCCTTTCAATAAACAATAATAATAATAATAATAACAGATTTTCCAGCTTAAGTAGATCACTGCTCAAAACTCTTTAAGGAAAAATCTTTAAGTTCTGATCACTGGACGATTGATGCACAAATCTTTTCATAATGTGTGCATGCCACAAAAAGGCAAGACTGAGAAGAGAATCCATACGCCTAGCTTCCCGTTCCAGATTTAGCTCGCAGTAAATATTTCTGCTCAGGATAGATTGCCGATGTGTGTTTTTGAGAGAGATCAGCGTTGCAGAAACAAGCACAAATGGGCAACTATCAGTCTTCAGTAACAGTTTGACACCAGGAGTCCTGGATGGCTGCTATATTTTGCATCATCACAAGGACATTCGGGTCTCTTTAGGCCTGTTTTGGACAGAGCTGCTCGACAGAATTACCCACTCAGTTTATGTATCACAGTGCCATCCTCTAAACAGCTTAAAATAGAAAGGTGGCAGCAACAACTGCTGACCAGCTGCAAATTTACTGATGGACACAAACTGTGAGCAGGCAAAACGGCTTCCACGTCCACAGTTTTCTGTTTGATGGTAACTAAAGTTTGGCAAATCTAGGCGACCTAATCCAACAATATCATATTTATTTTATTAGTACATTTTTACACTTGATTTGCTGCTATATTATATTTGGCATTTTGTATATTTTAGAAGGTGAAGCTGTTATTTAAAGGAAGCTGTAGAAATTATTCCAGGAGATGGAGGGTTCTTAATGGTGAGCGTATGATAATAAGGCATCCGCAGCCTGCAGAGCTGTACATCCTAATAGCTACATTGATGGTTAGAGGTAGATGGAAGAAATAAATCGCTGTGCAGAGTGTGTCTCCGACAGTTATTCCAGACTCACTGCTCACCGGAGCGGAGGTTTGCTACGAGCACATCTATTTGTTTTCCTACTCCATTTCACCTTGACATAGGCAGCAGGCCCAGGTTTATGACATTGTGTGTGTGTGTGTGTGTGTGTGTGTGTGTGTGTGTGTGTGTGTGTGTGTGTGTGTGTGCACGCGCGTCCTAAAAGGCAGGCTGGTGTGTGATTTTTATTTTTATTTTCCTTCTTGTAGAAAGCAATCTCCCTGTTGGAGCTCATGAATCAATCTTAGGGGAGCGGGAATGAAGAGTGCATGTGAGAGTTTGACTCTTTCTCCAGGCTTATGCCTGTCATTAGTTGGTGTGCGGGCATCATGTGCTCGCCTTGCCTGACGGTAGAGTTTTGTCTACAGCATGACTGCTACGTCTTGAAATCTTCCTTTTACTTCTCATGCTGGGGTTGCTCAAAAGCGAAACTCCTCCACCTTAACCCTGCAGGTGTTTGAAAGGACGAAACTCGTGGTTTGCGCGAGGCAGAGAGATTGTTTCCTTAATGCACTGATGATCAACTAATTATGATGACTTGTTTGTTCCTTTCGTTCTGGTTTTTAATTGTTCCAAGTTGCTTTAAGTTTGCATTTCTGCTTCGTGTACATTTAAAAAGCAAAATACATCAATGTTGAGTGAATGATATGACTTTTACAGTGTTGTTAGTACGGCTGATAGAAACATTTAAAACGTTTTATGTTAATTTTTTTATTGCAGAGGGATAATCTGACACTACAAGATTTGGAATTTGAGCACATTTATTCATCATTATTTAAAAAAAAACACATCAAAATTACAAATGTCAAAATTATTGGTGCTTTTGGCAACATTATAGCACTTATTCTTACCCATAAAATTTACCAAACGAACAAAAAAACTTAAGATTTTTGCTTATTCCTCTTTTGCAGAGTCTTTCTCAGGTATGATGATTTAGGTCTGAAGACTGAGAATTTATTTTGGATTTTTTTGTTTAACACATTTATCTTGACTTGACCATATGTCCTGGACCATCACGCTGTCCACGTCCAGCTTTCATCGAAGGGTTTGTGATGCCGTATACTCTTAACAATGTTCCCAAATGTCTTCAGAAAAGAAACGGGACCAAAACATTGCAGATCCTCCACTTTTCATAACAGTAAGAATTAACTTGCTTTATTTAAAATGTAAAACAAAAAAAAAGTCCAAGATAAAAATGTATTTTTAGAGAAAACCTAGACACTAAGGCAAGCTGTAAACAAGTTATAAAAAAGAATCTTGGTTTGAATTTCAGTTTTGCAATTTGAGATTTTATGACATGCTTTTCCACATATTCATATTTTTTGTTTGTTTTATGTCAGGCCTGGTTTTTCTTTTGCATTTTAAGTCGTAGTCTGATTTAACCGAAGCATCTAGTTTCTGTTAAAGCCCCAGTTCAGATTAGCAAACTCTGCATGCTTATGTTTGTGATGGTAGGACAGAAGAAGCTTTTGGCCTGCATCCGCTAGTGGAGCAACACAGTGGAGCGTTGAACCACTAATATTATTGTGATAAAAGAGTAGAGAACATGTAGTTACTCTCTTTTAATTATGTTTGTCCAGGAAAGAGGCACAGGATGTCTGGATCAGGTGTATTTTCTAAGATGAGAGAAAAAAAAACAGTCACAGCCCTCTCTAGGAAAGAGACATAGCTAAACATGAAATCCCTGGACCATTTGTAGCTTCTGTGTAATAACAAAAAAAAAAGAACTCAAAGTTTATGGCAGCAATAACTGCAAAACATAAATATATTGACCAATTTAAGTATTAAAACATGTCTCATTGGAAGCAAATTATTGCTGCAAATATTTCCCCTCATTTCTAATTCTCTTGGTGAATCTGATTTCAGAAATGAGCCTCGGCGACTCTTACTGACTGATCAAAGCTTTCGGTTCCTGTCTGCATTTCTTTCCTCATTTCGTTTCCGTTTTTCCTCCCCCAAGCCTTATGGCGTACGCGTACTGTTCTCCGCTGATCGAACGTTGGCTTGGATTGGCCGTCACCTTTTGTTTGGTTTTCTTGTTTCTGCTAACAGCAGTGCAGAGCCTGAAGGATGCTTGTGTACGGTTTTTCTGGTTTAAAACAATGTAAGCTCTCCTGTCTCACTATTGTCAAGTAGTCTTAGGAGTGCTGCTTATCCAAATGCTACACCACTGAGCTGATTAGGGAGGATGCATCAGCTGTGTGTGTGTGTGTGTGTGTGCTTGGGTGTGTGTGTGTCTATTTGTCAATCAACCTTTACATCATGCTAGCTTGGCTCGGCTGAGTTTCATGTGTGTGGAAACGGCTGTGAGAACTGTGTTTCCACAGATTGTGTGCACGAGTGGAAGTGTGCGTCTTTTGAGGATTCTCAAAAGCAGCCCTTTCCCCTCTCATGTGGCTCCTCTGGTATGTTTGGTATTTCACAAAGCCTTAGATCCTCCTCTCTTCAACGACTAGGGGGAGGTGTGTGTGTGCCTCTGCTAGAGAAATATGCTGGCTAACACACACACGCACACACGCACACGCGCGCAGACATTCATAGATCTGAAGTGTCATTTCTCTGCCTTGTATGGAGGAGGGTGGGGGAGTGGGGTTGTAAGCGAGTGTGCATGACACTGTGATTAACAGACACACTTTCTCTCGCTCTCTTTCTGGTTCTGTCGCTCCGAGTTCCTCTTCTCGTTAGTGTGCATGGTAGGGATTTCTTGGTTGGCTGGAGAGGCGGCGGCGGTTGTGTGTTTCCGTGCACATATGCTTTGTTGTGTGCACTGGTGTGAGCGTGCGTCTGAGGAGACCAGAATGTAATTAGACACAATGGCAGAAGCTAATGGAACAGCTGCCTCTTTGTAAATGTTGCTGGCCGCGGCCGCGCGGCTGCACAAAACGCTCGCAGGCGCTGCGCTGACCCACCAGCCGCTCGGAGGAGCTTCACTCTCTGCTCTTTCTTTCTTTCCTTTTCTACTTTTTCTTCTCGCTCTCACCTCTGTCACATCCACTTTTTTTTTACTTCCTTTCCTGCTTTTCTTGTATTTTAACTTTTCCTTCTGCTCTTTGAACTTCCACACAAAGAACCCCCTGCATTCAATCTCATTCTTCCTCCTTCTACTCGTCTCTCCCTCCCTCCTTCCCTTGTCTTCTTTCTCCTCCGGCTGTCTCTGTCTTTCTTTGTGTCTGCTCTGTTCCTTTGTGTGGCACTCTCACTTTTCCTTCTCACTCCCTCCCTCCCTACCTCACTTTTTTTTCCTTGGCTATCAGACCATTTTTCCAGCAATGAGACTCGTCACCCCTCCCCCTTTCTGTCCTCTCCTGCCATCCCCTCCTCCCTCCTCCTCCTCTTCCTCCTCCTCCTCCTCTTGTGGCAGCGCTCCTATCAGAGAAATGATAACACTACGTCACTGTAATCTGGCACAGGAGGGCTGCTGCAGCACACACATGGAGCTCTTTACTGTCTCCATCACTGCTGTAGCAAAACACCAAATCTGTCTTGTTTTTCATCTGTCACTCTCTCTCCCTCTCCAATTTTTTTTCCTGCCCCTGTCCCTCCCTCTCCCCCGGACTTTACTTTCTGGACCTTGACGCCTGTGTCGGATAGTCATAACGGCCTCCTTTAAACATTACGCCGCCGTAAAGCCTTCACAGAGAAATGACCTTGCCCGTTACATGTTCCCACCCCTCCATCTTTCCGCCCCCCACATCCCTTCTTTCTGTCCTCTGACAGGCAGCTGTCTGGGCCAATTGATATGGAAGTAAATCTCCGTTTGACCTCGTCGTAGGCGGGCCCTGACGTCGCTCTGCCTTGGCGGAGAGCGTAGAAGATAGCAGGGGTGGGGTTGTTTGTCTACATCTAACGCAAGGGAGGGGAGGTGGGTGGGGGGTGTCACAAATGCGCTCACTTATCCTCCCCAGTCGTATTCCCACCGAACCTTCAATCATTCCTGCCGTTTTACTGTCTGGAACAGCCCACCGTGGAGCGAGCAGCTTTAATTGACCCCTCGATTTGATCATGACATCTTGAAGCGGCTGATCGTTTAATGCCTGCCGCATCCATGTCACCTCAGCCCAGAATGGCACAAACAGTTCCTGCAGAAATTGCACAAACTTGCCCTCCCCCCCCCCACCTTGTTATCAGCCTTGATCGCTGTCTTTTTCTCTCTCTCTCTTTCTCAGCCTTCTTGCTCCCTCACTTAGTGTGTTAACCCTAACCCTACCTGTGAGGATAGTTGTGGGTATTTTAACCTTTCTGTCACCTTTTGCTACAGCTCATATTTACGGCTGTATTTAAGTGTTCAAGATTATTGGCCTTTTTTTTTTTATCCTTGGCATGTTATGTAAAAGGAGTCATTTTGCTATTTCCAGATCTCGGAAAAGTGGATTTAATGAAAAAAGAACACCAAATATGTTGTTCTTGTATAATCAGACCTGTTAAGACATTAGGCTTATTAAATATCTAGCTAATACTTCCGAAAAATATTCAGCTAAAGGCATACAGCTTCCTTTCGACAGTGATTATGCCCAGGTGACTATCATATTTTCCACAAGAGCAGTTCTCCTTGAAATATTTTGGTAACATAGATGGACGAAGCACTCTAATCTTAGTGAAGCCTAACTGAGCCAAACAAATGTTAAAATTTTCTTTCCAAAACACTGTAATTTAACTGTAGGACAATATTCAATGATGTAAGTGGAAATTAACAATTTTATTTAAAAATATATATCTAGATTTGTGTCTTTGGTGAAATCATTATCTCTCGGTTACTAGAGGGATTAGCTAGTTAAGATTTTTTTTCCCCACTCTATATTTTTGCTTAAGAAATGTTGTTCACGAGAGAATCCATCTGTGACTGCATTTTCTAGCTGTCGTTGAGCTTAAAAGTATACATTGGCTTTTTCTTCGGTGAAAGTTGAGCTGCTTGTGTTTTTTAAGTGTTTACATTTAAGACAACTCAGCTGTCAGATTCCGCTCATTGCTGCACTACGCAGTTGCTTTGTTTACGCTGGTGAAGATTAACTCATTTTGGTTTGCCAATTTTTGAGCTTCATCAGTGAAAGGACGGTCCGACCAGTTTCCAGATAAATTAAACTAATATTTTTTTTGTCCTCAAAGAATATGCAATGAGTGCTAAAACTTCAACCCCAAACGGTCAGGCAGTCAGCCCACGTAAAAAAGAAGAATAAGGTTGTGACGTCAATGAACCTTTCTCTGTTCTGGCACAGTAGCATGTTGTACATTTTACGCCCTTCTGGACTTGAACTTTTACAGAAAAAAATGTCCCATACTTTCACGTTTAGACCTTTCTTATCTCGCCGTACAAGTGTGATCTTGTCACTTGCACGGCAAGATAAGAAACAGTGTGACAGCCACTTTCAATACATTCTGAGTGTTATGTGTTAATAAAGGGCTTTTGTCTTGGTTTTGCGTGCTCGCAGTGGTTTGTGCCCGTTTTCACTCTTAACCCCAAATACACTGGTGTTAATAATCAGCCTGTTTTTAGATGAAACTACTGAACTTTCAAGGCCCATTGCACGTGCAGTTTGCTTGCATTCACAAATCTTACTGTTTTTTTACTTTTCAGAAGACGAGGCAACATTGCATAAATCCATAGTAGTAGCAATGTAGCATCCTGTGCAGAGAAATGCTTCTGCGTACGTTTGAGCAGAGCTGAATTAAAAACACATGGACCCGTTTTTTGGAAGCGACGTGAACATGAGTAATAATTTAACGACGAGCTAAACGTTTCCGGCTCCGCTTTTACACTGGAAGGAGAAACGCAAACGCAATTCTGCGAACAAGACCCAGAAACACACGAAGGACATGCGTAACGCTCATCACCACACCTGATACCTGGTGGGACACACACCAGTATGACCAGTCATGTGAAACCCAAGCGTAAAGAGCACAAGAGTGATCACGCGGCCACACACACCAAGCACACCACTGGTTTCTCTCAACTTGTGTGGGCCTGGAAAAGGGGCAAGAGGTGTGTTTTTACTCCTTTTACATTGTCTGTTTTATCTTCCCCTCTCCTCTCATCTTTCTTCTGCTTCCTCTTTACTTCCAATAGTTGTCTCCGTCAGCTTCCCCCCCTCCTCCCTTCTTCACTTTCCCACCAGAAGGTCAGGAGCATGAAGACACGCAGCATTACGCGATACCTTTCTTGTCCTCTGACAGCTTCCACGTTCACCAGCAAGTGGAAGCTTTTTTTTTCTTTTTCTTTCTTTTTTTTAACACCGCATTATTGTTTGTTTGCACCAGAGAAATGTTTCTCAGCCCCCTTTGCTATTATACTGTCATCATGTTACATTTTTGGCATCTGTTTCATGGCCTGTAAAGTTTATAGGATCATCACCTCAGATTTGCCGTTCGGATCCTTCACACTCTTCCCCTCTTCCAGCACCACCAGCAAAAGGAGGAAACTGCGTTATTCTTCTCTGGAATGTTGCATGGAGCTAAATTTAGAGCTTTAGTTTCCGTTCCTTCTTCATTCTCCTCCTCCTCTTCTTCTCCTGGTCCTCCTTTTTTCCACTCCTCTTAGCTGAAACTGAAGTGGTTAGCATTGTGTCCTAAGATCCACCTGGGAGGGCTGGTCGTAAATTCTCCCGCTGCCCTTGACGTGGTGTGTCGTATTCACCAGGCCGAGTTCACCCGACGTCTTTTACCTTTTTTAAAATCTAATACCAGACATTTTATACGTTGATAATTGGATAGTTTGTTTTCATGCCCATGTTGTATGTTTTAAGAAAACCCTGTAGGATTAATACAGTATAAAACCATTTTCCACCCAAGTGTCAATATTATAAATTTGTATTCAATCGAAAAATCAGTTTTTAAATATCTGATTTTTCTTTAACCATCTTATGAGAAGAACTTGATTCTTCACTAAAATAAAAAACAACTCTGCTCTTTAGGAGGCGCTTGTAGCCATCTTGGACTTGGATCTTCCACCAGAGGGTAGAAATATAGGTCAACAAGATTAGGCTTTGATACAGCAGGATTATGAGGAAAATACCAAGTTTGTTAAAGAGGCAGAGGTTTTGGGAATACGCTTAAGATAGACTTAAGATGATCTCTGCTGCACCTCTACATAATCTGCAGTATGTGGTGTTTTATTTTCCAGTTTGCCTAATTTTTTTTTAAACATTCTGTTATTCATCTTATGTTTTTTTAGTATAGATTGAAAACTAAACTCGGTGAAGTATCTATTTCTTGAAGAACGTGCAACACAATTTGACCTTGGAGCACTACACTCTTCTGTTCTGTCTGGCCACTTCAAGATTTAATTCTGGTAAAGATTTTGTAGTTTTGAAACCATAACTTTTCAAAACCTTGGTTAGACCACGATTGATGTAACAAGCCCAGGCCTGGTAACATATCATTGCGTTAGATTGCTAAGTCATCCCTCCATTTATTGTAAGTCTTTGAAATGCTTTTACTCATTCTTGATGATTAGGTGGTTAGCACCAGGTGGCATGTGAATCCTACGAATAAACAGGATTTCACTAAATAGAAAAACTTAAAAGTTGACTTTTTCTTCTTCACTGAAGAGTGTTGGTGCCATTTCATAGCATCTGTTAGCAATTAGCACAATAAACTTTGCTAACTGTGATCAGTAGCGTCTTCTCCAAGATATTTCCAACATGTCTAGCATGTTTCATAAAAACAAAAAAGAAACTGTAACTTTGATAAAATACCCTCAGCTATTAATTCCCTAAAACTTCCCCACGTTGTGGCAGCCTGACTGAACAGTCAAGTTGCTTGTTTTTCTTTTCTTCCTCTAACTTTATTTTGAATCGCCTCAGCGATAATACATATAAATAACCGAGTCTTCTCTTTTTTCAGGCTAGTCCAGCGCTTGTGCACACTTGTTCATGTTAGAGGGGGTTTTGTGTTGTCTTAGAGCAGTTTAAATAAGCATTTACTGTCAAAAGAACGACTTCTGCATTTGCGTCACGCTGTCCACTGTTCAGTGTTGGTGTGTGCAGGTGCTTCAGCGTGTGCTGAAGCTCATCGATACGGCCTTCTCCTGGAGCCATTACCTCTGATTCATGCCTCAGCCCTAATGGTCAAATCATTAACATTATTTAGACCACAGGCTGATTGCAGATGGGAGTCCTTGTGTTTACTCATAAAGGCATATTTATGTGCTTATTTTATATGTGTGTGTGTGCGTGTGTGTGTGTGTGTGTGTGTGTGTGTGTGTGTGTGTGCTTTTTTGTCTCTGTCTGTCCTCCGGCTGCTGCAGGTATTGATCTACATATGGTCAATGAGCAAGGCTAACAACACTACAATAGTCCTCTCTCACCCACTCTTAATCGATCTCGACTACCACGGCGTAAATGGTTCTCCTTGGTGTGTGAGGCGACCTGACGCGTTGGCCTCCTTCGCTGGGATTAGCCAGCATTGCCTCACACTCCCAATGTTGGAGGATTAGCAGCTAGTTGACTGTGGCTTATCGCTGCAGAATTGGGATGCAACTGTAAATATCCACTAACCGTCTAATGTAAATATTCAAAAACTCGATGACGCCGACATGTGCTGCTAGCCGTTTCTCAGTTTAGGAGGCTTGTGTCGTCATTGATTTCTCTGCAGCAAAAACTGAAGGCACAGCGTTCGTCTCCCAAGAGAAACAGACAAACGAAATACGGAACATATCAATACGCCGGGTCAATAGAGCGGGATATCTCATCTGTTTAAAGGAGCATCTGTTTTTGGCTTGGGAGGGAGTGGAGGGTGGAAAGTCACAAACAGGGGAGGAATCGGTTGATTCGCGGGGATATCCCCTCTTCCTTCCACACCGTGTTCCTCTCTTCCTCCGTCTCCGGAGGCTCGACAGAAAAAGCAGGCAAACAAAGAGAAGCAAGAAATGTTTCTGGTAGCATTCACTTTCTGTACCGGTTAATAAAACCCGTACTGTACAGTTTAACACTCTTGCGCTCCGTCGGTGACTCAGAGCGCTCTCCCAGCCCCCATTTCATCTCTCTCTCTTTTTTTTCCTCAGACTGTTTAAGGCTTAAATCCCTCCATACTGAGCGACTTAACCCCTCTCTTTCATTTTGCCCCCTTTACTAGTGCTTGTATCTACCAGCACCTATCAGCTGCAGTGTGTATATGTGTGTGTATGTAATCAGTAAAGTGAGGCTTTAAGTGCCACGTTCCCGGCACGTGGCTGCCTCACGGCAATGAGCCTCACAGGATTGCCTGAAACTCCCACACATTCTTCCTCCTGTAAGAAGTTAGACTTTCTCGTCGTCTGGCGATTTGGGTTGCATGGACCTGTCAGCTAACGTATGCAGCCCTTGGGCTTAAATACCCCCACAATTTGGGATCACTGCATTCTCTTTGTATCCTTGGAAGTCATCTTTGTTGTTTGTGTGTGAACTAAAACCCAGATGTCTTTTGAAATCAGCATCAATTATTGCAAGTAAACGTTTTTGTCTATGTTTTTGTAAGACGGCAGCTCGCAGTGAAGAGCAAAACGCACAAGAAACACACATTTTTGACTCTGTGAACCAAAGTCCATACAGCGAAGGAATAAAAGCAGGTTTTGAAAGGGCAAATATTCATGTTCAGAAGGTTGCGTATGAAGAAAGAGGCTCAACATCCAACACACTGACAACCAACATGCCACTATGCTTATGTAGAATTGCATTTCAGTGATTGTATATCCATTCACTTTTAATGTTCATTCCTGTTTATTGTTGTGTGTTCTTACTGTTATACAAAAACACAGATAATAACCTTCAATGCTCCTGTCAGGCATTTTAAGACATTAAGGAAAGTTTTTATGTAGCCACTGGATAATTTGGATGAATGAACCATCACAACCAATAAGAGATATTTATAAAAAATAAAAAAATCACATACTCAACATCATTTATTAATCATAGCAAATGAAATGCATTTTCTATTAAGGAAGGAAATGCAATTTCTGCACATCCAGGAGACATAAAAGCGGAAAACAGTCGGGAATCACATCAGTGTGACACAGCGACAAAAGAGTCCAGGAGCCAAGTAGAAATATTTACTCTATCATGAATTGTGACCATAAAACAACAAAGAAAACGAGCACAAAGAGGGAAATGTTAGTGAATGTGTAATATACATATGTATATATATATATATTCCAGCATTTCCTACAATCTGCTTCTGGTCTGCTGCAAGTGACTCAGAGTCTACTTGAGAAATTTGATTTAGATTTTAATTTATTTTGCTGGTTTAATTCAACATGCAGGGTTTTTTTTTAAGGATTTCTGTTTGACTTTAGATTTTTTTTTTTTTTTGAACATGTGAAACTGTTGCACAATTATGAAGCTAACTTATTGCTCTTTTGAAACAATATCCTGCGTGAGGATATGAAATGCATAATTTGAACATAACCTGCCCTTTCGAGGGGTTTAATGTTTCAGAGAAGTGGGCTGAAAATGACAAACTCGTGGAGCTGATGGGTGTTAGTTCACATTAGCTATCTGCAGCTCATTAAATTAGCCAACAAGTGGCTGGCAAATTAACAATTATGGTGGACTCTCGGTTTTATCTGCAGCACCTATCTCCCAAGGCAAGGACACAGTGGTTAGAAGTATTTTCAGGGATAAATCTGTGACCAGGCTGTATATTTGTCTCATGAGAGAAGAAACCGCAGCAAGCAGTGCAGCAGAAACAAAGAAAATAGAGTTATCCAACACGGGGAGCACAAAAAACAAGAGTAAACAGATTTGATGATGTGGACGTTCTGTCTTTTCAAGCAGCATTAGAGTACAGTCTTCTTATTGACTTGGCAGTGTGTGCATAATCTTCAGCAGTAAGAGCCTAAATGAGGCTTTTTAATTGTTGGTTTATGTAAAAGTGGCTCAATGCATGGGTAAACAGACGTCACGAGTTTATCCCCTGGGCTTCAGCTCCTCTCTCTGTTTCTCTTCGTCTCTCATTTGATGGAGTGCTTTCAGATAACTTCAGGCGTTGCCACCTCCTCTCTCTTTCTCTCTATCTCTCTCTTTCTCTCCCCTTCCCTTTTTCTCTCTTTTTTTCCTTCTGTCCAGCTCTATCAGTCTCACCCCTCTGCCCACCTCCATTCCTCTGTGTTTTTTTCCCCCCTTCCTCTTCCTCTCATCCCTTCTTCTGCGGTTCCTCCCACCCGAAGGCCATCAGTGTGGCGAGAACCGTTCGGTGAACGTCTGGTGCCACGCAGAGTTGTCAGTAAAGCTTGAGCTAATTAGCAGAATCACAGAATAATTAGTTTTTCTTCTTGTCATTTAATTCCCACCATCCCACATGAACCTCATCCCTTTCTCATGCCATCTTGAGCTCCAGGACGTTTCTGCTCTCCTGTTCCTTTTCATCCTCGCTTTGTCTTGATTTCTCTCCTTACTCGGAGTCTCCAGACTGCGCCTTCGTTTTACCTCTTCTGTCTCTTTCTGCGTCTCCCGGTGCCTGTTTCCCTTCTACATCTGTCTCCTCTCTCCCCGTGGAGTGCTTTCCCGCCCACACCTTTTTCTCTATTGAGGTTTCTCTTGCCGCTGTTAACTTAGACACATGGTCGAGCTTGTTTTCTCACTCCGCGTCTTCCTCCCACTCTGCTTCCATCCTCCCCTCCCTTTTCTGTTGTTTTTGCTCACGCTCTCTTTCCCTCTACAGCCCAGTTTTATTTATCTGAAACACCAGTGTTTGTTTACACATCTACCCCCCTCCCACCCCCAGCTTGGCCGGTGATCCATCCCCTTGAAATAATAGTAAAAAAAAAAAAAATGGTTTCCAGTATATATTTGTTTCACCTTCTTCTCCTGTAATTTCTCTTCATCACCTGAGGTTGTCTGTTTGCTCCCTTCCATCATCAGTAGAAACTTTTTCCCTCCATTCCTCCTCATGTTTTGTATCCGCCCACCTTTCTTTTTAGGTTCCAAGAATTACTCCTCTGTGGTACTTTTTGTTTTTCTTTCTTTTTAGAAAAGAGGAAGACTTTCTGGCCAGAACCTAGGAAACTGGAGCTTTACATCTCATGTTGTAAAAGTCCTTTGGTTGATCTGGTCAAAGCCCTGACCATATGAGTAACAAGCAGCAGTTTTTTTTTTTAAACCATTTTATAAATATTAGAGCGGCATAAAGATGCTTCATCTGACAGTTTTCGAAGCGTCTGCAGTCTGAACGGTCATGTCGCATTTCATCCGACTTCACGTCATTGACGTGAGACGTGCATCATAATTCTGCACCAGAAGAATCCAGATGCAGTAAATCTAGATGGAAATACTGACTGAAAATTATAATTATAAAATTAGGAAAGAAGCCTGTGCCAGCGAAGCGCATCGCGTCATAATCCCACCACTTGTGGCTCTTGGTGAGACTTTTCTAAAAATCTCCACTAAAGGCCACCGCTATTAGTTCTGCTTTCTTTTTATTAGCTTGTTTCATTTTATGATCACATGACAACACTGTCGTCTCCCATTGCCAAATAAATGGATCCGTGGATGACGGCATTCATCATTACTACTGTAAACAGTGCGCTGATGTGTGACATCAGTGTTGTTGTTCCATGCGTTCGGGTCATAAACCGCTCACACTGAAGTCTGATTGCTGTCATTTCATTCAGTAGTGTGAATGAACGACCAGCCAAAGAAATGTCGTCTAGATCTACTTTCTAGCTGCGGATCTTATTTGTTGTGTGCACCAATGGTGACAATGACGCTCCCAGTCAGAGGGTGGCAGCAAACGCAAAGCAGATATGAAAATGATGAGTCAGTTATGAGGAGAAGAAGAAGAAAGACAGATGAGCTTATTGTCTGGTGCATGTCCCCAACATTGGTGTTATTCAGGCCACTCTGTTATCTTTAATTAGACATGAGCGCCCAAATTATTCACATGCTGGTTTAGATTTGTCCCAAATAAAGTCCAAATTGCACCATTCCATGTTGGTGCTGGACTGTTTCGGATAAGTCCAGATTCACCGACGTTCTTCGTTTTAAATGTCAAGTAATAATAATTAAAAGGGACGATACGTCTTAAAGTTTCTCCACTGGTTTGCTCTGGTCCACTAGGTGCCAAATGTTTATTTTCAGCCTAATTAGATTTCCTTGGATTTGGGGTCATGTTTCACATCGCCTGGTAATCAAATCGATTGGGGCAGACTTGCTGAGCATATGCTGTTATAAATCACCTAAAAATTGGGCTTTTAAGTGCAGTTTCTTAGCTACCTAGCTTTGTGCAATGTAGGCATCTTTTTTTATTAATTTTTTTTTTTGGATCACTCTGCCTGTGCGCCATTTGGAAAACCGGTTGGTTTTTACAGAATTAGACAATAAGAGACGCCGAAGTCAGAGCATATACTGTGGCTTTAAATATATCTACCTTGCATCTATGCACTCTAAGTACCATCGTGATTCCACGCTCTTATTTTCTCTGGGCCTGCTCACTTTTGCACAATGCACTCGCAATATTTCGCTCCTTTTGTTCCATCGACTACAGTACACCACTGTCCTTGTGTCTCTTCTGTCCATCTGCTCTGCTGAGTCGTGCGATCAGGAGAGGCTCCATACATCACCTCCCCACCTCTCCAGGGACAATGCTGTGGAGGAGGGGAGGGAAAAAAGAGAGAGGCTGTGGAGATTGGACGAGCTTCCCACACATGCACACACTCGCGCACGCACACACACACGGCACCACCAGCTGTTAGCAATGACTGCAAATTGTTTTCCCTGCACCTATTTGTAGCACACAGCTGATTGCAAGGCTCTTTCTCTCTAAACACACATTCCTCTGCTCATATGTCTGCACAAGCGCGTCCTGGAGTTGTACCCGAGTTTGTTTTGTCGTTGTTCCTTTTTAAGTGCAATCTGGGACAGACCGACACTTGGGTTAATGCGATTTCCATTTTCTGCTTTTTGAGAGCGCGGCGTTATCCGGCGACGAATCGACGAGCTCTCGTTGGGAGCCGAGAGACGAGGAAGGCCAAAGATCGAAAACAGGCAGAGTGTGTGACTGGCGGAGGGAGAAGGTATCGGCGAACGAGCGGAGTGAAAGAGACAAACAGAGCAAAATGGGGAGAATTTAGAGAAAGACACAGTAATGCACCCGATGTGGGAGGGAGGGCTGCAGACGGAGAGATGAGTAGAATGCAATAATTTGATAAAGCAGCTGAGGAATGGAGGTTTTTCTACACTCTGACGCTTTTAGTCCCATTTCTACTTTTTTACGGCAGATTTCATCATATTACCAAAGGCCATTTTGGCTCTATTGTGGATAATAGGGTGCTGTGGAATTATTGGAGATGCTGGCTTAGATAATGGTCATTCTCTCTCCGTCTCCTCTGCACTGGAGGGGGAGGAAAAGGCACAGGAAATACAGCTGCAGGAGGAGGAGAGATTAATGGCCTACAAAGATGAGCAGAGTTGGGGGCGATGAAGATAGCAGAAGGTGCTGCACTTAGAAAGGCAGCTTAATGTGCGAGACAAAAGGAGGTAAAGATAGGCTGTTCTCTTCGCAAAGGAGTGTTCTTTGGGTGTGCTCAGGCTGATCTCTGGATGTTTACTTCTAATGCAATAAGTGCACAAGAAAACCAGATTTATTTTTCATTATTTGCCCTCACAGAAGCAAGTAGCAAGTGTACCAACAGAGCAGCATATAGTCACTTAAATATGCATCTTCTGCTGAAGTATTTCTACAACATCTATGCCTTTGCATAAAAAAGGCTTATTGTGAGGAGTAGTCGCAGCAACTTTTTAGGCTCAACTAAGAAGAAAATGCCAGTAGCTATTTCATTAGCTGTTGCACCTCATTTTATGGCTGGATATCTACCAGTTGTAGCTTTTGTGTGAGGAATGAAATTGAGTGAAAAGAATATTTAATGTCCATTTCATGTATATTGCAACTGATGGGTACTTGAGCAATGTTTAGTTTAATCTCTGAGCATCGAACCACATTCAGCCTTGAGGGCTTTCAACGGCCTCATGCGTGGCCTCACTTGGTTGAATTCCCATAATCCTTCTGTCTTCATTCGGTGGGAAGCAACTCAAAGTCTTTATGAAATCAGGTTTACAGCAGATTGAGTCAAAAACGTTTTTCGGACGATGCAGAGCAAGCCTCTTGACCATACCGCTCGAGACGAGTTTTGGATAATTTTTTGTCCTGGTTCTGCGTGCGAACTTCAAGTCATCGTCACCACGTTCAGATTTGTAGGTCCACTGTGCTATCAGCCTGGTCACTATTGGGCTTGGTAAAGGTGTTGCATTAGATTGGATCCATTTTTAGTATTTGTGAAATGTTTGAATGTTTGTTAGCGACGGGAAAGAATCTAAAGAGATTTTGGTTTCCTCCAACTTAGCTTAATTGAATTTAAATGAGTGTTTCATACTATAGTGACCTCTAACCACTATGCAGCATTGCACACAGTGGAGTACTTGAAGGGTCTCTCACTGGAATATGGGAGAACGGGAGGAATGACTCGGGTCGCTATAGGAATGCTGAAATAAGATGGAGAGAAGACGAGGAGGATGGAAACGGAAGATTGTCAAAGGATGTGAACTCGGCTGGGATGAAGAGCAGGAAAGGAACACAGAGATGGAGAGACTGAGGGATGGAGGGAAAGAAAAGAAGGGTGGGAGGGGGGTCTATTACCCTGAGACTAGAGCAAAGTGAGAGAAAAGATAGAGAGACGGAAAAAGAGTAATAGCCTTACAGCTGCACCTAATGGCTTCTCTGGAGAGGAGAAGAGAGAGATGGAGGGAAGGAGCGCAGAGGAGGAGAAGACATAATGAGGAGGCTATGACAGGCTCAGATGGATTCAGACATGGAGGAAAAGACAAAGAAAGGTGAAGGTTATACAGCTGTGTGGTAAAGATGGAGTCAAATAAATAAATGGGGAGAAAGAAAAGCGAGAGTGAAATATGGTTGATTCTGAGGCAGGGGGAGGACGACGACGCTACAAAAGCAACCTGGAGAATAAAGATTGATGAGCTCAGATGAAGAAAAGCAAACGTGAAACGATGCAGGAAAAACAAATGAAAGCTGCAGAATCGGAAGAGGAGCGAGGAGGAGAGTGAACAAAGGAGGAGGGAACATGGGGAAGACGGATGGAGCTGAAGGGTAGATGGAGAAGGAGGGAGTAAGAGGTGGAAGAGAGAGAGAGAGAGAGAGAACAGTGGCGAAGCAATCAGGTGAGGAGGAGATTGAGAGGGGAGCACGGGGAGGGTGGCACGATGGAAGAGGAGGAAATTGAAGAGGAGGTTTTCTGGGTGGATAAAAGGGCAGTTTTCTATGTGTGGAGGAGAGAGAGGGATGGGGAGGGCGGATGGATGCGTGGAGCGTATCTTCACCTCCGTTAACAGCCGTGTAATAGCGCTGATCGCTGCTGTGAATAATTCAAAACGGCTAGTTGGTGAATTCTCATTCAGAGGAGAGCAAATAATCACCACGGCGATAGGATAACCTTACAAACACAAACACAGGTGGTGTGTCGAGCGTCCGTATAGGGCTGGGCTCTCTCACCGCTCTCAGACCCGTCGTCAGTGAAGGATAATGAGTAATAAGGAGCGGCAGACAAGAGAGGTTCCACAACAATTAGATTAAGCAGAAACACCTTGCCTCATCAGACAAGCGCACAAATCTCCCGGTTTAGAGCGCACAATTACATCACTTAGTCATTTACAACTCATCGCTTCCACGGCTCCTGCCTGCTGTGCCTTTAAGGTCTCCATGACGACCGTTTCCAGGGTGATTTAGTGTAGCACCTGGTCCCTCTCAGGGTGGTAAGCTCGTCTGCTCGCCACCAGTGATCTCATCCCTTTCCAGCCTCTCATATCCGTGTCGGGTCCGAGGTCTCCAGTCAACTCGGTGTTCGGCCGGCCGGCATGGAGGTTTAGAAAGCTGCTGGAATTTGATGGATGACGGTGAAAATTAGTGGTGCAACAGAACATTAACGGCATTAATAGCCAACGAGCAGGAAGCTAATTTATGCATCAAGTTGCTTGTGGTTTCGCCTCTGTCATGCTATCCGGTTAATTCTGTTTCTAAATAATTGTAGCCATGATGCCACTCTTTTTTGAACACTGTGGGGGAAAAAATCTATAGTTTTGCTTTTTATTGTTGATATGTTTGTGCGTTTTATCATCATTCAAAGCAAAAAGGGATTGTATTTGTGTGGGAAATTAACATAGAACTAGTTTCTTGTTGAGGATGAACTGGCAGAAAAGTCTCTGAGATTCTTTCCTTCTCCAATCATTCAACCTTTTTGGCTCCCAGGCTTGTTAGTTAAGACAGCCACCTTCTAAAAACAATACTATTTATCTACCATTTTAACTGAAGAAACTGACATTTGTCAGATCTCTCTGTTGCACACATGAGTGTTGCATGTTAAACACTCAGTTCTAAGGCTTTCAGCTAATATATATAACATGCAGCTGAAGTTATGTACGATCTTCTGCATAACTTCAACATCTTTCTCTGTGGAATTTTTTTTTACAACTTTAACTCACCCTTATAAACTAGTTACATTTTAATATGTTTGCAAAAATAGGCATTTATTTTAGATATCCAGTATCTGTCCTTTTTAATATCATTAAGAGAGCAGTTCACATTAACAGAGAAAAAGTTCTTTTTTAGATTGAAAGAATTGTTGCTCCCTACAGCATCTTCCTCTCTTCTTATTCAGCTTCAAACCTTGACGCATTTACTGCACATCAAAAGGACTGATGAAAGTTTTTTTTTATTTTTATTATTCGTCTACAACAACATTTTACCTGAATTCCCCACCTGGCAACACGGTGGTAAGTCACCATGTTATGTTAGTCAACATTTGTACAAGGGCTTTGCAAAAATAAACATAATTGTGGCAGTGTCACGCCACTTCAAAAGAGGCTGGTCAGAGTTGACGGATGGAAATGGAGAAAAATCCTGGATGAAAACCTGTTGGAGGTCACATACGAGTTTAGGCTCAGGAAGATGCTCACCCTCCACAAACACGAAGAGGCAAGCCAAAAGGTTTGAAGCTGTAATTGCAGCTAAATTTATTTGTGCAAAGTATTTACCAAGAAAGGCATGGATGCATATGCACACCACACTTTTCAGAACTTTAAAATAATTTCAGTAACTGAAACCAAACTACTTAAAAAGTCAGCGGATGTACTTAAAGGCTATGGTTAGCTAATCACTGTTCACTGCTAGAGTAATTTAGTGCCATCAAGTGTTAAACAAGGTTGAACTAAATCTAGCTAACTGTTTGTTTGAACAACCATCTCTCACTCATGGTGCATAAATAAGAGGAATGCGGTCAAACGAAATTTACACATTCCTCTCCCCTGCTAATGAGCAAGAAAACAAAGCAGCTGCAATGACTCAAAGCAGGTGTGGAGACGACGCAGTTGAACAAAGGGCGAGATGAACCAACTTCATTCGCAAATAATGGTCTGACTTTACACTGGAGACGGATTACATGCGATATTGGACAAAGCAGATGTCACATTTGTAGAAACGGACATGCTTGTCTGCAGCGGGTGTGTAACGAGAGTGCACGTCGCCGACTGTAAAAGTAAACGCCAACCGGTAGATTTGTTGTCGCCGAAATCGGGAGTTTAGCGAATTTCACGCTGCACGACTGCAAACGAGCGTGGAGTGACATTCCCTGCTGTATGCCGTCTGTGGGTGGCTTCCTGTCTCTGCAGAGAAATCACTTTGTTAAGCACAGCGCCTCCAAACAGAGCTCCTGCTGCAGGGATTCATTTACTTAAACTGATCCCCTCCTGCATGCCTACATGGATTTCACAGTGTCCCTGCATGGCATCACCTCGCTTCAGTTATGGTTTGAGGATGATCCCGAGAACCCCGTTAGGCTACCTCTTTATTGGCGTTTTTTTTTTTTTTTTTTTTTTTTTTTTTTTACTCCAGTCTCTGATGGGGGAAATTCATGGTAAATTTTAACTTAGCCCGAGTTAGCCCGAAATAACGTGCGTGTGCGCCAGTGTGCAGATTCAGAAGATTCAGAAATAGGCCAGTTAGGGTTTAGAGGAGAGAGATGTTAGAGATTAAACAGACCTCTGTGGGGAGCAAGGCTCTTCTTCAGCAGTTTAAATATAACTCCCCTCTGGGGGAAACTGTGCAAGTTTGTGTGCCGGTGTGTTTTCAGGGGCGGGTTTGGATGTGCTGTTCCAATCGACGAGGCGTAAAAAAACTAAAAACTTTTACCCATTGTCCATGTTTTGTGGGCGTAGGTTGTTTATCCTGTGATTTTTATGACAAAAGAGAAGTTTGTGGTGTGCTAGGATGAGTAAATTCTAGGATGTCGAGGCTACTTTTGGAAGAAGTCCTGAAAAATGACGGTAGATGATAACGTCAGTATGTCAGAGTGATGTCTTCTTTACTTGTGGCGCTCTGGGAATAGTCAGTACGGTGAGGTCTGGCTCCACCATCTGCTCAGGGTTAGCGTGTTTGTGTGTTTTCATATGTGACTTTGTAAATCAGTCAGCAGGTGGTGCACAGCATGCATGGTAATAATGCTTTAACCGTGAGCTCCAGAACCCAGCATCCCACACAGGCAAAATATGACCCGAGAATCAGAGGTTTTAACATTGAAAAATCAGCAGCTTAACCAAAGAGAAGTCTGTGGAAACCACGTCAAGTTGAGTCTTCATCTAAATCAAAACAGCATTTTAAACGTCTTTTTAAAACTGAGTTCCTAGCAATGTTTTCGTCGCCTTGGTGGGAAGGTTGTTTTTGTAGAACCAGACAAAGAGAGTCCTGGTGGCTTCCTTTCTTTACCATTTCATTCTTTAGCAGTTTTCTTTTCATACCCAAAAAACCTGAGGTCAAAAAGAAGCAGTCTACCATGGAATATATTCTTGTTTTGTCTTATAACCAATAAGGTTTTGTCTTTGCTTGGGCAGCCATGGTCTTTCTATACTCTGTGGTAGGAAGAGACCATGGCAGGAATTCCTTTACCTTTATTCCTCAACACCTAAACCGACAGGCATGCCCCCAAATTATCCAGATTTAGGTCTAAACTGATCTTTTAATATTTTCCAGTATGTTTCTGCTGGCTAATATTGGCTAGATTTTTTTTTTTATCTGATCATCCTAATGTGTGAAAACTTGATTTGTGTTGCCTCAAATGTTAATAATTTTTTTGTCATTTATCTGTAAGAACTGTCTAAATAATTTTCAATGTGACATTTTTTTTAATAAAATGTAAAGAAAAACTATTTTTATCTTTTTTTTCATTGACATTATTTTTTTGCATAGTTGGAAATATTAATTAAAACATCTTCAGCTGCGCAAACATGAAAGATTTTTTTTTTTCCAAAGCATAAGCTCACTTCTTCACAGCGGGGTTAATAAGTCTAAAATCCCCCTACCACCAGTTTGATAGCTGCATGTTTTCTGAATGAGGTCAAGATAAAGAGCTTAAAACAATAGGAGGTAATTTTCTTTTTCTTTCTCCACCGAATCCATTAACTGTCTGTCATTGTGATCATTTTCATAAGTTTTTAATAAGATGTTTCTTTGAAGAAACGCCACACTGGATTTTGTGGTCCTCTCTCCATCAGTCAGTGGTTGTGAAGGGAAACCAGTCCACAGGCCGTGAGCCGGGTTACCACATGTCTGCACCTCCCCAGAAGGCTCAGGGTGTGTGAAGTGTGGTCCTGTAGGACGTTGAGGCGTTGATGAGCGCTGGCTGCGAAGCGTGCCCTTCATCAACCAGAGACGACACAGACTCGTTCCATGCAGCCGCAGCACAAACCATCCCCAGCTGCGTCGCTGCTGCCGATCCGAACGCAGACGCGAGACGTCGCGCATACAGATGTGCTTTTCCGTTCGCCGTCTCTGTGTTCTTGCAGCTGTGTTGTCTGTAAGAGTTCTCCTCACCTATCCAAACCTCTTCCCCTCGCTCCTCTTTACACCGCCCTCCTCCCCCCTCTTCTCTTCTCTTTTTCTTCTCTTCTCGATCACACAAGTGGGTGACAGATGTGAGCGACTGTGTGGAGCACACAGACACCCAATGCTCTGTTGCCAGCCACCGCTGCTCCTCCAGGCTGCGAGTATATGTGTTTTCTCAATGTGCAAGCTGTAAGGCTTCATGCAGTGCTGTTTTAATCTGTGTTTGTTTTTTTGATTTCTACTGTGGGCGCCCTGATTTAGGTGTCTGCATGCGTTATTTCATAGTAGCAAACGCAACCTTTAATCTCTCTCCTGTGGGATTCATTTCAGGATGCAAATACACCTTTAAATACACACGCGCACACACAGCAAATGCAGTGGCCATGTTTCTGCTACATGAGACCATGACAGTCTCACTAACACACACAGGCAAGCACACACACACGCACACTTCCGCTCACTTCGAGTGTAATGCAATCACCTGGGCTCTCCTTGCTTCCTAACTCAATAAAGCTGACAGGCTGCAATACACACATACACACAAACATCCTCCGGAGTGACCGGTAATACATTCAGCATCTCTTTCATTTCATCCTTCTTTCTTATGCTGAGCAGCAGCTAAGAGAAGTAGCTCCCGCCGTCGATTGCTTTGAAAGTGTGTGGTCTGCGTGGAGCCGGTGGTGTGCTTTTGGGGTAGGACTGAAGAGGTGGAGAAAGATGGAGCCGGTTCGAATCAAAGCACACTCTTTAGAAACGTTTTGTTTTAGCATGAGAGGAGTTGTTCAGGATTTCTAAATTAAGGTTGTGTAAAAGGGTTATATGCAGTCAATATCTTCCTTTTAGTAGATAACTCTCATTGCATCTAGGCCTGTCACAATAATCAATAAATCAATTGATAAATTAAAACAAACTCAATAATTTCCACTGGTATGGTTTATCGTTTATCTCTTCTTTTTCTCTCTTTCTAAAAACTGGATGATAAAAGTCTTCAGTGTGAAGACTTTGGTCTCAGTTGGCCCTTATTTGAAGGACAATTTCGTCTACAAAGACTTCAAAATCAATTTTAATTGCTTTATTTATTTATTTTGGATATTTACAATGTTTTCCAGTTCCAGTGTTAAAGGCTCATTAGAACTGAAACTTTACTGATCTTTGTGAATGTGTTCTTGCATTATTATTTTGCCATTACCATTGTATTACTTAAAAATTGGTCTCAAAACAACAACATTATTGTTTATCACAATAACTGCTGGAACAATTTATCGACCAGCAAAATTTGTTATCGTGACGGGCCTAATTTCATCTTCATTTAGTTTAAATTAATGTCATTGGTACTGAGGCTGAAGCTGACGGCTAATATCAAATTCTATATTTATACACTGCGGGGAATGATCTAGGTACTACAAGTACCAAGTGACAGTTTTATTCAAAAGGTTAAAATAGCTGGAGGCTCTAAGTATTTCTGTGATATGGCCACAAGAAGTTAAACTAATTTTCTATACGTCTATACGTTTGTTTACGTCTTACATTAGCAATTAGTAAGGCTAGCACGGTTAGCATAAGTGAAACAGGTCCATGTATTCCTGAAAGAAAACCATAAGCTAAAGTAAGACATTTCCCACTCCAGCATTTTCCGTAGCAGACTTTTCTTTATGCTGTTCAGCCATCCTGTTATCTGTTCAAGGTCTACTCTCTCTCTCTCTCGCTCTCTTGCAGTCAGAATAAACCGCAGACATGTCTCAACGTGTCATAAGAAATTGTGTTGTTGTTACTGAAGTACGCATTACTGAAAAGATTACTTTCTGAGGCTGGTCAAGCTGAAAATTGCCTGATTTTCAGCGATTCTCTAATGAGGCGGTCTTCACTTAAACTGCTATTAGACTTTAAGTCTCTGCGTCACTTTGATGGGTTTCCGATTATCAGATCGGAAACCCATCAAATGTTTCATTCTTGATGCACAGGAAGTTCACTAGTCTGCGCTAGATAGAAGTGTCTCCTCTGATTCAGATGTGACAGTGAAGTTGTGTACACTATTGTGATGTTGTGATGTTTTTGGGTATGGAGTGTAGAAGTCAGATTTTTGGACTTGGCCCTTCTCAAATTAGCCGTTAGCTTTAGCAAGTGGGACCAGCTAATCTGTATTTATAGTAAATGAATACACACAGAGAGAAAGAGAGATGCTGAAGTGATTGTCTGATAAACTCAGTTAGGAAAGATTACTAAGGACTCTGACTTGAGTGTAACTCTGTGTTTTTTGTATGCACACTGTGTGAGATTCATTGGGGTCTGCCCAGCGCTTCGAAGGGTGACGAGGCACGGCGGCCATAACCGGTCCTCCGAGCGCCATCTGCTCATCGCCGCAGCTACTGTTGCCAGGGTACCTGCTCTCCTCCCTTCCATGGCTCATCACCTCCAAGCTCAGACTTGATTTTTTTTTTTCCTCCCTAAACGAGATCAACACTCAAAGTCTCCCGCTTAGTTCCTCATCCTGCTCTCCTGCCTCCTTTCTCAGCTCACACATGGTGATTTATTTTCTCTTTTCTTTTCCCATCAGGAAGATGCATTACTTCCACCAAAAGCTTTTATTCCGTATGTCCATCTTTCCTGTTTAATCCTTATTTGTGCGGACATGATGCGGGCTCCCTCTGTTTAGAAGGGGGAGATCTGAAGAGAGAAAGGAGAAAGAGAGTTTGGAGGAGGCGATGTTTAGAGAAAAGGGAAGAAAAGAGGAAGAGTGAGACGGGGAGAGAGGGACAGATCGTAGATCAGAACCGTCATGATTGAGCCATCTGCTGAGAGGAGGCCACTGAGACTCTCACACATGCATGCACACGCACACACACACATTCCTGAGATTAAAGATCTCCACTGCCACCTGTTGGTAGCTTCCCAACACCGCATGCTCTGCAGGCAATCATCTGACTGCTCTGCCTCCATCAAGGCACAAACAAGCGGAGATGAGACACGTATCTGTGAACATCGATCAGTCTGGTCTGCTTGTCTGTTAAGCCGGTCTTGAGCGGCTGACTCTGTTTGCTCTGCAGGGTGTTTTGGTGCTCTAATATACAAGCTTTATCTTCACCTTCCTCCTCTCTAAGAAGAGCAGAGTCTCAATACGGATTATGAGGCTTTGACTCTTTCAGAACATGTCGAGGACGGTTGTACTTTACAGAATTTAACTGAGACTATGATTCGGCAGCGTAATCCCGTTTTTGCCGTTTCTTCTCGCCTGCAGGTAAATGTGATTTGCCGTACAAAGTCTGATGGCCTGTGTTTGTTGCCGTTTTACATCAGCAAAGTGCAAACGCTTTGCATTGGCCCTGAAACGTTCCTTCTGCTTCCATCTTTTCAATTGCTGCCAAGCCTAAACGCTGTCCACTCTTGCTCTGCTGTCTAACCTTTAATAGACCCATAAACGCTGCACTCCCATTGGCCAGAGCAGGCCATTTCATCCTATTACAGATTAGCATACAGCCGAGTGGAGAGGGAAGTGCTCTTTATATGATAATGAAGAGCTAATGTATGCAGAGAGGACAAACCAGCGCCCCACTGGGAGGACTCAGGGTGGCCCATGTCTGTCTTTAGTTTTGACTGTCTCTCTCTTTGTGAGCTGAAAACCATCAAACACAGACGGAGTAAAGCTGCCACTGTACGGGGATGTGGTTCTGTGAGTGCACTGAATATTTTTCTCATCTCCACCTGATTCCCGTTGTGTCATGACAAAGAGCAGCCAGTGACTCAGAGCAGGATGTTTTTATCGCCTGAAATTACTTCATTAGGCGATGAGATGCTAATGAGACTGTTTTTATTGGGTTTTACCCACAATGCGTAAACAAGGACATAAATAAGACTTGGAAATTTTAATTTCTTTAGAGCGAGAGAGGATTACAGTTCCCCACTTCCCTGCCTTGGCAGAGAGGGAACAGAGGCTGCTGAGAAACCGATCCCGGCATCCCATCAACAGTTTGTACCAGTTTGTGCCAGTACATTACAGTTCGTCACTCTTCACATCTAAAACCCATAAACACAGTACCCATGTCAGAATCCTTTGCATAACAGTTTAATGTTGCTTGTAGTTTAGCACATTTATTAATTATGAAGATGAGTGAATATAAAAATGCAAAAATCTTGTTAGTTTATCATTTGCTGAAAAACATAATTGCACCCAATTTCTGTTTTGATTGTATTCAGATGCAAGTTGCAGCTTTTGAAATATGACATGACTCTAAACGAAGCCTTTCTGAAAGCAATATAAACTGTATTTGTCTTCAATTTAGAGCTGCTGCCAAAGTAAAGCCTCGTTTGCTCGTTAGTTTTGTTTTGTTTTTTTTGCTGGAAAAATGTGATTCATGCTTCCGTTACGCCACATCCGGATTGCTGCAGCGTTCGTCAATCTGGGTCGGTTACAAAGTGTGCAGATTAAACTGGCTTCCCATATTTTGAATTGAATTTTCTTTCCTTTTTTTTTTCTTTTTTTTTTTACCTCTTAAGGTTTTTAAAGGGTCTGATCCAGTCTTTCCTAACTGATCTTTTCAACATCTGCTCACCAGTGAGAGCTTTCTGCATCCCTTATATTTTCCAGGAACTGAACTCAAATGTGAAAGTGATCCAAAGTTACTGAACAGTTTTCAGGTCCATTGTGGGTGTACCTCTTACACCAGAAATATTAGTGTCACCACGTAATGTTCATCGGTTTCGCTTGGACTTTGCTCCAAATAGAGCAAAAGACTATGAAAATAGCTTTTATTAATTGTCATTGCTTGATTGTTTTTAAAATGTGCTTTTTGAATAAATTTGTTATTCAAACTGACTTGTGTATGGTGCAAAGAGTAATCCGACTTATTACGAAACTACTGCTTATTTGACTGTGTTTAGTGATGGTTGTTTATTCTTATTTGTATATTTTTTGTGATCTATAAAGCTCTTTATAATTGCACATGTATTTGATAAACACAAAGTAAAAGCTGTGTTTAAGAGCTTAGTTTTACGGCAGTAAAATGTCACCATATTACAAGTTACAAAGTTTTAACTGAAGGTGTAGTGAAAAGAGATGGCTTGTTTCAAAGATTAAGCATTTAATTTTAAAACTACTTGCCATGAAACAAATCCAGACTGCTAAAAAGTCAGATATGAGCAAGGAGCTTTAAAGAAAAATAAAAAACCTAGTTTCGGTTAGTATTAGACTAATTCTCCCTCTTTTTTCCTAAAATAATATTTAATAAGACACCAAATATTTAATTTCTCAACGCTTTAGTATTGATCACATAATTACCTGTTCAACAGTCTTCCTGACCTGTTGCTTTCTTCTTCTTCTTTGATGTTTCAGGAGCAAGGCGTGGTGGGAATGTCCCGGCCACCCGGTGCAATACCCCCTCCTCACCCAGCTGGGGGCGTTGCCTCTGGCGTGGGCCCCAGCCAGGGGTCAGGTCCACCTCCAGTCTACCCCAGCAACCAGCAGGCGGCCATGATGAAGCAGATGATGGTGATAGAAGAGAAGAGGTTGCAGATGCAAATGATGGAGCAGCAGAAGATCCAGAGGCAGCATCTTCTGGTCGAACAGGTGACAGAAGGACTTTGCAGTCGACCTCCGGCTTGTGTGTGTGCAGCACCTTAACTCTCTCCTGTTCCTCACTGAAGTCAGGTTGCATGTTTACTTACTCGCATCCAGCCCTCTCCTCACCATTTCCTTTTCATCTCTGTAATGTGTGTGTTTGTGTGTGTGTGTTTTTGGCTCGCATGCCTCCTGCTGTGATAATGTAGTGTTTGCTTTTTATTTCTCCTTCTGAGAGAAATCAAGTGGTAAAGAGTTCTGAACTATGATGTTGCCACCCACCATGTGTCTTTTAATTGGATCAGCAAAAAGGAAACACACACAGACCCGCAAACACAGGAGCGCGTACTGAGGACTCACACCGCCGCCGTCTGACTGGATATTAGGGCTGAAACGTTTTAGTTTTCTTTTTGGTCATTAATGTATCAGTTATTCCGACAATCAATCAATCGGACAAAGAGAAATACCACATTGTGCCAAGTTTTCATTTGACTACATGAAAAGATTAAAACAAGCAAACTTGGAAAATACTGTACATTTGCCTAAAATGCAACAATATGCAATTAATTGTGTTTGATCATATGAAGCAAATAATGCGTCTGCATGTGGAAACCTCAACCCTTCCTGCTTGATTTAACATACAGTGTAGAGCTAATCAATTGACTATTTTTTGGACTAAGTAATTAATAATTTCTATAGCAAAAGGTGCTTAATAGGATACATTTTTATTTTATTTCTTTTATTTCGGAACTTGAACCAGTTGAAGCTAAAACTACGTCACTTCAGGAGTTCATGGTAGAAGATTTTTACGAAGGTTTTTTGTTTTATTATCTTAAGTGCAAAATATTCGCTTTTTTATACGGTTTTGATTCAGTTGCTGTCACTTTATATCATATGTTGCTCGGTGTATGTCTATGCCAGCTTTGCATTTATAGACACTGAAATGTTCACTCATTTTTGTTTACAAAATAGCTGAGGCTCAAGCTGGAGAGCAATTTTCCTCTCTTGTCCCATGTTTTCAGTTGAATTTAATTCAACTATGACTAGGGCCTTTCTAACACATAAATATGTATTGTTGCTTTGACTGCCTGCTTAAAATCACTGTCCGACTGGAAGGTGAACCAGCGTCTCCACATCCGTGTTCCTTGATCTTCATGACGCTGTGTGCTCACCAACAAACATCTGCAGCCTTCAACAAACAGCTAGCCTTATGCCTAAATTAAAATACACAAAGATTAACTGTATTAGATGACATCTGAAGGCTCTCATTTATACGATGTTTAATTTAAGGGTATCAGATTAAGGAGAGATGAAAACTTATAGGGGCCACATCTTTCAGATTGCAAATCAAATTTGCAGAGCTTCATGTTGGTTTAGGACATAAAAATAAAATAAATGGTTCTGTGTTGCAAGAAAAATTTCAAGGGGCGTTATTAATGTTGCAAGGCCCTTTTTCTCCGATTCAGCCCTTTTCTTCAGTATCAACTTAACCGCCATCTGCATGCGCCCAGCAGTGCCGACACCTGTTTCTAACAGGTTGAACATCTGTCTGAATGAAGATCAGCATCTGTTCGTATAGTATCCAAGACCTGTCTGCTCTTTTACTGTACCAAAGCCTGTGTCTTCTGCATCAGGCGCCTGTTTGGCCTCAGATACGAGTCCAGTCCTCATAAGGCCAGCGTTTATCTTTGCTTTACCGAACAACTGATTAACCTCAACTCTACCAAGCAACTGTCTTACATTTACCTCAACAGCATCATTTGCTGCAAGCGTCTGCCTAACTTCCACTGCTCCTACATCTGTCTTTTTTGCACAACATCTGTTTCAATTATCCTGTACCAAACACCTGGATCACCATAGCTGAGGGGCTGCGAACAATCTCACTTTAAACTAATCTTACATCTGTGGCATCTGTAGTTCCAGCGGTTGTCAACATCTGCTAGTTCATTTTGAAACAAATGGTAAATGCCTCAAAAACACATCTATATAAATATATTTACACATATATTTGTTTCTGAAAGTCATTTTGTATTTTGTCGTGGAGGGAAAAAAAAGGACTCAATTTTCAGATTTCCTTAGCTGTAAGAAGGTGGATGTAGTCATTTTTAAGAAGGTAGTTCCATGAATTGAGATGATGGTTGGAGTTGATCTGACAGATTTAATAAAATCTTACAATCTTGCTGAATTATATTATGTTATATTTTCACAGTCTTGCATAGAGGGAGGGGATATCCTGGTAGTTTACCCTGGATTAAATTAGTGCAGATCAAATCAAAAATAAACGATAAACTGTATTGAAATGCCTGGGAAAAAAATCATCTTACAGTGTAGAGCACAGCATCTTAAAGGAAGAGGCCAAATTTTGTTTGGCCATCGGCAAACATACCTTAACCAATCCTGTGCACAATGCCATCTACCGTATGACGTAAAGTCACCATCTTTAAGCAGGTATTGTGTTAATATAAGCAATTTATCTGTGCTGTACAGATTAAAATTTAAGTTTTTGGGCATATCTGGGGATCACAAGTCTTCCTTCCTTATGTGCGCTTAATTGATCCCAGATTAAAACTGTTTAATGTTTTGCTGTGAAGCTACAGAAATCCCTCCCAGGCTTTCATTCAGAAACATTTTTATAATCAAAATGCTTCCTTCACTCAGTTGCTAATAAAATTAAATTGTTAGGTCTGTATTATATTAGGAAAACATTACATGAGCTTTCATTCAGATCTATATCAGGTACGGACACTTGCTATTAATTGCCTCTGTATCGGCGTATTCAAAATGTAAATAGAGAGTGTGTTTGCTCACAAAAAATAATTTTTGGTTCATACTCTAAATTGATCTTATAGCTCAAGTAAAAGTTTGTTTTATTTGGATTTTCCCCTTCATTTTTTTTTCATGAATGGTGCTGCATGATGATGTCAAGTCCTAAGCAGATTTATCTGACCTGAAAGAAGGTTGTGCAGTTCTAACATGTGCTCATAATTATTTGTATTTGTGTGTGTGTGTTTAGCTCCAGCAGCAGCAGCATCTCCCCAGACAGATGGGCCAGGGCCAGAGGAATCCATACCCCCAAGTCAATCAGTACCAAGGTAAAACACACAAAATACCCGAGTTCATTCCATAAAAGGTAGCTTCACATTTCATCACATTACAACCACAACCTCAATGTGTTTTAATGGGATTTCATGTCACAGAAATACCAAAGAGAAGTGCACTTTTGTGACACTGAAGGAAAATGACGCATTGTTGACAAACACTTTTACTGGGCAAGACGACGATGCTAAATATCAGTCCAGAGCTACAATGCAGAGGTTTAGTTCAAAGCATATTCGTGTGAAGGTCTGGCCTAGTCAAAGTTCAGACTTAAAGTTGGCTGAAAATCTTTGAGAAGATTTAAAAATGAATTTGCCCAGACAATCAGACTGAGCTTTGGCTATTTTACAAAGAATTGACTGCAGTGGAGACGTACCCCAAATATTTGCAGGTGTAATTAAAGTAAAAGGTAGTTCTGAAACAAGTATAAACTGAAGGAGTGAGAATACAAATGCACAACTTACTTTTCAAGATTTTTTTTTTCAAAATATTTTTGAAAACTGTCATTTTCCTTCCACTTCTTACTGCTTTGTATTGATCCCCCTTGCATACAATAAAAATAAAATGAATTGACGTTTGTGGTGCTAAATGCTAAATGTGAAAACGAGTCCTGTTGTGACTGATTGTATCTCCAGCTGTAGCTCGTCTAATAAGTTAATATATAATACAGACAACCAGCACAAAACTGTTTCTGCATCTCTTGTCAGTTCAGGGGTTAGAATCTAAAAGCAGCTCTGACCAAATATTCCTGTCAAACCCGTCCCTGTCGCTTTTATCTGCCTCAGTCAGATATATATCAGTCATCTCTGAGTTGCTCTTTCTCCTCTCTTCTGCCTCATTCTCTCTGGGAAAAAAAATCCTGATCTGCCTGTTACCAAGGCAACTTGTCCGTCCTGCATCCCCCAGAGTTCTGGGGAAGTCAGTGAGATGGATGAGATGAGGGAAGTGGGAGTGGAGGAGAAAGGGATGGGGGCTGGGGGGACTGGCAACAAGAGGAAGAGGTAGATGGTCCTGGTAGGTAGAACCTGAGGTTGGGAATGGAGGAGGAGTGAAGATGAGTGGGTGAGAGGATGATGGAGAGATGGAGGAGGGGAGTCAACACTCAAGCCATTTATAGCCATTAGTCTGTCTGCAAGTCTGGGAAGGTAAGGTGGAGAGGAAGATGATGCCAGATGAAACTATTGTAGATATACAGCCAGAGTAAAGCTGTGCGGTATTAGGACAACATGTGGCATGTGATGAGATTGGTGAATGTTGCCGTGAATGAAACAAATCATTAATAAGTGTTAATGTTCATAGAAAACATAGACCTCAGAAATTTGGTAAACAATTCAGAAAATTTCCAGCTTCTTTGGGATGGTGGCCAGAAGTTGCATCAATATGTGGATAATGTCTCCATTTATGAACTCAGCTGTGAGACAATTGATGGATAAAACTGAAGAATTTAAAGAGTCGTCATCTAGTTCAGCTGTCCTGCACGGACCAAATACATATACAATTGCTATAAATATTATATTGGAGCTTGTTCTGCACACCCTCTGAAATATAGCATCCAACCAGTCCACTTTGATTGTGGTATTGCTCATATTGTCTTAGCTGGTAGCATTCATGAGTTTCTTCCTACTTGTGAGCCTGGATTGCATTATCCATCAAGTTCTCACTCGTCTGTTACATTTCAGGTCTGCGCTTTAAGAAGAGGGATTAGTGGAGTGGTGTCAGTATTGGGCCTATTAAAGGATTTAGAGCCATTTTCACTTCCTCAGGCTCCTTCAGTTCTGCTTTAATAGGAGAAACTGTGAAAATGAGTTGCTGGTGCTCAACTGTTTTTATCTGTGCCATGTTTTGGCGAACCGAGGTTAGACGGGACATATTTTTGAGATTCAGGATTTCATTTGTCACACGCTCTGTTATGCATGCGTAGCACACAGTGAAACATGCCCTGAATCATTCCTTGGCTGGAGGATAGACGGAAGGAAAATATGAAACTAGAAATCGCAAGAGGCAACCCAGGAAATGTGCTGAGGAATAAACAGGAAGGAAAAATGAGCAACCTTGACTGTCGTCGTGGGTAGATTGCTGGCTGAGCACAAATTTTCAGTGTCGTCTTTTATCAACAGTGGATATATTGCACCTGAATGATGAAGTAAATAATAAATAAAAAAGACGGTTATTGTTGGTTACAATTGTGAGACCAAGATGTGATGCTGATGATCAGAATGCTTTTTACAGCAGCCATGTAGCTAAGTGTCACTGGGTGGTAAATCCACTTGTGACCTGAGAAAGTATGTGAGTATAGCAGGTGAGATCATGTGTAGGATGAATCCAGGTGTGTGATACTGTTTATCTTTTCCACTGGAGTAGGAATGACTTCTTTCTGCAGTGGTCCACCACCGTCTTCTCTGTTTTATTCTGACATTCAAGAGGAACTGGGTTTTTTTCTGGTATCTTCTGACCTGTATCCTCCACATCCTCCATGAAGTCTGTCTCACGATTGTTCAAACTGTGAGGAGTCAAAGTCGTAGACGTAAAGGGGCTCAAAACACACCAACCTTGTGGGACTGCAGTTTGGAGGGCGATGGTCCTGGACAATTAGAGGTCCACCTTCTCTACAGGGTAGACTATCTGAGGGGAAGTCCAGCACCATACAAACAATTTCATAAACATAATTCCTAAACCTCAGCATTTATTTGTTGTATTTTTTTGTCCATTCCCATTTGTCTGTCTTTTTTTATTGTTCTAACATCTCTTTAATTTCCATTCATAGGTCCTCCACAAGATCTGGCATCCAGAAGCCAATCGCTCCAAAATATGCGGTCCTCTCGTCTCCTCCAGCAGCAGCAGCACAACCAGCAGCAGATGGTCCAGATGAATTCTGTTCAGGGTCAAGGTGGTCCAGTGGGACCTCAAGCCGACATGGGACTATCCTATGGCACCCAGGGGTCCAACCAGGGTGCCTTATATGGCCTCAACCCTTCAATGAGCCAAATGATCCACCAGCAGCAGCACCAGAACCAAAGCGTCCAAGCCTCCATGGGTCTTCCACCACAGCACAACACTGCCGGAGGGCCTCCTCGGCAGGCGGGTGCGGGTCCTGGACTCGGAGGTATGCCCGGGGGCCCCGGGAGCGGCGGGGCTGGAGCTTATGGAGGGCAAGGGATGTTAATGAACTCCATAGCTCAGCAGCCCCTCAAAGGCCCCGCCAAAGCCCAGTCTCAGAGACTGCAAAGCATGCTAGGAGGTGGAGGAGGTGGAGCTGGGATGGCGGCTGGCGGCTGGCCACAGCAGCAAGGACAAGGTCTACAGGCCATGGGGGGAGGAGTCGGAAGGACTACAGGAGGAGCAGGAGGAGATATGGTGGGGTTCACCTCCTCCCAGGCTTACGGTATGCAGCCGGGTCAACCTCCACGTATGACCAAGCAACACTTTCCAGGTTCTGGACAGGCTGGCCAAGGAATGGACCCCAGAGTGGGCAACCCGGCTGCAAGTATGGGCAGCCCAATGATGCGCCCTCACATGGGCAATCAGCCGAGGACCAATCAGCCCCGACCCATGGTCATGAACCAGGGGATTAGCCAAGGGATGATGGCCCAGGGGATGTCTGGGATGGGGGCTTTTGGGCCAGGTCCAGGAGGCCCAGGAATAGGGGGAGGAGGAGGTGGACCCTATGGACCAGGAGGAGTTGCAGTTGGGGGTCAGCCACAGGGCTACCAAAGGACAGCCAATCAGGACATGTCATCCTATGGGTACGGGGGCGGGCCCTCAGGAGGGGGAGCCTTTGGTTTGGGTGACGGATCGGGGGCGGAGCTGGACTCGGGCGACGGGTGGATGGACGAGCTTTTCCAGAACCAATAGCCAATGGGGAACATTTTCAGAATGAACTCAACTTTGGGACATAACCTGAGAAAGTCCAACAGAAAGTAAGACATGACATAGACTGGCATGTTTTGTTTTGTAAAACATGAGAGAGATTATAAATAAGTTCTGGTATTATGTTTTCTGTGTGTATGCGTGCGTGTGTGTGTGTGTGTTTGAAATGGAAGGAGCTCTCACACGTCTTGTGCATATTATTGAAAAACAATATAAGAATTAGGAGGTGTGTTTTGTTAGTTTCACTCGTTTCTCCCCTGGAGTAAATTTTCCTTACGATCTAGTGTTTGACAGCGATTCCCGTTTACACCGCTTAACTTTGAACCCAAGCTTTTCCCAAACCGCAGGCTGATGAAGAGGAAGACAATATCGTTCTCAAGACGACAATTTATTTGTGTGACACCCTGTTCAGTGCTTCAGATCTCTCAGCTCTATCCTCTCAAAGCTCCCATTTCCACTCTCAGCTCTGTTTCCCCCCACATATATATACATACACTCTCACCCAAATCTGTACCCCTACTCTCCCTCCAGAGACTCATTCATCACTCACAGCACTCTTTTCTCTGTTTATATTGGGCACATCGCAACAGGACAAATGATGTTCCTCTATTGTGCAACACAAGCACAGGCTAGCCTCTTGTGCTTTTTGCTAGGCAACCCACCCATAATTTCTCCTTTTTTTTTTTTTCTTTTTTGAGGGAGTTTGTTTCATTTCCTGCATTGTGTAGCACTGTATAATGGTTTTGAGTGAAGAGAACAAAGCGAAGGACAGGAGTGGGATAGGACAGACAACTACAGCACAGCATACACAGTGACAACAAACAAAGACGCTGACATGTGTGTGAACCAGTCTGTGGGACACAAGCCGCAGCCCATACATCAGCCAAAAATGATCGCTGGGCCCTGAATGTACTCAAACACCACAAGTGACTTTATTTTGTTTTGAGGGGAATTTCTAGAGAAGCTCACCTGCAGTGCCTTGCAAAACTCCTTCAACTTTTCCATATTTTGTCATGTTACAGTCCCAAACTTTAATGTATTTTTTTACATGGATTTTATATTATAAACCAACTCGAAGTGAGGCAAATTTGGGGAAATGGAAGGGAAAGTAGGCTGGGTTTTCAAAATTGTTCACAAATAAATGTTGTAATAATGTATGGCAGGCATTACATCAGAGGGGTGGTGTTTGTAAAAAGTCTTGCCACGGATTCCAAATGGGATTTAAGTGTGAATTTAAATGACCGATCTAAATCACTACACTGTATCTCAATAAAGTGGTAGTGAATACAAATGGAATATTTTTTCATTTTGTGAAATTAAAAACCATGCATTATGTTTTTTTTTTTCAATTACAGTTATGTGCATCGCTGTGCTGGTTGATCATCACATAAAATCCCAGTAAAATGGTCTAAAGTTTGTGCCTATAATGTGAAAGAAATGTAAAAATAAAAAAAAATTGAGGAGTATGAATACCTTTGCAAGGCAGTGTAGTTTATTCCTGCTTTATCTCTTAACATCATCGCAGGCTCTGTCCATAGCCTGCAGTATGTCTGTCCATCCTCCTGTCGCAGCGCAGCCTTCCCATCAGCCCTGCTTTACACCACAGCTGAAACTCTGCTGCACTATTAGGGGGAAAAAACACAAGCAGCCCTGTTTTTGTTCACAAACCACTGCTCAAAAAGTTGATTTTGGCCTTGCAGGCCAACAATATTTAGCTATAAAGGCTCTCAGTGGGTTCTACTTCCCTGTAGGGAACTGTTGGCTTTACGTCAGCTGCTCATGCTTTCATTCACCATCACCTTCATCAGACTGCCTCATCTTGAGCCCTGAAATGTAAACATAAAGATATAACATAGGTTTTTATTGCTGTGGTTCTTGTCAACATGTTGCATCTCTAAATGTTTTGTATTATTCAGTGAAAGACAAGAGTGTCTGTTTTTAGGACAATGATGTAACCTACAAAACCAAAAAGCCTTCTGTTCTTATGGTTGTTGTCGTCGTTGTGAAATCCAGCCCTTTAATAGAACTCGGTCGTCCTGTAAGCGTTGCAAATGAGGCTCTATTTTTTTTTTTTTGTTGTTGTCACATGCGGATTTGTTTGCGGGGTTGTAGCACTCGACCAGTTTTCGTCAAGGAAAAAATGGTTGAATAATTTAGACCCCGCATCAGCGCTTTAAACTCACAGATTGTCGAGTCTGCTTTCCAGGACAAAGAGGAAAAAAAAAAAGGAATTTCATTCTTCCAGAACTCCGACGTGCGCCCAGGCAGGCTCGGACTTCAGTTCCACGCCAAAGTGGAAGGAGAAAGGTGTTTGAAGGCCCTCTGTGTATGTCTTGTCCTTTTTAGAAGTGAGAGCTCTGAGATCTGGTTTGGAAATGATTTCAGACGGAGAACAGAAGCTTCCTCCAAATATCACAATACTGGGACCAAGTCTGTAGACAACATTTTAACAAAAATGGTTGTTGTTGATGTTCTTTGTTTTTATTTTATTTTATTTTGTTTTGGGTTTTTTTTTACTGGTGCTGACATATATATGTGATTATGAGAAAAAAGTATATAAAAGATGATGGCTATTTGTAAATATGTTTTTACAGGTTTAAATACATCAGATATTACAGTCTCTACTCTGTAAAGAATTTACTGTTTGTTGAAAAATAGAGAAGTATTTTTATTTTTTCTTTTCCGGTTTCACTTTTAATCCATCTGAGCTATGCCATTGCACTTCAGACAATGTCTTACTACTAATTTGTATTGTAAACCTCCTCTCTATTTTTTTTTTTTTAGTTTGAGATTTTGTTCTTAAGCAGTGCTTACTTCTTTTTATCTTGTACAGAATATTGAAATGTTAACAGAAGAGAATTACAGAAGATTTTTTGTTTTTGTTTTTTCAAAAAGATACAATAAAAAGAGAATGTTCTCGCTGGTCATATTAAACTGATGTTCTGTTATTTATAGGGTCCTTTGAATTGTCAACATCTTTAGGTATCTGCAGTCGTTCTTTGTGTTATCAGAAATCATGTATTTTTTTCCCCACATATTGACACTTTTGTCCTCACGCTTCTTTAAAGGAATCATATGTTCATTTCACTCCATTTTTATTTAAAATAAGCAATTGTCAAACAGTTGATATGCAATACAAAAAGATTTCCAGTGTCTTTAAAAAGAGAAACAGGCCCACAGCATCACTGCTCCTCTGCTGTACTTAACGGAGGGGTATATATATATATATATATATATATATATATATAAACACTCCAAATACAAAACTCAGGAATTAAAATTGCATAACTACAAAAGAAACTGGGGTCCATAATGACCAGCATGTGGAAAAATTATCTGTTCTACATTCTGAGCTAACACTTTAACAGCAAAATTTGTTTTGCTGAAAGAGGTGATCACACAATGTATCAAACATTGTTACAAATATAGAATATTAAAGGTGGTAGTATTGTACATCAGGGTAGCTCAGCTGGTCAGTATTTATCAATAATTCAGCTGCATTTGCTCATTTAGACAGACCTGGGATAAAAACTGTTCAGCTGTTTGTTCAGGGTCTTGCCTCTTTTAGACTAACGGCCTAAAAGAGTTATGCACATGCAAAATCGCACTACAGTTACATGACAGTCTTCAAGGGTTTTCTGTATAGTTCCTGTACATCAAGTTAAATGACAAACTTCTTAAGATCTACCTTTCCTCAGCATTCAAGATGGATCTGTTTTTCAAACCTTGCTGTCTTGTTTGCCTAAAACATAGCATCACTACCAACAAACTATATCCGGAGAGTCTTTTGTATCCTAATTAGCAAAATGGATGCAGGTGTTTGGATTGTCACTTGGATCATCACTGCTACAATGATAACTGGATTGAGTACTTCCTGTGTTTGCAGAAAATCTTTTTGGTTTCAGGATCTGGAGACAAATGCACAATGAGACTTAACCATCACTGTAATGAACTGTCACTCTGATTTGCATAATTATAATTATACCTGCAAAGGAATCAAGCTTTGATTCTGCCTGACAATAGCATGGTGGATCTCTGGCTCTGCATTGGCATCAACAGACATGAAGCCCTTATGCTGTAACGGAGTATCCTTGTTAAACCCAGCTCCTTTCAAACACTCTCCTCCCCCCAATCTGCCACACCTCTTTCTTCATCCTCCTCATCTTGGCCATAAACCTCCACCTCTTCCTCTCGTATTGCTGCTACACCTTTACCTCCTTGCATTTCCCCAGTTGCCATGTTTTTCCGTCCACCCTCTACCCCCCACCCACCAACATCACCGCGCACACAACCACCAAACTCTCGTGCTCCTGTTTGACATTGATAAATGGAGACTCACGGAGATGACAGCATCATTACTCATGCTTAGTAGCGACACCACCTTGGACAGATAAAAAAAAAAAAAGAAGAGGAAGGATGAAGGGAGGGATAAGAAGAAGATGGGGTGTGATGTCGGTGGAGGAGAGAAGCTCCAGCTGGAGAGGTTTGCTACAACTCAGAGCTCAACTTGAAATCTCTAGAAAGAGGGAAATTGAGGTGATGCTAAGGGGTGTGGAAAATCCAAGCAGCTGTGGAAGCACAAGCATTGGGATTTTCTTCACCTAAATCAGGTTGCTGACCTTTGAGTCAACAATTTATTAGATATCTGTTCAATTTAAAACATTAAATTTCTGATGGTTTCACTTCAGTTTCAGTTTTCTCAGCGATAGTGTCTTTTCTGAAGAATGTGGTCGTGACCAGGAGGATCGTCATCTCAGTTTTAGCCTTGGACATGAATGGAGCTTATTCCGAACAGCAATCAGTTTGCTGCCAAAAAGCTCCATCTTGAACCCTTTTTTGTTTTTGGTAACAGTTCTGCAATAAACACGTAACCATGATCCCCACACCCCATTTAAAAATAATGGGGTTTCGTCTTTTCTGAGTCAAGAAAAGACGATCAGGAAGTGTCTTTACGAAAGGCTGCAAAGTAACAAAATCCATGAAAGGTGAATCTAAAATGAGTTTGCTATAAAGATTTCTGTCTAGACACAACCCTGGTCCATCTGGTAAGTTAGGTAGCAATTCATGTTAAATTGGTAAATGTGATTTAAATTTAGCTTAGAAGACAGATGCAGCCAAGTTTGTTAAAAACTCCATCCGTCCATTGTCTGTACCCACTTGTCCTTGTGGAGTAGTGATGGAGCTGGTGCCTGTTTCCACCGGTCACTGAGCAAGAGGATGAGGTCCACCATGGACAGGTTGTCAGTCCATCACACTACAACACAGCAGACAAACAACCGTGCACACACAAAAAAGGCAATGTAGAGACACCAGGTAACCTAAAAGTCATGTCTGTGGACTCCTGGAGGAAGCCACAGTTTCAGGGACAAAATCCGTACACGCTCAGCAAGATGTTCAAAGCTTGAGACATTGTTTTCCGCCTTGAACTTCTTTACGACTCTATCCCTGACCTGTCTGCTGTGTTTCTTGGTCTTCTAACTGGTCAATTAACCTATCAATATACAGAGTGTAGATGTATGACACTAGAAATATCGCATCCTACCAAACAAAACATCCAAGCAGCGATTGCAATTCTGCATGCACTGGCATTGCAATTACAACTCCTATTCAATATACTGTGCAGCCCTTATTGTGTAGTCACAGGTTTGCACACACACTAACACCAGCTTTGAGCACGCTCTGCAGGGACATTTATGACACCAATCAGATCAACAAATGATGTGTCACAAAGAAGGAGATGAGTTTAAAGGATGATTCACTCCCCTCCGAAGGTAATAAGGTAATGAAATGGTGCTGAAGAAATGTGGAGAGGAGAGACAGGGGACAGAGGGAACAGAGGATGTGGTGGTGTGGAGTGATGGAGGGAAAAAAGTGTGTGTGTGTGTGTGTCTGGTGTCAACTTGATGAATGTGGTGCAGGAGCCATTGTGGTGGTGGAGGAGCAGGAGGCCACCAGATAATGGCAGAGTAAAGCCTGCACGGTCCCACGAACAAGGACACACAACACGCTCATTTTAAATTCCCTAACAATAACTTTATTCTCCATTTGTTTCAGCCAGTCACATCACTGCTCTGCATACAAAGCAATTTTGTTCAATATCTAGATATAAATGTGAACATACACAGATTAGATCACACGTCTAAAACTCTGCCTGCCTTCTTCACATAAAGAAGTACAGCGCTTGAAAAATGTGCGAGAAGTGGAGCGGCCGTGTCGTTTGACCTTGTATACGTTAGTATGGCGCCCTCTAGTGGCTTTTAAATCTGTCGGCATAATTAATGTGTAGACCTGGTTTATACAAAATTCTACAGTGCCATGTTCACTTCTTGAACAAACCACGGAGGCCTTCACAGGACAGTGACCAATTACTTGACCTCTGAAGACAGTTTATTAAACTGGACTGTATTTGGTTGTATCAGAGTAAAGGGGGCTGCAGACAGATGTAAAAAAAAAAATGTCTCAATTTCTTCCACTTCAAAACTATGTGCTACTTATTGGTATTGAAAAAAAAATATCACATAGAGTACTAGGCCTACTTCACAAGAAGAGATTTTTTTCCTGACGCTTTGTGATGTAATAAGACATTGTGATTTGAACCTTAGGATTTATGATAAATAATGTAATAGAAAAAAGCTAAATGTTTGCTCAGCTCTTTTTTGTTTTTTTAATGTTACCTTAATTGCAATATTTGTATCATAATTATGATTATGATAAATCATAATTTGTCATAATTATGATAGTAATTAAATAATAATAATACATATTTGCTAATATGTATTATTAGTAAGTACATATTTTTTGGCATTGGATTTTTGACTTTCTTTACATTTAACATTTATTCATTTCTTCTTTCCATATTCATATAATGTTATAATAGAGAGAGAGTGAGAGGAATTGAAAATTAAAATATTGAATGTAATCTGACTTTTTCTTTGAGTATTTTACTTTTATTTTTTTAATTATCTTAATCTGTTTTATTTACTTTAATTACACTTTTTCTAGTTTTTTCTGTTTTTCTACGTTATTCGTTTATTTGAAATGTTACCAAACTTTCAAAGTTTAATCTGAAACTGTGTAATAGAATGATTACTCCATTAATAGTAAAAATAAATTGATCCATTTAAACTTTATTATTTACATTTTATACGATAACTGACCTTAATCTGGACACTTTGACCTTACCTAAACATTCCCTAAACATGTTAAATCTCGGCTCCTCCGTCAGCACGTGAGGAGGAAATGAATGAGAAGAGAAAACGGAGCAATCGAGCAGAGAGTGGCTGCTGAAGCAGGAAAAGCAGGGTTAACGGCGCTCAACTCATCTGGACTACCCGGGCTAACTTTAGCTACATGTGCTGAGGTCGATTCCGACTGCAACGATGCCCACGGTTACTTTACCGCCGAAGGAGAACGCTCTCTTCAAGAGGATTTTGGTGAGTTATTCGTTAAAGGGCCGCCCGGTCACCAGCAGCCGACTTTTGGGGCTTGATCATCAGCGAGCTGACAGCCGCTTCAGTATGATACCAAAATGTCATCATTGAGTAAGTTAGCTCGCTAGCTAGCCTGGGCCTTAATATGCGCTGTCACTGCTCTGCGTTAAATGCTGGCAGTGATATTATGACTGTTCTGAAAAACCTTGTTGTTCATATTAAACCACGGCGAATAGTGCAGCTGTGTGGCTGATATTATGCACAGTTGACAGTCAGCTAGCGTCAGGCCCCGCCGTTTGTCACAACAAACAGCCTCCATGTAAGCTAACTCCCTAGCCACACGTTAGCCTCCAAGTTAGCTTCCACTTTCTCACCTAATGGCTCATTTCTGAATGTAATGTGGCGTTTGCCTTTTCACTTTTTATCGAATACAGACGGGCACGCTATCTGTTATATGTTCTACATTAGAAACTAGGGCTGCTCTAAAGTTTTCGGGAAATTTCGGGGTTTCTAATCAGCTAAAGCTAGTCAGCCTCGCTAGCTGGGGTAAGCGGTCTGTCAGTTAGTGTTGATTAAAGTCTTTTTTGCGCTGTTGCAGCTGCTGCTCGCGATTAGATCAGGGCAGATTGGGGTTGTACTTTTTTTTTGCACGGAGGAAAAACACAGCCAGGAGTGGTGTGAGCGTGTCACCGTGTTTGTAGCGGATTTAGGCCTGTACATCCATCCCTGTACTCCATGTATGCATCTGCCTGTAGCCTCGCTGTGAACTTGTCTGCACGCTGACAGGTGTGGCACAAAATTACTAATCAAGCTTTGCTTCGGTTTGATCATATTCTCACCGAAGGGACTGCTTTATACTTCTACCACGGTTTGTGTTGTGTATATTATTGTACTTTAGTGCGGGTATTTGTACAGTAGCGACACACTTTCCAGGAACCAGTGTGTGCAGGTAAATCACCATTATCCGGTTCAGATAAACATGATTGTTTTGAGAGCCGGTGGCTCTGTAGGGAGCCAGAGGATGTTGACCTCATTTAGCAGACCGCTACCAGTCAGCAGGTCTACAACGGGCTGCATAAAAAAAAAAAAGACTGTAATCTGCACTTGAATTTTCAAACTAATCACTTCTGCACATGGCATTGTGGTGTTGTGGGGTATTAAAGCTATTATTGGTCGTAAAATTGACAATTTTGACTCGGTCTTACTATTTTGGTCATTAAGTGCTTAATAAGAAGTGTTCAAATTTCCCATACAATTAATTAAGTTAAATGTTATAGTCTGAAAGTGACTCTAAGCAACCTGCTAAGACTTATTTATTGGTGTCTATAATCTCAAATAGCTACAGCTGACAAATTGTAAAACTATTACTTTAAATCATCAGCTGTCAAAGCGGGTACATAATGCCCCCCTCGCAGCTATGAATTAGTGACTGGTCTGTATGAAACTTTGGGTGGGAAACGGCTCAGATTTCACATCCTTAAAAAATATTTATGAAGACTGAAATACAACGGGGTGAAGGGTTGAAATGAGCAGAATAGTTCTTCTTCATTAATATAATAATTTTTATGAAACTGGACGATATACTAACTACATGGTTCTGCACAAGTTATTGCAAATGTGTCAGTGTATTAATGCTACTACAATACAGTCAACAATAATATTATGAATCTCATGATTTCCTGCTGTGGTGCAGGGCTAATGGCGTGTCCAGTATGTCCTCCTTATTCTGGTACTCTATGTTTGCTCTGGCTAAATTTCATCAGTTGTTTAGTTGATTATGTGTCAAAATCCCCCCCCCCCCCTCCTAAAAAAAAGACGTTACAGTTATTTGTGTGCCAGTTTGTCAAATAAACATCAGTGTGACTTTAGCAGCATTAAGAGTATTGCAGAAAAAAAATAAGAGAAATCAGACAATCGTATTTCTCTTTTTAAAAAAATAATGTAAAATCTGGGTTTGGTTTTCCTCTTGGGTTCTTCTCCAGCTCTTGTTAGGAGTGCACAGAGAAATACTTTATTCCTAATTTCCCAAAGTGGATCTGCAGCATAATATTGGATGAATAGGATGCTTGTAGAATAAGTTTTAGAACATATAGAATTGGTTTGTGTTAAAAGTTGGATGTTTCACTATCAGGGTGTTGTGTTTATTTTTTTAAAGCTTTTCCACTTGTAGAGCAGCCAAGTCTGTTGGCTGCTTTAACTGTTGCAGGTTAGCTTTTATCTTTCGACTTTGCACATCTATGTGAAACAAAATTACAATTTGGTTAAGAAGGGCACCGCATTATAGTATTTATGTTGTGCACAATGTAAAGGTGATCACAATGAATCAACATTAAAGCTTTGGGTTGTGGAGCAGAGGTGACGTAGCATGACTAGCCAACAAGCTCCGGTGGCTGATTTCTAGACTTTTCTGTTTCAACCGTTCAGCCAAACATGGCAGACGATTGGCTGTGCGGCACCTCAAACCCTGAGCTGCCGCATTGCACATCTGTGATGTGTCACAGAATGACCTTCCTTTAAAACCCAGGAATGTCAAGGCCTCTAAGAGCACCTGCAAAATTATCTATTTGTTTCAAGACATCTTTTCTATATTAAGTAATTAAGAATGTTCTGAGAAATTTTCTTTTGGCCAAACTCGTATATATTTTTATTTACTTTACTTTTCAGTACTGACCAGTTTGGAACTAGGGCAGTGTAACTATCGATTTTGCGATATATATCGATATTTTCTTTCTTAGAAAAAAATCGATATTCATCCGCAAGTATCGTAACATCCAACTATCACCTTGCTCACTCACTGCTTGCTTTGCCGGGAGAGTGATTAGGTCATCAGGTTTAGAGTGATTCCTTCAAATGTTAAGTGTCAAGGTTAAAAAGGTATCAAACTATTCAGAGCAGGGTACTTGGTGCACTTTACTTTACAAATGCATGTAAGCTACAGTTTGTACTGTTTCAATTAAAAGAAACATGTTTTCTCACCACTTCTTTGATTAATTTTGTCCAGCTGTCGACTTTAAGTCTGTGTCCATGGACATGCTTTTAATCAGTTTTCAGTTATGAATTCCATCCAACTCTATAACAGTCACAAAATGTCACCAAAATCACTCTGTCCCTCTAAAAATCTTTCAGAAAATCGCAAAAGTGTATTGAATTGTATCGTTTGCTGAATATCACAATATATATCGTATCGTGAGATTATTGTATCACTACAGCCCTATTTGGAACTCAAAATTCTAGACTTTCTTGCCCGAACCATATCCAAATGCCAGAAAGTTTCAATGACATCATACTCGGGCGTGGAAGTTGCCTTATTCATTTATTTACTTATTGGGCGTAGATATGTAGAAAGCTATTTAAGGAAAACTGCATTGTTTTAAGCGTGAGGCATGTCTGCATTTTAATTTGTGTGCAGGAGAGCGAGGGAGAGCGAGACTTTCAGCAGGTAACGGGAAGGCTGAAGAGAGTACAGGAATGTTGCTGTGTTTCATCCATTTGTTGCCTCGATCAGCAAATGCTTCAAACTTTTGGTCTTTAAAATGTGAACTCCATTATCGTGTTTAAAGACATTAGTAAAACCAGCAAATACTGGCTTTCAGACACACATGAGATCTGATCCCAATGTAATTAGTGACAGCTCGGGGCGTTCCTAACATCATTTGATCTTATTGGCTGCTGTTTAACTATGCTCAGATGTTTAGCAATAGAACAAAGAAAAGTTTCTGATCTCACCAACGATTTTTCTGAATTTAGCTGCAACGTTAATTAAACTGAGCATTTGTGCAATATGAAAGTCAGCTTCCAGCCAGCATGGTATGAAGTGCTTCGTAACATTAAAGCTTGTTGTGGCAGAGCTTTTTCTCTCTTTCAGTCTGACTTCCTTTCACACAGAATGTGGTGTCATCGCTGAAAACAGGCTTTGAAAAGTTTCGTCAGACTCAAAACGTTGGCACCGGCAGAGAGCCCCTGCAGCCTCGAGCCGCATGCTCTGGCAGATTTTCTCTCCAACTCAGGGGGCCGAGTTATTTTTGTGAGGAGCATGCCGAGAGAGCGCAGCTGGTTGTGTTAATGTTGCTAAATTTATATTAAAATACGCAGATGCTTACGGCGTCATCAGCGTTCATGGCTTTTTTTTTCTCTCTCTTTCTTTTGTTAAAATAAAAATTATTTGTAAAGTGAAATTTCACCAATTCTGCAGGATTCTTCACTTTTATGTAATTGTAAAGCTTATAGGGAAGTTCCTCTGTTTAAGAGGAAGTGTGTTTTCACACATTCGGTTTTATATTATTGTCATATATGCATAACAATTTATGCCGTCCGACGGCTCATTTTGGGATATATCAGCTTTTCATGCATGAAGCAGGATTGCAGTTGATATTCAGAAACGTATTCGTCCAGCACAAACAATGTAGAGGGAAAAAAAAATATCAAAGCCAAAAACTGTCAGAAAAACCCTACACTATCCATTTTTATTTGTCTACCCCACATGTTGCGCTTCGGCAGCATTTTGGGTCATAAACAAGCTCATGTTCCAGCCAACTGTGGCATGTGAAGCTCATGTCGTCCTCCTTCTTCCTTTTTGTTTAATTTTAGCGGTTTGTGGGTCAGCGAAATGCCATCTGCCACATTAGCTCTTCCTCTCTTATAAAAAAAAAAAAAAAAACCCGTTGTCTCGCCCGACAGCCACTAATCAGCTTAGCAGCAGAGGCGATGTGGCGTTTGTTCAACGGCATCCCTAGATGAAGCTTCCGGGCAAAACGCTTGGCGTTTCGGAAAAAGGAGAAATGTTTTTTTTTGTTTTGTTTTTTTTCTACTAATGGGGAGGAATAGTAATGTAAATGTAATTGCAGGTGTTTCCCAATTAATTAGATCATCCTCAAAGGAATGATTAATTTACAGAAAATCACATGTAGCTTCATCAGAGACATCCATCAAGCATTTATTTCTCATAATTTAAAAAATAAAAACATTACAGCATATCAGTAAAATTGATTTTCAACACAGAAGTGTTTGTTTTAAAAGTTTATGTGCAGCATGTGCATTTAATTATTAGCTGGTCCTTTTGCATGAATTGCTGCGTCAGTGCAGCGTGGCATGGAGGTGACTGCGGCGCTGCTGAGGTTTTAAAGAAGGTCTGATAGCGATATGAAGTTTGCGTCGTTGGGTCTGGTGTCGCTAATTTTCAGCTGCAAACTTCTTGGTAGCTTCTCTATGAGGTTGTTAACACCATTTTCAGGCCAAGCAGACAGTGACGCCATGTTCACTGGAGCAGATATCGTTGCTTTTTTGGCAGTGTGGTAAGACACTGATTCCTGGTGGAAGATTAAATCTCCATGAGGCTTGTCAGCAGAAGGAAGCGGGAAGCGCTCTGAGAGTTCCAGGTAGACGGATGCAGCGCTCTGGGAACAGCCAGCTTCTTTGGCGTAGCTTCCTCGTCGAAGGTGTCGGTGACTTTCCTGCTGGATCACTGTCAGCCTAGCAGTCATCAGCCCCTTTATGTCTAGTCATCATTTCTAATTTTAAAAATCCTTTTTTTTTTTTCTTTTTTTTTTGTATTGCTTGTGTGCAATCTAACTTTCTGTGAAACGGAATTTGGCGTTTGCATTAGCTGTAATCAATAATCATCACAATGGACAGAATGGACACACACTATGCTTGGAATGCAGCGTAGTGTGTGTGAAGGTGATGTTTTGCCTAAAATTGAATTTCTGAGATAATTAAGCTATTCAGTGAGCGTTCTAATCTACTGAGATGCTTTGATTTGTCTGGATAAGGATGTAAAGTGTGAAGCAGATACGAGAGGTGGAAAACGCTCATCAGTTTTTCTGTGGATTTCTTTGAAGTTTCAGTTCGGATAGTAATTTCACATTTCATTTGACTTCTTAGGAAAGACTATCACCATTTTTGAGAGTTTTAGAGTGGATATCGGTGTCGTCTCTGTAGCCTAATGTCTTTTCTCCCCCTTTTCCTTTCACAGCGATGTTACGAGCACAAACAGTACAGAAATGGGCTCAAGTTCTGCAAACAGATCCTGTCCAACTCCAAATTTGCAGAACACGGAGGTAAGAAAAGTATCGTCTGATAGAAATTTTCCCCCTCGACGCTTTCTTCACTCTTTGCCGTGTCGTATTCCTGCTGCAGAGACGCTGGCAATGAAGGGCTTGACCCTCAACTGCCTGGGGAAGAAGGAGGAGGCCTACGACCTGGTGAGGAGAGGCCTTCGCAACGACCTCAAGAGCCACGTCTGTATCCTAACTCGAGGCGCGTTCGGTCTCTACGCTGTGTGTTATGCAACAGAACCGCTGCGTTGAATTCGTCTTGCAGCGCATCCTGTCAACACGGCTCAGCTTCGGCCTCTCCTGTCATTCTGAGGCCCGGTGTAAAATTTGTGCACCCTCTGCGCAGATAAGGGTTACCTCAGCAACACCCCATCTCTGAGCGGGCTCGCTGGTGTCTCTGTAGGCTCAGTCTGCTCTTATCTCGAGTAAGTAGCTGCGTGTGGAGTGAACCAAAAGGAACCGCCTGCTCATAAATCAAGTGTGAGCTTTCAGGGAGCAAATGCTTGGCAGCAAAGTCCCTTAATTAATGTGATCTGTTGCAGTGATTTAGTCGATTTAATGGGGTTTGTTTTATCAATTCACCAGGTATTATTACTTTAGTCTGTTTGAATTATTTATTCTCATCAGTGACTTTTTGTTTTGACCGTCAAGTTTTACTGATTTTAAAATTATTGGTTCACTGACAGTCTGGATAAAAGTCGATTCTGTATTTACAAACTTTATTCCTCAGGGTTGCCTAACTCTTCTTTCTACATTCCTTTTTTAATTTCTATACACTTGCTTCCATCTTTTCTTCTCTGCTGCCTTATTTTCTTGGTCTCCTCATTTGTTACTCATTTAAATATTTAAATTCCCCTTATGTCTTTCCTTCCTTCCTGGTTTTATTCCAAAAATGTAAAAGCTGAATTTAAACCCTGATTCAATAGTTCTAAAGTGACTTTTTGGTGCTTTTTGACAGTGTACTTTAAAAAAAAAAATGGACTGAAAACTTGTGAAAAGTATTGAAATTGGACCTGAAAAATGTGTTGGGACAGTGCTGACCTAAAGGCTGTGCTTTGACAGGCCCACTGCCCTGACCAGAGCTCCCTGACGCATACAGTTTGTCTCCTGACCTCAGACGCTTTGGACGAACAATGTGTGCTCTTTCCTTAACTCTCCCCCCGCGTCGCAGGCTGGCACGTCTACGGTTTACTGCAGCGCTCCGACAAGAAGTACGACGAGGCCATCAAGTGTTACCGCAACGCTTTGAAGTGGGATAAGGACAACCTGCAGATCCTCAGAGATCTGTCGCTGCTGCAGATCCAGATGAGGGACCTGGAGGGATACAGGGTGAGGCGGACCGGCCAAATCAAATCCTCTTGAGCCCAGCTAGCCCTGTTGTGAGAAATAAGCTGGGAAAATGTTTGACCTTTGGCTTGAGTTAAAAAAAGAGAGAGGAAAAAAAACTCAATTGTCGGCAAAGAAAGATTGTTTGTGATTACGCACAGATTGATTCGTCACTATGCCTCAGGCCCTTCAAGACTTCAGTGTGTTAGTCCTCACATTTCACGATTATCTCAGCCTGGGATTCACATCTAGTGAGTGAACGGAGTGCAGAGATAAATGTTTTGGTTGAAGGGATTAAAAATACGAATGAAATTGTAAAAAGCTTCTCTCAGAAAGGCTTTAGAGCAAACCAGCATCATGGCCATCATGACTCAGCAAAACGCTCCACTCTACAGCAGGGGTCAGCAACCTTTTCCATTCAAAGAGCCACTTTTTCCCCTGGCTGCTGCAAAATAAAAATCAAATGGAGTGTCAAAAAAAACACATTGTTTTTGAATATATTTCTTCATAAAATGTTTTCTTATGAAAGCGAACAAAATTAAACTACAATGTGTTTTTGTTTTCAAATTTTAGAACCAAATCCTGTCACAAACGATTTTGTAGAATGAAAGTGAGCCTTTTCTATAAATATGGAAAATGAAGGTAGATGGGTAGCATACTTGCTTTTAAATGCCTATTGTAAAAATTACTTATGAAAAAACTTCTGTAATTATTATTTCTTGTTGTGCAATCAAAAACATTTTATTTTGGTTTTTAAGAACCACGGTGGACAAACTGGCTCAAAACCCCTTTTCCTCCTCCAAACATCAAATAATTTCACGTATCAGAACTCAAAGTTGAAGAAGACATAACTATTTTCTTTGTTTCTGTAGGAGACGAGGTACCAGCTCCTGCAGCTGCGCCCCGCCCAGCGGGCCTCTTGGATCGGATACGCCATCGCCTATCACCTTCTTGAAGACTACGAAATGGCTGCAAAAATCATTGAAGAGTTCAGGAAAACACAGCAGGTGATATGCAGTGAAGGCCGCTCTGTAAGACGAGAACAGAGTTTGCTGGCGGATTTTGTCATGCTGTTGTTTGACAGCTGCCGTTTAATTCACACAAGAGGCTTTTTTTTTTTTTTTTTTTTTCTGCTTAAATACCAGACTCTGAAATCTGACCAGCAGTGGAGCTTTACCCTCTTTGTCTGATGAGATTAGCCCGCTTCCTGCCTTTGTGCCCTCGTTTGTAGCACGACAAGCAGACGCCGTTATAAACTTGTTCGCAGTTTCCTGTCCGGCGCAAAGGCAGCCAGCGGCTTCCACGGGTTTCCATAGGTCAGAAAAACTCACGTAGGCCTTTCCCTGCCTGTTTCCGCCCAGACGTCTCCGGACAAGGTGGACTACGAGTACAGCGAGCTGCTGCTGTACCAGAACCAGGTGCTGAGAGAGGCCGGTCTGTACAAGGAGGCCCTCGATCATCTGTCCAACTACGAGAAGCAGATCTGCGACAAACTTGCCGTGGAGGAGACGCGAGGTGAGTCTCCGCCCTGACTCGCAAAAAGTATTCACACCTTCAGCTTGCAGCAGAAGGTGCTCCGATCGGGTGAGGCCGTGGGTGCAACATGGTGGTGGCAGCATCATGCTGTGGGGATGTTTTTGTGTGTTTGAATTCCAGACACTTTGTTCCACTGTGCACCAACAGCAGCTACTGGTTTGGGTTTTGCTGCCCAACATGAGGAGCAAGCGAGTATGGCAGGCCGTTTTTACATTTAATTTAAAATGTAGCTGTCCCATCTGAGTCATAAATATTTCAAATAAGGAATTTGTCCAGGTTCAGAAGGACGGAGGTGTCAAATATCTCTGCAATAAAGCGTCAAATAATTCCTCGATTTATTATCATTTTCTTAATTTGTACTGTTTACAGCGAGTTCAGTAATATTGAAAAAACTTTAAGCATTTCTACCAGTTTTTAACTCTGCTCGGTTTGGAACATCATTTCACACTTTCTCCTACTTAAATATAAGATCAAATGAATCTGGCGTTCCAGGATTGAATCTGCCCACCTTGATTCACAAGATGTACAATATTATTACTAAATATTCAGCTCTATGATGTTGGATTGCTTTGGATCATTATCTCGCATCCCTCTCAAACAGAGTTCGTTTAAACAGGAACATGTTGTGCAACTTAAATAACCGTTCGCTGCGAAACATGTAACTGTGTGGAAAAAAAGTAAATGGTTATTTGTTTTTCACATTTTCAAGGAAAACCTACAACTAATTTATTCAGTCCAGTAAAAATTGACAGTGTTAGTAGAGAAACTAAAATCATTTTAACGTTCAAAATGAGAAATAAAATCTGGTCTTCTCAGCTTTGGCTGACAGATATTTAGTCAAAAGCCCAATAATGGAGGCGTGGCCGACCCCAGTCATGAAGAGGCAGCGTCCTGCGTGATTTGCACTTTTACAGCATGACAGCATGGAACATGTTTCTGATTTAATTAGTAATTTGCGCTGAGCTGAACTGTGTTGTTCCTGCAGGAGAGCTGCTGTTGAAGTTGGAGCGTCTGGACGAAGCCACAGAGGTCTACAGGCGTCTGCAGGAGAGAAACCCGGAGAACTGGTCCTACTACCACGGCCTGGAGAAAGCCCTGAAACCCAGTAGGATTAACCTGGGAGCTGAACATGATAGTTAATCACACTGGTTTTATGAGACGCAGCTAAATTTAGTTTCTTTCATCAGGCAGCGTTGAGGAAAGACTCAAGATCTATGAAGAAACCTGGGAGAAGTTTCCTAAGGGGCTGGTTCCTCGAAGGCTGCCGCTCAACTTCCTCTCAGGTACATCTAGTAACGCACCGACTTTTGCTTAAACTAGATCATTTTAGAGACTCTCTAAAGTGCTTTCTAGTGTTACTGATTCCTTCTTTTTTTTCTTTTTGAAAACTGAATTTTTCTTTATGTGCAGGCGAGAAGTTCAGGGAGTGCCTGGATAGATACCTGAGGATGAACTTCAGTAAAGGCTGCCCGCCTGTCTTCACCACGCTCAAATCGCTGTACGGTGACAAAGAAAAGGTGAGATGAAATTATTGTGAAGCTGAAAGGATTAAAAGAAACATGATTCATTTTTCCCTCTGCCATTGAGATCACCTTGGTTCTTTCTCTTCTCAGGTGGCAATTATAGAGGAATTAGTGGTCAGCTATGAAACGTCGTTGAAAAGCTGTCGAATGTTCAGCCAGAATGGTAAGCGGGAAATAATTTAGTTAATAAATTTCGTGCCCTTGACAAAAACGTGCATTAAGATGTTTTCGCTTGCTGCAGATGACGGTAAGGAGGAGCCTCCCACCACGCTGCTCTGGGTGCAGTACTTCCTTGCTCAGCACTACGACATGATCGGCCAGCAGACCCTGGCTCTCGAACACATCAACACCGCCATCGAGAGCACGCCCACGCTCATCGAACTCTTCCTCATCAAAGCCAAGATTTACAAGGTAGCAAAACGTCACGCCACACGTCTGGGAGAGTGTGTGTGTGTGTGTGTGCGCGCGCTTCAGTCGAGGGCTGCTCTGTTGCCCCGCGTGACCGTCTTCTTCCCTGACGCAGCACGCTGGGAACATCAAAGAGGCGGCTCAGTGGATGGACGAGGCCCAGGCTCTGGACACCGCCGACCGGTTCATCAACTCAAAGTGTGCCAAGTACATGCTGAAGGCGGGCATGATCAAAGAGGCGGAGGAAATGTGCTCCAAGTTCACACGGGTGAGAAATGTCAAGAGGTTGCTGGTGTGTTGCAGACATGTTTAGTCATTAGTTTTTCTCCAAATGTGAGCTGCGAAGCTCACTACTTGATGGCTTTGCCTTTGTTAAGACAATGGGTGTAATTATTATATTTTTCTAAAAAGGTTGCTGGAGGATCAAAAATGCTTTGAATGTAAAGCATTTTTTCTTTTCTGTTGAAATTATAGTGTGGTGGTGATTAGGGTTGAAGCGATTAATCAGATTAATTGTGATGAATTGATTATTGCAATAATCATCAACTATATTAGTAATCAGTTGCTATCTGGAGTGTAGACTCCTTAAAAAATAGCCATTTGCTGTTCAGAGCAGTAGGAAATCCAAAACTACAAAAATACATACATTTTGCTTTTAAGAACTCTTCAGTGCGCCTTTGTTTTTAATTTGATTAATTGCCAGAATAACTGATCATTACATAATTGTTAGTTTCAGCCCTAATTGAATAACCCTATTGAAAAGCTGCTCTTTGTGCTGTACCAGCTTTACTTTGGATGTTCTCCCAGAGTGAACTGAGTTACAACTGCCTGTGTTTCTTGTGTTCCCCCAGGAGGGGGCGTCAGCGGTGGAGAACCTGAACGAGATGCAGTGCATGTGGTTCCAGACCGAATGTGCGCTCGCCTACAAAGCCATGAACAAGTTTGGAGAAGCCCTGAAGAAGTGTCACGAGATCGAGAGGGTTAGTCTTTGCTTCACCTGCTTCCTGCCGCTCCGTCGAGCGTCACTCCTCTGTTTGAGCTAAAACTCTTCTTCGTTGCTCTGGCCAGCATTTTGTGGAGATCACAGACGACCAGTTCGACTTCCACACCTACTGCATGAGGAAGATGACGCTACGCTCCTACGTGGACCTCCTGAAGCTGGAGGATGTTCTCCGCATGCATCCGTTCTACTACAAGGCCGCCACCACGGCGATCCAGATTTACCTGAGCCTCCATGACAATCCCCTGACGGACGACAGCAAAGAGCTGCAGGCGGACACCGGTGAGGGAAAAAAAAAATAAAATAAAATCAGGCCGAGATCATTGTTCACACTCATTCTTTCAGTTCAGCAAACAAAGGCTGAAAATGTTTGATTCAGCTTTAAGTTCCTCTTTGCGCCTTTTATTCTCCAGCCAACCTGTCTGATAAAGAGCTGAAGAAGCTGAGGAACAAACAGCGAAGAGCCCAGAAAAAGGCGCAGCTGGAGGAAGAGAAGAAGAACGCAGAGAAGGAGAAGCAGCTGAAGAACCAGAAGAAGAAGAAGGAGGATGACGACGAGGAAATCGGAGGGCCAAAAGAGGAGCTCATTCCCGAGAAACTGGTCAAGGTTGGTGACGGAACATAAAGGGAGCAGATTATCAGAAACCGATGGAGATATTAACGTGATTATTGGTTCTGTCCTTTTGCAGGTAGAAAGTCCGCTGGAGGAAGCAGTCAAGTTCCTGACGCCGCTGAAGCACCTGGTTAAAGACAAGATTGAGACGCACCTGTTGGCCTTTGAGATTTACTTCAGGAAAGGTTGGCTAGCCGCCTTTTCTCCTCCTCCGACTTTAAAAGCTTGTTCTCTGTTTCATCCTTTGCTAATCTGTGCTCTCCTTGTAGAAAAATCCCTGTTGATGCTCCAGTCGGTGAAGAGAGCCCTCAGCATCGATCCGGACCACCCGTGGCTTCACCAGTGTCTGGTGCGCTTCTTTAAAGGAGGTAAGGCCCAGTTTCTAGTTCTGTTTTGCTTCGTAGCGAACTCTTCTCCTCCTCTACAATGACCATCATGTCTCATCTTCTGTTTTCCTTCAGTTTCGGAGAGCAAGGAGCTGCCGGACGTGGTCAGGACGGTGCTGAAGCAGGAAATCACCCGGCTATTTGGAGACAGCAACGCCAAGAGCTTCAACCAGGCCTACCTCACCAAGCACTCTGACTCCATACCACACCGACTGGCTGGTGAGCAAATGTCATGACATTAGAACCAGTTTGATCATGTTATTTAGTAACAATGCTGCTCCCTCGTGGTTCTTTATTGAATTGTAAGCCGATCGTTGTGTCCTTTTCGTTACCACTTGGCTCAATGTGCAAAAGATGTCGGAGTGAAACCTAAACTTAGTTCAGGACTCTCGTCTTTGATCTAAAATATGCTTCTTGCAAAAATATTTTTCTGCTTTAAGGCAAAACTTAGACAAGTATCCGTAGCGTCATCGGTGAGGGGAGCATATTGCAGAATCAAATATTATTCCACTTCATGCGAGTTTGTTCACTGCACCGACTCTACAAAGTTTAAAACTTGGCTCAATGCAGGAGAAACAGCTGCTCTGTTTTACAAACATGGCGTTGCATTCCCTCAAAGTTACGTTGTCTTCGTCCTGCAGCTGCTAAGATGATGGTGTATCTGGACTCGTCAACGGAAACAAAGGCAGCAGAACTGGCCGCATCACTGGACGAGTCGCTCAACAACAGAACTATACAAGTACGCATTCACTTGGTTCCAGATAAGATTCTACTTTTGATATCTTTCAGTAACACTATTTATACTGTTACTTTACTATTTTAGGTAGTTTCTAATAATTTATTTTTAAAGATTTTTATTTTATTCATTTATTACTCCTAAAAATTTTTGCATAAGAAGAAGCAAGACTAGCATTTTAGCGTTTTTTTTTTTTTGGCTCAAAATAAATGCAACCCTGAACAATTTGGAGCTGCTTCCTCATTTCTCCCGTGTCCGTCTCTTCCTTTGAAACACAGACCTGCACAGAAGTCCTGGATTGTCTTCGGAGCGGCTCGCTGGGAGACTGTAAAGAACACGCGGAGTCCTACCGTGCCGAGTGTCACAAGCTTTACCCTTACACGTTAGCTTTCATGCCCCCCGGCTACGAGGAGAACACAAAGATGGCGAACGGAGACGTTTCCACAGAAACGGAGGAGCTAGCCAACGAGATGTGAGCGCCGCAGAAGAGCAGCGCATCAGAAAAGGAGTTGGGCTGAGCACAGAGCCTTGTGGTACGCCAGGCAGACATTTTTTTTTTCTTTCTTTCTTTTTTTTTTTTTTTTTTTTTAAAGAGCCAGAAACAGGAAGCAAAAGGCGGTTTTGGTCCTCTGGCTCAGCTTAATCTGGTCTGACCTGGCATGGCTTGGCTCTCTCCCATGTGGGTGAACTTCAGGACTGTGTGGGTGTGTGTGCCGAGTGCGTGCGTATGTATTCGTCGGTCAAAAGGGGGGGGAAAAAGAGGAAGATGGCGGAGCAAACATTTTACTTTTTAACAGTCTGCAACCAAGTTGAACTTGAAAATAAATAGTCATCGTGAAACAGATGGGTGAAACTGTGACACAGAGACACAGATTGCTGGTTTTGGCTCGGGTCGTTGAATTTACAGCCACTTGAGTTGGGACTCCAAATAAACATCTATAGCATAACTGTGTTCCCTTGTTTTAAAAAGAATATCTCATTTATATGGAAACGAGACACAGCCGTCGCTCTATGATGTGGGACGGAGCGGATCTGGTCTCCGGTCTGCAGCCAGCTGAACAGGACATCCAGCGGCTGCAGGCGCATCTGTATCCGCTCTAAAACTCACTTCAGCGTCTGCGGAGAGTTGGGAGAAAGAGCCCGATCCCCCGCGGAGACACGGCAACGTGTGGACATTTTTCCATCAGAATGTGCTTCCTTCACCGCTCCGGGTTCAACTTGGGAACATTTAATCCCGTCTGATCTTTTCTGGAGAGCACCTTGTAGCACAGAATAAAAGCTGTAAAAGATTGTGTTGCGCTCTGTTTCCAATACACTGCTACTGTGTTGTTGTTTTTTTTTTTTTCTCCCCTACATGGTTATGACAGAGATGGGTAAACCTAAGCAATACCATAGTCACCTTCCTGTCCATACAAAGGGTCAGTGGAACCACGAACGCTAATCGGGCTTTGATACATTTGTGGATCCACTGATCCTGTAAGCAGAGGCCCGTGTGTAGTTGTTGTTGTTGCAGTTAGAAATGGTTTTATCTGCATGTCAGCGCTCTGTTGAAAAGAAAATGAGCATTTTTAACGCGTCCTTCAGAGGGACCTCGTACCTGAAGTGGCTCTCGGAACGGTCAGCGATCAGCATTGAAGCCTGTTGAGGGAAGGTGTCACAACACAATTTTACCTCTTCTGTTCCCCTCAGTTTCAGGAACTTTTCTTCCCCTTTTTCCTCTCATTCGGGTTCTAATGTGAAAGATGAAATCTGAGGTGGTGATGTATGATATCTCTGGATTTTTGTATTAAAAACAAAAGAAAAAAAATCAGAGTTTTTGTGCATCTTTTGCTGCCTTCTATTGTAAATCTAGATTCTCTGAAAAGCTTTGATAGACTTTTCTCACTTTTGAAATGCTCAGATGGGAAAACGAACCGCTTGTATTTTAAATATATTTGACACACAAAAAAGTGCTTCTACTTTGGACGGGAGGATAAACTAATGTGATGCAGAAACTTTGAACATTCTTGAAGGTGAATCTGTTTCCTGTAGAGGTCGCTGCGGAGTCGGTGTCACTGTTCAATAAACAAAGAACTCATTAAATGCTTGTTTTGTGACGACTTAAATGAAATCACTCCACATTACGATGAACGCAACATTAAAATAGTCCATAACCACATGGCTAAATGTGAGAATAAATACAAATCTAAATTATGTTACAGTCATTCTGTATTCATTTAACTAGTTGTAACCTTTTTTCAGTCCTACGCCAGTAGGCGGCGTTAGCACTGCGAGGGGATTGCAGTGTGCAGCGTAACCAATCAGACTTTAGTTTGTTGCGTACTTGGTGACGATTTCAGTTATTTGATGATGGATTGTAGTAAATCACAGGCGTCAGACTCCAGTCCTCAAGGGCCGGTTGTCCTGCAGTTCTTAGATGTGCCACAGGTACAAAAAAACCGCAATGAAATGGCTTAATTACCTTCACCTTGTGTGGATCAGTTCTCCAGAGCCCTGCTAACGACCTAATTATTCTATTCAGGTGTGGTGCAGCAGAGGCACATCTAAAAGTTGCTTGTATTCCAAATGAGATGAACAGTTAAAATTGTCGATCGTGATTCAGCAATAAGATATTTATTTATTTACTTACTTATTTTTGAAGTGCCACTTCCTTTGGAAAGCTTTTACACACACACACTCGGGTTGTCTGTTATAAGTGTGCTTATGTGAAACGTGTTAAGAAAAGGAATTCAAAACTTCGCCCCCCATCAATCAACATGTCAGGTCTCGATGTCTGTGTCCGATGAACTCTCCGCCCTCTGGCTCCTCCGATAAATCAAACACAGATGTTGAAGCAAAGACGGCCCACTTCCCCTCTTCTGTCACCCACGCGGTCGTCCAGCGCCGTGGAGTGAGGCTGAGCAGCTTTTGGTCAAAAAGGACGGACCTGATTAAAGGGAAGCTTTTGTCCCAGAATCACTGGAGTCACAGAGTTTGGATCCGGGTTCATGGAGTCCTCTCTTGAGTTCTCCAGCTCTCTGGGCAGCGTGTCCTCCCTGATTAGCCGCTGTCGGACCTTCAAGGTGCTGGTGATTGGAGACTCCGGCGTGGGGAAGACCTGCCTGACGCACCGACTGTGCGCCGGAGAGTTCCTCCGCAGGACTGAGGCCACGATCGGGGTGGACTTCCGCGAGAGAGCGCTGGAAGTTGATGGAGAGAAAATAAAAGTAAGGGGAGACTTTTTTTTTTGTTACTCGTTTTAAGTTAAAATCACCCGAAGGCGGTGCAGACATGTGCCAATGTGCCAAAACGTTTTCTTTTTTTGTTTTTTTTACGCAAGGCATAGATCGTTCTCAAGCTAAAACATTTTTGGTATTTTCTTCCTCTTTTTCATGGAGCTATTGCTTGTTCTCAGCTGAGCAGCAAATTCCCAGGATGGCAGAAAATGAGCCGGACTTTGTGTGTCTGCAACTTATAAATCACTGCGTGGAGAAATAATTTTAGTGGTGTGTGTGTGTGTGTGTGTGTGTGTGTGTGTGTGTGTGTGTGTGTGTGTGTGTGTGTGAGAACCTCACCAGTGCATCTAATTTGTTGTGATTCTCAACAATGTGATTTGTTGAGAAGCTGCATCCTGCAGACATGGCAATAAGCTCTCCATAAAAATAATTTTAAAAACGATGTGTGTGGGTGTTGGTTGGTTTCCTGAGTGTTTTGAAATTGACACATGACAGAGGAAGTGTCTAACTTTTTCTGCTCTATGCCGTTAGGAGGAGATGGTTTGATTCCCCCTCTGGTCTCTGATGGGAGGAGTGTCATGTTGCTCAATAGCAAAACTCATCTGCCTTAGATTCAAGATGTCATGGTGATTTTTATTTTATCATGTATATAATTTTATCGTTAAACAACAACTTTGCATTTGATGTGATGGGTAAACACAAGCTGGAGTGTTATTGGGAAGGGAAGGAAAAGGATGCATATGTTTTTGTTTTGTTTGTACAAGTGCTTGCAGTCAGTGCTTTGTAAAACCACACAGCAGCTACAGCTGTAAGCTTTGACGTTTGTCTTTGCTTTGCAGATCAAAAGACTGATATGTGCCCATTCTTTGCAAAAAACATCTGATTTTCTCGAACATCTACAAACATCGGTTTTGATGGGAGTTGTTGCTTTGTTTCTTCATATGGAATATTACTTTCAAGTAAACATAGGTTGATTGATGGCGTTTGATCTTTCCTGTCAAAATCAGGAGATTTGTGTCAAAATATTCAAATATATGCCGTTAACACATCATGCTGCAACAAAATGTATATAAAAAAAACATTAGTCAGCCTGGAAATTTGGAAAGCGCAAATCTGAAGCTTGTGAAAACCAGACACACGCCTGACGTGGACGACGTTTCATGAATCGCCTTCAGAAGGTTATTCATGAGGAGTATAATTGGGCTTAACGAGTTGCCATAGATGAGTGAGACAGGGTTGGTCTGAGGAAGCACACAGTATAATGTCGTCGGCGTTTGCAGGTTGCATCTCAGTAAATTAGAATATGGGTTCCGATGAGGCTCGTCTCTCTGATTAAACGTACCTTTTGAAAATAACAGCCTCTAACGGGAAAGTCACTGAGATAAATAAATTAACTTTTTAATATTCTTGCAGCCTGTACAGGTCTGAGGAGCAACTTATTAAATCAGGCCTTTGTGCCAACTTATGAAATTGGGAATCTGATGGAGATGATGCAAAACGTTGCTAATTATATGTACAATGTTAGTCCAATTAATACGTCCCTCTGTGGTTAAACATGGCGGCATCATTCTGTGGGGAAGTTTTATTGTTGTTCAAATCAGGATCAAGGAAAAGACAAGAAATGTTAAAGTAAAGCTTAGTAAATTATAAGCCCAATGGCAGAGTATATACTTTAAAAATTAAAGTTTGGTGGAGATTAAACATTTTTGAATGAGGGTAACTTTCAGAGGAAAAGTTTGCTAAGCTTGTGGCGTTATACCAAAGAAAACCCAAGACTGATTGTCTGTTCAATTAGAAAACAATTACAGCTCATAATACTGTATTGGATCATTTACTTGACATCCAGATCTTTCTCCCGTCTGTCCTGCTGGTGAGGAACGTAGCGCTGCAATCTGCTCCAAGTCCAAACAGGATGATGTGGACATTTTGGATCGACTGTCTAAGTCTGCACCACACTCATTGATTGAGACGATCATGTTCAAGCAAAAAGAGATGGACTTTGAGTCCTGCTAATTCTCTTAGGACTCATCTGATGTCCTGGTGTGAAACGGACCTGTCCAGCCGCTCATCCTGCTGCTGAGTCAATTTTAAAGTACTAAGAAGAAAAGAAAGAAACGTCTCGTTTCAAAATATTGACCTGAACGTTCTCCAGGTCAAAGTCGACGTGTTTTTCTTTCCTTTGCTCGCCATCAGAAACGACGCGCTCTTATTTCTCCGAATGACGCCATCTTTTCTTTGCTTCTGTTCTGCCTGTTTGGCGCTAATTCAACACACGATTGCTTTTCCTCTGTTTGCCTTCAGCCTCATTCATTTCCCCCTTTTTTTTTTAATGTTTTTGTCTCTGCCACCTAACTTTGAGAAAAGGCCACATCTCGGTTCCGTACTCAATCCCTTGTTTCTCATTTTGCATCCCGCCGATCAGCTCCAGCTGTGGGACACCGCAGGACAGGAGCGCTTCCGGAAGTCCATGGTGCAGCACTATTATCGGAACGTCCACGCAGTGCTGTTTGTTTACGACGTCACCTGTCCGGCCAGTTTTGATGGGCTGAACGCCTGGGTGGAAGAGTGTCGGCAGAACTCTCTGGGTCATGAAATACCCAAGTAAGTTAAAGTAAAAGCACTGAAGTTTAATGCAAAACAGAAACTTTTAGAAATAAATCGACTTCATGGTGGCAATACAAATAATATTATGAAGAATTATTTTTAAAGATGAGATGCAATAGCTTGTTTAATAATTCTTAAAAATGCCTGGTTTATTTTTGCATCAGCCCAGAAGTTGGCATAACTGTGCACAAACAGTGAATTGATTTGATTTCTGTTTTAATACAAACGATGAACTTTAAAGTCTTGAACTATAACAGTGTTGACTTTTATGACGGCGTTAACGGTTTCTGGTTTTGCTTTGAGTGTTCTTGTAATCTGTGTGCTGCTGCCAGTTTCTTTTGCAAAGTAACTTTTTAATCTCAATGGGATTTTCCTGGTGAAATAAATGTTTAAATAAAAGAACTCGCTCAGCATCAACTATATTGAGGCCAGTTTCCATAATAAAAACTAAGTTTCAAAATTACCTTTTGCAAAACTTGATATGACATGATTTATCATTGCTGTCAGCCATTAAATAAGAAATGGGAACTGATCTTGGATATATTCTTTGTCTATTGTCTTTTTGTTTGAATTAAAATCTGATTTTTATTAATTTTAATATTTACTCCTCTACAATAAACAAATCCAATTCCTTTTAGTCTAATAGGTGCAGTTCAGCTGTTGGTTTAGACATGATTGGTTAAAACTGGTTGATCTGCATAAGACGTTAAGTTTCCCCAAACAAAGCCTGCAGGAAGCTTGCAATTTGAAAAATGTCCCAAGTGCAAAGCCCTGTGTAGCTCCACAGTGACTCGTTCAATTTGTTACCTTTCTCCTCAGGTTCCTCATTGGGAATAAGAGCGATCTCCGTGATGCCGGCAGAACCGACTGCCATGTGAGCCAGGAGCTGGCGATGAACTTCGCCAAGGCTCGTGGGATGGTTTTCTTTGAGACTTCTGCCAAGGACCTGCCTAAGAAACGCTTAAACGGAAACCGAGATGAAGGAGAGGAGCTGCTTCAGCGGAGTGAAGTGGAGGACATTGTCACTGCCGTCGGGACGATGCTGAAGAGACACAAGACACTAGTGGCTAACTCTCCAGCGTACAGCGGATCTTTTAAAGTTCACAGGAGAAAGCAGGAAAAGGAGCCGTGGAGTTGCTGCTGAGACCGGTTCCGATTCCCTCTGCAGTCCACCCCTCCAAGTTGAAAATGTGACTCTATGGCTTTTTAATATGTGAGCATCTAAATGTAAAAATTCACCTTGTGATTAATTTTGACCAATGCCAAATGTTTTTTGTAAGAGCTTTGATTTTCATAATGATGTATTCCTTGAAATTTTTCTGTATATTTGTGATCTTGTTTCAAAATAAAAGACTTAATTCAAACATCCTTGAGCCTTCAGCACAGTGACGTGTTTATTCTCAGCCTGTTGTCTCACTGGGAATGTGCGCTATCTGGGACCGTTCTCCCACTCCGACTCTTTCCCTTCAGACACTGCCAATGGAGACTCCAGTACTTCAGGTTGTTCCAGGTCAAAATATGGGGAACATCATTTTTGAAAGATCAATGATTTGTACAATTTTTTATGTTTTTATATTTGTTGCACTGGTGCAGCTTGAGCTTAAATAAAAGCCTGACAAATCGACTTGTTCTTTTATTTTTCAAATTTCAACGTACTTCAGAAATGGCTTTTATTCTGGCTCCACCAGTTTTCCCCTGACCACCAGCTCAATTACTGAAATCTGTTTTTATTCCTTAACGTGGCAAAACATTCGCCAGTCAGACTTCTACCTTTTCCAGCCTGTAAAAGAAAAGACAAACACAGGTCCTCACATTCACTTTAAGGTTAAAATCAGATGAGGTTATGGACAGTTTTGAATGCATAAGTGGCATAATATATATTTTGCTCAAAATGTTTTATGTTTTAGCAGCACAGACTTTGTGTCTGCATGTAACTGTTAAACTAAGAGTTTTCGCAAGTGTGTGTGACATTTGGGAAGTTTTGTTTGTTTTCCATGATTTTGTGTCAGAGGATCCTGTGGTCAAAAAGGTGACCTTAAGGAATGTAAATATTTCTGTGAAGTGCGCAATTAACAATCCGGAGGGTTGATGGTGTGACGGCATCCTCGTATGTTGAACATGTTCACCAAAGAGCTGCAAGCTGAAAGGTTTTAGGCCGGTCCGGCTGTGATTTCTTTACTCTTGATATGAAACATCCATCAGTTAACGCGCTGTAACAATAACATGATGTTTTTATGACGCTCCTCTGACCGTTTCTCATTCAGCATTTCATCCTGGAGGAACAAACTTCACGGCGATCACACTGCGTTCTTATGCGTGACCCCGATGTGTGTTTGTGTGGAAAAAGTGCATCACATGTGTTTCTGTGATGATGTGTGTAATCGGTGATTCATAGCTGGTCACATGAGGGACACACACACAGCAGAGTGTGTGGGTGGGTGTGTATGTGTGTGTGCCCTGCACTGGTGCAACATTCACCAGTCAAACGTTAGAAGTCTCACTGTGAACTCAAAGAAGACGATAATCGAAGGGACGACGGCAGGCTTTTCTGGAGAAAACCATGAAAACAGTAAAGATGTTTGTGCTGAAGAAGCAAAATGTGCTTTTTTTTTGTTTGTTTTTTAAAGTAATTTATAACAGAAAACTTAGTTCATGTCTCTTAGGAAAAAAAAAAAAACTTTAGTCATCCTTTGGAAACTATGCTGAGATTGTGCAACAATCTCAAGATGGACTAACATTTATTAGTCCATCTTTAGTCCTCAGTTACATCCACACGTTTATGTTCAGAGGCAGGACATCAGATCTCTCCTTTTGTGGTGCTGCTATGTCATGATCACATATAAAAACAGGAACATTGTGATTTTGCAAAAAAATTGGTGTCATAGTGAGATCATTGCTACCGTCTCATGCGGGGACTTGCATTTTAAAATGTAATCTTTATTTTTCATACATGAAATGCACAAACTGAAATTCTACTTCACATATATATACAGTACCTTGTGAGAGCTTTTATGCTTGATCTTTTCGACACTTTGTCATGTCAACTAACCTAAATGCATTTTATTAGAGCTTCATGTGGGTTCAGAAAGATGTAGCAGACGGTTTAAAGCAAGGCGAGGTCATAAAACATTATTCTTACCTTATCTAGAAAGGTTTGTTGTGCCATATTCTTCCCCTATCTGCTGATCCCTTTGCTCAGTGAGATCCTGTGATCATTTCTAAGCTCTTTGTAAATGTGTCTCCAGTTAAACAACGCAAAGAGATCATTTCAGAACTGTAGGTTCACCAGATCCATTATAATTGACGTAACTTGTAAACGATCTCTGTTCTGATGTTTGTCATTGTAAACTCAGACTTCCTTTTTTTTTTGCAATCGTTACTTAAAAAAAGTCACAATCAATAGCTCTCCAAGGCTTCTGAAGGTTTTTCTACGAACATTTTTCTTTTTTAAACTTTAATTTTAACTACATTGGATTATGTAAGAAATAAGGAAACAGTTGAATTCGTGTCTGTTTACATTCATTAATTCCGAATGACATTTGTGCGGGTGAGACGCATCTACTTTTCAAGAAAGATTTATGTAAAGCATCACAAATAAAATTTGTTACAATAAAAAAAACGTTTTAAAAAGAAAAAGAAATGGAATAGTTAAAATCAATGTATCGAAGTGGGCAGAATAAATAATAAAAAAAAAGCAAGAAAACAATGTCACCTCTGACTGATATTGCTGAAGCAATGATTATTTGTGGCCTGTGCGCCTCTTCTTCGCCTCCCTCCATTCGGTTTGGGCTTTGTCTCTGACATCAGTGTTTCACATCAATACTCTGGCACCGTTTGCTTCGTTGTGCAACTCCAGTCCGCTCTTTCCGTGCAGACGGTTTGGTCTGTAATCCGTTTGAAACGCAGCCTGCGGGCTGTCTGAACCTTCTCACCCTCACACATGCAGACGGATCGTAAAGACAGATCACTTCCATCAGTCTGATCGGTGACTATTAAATGAGATTTAAGAATTCAGCTCAACGTCTGCAGAAACACACATTCCTACTTCCAAGAAGATTGCTTTTCTTTTCCCCCTTGTCCATTTGTAGTTTGAGATTGTCACCTGCAGGGGGCGTTCTTTTTGTTTCGGAGTGGGTGCTGGTGTGCTCTTTATCCCTAGCATTGCACAGGAGGAGAGCGCTGCTGGTCATTTATCTCCAAAGAGCGACTGGAGGCAGACGCGTCGTTCCACCTGCTGCTGAAAAGACATCAACATGTTCTGCAGACGGGCATTGCAGAGAGTCGGGCCGCTGGCACGGTGGCTTCTGAGGCCCATATCCAAGAGCAGTATGTTGTTTATTTACCACTGTCTGGTATTTAGTCTAATTATCAATCATCATTGGAACTGGTGTTCTTTAAAAGAAGTCGGGGGAACAAGCTTGATGTGTTTTCGTCGTTGGGTGGGGAAACGGCGGGAGTAACTTTTAAAAGTGTGATTTAAAAAAAAAAGTGATTATTACTAGCTATATCCGTTTTTTAAGGTTATTTTGGAAGAGAGAATCTTAGCTGGTTTTTAATGTGCAGAGTCTGAGTGAAGGAGGTGTGTCCTGGATGGGGAACACGCAGTTCTTACATGCATGTCAGAGGTTTGCAGCTAAAACTCTTGAACTGTGGATAAAATGTTTCAAACCGTTTCCATATTTTGGTTAGTATTTTCAAATTTTTTTGTTGAATTGGTGTCATTTTCAAATTGTGAACTATATTCTGCAGTATCAGTCCAAATATGGGAATCATGCAACAGTGATGGGACTTTTAACACTGTGCACCATTAGCATGTCTCATTCCATGTCTCAAGCATTTTGGAAGCGTTGGAGTTGAACTGTACTCTTGTTCTTTTTTCCATCTTTCTGCGTGCATGCTTCCCCTGATCGTCCTTTGCGTTTGGAGTTTGAGCTTGTGGAATCTGTCCTGAGGGCGAGGGGCAGCTTTAATTTCCTGTTTCAGAAAATCCCTGCAAAACTGGCTGGAAAACTATTATTGTGTGAGTTTCTGATTTAAACAAAGACAGCAGAGCTGGATGCAGGAAGCTACTGACCTTGCAGGCTGTTTTCTGCCTGACGTGCGTTCATTTTTACATGCAGCTTGAACTTGAGGAATCCACAGGGATTAACTGATTACCTGTATAAATAACCTGCGCATGGAGCTGCTGTGTCTTGGGTATTAGAGAAGGAGGAAGGACAGATGGCTACAAAAGCATCCACGACTGGGCAATATGAGTAAACTTTACTAGGAAAGCCGTGCACAAAAATGGAAACCCTGAGCTTTAAATCCAGCAGATCTAGAACAATGACCATCTCAACATGACTGGTTTTTCTCTTTTGCTAAATGTGGAGCAAGAAAAACAAAACAGCTTAGTTTTCCAATTCCTGAATCTGTTGCTCAAATAAGATTCTCTGTTGTTTTGGTGAGTTCAGGATGAACTCTCCTTCATCTAAAAATGTCACATAGATTCGGACTGCCTGACTCGACAAGAGCAGGAGTCACCCAGCATCCTTTCGTGGTAACTTTAATGCGTGTGCAGCACTTTTTGCAAAAAGTGGTTTTTACTACCAAAAAGCAAAACAGTTTGTAGAGCACACAGTAAAATGGAATGAAGAGCTTTTACAGGCGTTCAAACATGCCAACAACGCTGAAGAATCGCAAAAAACATAAAATAAATTATGTATTACTAATAAGAAACAGAACAGAAAATAGATGATCACATGTAAGAGATTTTAAAATCTAAAGTGATACTGAAAACAACATAAAAGACAAATAATAGTAAAGACCCGACGATCAAATTGAAAATGCAAAACAAACAAAGCAAAGACAAACTCTGACGTTCCTGTACGGAAAGTAAAAAAATAAAATAAAATAAGGTATAACTCTGAAAGTCGAAATGAAAGTCAGGCTAAAAACAAAACATTAGCCGATCTCAAGTCTGAACTATGCATGTAAGTTTTAGTTTTAATTTTACGTACCAACCGAAAACCTTGATCACAGGAGCTGAAGAGTTTGTGTGGTAAAATTAAATAATTTAAGAACTACACTTTAAAAGCAGTTCTGGAAAGAACAGATAAAACCAGTGAGATGTTAATTTTCTTCTTCCTCCTCCTCAGGATTCTTGTTGCAGAATTTAGTAGTCCCACTTTAAACACTCACATTTGCATTAGGTTCTCACAGGAAATGGCGCTTGGAGGTGGTGCGCCGGTAATGACCTTCCTGTGTGAAACCTGCACTGAGAATAAAGCACATCCATTCCCATCGCACCAGCTTGTCTAATAACAGGTTGGTGCGATGAAAGCAGAGTCAATACACAAAGATAAATGTATAAATATATGCATAAATATGTAAAACAAATGTAAGAATAATATACTGGTAGAATAAGGGAAAAATAAAAGAAGTAAGATCTAATCAAATCAAAACCTTAAAGAACAATACAAAAAAATGGCGTGAAAGTTGTGAAGACAATTGTTCTCTGGAATCTTCATCATAGTCTTCATCTAAGCTGTTCTCTTTAGGGAAGAAGTCTGAAAAGACAAAATTAAAAAGCTTCATAATTCATAGCTGTATTTTTAAAAGGTTTATTGTCTGTGACACTATTTGGTAGCCGCTCATTGTCGATCTTCATCACTCACGGTTGGTCTTTGTTTTTTAGGATCGATTTTTGCTGCACCAACCGAAACACACATCATGCAGAACATGTTCTGTTTTCTTAAATAAATAAGTAAAATTCAAACATCTCTGATCAGGAAGACTCTTCAGTCTCTCCCTGTGGAGGATTTGTGGGCACATCTTTCAGCAGAATTGATATTATTAATGTTGTACAGTTTGTAATAAAACAAAACACACTACTGATTAGTAGAAAAAAAGAAAAATAAATCTTTTATCTGCTGATGCATCACTATTAATGAACTTGTTGTATTCATTTTGTATGGTATGTGAAACTTTGTTCAAATTCAGTGTTTTATAAATGGAGGAAAGCCCCAACAGCACGTGTGAACCAAGAAGACGCTTCTGTCCAAACTTCACAAGCAAACTCCCCTCTCCTGAGAAGCAATGACTTCACCCTCTGCAGCAACTGCATCCATTAATATGCTCTTTGTCTTGTTAGAGAGAGATTAGGCTCTGGCAGCATCTGCGAGAGTCTTACCTAGGGCTTTGCCTTTCGTATTGCTCTTGGTGATGTTTAACAACTAAAGCGGCACAAGAACGACCCACTAAAAGGGGCTTTCAGCGGAATCACTGCGGATCCCTGGAGGGACTGTTTCATGAGCCTGGACCCGCTGGGCGAATTGGAAGTTGTTTGTTTTGATGCATCAGTCAGGGAGGGTTTTACTGTTTGCGTTGGGGTTAAATTCAGGGACAGTTCTGTGTTTAGCTTGGCTGCTGCTAAATCTTTCCGTGTCCTCAGTTACAAAGAGCTTCGTTGTATAACTGGATTAAAGGATGGAGACATGCTGTAGCTATCACAACACAACGTATGATGGAGTGACTGCTTACTGAAGGAGGAAATCGTGTTTTCTGCAATGTCTAACATTTTCCTGTTGATTTGATTTGATTCTATGTGTTGTGGGGCTTAATAGGTGAAAAAAAATACTGTCTTTGTTTTTATTTAACAGGTTTTATAATAGATATATTGTGGACGGTGTTGAATGAATAATAATTTACCTGCTCACTTTTTTTCGGTTTGTGCATTTTTCCAAACTCACGCTCTCACGTTGTGTTTCCCAGCTGCCCCGGTGCGACACATGGCCTTAGGCGTTCCTGGAGGATCCACCAACTTGGCGTACGTTGTTTTGTGTGGAGGAGGCCTTACCGCTGCAGTCGTCTATGTGAGCGCCACAAAGATGAGCAATGACAAATGTTGTCCTCAGCCTGAGAACCTGCTGCATATTATAATTTTTGAATAATAATAAAAGAAAATCTCCTAATTGGAATCCGATACAGAATCTGTGAAGGGAGCTAAAGATTAGAGTGAACAAGGGGTTTCAGCCTCAAAGATCTTGAGTTCATTCTGAAATAAAAGGTGTCAAAAAATACCAGTAAAAACTCACCGGTATTTTATTGCTGACCTGTAAAAAGCAGTAAAAAGAAATGTTTGATTCATAAAGAGGTTCACACGGATCATTTAGAGATGTATAAACATTATTCGGTGTGTCATTTTCTGAAATTAGATTCTACTTTTGCATCTTTCTTTTAATTTTCACAAGATAAATTTTAGCATCACTACATTTTATGCTTTCTTTAATCTCTAATGAATAAAACTGGCAGTCTTTTACCAAAAATCATTGAAGAAAATAATATTGATTGTTCATCTTAATGTTTATTGTTTTTGTTTAAGCTGTTCTTTGTTTAATTTTTTTCTCTCTTTTACTCAATAGTAAAATTACTACCGTAAATAAGACGTCTCCCCACACGACTAACCAACATCAATAACTTTCTTTCACGTCACTCATTCGTTTCACTTTAGAAACTGTGGACTTTGATGATTTATCAGTGTCGTCTTGGTGACAGAAAAAAGCGCCATATCTGAATAGCTGAAAGGAAAGTTCCAGTGGTTTTTGTCTATTTTTGTGCTCATGAAAGCTTTTTCACATGAATTTGTACAAACAATGAAATATGACCACTCGGCTACTCAATATGTAATTTGCCACTTTGCTTATAAGATCCTGAACCATTGGATACTTTGGTTGAAATAATAGCTTAGCTTGGAGCAGGAGCAATGTAGCAAGAAGTTTGCCTGATTACAAAGTCAAAAAAAAATAAAAAATGTCACCATTCTTAGGAGACGAAACATAAAGGTTGTATTTTGGGTTGCATGATATTTTTCTGGTGTCATCTGGAGCCAGTAAACATCCGACCAGAGTGCAGGCTGGACTCCAGACTTCGCCTCAGCTTTAACACACTGGAGCAGACACACAGAGGCTGTTGTCTGCTCAGAGACGCTTCAGTCATGAACTTGAACAACAGAAAGTCTTGTTTCCTTGGAGAAAAACGGCACGCTTCTGCTGCCTTATTCCATGTGTGATGACTGTTGTACACTAATGTAAGATTATAATGTGCACTTCTCTCGTTCTCAGGCCTATAAAACAGTTAACGGTGATACCGAACGTTACGAGGACAGACTGGCCAACATGAGCTCCGAGGAGAAAGGTAAAATCAGCTCATTTTGTAAAAAATAAAACATGCACAGTGTCCCACAAAAACAGTTTCTATGGAACCTTTCTTTTTTACATTTTGTCTTAATGTTAAAGTGTTTTCTGGAGATTTTATGTGACTGACCAACTCAGATCTGAAGTGGAAGGAAATAATAAATGTGTTCAACTTTTTTTTTTTAACAAACAATAGTCTTAAAAATGTGGTATGCGTATATATTTGTAACTTCCCTTCAACTGTGACCAGCTTTCTACTTCCAGCTAAAGAAACACCCCCACTGCATGCTGATTTTTATTGTAAGGATGATATTCAGGGTGATGTAATGGTACAAGCGTTTCCCAACAAGCATTTCATGTTGGCTAAAGAATCTGATTTTGGTCTCACGTGAGCAGAACGTGTCTTTACTGTGACCTTTACAGGACTTTTTTGTAAGATAAAATCAGAAATCAGTACAGAAAACACTAATGGCTCTAATCACCAAACATTAAGATGTACTGTTTTAAGTTCTACATACCAGTAGTGAATAAAGCTAAGACTGACATCTTTGAAAGCCTCACAGGAAACAGGAACTCTGATCCCCTGCTGCCCATCAGGTCCTGGTTGCAGGAACTGGAAGAGTTGCATTCGCCTGCTGTGGAAGAAAATAAGAAAAATAAACTCCTCCTCGTTTTACACTGGCCCAGTCAGTTTAGCTAGCAGTGTGATGTTTTTCTGTCCAATTATCTTTTCATATTTTTCCAGTTGTGCTCTTTTCATACTTGACTTTTTTTGGGGTTGGATAAAGAGCTGCCTTACATCGGACCTTTCGTAGCTTCTTTGATAATTGATGACTTAAAGTAATCCTCTATAGTCTACTCATTATAAGAAAATGTATGATTCCATTATTATCGGTGGAAGGTGAAAAAGCCATTCCAAATTGATCAGAGGTCATTATCTATTACAATGATCAGATACCCATCGGAGCTGGGTGTAAAATCTACAGTAAGTAAGAGAAGGCATTGAAGTGGTTTTGTCTACAGATACAAAAAAAAGTTGGATTCAGAATAGGAGCATGAACTGGAAAACTGCTAAGTTGGCTATAACCAAATAATTTGAGCTAAAGCCCAGTGAACTCCAAGCAGCGTTCCCTACATCTGTAGCGAGTTGCACCAAATGAAGACGTCCCGCGCAGTTCAGCTGCTGCACGAAGAGCAACCTCTAAATTCTCATAACTTAGCTTGTTTGTGGAAAAGCACCAGGGCGTTCGTTGTGAAGTGACTCTGCATCGTTGAGTAGCTGTCCGGTTAAGAAAAGAGACGCACGTTTGAAAAGTGCTAAAGCAAATTGGAAATGAGTGCAGTGAGCCTGAAAACTGTTTTTCAGAGCGGCTTCTGGCTGCTCCACCCAAATCTCCCACATGGTAGAATGACTCCTCTGAATGGCTTCACCCTGCCTGTCCGTTTGGATTTGTGTCTGCGAGCTATTTGTCTGCTCAGCTTGCAGAAATCGTGGCTTTGTGCCCTTAACTAGTGCAAAACCTGATGGTTCAGATGTACCGTGGAAGAGTTGCTTCGGCGAAATGGAAACTTTAACAATTTGACTGCTGATGTGGGAGAGAGTTTAAAGTTGTATTCTGTTCTCAGATCTGATAAATGGTGCAAACATCTCTCTTGTTTTATAGCTACAATTTAACATCTATGTTTTGTATATGTCAGTATATTTAGACCCTGACGATGATCAGCCTCTGCGTTGCTCATAAACTGAACAGTTTAACAGAAGCTGCTTTGCATTTTTAGACTGATGAGATATAGGCTGCTGACCCAACAGAACCTGCACAGTCAAAAAGCTTCTTGTGCTCAAATGATATCTCTGTTTGACAAAGCTGGTTCGTGGGAGGCAGTCGGTGGAAAACTACTTGACTCTAAAAGATTTTACGGAGTCATATTTATAAAAGTTTATCAGTGGAAGTTCTTTTATCCGACTATCCGGCGCTGAATCCTGTCAGTCAGTCAGTCTCTCTCTGAAATGAAGATCCAGTTTTTATCTAATTTCCTCTGGAAACATGAGCAATGGTGCTCAGAAGTGCCACAATTCCAGATGTAACGTACGGTTTACATATTCACAAATCTATAAATGTTTGATTTATGCTTATGCAGTATTCATACAGTTTTGTAGTTTTAAGCTGTCACATGTATGAATGTTTATTTGACAAGCACAAAAATACTTACTGTAAAAATGGGACCCAATTGTGAAAAATGTGAAAAAAAACATTTTGTAGCTAAATTCAATGTCCTAGTAAAAAAGGTCGGAACCGTGAAACAACGCCACCTTCACGGACAAAGAGGATTTACGGGTCATGTAGCAACTCAATTTGAAATTTGTTGCCAGAAGCAAATTAAATTATGCAACTAATGAAACAAAACAAAGTTTTCCATTCTTCAAATGTAGCTTTTGGAAGGTAAATCATTGGGGGGGAAAAAAATATATTTTTTGGCTTGAGATTGAGCTCACAATCTTCCAGCTGGTAAAAAAAAGAAAAAAAAACAAAAACAAAAAACAGCCAAACACTGGAACCATGAAAACACCAAAAATATTTCAATTTCTGAGTGAAATACTTTGACATCAGTGTTAATGAGAAATTGTTTCTGATTCATTTTCTCTTCATAACAGTGATAATGATAAATCAGTTGCTTTCTCCTCCTAACAGAGGAATGACACACAGGTAGGCCTAAACAGTAATCCATTAACCAGTTTACCAGCCTGCCTGTCACGGCCATGTGTCACTGAATTAGTTTAAGTAAGCTTGAATGCTTTACTGCAGTCACTTCTGTTTATCTTATGTGTTTAAGTATAGGCTGTGTCTGTGGCCTTCTGCTTAATGTACAGAAACCTCTTCATTTATTGGTACTCCTGGTCAGGAAATACAACAAATAATTTACTTTGGACAAAGATGAAACTTTTTGCATTTTTTTTCAGGGACTCTTTCATTCACTTAACATTTTTGCTCTAACCCTCTTCATCTGCAGCTGAAGTCACATCAGAGGCTGCGTCGTCCCTTCCAGCCGAATCCGCCCCAGCGGAGGACGAACCGGCTCCCGGAGCTGAGATCACACCGGAACCCGTCCCCGCTTCCCCAGAACCGGCGGCAGAGACGTCAGCCGAGCCCACCGCCGAGGCCAGCCCAGAAGAACCAGCAGCCGCCGAGGCGTCAGAGGCAGATGTCGCTGAGGCTCCAGCTGAGCCGGCGGACGCAGAGGGGGCGCCTGTTGCGGTGGAAGAGACTGCTGCGGAAGTCGTATCTGAAGTTGCAGCCGTGACGCCTGCTGAGGACACAGCAGCAGCAGAAGAGAGCGCTGGTATGGCGGCCGTAGATGAAGCCCCTCCTGCTCTCCCTGCTAATGCAGAGACTCCCTCCGAAGCCCCTGAGCCTGAAGCAGTCCATGCTGCAGAGGTGGCTGCGTGAAAGTGGAAGCGCTCAGCGGGGTGCATCTAGAAAAGAAGGGCTTTTAGGATGTAGATGTGTTATATTCCTGATTCCCTTGGCCTGAGGGAAAAGGACTCATGAACCTCATTCTCTTACAAAAAGTAAAAGGAACATGCTCTGGTTTTATTTTTGTACAGTAGTCGATATGCTATGCACACCAGAGGTTCATCAGTCCAGTTTTTCTGAGGCGTTTTTTTTCTCTTTACCTTTGCTTCTACATTCCTGAAAACCTGAAATAATCTGATAATGTCTTGTTTTAATGAAAATGATGGTTTGACTGTTGGAGGAGAAAAAAATCAGCAATATGAGCAACAGAAAGAATCTCCTCGTGTTTTTATGGCGGCCTTAAGAGAGTGGCCAAAAAATCCTGCTGGCTCTTCTTTTTCAGACTAAATCTAACTAAGGTATTTGTTTTGCACAGCAACAAACAGGCAAAAACATAAATAAAGAATAAATAGTTTAAATTTTCTTTTTGGTTTCACCTTGTATTATCAGATGCTTATGTTTTTATTGTCGCTCTGTTTTTAATGATTACGCCACCTGGTTTCCATCTTATAAACCTTATCCATGTCATTATAAAATCTTTTCTTAAACTTTTTAAGTCATTTTCTTATCTGTATCAGAGGATGCTGTAGCTCCCACTTTCCTCAATACTGTACAACGTTTATCCTTAAAAAAAAAAATCACTAATCTGTTTGGGCATTAAAAGTTGTTCTAATAAACCAATAAAGATTAAAATATCACTGGGTTAAAAGGGAATTTGAAATGCTTTACTTCATAATTCAACTGGATTTAAAAAAAAAATTATACATTTGTACATTTTATTGCCTGTTATTGAAAAAAACAGAATTTTGAACAGAATTTGGTAAACAGCACAAGAGGGCTGGTCCTGGACAAGCAGCATGTCTGACCTCAATACTAGCTAAAAATCATGTTTATTGGTTTAAATTTTCTTTTCTTTTTTTCTCGTATTTGAAATACTTTTAAAATACCCAACGGTAATATTTATGAATGAAGCTTACAGCGACATGCATCTCCATGCATACAGTCAAAAAAGTTCAATCTAAATTAAGATAATTAGTAACTTCTTCTTAAGTTATTATAGAAATAACTATGAGTAGTATTATGCTTGTTATGGTTTTGTAGCAAACACAAATTGCTGTGTGTACACCACAAAATACATGGAACATGTTGAAAGATAATGTCTAATATCACCTTCATTTTTTAAAATTATTATTGTACAATAATTGTTCCTTTTCTGATGTAGAACCTCCAACATCAGGGCCCAAAATTGCACATTTACTGCACATATAAGCAAAACCTGAACCATCTGCAACTGACAGATAAATGTTAGACGCCCTTCTTAGACGGTGTTTAAGCATCCTGCTTTCTAATGCCGCCCTGGGCAACTGCCCATATGTAAAACTGCAACTGGGCACAAGGAGCATGAACCAGGCAGGCAGCTCTCTATAGACCATCCAGTCATAGATATCCTGTCTTTACAAATGTGATTATAAAATAGGTCATGTTTCACTTGGTAGAAACGTAAAATGCATGACATTTGTTGGTCTGATTTAAATCCTACATTAAATATATTGTTAGTAGTTTAAGTTGTTGTGTTTTTGAATAAAATCCTGACTGGTTCCTGCTGTCCCACAATCTGCAAACAGCTGAACAGGCCTTGGGCGAGGAGAGTCTGGGGAAAGCTCTGCACCAAATGGAAGACGATGGAAAGGACTTGAAGGAAGATCTCCAACAACATCCTCTACAGACCACAGTGGAAATGTCTGTAGAGGCGGCTGTTTATATTGAAGAGCAGCTGTTTGAGGTGGAAGAGGTGCCACATGGTCTAACTATTGAGGAACTGTCTGCTGACCGGATTCCAGCAGCTGACGCAGAGCAGGAGGAAGAGGAGAAGGAAAGAGCGGTTTCACTTCCTGAGGAAATCGCTGAGGCTAAAGAAAACACTGCAATCCCTGACTCTCCTTCAGAGGAAACAGGCTCCTCTCCCGAAGACTCTTCCTCCTCTGGTGAGGCTTCGTCTGATGATGAAGAGGAGGCCGTCGTCACTGCAGAGGCAACACCAGAGGAGGAGACTAAATCTGAGCAGACCCATCTGCGGTCAGTTGGTGAGACAACTCAGCTGGCAGCGGCCTCCACCGAGCCAAGCCTAGAAGTTCTTTCAAGCACAGAACCAGAACCTCCATCACCTGTGGCTCCAGCGGACAAGGAAGAACCCTGCCACAGCTGCCACTCTTCTCCATCCTCCAGCAAGGAGGCGGCGCCACCTGCTGCTCTGGGAGAGGATCTGCTCGACATGGACGTCGCACAAGAAGCAAAGGAGTCCTTCGACAAACCGTTGGCAAAACAAAGTAAGACCTCAGAGTTGCTGTTTGCATTTGATTCAGCCAAACATGTAAGAACCCAACGCGACTCTGTTTAACCTGAAGGAAGGCAGACAACAAAACAAAGTGTAGCCCTCCACCTTAAAGGGCAAAAGGTTAAAAAACGGCAGTTAAAGCAAGAGCAAAAAGAAATCTAAATACAAAAAACACTTTTACGCAATTGGTTGTAGAAGAACAATGACACTTTTATAATAATTATAATTAACGAAAAACAAAGTGTACACATAATAACTACACAAGTAATTGTAGATAATTTTATGCTGGAAAAAAAAGAGAAATGCATTAAGTTAGTGGGCTAACAATCAACTGGACAACTGTTACTAATAAAGTGGCCAGTGAGTGGATGAAGCAAGTGTTTGTTTTAATTTAATTTGGAGTCAGAATCATCTTTATTCTGCAAACAGAGCTAGTCATGTGAGAATGCCTATGACTGATGACATTTAAAGGAGATTAACTTAAATTTTGTTCCATCTGACAGAAGACAAAAGATAATTAATTGTTTGGATCTCCTAACAAGGTGCAATACATCTTTGTTAATGTATAAAAAAGAGAAATGCATAACAACACATATAGCTGCATCTAAAAAAAATTAATATGAAAAAGGTTAAATATTTTTATACATCATTTCAAAAAGTGAAATCATGTGGAAGCAAAAATTATGGTAGGAAAAAAGTAAACCAGGTTTTACATTGTTGTCAAGCGACACCCATTCAAGGATTTGGGGGAGCTTCACAAGGCCCAGAGGCCCAATATTAAATAAATAATACATCATTAAATCATTCATTAAAAATATCATAGAACATGTAAATTATTAATTATATGTTTAAATAGTTAATTTAATAAATAATTTATTAAATATCCCTTAAAATTATTAAAATATAAACTTATATTAGCCGTTGCAAATAATTAGTTACATGTGTATTTAATTATTTTATGGACCCTGTTCTTGCACATCAACATAAAATAATTTTATCTGTCAGACTCACCAGTCAAAGCTGGAGTTTCATTATATGTAAGCCTTAATCAGAACTACAATAAAATACATTAAATATTTTTACTCCATGTGCAATGAATGTAGTTTCACTTTCTGAAACGACTGACATTTCTTCAGCTTTTTCAGGATACTAAACTGATTAACCTCGCTACTTTTTCCTAGTGAAAAACAATGCATTCAAGTGTTGTGCTTCCATCTCACATCTTCTTTTTTTGTGTTTGCTTGTTTTAGCCATTGAGAATGGAGTTGTGGTGACAGCCACGTCGTGACAGAAAGTGTGCCTTCTGTCACCAATCAAGCCTGGGCGGCAGAAGACAAAAACAAAAGAAGAGGAGGTCACACTCTGAAGCGGTGTCTTTATTAGCAGGTGTTATTACAGCTCTTGTCCACTAGGTGTCAGTAATGCAAAACATTTTCAGACGTGGAATTCTCAGAGTTTTTAGGGAGTGAGAGTCTGTGATATTATAATAAACAGTAGCCTGAGATGTTAGCTTTTCACCGAAGCAGACATAAGATAATTCAGATTTGTATTACTGCTGCCCATACACCCAAGTATTTTGCAGTATTTAATTTTAAAGCACAGCTTTTTAATGCTTAGAGCTTTAGAATTAGGAAGTCACGTGCTGTTAGAGACTGTAAAACTTTAATGTTTCAAGAAAAATGCCCATATTTTGACGCACACTTCTTTTTTTTTTAAATTGTATTGTTTGTTTCCAGATGTTGCCCTGTTCACCAATCAGATATAGTGATGGAAATCTGTGTATCCTCCAAATTTAACAGAGCTGTTAAAATAAAAACTTAATAGCGAGGATAACTATCTACCCTTTCTTTGTCTGCCATTTTGAATGTAACTAAAGACTATGTAGGAAAAAAAATTACTGTCCAGACTGGGACAATATTTTGAGGCAAGCATTGTACATCATATAAAGGAAGACATTAAGAAAAATAATGATTGTAGATGGGATGTTTATATGTTATTTGAGCTCTGCCTGGCTGGGACATAATGAGGAATGTACTTGACAAGTAAACGGTAGATGTGTCGTCATGGCAATATACTCTTATTTCAAATAAAGTGGTGGACAATCTTGCATTTTCTTTTTCAACATTCAATTGCTGTTTATATTTGTAATTGTTTGAACGTGTCACCTTCAGAGATCCACAGGTGTATTTTAGCTGATTTCACTTTGACATTCTATGTCAACTGGGTATGTATTTGTATCAAGAGATAGTTAATTAAAATGTTGTAAATTTTATTGTTAAAAAAATAACTATTCAAAATTGAGAAACAGAGTCAAGAGCATAGTTTAAGCAACAAAAAAAGTAAGCTATTGAGATGTCATAATTATTTAAATCTTTGTGAAAAGTTTCTTTTTTTAAATTAAACGTTTCTATTCAAAACTGTATTGGTCAAATGAAAAATGTTGGAATCATGAATTATTAATTCAAACGTTAAAGTATTAAAATATAATTCTGACATTCAAAATAGAAGAAAATTAATTAAAAAAAAGTTTAATAAAGTATTTTTAAAAAGTCACTCGCTGATAGTAAGGATTTTTTTTTAATGAATGAAATGACTCTCACTGTTAAACTCTGACGTTTTATGATCTGACGTCAGTAGTCTGATTCTCCAGAACCAGAGAAGAAAAACAACCGAGCCGAGCTAATCTCCTTTACCACAGAAGAACCGAACCAGCGACTGTTCACTCATCCATCCAGCCAGCCGGGTTTCACCCACACCGGGGGCGCTGGAATCCTTCGGCGGCTCCGGGGCTCCTCATCATGGCAACGGCCACTACTGTTACCGTTAACTAGTCGTTAACTAGAGCGGCGGGACTCTGGAGGCTGACAGTCGGCGCCAGCAGCAGCGGACACGGGGGACGGAGAAAGACGGTAGTGTTCACACTCGCACTGTAAACTCTGGTTAGCAACAATGCTAACAACAACAATAAGCAGCAGCTACCTGGGAGCCAGCAGGGAGCCGATAAGAGGAGTTTAACCCGACATTAGCCAGATTTAGCAGCTCGGTTTGTTATTGTGGTTCCAGCTTGTTTTACCTGGAGGCTATCGGAGCTAGCCTGTTAGCTCTTGACAGTCACGGATTTCTTCTGGGTTCTTTAAAATTCATAAATTGAGCAGGTTATTTGGTATCAACAGTAGCAATCTTTTTCTAGTACTGACCTTATCTGAAAGCGTTAACACTGAAATCCACCTGCTAAAGGCATACTGGGCTATGAATTATAGAGGTCTGTAATCCAAAGCAGGTTGGATCTTGACTGTATGAGTCAGATGTGTCTCTACAAGGAATTTAAATTTGCATTAGCAACTATAATGGTATGCTCAGCAACAACTAATAGCACGAGTCTGCAATAAGGTGTAGAAACAGGGGGTAGGTTACAGGTGTCAAGGTGCACTCACGTTTTAAAAAGTTGCAGTTTAAAAACAGCTGAATTTTCCATTCTTGTCTCTTTTTTAAATGAAGTGTCAGATGATGTGTTGGAATGAGCAAAGTTTTTTCCAACTATACGGAACATGGAGTAATGTTTCTTGCTGCACGCTGCCCATCAGCTGGCTGAACAACACCTGGGGGGGGGGGGGGGCTTTTCCATCCAGATCCTTTTAAGCATTGTTTTATTCACTCTTAATTATTTGTATGACTTCATTTTTTTTATCTTTATTTGCTCGTGTTTGAATTTAATCATGGGAAATACATACATAAAGAGCATAAAGGGCGCCACATAAAGCAACAGACTGCAAGCTATGATCAGCATATCATGCATGATATCGGCATTATGTTGTAAAGACCGGAAGGTTAAAAATATGTTTAATAATATCCGCAATCAACACATTTAGCCAAAATACGGTGAAATTTAGCTGCATATATATTCTGTATTTTTGCTTAAGTTTTTCCAGTACAGTATTGTAGTTGTGATAATCAATATACTGTTATTTAAAAACAACATATACTAAAATATGGATGATTTTTGACTTTCTGTTTAAAAAAAATAGATTGTGTTATATATTTTTAAATTCCAGGATATATACTAACATACAACATTTTATTACTCATCCATGCACTACAGTGTTTACATAGAGACTAAAAAGACTGTGATTGTGTGGAGAGTATGCTGAGACCTGTTGTGCCCTGTAGTGAAGTGTGTGTGTGTGTGTGTGTGTGTGTGGGTGTGTGTGTGTGTGTGTGTATTAATGTTTTGACTGTCCAGCCTTTTGCTCATCCAGTCTAAGCAGGCAGATAAAGCCTTGTGAGAAAGGTTATTGTGGGTCATCCTTTTGTCGTGTGCTTTAAGAATAAATGGTTAAAGATTAGATGCTGAGACTGAGCTCAAAGAGAAATAAAGGATTAAGTGCATCAGAAAAACAGTGAACAATGGTCACTGTAGACTGTCATCAACTATTCAGATGACTGAATAGTTCTCATTCATTTATCTGAATGAGAACTATTGTTCTTGCACTTCACAAATCTGAAGAAATGCTGTTTACGCAGCAAACATGTTTGAAAAGTGAACTTTATGGCCCACAGAAAGAAACCAACACTTCACATCATCCTGAAAACACCTTCTGCGTGGTGCAACGTGTTGTGGCAGTATCATGCAGTGGGGATTTTGCAGGAACAAGGAAGCCGTTAAGAGTTCGTGGGAGGATAGGTTCATCTAAATACAGAGCAATCCTAAAAGAAAACCTATTGGAGGCAGAGGTTCACCACCCAGCGGGACGTTGACCCTGAACAATCAGAGCTGTTTATATCCAGAGTTTATATCAATGCATTTTCATGTGGCGGGATGGTCCAGTCAAAGTCCAAATCTGAATACCATTTAGAATTTTTTCTACAGATACTCTATATGCAATCTTACTGAAATAGAGCCGACAAGCTAAGAAGAATTAGCAGCAATTCCAGTCTGTAGGTTTGCAAAGCCGGGAGAGAGAGAGACCTACAACTAAAGACTGTAACTGGAGCAAAAAGTTGGTTCTACAAAGTATTAACTTAGGAGGGAAGAATCATGTATCATTTTTGTTCCAAATTACAATGTATCTGCTGCAATGTGTTGGTCCTTCCCACAAAAGCCTCCCCCTTGATAGACTGACGTTTGTTGTGGTAATATGATAAAAATCTGAGAGTTGTCCAAGGCAGGATGGCAACCAATTATATGATTAGGTTCTCTTTGAGACAAATCTGTAACCAGCTCTGTTAGATGTAGAAGCTTCATCGCCACGTCACCCGTCCTAATAACTCAGTGGACTTTGCTTGTGTGTGTTTAAATATGGGCTGGGCGTTAAGTAAATCCTGAGGTCATATTTGCTGTGCATTTGTTCATTGTATCATCTGTGTGTGTGTGTGTGTGTGTGTGTAAGGAGGGCAGGACAGGACACAAGGCAGGGCGTTGTATCTAGACCAGCAGCCCCAGTTATTTGGAACAAAAGCTCAGTTGTTGATAGATCATGTGACTGTGTGTGTGTGTGTGTGCGTGTGTGTGTGTGTGTGTGTGTGTGTGTGTGTGTGTGTGTGTGTGTGGGTATGTGTTCCTCCCTCATCATGTGATGCAAGCTCGAGGCAGGCTCTGAGAAGTGCTGAGTCGAGTCTGAGAGGATCCTTCCACCGAGGGAGCAGGCAGGCATGCGGGAAGGGAGTGGAGACGGCCGTCCACACGGCTGGATGGACGGGTGTCGGATGGAGAAGACGGAAGCGTGCGGTGTGGTTTCTCTTGGGTCAGACGGGAACCGTCGGATGTCGAGTCTCTTTGCCTGCTTTTGGACTTCGAGCAGGAGAAAAGTGAAGATGCAGTGCTTCATTTCGAATCCACATGTCAGTGACGAGGCAAGTTTGGGCTTGTTCTGTTATCCGTTTCGATGCTTTCATTGGGATTTCGATTTGGAAAACTTTTGCGTTTTCAACTCCGCCGCTGATTCACCACCAACCGAGAATGTTTAGAACAATGCTGTGCTTCGTATCACTTCTCACTCTGGTGGGAAGGACGCAGTGAACTGGCCACTGACACATGTAGCTGTTTTCCACCGTGCTCCAAAATATCTTTTGAAATTTCTGAAATTACCCACATGACTCACCGTTAACAGGCCACGGTTATTCATTCCTGTAATTTTCCTCTGCTGGAAGAAATGCTTTAAAACCAATGCAGGCGTTTTAGATGAGCTGCGGTTAGACAGCCGCGTGTCCTCAGTCATCTTGCAGGACTTGTATTGCTTGTTTGATTGAACGCAACCTGCCTGAGCGACCCTGCAGCTGACTGTTGGGTTTGTCTTTGCTGTTGCCCGCATTTTGATGTTAGCTATTCATTTTCCATCTGTACATTTGTCCATCCGTCTTACAGTTGTTAGATTTGACCCCTCATCATAGGTCGCATGCAGGACTCTGCCCGCTGACACACCCTTTAACTCTGTATCTGTTTCTTATTGACTTCTCGCTGCACGGAGCAACATTTCACAATCTCAAACTGCCCGTTGAACTTTTTTCCTGGTTGAAAGAGCCACTTTACAGTAAACGTGCAGAGTTTCCTTTGACTCATAGTAAAGGGCTTAAAATAGCTATAAGTTAATAAATAAATGAAATTATTGGGAGCCTAGACCTGTGGATATGTCATGTGACTGATGAGCCTGTTGAAAATATGAATCATACACGAGTCTTTCTAAAATGGTATATGCCGTTAAAACCAGAAGTTTGCATACAAAATATATAATTACACATTACATTCTTGTCTGACGTTAAATATGTGCTTAACTTTGCCTTTCTCATTACATTTTGGATTACCGATATTGGTCAAACGTTTTGGGTTTCCTTCTGCCAGCGTCTCACAATAGTTTTCTGGCATTTTAGCTTTTATGAGCAAAGATTGTTTTCTGTCTTTTTTCAGATCTACCGACAAATTACAGCCACTCCAAAACACTGACTTTGCTCTCCTTGTGCCACTTTGTAACTAATTTAACTGTGTCTTTAGGGTCATTGTCCATTTACAGGGGTGCCCAAAGTCGGTCCTCGAGGGCAGGCGTCCTGCATGTTTTAGTTCTCTCCCTGGTTGTACTAACAACCTTTTCAGCTTGTCAATGTTATTCTTAGGCCTTCTAACGAGCCATCATTTGATTCAGGTGCATTAAACCAGGGAGAAAACTAAAACATGCAGGATGCCGGCCCTCGAGGACCGACTTTGGGCACCCCTGATTTAGAAGATATGTTTGTTTCTAAGCTTTGACTTTGAGGCTGGTGTCTTTAGATGTCGCTTCAAAATCTTCCACATACAGTATTGCTCCCATCTAGTATAGGAAGTGCAGCAAAAGATTCCACACAAGATGTTGCCACCCCGTGTACTTAAGAGTTTGCAGAATGTCCATAAAACTTTTCTGTTTCAGACCAGACTTTCTAACCTCCATATGTTTCTTTTGGTGTAATTGTTTCTCCCTGTCTGAGGTGTCTGTCATCCCTGGTTAGTACAGAACTTGTTTCATTGTGAATAACGACACGCTACTTTAGCCAGCATCTTTTTTTAAGGATTTTTTCTTCTCCTTTGTTCTGTGATTGAAACTCCCATTCCCATGCTTCTTGTACAATTGTTTCATTGTGTAAAAATACTAATATGGCACCTTAGACATCTGAACATTATGTCCAAGGATGAACCAGACTTGTGAAGGTCTGTTTGTCTTCCTGAAATCTTGACTGACTTCTGTTGTTTTTGTCCATGACTTCACAAAACGAAGCCTTGTGAATGAAGCAGTGCCTTAAAATACATTCCCAGGTATGCCACCAGGTAACCCCAAGGTTGTGAATTGACCAATCAGAAGCCTACAAAGGCATGACACTGTAAACTGGGATTCTCCAAGTTGGTTAAAGGCGCAGTAATCCTAGTGTATTTAAACTTTTGACATTGAAAAAGGTAATAAAAAATTATCTCTGTCATTGTTCTAAGATTTAGCAAATGGGAATAATGACTCCAATCAGGAACGGTTTAGACTTATTTAATGTCAGACAATGAGAAACGAATGGTTATGTATCTTTTTTATCTCAACATCTGGTTGAAACTGTGATATCTGAGTCCATCGTTGGTTTTTTATGATGCTGAATAATTGAGCTAATATCATGTTGGTCTCAGGAGCACAGCATGGCTCATCCATTATACAGCGGTTAGTGTAACTGAGCGTGTTCGAGGAGTCTGTACGATCAAGCTGGTGCAGTGAGTTTGTAGGAAAAAACATGTACTATCTCTGGACTGTGCATTCATTTTACATCCTGTTGGGTTTTTTTTTAAATCATAGTTTTGTATCTATTTTAACCCAGGTATTTTATTTTATCAAAAATATTTCAGTGGAAGATTATTTTAGGTAGTGTTTTAACTGTGAAGAGGAAAAACGTATTCTTTTGTGTTTACGCTCTTCTTTGGTTTCAGAAATAAAAGGAATGCTTGGCTTCTGTAAATTAATTTTAAATTTTTTTAATTAATTTGCAATTCAGACCTTTACAAATTAAAGAATTTGTAAGGGTCTAGTGGCCTATTACTTAAACCATTGCCGGTTTGTTTGCTGAACTCATGTAATGAAATTTCATTACGGAAGACTATAATTAAAATGTCAAAAAATTACATTTAACCATTCGTTGTCAAAACATTGTCAAAACATCCCCCTGGTTATCATGAATTCATGTGAAACATCCCAGTAGCAGATGGTCATAATTACAAAGGTACAAAACTGTTTGGTATGAGGGAAGTTGATGGACCTGCACATTGTCCTGATCGAACACTATTGTGACGAATTGGAGCGGAGATGGCAGGCCACACCTTCTCGTCCAACATCAGTGTCTGACCTCACAAATGTGCTTCTGGAATAATGATTCCAGTAGAAGGCCCTCCCTAAAAACTTGAAGATGTCTTAGTTGTGAAGTGTGGGCAAGCATAATGTCAAACTTTATGGATTAATAACATGAGGGCAAATCATCTTGAAAGTTCACAGTTGGAGAGCTGGAACATCATCATAATAGTCCTTTGATTTTAAGGGTTTTGTACACAGCTTGTATTCCAGTAATATTAATAACCTATTCCTGTGCTTAACAACTTGGCAGAGGAAGTTTAGATGAGAAGTATTAAAGGTGTCACACATTGTCTAACTAAAGGTTGCTGCTGCACTGAACAGGCACCGAGAGCTGGTTCCTAGCAACTGCTACCGTCGCTCCAGCTCATCCTATCTGGACACTGTTCCTGTGTTTGATGTAATGACTTGGCTTTCCCTCAGCGCTTCTCTTCCTGTAACAGCAGACAGGCTGAAGCCACTCAGGGAGAGATGGAGATCAGATCTCTGCTTTTGAGCCCACTATTAGAAAGACACAGGGAGATCTTAACTGTACTAAGTAGTCATCATTCTCAATGGTAGGGAAATCTGTTATTTCTGCCCAGCGCATTTAATACGTATTAATCTAGTTTGCTTGTTTTTTCAGTGGCTGCTGTTCTCGATATTTGTTGAGGTCACCAGGAGGAGGGGCTGTGTCTCCTTACCCCAGGGGAGAATGAATCATGACGTCAGTGGTGCTGGTTGACACTGGTGGGACGATGGTGGAGTATGTCACAGCTGAAGAAGATCCTCAGCAGGTGGTTGTCAGACAAGAGTCGATCCCTATCTAATACTAGTGCTATATTGTAAACGACGGGGCTTCATTTTTTTCTTCCATTTCCCTCCTCAGGAGGGAGTGTATGAGGCTGACGCGGAGCTGGAAGGAGAGGTGGAGGATGAGTGTGAAGCAGAGGAGGTCTGTGAGGAGCTGGAGGAAGTAGAGGAGGCTGATGAGGACATAGCAGTCGTAGTGGAGGAGGCGCCCACTGCTAGCCGGCTGGATGAGCAGGGTTACTCCGCCCAGGTGGTGGTGTATGGGGATGAAGCCTACGTCATGCAGGAGGCGGAGACGGAAGGAGAAGGAGGTGGGATGTTAACATTTTTAAGGAGCGTTTTCGTTTTGCCAATCGGATCGACTTTAATGCAAGAAATGTTCATCTTGCACAAACTTCAGTGCACTTCATTGTGATTTTTATGAGACAGACCAACACAAAAGAAGTGTATAATTGTGGAGTTGAAGGAAACTGGTGCATGAACTCAAAATTCTTTTACAAATAAAAATCAGTAGTTTGTATGTAACCCTGGCAGATCTCCCAGCTCAGTGAGGCTGGATGGTTGGAGAGTATCGGTGAAGTGTTGCTGAAGATTCGTGATTGGACTTACATCAGGTCTTGTCTGTGAGTGGGCTATTCAAACTCATGCATAAGCTTTGATTTAGCTCTGGCTCTATGTTCAGGGTCAGTGTCCTGCTAGAGGTTGAACCTCCAGCCCAGGCTGAAGTTGTTTGCAGGTTTTCTTCCTGTATTGCCCAGTTTTTATCCCATTACCTCTGACCAGTTTTCTCTCTCTCTCTATTGAAGAAGGAGATCCCAACAGCTTGTTTCTGCTACCACCAGGTGTCACCACGGGGAGATCTCTGGAGCTCCTCCAGTTATTATTGGGTCTCTTTGGCTGCTTCTCTGATAAGTGCGATTTACGATTAGTGGAATATGTGGGTCTGAATCACAGTTTTTATATTTCGATTTGTAAAAAATGTAGTAACCATTTTCCTCGTGCTTCACAATTACACACTTCTTTGTGTTGGTCTATCATATAGAATCCCAATAAAATCTACTGAAGTCTGAGGTTGTAATAGCAATAATGTGCACATGATACAGAGTGAAAGGGCCATCTTAAACTTTAGTTTTAGTCTCTGATTTTTTTTGTTTGTTTGCTAAATGCATCAGAGGAGATGATCCAGAAAAAGCAGGCTGTAAAAGCTGACAGACCTTGGTGTTGTTAGGTCGCCACCTTGTGGATAGAATTTAAATAGTTGATGCATAAACAAGAACAGATTTACCAACCTGATGTTAATTAATAGGTCAATAGTTAATCTGTTAATAATGTCAGTTAGTTTCTGAATCCATCCAGAAACTAACTGGCATTAGTTAGTTTTGCTCTTTCTTCTGAGCATATGTTAGCAGAATATAAAATGATTGCCAACAATTGTTTTTGCTTAATTAGTAGCTAAAATTTAGATTAATAAGATATTATTTTTTTGCTAAAGCAGTTTGCTGCTCACCAAAAATTAAACTGCTACTCCATGAAACTTAAACAAGCCATGGTTCTTTAGGTATTTTTTGCTTTGGTTAAATTAGAAAACCAATAACTTTAAATTGACCCATATTAACAATGGATTTTTTTGGGGGGTTATTTTTGTACTGTGCATGTGAGCGGGTAATTTGATAATTTTGTGATTTTTACCATTTGGTACTTGTTCGGTGCACATATTTTTGGTAGGAGAATGTTTTCCATTGAACATAGGTATGTCTCTTCCTGCCTTGGGAATGTTTTCTATGGTTTTATAAATAGTTAAACTGATTTGAATAGAGCTTCTCCGATCAATCAGCTGGAATCAATCGAACAGTTTTTCACTTCTTGTTCTTTAGCTCCTCTGTAAATTTATCAAAACTAAAAACTTTTATAATTTTATGCCAAAAAATGCATTAACCAATTTAATGTTTACTCTGATAAAATGTCAGATCTGCACTTTTTTGGATAATGGTTAGTGACATAAGATTTAATGCATAAAAAAGGGGGAAAAAAACAGTAATTCTTTCCTATTCTGTTTGACTTAATATTCTTGCCATTGTCAAAGAACTTAGCATATTTCTTCTCTTTTGTAATATATTAATAACATTAAAATAACAATAAAAATGAACTGTACAAAAATGTACTGGAAATTGGCCAATAAAAGCTTGGCTAGTGAATCTCCAGATTTGTAATTAGTTTGTAAGCAATTCATCTGCTTCTGGTTGTGCTTGCTGTTTGAGATCCTTCTTTCAGTAAAATCTGCATTTTATCACTTTTCATCATTTCTTCAATTTGAACTTCATTATAAAATTTCAAATGTACAATTTTATATGTTTTTTCAAAATAAGATTGTAGTTCTGAGTTAGACGCTGAAATTAAATAAAGTTGTATGGTGAAAAAAACAGCAGGTATTTTTGACGTATGAACTACGCAGCAGAGGGAGGGCGAAAAGAGGACTTCCTGTATCGCTCGCGGAGGGATTTGTACATTCTGGCGTGATTCGTCTCGTTGAGATTTTGCCTCAGCTGCGGAGTGATCCAAACAGTGAGAAGTCAATGAGAATCTGCAGCGAGAGGTGGAAACATGGCGACTTCACAGCATGAGGGGCACGCAAACCAGCTCGATCTGCTCATCAGAGCCGGTAAGGTGTTTCCACGTATTGAAAACTCCGACTTTAGAACCGTGGTTGACGGGCGGCTTTTGTTTTTGAGACTCGAAGCGCGGCGCTTTGGCCCGCCCGCCGCGGTGAAGCGATCAGGAAGTGATCACCTTGGTCGCAACCTGCATGGCGTTGCTCGGCGGCTATCAAAACCCGCTTTAAAAAATATAGCGAAGCTTGCAGCTGGATGTGTCAGTGTGCGCCCTCAGATAGCTGTGTGCACGAAGCGTGTTTTGCATGTTTTGGTTGGTTTTTGTCGGAGCTCGATGAATGTGAATAACGGTTCGGCGCTGCACAACCAGGAAGTGTGTAGTTGTTGTCTTTGCCACGCTGTCTGAGGCGGAAGGACATGTGGGTTTATTTTTACTCTGCAGCTACTAGATATAAATATGTTATGTAATTTATTACACTTGTTTTTTTCCGTGAGGGTCATATATTTCTTTAATTTTAAAGTAAATCCTAACAATCCTAAATAGAGCAACACTCCTTAAAAAGTAGGCCCTGTACTTTTAAAATTTATTTAGCAAATTTCAATGATTCTTGGTCAGACTTCAGCCTACTTTCCTCCAGTATTTCCCCAGATTTTTAAGTCTATATATTATGATCCTACAATCGCCGTTTATCGTGTTTTTTTCCCCAGCCTCCTTGTTGGACGCGTGGGACGGCCTGGCTGTGCTCGCTTTCTTCCACTACAAACGTCCAATCAGGTTTCAGCAGGGGCGGGTTCTTAGCTGTAGCTCGGCCCAATAGGAGGCCGCGGCGGGTGTTGAGTGACAGGGGGATTTGAGAGCCTCTTCGAAGAGAACTGGAGGGAAATAAAGAGGAGTGTAAACACGGAAGTCGTCAGAGGCAGAACTACTTTTTGTCGGACTTCCAGGGAGATGATTATTACTGGGATCCACTCCGGTTCTGCGCTCATGTCTTGCATTAAAATCATATTTTTACGTAATACCGTTTTAATAACGGAGGATTTAATGGGGGGGAGAAAAAAGTAGAAGAGACTTTCGGGGTAGTATTTTAGCTTGACAGCGAATTCTTCCAACCCATTGTCTTTGTTAGAGAGAGGGTCTGAACGAGTGCAGCTGTCTAAAGATAGCCTGTTTCTGTCCCCTGCACTGCTAGATAGCCAAACATGGACAGGGCGTAATGCTTATCTCAGGTTTCCCACCGGTGATTGACAACAACAGCAGGTGCCCCCGGGGTCCCTCTCATGGTCCCAGTGGAGGCCAAACTTCCTTTAACAAAGCCTCAGTTTTACATTCTTGGAGAACTCAAACTATTTTGAACAGAATTATGATCAAACTTTGTTTTTCGTTTGCTAATAAATATTTCTGCATGCTTACACTGAAGTGCGGCATTATGCGAACTGGAAATGGGTGACGCACAGTTGTATTCGTGAGAGTATTGGGCTGAACTTGCAAAAACAAAACTAGTTTTTAACTATCAGAATAGTGGACTGCAAAAGTTCTAACCTTTGAACTTTTCACATTTTGTCGCATCACTACCACTAATTTCAGCTGGTTTTGTAAAGATTTTTTTTCATGCTAGGCCAACACAAAGTTTGCCGTAGTGGTGAAGTGTAATGGATAGGATTACAATATGTTTCTAATTAATAAAAACAATGCAAAACTTTAGATATTGCGCTCCTTCAGAGCACTGCTCAGTCTATCATCTGGGTGAGGCAAGGGAGCAAAGCAGCAGAGATTATAGGCAACTCTGGGGTGCAGATTTTCCCATATTAACACAAAAACCTTTATTCATCCTCCCCTGAATGATGACGTTTACAGAAGAGTGGCAAAAAGAAAGCTCTAGAAAGTTGTTGCTGTATAGAGGAGAATGCTCTGGTTTGATGAGAAACTGAACTCTTTTTCTAACATCTTGAGTAATCTGTGAAGAAGAAAACCCCAAACTGTGCATCACTTTGAATCCATCATCCTGACAGTTAAAGGTAGTGGCAGTGTTATGCTGTGGGGATCCTCTTATGCTGGATATTCAGGAATTTTATTCACACCTGTTGAGGCTGGAAGAAAATCCCTCAATGGGTCTAGTTAAACACCAGACCTGAATTTATTTGAGAGTCTGTGGAAATAATTGAAAAGGAGGGTTTGCTGGGGGATGCTTCAAGATATTTATTAACTAATTCTGTGTTTATGTTGCAGTGGAGGCTTCTGGTTACAGCAATGTCCACTGCTCTGACAAAACCATCGAGGCGGCAGAAGCGCTGCTACACATGGACTCGCCGTCCAGCCTCAGAGAAGACCGCAGCCCAGGTAGCCGGAGTCTGGGATGCGCTGTTTGTCGTTTTTGCCGTAACTAATACAGAAATAGTTCAGCGCTTTGTTGTATCTGTGCTTAGAATATGAAATTATACTGGACTGTTCAAGAAATCTTAGTGAAATGCTTCAATCAATTTTCCTTTAAAACTTTTCCATTTCTTCTTTTAGAAGCTTTTATGCCACAAAGTGAAGCTGCACCAGACTTCCTCCACGCTGCCATGCGGCCTGACGTGATTGGAGAAACGGAGGTGGAGATTACCACCGAGGACTGCTGCGAGGAGGACGAGGAGGAGGACGAAGAGGAGGAGATGGTCACCTCACTAGAAGAGCCAGAACCCGACAACGAGCCTGTCAGAAAGAAGCGAGGTGCACAAACCCGGCGTCTATTTCCTTCTCCATTTTTATGTTTTTTTTCCTCCCCATGTTACTGTTTGAGCTACAAATGCTATTAGATTTTGGTGTTTGTGCTAAAACCTGAAAATATGGGTTATGAGCCCCAATCATATTATGTAAGCACACCATCTAGTGGTCAGCTAGAGCCATTAAGCCCAATCCCTGGACCATGATCTAATAGGAATGACGCGGGGTGACGTCAGCCATCCTGTTTCTGTGGCAAAACCAAGAATAAAGTCTGATGGTTCTGGACAGGCAGACCTGCTCCCGGGTGGCAGAAACTGGTCGACTCAATACAAGTGAAGCTGTTCTTAAAAACAGTGATTATACAACTGCATATTAGTTTGATTCACAGGAAGCTAACCCTTTAATAATTGATCAGTTTACATGGAAAATTTTGACAAAAACAATAGCTGCTGTTTTTTTTTGTTTTTTTTAAAAAACAACCTAATATTCCTATGATTGTTTTTCCTCATTTAAATTTTGGGACACACTTCCTGTTTGATTAGTGTGTATTGAAATAATAGCAGTTAAAGGGATTTGGAACTTCACTCACTGTTTTAAATGCACTGCTCTCATTATACGTGAAGGTGACCTCTTCAAAATGTTTGCTTTGTAGCTGGACGGAAAGCGAAGGCGCCCCAGTCGTCCATTTCTAACGGTACACCAGATCTAAGCTTCAAGAAGAAACCAAGAGAGGGCAAAGGTATGTCTTTGTTTAAATAACTCCTGCTTCAGCCAACACATTCCCCTCACAGATGCCTTCTGCTGCTTTTTTTGTCAGACTTGAATGGTTCAGATCAAGCTCATTTTAAGAACAGACAAACATAAAGTAGAATAAACAGAAATGTGGGTCAGTAAACGTGAGAGTCGAGGCTTTGTGTTCCTTTTGGTCGGCCGTGCTTTGGGCCTCTCTCCTTTCCAATGAAACCAAATCAGGTTGTTTGCCTGATTATAAAAATTTGTTTTACGATTTGTCGCATTTCAGTGCGACAAGAAAGAAAAAGAGAGAGAACCTGGAATGGGGCAAATGCTGTTTCACAACCCCGTCAATGAGCATATTTAGCCTAAATGTCACTAACGTCACTTTGACTTTCAGCAGGTAGCACCACTTATCTATGGGAGTTCCTGCTGGACCTCCTCCAGGACAAGAACACCTGTCCCAGATACATCAAGTGGACCCAGAGGGAGAAGGGCATCTTTAAGCTAGTCGACTCCAAGGCCGTTTCCAAGCTTTGGGGTAAACACAAGAACAAGCCAGACATGAACTACGAGACAATGGGACGGGCGCTCAGGTAACCAGTCTGACGGATTTAAGGTTTAAGCTCAGTATGTGTCGTTTTTTATTTTCAAATAACATTTTAAATCTTCATAATTCCTCTTATGTCAGATATTACTACCAACGAGGAATCCTCGCCAAGGTGGAGGGTCAGCGGCTGGTTTACCAGTTCAAAGAGATGCCTAAAAACATCGTCATCATCGACGAGGACAAGGCGGAAATGTCTTCTCTGGATGACCTCATGAGCTCAGAGTCGCAGTCGTCCTACGATCGCGTGCCTCCGCCTTCAGAGAGGTTGCTGCACAACGCCGAGCTGTCGTCTCCCAGGAGACCCAACATCCTGCGGGGCTCCAACAGACCCATCGTGGTCCAAAATCCTGCCGCCACAGTGAGCGGACCAGCGGTGATGGCGGCAGCGCCGAGAATAGTGACGGTTTCGGCAGCGCCCGACGTGAGCCAGACCATGAGCCAGATCCCGAGCGCCACGGCGCCGAGGTCAGAGTCCTGCCAGGAGACTGCAGCTTCCTCTGTGATGACACAGCTAATGCGAATATTTTTGACTCCTCTCCCCCCCATGCTAAGTGTTTTTCTGACTCGTCAACAGGACGGTTCGAGTGGCGATGCAGGTGCCGGTTGTAATGACGTCTTTGGGCCAGAAGATCTCCACCGTCGCCATGCAGCAGCCAGCAGGGACGACGGTGGCCCCGGGGCCCACCACCCTGCTCACCAACGCGTCTCCAATCGCTGCTGCTGCTAATCCGAATTCACAACAGAAGGTGAGTAGATGTGGACGTTTCCTCACAGACTGAAAATATTTCACTCACTGACTCCGTTTCTGCCAGCTGTGGGTTGAAAATTTTTCATAAGGTATATTATTGCAAAACTTACAAATAAAATCTGATTTTAGTTTAATTAAACAAATCTTAGACACTGAGCCCTTGTATTTTAGCAGCCCTTTGGACACTAGTGTGTTGTAAATTGACAACCACAGACTATGAATGGAAAAAAAATGAATAAGACTTATGATTAATTGTCAATTTAATGGTTTATTAGAAAACGGCTGCTTTTCAATTAATTTTTAGTTGATTAAGATCAGTCAGCGTTATATCAACTCATTAATGCATAGCTTGCATCCCTGTAGACTGTGTATTTTACGGGATAGATCAGCACAAAATAGTAGAATAAAAAATTGAAAAAATGGTTTTAAAATCTTTTACAAATGAAAATCATTTAAAATCCTAATAAGTCATTAAAGTTTGTAGTTGTACTTTGCCGGTGTGTAGAAGCTGAAGGGTTGTAAATACCTCCGGCTGGTTCTGTAATTTTTGTGTGTGTTATTTTTATCATTTTGACTAAAATGTTATTTCTTGTGAAGGTTGTGATCCAGACTATCCCGACAATGGTCCCAGCCACAGCGGAGAACGGAGACAAGATCACCGTCCAACTGGCCAAGATCATCACCATCCCAGCCCACCAGTTAACCCAGTGTCAGCTCCAGGCCTCCCCGGGGGCCAACAAACCCAACATGGCCGCCTCGTCGACGGGCATCAGCCTCCTGGGAAGCCCCCTGACGGTGCGAGCCCTCGCCCCCGTCAACGTCGCCCCGGGGGCGCAGGTGATGAGGCTCACCGTGCCGACGCAGACGCAACCGCAGACTCTGATGGTGTCGCCGCCTGGAAGCGTCGGCTGCGGCCAAGCGGTCGGTCAGGCCGTGGCGACGCAGCCGCGCGTCATCGGCGGCGTCATCAACGGTTCGGATTTGGTGATTGGCGGCCCGGGCGGGGTTACGGTGGAGAAGCTGAAGGCTGCAGGAGTGCAGGTCCAGACGGTGCAGGTTCCCCTGACAGTCCAGCAGAACCAAGTGAACCCAAAGATGGTTCAGAGCATCAAGTCAGAAGCCACAGTCACTGAGGTGGTTACGAAACTGGAAGCTCCACGTGCAATTAAGACAGAGGAGCCGGAGTGTTGAGTTACTAACATCTGTTCTTTCCTTTCTCACCGCCTGAGAAGTTAGTTTGTACATTTCTTAAGTTCTTTTTACTATAACTTGTAATAACCAGCAGCAGACTCTTGAAGGACGGTTCTTTGTTTTTGAGTCCTGAACGTGTCTTCACGTCTCTCCCTGGGAACGGCAGCGGAGCCTCTTCAACTGGACCCAAACCGAGAGGTTCAGTAAGGAAAAGGCAACGGGACCAACTTTGATTACTACACAACGGATCACATGCACTGAGTCCCATTTGAGGATGAACATGAAAATGCAACACTAAACAAAACAAAAACAAAAAAAGTAAATAAAAAGGATTACAACCAAAAATGTAAATAGAAAAGGAAACAGTGGAGAGTAAAGAAGGTTCTTTTTAAGAGTGTTCATTTCTACAGATGTTAAAAACCAGCATTTTCTTGTATTTAAAACTCGCATCACTGTGTGAAGAAGGCGTGAGCGGACGAGAGGAAGGAGATGTGGGCTCTCGTTAGGAACGATATCAGTCATGTTTGTATATATTTATATAACTATATATATATCTTTACAGTTTACGGAGCTAACGGTAACAGACAGCCTTAGGTTTTAATTGGAAATGTTTCTTTGCCTGAACAGGAAGCTGTTTGTTTTTTGTTTTTTTCTTTTGATACTTTGTACCATGCACAGTGTTATTGAAACTCTGAACTGTTGGACTTTTTTTTTTTTTTTCTTTCCCCCTCTGCCTCGGTTTGGCTGCTGATGCTGGTGTAGGTTGACACTCGTCCACAGTGTGCTTGCAGTGTGTCCTTCAGCGTCTCTTAAAAAAACTCCCCCTGCCCCCAAACCCACATGTGGAAAATGGATTTATTACGAGTTTTTAAATTTACTTGTTAGTGCAGAATGTTCTGCAGGCAGGCTGCATGCATATGCAATAAAGTAAGAATGAATCTGAGCCAATGCATGCTGCCACATCTTTACAGAAAAAGTCAGCATTCGTCATTTCAATAATCATAAAAGGCATCAAATTATGCAAAACGGCTGCAGGGCATGGACAGCTACAACCACTGTGGATCCCCCTGATCACTTTCAAAACAGAGGGTCAATGTGTCAGTCTGCCGTGTTGGTCCTGCCGCAGCATTTCAATAGTTTAGTTTTTCTGAAAAGAGGGAAGATTGTCAGTGTTCAGACTGAACTGTTTGTATATTCAACATTTGAAGCATATTCTATTTTGTTGTACTCTTGTTTCAAAGTGTATTAAAGTAGATTTTACTGAAATACAAAGACTTGATACCTGTGGGGGGTTTTTATTGCTCAAGTGGAGGTTTTGCTCAAGTGGAGATTGTACATTTTTGGTTCCTTAACTTTGCCGTATGCAGTTGAGATAAAAGCAGTATGAGCAAACATAACTTTACAAACTTATCAGAGGAGACACTGAGGACTTCTGTGGTTTCTTTGCACATTTTTACCATTCAGTTTACTTTTACTCAAACTAAACTAAAAAAAAAAGAAAAGAAACCAAGAAGAAAATCATTCAAATGTTCCTCTGAATTTTCTGACCTCTTAACTACAATCAACCTGACGCAACAAATCAGGTTAGGGCGTCTCTAACCTCATGTTAGTGTGTTTGTATGGCAGATTCAGTGACTGTCTAAAAGGTAGACAGACACCAAATGTCTGAAAGCTTTTCAAAGTTCAAAGACTAAAATGCTTTAAAAAATCTATGAAAACTACACATTATCTGGCAAAGACACTTTATTTACTTTCAGTATTATATGATGGTAGTATCAAGCAGTATTCTTATTACAGTCTGATTTCAGTATTTCGTAAAAAAAAAGAAAACGAAGTTCACGTATGAGCATCTTGATTGCTGAAGAAGGTATGAGACGATCAGCTGGTGCAGACCTAGTTCAGGCAGGAAGACTTGCGATGCATTTATCTCTTCAACCTCAACACTGCAACATTTCAGTCACTTCACACTCGAGGCCTCCTGTCTTCTCATCTTCACCCGTTCACTCACATTCGGCTTCCAGGCTTTCTGTGGAGTGAAGCAGCGAGGGAGAACCCCTCAAGTCCAAGGAATCGGCATTTCCCCATCGACGAGCCAGCCTCTCATTCTTTCTCCCTGAAGCTGAAGTCGCAAACCAGAGAGAGGTGGTCGGATGGATAGCTGTAGGATGGAAGCCTGTTGGGTCCGATTTGCTTCTCGTCCAGCATGTCCAGAACAGCGTCCACTCTCAGTGTGTCTTTAGTGTACCAGATGTAGTCCAGTGTGCAGCAGCACTCCCCGGTGCCCCGGATCTTCCACGTCGTGTACTCCGGCTCGCTCACGCCGTCCTGACTGAGCTTCTTATAGGCGGAGTCCAAACCCAGAGGGGAAGTGGCGAAGCGTCGGTACACTTCCTCCGATGGGACTGCGTTAAAATCGCCACAAATCAGCAGGGGGACTTTGACGTTGGAGTTGCCGCCGCCGAGCTCCTGGACCAGATTCTGAAGGTGCCAGAGGAGGTCCGACCCCTGAGCGCTGCGGAACCACTCCCAGCCAGATCGGGCTTTTAGGTGAGTCGCAGCGACGCACACACACCTTCCACTGCTCCGACAACGCAGAGTCGTCACCACGGCAACCTGAGGCAAAGGTGCACCGTGTCAATAACATTTATTATATTCTTCACGAGACAAAAGGAAGAAATGTTACGGTGACACTTTATTTGAAAGGGTGTGCATAAGACTGACATGACACTGTCATAAACATGACATAACATCTGTCATGAGCATAAAGAAGCCTTTATGAATGGCTATGACTGTTGTCATGAAGTGTCATTTGGTAAATAATGACACTTATTGCAAAGTTGGCATTTTTAATGGACTTTCAATGCAACTTTTAGAGCAACTTTGCATTAAAAGTGTCATTTACCGAATGAACTTCATGACAAATGTCATAAATATTCATAAAGACTCCTTCATGTTCATGACAGATGTTATGTCATGAACATGACAGTGTCATGTCAGTCTTATGCACACCCCTTCAAATAAAGTGTGACCAATGTTACCCACTTGATTTGTGGGGATCATCATGGCAGAGAGTCTGATGTTCACACTGTCCAGGAGCTCGAATCTGGACTCGTCAAAGAAGAGGGCACAGCCGTCGGGACCGCTGTTGCCTTCTACGTTCAGGCATGGAGACCAGGGCTTCGGACAGAAATGGCTGCTGTAGCCCAGGTTAGCCAAAACCGGCTGGAAGGTGTCATAGTAGTGGTCTACCTCCTGCAGACACAGGATGTGAGGTCGGTAGGCCAGAATCTCCTCCAGGATGAGGCTCCTCCTTCGGGACCAGCTGAGGGCCTCCAAGGGACACCGGACAAAGTTGTCAACTCCTACGCCCAGAGCTGAGGGTCAGAGGAAGGAGGAAGGTGTGAGCTGCCAAAAACCGCAGAGACACACCGAAAGGTTTCCAGACTCAAAGACCACCGCTACATGTTTCTGTATGGCAACCTGTCACTTCCACCTGACCTGTGAACCTCTGCAGCTCATCCAGAGTCACTGCTTAGCAAACGATCAATGCTCGTCTTCCCCAACATGTCATTGGCACCAGAAATGCTACACCCTTTCCATTGTTAAATAACAGAATATGGGTGGGCAATATGGACTAAAAGTTTTATCACAGGATTTTGTGGTACTATTGTGATAACGATAAAAGTGATGATTGAACCTACTTTTAACTTCTTTTTTTTTTTTAGGTAAATGTGGCTGTGAATGTATGACACAGCAATCACAGCCCAGTAAAACACACCCCTTTGTAATATGCTGTTTTAGGACACCAGTCATACATTCTCACTAACTGCATTTAATCATATTTTCAAATGTATTGATGTGTAATGACACTCACTGAAGAAACACTGGAGAAAATACTAGAAATAACGAACCGGACAGTATGGACAGCTTTTAAAAGTCATTAATTGGTTTTTATTATGACAACATCAAATCAATAGCAATAATTGATATAATAAATGCCCACCCCTAACTGAAACACTAACCCGGTTTAAATCCTGTCTTCGTGTAGTTTGTTCACTAATGTTCTCCAACAAACCTCTGAAACATTCATTATAGTTAAAATGTCACAAAATGTTAAAGGCTTTTTGCTTTAATGGCCACTAGGGGGCAGCAGGTAAGGTTCGTGACAGTGAAGCAAAGCCTCAGAGTGCTGCTGCAGCCTCTCAGATAACGTCTCTTAGGATATGGAAAAAAAAACAAAAAAAAAAACTCCACAGTTCAGACTAATTAAAGTGAAATGCACATTTCCTCAATAAACATGTTTTTATATGAGCTGATGCTAATAAAAAATCAGTCTACCTTGGGCTAGGATGTTCCACTGCATCACCCTGATGGGGACGCTGGCAACGTCGTCTCCATGATCGATGTAGACAAAGTTTCTCTGCAGGTGAGGAGGTCGGTCCCTGAGGGCCTCTTCACACTGCTGAAGCAGCTCCACTGGATCAAGGGGGCATACGGGGGAGTTCTTCTGCTGCTGCGCCCAGAAACACACAACAGATAGTGTTCGGCTTTATAGGCGGAAAAGTGTAACCAATATAACCAACGTCATGAACAAACAAAATAAAATAAAGCATTTTAGAACTGCAGAAGGCTTGTTTACCAGGCAGAAATCTGAATCCAGGTTGGTAAGAGCGGGCTGGTGGGGGCTCAGGTAGGATGGAGGGAGGGACAGGGGGGAGCTGCTGCCGCTGAACGTCTGAGTCAGGGTGTTGTACAGCCTGGTGGCTCCTCCACCCATCGGACACACTAGTGGAGAGAGAAAGCCCCCGCATGATTACCATCAGAGAAAAACTCAACAAGACCGCTGGAGCCGCCACGCTGAAATTAGAAAAACCTCTGGATTATTCTCAGTTCTTAAGGCGAGTTCAGAGCTTCACATCTGGTGAGCTTTATAAAATAAAAAGACCAAACGCCAGGTCTTTTTATTTATAAAGAGTTTATGGACATTCTTACCTTTCTACCTTAATAGACTCCATACTTATGGGAATTTCTCTAATAATCCTGCAATAACACATTATTAAATCAGTCTCAGCAGTGCTGACAGCTTTTCCTCTTTTAATAAAATTCATCTAACAAAACATTTAGACTAAAAGTAAGATCATATTCAAATTAAAATCTTATTGATAGAAGCTTGAGTCTTCTATACGGCTTCCTGAAATACCAACAATACCTGGGAATCTCACTGGGAGTGAACTATTTAAAGTGTCAGCCCGATGCCCTTAGTTGCCAGAAACCAGTCATACAACAACCTGCCAGTGTCAAAATGTCATGCACAAAGTTAAAAAAGAATATGTGTTTTATTACATTTTTATAAATCTTGTACTTTCTTGAAAACAATATTTGTGTAATATGACTTTTACATGCTCAAATGAGGCACTGGTCAAACACTTAACTTCATTTGGCCATAAAAAGTATATAAGTGAAGGAAAAGTCATAAAAAAATCTGAAAAATTTGTAATAAGTGTATCATACTAGTATGAGCTCTTTACACTTAAAGATTTGGGACATGGTTTTGAAGACTTGGGTGTTACGTCTCATTAATCAACTTGGAAAAACCCCCAAAATATTCTGACTTACAGCAACATAAGAATCAACAGCACACATCTTCTGAAAGTCAACTCCATTCACACCCATTGTAGCCCTGACTTCATGTCTAGACATTCAGGACACGACGCCTCCTCATGTTTGGACTTTTACAACTTCAATCTGTAGATATAAATGTACGCTCAATGTGTCCGGTTGGAAAACCTGCCAATGTCTCAACTCCTTACGTGGATTAGGAAAAACTTTGCATGATGTAAAACTAGAGGTGCATGATTAAAAAAAGAAAAAAAACACTTATCTCTAATGAATGGCGACACCAAACTAAATAGGTAAAAATGACAAAAACAAGCTGCCCATTTGAAATCCGGACACCTGTCACATTCCTCAGTCACTCAGATCAACAGGACTGACAAGATTCCCTTCAGTCTTCAGTATTGAGTTGAACAGTAAGTTGTCCTTTTCTGTCTTTTAACTCAAGCAAAGACAGACATGGGATGCTAAAAATAAACGCCAGTCCACAGATGTGGTCACTGATAACAGCTGCAAAACGTCCAAAACGCCTTTCATCATCTGAAAACATTTTTTTTTTATTTTATCAATTTCGACAGCATTTGAAAATTTTGTTCATGTATTTTTTGGGGAGGGGGAAAAATTTCATTTGATAAAAAAATAAATAAACTGGTCAAAGTTCATCTTTGTAGTCGTTTCAACATCAGCTTGTGAGCGTAGAGAGCTTTTGATTCGGCCAATATGTTAGTAGGGTACTTTCATTAAAATTACAATTAAAGGGTGGCAACCTTTACACAAACCCACTCTTAATCTAAATTCTACGATCTTTATTGGACTTAAAGCAATAAAATATAATTTTTAAACGAGATGTTTATAAAAACAACCTAAATACAACCATCTGACCGAATTCATTGTAAGAAATTGGACATGAATGGAAATCTTCTGATTCACAGTTTTCTTCCAGCTGTTCTTCCACAGAGAACAGCTGAATGTAAACCTTGTAGAGGAATATAATTGTTTATGTAAAATCCCATAAAAGCGTACTAGGATCAGCCTGAGGACACGTTTTTTTCTGTTTATTTTACTTTAAATCCTTTATCCGGTGAATGGTTTATTAAAGATAACGATCACATCAGATCTGCTACATGTTCATCACCCGAGAGCTCCGACTCACCTAAAGTCTCCATCACTGTCCTCAGCCGCAGCACTTCACTAGAACGTTCTCCGTTCTCCTCTAAATGCAACCGTCCTCCTCACAGATGAGAGTGGGATGCGCTTGCCCTCTCGTCTCGTCGCCGCCTTTAAAGCCTCCAGATCAGGAAGCCGGCGTCACAGACACCTGGCAGCTCACATGCTGCTGAGCTGGTTCAGTGTGTTACTGTGTAATGAATCAACATAATGCTGCAAGACTGCATAACAGCCTCGGCACAGGTGCGCAAAACGTGCCAGGCCTTTTTCATCGTCTACCTCCACCCCTGTTTTGTAATGCCGCGCACATAACTCCAAAAACAAGTCCAACGTTGTTATACAGCTGGCTTTTTCCAAGTTGAATACTGTACTTTTCCACACTGATATAACTAGACATAATCTGAATGTTTACAGAGTACTGGAAATGCCAAACTATATGTTCATATTAATAAAAACAACACAAATATATATTTTTTTATTTTAAATTTCCCAGTGCAGTAGATTCAATAATGAACTGTTATTTGTTAAATGGCTAAACTGTCTGCAACAATGTTCTGCTTTGTTTCTGTTGCCCCAGATTTGGGTCCAACAGTGGAGACTTTTTGAAGTTGCGGCTCTCAAAGAGCTTTATTGGCTGTCCTTAAAGCAAAATGGCTCAGAAAAGCTCAGAGGAAAGAAACCATCGACAGGACAACCGGCAGGGATGCATTCCACAAATGTGACTGATGGCATGAAGAAAATGATTGTGGAAAGAAAGTTACATAAAGTCCCAATGCATTAAACATGGTGATGGCAACATTATGCTGTGGAGTGTTTTTTTCCCCAGCGGGGGTAGTGAAGCTTATCAGAGATGATGGAAGGATGAACTGAGCTAAATGCAGGTCAATAATAGAAGAAAAGGGGAGGCAGAAGTTCATCAAGACTTTAAACATCCACCCGGGGGTATGTGACCTAATCAAAGTCCAGATCTAAATACAATTGAGACGCTGCGCACTTCTTGAAATCTGATGTTCTCCGGCACTCTCCATCAAATTTGTCAGAGTTTGAGTTGCAAAGAAGAGTTTTCTGTCTTGTTTCAACCAATCATCAAATAATTCTGTTTACAGTGAGTGTGAAAAGGTCGATCAATCAATATTTCAGCTGTTTTGCAGTTTTCTGGGAGTTTGTTTCAGATTTGTGGCCGAATGCTGCTTCTTCACGTTTGGTTCTGGTTCTGGAGATGCAGAGCAGAACCAGAACCAGAAGACATGAGAGGTCGGGGAGGTTGATACAACAGCAGCAGATCTTTAATGTATTTTGGTGATTTATAAACTAGCAACAGTATTTTAAAGTCTATCCTTTGAGCTACAGGGAGCCAGTGTAGGTTATGACTTTAGGTTATGAATTGGGGTGATGTGCTCCATCTTCCCGGTTTTATTGAGCACACAGAGTTCTTTGTTTGTTCTGCTTCAGTTTAATTCTCATAATTCAGATGAAAATATTACGTTCTTTATCGGGCACTTTCATTATGTGGTTGTGTGTGAACAAACAGTCGACTAAAACAACAACAGAGAACTAACTGTTCTTGATGAATAATGACTGGTCACTGTGTTTCAGCAACCTTCACATATCTCTGAACATCTAATCAAAACCAGAGCGGCTTCTTTCCCAGCAGGGAGCCAGTCTTGGAGCCGATTCAGAACAACGTTGACTCAGATGCTTCAGGGATGAGCCATAAGACCTCCAGGCAGAAAACAAAGTGCTGCGATCAGGTAACACAACATTAAGAACAAGTAGTACTACAATCAGATTGTACGTTTTACAGAGAAGGCTCTGATGCACATGAGTGAAATTAACTTTAGCTACGCATAACCTATTATCTATTGTTGTAAAACACTGGGAGACATTCATAATAGACATTCATAATGACAAATAGATTTGTCAATTTGCTCAAATCTAAATTAAGGTGTATAAAAAAAAAAAAAAAAAAAAGTGTTTTGGTCATGTGAAAGAAATAGACCGTGACAAATCATTTAAAAATGTTTTCCAACATGAGGAGAGATTTTCAACCAAAAGACCAATCCATCAGAGGGAAATAGAGAGAGAAAAGTAAAAAAAAGTTGTCGTAATAACCTGCTTATTAACTGTGTGCGTAGTCACACTTTAACATTCTGTTGCAGCAGCTTTTGGTCCCATCTCTGTGTTCAGTCTATGCGGCTGCATCTTGACCTTTGGCCACAAACTTGAAAAGGTTCTCTGCATTTCTGACTGGAAGGACATATATTGCTTGTTCTCAACACTGTTCAAGGGATTTAAAAGATTTTCTGCTTAATTTTGTTCTGATCTACGCAACGCCACATTTCCTCTCGAGGTCAGCCTCACATAAAAATCAGCCTTCAACTTCAGTTCTCTGGCAGATCAGAGAGAGCGTAACATCCAAAGCTCACTGCAAAAACCTTTGTTTCATCTGGAAAGAAGAAGCCCCCAGAGCATGACGCTGCCACCACCATGCTTCACTTTGGTTGAGTGATGTGCAGGGCTGTTTATAAAACTTACGCTTTAGAAAACTGGGGTCCAAAGGTGAAAAGTTGGAATATTTTGTGCTTCAACTAAATATTCGTATTAGGGTTTGCACACTTATGCAACAAGTATTTTATGCATTATATGTCATTAATAATGTTTTTTTTTTGTTCAGTTGTACAGAATATGTTGCATAAAATACAGAAAAACCTTTTTCTTGTGCTCAGTTATTATTATTATAAGTTTTATCTCTCACAAAGAAATGCATATTATCTATCATTTAGATCATATGTTTATTAGGGTGAAGCAAAACTGAAACAAGCCAAAGACATGACAGTGATTTAAAAACATTTCATGAACAAAACCTGTTAAGCAAGCAGTAGGAAGGAAGAGCTCTGTTATAACTATCCTCACATACAAATTGTCTAACTACACTATGATATAATTTAAATGCCACTTAATGAAAACAGCAGCACCTTGCTTTATTTTTTTGTGACATTTTTTCCTCCTTATTGAATAAATTCATCCAACTTAAAAGGCCCAGTTTTGTTCTGCTGTTTAAATAGTTTTCAGAATGAAACTTTACAATCTGCTCTTGTTTCTCCATTGTTCAGGTGCCTAACAACGCACTACAAAACCTATCTATATCTGTCTACCACGGATCACCAGCTGCCTGATCCTAAAATAAATTATTCTGGATCCTATAATAAATGGACCGCTGCTGTAACATACAGCATATATGCTGAACTAGGGAATTGTTTTTGTTTTTTTAGTCTGCCACGCCCATAAAGGACATGCTAACAATGTTGTGTATCAATCTCATAGCAAAGTGACAAATAAACATGATATTTATCAGCAGTCAACAAGCTGCAGGGAAAACATTTCCATAAAATATACGGTTAGCCTCGACTTGATCCACCTGCTGTTTATTGACGTCCAAAATTTGTTCATATTGTTGCAACCGCAAACGCTCCGATATTTTTCTACATCCGTGCTGGATGTGTGAGCAGAGATCAGATCGGATGTGTTCGGTCTGCGGTGTTACGTTGCCCCTTTACTCTTTGACCTTAGCAGCCTGAGTGAGGCAATGCAACATAAACAGAGACGATCATGTGGCTGTCTTAGTAAATCTGGCTCCAGCACTCTGTCACAAGGAAACAGAGCTGTCTTTATCTCATGTAAAAATCGATTACTGTATTTAGGTCAGTGCTTGCTGAATAGAACTAAGACAATCTGAGAGAAACCCAGCAAAGCAAAAGGTTTGAGAAATGCTGTGTGCTCAAACAATAAATTAATCTGGGGGGGGGGGGTGCAGATTTTAATAAGAAACATGTATCAGTAAAGCTGCAGAATGACAACAGCAACAAGCTGAGTTTATGGAGCAATAGCCCCATAGGGAGAAAAAGCTTGTAGCACCTATGCCACACACCTATTTAGGCACCTTGACACTATGTATGGAATACATCCAAGAAGCTTCTCTAAATATACAATTCAGTCTGAGCTGATATACAAGATGACAGAAGTGCAAATACACAGCAAAGTCAACTTCTTGTTTTCCAAACACCCACCTTCTTTCCAAGAGTTAGGAGATCCCTTTCTTTTGAAGTTCAACTCTGGAGCAGCAAAGCCTGTTTTATCTCCTAACCAGGATTTAGTTCTGCCAGAACACGCCACAGAAAAGCACCGTGGCTCATTCAGCAAGCGCTTGCATGCTTTAGCTCAGAGCGGGGGTAAAGAACTAACTGACCCTCTAGAAGCAGGGCAAGGTCACAGCGGAGAGAAACCGGATCTGTTCTGCCATCTGCTGGCTGGAATCACACGGTGAACATCAGCTGGGACGTCTGACAAGACAAGACAAGAAGAGATGGAGGTATTATTCATAGAGACGAACATTAACCCAGAAACATGGTGGTGGCAGCATAGTATCATGTTGTGGTGAGGAAAAGGGAAGCGTGTTTGAAATGGTGAGAGCAAATTACAGGAAGCTACCTGTACGGCAGTGACTGCGTGTCACAGCAATCAAAGTCCCACAAGCACAAATACTGCTCTAGAGAAACGTACCCATTTAGAACGCGCTTCTAAAGGACACCAGATAAGACGGATAGTTTTGGAGAGTTTAAACATCATTAATTCGAATTTATTGTGAAAATACATCAAAATTTCTATCACGATAAGAAGTTTATCATAATAAAAAATACTGCAAAAGCTCACCCCTAATGCACACTTAACAATTTTAAGAAAATCATAGCATCTAGAATCTTCTATTTACTATAAATGGTGTAAAGCATGTGCCCGTTTCTTACTTTGCAAAAATGGGAAAGACAAGTAAGACATATGTCTTGAGCTGCAAATGTTAGAAAAAGAAAATACCTACCCGTCTTAAAAATAACCCTGAAGCTCACAAAAGACCAGAGTCAGAAAATGAAACAATTAAAAGTGTATTTATTTTCTGAGTTTTATTAATCTGTTTAAGAGTTGCCAAAAAAAACAGAGGGTGCTCCAATTCTAAATTAATGCACTGAAAAAGAAAAAAAAAAAGTCAACGGTATAACACATACTGTATATGACTAACGTTGTTGGACAATGTTAGAACTGTTTCACTATGGATTTAGAGAAAATTATTAATTTAAAAATAGACTTTATTTATATTCTTTAAACTTCACAAATATTGCAGAACGACAAATAGAGAACACATCTTATCATTGTTTTTATTCTCGTTTATTGATCGTCTCCTGTACTGACAGTGTAGGCAGGTTTGTCTTGTGATGCGTGAAGATGTATGGTGCACAATCTGTTAGTGCTGCCATCGCTCTATTGCTTTATCTCCCAGTCGTTTGCTAAACTCCAGCATCGCTTGGTGCAGCAGCGTGTTGATGCTCATCAGCTGCAGGTTCCTGTTCTTCAGCTCTTTCAACCCCGAACCCATAAGCGACAGCAGTTTGTCGTCACTCTTCTTGATGCCTTTAATCACAGAGTTATCTTGTCTAAATCCTTTCTGTATCTCTTTGAGAAGGGCCTCTGTTCTGCTGCTGAACTCTTGGACCTCCTGCTGGTACCTCTCTTTCTCCTGCCTGCTGGTGCTGATGTCCTCCATCATCTGTCTGGTGGAGAGTTGCAGCCTGCTGTTCTCTTTTTTGATCTGCCCCAGCATCAGAGTCAGCCCGTACATGTTCACCTCCACTTCTCTCAGGACTGAGCTCTGTTTGTTCAGCATGTCGCTGTGAGACTTGTGCAGCTCCTCCAGCTCGGCCTTCATCTCATCTCTGGGCGCCAGCAGCTTTCTGGTGCGCTCCGCCATGTCCCGGATGGACTGCTCCAACTCGGACTTCCTCCGAGTCAGCGCGTCTTTCTGCTCGCGAATCTCATCGATCCTCAATTTCTCAACTCTCCACTTTCTCTCCACCTCTTTCAGCGTCTTCATTAGCTCCTCCAGCTCCCTCTCCTTCTCCTCGATGCTCCTACTGATCTCCTGCATCTCCGCGATGATCTGATCCACCTCCTGCTGGCGGAGGCTCTGGGTCTCTCTGTTCTCCTTCTCCAGTAGAGCCATCTGATGGAGCATCAAGTCAAAATCTTCGCTGTCAGGGTACTGCTCAAGCAGCGCAGCCCGCTCCTGCAGCAGCGCCTCATACCTCTCCCTGTTGCTGTGTATACCAGACGCCATTTTCTCCTCATAATTCTGCTGCCTTCTCTTCTTAGTCTCCAGGATCCTGTCGAGTCGCTTGATTTTCTCTTCTAACTGCTTGATTTTGAAATTCACCTCTTTCAGATCGGCAAGCAGCTCTTTCTTTCTGGACTCAGCAATGCGTCTGTTGATCTGCTCGTCCTCCAGGAGCTCTTGGATTATCTTCTCCATCTCCATGATATCCTTGTTGTGCTTGACGATGGAGGCAATGCGCTCCTCCAGCTGCAGCCGGGAGCGCTCCAGCTCTGTGGAGACCCACTCATGGTCGGCCCGGACCTCATCCTCCACTCCAAGCTGATGCTTGCACAGTTTAGAATAGTAGGCCAGCGATTCTTTGAGGAGCACTTGGGCAGCCAGAGCCTTCTCTAGTCCGTCTTCCACTCCAATGGTTTCCTCTTGCAGACTTTTGAGGGTGAGGTTGAAGGCTTCCTCTTGCATTTCGGTGTGCTTCTTCTGCTTCTCTATCTGTTGGTTCAGCTCTTTGTTCTGCAGCATTTCTTCCTGTAGTTGTTGCTCACAACTAAAGTGGGACATCTTCAAACTTTGCAAATTGTCCTGCACTTCAGTCGTCTGCCGAAAGAGCTGTTTTATTTTGCTTTCCATTTCATTTTTATTCTCTTTAAGCTCCTTTAATTCCAATCCAATCTTCTCAACCACCTCCCTCTGCTGCTTAACCTGTCCCATCCTGTAGGCCATCTTTTTGTCCAGGTCCTCATTTTCCTCAGAGAACCTCTCCCTTTCCAAAGCCACGCTTTGCTGAAAGGACAATTTCTGCTGCTCAACATCAACGATGGAGTTTCTCAACTGCTCTGTCTGCTCCAGCGTCTCGTCCAGATGCTCCTGCCTGCTGTATCTGAGGCTGACCAGAACATTCAGAGAGACGATCAGCTCCTTGTGTTCAGCACTCACCCGATCTCTCTCTCCCTGAAGCAATTTGTGTTTTTCTAACAGCTCCTGCAGCTTATTCTCTTTCTCGCGTAGGATCTGAAAGGATAGACTGAGCTCTCTGCGGAGCTGCTCTATCTCCTCGACGTTAACAGCCCGGGCTGCTGCTTTGTCTCTCAGGATTTCATCCCTCAAACGATTAGTCATGTTTATAATCTTGTATCTAAGCTTGCAGTTTTCTATTGTCTCCACTTCCAAGAGCTCACGGACAGTTCGCCTTGTGGCCTCTAACTCGGCTACAGCTTCTGTAATGGCCGTGAGGTGGACGCATCCTTCGTCTGAGAACGGGAGTTCGTCCTCTCTAAGCTCTCTCTCCAGGTCCTTCAGACGCTCCAGTGCCGCCACGACGGCGGGGAACTCTGGAACCAGGCAGGAGGCCATTTCCCTCCAACTCCTTTGCTTTTTACACCAACTTTGCGGCGCTAAAATTAGCCGTTATGAACCTAACCGCGTTCGAACGCTGTAACCACGGCAACGGAGCTCCATACGGGAAGCCGCTGAGACCAGAAAAGACTAGTAACCGCAAACCCCGAAATAAAGCGAAGCCTGCATCCGAAGGACAACGAAGCTTCCACAAAATACGCTACATTGACATAAGGATAGAGATTCAAAATCGATACATAGCGTGTTTGAAATTTAAGAGAAGCTCCTACGACTATAGAAAAGAATGCAAAACGCTCGGTTTAGCGGCTTACCTGACGCTGAGGTTGACCTACAAAATGTATGTGTCAGCTTAAAATCAAACAGCAAGTGTCAGCACAGTAAACCTGGGTTGCCAGGTTTGAGTTTTATACCTACATTAGTCATGTTGAATCTCCGCTTTTGTACATGAATGAGGAATAAAATATGGTTTTCATAAGGAAAGAAGAAAGACGTTGCATCACTTCAAAGTTATAAACTCACATTTTACATTGTTTCAGAAAATGATTAAGTTTTATATATGGAATCGCAGTCAAGTCAAATTATCTGGATTATATGATAAACCCGAAGTAAGCCTACTTACCTTTTCAAATTCAAAAATACTTTATAGATTCCAAAGGAAAACTAAATGTCATTGTAACTCATTAATTTAGATTCTTCAAAAGAGTTATTGTAGATGATGATGGCTGTTGGCAGGAAAGATCTCTTGTAGCAGTCTGTGTTACAGCATATCTGAAGAAGCCTCTGACTGAAGGTACCGTGTATTCCTAAGACAGTCTGATGAAGAGGATAGTCAGGGTTGTCCAAAATTTACTTGATTTTATGAAGAATCTTTCTTTGCATCATCTCCAGAGTTACCACAGTAATGCACAGAACAGTACCAACCTGTTTTATCAGGCTGTTGAACGTTTATAGGTCCCTGGCTCTGATGTTGCTGCCCCAACAGATGATGGCAGAAGAGATAATGAGCAAGTACTACTAGTACTTCATCTTCCTTCCAAAAGTTGATAAAGTCTTTGACATTTATCTGTCTGAAAAGGCTTGTAAAGCAATCTCTAAGGCTTTTGGACTGCAGCAAACCACAGGGAGAGGCATTATGCACAAATGGAGTTAATATATAACATTGGTGATTGTTCCCAGAAGTAGGTGGCCTACCGGAATCACTCCAGGAGTGCACGAACAACTCATTTGGGAGGTCATAAAAGAACCAAAACAACATCTAAAGCTCCGAAACACAGTTGCTTAATTATTGATTCAAGGATATAAAAGAAACTGAGACAAAACAGCATCCATGTGATAGTTACCAAAAGACACTTTTGAACAAAAAGAACCCAAACACACATCTCACAGTTGCAAAGATATCTTGAATAAAACACAGGATTGCTTTAAATAAATCAAACCACTTTAACTCATCAGTGTAAAAGACGAAACATGTTGGGAGTTTTATTGCACTCTGAGCTCAATGTTGAAAACACCTTCACTATATGTGGGCAGTTTTGTCAATATAAAGAAGCCCATAACCTGTTTTGCTAGTTCAAGGTGAAGTATGCTAATATTGAGAATATGAGAAAATAGGTAACTTTTTGAGGGTTTTCTTTGTTTGAGTTTTTATGTCTTTAATATTTTAAGTATAAAAAAAATAAAACCAGGTTCTTTTTCTATTCATCTGTGTTTTGCCACACATCCCATTCCCAGAATGAAAATATAATTGGTATATTTCAATGTCATATTTCAAAACAAGAATCAAACACATTCTTGCTTTTATGTTATTTTTCAATTTTCGCAATGATTTTTTTTTTCATTTCACAGCATTTTAAAACTTTAACGTTTCCATATAGAAAAATTAAGGACTAAAACCGTTGATGTTTCGGTTCTTAAAGCAAACATTAAAGAAATGTGTCGATCAGTCTGAGTTTGTTTACATCTGCACATGTATTTCGTGCTGTTGTGTTGACAAGTGGACCTGGCAACCTGAGTGATCGCATGGTGTTGACGTATGTCGACAAATAAATGCGTAAAAGCACAGAAGTACAGTGGCTAGATCAGCACCCAAACCCTTATGTTGACATTTCATCATCCTGAACAACGGATGTCGGTTACATTATACATTATGTGACGGTTATGTGCTAGTCTGGTTTGAATTTTATACTCACCTACTGAAAGTAGTGGTACTCCTGCAACGGTACTTGTTCTACACGCTGCAGCTCTGGCAGCAGCTCCATGGCTAGTCTGCACAGAAGAACCACAGAAACATGGACCTCATCTCCAAACCCAGGAGCAAATCTGTGGTGTGGACATACTTTGGCCTGAAAGCGGATGAGAAGGGACAGCCTCTGAACACCGGGGAGGTCATCTGCCGTCTCTGCCGGAAAATAGTGCTCGCTAAAGGAGGAAACACCACCAATCTGAGGAGCCATCTATCGCGGCGCCATCGCGCAGATTTCTATGAGCTCACTTCCTTCGCGACTGCTGGTGGTGCTTCGTTTGAATTTCAAGGTACTCTTCGGCCTATTGTTAAGGTTTTCCCTCTTAAAATGCATGGAATATTAACTGTGCATGAAGATTTTGTCGTTAAACTGTAACTGCATACCTAACAGGCCTCCTTTCTGCCAGGTCGTTGTGCAGATGCAGAGTAGTTGTAATAAAGTTTCAAGAACATGAAGTTGGCATTCAGCTCTAGATTAAAGGGCTACTCCACCGCACCTGCTAACGAGACAACCTTGAACCAACCAGTTTTAGTTGGAAAAAAAAAAAAAGAATATGTATACAAATAAAAACTAGCATACCCAGAATGCTCAAATGGAGTCCTGCTTAAAAACTACATCACCTCAACAACTCAAACCTTGATATGTGTAGATTATACAAACCAGCATCGTTTTTGGTTTGTGAAAGTTATTCTATTTGCAAAAACACAAGGCTGGTGTTAATACATTTGGGGCATCACACCAGCTTTCATTGGGTCATCAAAACTAAAACAAGACACAACTTTAATATACATCTGAGATCTTCACAAAACAGCTGTATTTATAATATGAACTTATACACACAAGTTAAATTTTTCATGAATTTAAGCTACTTATGTGGCTAACTGTCTTGAACTCTGAAACCTGTTGGCTGTCCAGTTACTCAGCATTGGACACAGAAGTGGGTAGTACTGTAGTTGTGTTTACATTATTAGTTTTACTGCACCATGCTTTTACTTTTACTTCAGTTGCTGTATTATGAAATGTCGCTACTCTTATTCGGAGGGAAATTTCTGGATGATATATATAATTACACTAAATAAAAAAAAAAAAATATATATATATATATATATATATATATATATATATATATATATATATATATATATATATATATATATATATATATAAATGTCAATTTCTTTCAACTAAAAATGAACATACCTAAATATAGCCATAGTTTATGAAGTGAGATTTCTTATTTTATGTGTTTTTTTTTTGTCAACAATTTTCCAAGTTTGGAAGTAAAAAAAAGTGTATCTTACCTTTTATATGTATTTGTAATATGTTATTTATTTTTGATTCATTTTTCATTCTTTAAAGTTCCTGAATTTACACATAACTTTGTCTGATGACGTCATTTTATCATTTTGAAATATTAAATCAGATGTGATGATCTGTTACTCAGTACTTAAGTAGACTTTTAGCAAAATACTTTAACTTTTTTACTTGACTTTTTTATTTTCTTAGGCTACTTTTTACTTTTATTTACCTAAGAAAAAAATATATTTAGCTATCCTTTAGTATAGTTTTTGTACCCACTTACTGGATTTCATTTAGAACAGTCAGAGTAAAAGGGGCTGCATACACATGCAGACCATGATTTTTTTTTTAGATTTTTATATATATATTTATAAAAATATAAATACTGTGCAGCGTTTTCCTTCCACTTTATAGCTGTGCACTACTTAGTGTTGGTCTATCATACAAACCCCAAGACGATACACTGAGGTTTAGGATGGATTTTAATATGACAAAATGTTGAAAAGTTCAGGAGAAACTGATAAAGAACCACTCACCAGCTTCAGCAAGCATCGTCACAAAGTATTTGACTTTAATTATGGGGTTGAAAAACACATTTCTCACAAAAACATGTAAATCTGTGAGATACAGAAGCATCTCCTTCCTGAACAGTGTGTTGTCTGGACATCCCAGTTGTTTTAATACATGTTTATTAATGTTTAAAGAAAATGCAATCAGGCATCAGGAAACTGTACCCAATGATGAACCAGACTGGAGGAGGTCCACAGTTCTCTTTCTGATGTATTAGCCATTTTCTTTTGCTTTATCCCTTGCCACATAAGTAAACAATCGGTTTGAGGCGTTTCCCTTAAGTATTTCAACAGGTGTGCATCTATTTAACTCAAATGTTGTGAATGAACCTATCAGAAATGTGCAAAGCCATAACACAATCTTGATTTTCCCATATTTTAAACGGCATAGCAACTTAAGTGTCTGAAAACTTTCGAATTTGATGGATGTTGAAAATATTTTCAGCAATTTCTCTCTTTCTGGTATTTAGCACATATAATCCAGACAGGAAAGTAAATTCAGCCTGATTTAATACATGGCAGTAAGAAAAGATGGTTGTGTGTTTATAAAGTGAGTGTAAATATCTGGTTTCAACTGTATAACTATATAATGATTTTACTCAAGTAGACATTTAGCAAAATACTTTTTATTTTTATGTTTACTTGGGTAATTTCTTAGACTACTTGTTACTTTTATTTATTTATAAAATACTTTGAAGTAATGCTACTCTTACTTTAGTATTTTGTGTGCCCACCTGTCCTACTGGATTTAATTTAGAAATGTCAAAAGTAGGGGTGCTGTGGTGGCACAGCGGTTAAGCACAACCCACATATGGAAGCCCTAGTCCTCAATGCGGCATCGCAGGTTCAATTCCCAACCTGGTAACCCTTGCCACATGTCTTCCCCCTTCTCTCATTACCCACCTTCCTGTCAATTTACCATCAAATAAAGGCCACTAGAGCCAATAAAAAAAGAAGTGTAAAGGGGGCATAATGATTTTTGACTTTTTAAGATCTACTAAATGTTTTATAGTAATTGTCAGAGCACCAAATTCAAGTGCAAGTTATAATTTTCCATTCAACCTCCTTTACATCTAAAAGGTACCGCATCACCTTCTTGGTATATTTTTGAAATATCGTTTTGGGTATTTGTAATTAAATCCTTACTAATTATTATTCATATTAATGTCTGAAATAGCTTTGTTACCTCCCACCCAGTCTATTATTGATAGATGTACCAATCCTGGACAGTCCTGATATCCAGTTTTCAATGAGAACAAATGTGGTGCTGGTTCCTTGATATAGTTCTGAATTTAACCAAAGATTGACAAATTATCGCCGTTATTGCTTCAGTATCAGGTATGTGATACTGAAGCGCCTTCAGAGGTGCTTCAGTATCACCTGCCCTTTGAGCAGGTTCTGGCTTTACCTTAGCATGTAGAAGAGTGTGGGGGTTGTTTCTATTTCCTAATGAGGAGGACATGTTGCTAGGAATGTGTGAGGGGCAATTTAAATGGGAAGCAGTGGGGGAAGGGAGGAGAGATCACTGACCACATGAGATAAGAGGAAAATTCAAAACCTGTTGGACTTGTTTCATGAATAAATGCTGTGTTTTAAATGAATTCAGTTCTAACTTTCTAGGGCTTTTTTGTTCCTGTTCTAATTTGTTTTTGGTTGTTGTTTTTTTAGTGCATTTATGCAAGCTGTGTTGGGAGCATTATCTGGCAACCTCTGCTGTCCCTGTGTGTTGCCGTTGGTCGAGTCGTAAAGACGTAAAAACATAGAAATAGAGCAGCTAGACCATGAAGTATTAACTGGATTTTTTTGTGTTTTTCGTCACTCCGCCCTGGAGGATTGTTCAGACTGAATCCTGAACAATACACCGATGCGCAGGGTTTCCCGCAGAAACCCGATCCTCTGGATCAGTGTTACTTTGGCACATTAAAAACATCGGCGCAGTTCCCCTGGGGACACTTCTACCACACGGAGCTCTGTCTGCAGCTCTGCAGCCAGCCAGCCGCTCTGCAGAAAAAGGGGGCCGCAAAAACATGGATCTCGTAATCAAGCCGAGAGCAAAGTCATTCGTGTGGCTTTATTTTGGCTATAAAGCTGGGGAAAATGGCCGGCCGTTGAATCCCGACGAGGTCGTTTGCCGTTTATGCCGAAAGATTGTGTGCGCAAAGGGAAACACCACGAATTTAAGGAGTCATCTGAGGCGTCGACATCCAACTGAGTTCAATGAGAGCATTGGTTCCGCGACCGCTGGATCTTCCCTGGAGCCTCAAGGTAATATAACGCTACATTTAGCGCCTCGTTTAGCTGCTGGAAACATCCACCAGCACTTTTTCTGTTGACATAATAAGTCGAGCATGAAACATTAGATGCAATCCTGCTCTGTATTTCGATGTGTTGCTGAATGGCCCTAAAGCGTGGTCGTGTTAAAGTTGCAAACAAGTAACACGGATAAAACGTGTCTTTACAGCTGAGAAATGAATTTAGAATATTCATCGTACTTTGAAACATCAAAACTAACTAATGCAGATGTAGACGAACCCAGAGGTTCTGAACAAGTTGCGTGTTAAATTCCTAGAGGATCCCTAACTGATTACAAGGAGGTCGCCGAATGTAGGTATTGGAGTTTGTATTTTGTCCTTATTTCATTTTCTATTCTGACTTGTAACTTATTTTCTTTGTTTGCCAGTAAATTGTACAATGGTGCACCTTGTAAAACATTGTGCTACGCCTGCGCACAGCGTAAATTTACCTAGTTGCTATGGTATTCCCTAAACGGCTGAGCACGTGCAGCAAACTAAAGAAAACACCAACGTTTGGCCAAGCCTGTATTGGTATCATTTTTAAGCAGGGGGCGCGGTGTTCTGCTGCACCATCAACATTTTACACACCACCGCCCTGGAGTGGATTCATACATATGTCGCCATTTTCTCGAAGCATATTAGAATTTATTTATACTACATAGAATTTCCTCTGAAACCGAGAGATTGGAGCTCAGATCTGGAAATGACATCATAGCCGAAATGAATGCATTCCTGATGCTGCTATCCTTGTATCCCGGAAGTAGGAGTTCTGAATGACGCTACACCAAGCATGACATTCCTGTTTCGAAAAGTAGAGAAGACAACGTTGTTTTTTTCCATTTAACTTTTATTTAACAAAGATAAAAATAAAAAAGCTAATTTAATTTAATTTAAACATTTAATTTCCAAGAGTGTCCTGGGCTAGACGGCAGCAGAACAAGATACAAACAAGACGGTTTCAATCTGCAATAAATCATTAATATTGCGATAGACGTATGATTAATATCAATAATCATATGTCAATAGAAAATACGTCTGATATAATGGTTAATAATTTCACTGAATCCCCATGCAGAACTCCACAGCATTCTGGGGGATGAAGGCAGTGGGAAAGCTGTACAGTAAGGGGAGAAATTGGAGTCCAACTGCTCAAGGAGAAACTGGGGGGAAAACATGGGAGGGTCTTGTCAGCAGTTTGGCAGTATTTCAGGGATTTAAAGCAAAAAGAAAAAAAATCTATAATTATGAATATTCATTGTTGCGATACTATACTGTGATAACGTTTTTCAGCCATATCATCCAGTCGCATTTAGACATACGTGACTCTAGTAAAACAACTCCCATAAAACGTCAACAGCCAGAGTTTTTTTTTCTTTTCTCCTTGTTCTTCAACAATCCTTTAAAACGCACAGCAAAATAACACTGTGGGAGCAAAGACTGTAACCAGTTGATCTTTTCCGTTGGATGCAACTCTGAAGATATTGAGGCAGCTGAACTATGATGCCTCTATATTAATATCCTCTATTAAAGTATTTACTTTTGATTCAGGTCTACAATCTATCTTATAAATATATAATATAAATATAAAAATAATAAATTAGATTGTTTTGGTGAAATTTGATTGACTTAAACCTGCTGGACTTGGTCTTATTCTATTTGCTCTGGTTTTGGTCATCAGCTGGTTGCCATGTTTACAGATGAAGTTTCACAAAAAAACATTTTTGCTGGTGAGTTGATCAACTCATCAGTTGATCAACTCATCAGTTGATCAACTCATCAGTTGATCAACTCATCAGTTAATCATCTGATGAGTTAATGAACTCATCAGATGATGAGTTGATTATGTGCAATAATCATACAAACTATTGCACAGGGTAAAAATTCAGTGTTTAAATGAAATTTCTTGGAAAAACATCTGATTCTAATGACTATTCTTGCATAATCCTACATTCAATTAACCCTAATAATAACAATTCTTCTGTCAGTTAAAACTTTATGGAAACTACACTTGTATTCATTTTTGAGCATTTAAATTCCATTTTTAGTATGTTAAATCATCATCCACGTTACCATAGTAGCACCCAATGACATAATCCAAGGAAATCTCAGTTTGCAGCATATTAACCATCTCATGCTGATAGACCGAATATAGAAAAGCAGGCTGTATGTCGGCTAATCTCAACATACATGTTGATGGTGTCTGTGTCACTACTGATGGGTGATTGAAGAGAAGATTAATCTGAACCAAGGTCAGCAATGAGATGAAAAAAATTAGAAGCATCAGGCATGGACTGTGTCCAACTTGGAGGTTGAGGGACTGCAGTAAGCATGGCTCCTAAAAAAAAATAATTGAAATGCAGGGAATGATTTCACTGGCTGGCCTGAGTCACACGGTGGATCTGGCAGCAGACAGCAGTATGGATTTTTTTTTTTTTTTTTTTACTTCCGAGCAGGGCCATTGTGGGATTTGCATTTCATGGCATATTGACCTGGATGGCGACTACAAGCAGATTTCTTTTGGCATTGAATTTTTAAAAAAGATTTCTGGATGCTGCCTTCTAAACTGACCACAATTTTCTTGCTGCATTCCATGAAGCCAACACTTTAACTGTGATATAGATTAGATCACAAACCAGTTAAATGTACTAGCTATTTGTGCAAAGATGCTGGAATACCCTTAAGTTTTCCTGTAGCAGGAACTCGAACACCATCCTAGGAGCTATAAATGTTCTAAAAAATTTTACATTTCTATCTTGTCAGCGCTATTTTAGAAATAAAAAATAGTTTGGTGTGTGGCGGTTTTGAAGCAGAGGAATACCCAGACAATTCAGCTCATCTAGAAGATCTCCCCCAGAAAGCCGTGTTTTGTCTATAAAGTTGCTACAAAAAAAATCTATGAAATATTCTAATTATTATTTTTTTTTTTACATGAGTGCTTTGCAGCTTTCATCTGAAGTTCATTTCAAATACATGATGATGCTGTTTGTATTTTCTCCAGCTCTAGATCTCAATCACGAAGAACTCAACGAGGATGTGTCGCTACTCCAGACACCTACCACCTCCAATTACGTTCCCGATGCGGTGGTCCCGCCGGGCGAGCCGTGGCTCCATGGCGGCCCTTCCCGGGCCATGCTGTCCCTGCCCGCCTGCCTCTCCCTCCGTTCGGATGGGGCGTCGTCGGGCGAGGAACAGATGGAGCTGAAGGTGTACGCCAAGTGCCAGCTGCAGCAGGGGGTCCTGTTTGGGCCCTTTCTGGGGGAGGTGTGCAAGGGACAAATGCCGAGCAACCTCAGATATGCCTGGGCTGTAAGTTGACACACCCGCAAGATTTTATGTAACGGGATCATTTTGTAAAGTTTAGAAAACAACTTTTCTAGTAGCTGGCAAGTGCGTTTTAATTATGACAATAAATATTTACAATATTTCAGAAAATTGGCAGGAAAAAATGTCGCGTAAGCTTTCAGAAGTAGAATTTTATTAATTTTTTTGTTCTTTATTTTAATCCTAAATTTAACCCTAAAGATTTGCAATTTGTAATTTCAAACCTTATTTAAAAGTTAAACAAATTTGTGCTTGATAAAATACATTTATAACACATTTACTGAAAAAAATCTTTTTTTTTTTCTAGATCAGAGATGATTTTGCTTTCACCTATGTTGATGCATCTGATGAGAACAAATCTAACTGGATGAGGTGAGTTATTGATATCACATCGCCGACCTTCCCCCGTCAGCCAACACGACTCACTGTAGATGTTTGCTCCGTATTCTCAGATATGTATCATACACGAGCAACGAGGACGAACACAACTTGGTGGTTTTCCAGTTTTACCGTCACATCTACTACAAAGTTTCCCAGTCCATCTCGGAGGGAGCGGAGCTCAGAGTCTGGATCGGGAAGGATTACGCCTCCCTGTTGGGTCTAGGCATGAGTGAGTTCTCATCTACGGGCTTAATGTCCCGTGGTGGATGATCTGGTGCATGTGGGCAGCTCATAAAAGTGGAATGTTATCAAAAAAGTTCATTTATTTCAGACAATAGTTTATGTACCGTCTAGATGTGTTGCACACAGAACATTTTATTTTACTGTTTGTCTCTGTCAACTGAAGATTATGGCTCGCAGCTAATAAAACCCCCCAAAATTCAGTGTGAGAAAGATTTGAATATTTCATAAAACAACTCTGACATTCTTGGCACATCAACAGAGCTACAGGCTGATGCAGTAATTTGTGGAAAATAAAGTTCCCTAAGAAGTATTGTGTTTGTATATAGTATATCCTGCATGGATATACTTTAAGTAGGCTTAATTTGCTTTAAACAGAATTTTGGGTTTCTTTAGCCATTATCAAAATTAACAGAAATAAGTGCTCGAATTGTGTTTAATGTGTCCACATGAGGTTCAATGTTTTAAATGGAACTGCTGGACAAAACTAAAACTATTTTTGACTATGTTCTAATTTATTGAGAAGGCTCCTGCACTGTTTGTGTTTTTTTTCTTTTTTTTTTCTTCACCTTACCAACTTTAGGCTGACTGGACTAAACTTAGTGTTATCGGCTTTTACAGGTGGTAATGCAAAATGTGAAATTGGAGACAAGGAAACAGCACTGCGCCTCCTGCAGGACGTCCAGCTGGTTACCCTCCCAGAGCCGAGCAGCACCTCGCTTTGGTCCGACAGCAGCCAATCACAGAGCCCCATGCCGGTCATCAGTGAGGTGACGACGGTGTCAAACGCAGAAGCGGCCGGTGATCCGGGCTCTGCCTTCCCCCCGGCCATCCAGAACCAGTTTGTGTACAGCAGCTCCAGTGTGACCGACAAGTACGATTTCCTGCCTGGCAGCGAGAAGCTACTGAGCCACCCAAATGCCCACCAGCACAGCGCCTGGCAGTTTTTTGGTTTGGAGCCGGATCCCACCGGTCGGCCTCTGGATCGAAGCATGGCGGTGTGCAAGTTGTGCATGGAGCGTGTGAGCTGTGGAGGAGGAGCCGCAGATCTCCAGAACCATTTGACCATCAAGCATCACCTCAAACCTCGAGACATCACCAAGGATCGCGTCCTGGCAGCAGGTGACAAAAAAAAATACATGGCCAGGATAGGATTGATCCCACAACACAACCACACTTCATCCTTTAGATTTTATCAACGCTTTCAGCCGACGCTTAGCCATTTTAACGCGTTTTTGTCTCCTTTGACAGGTCAGCGCATCGTTCCTGTGATGACTCCCGGCGGCGTTCACACCAGCTCTCATGTGGCGACATCTTCTCAAGTGACTAATGCCATCACCAGCTTCCTCATCAAGGATCTCCAGTCGCCAACTCTGGTGGAAGGAGAAGGCTTCAAACAGTTGCTGCACACGCTGCTGCCCTCCTACAAGGAGCCGCTCTCCTCCCAGCAGCTGCAGACCATCCTCAGAGACCACTACATCAAGGCCAAGATCAACATGGTCCAGCTGCTGAGGAGGAAAACCGCGAGCACCGACATCGAGGAGATGAGCGACTACACCGCTCCCATCGAGTTCGAGCCCCGGCGGCGCGGGCGACCCCCGAACCTCCAGAGGGCAGCTTCTCACTTCGTCACTTTGAGCGTGGACGTTTGGCTCCACAGCTGGCAGAACAGCTGCCAACATTACCTCACCCTCTGGGCTCATTACATTGACGATTGTGACTTCAGTCCTCACAACCTAGCTCTGGCCACCCAAAAACTGGAGGAGAGTGGAGCAAAAGACTTAAACCTCCAGGCGGTGGAGACGCAGGTGAAGGAGATGGCGCAGGAGTGGGGGGTCAGCCAGCCAAACCTGGTCTTGCTGGGAATGGAGGGGAAGCACAGGATGAGGCTGCGGCCCATAAAGACGGAGAAGGGGGTGGAGGCTACAGGGAGCCTCCCCCACCCAAATTCGACAACCTTTTTAGAGAGGGACGACTCTGCGTCGCCCGAGGAACCGCAGGTGTCCGCCGAGCACTTCAGCGAGGGCCTCCCCTCTGTCCCATGTTTCTTCAGCGCCGTGCAGGGCTGCGTTGAGGAGGTGATGCTGCACCCTGTGATCTTCAAGACCCTCTGCCAGTTCCAAGGCGTTCTCTCCACCCTGCTGCTGCCTCCAGCTCAGAAGAGAGGCTTGTACCACCATCACGCGCGGAAGCTGCTGCACAGCCTGACCAAGTCGGAGCAGGACCGGGTCAAGCTGTGGGCTCACAGCCAGCCCACCTGGAATTTGCTCTATCCATTACTGAACTCTCTCATCAAACACAAGAGCCTAATCTGTGACATAATAAAGGACATTAATGAAGAATGCATGGCCAGAGAGGAGACGGCCAACGAGCCGTTGGGGAGCTACCAGGCGAACTCCGCCTCCAGTACGTCGTCGACGAGCCTCCCCTCATTGCGCTCCGAGTGGAAGGTGGTGGAGGAGCTCTGCTTGGTCCTCAAGCCTCTGGACGTGGCCTGTAGGACTTTGGCCAAAGAGGCCTTCCCTCGTCTATCCCTCATCAAACCCATTCTCACGGGCTTGCTGTCGCGCCACCTCGTGCCGCGGCCGGGCGACTCCTCGTCCATCCTGAAGGAAGTGAAGCGGATGATGAGACGGAACCTGGCGAGCTGCTACGACAGCCCAGCGGTGAACAGGGTACTGTGCGTGGCATGTTCCCTCGACCCCCAGTTTCATGGGCTGGGCTTCATGGAGGAGAAGGTGAGCTTTGTTTAGTTTTTTTTGTTTCTTTCAAATACCTTTCCTAATAAATTTTTCCTTCCACTTGACTTTCCATTTATATGTTTTAGATGGAGAAATCCACTTTTAGCAATGATCTCTTGTGCCTTACCGTATACTTTTCTGCCAGCAGATGGCAGTGTTTCCCTTTGTTGTTTGGATCGCCACATGACATTACTGTATAAAAGAAAAATACAATTTTTATTTTATTTTTAGTGGTCTGATGGTATATTTAATTGAAAGTTAATTTATTGCCGTCAGTGTGTAAATTGTTTGAACTTATTACACAAAAAGCAATATTATTCAATTCAAGGGTTTTTCTATAATTATTTTAACAATTAAGCTGATGGGGAAAAAAAACAAAAAAAAAAACAAAAAATATGAATATTGTTGATTATTCATTGTGTTTTGTCTTTTTGTTAATTTAGAAAGAGCAGAATTTCTTGTGATTAGTCAATTTTAGTTGTTGAAATCAAACTCTGTTTTATAAATGGGTCATCTGAAAATAATTGCAAAGAAATCAATTAAGTAGTAGCATAATAAAAACAAAAAAGGTCATTTTCGAAAAAGGTAAGTTGCGAAAAAAAATGTCAGATTGGGCAGATTTTCTAAGATAAATTTACTTTATGTTCCTGGAGGCCGGAAAATAACTCGGTCACCTCGTCTGCTTATCCTGAAGTTTTAAACACAAGAAATTTGCTCATGGATTCTCTCAGTGTTTAGTCCGGATCAACATGGTGACATTGGTCTCCGACATTAGGTCTTCCCCAATTTGCTAGATTTTTTAATTTTTTTTTATTTTTCCCCCTGGATGAATTTCCTGCAAAGGATAATGAACTGTTTTAACCTCATGTTGCAGGAGCAGGTGGCCACATTCAACTGGCTGAAGCAGGAGGCTGTGAGGATCGCCAAGGAGGACAGGAAAGGGACTAAAGCCAACCAGATGAAGAGAAGCTCCCCTCCCGTGTCCCCGGAGTCAGACAGCGAGATCCTGCGGCGGAGCAAACGCCTCAAAGAGTGTCCCCCGATCAACTTCAGAGAGCTGATCGTGGAAGATGAGTTCAGCGACGCTGGGGAAAACGACGACTGCGGCGACCCGTCGGACCCCTCTTGCCACGCGGGGCTCAGTGGCATGGAGTTCCTGCTGGGCGACCTGTTCTGCTCCACCCCCAGGAGCAGGCAGAGCTCCGTGGAGGAGTCCGTCGACATGGAGATGTCTGTCTTCAGAGCCGACAGAGGGGCTTCGCTGGGGGTGGAGCCGCTGCAGTGGTGGAGGACCAAGGCGACTCAGTTTCCGCTGCTGGCCTCGGTGGCGCGGGTTTACATGGCCGCTCCGGCGGTGGCGGGAAATGCCGCGCAGGACTTCGCGCAGGAAGGACCGGGGAGAACCACAAACAGGAAGAGGTCCACCATTCCGCCCGAAAGTCTGGACGCTATCCTGTTTCTGCACCACAACCGCATTTCCACCGCTGAGGGTGGGCAGGAGTGATGGCGGGGGGGGAAAAGGCTTATTGAACATTAGAGAGGTTTCTTTTCCCCAGAGAGGTTCTGATGAAAAGAACTGAACCATTCCCTTCTGACTCGACTCGTCCAAGTTAAAAGTGATCCAGAAACCAAACCTGCAAGTTGATTTCAAATTTGAAAAGCAGCGTCGGTCCTGGAGAACCAATCAGCTAATTTCCCCTTCATCTGATTTTGCAGATAGGCATTTACCGACACGTTCATGGTGTAGTTTTTCTTTTTATATTTTATTTTGTATGTTTTTGGCTGCAGACTACAAAAACACAGAAATGTATTGTTTTCTGTATTAGATTAGGTTTTAACTACTGACTTAGATTTAACTGTAGTTTCTTACCCTGTAGTCCTTTGTGCCTTATCTCGTTTCGTTAGCCACTCCGTCACATAATATGTTTTCTAACCAAATTCAGCTTTTCTTCCCAACTTCTTTTTATACCTACAGCTGGTTATACTGAACTGTTTATGGGCTCGTTTTCTGCTGTTTTGCCTTTGATTTCTTTTTGTTTTGTTCATAAAAATATGAAGTAAAAGTTGAAGATTGTATCAGTTATGATTGCGTTGCAATGACGCTATTCAGTAAAAATCAACTGTAAAACATGCTGTCATGTTCAATTAAAGGTTAGCATAACCTCTGCTGTGATAGTTTTGTACCACCTTGTACTACTAAGCATAATATCTGTATCATAGGCTTTATAGAAGGAATTTTATACAGTCTGTGGTCTGTATTGTGCGTCCCTGAATGTATTCTTTCACCTTTTTATAATCAAATACAGAAAAAGAGGTTATTGTCCGAGTTATGTAGCAAACCTGTCCTTCTTTTTCCAATAAAACAGATTTAACAAGTTGAACATTTTCTATGTTTGTCATGCGGGTCGGGGGACTGTAAAATACACTTCTGGTGCAACATAAAGTAGTAAATTCATTTCGGGCTTTGATGATTTAGTTAAACTTTTATTTTTAACAATAAAAAAGTATTTGTTGAAGTGAAGGTAAAAAATTCAAACCACAGAGTACTATACCAGCTGTCAAGCATGGCAGTGGCAGCCTCATGCTATGGGATTGTTTCACTCTTTCAAATACGGACTACCTCTACATTTTTCAATATCTCTTAAACCAACAGCAAATTTAACATTTGGTATAATTTGGTCTTCCAGCGAGGCAATGTTCCTAAAACACATATTTACAACGATTTTTTTTTAATACACATGAATACAACAGCAAGAACCCTGTTGTGGTCAGTAGTTTCTGTCTTCCAATCTGGGAAATCTCAGAAAGTCATTTCCAGACTTTTAATTCTCCAAAACTGGAATTGACAGAGGGTTTACCCGTTCACTAAAAAGAAAACAAATTTTCAAACTTCCAATAAAACAGATTTAACAAGTTAAACAGTTTATGACTTTGAAAAATGTGTTTTTCAAAATCATAAAAACACATTTGTTCCTGTAAAACATTTTAAAAAAGCATGTCTGCTTATAAAAATGATATAAAATATCCTTGTTTCTATTTTCTAGTTAAAACAATGAGATGGAAACGAGGAAACCCTGAATTATTAAACTTGTCACACATAATCATCCATCATCTACAGTTTAGCTTGAGCCAAAGTGGGACCGATATCAGTTGGAGGGATGTTCTCCCTGCTCCGGGCTTTTCTCCTGCAGTGGATGAAGACGTAGACGGGATGGATGAACACCAGAACAGAGAGGAGAGTGAGAGTAATATCCACCTGAAACAGATGGGGTATATTCTAACATCTTCAGCATCATACAGTAACAATACGTTAAACGCAAAGATGCACTCGTCTTTTGTAAATTGATATCTAGAGCTCACATAAAACGGATCTCCGTCCAGAGGTCCTTTGACCAGGGAAATGCAGGGGTACTGCAGCAGAGAGATGACAGCAGAGAGCGACATCACCAGGCCGTACAGCTTCCCAAAGTGACGGGACGGAAATCTGAGAAGGAGGGAGTCAGACAGGCAGAAAGTCAGAGATGGCTTTTGTTCTATTGTGGATAAAAATATACTGTGGTCTGCAGCACCTAAAAACGCAGCAGAGGGCTGAATATGTTTGAAATTGTTATAAAGTCTTGAGTCCAGCAACACTCATAATTGCAACTTTTGTCCCTCAAACTACTGAATACTCAGCATTCATGTTATTTTATTGCTTTATATCAAGCAGATCATTGAGGTGCAGAATCTCTCCCCCCCCCAAAAAAAAGTTCCACTTCTTAGGTAATAAATAGGAATAAGCCTTCAACAAACTTTAACCAATTTCAATAAAATTACTCTTTTCCCCAGAAGTCTTCTCTCTGTCATTACAGCGTCTTTGTGTGTAGCAACTGCATCGAGTGGAAAGTTAATTCTGAAAATGCATGAAAATTTCTACACAAATTACATTTTGTTTTCACTTAATGTAATAACTTTTGTGAAGATATAATTTCAAAGTATCAGAAGAAAAGTTCTCATTGCAAAGAGGGAAACTGAATTAAATATCAGAGAAACACCATGAAATCTTTCAACACATTACCCACATGGCCAAAAGACGCAACAAAGACCGACATATTTTGGTTTGATGTAACAGATGAAAAGATGAAAATCATCTCTTTTTTTGAAAAGATGAAAAAAGAATTATCTTTTCATCTGAAAAAAAAGTTTAAGTGATCAACACTTAAAGTGCAGCATTGCTTAGTGGAAAGAAAAAGAATACAAGGGTCTCAGAGTTTTTGTTTTTTAAAGTGTGGCATCTATCTATATTCAGCCTACTTTACTTTGCTGCCCCTAGAATCCAATGCAAACTGTTTTCTTTAAGTTTACTCAATTACTGAAGAAAGTAATAAATTAAAATAGCATACATTTATAAATAATTATCTTCTTTATTTATTCTTATACCAGCCACTTACGCGATGCTAACGAAGGCTGCGTTTCCGCCGTAGAGAAAGGACCTGTTGAGGACCTGCAGGATGAAGGTGATGTACTGCAGCGGGAGGACGGGAATGGTGGCGCAAATAGAGAAGAACAGGCACTGCAGTGAAGTCAGGAACAGAGACAGGTAGGAGGAGCGCAGGTCAGCGTCCTGTTCAGTTTCTCCTGCAACGAGAGGATAGAAAGAGGGACAGGTTGATGTTGCACAGACATACAGTGTAGTGGGTCAGGCTCCAGGGATTTACCCGGGGCTCGAGGCTTTCCCTTGTGTCTGTCCAAGATGAGTCCGTTCCAGGGGGCGCACAACACTCCGCACAGCTGGGTCATTGCAAAAGCATTGGTGTACTGGCTCACTGAGAGGCACGTGATGGAAAGCAGAACACATCAAAAATAATTAAATAATAAAAAAAAGAAAAGAAAATGAAAAGAAGAAGAAAATGAAGAAGTGGGTCTGAGAAAGTCACCCAGGGTGGGGTCGTTTCTGGCCAGCCGGCTGAGCCTGGAGTTGAGCGTGCCGATGAAGAGGTAGTGTCTCAGCTGCAGTATGGACAACCACAACAGGTGCCAGAGAAAGAACCAGGACAAAACACAGCTCCGGAAGCTCGGCACTGAACAAATCAGAGGTTCAAAGCAGTAAATCCATTAATATCAGCCTTCTTGTCCTAAAGAACCTGAGAGTGAAGCAGCAGTACCAATATCTCTACACTGAGTGAGAAGCAGTCCATACGTTTCTTACTTCTTCCTACTCCTTGTCAAACGTGTTAAGATTATTGTCAAGCACGTGCGGAGGGGGGAGACTGGGGGTGCTTGAGCACCTGCCCCTTTTGCTCCTTGCCCCCAAGTGCCCTTTTGGTCAAACTTTTTTTTTTTATTTTTTATTTTTTATTATTTTCTAAACCCTCTTCTGACACATAATAACATACTAAAATTATTATTATTATTTTTTTATTTTATTTATAATGTAGCGAACGTTCCAGATTACAGAACCGTTTTTGGTGAATTAAAAAAAAACGTTTTTGGTTAATAAGGTGGAGTAGACTTGCTACTTGTAAGATGACGGAAAACGTTTAGCAGAGAGATAATGAAATACAACAGACACTGACAGGCCTCTGCATCTGCCTTTCTCTGAAGAACTACTGAGCGGGAGGAGACAGCCAGGTGAGGAAAAACTGTTCTTATCTATCGATTCGGTATTTTTATCATACAGACAACAGGCTGTTGTTGTTGTGCTATTAAGCTAGCTGCTAGCTAACGACTTTGCTAGCAAAGGTAGATAACTAAAAAGCTTCTTCCCTGTATCATTAATGATAGCAGTCATTCTTCATTATTGCTTATGCAATAGGGGCACATCGTCCGTCCAAAACCGATCATCTCCATAATGGATATATGTCTTCTAATTTCCTTTGCTGCATAATGTACATTGCATTTATTCTAGCGTTAGGTAAATGTACCTTGAAGGAGAATAGCACTTAAATAAAAGTCCAACAAGGATATTCATTTAGAATTAAAAATAACTCACCCTGAATTACCATGATAGATATAATGTATGTAATAAAAGTGTGTCATTAATGAAGGGGATAAAACTCAACCCAGACTTTAAGTATAGTTTAGGGTCTGGTTCGCAGAGTATGAAGTTAATTGTTTTTCCCAATTATTCAATGAAAAAAAACAACTAACGTGAGTTAAGTAAAATAAAATTGTAATCAAAACTTTTGGAATTTTAATGATTTCTTTTTTAAAAACAAAATGTTTTGTTAAATTTTTTTTTTTAATTAAATAACTAATTTTTGTCTCGTGAACTTAAAAAGTTATTTGCCAAACAAAAACTTTTATTTGCACACATCATAAATCTTTTCATGTGAGAATCACAAGCAAAACTTTGAGTCACCAACAAAAAAAAAACTTAGAATAGCAAGAAAAGATTTCTGAGAACCTTGTGGGTTCCTTTTCATGATGACCAGGGTATGTATTGTCATCTGGGAACTTCTTTTGCTTCCTAAGTTGTTTCTCTTTGAATTCAGGAGAAGCATCCATTTCGATGGCTATCTTGCCTGCAATGTCGAGTGACTTCTGAAAGCCCTCTTCTCTATACTTGAGCAAAAACTCTTTTAGAGAATCGAATAGCCTAATGGCTGTGTCATTTGACACATCTGCTTCTTGTAGTGCCTTGCTTGCAAAGTTGATCTCACATAATAAGTCATACCAAACTATGAGGCACACAAGGAACTCCATACTAACAATCTCATCAGATAGTGACTTTGCCTCTGAGACAATTTTGCTGTCTCCTGCCACTTCTTCAAGCTTTTGTAGTGAATCTAAAACTCCCTCCATCTGAAAACGTATAGCTTTGACAGAGTCTAGCTTTGCTTCCCACCGGGTGTCACTCAGAGGCTTCAATGTGATGTCGACAAACTCTGTGAGAATGTCCCACCTCTTCACAGAAGATGAAAAAGATTGTGTACAATCTTTGAACAGTGTCAAAGAAAGTTAGACACTCTCTGCTAGATGAGGCTGCATCACATAACTAAAGGTTCAAGCTGTGGCTACAGCAGGGGATGAGTAGAGCCTCTGGACATCAGGTCAATTAAGTACTTGTTCAGCTGGCACTTTCACTTAAATCAGAAAAAAACATGTCTTGTCAGCAAAAAAAAAAACAAAACAAAAAAAAACCCCACAACTTTACATTCAAGAATTATTTAAAACAAGCTCATATAGTAAGTTGAGTCTTACTTCAAGTCTACCAAAATACACCTAAAATAATATCGCATTTTGTTTTGATCTAGTTTCTATTTTTTCTACAAACTAAATAAAACAAATACATGGATAGATTTTGTGTTTTTGCAGTGTAATAATTTTTGCACATTTTGTTGATCCAGCTCAAATACATCTTCAAGAAATACCCTGAAGTTTGTGGATGTAATGTGACAGAAAGGGGAATATTCAATCAGTGTGAGTGCTTCTACAAGACATTGTACAGGAGCCAGTTAAGTCTCCTCAGTGCTTCTAAATGCTGTTAGGCTGTGGTATAATCTATCTGTTGAACTGATCAGCTTCTCCACAGGCGTTGTCACTCTTAAACCTGATACCTTTTTCTGCGTTTTCCACCTCTGTTTCATCCGACTTTGCCGTTTCGTCTTTCCCACTGGAACCCTGACCGGATGCGTCCTCCTCCTTCGTCCTCTTGACCTGCTCCACGTTGTAGCTGTCGGCCTGTCCACAGTTCACCCTGGATATCCGGACACACTGCATGCCATCAAGTTTCAACCCAGAAGAGAACCTTCTGAAAACAACAATGAATAATAAGACGCTCACCCATATGTGTAGCGTGGAGGCAGCGGGTACGGGATGTGGGTCCTGGGCATGAGGAGGAAAGTCCTCGCCACGTGAATGATGCTGCAGAGGGACAAGGCAAGGAAGGAGGACTGGAGAGAGATTCCTCGCTCGTGTAGAATCTGTAGTGGGAAATGGAGACAACATATGGTAATCTGAAGCAGTCTTTGCATTCTTCATCTGTAGAATCTTTTCTGTGCCACTAGGATTATTGTCATCTGAAAGTGTCCCAGCAGTAGGGTTCGTTGTCTTTCTGTATCACTAAAACTAACTGCAGACTAAAGTCACTGGCTGGTGTTGCAATGGTTTTCCCAGAAATTGATCACATAGTTCAGGATTTATTCTCCCATCACTGATAACAGTTTGAGTCTAGATAATGTAAAATATTATAAAGGTTTCCAGTCCTTTGCTCCGGCATATTAAATTGTCAGATTTGTTCTTGTAGTTTTATTTACTCTTAAGACATTTCTTAAACAAGTTTTGTAACAGTACACTAACTCAACATGGGTGAAAATATTTTTTTCTTTTGTTTTTACCTATTTTGTTTTCTACAAAAGCTGAAACTTTATATCCAGATAAAACAAAGGCGATGATGTCTTGTGTTTTATTTTTAGTTTCCGACTTTTGCTAAGTTTGGTTTTTCAGCCTATTAAAACAAACCCATATGTAAATAATAATCTGTTCAATTTCCACCAAATTAAAAAAATATGTAGCAAAACATGGCAATGCACCTTGATGATGAGGAAGACTCCCGAAGAAGAGTCAAAGGCTCCGTTGTAGAAAGTAATGATAGTGGAGCGATGAGCAGCAAACAGGTTCCCCACCTCCGCAAAACAAACAAATTCCAAATGTTTCAATAAAATGACCCCCTGTATTTGATTTCCAATGAAGGAGCAGCTGCTTTTACAGAATAACCACCTGAATGTTCGTCATAAGGAGCAGAATTCCTCCCCCGGCGATGCAGGATAAGGCAGGAAAGAGCATCAAGGAATTTGCTGCAGAACAGTGGGAGAGAAAAAAATGACGGTAATCTCGAAGATGAATAGCAGTTTGACTAAATGTATTAAATATGTCCCTTTCTACAACCTTATAAATTAAATATGTTTGTTTGTATAAAACTATTTGCAGACCTGCACTGGAGAAGGCCACAAAAAGGGTTCCAGTTGTGTACAAAGATCTGGAAGGAGAAAACACACGAGTATCTCTGGTCATTTATATAACATTAATAAAAGTTAAAGGCATTTTTGTGTTTTTGTTAAAAAGGTTCATTTTTTGTGGCTTACATTGACACTATCTAGTTTGTTATTTTTACTACGCCCATTTAAATGGTAAACAGTAACTGTCGACAGTATGTGGTCAAAGGAGGTGACGTCTGTCTGGGTGTAAACTGTCTTTGTAAGACCCTCCCTAAGTTTATCACGTTCACCATTGAAGGTTCCTCCTCTCATCCTAACAGAAATAATTCAACTACAAGCTCAAATTTGACATAAAACCTGTTTCTAGGGTTCTGTATAAAAACCAGTTGGAAGATTAAGCAGAATTTCAAGACTGCTGACATAAAGTTCTCTATATGCATTGTAGACTGCAACCGAAATCTAAAATTAGTAATTAAATAGATTAGTGCCCCCTGAGTTGAATGCACATTCGTGCTTGAAACTTACACTCCCAGCAGTCTTGTTACCATGGTGCCAAATCGATCAAACAGGTAGCCGTTGATCAGACTCAGGAAGTTGTTCAGGAACGAGGCGATAGTGAAAACCAGAGAAAACTGCTCATCCTGACCTCTGCAGTCTGAAAGAAAGAGCACAACACTCAGACATGGACAAAGTTATGGAAGAAACATGTTTTATTTGCCCATGGAGCAACTCTGAAACGTGTACAAACCAAATTAGACCATAAATAATTTCTTCAAAGCTTTTTCCAGTCACGTTGTGACTACAGCTCCACGGTGTCACAATCTGCAGGTGTGTCTATATACTTAGAGAAATATTTTTTATGCATCTTTAGATCTGGTTTCAACATTTAGTCTTCTTCAATGAAGGCTGCAAGATCATCTCCAAGTGGCTACATGTTCATGTCCCTCTCTTATTTCTCTGGGTTTTACCAAATAAACATAATTTTAATAATCCAAACTGATATGCTTTATGTCTCGTTTTATACAGTGTGCTTTGATGCCGTCTGCTGTCTCCTGCTGCAGCTCTGATGATTTATGTTTTTTATCCAGACGTTCATGCAGCGATAGAGCATTTTGACCCAACTGACAAGCAAACAGCAAAGTCACCACCCAAATAACTGGAGAAATTAAACAAATAGCCCCGTCTTCAGAAACTTAAATCACACAAGTCTTCTATTTCTTCTTTTGCTCACCTGTCTCCACCAGAGAGCTGTTGCTGACTGTGTTGTTGCTGCACAACTCACTGAAGTACTGGTCTTCCTTCAGCACAAACACCAGAGAGGTGTAGCCAAACACCACACCAGCAAAGCACAGACACTCCAGCATCCCCGAGATCAGCGTCAGCCAGTAGCGCATCTTGGAGCCGACCTCGCGGCCCTGCATGCTTCAGTCCTTCTCCGCAAGAGCTCAGATGAAACTTTCGACGATAAGGTCTGTCTTCAGAGAAAGTTATTCTGTTTTCTAAAGCTCCCCGGGGTTCCTCCAGCAAGCAGCAATCATCTTCCTGCTTAAGAAATACGAGAAAACAAAGGGGATGATCACTTTTTTAATTTGTCAGTTCCTCAGTCACCTTCTGGTGAGCAGCATTAAGTTAACACCAGAGAGCCAGCTGTGAAGAACGTGTTAGGTGGGCTGCATCCCAAAGCTGCTAAAACAATGAGAGGCTGAAGGAACATCTGCTACTGGACAATATGACAGATGTTTTATTGTCAGTGGAAATAAAACAATACTGTATTAGAGCAAGTTTAAAGATCTGATGCTGGAATTTATTTTAGTAATTAATAACTTAACTTCAGTAGAGCAGCATTTGAGCAAAGACAACTAATATTACCAAGTTTGAAAAGCATGTATTGATTCTTTTTTTACTGATAATCCTTCATAGCTAACCAATGCAATGCATGCACATCATTTCTTAGCAAAATGTTTATTACATAATGTATTTTTCTACTTCCAGCTATGCTATAGTTCTGAGCTAGAGCTTTACTATTCATAAAACATCTTTATGGCTGAGATTAAAATGAAACTTTAGCCTTTTAAAATATTAATAACAATTTGAAATAATAACTTTCACCTTGGTGAAGTGAAGCCTCTTCAGTCCAATTCCTGTGAGTTTAACTCGTCAGTTCTGTGACAGCATGGCGGGTCTTCCCTCTTAAAATGCTTCTTATCTTTCTCATGGTGAACTGACGCTACAGCATACTGACAGCAGACTTTACGGACCGCGGCAGTTATCTGCAGGAAGTACTGCCTCTAATCCAGATTAGTTGGGTTAATCTATGAGTACCAGCACAAGACAGAATACTGGTGCAATAGGGAACTTACATATACACTCTAAAACATGATTGGTAAGCACAAAATATATTTAAATTTACTTCTTGAAATGCTGTTTGTTTGTGTGATTGAACTTACTTTTGCACTCCTGCACTTTTATGCCAGACCTGGAAACAGAGCAAAGCCACTGATGTGCCACAAAGAGCAGCTTTGTGTTTCTGTCCACGGCACCAGAAGGGAAGCCAGATTATAACTGATTAATAACATAAAATGGCTAATCTAACAGATCTGAATTTCTTGACAGTCTAAGAGGATTTCTCCAGGCTTTTTCAACCGACGTCAGGAAATCCAGATGCAACAAACGAATCTTCAGGTGCCATCTGACCACAGTTAGCTAAGGAAAAAAAAAAAAGACCAAGTACTGTGAAGGTTAGAGTCACTCAGTCAGATTTATTAATATCCTGCTCATAAAATGAGCGCTTACAAATGATACAATGTTGAACGGGTCAAAGTGAGACGTTCTACCAGCAGGAAGACAACACGTCGGTTTTATGGGATCAGTAAAAGGAAAATAATCGTAAACACTGAAGAGAGTGTGAGACTATCTCCGTATTTGCTCCGCTGAAAGTTATTTCTCCCGAGACAAACTTGGTCCAGGAAAGGTTCCTTTTGGAATGTTGATGAACATTAAACCAACAACATAACTATAAGATGATCAAAATTTCAGTCAACTTTTATCCCCTTGGTTATAACCAAACCCAATTTTATAACCACATAGTAAAATTTTATTTTACCTTTTGATGTCACATAATTATCAGGAGGGAAATTTTATTTACTAGAGTTCATCCTAAGAATATGCAGAAATTAGAGGTATAATTTGTGTTCATTTTTTAAACATTTCTGTGAAACTATTTCAGATTATAATAAAAAATCTTTATATAAAAACCACTATACATGTAAACATAAAACTGACACATTATCAAATTTCCTACTATCCATTTAACTACGGGAATTACTCAGCAAGAGAGCACCATCAGGATTGCAGTGCCGTATTATGTATGCTATTATGTAACAAAATGTGGTCTTAAAAGGTAATAAAAACCGCATTATGTAATAATTAACACATTTAACCCTTGGACACATTTTAAGTCAATATAACCATAAGGTGCCTTTGAGACTTTCCCATTTCCAAAAGCTGAGGGTTTCCATTGAACTTCATATCCTTTTATTAAGTTGATGTTATTCTATTTGAAATGCATGTTTAATCAAATTTTTATGAATAAAATGCCACCAAAACAAACCAACATGCAAACAGCAAAATATTTCCACCATATCATCGACATATTCAAAACAAAAATAAATACATTGTAATGGTGATTGCAAGATGCATATTTTTAGAAAGCTTTTGGGTCTCCTTTTCAACAATATAATTTTGGTGATGGGAAAAGAATTTGAATACTAATAAAATTATGGCAAACTCTTTGTTTCTTGTTAAATCTTTCAGACTTAGACTTTCTTTTCTGAATAGATATCAAAGATATCAATTAACTTTCAAACAGTTCTACATGGCCCTCAGTTATTTGTAAAGGAGTCACACAAACGTTTAGCAAATAAATTGTTTATTTTCATAAATGATGAAAATGACAAGGTGAACAAGGACATAACAGAGTGGACTTTACACATGATAGGGTGGAGACGTGAAATATGATAAAATTATGTCATAAATGTAATGAATACGCACATGGTGACTTGGCCCTAACTAATCTCTTCTTTTGTATATTTGTCTGTTTAATTTTTTCTTTTGCAAACTGTGTCTTCAATTTGTCTTTCTGTTTATTTTAACCCTCTAATGCGTAAGAAACTGATTTTGATTTTGTGTGTGTGTGTGTGTGTGTGCGCGCGCCTGTGTGTGTGTGTGCACGTGTGTGTGTGTGTGTGTGCGTGTGTGTGTCACAAAGTTTACAGTTTGTCAAAAATTTAATCAGTAAAAAAAACAGTCATCATTTATCTTTTATATATTTTTAATCATTATATTTTATACAGTATGTTTTAATGCTTCAATTGAACTCTATTCTTCAGGATCCTGTTCACAGTTAAGTGTATAAATTTCATAGAGACCTCAAACATGATTTAAAATCAGCATCAGTTTTCTGTTTCTTATATTTTATGCTACAGAAACTCTTTACCACTTTCTTTCGACTCTGTTACAAAAGAAAACTTTTCAGGAAGGAACAAAGCTCTTAAATCTTTAGCAATTCTTTTTTTTTATCATAGGTATATTAAAAAAACTGCTTAATTCAAATGCAAACAATTATTACATGATTTACCAAACTGTTCAAAGACTTAATAAACTTCAACATTAAATCCCTTTTATTTAATTCCAAATTTTCTATTTCCAGTTTAGAGATTCAACAACAACATAAAAGAACCCCCACACGTTTGGCCATCTAAGATGTTTTCAAAACTCATGGGAATCAGGAGACTCCTTATAGGAGAGAATATTTTTCAGAAGAGCTTCATGTAATTAGCAAGATGACAACATTTTTTTTCTCTCCTCTAAAATACTTTTAATCTTTAAAACATTTATTTCACCATTAGCTTAGATGGTGAAGATTGCTCAAGATGACAAAGCATCGGATGTTTTTAAAAGATAATTGGATACGACTTCATTGCAATGTTAATGGATCTGAGTTGAATGAACTTGGACTTAATAGGGCTGTAAATAGCAGGTGATGAATTAGACCTGTTTTTCCTGTATAGCAGGGGAGTCAAGCTAATTTTCATTTTAGGTCACATCAAGATCATGAACATCCTCAGTGGGCTGGTTGTAGCAGAATTCATGCATTTAGAAGTATTCGATGAGTTTTTCTAAAAAATGTAATATTTAACACCCATTTTAAGAACTTTGGTTATGCTTTTTGTAAGATCAGTAAAGGTGTTATCCTCGACGGGTGGAACCTCTGGAGAAGTTCGTCATTTCGGCCACAAGGTGGCAACATCTGAACTCTACAAAGTTGAGGGAGATCAGTAAATATTTATTTCTCTCCTAAAGTTTCAAGAATAGAAAAATATAAGGCTGTAACGTTGTAAACTCTTTGCTATTTTTTGGAGAGCCAGAAAATAAAACCAAATTTAAGTGCTACAATAATAATAATAATAAAAACAAAACAAAGAAGAAGCAAAACACAAAAACAAGACAAGTGATGATGAAAAAACTAATTATAAGAAGCCCTTAAAGTTCCTTTTGTGTTTCCTTTGCAAGCCAAGATTGCAGGATGTTGAGAAGTTGGAAGTTGCTTGAAGTCCAACGAGAAAGAATAGATGAAGTTGCAAATAAATCCACCTGGGAATCCGTGACACTTCCGCAGAGCCACAGGCTGGTCGCCTTCATGCCACGCTGCACTGTTGCAGTAAATTGCGGAAAATATATTGTGTCTAAGAAATCAACATACAAAAAAAAAAAAGTCTAATTTACTGAGTAGCACCTGTATATGAAGCTTCTGAGAAATGCTCTGAGCCGAAGTTGGATTTCTTCCATTGTATTGGATGTGACATAGTCATAGGGGAGGAGTCCTGTGGGAAGGTGAGGAGCCACACCAACCTTTCCCATAGGAGTGACAAAAAGTTTCTTCTGTTTATTGGATCATTTGTGACCTTTTGAAACCACATAACCCTAATTACTTTAGAATAAATCAACCCTGGATCTGGGTCGGATCGTTTTGAACTGTCCTGCTTTCTTATCTCTCGCTGGCCCCCACATCTTCCTCCCCCCCCCAGCGGAGAGGAAGAGGACAGACAAGTGGACAACAAGCGAAGGCGAGGAGGAAAGGAAAAACTGCGCTGCATAGGTGGGTATTTTCTCCGGTATTCACCGTGGTTCCTCTCAGCATCTCTCGGGTGTAAAATCGCCCGGCGCCGACGTGTTTTTATTGTCTCACCCAAACTCTTTACCCAGCCCGGAGGGGTCGGGCTCCCCCGGATTGTGTCAAACAAGAGAGCTCGGCTAGGCCCGAAGCCATCAAACACTTACGGACTTTAAGAAAGAAACCTGCTGAAAGTGTCTACCACACGGGTAATGGCAATTCTGGTAGTGTTTTGTTTTGTGCGCGGCTGGTTTGGGGTTTGTTGGTGATGGGAGAGGAAGCGACTTTTGGTTCGCTGAACTTGGCTGCCTGAGCAGGCTAGCGGCGTAGCATGGAGCTAACGGAGCTAGCACCAATGTCTGCGTTTCGTTGATGAATAACTCGAGGGGGGAAAGTTGTATTAAACTACGTTCACCTGAAAGCGGCAATTATATAGGGGGGAAAAAAAACAAACTCTACACATTATGTCGGTAGGTTTTAATACAAATGAGAGACTTGCATGGCTGGGAGGTGTTATCACATAAAACATCGCCTCTTCACTGATTGACGCGTTTGAAAAACGCTATTTTAAAAAGATTTCTCCGCCTCTTTCCCCGGGATTTCCTGTGTGCCCAGGACAGGTGAGAGTACACGGAAGTCCCCTGGGACGCCTTACCGCAAACTCTAAGTCAAAGTCCAGTTTGCTTATCAATTTCGCCCTTTGTGTGCCCTGAAACGCCCACTCTCTGTGGATGGTTAACCTGCGCGGAGCTTTCAGGTGACTATCCTCCTGTTGTGTGTATGATTGCCTTTGATTTTTGTTCACATTTTGGTCTGTGTTTAAAGTCTGGTGTGAAATCTCAGCTGCTGTCTTTTGATGTGGTGAGGCAGGCAGAGCAGGGAGACGGCGTTTCAAGTCTAAGAACCTGTTGTGTGGGTCTGGAGCAGTGGGTGTGGTGACAACAGGAGTGTTTGTTGCTTCGTTATTTTAGTCCCTTGTGTGGAGACTTAGTTTTACCTTCTCTACTTACAGTTTTTTCAGTTTGAATACAGACAGGAAATCTGCCTGGATATCCAGTGCCTTGCTAAAGTATTCATTCCAACTTGAACTAGACACTTTAATCTATTTTACTGTGATTTAATCAGACAGAAAAAAAAAAGATACACGATTGCATTGTGTGGCATGCATTTATATTTAGCAACTCTGAGACAATACTTTGTAGAAACACCTCAGAGCTGTCACAGCTGCAAATCTAGAAGACTGTTATATTTATCAGGTGATCTTTGCAACATAGTTCAGACTCCCTCAGAGTGAATGAAGAGGTTTTGTGAACTACAATTTTCAAATATTACCTCGGTTGGGCTTAGGTCTAGACTTATTAAGGTTTAGTGTTGATATATGGTATGTTAAAGTGGGTCTCCACTCCAGTTTGAAGTGATTTGAAAGTTTTAACCTTCTGAGATTGTTGTTTATTTGGCTGCATCCATTTATCCATCAGCTCTGACCATTTTCGCTGATGCTGCCACCACCATTGTCCTGTAGACAGATTCTCCCTCCTGAGCTGCACCAATGATACCATGGGCCTCTTTGCTGCTTCTGTGATGATCTAGAGTGTGTTCTGTTTCCTGGTTTGTATGTCTACAAAGTCCGTTTATTTGGGGAGATGCGAATGGGGAATCGAATGCTGGTGTGGACCAAAAAAGCAAATTTTGGTCCACCTAAAAACATAGGTCTGTGTTTAGTTGAAGTGAACTCTGGTGCGGTTTGAATGCATTATGTGAATGTTAAGCAGACCGGAGGTCGCTCCAAAAGCAGGAAGTGGACTATAACGCTGGGAATTCTGGGTAAACACAACCAAAACAAACGTGTGAGTCTAGCGCTAGTCAGATGCAATGGCTCGTGGTGTTTTGCCAAAGATAAGAGAAATCATACAACCGCTAAAATCTGATGCCACTTGATTTGTGTTTACATTTCGTGAAGAAAGAAGTTGCTCTCAGTGCCTTTTTCAGAGGTTTTTGTGTCGATTTCTTTAGTGGTTCTTGGTTCAGCGCCACTTCAGATGTGGGGGGAGAGACAGGTTTTCAAGTTTGGCGCTGCACGTTAGAGGATTGTAATTTCCTGTAGGATTTGTTTGATTGCCTGGACTTCAACACAGCAAACCTGAAACTTTGTTTCTGCACTTGCAAAATAATTTCTGGTTTACTTATTTTTTCCTCCCTTTGCTACAATCAGCTGATCAGTGAAGCATACAAATGCCTTACATATTTCCGTGTACACCCTATGGTGATTGTTGCTGCAACCCGCTGGAACACAGATGGGGAGTAGATTGAGGACAAGTCAGGGCACGCTTAAAAATGTCCCCTCTTGAAATGAGGGAAGAAGGGAGTGGCCACTGAAAGAGAAAATGGACACAACGTCCTTTCTTTAGATACTTCTTTTGTTGCTTGGAATGATTCCTGGCCGTTCTGTCTGGAGGCCGAAGTTTTCCTAGCTGGTCGGGTGTTTTAAGCAGGGCTATCATTTGCTAGTGTGTAATGAATGGCTTGCAGGGCACACCATGGGTGTGTCCCTCTTCTGACACACACCGAGGCTGGAGTTCTGCTATACTTGCTCCTCCTTGCTGTTTCTCCTTTTTTTTTGATTCATCTCCCTTGATCTACATTTCCACCAATCACACCTTCAGCCTGTTTTTACTTGAAAGCCGAATGTGTTGGTTGCCTCTGGGTGTTATGTGTGTGATGGTAAACTCAGAGTGGAACCAAAGTGAGCAGATAACTGCAGCGGTGAAGTGAAACCTCTGCTCGGTCGCCTCCCTGGGAGCTCGTGGTTGATTTCTTGGAAACGTTGACCACCGACTTGTTTGGCAGCCGTTGTGCAAACATTCCTGTCGACAAGCGATCGCTCTCTGTTTGCAGATTAAACGTAGTAAATCATTGTCGGTTTTAATTTAGCGTAAGCTGAAATGCTTGGCGAGTTTCAAAGTGATTTGAAATAATGTCATTCTATAGAAAGATAGTTTGTTAGCCCACAGTGGGGAAATTCTGAGAAAATATCTTCAAAATGTGTTAATATTTAACCAGCTATGAAACGCTGCAGCTACTAATATTTTTACCAATTCCCTGTTTACTTTTCCATTCAATAATCGCACGGTTTTGCCGTGTTGACATGTTTCCTTTATTTCTCACCACTACTTACTGCAGCCCAGAATAATGTGGTGCTAACCAGCTTCTACACACAAAGCCACAGTTACATAATCTCAATAGTGGTCAGTGGATTTAGTGGCTTCTGCTCAGATGTTGAAGTATTGATGGATACTGTACCATCAATGGAAGCTAATTTATTTTCAGCTGGACACTTGGTGCTAATTTCTGTTTTCTTTTCCCTGAGCTGCAGGTGGTCCTGGACTTTAAATGAATCATTAAATCAAAGGGCTTATAAGGTTACTAGACAGTTCTCTTTAGGCTTATTGAGAAATCAAGGCATAATGTAATAAGTAGATCATTATTAGCTTTGTACAATTAACAGATGCCTCTCAATGGACCAAAATGAATAATATTTCTGTAATGTAGCTCTTGACTTGATTCATGTTGTAAGAGCTCTGCTGAAGTTTTATTCTTCTGTGATGGCTGAGAAGAAAGTCCGTCATTTAGAAATAAGAAGTCAGAATGCAGCGTATTTTTATATATCTAACAATTTTTTTTTCTAAATGTTAATCCAATAAGATCAGAAGGAGGACTTGTAAAATGTGCAACAATGGTTTAGAAATATTTGTCAGCTAAACCAGCAAAAAAGCAAAAATACACCACTTCTTATTTGTCATTTGATATTAATATTTGATTTCTGATGCTGTGAGACAATTTGGGTTATGAATCAAATGGACAGTGCAAAAACTAAGTTGATTCATATTTGTTTTACTTTCTAGGTCTAGAACAGAGGTTCCCAAACTGTGGGGCATGTTGATTTCCCCCCTTGTTCATCTGGAGCAGGGACTGAGTATAACAGGGAGTCTCTAAAAATCTCCCTTCGCTCACACACATCGTTCAACCAGACAGCTATTTGTAAGTTATAGGGGGGCCCAGAAATAGTTTGGAAACCACTGGGGGGGGGCCCAGGAGAAAAAGTTTGGGAACTACTGATCTAGAACATAGTTTTAAAATTATTTAAATAAATTTTTTTGTCCTGGCTGCTGCTTGAAGTCAAATTGTATGTTTATTAAAAATATTCAAAAATTCTGATATAGTCCATAATTAAAACACAAATTACTTAAATGCAGACACTGTGTTTTTATGGGATCTTAAAATGTCTGTAAAGTTCCTATATCGGCAACAGTGAAGTATTAAACATGTGGTATTATAATGGCCAAACGACCAGCACACCTTCTACCCATGACTTCTCTGTTCAGTTGGTAAGGATTTAATGTCTAAAATATGAATAATGAAGTTAAGTAACAGTGAAAACTCATTAACTTTAAAAAAAAAAAAACAATTAACCCAGACCGAGGCTAAAAAGTTGAGCAAAAACTAGAAACCATTTGAATTTTTACTCTAAAAAGCTGTTTTCCACATCAGTGACTTCATTGAATTTGACCAAGTTGTTTTAATTTGAAGTCCCTCATTAATTTGTTGGCATTGGTTGTTGCCTTTACACTCCCACCTTAAGAATTAGCTAAGCTATGTGACAAAGGTGACTAAACTACTTTCATTTTCTAGTCTCAACAAAGTATGGCATGTTCTACATGTTCATTTAAATAGAGATTTTGGATCACTAAATGGTTTGATTAGGTTTAAGAAGTCTGTTTTTTTTTTTCCTTTTTCTTCTGCTACATGTTTATCACCTATTTCTGCAAGAGAGGAGTATGTTGTGCCTGTTTGCTGCTATGTCACTTGCCTTTGGTTGGCATTTAAATTTCCCTAGGCAGTATATTTTGTACCCCCTAATTTAGAAATGGAGATGACATTAACAAACAAATTTGACTAATAGCCATCAATGACAACGCTGCACACAAGTCAGACATTTACTGGATGTTAGTCGGTTTTAGTTGGAGAGAAGCCAGATAAACTAGTTAAACTGAAACCAAGAGGCAGAGCATGAGGCAGTTTTGAAGATAAAGAAAAACAGATAAGTGGAAGTGACTGCTGTTCATAGACCTTTCATGTCTATGAGTGACATACAGTTTCATAGCTATAGGCTGTGATGTTACTTGTGGTGAAGAGAAAAGTGATGTTAAAAGTTATTGCACAAATAAATCTCATTACCACACAAATTCTGGAGATTGATAAACACAAATATTGCTTTAAAACTAAAGTTTATGCGTTATTGATTGAAGTTCTTAGCAACACCAATTACTTTAAGTCGCATATCTGGACCTCTAAATGCTAATCAGTAAATATGAAAACTTTTATTATGAGACATAAACGCAACATAAACCAACATGGGAAAAAAATGGCTTGAAAATAAATAAACCCAATCATACTGTCAGTTTTTTTTTTTTTTTTTTTTTACTAATCATCCGTTAGCTTATTTTTATTATTGTAGGAAGACTAATTAATTGTTTTTTGCTTTTATAGAGAAGACACATTAATTACAGTTTATATTCTATCTTGTCAATATTTTAAATATATTGAATTCATAACCTATGCTGAGAGGATGCACTTTGTTACACAGCAAGACAACAGATACAGATTGGCACCCAACTTCAACACAGTCAAAACATAACCATAACTGATGTTAACTAATCTTATTTATAACTATCAAAGCATGATAATAATATCTGGGACATAAAATGTAGATATGTTTGCAGTTGGCCTTGTGGTTGAACATGTTTTCTTTAGTCTGATTTGTTCAGTCATATTCAGATTCCTTCCATGCGCCCAAGGCCACTCATTTCCTTTCCCACTAAGATAAATGAGCTTGTGTTGTCTACATGGGACTGCTGGCCTTGCAGAGGTTCCGGCATGAAAACCTGAGTGTGAATTAAGGTGGACATGTTCGAAACATCCACTTTCTTGGGCTCTGCCTGAATGGCCACCTGTGGAGCGGTGTGGACCAGGACCGGTGCCCCTTGTGGGTTTCATGTCAGGATGGTAAAGGTGGGACTGTCTGGAGTTAGGCCAAGGTCAACGCACAAAGCACCACAGGGTGTTCACCAAATCTCTGTGCGACCATTCAGATGAAGCCGAGTCAGCAAAGCGCTTGTCCAGGCCACAGCAGCGTTTTAACTTTGTTTCAGCTGTGAACAGGATGTGTGTTGGGACTGCCTCAATGACAGCATGAATGAAATAGAAGAGATGGTATATTATAAAAGAGATTGCACAGTTATAGTCCATTAAGCAAAAAATGTTTTGGAGGGACTAAATATTTGCCATATTCTGGTTTTGGTGTATTGCTTCTCTGAGGAGTTAATGGCTGCACCGCCCCTTTAACAGAGGGGGTTGTGCTGCTAATGGCCCAATAATAGCGTAATGGCCGATTCCCAGGCTTTAAGTGACGGAAACCATTTACAGCTTTCACAGCAAAGTGCGTCTTTCCACAAGAACGGTAAAATTTGTTAGAAGCTGTTGGGATTGATCAACTCTCTATAGCAGAGAGGAAGGAACAGGAAATTAGGTTCACATTCTTGATGTGTGTGTTTTGTCAGAAAGATGTAACAACTCTTAACTTTGATAAAAAAAGACTTGTCTCTCAGATTCTCACTGTAGATTTGCATGGAATAAGAAAACCACGTGATGCCTGTATAACATGAACTAACTGGTTTTATTGAAAACAAAAGCAACACTTCTTCCTGCTGGCGTATAAATTACTGACTAGTTATATTAACGTCATAGCTTGACCTGTCGCTATAATAAGTTTTGCGATACATGATAATATTGTTGTTTTGAGGCCATCTTCAACTAATATAATAATACAAGTTCACCCTCTCAAAGGTGAACTTGTATTAACTAAGGCTAAACTAAACTAGCCTTAGTTTAGTATAGACCCAGATTTTATTCAAAACAGCCAAATACTTAAAAAAAATGTAGGGAGCCTTTTAAAAGCTGAAGTTGTGTTTATTTATGTCACCTGATTCACATTGAAATCTGTTTAAAAACTGTAATCCCAGAATTATATATTTTAAAAAGAATCACATAGTGCTATAAAACCTTCTACATGTGATATTTAAATGTTTTTTCCTGTTATTTTCCATAATAATAGAGTTATAATAGTTTATTCAGGTCAAACATCATAACTGTTACAGTGGAATATTTTCAGACCAAAACAGAGCAGATTCTGCCTTGGGACAGAAATGCATCCGGCTTCTTCTTATCTTTTTTAAATAAAGTAAAACTTTCGGTAACAAGATGGAAAAGGTAGATAACCCTTTTCTAGGTATGTTCACATTATCGCTATGACTTTTTAAAACTGCAACCTGCTGTAACCTGAGACAAACACAAACCTGAATGGTAGGAAAGCAACTTTTTTGCCAGTTTTAATATAAGGAAACTTTATAAAACCTGGAAAGGAAGATCGGTCCATGCTCAACCGTTCCCACTAACAAGTTGCTTTTCTAGATCTAATCGGCAACACCTGACGGCCTTTTCAACATACACATGCTTTTTGTTTTATTTTAGAGATAAGTTTAAGCCAGTTTGTTTTCTTGTTTACATATTTCACCTAAGAAACGGTACAGGGTTCCACGCACTTTCTCTTTCCAGCTTTTATGTTTAAAATACCGAGACAAACACAGACGAAAGATGAATTATGAATTTTTTTTTTTAGGACGGCTCCCAACAGCTGAGGCAGGATATGACACGCTAAATCTTACTCTGGAATGTATGACAATGGTACTACGGGAGTGTTTTCTTGCAGCTCCAATGTGCTTTTGACCACAAATGTCTCTATTTTTTTAAATTATTTTTTCCTCCCACACAGACGGAAAAAAAACATTTTACTTAACTTCACAAAAAAGTTGCCAGTGCTCTGTTGGAGTATTTGAGAATAGTAACAAGCATACAAACTTGCCACTTTCTTAAATTCAGTCTCCCTGACACCCATCCACACATCACTCGCTTATGTGAACACACACTCAAGCTGGCATACATCCACACTTAATACTGGAGTCTGTTTTTTTTTTTTTTTTTTCATTCAGACGGTCCCGTCTATGCGGCCTGACAGCAGATTGGAGATCCATGAGTCGATGAACTTTGAAGCAGAAAATGATTTTTGCCCTGGTTTGGAGATGAGCCATGCTCATGTCATTCCTTTATTAGACTCTGCTGAAGTAATCCTTTTCCAGATTCCTCTGTCCTCCCACGCCAGCCTCCCTGCTGAGGGTAAAAGTCTAAGACTGTGATGGTCTTACTTTGGGCTGGACTGGCCTCTGTAATTTAGGTTTATACCATCTGTGGCATGTGTTTAGGTTTTCTTTATTTAACAGGAGAAGAAGAAAAAAAACCCTTCTTTCTCTGCGTCTGCGTCTCTCCTAAGCAACCACGTCTTAATTTCTTTTCCAAGCATTTTCTTTGTGGCTACATGTTAAATTGAGTGCATTTGACATGATTGATTGCCTCCATTATTCACAGTAATATAGCTCAGTAGGCCGTTTTAAAATGCCGTATCAGGTCTCATTTAGTTTTATGGTATCGTGTGTCAAGCGGTCCATTTATGTTTGACTCAACTGTCTTCAGTCTGGTGACTTCACACCATTTTTCAAAGAAGCTGAGAACAACCACCAAGTTTTAGACGGTGACCATATAAGGAGTCTGACAAATCAGTTTGATGCTGTGTTATCTTGGATTCTTGGTGGTTAATTGTTAACCAGAGTTCTGGTTGTGTAATGTTGGATGTTTTTTAGGTACAGTCATGGCTGCTGAGAGGCACTTTTTAAAAAGTCATTACAGACATAAAATACAATGTAGCTCTGTATTCGTTCACTGGACAAAGTTCAAACACAACTTTACAAGTTAAGCTTGGCTTTTTTAGAGCTAGCTTTATTTTTGCTTTGAGAGACTGATGTTAACATTTTCTCTGCTTAGCAGAGAAAATGTTAACTTTGTTTTTAGTTTTAACACAGATTGTAGTGCAAAACCAGAAATGCTCCAAGAATTCAGCCAATCAGCATCAGCTGTGCTACTTTAGATTTTTAAAAGCTTGACCAATAATTGGCTGAATGGAAACTTAAAAAAATATACCAGGTGATAATAACAGCAGTACTCTTCGGTGTGGACTCTTTCTGAAGGAGGAGTACCTAAAATAAATTCTCTGTTTAACAACTTTTACTGTAAGAATCGAGTAACTTTGTACCACTAACCTAAATGTCATAAGCTTCCTTACAATAAAATGTATCTTATTTAGAAATTGGTATATAATCAGAACTCTTTTTGTTGTTGATGATTTAAAAATAACCTTTTTTTTTTGTTGCTTCGATGCATTGTCCCAGTCTTTTAAAGTTTAGAAGCTCACAGCCCCTCTCTGCTCTCGCATCTCTCTCCTTTTCGCGTTCTTGCTATTTTGAAGGCAAAAGGTGCTAACAAGCTCCACATGCTGCTGCTGCAAATTGCCGCTCTTCCCTCTTGTTGTAAATCTCACTTTCTAATTTTAACCCTGCTTAGCAGTAGGTGAAGAAAGATTGAAATGCGACGACAGCCTCCTTATGTCACTCCCTGTCTTGAATTGTTTTAGGTGGGTTCTGTTGGTAATTTCTGCTTTTTCTGTTTCCACTTTCATCACTTTTTCTCTGCTTTATTTTCCAGCTTCTCGCCAATTAAGTATAAACTTAATTATCGCTTCTTTGCTGTTTAGATTCCCGGCGGCGCCCTTTTTATCTGTGTGTACGTTGGTGGTTTTCTGTCTGTCCTCTGATAAATCCTGGTGTTGGACGCATCTGTCCCTGTGCTGTGTGGTGACGGTCCTGTCCTGTCCTGTGCTCTGCTCTCAGTGTGTGAATGGAGCAGTGTGCGAGTACGGCCTCCCTGCTGGCCTCCGTGCGGGAGCAGGAGAGGCAGTTTGAGATGCTGAGCCGGGCTCTGGAGGAGGAGCGGAGGTCGTGTGCCGGCACCTTGCCCCGCCCCCTCCCCAACATGCAGGTAACGCCCTCTGACCCTTCCACCCTCACTACCCTCATGCACCTTTTCCGTCTCAATCCTCCTCGGATTCTTCCTTTTGATCTGAACCGGTTCATCCAAAGTCATCTTCATCATCACCCTCATCTCATCTGTGCTGGACGGCAGCAGACCACAGCAGCAGCTAAAACACGCGACGCTTTGAATTCAGATTAAATGAAGTAAATAAATACTTTTTAAAACTTAAGCCCCAGAGGGGGTTTCTGAAGTATGTGTTTAAAGTAAAACACCCAAATCTAATTTATATTTTCTTAGAAATTACAAGCTCTATTTCAATTATCTTGATATCAAGAGACTCCATCAGAAGTGTAAGTATCACAGCAACTGCTATAGTTTCAGAGAAAGTGAGAACGGAGCATACGGTAAAATAATTTGGATTAGGCACAATAACATGCTGAACAATAAATTGTCATAGAAATTACTGCAGTAAATGTCAATATTGTTTTGGGATCATTTTCACGCAATATATTGATAATGCACAATAATGTGAATTTGCTCTCTCAAAGACTAATAAACTTTAATAATGTACAGAACACTTAACACTGGAACTGGAAGATATTCTAAATATCCGAAAGAAAACACAACACACAAAAACAATAAATAAAATGTAAATAAAAACCACACCGAACTGAAACCATAAACACAATGGATTATGAAGTTTATTTAAACAAAATTGCCTTTCAAAGATATTAAGCATCAGAAAGATTAGCTTATTTTAATATACCATGCGATTAATTGCTTATTGTAACAGTTTTATCCCTCACCAGAATTTTTTGCATTATAGTGTAGCACATACAGACATTCTAGAAATGTCACAAATAAGGCTACAAACTTCTGGAAACCACAGACTCACCCGTGGACATTACCTGTGCAAAAAACAAAAAGGAAAGAATAATTTCCTTTCTAATAATATTTTTTGAAAGGCAATTATGTTTACAGAGGCTTTATAATCCATTTTATTTATGGTTTTGGTCGTGAGTTGTTTTTATTTTCATTATATTTACCGGTACTGTTTTTGGTTTCGATTTTTGGATATTTAAAACTGGCTTCCAGTTCTAGTGTAAAGTGTTCTTTACAAAATTAATGGATATTCATCTTTGAGAGAGTGAACTTGCATTATTTTTTCCATCATCAATATATTACTGGAAGTAAAACCACCAAAATATATGCTTTTTTTTTTTGGCACTACCAGAGCTCCCTACACTGTATTTTTGATGAAGGTTCCTGGTCACTGACGTCTGTCCCACAACCTTTGGGCATAAATTCAAATGCCATATTATTTCAGTTAACATCTGTAAGTTCCACAAAGACGTTCTCGTGATTGTTCCCCCCCAGCTGTCGGGCTTTGGAAATGCTACGCCGCCCGATGGTTTTGTCCTGACTTGTCCATGAATGTTTGCATGCAAAACTACGTCTTGCTTTTATGTTTGGTTTGTTGTTCCGACTTTTTCTGATCCGGATTACTCTTGTTCTTCTGTCTTTACTTGCTGGAGGGTTTCCCCTGTTGGGGTAAGGATGAAAATAAGATCCCGTCTTCTGATTTCTTAATAAAGTAGGTCACTGTTTTGCTTATCAGTCACAGGGTGAGTCAGTTACTTGGCTCTGAACCTGAACTTAAAACGCTCGATAATTCTTTCACTTTCTCAGAGGAGCCATTAGTATGTACCGGAACAGCTTAGCACTTCCTCACCATCAGGGAACCCTTGCTGCTTTAGCCAATAACCATCCACCTCAGCTTGCTGCTCTGGCATGTTGCCGCACCTTAATCTGACAATGTCTCAGGTAATTTCAAGGCTGTTCTGAGTCATAAGGTGCTGCAGGATGTTGAATAGTGAGTGTGTGCAGACCAGGAAGGTTGCTTGTGTTGCCCCCATCACTGCTGTGTGTTGGTGTGTGTTAACATTGCCTGAAGGCTCCAGCATGCCTCTGCTAGGCAACGCAACATGATATCGGTCTTTATTGACAGGTATCCACATGTCTCCATCTGCCCAGCTGCTTCTCTTTCTGTCTGTGGCTTAATCTGATGTGTGTGTGTGTGTGTGTGTGTGTGTGTGTGTGTGTGTGTGTGTGTGTGTGTGTGTGTGTGTGTGTGTGTGTGTGTGTGTGTGTGTGTGTGTGTGTGTGTGTGTGTGTGGAAGGCTTTATTGTCATCAGGTTCCAGCCAACAGTGACTTATTTCTGTTTTTTTTAACTTTAAATCATGAAGAATCTCATTTTAAATGGGTACTAAGCAGGAGCAGAGGTCAGTCTGTGGCTGAAGAATCATCAATCATGTCAGCTGTTCTTTCTTTCATTACTGACAAATTCTCCATTTGTCATCTATTCATAAAACCATCACAAACCATTCATTATCGTTATGCAACAATGCCCTGCAAAAGTATTCATACCTCCTTGAAGTTTCTCATATTTTGTCTATTTACAACCTCAACCTTTAGAATTTTTTTTTATCCCTGAATCCAACTAAATATAATTTGCTTAAAGCCATGAATGTTATGTTTGGAAAAAAATAACATTTTTTTTAATGTCTTCTATGGGAAATTTGTTTTCATTTTATTTAAAAACATATTTTTTTATAAATGAAGCAAACATCAAACCATTTCCTCCCAGTGGCTGGATAATGATGGTCAGTTTTTACATTTTCATTTGTAAAACAAAAAGTTGCCAAACCCATGAAGTTTCCTACCACTTAAAAATATGCAGCACTATGTTTGTTGTCGTTGGAAATCTCAATAAAATAGATGTTGTGGTTGTAAAGTAACTGAATGTGAAAAGGTTCAAGGAAGACGGATTCTTATGCAAAAACTGTATTAAGGTAAAAATGTTTTACCTTCTTAAATATAAAAACCTTAGTGGTGTCGTCATGACTGCAAGTATATATTTCTTAAAACCATTTGTTTTATTTCTGGTCTGTTGATTGCGTGTTGGTAACACATGATGGGAGAAAAAGGTCTCATAACATTCCTTTTTTTTCTTGCTACGCAGATGTGGCTGAAATTAAAACGTAGTCTGATAAATCGCTGCTTTCTCCTTGTTCTGGATGAATAAAGGCATCTGCTCACTAGCTAGCGGCGTGACACAAATGCTGTGTTTGCCTAGAAATGCATATTTAAATCCAGTTTCTTGCTAGTGCCATGTGTGATTCTCTCACAAACATGATTTTGTTTCTGTATGTTAACAGAACGGCCGCATTCCTTGTGATGCAGACCTAGAAAGGCTGACGCTGAACGAGGGTTACATCAACGGGACGCATCATGTAAGATTCAGACCTTTGATGCCTGAAGCTGGAGATAACGGAGCATCACATTCCTTTTCTGTCAATTGATAACTATATACGCTTTAGCAACATAGAAGATGGAGTATAAGCTGCAGACTGCATTTAATGCTCATGACTGGGACTGGTTTGAGAGTACCGTAAATAGTTTATTGATCATCACACAATAAACTGAGCTATATTATGTCATTATATCAAATCGGCCCTTTGGAGTCTCACAACTTGAGACATCGGGACTGAAATTGAGCATTGTGTACATGTGCATGTAGTTCAGGATGGAGCCTGGTCAGCTGGTGCAGGAGACTTTCACAATGGAGGAGCCTCAGGAGGTGCCCCCGGTAATCTCCGTGGAGACGGATGACGACGGGACCACGAGGCGCACAGAAACCACGGTAAGGAGGAGATCAAATGGCAGTGGCGTGTTTTAGAGTCAGAGCCTGAGTGCATCTCAGAAAGTTAGAACACTGTTCAAAAGTTCATTTATTTCAGTAACTCGTTTGAAGAACATCATATAAATGCAGTTCACATAGACTGATGATTTTTTTTTTTTTTTTACTTTCAGCTAATTAAAACATCATTTAACAACATTCTGACTTATAAAACAATTTGAATAGGCCCATTTAATACCTGCTTAAAGATTTTCAAAAGATACTTTTAATATGACAAAAAGAACCTTGTTTGAAAGCATATTTTAATTTCTTGATGTACCTGTGTGGCATTTTGTGTCTGTTGCAATTCAATTTTGATGGGGATTTTATGTTATTTTGAAATGTTTGGGAATGTTTTCTCCAGCATGATTTTCAGAAGTTTCTGATTAAAGTAGCGTATGAAAACACAAACAGAACTGACAAAACCTCTCACTGCAGCTACACCATGTCTTTTCCATGTTGCAACAAGTCTGTTATTTGTAATAAATTAACACAACATAGTTCATAGTAGTGACCTGGGGACAGAGAGAAAATGAGCTTTATTACAATTTTGCTTTTGCATTCATGCTTCTTTGCTCTGATATTTAAATGAAACCCAGACAATCAGCTTCCTTTAAAAACGAAATAAAAACAGGCCAATCCTTGACGAAATGTCAAGTGTAAAGAACGTAGCTCCTGTTTTAATGCTAGGTGTGTTAACAAAAACCACGGTGAAACACTCGCTCCCTTTCTTTTCTTTTTAGGTGAAGAAAGTAGTAAAGACCACCACGACTCGCACAGTCATCCCCTCCGTGTCGGACACTCTGTCTGTGGATGGAGGCGGTTCTCTTGTCGGGGGTTACGCCTCATCCATGGCCTACAGGCCGGGCCCGGGCGGCGCCGTGCCCATGGAGTACCCCACCCATACCGTGCCCCGCAATTACCACTACGGTCCCCCAGGGGGCTACGACGACTACCGTGGAGGACCTCCGTCTGAGGCGTTCTCCAGCCTCAGCAGGGGGGCTCGGATGGACGATCGCTACAGGTAACAGGAGTTTACTGAAACCTGAACTCCTCTCACCAGATTTTAGTGATGCAGTCGCTGCATTTTGAGCTCGTTGCGTTCAGATGGTTGAATGAATTAATTTCGACTCAGTTTTCCCTCCACTCTATCTATTCTCTATCAGACCAGTCCACGCAGACGGCTACAGAACCCTGGATCCGAGCTACCGAGCTCCTAGCAGGAACCAGTTGGACCCATATGCAGCCCAACCACAAGTGTGTTCAACAGTCACTGCATCATTTGCTTCAGGGCTTGTTTTAACTGAATCTAGCTCTGGCATGCTGATCTTGCAGGTTTCACCTGTTAAGTTAACATTGACGATTTGTTTGTGTGTCAAAATCTACTGGAATAACTGGTCTGCAGGTACTGTAAAGCGTTATTTCTGTCTCTCTGCAGGTTGGGCGAATGGGAAGTGCGTTGGAGCTGTCGTCCATTCCCCGGTTTGTCGCAGATCCGTACGGTCTGGAGGATGACCAGCGCAGCATCGGCTACGACGAGCCGGACTACGGCATGGGACACTCGATGCACTACAACACCATGCCCCTCAACCACGCCTTCCCACATGGCCCCCCGCCACGCAGGACCGGGTGAGTGTGGAAGTACGGTTTGGCAAAATCTGGTTCTTCTCTCTCATAGCTTAAACAACAACAAGTTTGTTCTCCCTCTGCAGGAGTTATGAAGGCGCTTTAGATGGTGCAGGAGAGGTTTACTACTATGGTGCCGGGGCACCGCTGGCTAAGGGCGAGAGGGGCAGCGTGGCTTCACTGGACGCTCTGAGTTTGAGGAAAGGACCACCAGCTAGTGGATGGCGTCAGCCGGAGCTGCCAGAGGTCATCGCCATGCTGAACTACAGACTGGACCCAGTCAGGAGCAATGCAGCTGCGTACCTGCAGCATCTCACCTTTAAGAACGACAAAGTAAGACTTTTTCTTTCATCATGAAGGTGACCTTCTCCATGTGGTGCCCTTTTTATCCACTTGAGCACCGGGCCTTAAAAATGTTTGTGCCCGCCACTGAGCCTGGTGAAATATAAGGAAGCACGCTATAACACAAGCACACGAATAACATCAACCTCCTGGATTTACAGGTGAAGTCTGACGTCCGCCGACTGAAGGGCATCCCTGCCCTCGTGTCCATGCTTGACAACCCTAACAGAGAGGTCAGTTTGACGCTCCCTCCAACTGGTTTTCTGTCTGTTTCATAAGTTATTTATACCTGAGCTCACTGGAGTCAAATTGATACCTAAAAGGATTGAGCTTTTACTGCACTGCTTTTACTCTTTTAACTGAGTGCGATAAAATGTCTTAGGCGATGTGTGTATAGATGGAAAATTTGTCGAGACGGAAACCTTCTGTGTTTGTACAGAAGGAACTAAAGCTATACATTTGAATTATTTGGGGACAGATGGTCTTAATGATTTTGGGCTTGATCCATATGAATGTTTTTTGTTTTTGTTGTTGCAACATTTTTCTAAATTTTTCTATGGAATGTAATGTAATAAACCTCAATATATTGTACAATTTGCGTCTGAAACAGGTTTTAATAATCTTAAAATCAGATATTTGTTGGGAAACTTCAAACCAGAGGTGCACTGGTTCGGATTAAAGCTGGTTCATAGCTCTACGTTTCCGTGCATCTAGAGTGAGAGAGAAGTGTGTTAAGCACTATGTGCAGCATAACTCTGGGTTACAGCATTCTGGTTCCCTTACACGCGTTTAATCTTTTGTTTACAGAGTAATCACTAGTGTCTCATAAAGCTGTCCCTGTTACAGGTTCACTTTGCAGCGTGTGGAGCACTAAAGAACATTTCTTTCGGCAAAGATGCAGACAATAAAATTGCCATCAAGAACTGCGATGGAGTTCCAGCGCTGATCCGGCTGCTGAGAAAGACGCGCGACCAGGACCTCACAGAGATCATCACAGGTTCGACTTACATGTAAAAAAAAAAAAACACAGGCTTTGTACGTTCTGAGCATCTGGTCTGCGCTGTAGTTTGTTTAATAATTTATTTTTAAAGCTGCTTTCCTTTAAAAATAAATGATTGAATGCAGTTGAAGGAGCAGAAACTTGGCAATATTTCCTCCACTAATCTGGCAGCCAACTAGATCTCCTGTTTGAAATTAGCATTTCGCTTAGTAGTTTTATTGTACATACAGGGATTCAGAAACTTGTTGCAGGTTATGTCATGTATTTCAAGCCAATTAAATCCATTATGTTCTTGGCTCCACTCCCTTGCTAAATTAAAAGTCTTCCTTCCGACAGAACTCTTTTTTTCCTCTCTCTGTAGGTTTTTCATTTGTGGTAAAGCTCATTCTGCAGATCATTTGCTTCTGTAGTCGATGCACATAAGCAAAACAAAGATTGAGGAAAACACAGGGCCTGAGCTGAACTACAGGGACAATAATGAAAGTTACATTTAGTTAAATTACAGAATTCACATTCTTGCAGGCTGTTTTTCTTCAAATTGGGTTTTTTTAGGTTATTTTTGTGTAGAGACTGTATGGATCATGATATAAAATGCTGAATAGTTGTATGCAATGAGTTTTGTTTCCTGTTTATATTGGCTGTTTACAGTCGCTGATAAATGTGGGTTCTACACGGTCTTTGGAACGTGTAACTTGGAGAAAATAACAAAACTCTCGGCAAAAACCGATGAATAGGAATAAAAGATGCTGACACAAAATAAATAATCTATGAAACAATAGAAATGTTTATTCAGAAGTTGTGGGCTACTGTTATTGTTTTAATTATGCTATACAAGCATATTTCATATAATTCAAAATTTGCAGGTGTCCTGTAGTTTTCCAATTATCTCTGTTTTTAAAGTGTCACTTTGAAACTAGACTAAACATCGTCTTCTCACACGATAACCATAAAATGGTGCGTTTTCCCCATAGGGACTCTGTGGAACTTGTCGTCCCAGGACTCTGTGAAGATGGAGATTGTGGATAACGCGCTGCACGCTCTCTGTGACGAGGTCATGGTTCCCCATTCGGGCTGGGAGCGGACGACCAACGGCGCTGGAGGGGGCGAAGAAGACGGCAAGCCCAGAACTCCCGAGTGGGACACGGCGCTCACTAATACGGCGGGCTGTCTGAGGTATGAAGGAAGGAAAGGGAAGAACGCAGATCAAAGCTGCCGCTAATGGAGGGGAGACCTGATCTCTTCAGGAAAACAACAGGGAAGGAGTCTGGTTAAGCAGATTGATAGGAGGAAGGAAGAAAGTTAACACAGCAGAGGACCTGGGTGTGTTTTTATAAAGCTACATAGAACATAGTAGGAATGCAAAGATTTTCCAAGCTTTCATTAATCTGATGGAACTCTGCTGCTCTTCAAGAAATGTTTTGTCTACATAAACATAGTCTGACTAGAGTAATCATGTAATGAGTAATTTTTCTGCAACGTTTGATCTCACAAGTGTGTATTTATGTCGCTTAGTTTTCAAAAGGTTTTGCCAAACAAATCCAAAAAGTGTGGATCACCCCAAGTTCTACCAATTACTTCCATACATCACCTGATGTTGTTTAATTTTAATCTCCATACTGCTGTTCACAATCTCTAACACCACACATCGCCCTGAACCCACCGTCTCTACCATAAAACATGGAGAGGGCAGCATCATGCTCTGGGGTTGTTTTTCCTCAGTATTTTGGTCAATCTTGGAACAAAAAAGTTTGTTAGAGGCTGGAAAAGACTTGAGACTGAGACAGAGGTTCACCGTCCAGCAGGTCAGTCGCCCTGGACTTCCCAGCGACTTCCAGCAAAATGCTGGAAAAACAGCATTTTGTTGCTGTTTTTCCAGCAACAAAATGCACATGTCTCTCCTTCCTCCAATGTTATTTCACCCTTAGTGTTTTAGAGTGAAGCTTTAGACAAGAGAGAGCTACAGTGGAGAGGCTTAAAGTCAAAGTGAACCTGCTTTTAGATTAGACTGGCCCAGTCAAAGTCTAGACCCCAAACTAACTGAGAATCTGTGGCTGAAGCCTGAAAATGTCTTTCCACAGATTCTTTCCATTGATTCCGACTGAACCTGATCGATTTCAAAGAGCAGTGGAGAGTTTTGATATAAACCAGGTTGATATCAACACCTGGTTCTGGAAAGTATGAACAGAAGAGCTGAGCTTAAATGAACTCCACACTTTTAAGATTTGTATAAGTAAAAAAATGAGTGTCCTCATTATTACACCTCACCATTATGAACTACTTTGAGTTGGTCTGTTACTGACAATTCTTTCAGAGCCCTGCTGCTTGTTAAATAAGGAAGCGGTCTGTCACAATGTTTAAATAAATCAGAGGAACGGGAAGAAAGGAATTTAAGTTGTTACAGGAAATAGCAGGGAGCAGTGGGGCAATGGCCTGTACACTGTAAACAGTATTAGCAGGCCAGTGGGTCTGTTATCAGTGGATTCTCTTCAACAGTTCGGTTAATTAGAGCTGTTCTGCTTAATGGGAGAAGCATGTTAGAAATGTTATCTTGAAGACTTTAAAAGTCTTGGTGGCTGACGATTTGTGCTCGGCATCAAGTATGTCATGTTGAGCTTTGACTGTCTGCCTGAAGCTCCAGGATGAATCGAGTGAATTGGGGATGAAAATGAGACATTAGTAGTTCAACTTGTAGAATCTGGTTTTGCTATAAGATGGATGTGAGAGGTATGGTTTGGATTAGTAGCTGTAAGAATCACTCTCAGGGTTTCTTCCTAGATTCCCACCTTAACTCTGTTTAAAAGGCTTCCAAGATTTCCAAACACCACCTTGCTTCCTGACAGGCTGAAAGCTCAAATAAATACAGATGAACAACTTTGCTTTAATTTATTCAACTTTTTCTGTGGTTTGTGTGAACTTTCACTCTAAATAACAACTTTAGATGAGTGATCTAGTTCTCAGTTTGCAGGTATCCCAGCCCGGCTATTAATTAAAGTTTTAGAACAGGGATGAAAACTGGAGGAAAACGGCTGATGGCAACTGGTTTTTTGCATCTCCAAGTACAATTACCAAAACTTCTACAAGTTGTTTTAGCTTTTAGTTTCATTCCAAGAAAAGAGTAGTAAAGTTGGAAGATTATCTCCATATTTTCAGAAACCAGCGAGTCTTCTCCAGGTCAGATTTATCGCAGCTAATCTAGCCTAGAAACTGTTTGTATTTTCAGATGTTAATAAGGTAAAAGTACCGCGTTTCGACAACAGAATATGGAGCTGCGACTTCAGCGTGTCATCGAACGAGCATTCGCTTTTTGATTCTTAGCTTCTACCTCATGAGCTTCAACCACATTGCACACAGCAGCCCATCTTCCTTCAGTGAAAGTGCTCATGTAACACGCACATATGCGCATGTAACCGGATCTTGTCAGACTCTTCTTTGTGAAACTGCAGATTTAAAGGGAGTTTCATTCAAACAACTGTGGGGGGAGTGGTTTTCAGACACAGCTGTACTTGTTGTCGATTCATGTTGTGACCAAAACTGACAATTTATTTTTTTTTCCTTCTTTACGGCTTTTCATTTCTCAGTTACCTCATTCTTCCTTTTTTGCGTCTGTTTTTAGGAATGTGAGTTCAGAGAGAATTGAGGCGAGGCGGAAGCTGAGAGAGTGCTCCGGTTTGGTCGATTCCCTCATGTACATCGTTCAGTCCCAGATTAACTGTAAAGAGCTCAACAATAAGGTATGTGCAAGGTTGGCTGGATTTATTCAGAATTCTGCATTTAAAACTAATTGTGTATCCTACAACTTTTTTTTTTTATTTTTATTTTTTATCTTTTTACACCTGCGCCTTGTTCTCTGTGTCTACACAGTTGACTGAGAACTGTGTTTGTCTGCTGAGGAACTTGTCGTATCATGTGCACAAAGAAATACCGAACTTTGAGGCCTACGACGAGAGCAAACTAGACAACTCGAGCCCCGCCCCCTCAAGCCAGAGGGCTGGCTGCTTCAGCTCCCGCAAGGGCAAAGGTCGGTGTCACAGAGCGACATGGAGTCACGTGTTGTGTGTGCGTGCGCTCATTCAGTTTCTGGGGCATTTAGGGTGACATCACTGACTACACATTTTAAGTCAACTGATACCAACACACACACGCCTCAACAAACAAAACTACTCGATGTTTGAGGAATGCCAACAATCTCTTCTCATCGTCTGTGGTCGCTGCTGGTTTTTCATTGAGAGCATCGATTTGTTTCAGCTGCAGCTTTTTTTTTTTTTTTTTGCTGGAACTTAAGCTGACACTTTATCGTATCTGTTATTCATGTTAACAGAGTTCATTCAGAAATAGTGAGTTTTTTAATTGGTTATTTTTCACTTGTTTACTTTTTGATCATTAACAATAAATCATCCTAAATTTCTCTTTATATATGACAGTAAAAGTTATTTTACTGCTGATAGAAACTTTACATTTCATGATCATCTAACGGCACAAACTGCAGAAACAAACTGCGTTTTCCACATGCCTTGTTTCCACTGAGGAGTTGGTCAAAGGGTCGGGCTGATGTCGGTTTGCTTTCTCTGAACTAGTTGATGTTTGTTTTTTCTTTTACTAAGCTAAATCTGTTGGCAATAAATTCTTAATCTGTTTTTGTTAACATTTATTTTACCAGATGAGATGATTGAGAGCAAATTCTCATTTTCAACCACAACCTGTTCAGAAAACATTAATTCTTGAATACATACAAGGCGCATGTCATCTGTGCTGGTGGTCAGGATGTGAGCACATGTTATTTGGGTGGCGGAGTAATGGCTGCTTTCCCTTTTAACGCTTTCTCTCCTTCATTTTTTTTCTGCCGTTCTTTTCTTCCTTATCTTTTTCTCCTCTCCGTTCCTCTTTTCCCCGTCTGGGTCGGCTACAGATGAGTGGTTTTCCAAAGGTAAGCTTTCTTTACCTCTGTGTAACGACACTCGGCTTCCGCTGCGTGATCTTGTCTGATCAAGTCTGGGTTGTTGAAACTAACAAGCACGCCTGCTCTTCGTTGTGGTTGTCCTGCACCGTAACCCTCAGCCAAGAACTTGCATCTTAGTTTGACTTTTCTTTTTGGCTAGTGTGTTTGCAGACGCCAAAACTAGTTGAAATGCAACAGCAGTAGAAATTGCACTAGAGGTAGCACACACTTGTTTCTGTTCATTTCCTGAAATGTAATGTCGAGGGTCTGCTGCTTCTAGGAAGGAAAGATGAGGAGGCACCTCACGAGAGGATAAGTATCCCACCGAGGGCCACGCCTGCTAAAGGTAAGCGTATACCTGGGTGACGATGTTTGACTGCATCACATAAATCTACTCTACATTTTTCTCTGCTCACCTCCTGTTACATGCTTCCTCCCTCCTTCCTGTGTAAATCCATCCATCCTGCAGGCTATGAGCTGCTGTTCCAGCCAGAGGTGGTCCGCATCTACACATCGCTGCTGAAGGAGAGCAGCAACCCCATTGTGCTGGAAGCCTCAGCTGGAGCCATTCAGAACCTCTGTGCTGGAAAATGGACTGTAAGAGCCACATTAAGTCATCATCCTGCTCTGTTTCACCAGTGGGGCTGCAAAAGCTTCTGCATTTCTCTCTTTATTTCCCACCACCACAGTCTGTCTTCCCACCTCTCCTCCTGAGCGTTCAGGTGTTGATCAGTGAAGATGCTTTTGAACCAACTGACTCGGAACGTTTTGTCCTTGAAATGTAATTACGTGTAACAGTTTGTGTTACCCTTGTTATCAGCGGCAGTGTAACAATGAATCATCCTCACAAGTTGTTTGTATTTTGCTTCCAAGCGGCTAGATGTTCCCGTAGTTTTGGAAAATGGGTTTTGATCACTACTTTAAGGCGTTGAAGTTGTCTCTTTTTTTAATTTATTTTTTAGTTGTTTTTCACTTGTTTTTAGTTGGGTACTTGACCTGTTTCACAGGAATGTATTTTGTTTGATAAGCCTTTTAAATCTGACTCATGAATCAATCAGGTATTAAAAGCTCCAGAATTTAAATTTATTTATTTGTTGCCCAAAAACTCTAAAAGTCTAAATTTATTTTGTTGAATCAGATGTAGATACTTTTGTTTTTGATCTTCAGGTGTGCACTTCACTAATTTTATCCAAGCAATGCTCTGCAAAATTAGCAACTACGTATAGGAAATATGTGAAGGAGAAATTTAAGAAAGCTGCAGAACAAATGACAAGAAAATCTAATTAAGAGTTTAGGGAAAGAAAAATTATGCCGACAATGTTTTTCTGTGACAACTGTGTTTTTGTGTACGATTGTCTGCAAATGCAATGTGGTTAAAAACAACTTTCTGTGGATTTAGTTGTGCCAGTAAACAAAAGTTGCTTCTCCTTCTAATTGGAAATGTTTCTTTTTTTTTTTTTTTTTTTTTGGACCAAACCTCAGTGTTTTGTTTGTCAGCATCATTACCAAAACACTTTGGCTGCTGATGCTTATTTCATATATTTGTAATTTGTAAGTTTTCAGATTAGGCACGACTTGTAGTTTACTGAAAATCCTCTGTGCTCCCGTCTGTTTAGCATGGACGGTACATCCGTGCGTTGATGCGTGAAGAGAAAAGCTTGGTCGTGGTGAGCGAGCTGCTGGATAACTCCAACGACAGAGTCGTCCGCGCCATGTCCGGAGCGATCCGTAACCTGGCTATAGATCCGCAAAACAGGAAACTGCTCGGTGAGACATCAAAAACCATTTCCAACCAAACAGACTCTGGGTTTCTAGGGACAGATTGGATCGGTGCTGGTGTTTGTGTTGGGGAGTGTTTAACTTTTGTTCACCTGTGTCTGTTGGCAGCTAAATACGCGATACCCTACCTGGTGGCAGACTTGCCTGGTGGTGGGCAGAATCAACCAGTGAAAGCGCTGAAAGAAGAGACGGTGGTGTCCATACTGAGCACGCTCCATGAGGTGCTGGGAACCGACGTGGAGGCTGCAAAAACCTTGAGGGCCTCGCAAGGAATTGAGAGACTGGTGCTCACCAACAAGGACAAGTAATGGCGGAGTCGGAAGTGTATTGATTGTTTAATCAGGGTGGGAGCGCATTAAAAAGTCCTTAAAAAGTCTTAAATTTATTTTGGAAAAAGAGTTGGCCTTAGATATGTTATCACAGGTCTTAAGTTTTGTTGTGGCAGGACTATTTAATCTCAGATATTTTATTTAGTTTCATTTTTTTATCACAGGACTTTACTGTTACTCAAAACTTGAGTACTGAGTTTTGAGTTGTTCTGCACACATCTCAAAACTGAGTTGCATGCAGACATCTTCGATTGCTGCTACCGGGAATTAGCTGCTCATATACCCTGCAACAGTAAAGCAGGTTAGCGCAGTTATGTCCAACATGGGTAAATGCAAATTTTATTTTAGCCATTGGTTAACTTCCATCGCCAACCCATGCAATTTATTTATTTGTGATTCTTCTTTTGTACATTTGTCGTAATTCAATGTCTTAAATTCCAGTTCGTAACCTTAAAAAGGTCTCAAGTCTTGAAGCAGCTGTGGTTCTGTGGGTAGAGTAGTCATCTTGTGGCTCGAAGGTTGTAGGTTTAATTTCAGCTCCTTCCTGTCGCATGTCAATGTGAAGACATTTAAACGATGTGTGTATCGGTGTATTACTGTGCGTGCAAATGGGTGAATGTGACTCTAGTGTAAAGTGCTTAGAATGGTCAAAATGATTGGAAAAACACTATTTAAGTTAATTCCATTTACCATTTAAGTCTTAAGTTTGAGTTGGTGAATCCTGCAGAAAGCCTGGTTTAGTACAGATCAGGTTTTATTGCCCTTTTGAAGTTGCTTGCTTGTTTTTTTCTCTTTTTATAACATCCAGCATTTTTTTTTTTTTTCCGTCTTTGAACTTTGGGGAACAGTAACCGCTCAGACCGGGAGGTGCGTGGAGCCGGGCTGGTGCTGCAGAGCGTGTGGGCCCACAAAGAGCTCCGTCGGACTCTGGAGAAGGACGGCTGGAGAAAGACCGACTTTATGGTCAACTTAAATCCCCCCAAACCCGACGACAACAGGCTCAATGGAAGACATGACGACAGCACTTTGCCTCTCATTGACAAAGGTTGGGAAGATGTCGAGCTTTCCTTCACGGTTTCACTATATGTACACATTAAAAACACAAACACCCCACACACCGGCTTATTGCTTTTGCAGCTGCCTGCGTTTCCATTTATACTTCTAAGGATTCGACTAACATGATTTATTTTTCACGTTTTTTGGTTTTAAATTAAGTGTTGAAGTTTTTGTATTAAAAAAAAAAAAAAAAGCTACTTCATGGCTTTGAAGACGTTTGTTGGTCTTGTAAGCCAAAGAATCCAAGAAGTTCAGAAGCTTCGGAAACCTTGTAGCCTTGAGGCTTGAAGAGAATCTGAACTTACCCTGTTCAAGTTTACAAAGCAGCGTCTGGAAACGTACCGAAGACGACCTTCATTGTCTGAAAACTATATTAACGCAGTCAATTTTGAATGCCAGTTTACTAATGAAATATTATGCATGCTGTTACCGCTCATAAATAAATCGAGTAACGGGCTGTTTCTCTGTGACTGTAAGCCTTAGGTTGACCTTAGTAGCTGTTTTTTTTTAACCTGACATTTAGAAAATAAAGCTTTTCACTCCGTTTTAATGTTTTGCTTTCATGCAGGTGGGAAAAGAGACGAAGAAATGATTCCGTTGAATGAGTTTGGACCAGGCAAGTGCAGAAACCATTACATACATCTACAGTGTAGAAGAGACATTATAGTTATGGAACATGGCGGAAACCCATGAATGAGGAAATGCTTTCATATAGATAATCAGTGAACGTGTGAGAAGACGGTGAATAAAAGTTGAATGATTAGAATTTATCTTGGAACAGCTGCACTTCTACTAAGTTATACTCATCAGATATATTTTGCAAGTATAATTTGTGACGCCTGTTGATTACATTCCTGAGCAGGGTGGTGTTATTTATTTATTTTTTTAACATTATTTCTATTCAAAAGATTTTGAAGGTTTGAAATTGACAGAAAGGCTAAAATATTAAACACCGATCCTACTGTACTGTTTGTTTCTACTGTAAGGACAATGTTTTTTTTTGTCTTGTGGCTTATGCAGAAAATCTATTTCTTTGCAATAATACAAAGTATCTTACTTGCTGAAGACGGCAATCAGAGTGAGCTCATGGTATCTGAAAAAAAACCCTCTGAGATATAACAAGTTCTGGGGGGATGTTTTAGCAGCTATTGTACTCAAGATTATAGACGGCAACACAAATATTTAGTTAAGATGGCAAATTAAGTGGCTCATTTAAAGGCAATGAGGTCCTGAAAACCTGTCTTGTTTTTTTTTTCTTCTATTTATCGTAGTTGATTTTGTTATTATGTATTTATTTTGAATGGTCCCTGCTCTAAATGTCCTCTAGTTTGACTCTCCAGGAAGAATTTCTTCCTGGTTTTCTAAACAGATTTCACTCTTATTGCATGAAAGACACACTTTACTCATTACTACTCAGTAGAAAAAAGAAGGTTTTCTTTGCACTAATACAAAGATCCTGCAAACTGATTTTATGTAGATTGAAGTTGGTCATATTCAGTTAAAACCTTATATTTACATGCACTGTATTTACAAAAAACCCCATTAAATTAACCTACTCTGTTCCTGTTTTTGGTCAGTGAGAATTCCCAAAATTATTTCCATTTCTTAAATGAGTTTAGATCAAGATTTCTTTACTCCAATAGTTTGAATAAACACAAACCTGACCCCGTTACACCGGTTCTGTCAGGAAAAATGGGCCAAAATTCCAGCAGACTGTTGCGTAATCCATGTGTCGGGATAAAGAAAAAAACACCTCAGTCGTTACGCAGTTCAAAAGGGTTTCTAACAAATACTGAGGAAACGTGTGTAAATCTCTGAATTTGAAGTTTTTTTTTAATCTAAAGTATAATGGTTAGTAGTCCTAACTGAATGGAAACGGTACAAGTAAATTTTTTAATTGGTACAGAACAAATGCGTAGCTATTTTCAGCTGCACAGCTTTGCTCCTCCTGGGCTTCATGTCCACAGAAAACAGGACGATTTTACTGGCTTGTATCACTGATGTCTGTGTGCCACAGGATCTTAAAGACGTCTGCTTCCCCCCACAGACGCCTACTCCACACTGGACCAGAGAGGCAGAAAGAACACGCTGGATAAAACACTCGACGCTGCTGACCAAGACTCAGTACAGGTAGACGCTGATCCCATGGGAACCCGCTTCCACAACGTCGCATGACTGCACCCTCGGTTAAAGCAGTAGCTCCCTTTATCACTGAAAAAAAACAAAACAAAACCTCTGGAAAACACTTCCAACACCTTCTTTCCTAACCCCGGTTCTTAAGAAACGAACTTTCATCTGGATTTTATCTGTAAATTGTTGGGGTTTAGGACTGTTGGTCAATAAAAGCCCAGTCACGGCGCTTCTTCGGCTGCTTCAGCACCTCTGTGAAATATTTCCACTTAACGTTGTATCTGTTCAGGCAGAGTTCTCATAAAGCTGGGAAAATACATGCCATTGCTTTTCTCTTTTAAAAGGTTGGAAATTCATGGATGTGACTAGGTCATGCGCAACACACACACACACACACTCACACACTGAATGCGAGCTCCGGGAATGTTGTTGTGTGAACGTTCTCACACCCACAGACGGCATGTTGTGGCACGTCCTATCAGAGCAAAGCGCTCGATCTCTATCTTGAACGTTATCTCCCACTTGTCTCCCTGAAACATGAACTAACATCGCACTAACATTTTTACTCTTTTTTTTTTTTTATCTCACCCTTTGTTTCCCTTTAACTACATCCTCTGAACTTTTTGTGTCCACTCACACTGAACTCGTTTTTTTTCCCTCTGTTCACCGTTCTCTTTGTGTCGTACCACCTCTGGGCTTCTCTTCCTGTCTTTTCATAATCTATCACACTCTCTATCTCTTTATATTTTGTCTCTTCTCTCAGGGAGGGATGTATGGGGAGAGGCAGGCTTCCTTGCCTCTGTTGGATTCTTACGATGGTTAGGCTACATCCACTGTCACACTGCATGTCAGCGCATGGTATGTGTCCCACCAGCTTCCCTGCTCAACTCACCGCATGGCCTAATATTGTAGGAGTGTGTAAAAGTACCTTGCAGAAATATTTATACCCCTAGATATTGATGTTTTGTTATGTTACAGTCAGAAACTTCTATGTGTTTCACTGGGATTTTGATCTGATAGATCAACACGTGGTAGTTCAGAGGAAAATGAATTAAATTCAGAATAGATGGGGGGGGAAAAAAAGACATGATGCAATTACAGATCAACAGTGGAGGTAAGACAATCTACCTGGCGAGGTCTGGAAAAACTTGGAAATTAATTTTAGCTTTTGCCAAATCTGGAAAAGTTTTACTACTTTTATCAGGAATTGAGATTTATTCAATTGATTAATTATTCTTTTTTATAATTATTTTACTGCTGGTTTATGAACCAGATTTAGTTTAGATCTGAACTTATTATATGTTTAAACTGATGAAAGTTTCTCCTGTGATTAAAAAAATATGTAGTAGCTCATTAGCAACTATTTAATCTGAAAAACTCAATCGGGGGGGAATAAGAAAGCCTTGGAATATTTTGAAGGGAAATTAATGAACAAAACCTTCTAAAAAGTAATAAAAATGTTGCCACCATGAAGCAGTGGGGTGATTATTTTTGTGCAGGGTTAAGAAAGCTTCTAGAAGTAGTGTGCGACTGGGCTTTATTTAGGGGTTGTAGAGTAAAAAGGTTGCTAAATGCAAATGCCTGGCACACTTTTTCAATGTATTATTAGTGATAAAACAGCTGAGAAACATGTGTCCCTTTCTTTTTTTTTTTTCCACTTTAGAATTGATGTATTAATTTGTGTTGCCTGCTGCATAAAATCTTAAACACCGTGAGGTTTGTGGCTGTAACATGTAAAATATTCCAGGACTTTTGCAAGGCACTGCAAAAGCATCCTCTGTTTTCATTGAGCTCTCATTGTACTGTATTTAAATCGTTGTTTTGCCCCCTCTGCTGGTGGAAACTGTTATTTTTCTAATCTTGATGTTTTGCTTTTTCTTTTTTTGTTCCTCCTCACACAGTTTTTGTCTTAAGATGTGATGACATTGCTTCCCACAGCTACTTCTCGTGAATCTTGTATTATTTTTTTTTCTGAGTTTGAATTTGAAGCATGAGCACCTCTGATCACTCGCTTCTTCACACAGTCAGCTCCCAACACGCTGATTTTCTGTTGTTTTTTCAGAAGAACTGATTGTGTGCATCGCAAGACGACAGCCTCCTCCAACTTACTGCCCCTGCTGAACTGACAACGGGGGCGACCACTACACTACCGCCAGGATTTAACTCCAACATGTACACTCACTCCTTTCTGTCGCAGCTTCTCTTCTCCTTCTCCTCCTCCTTCTACTTCTTCTTCTACTCTCTCTGTTACATTCCTGTATATCAGCGGACGAATGAATGAAACTACAGGAAGTGATGTGGATCTAAAGCGCTGCCTGTGGACAACGGATCATGACTTTATAACCACTCTGTGCTCTGTGACTCAATAACCACTAAGTTTGAGTTTGTGGCTTATGATTCTTACGTCTCCACGAAACAGCACTACAGTACATCTCTACCAGGAAGACACTAAAAGGCCTGATTTGACACTTTTTAATGGAAATGATCAGACTGGAACACTTTGTGGGGAAGTTTTACATTCATGACACTATTTTGACGAAATCAAGGGAATGTGTTTTTTTTTTGTTTTTTTTTCCTGATTTTTTGCCAGCTAAACGCTACAAAATTATCTGAGAATAATTGTTTCTGTCTTATTAGATCTGTTTAAAGCTTCGGCCTCTTGTTGCTGTAGTGGTTGATCCTCTACTTGCTTTTGCTCTGAACTGCTACTCGTACTCATGCGCCGTACCTGTGCCAAAATGTTGAGGCCGAGTTCAAAATCTTTTTTTTTTTTTTTTCAGTAGCTGCACTGACAAATGTCTTTTGCTTCATTTGATGTGCCGCCTGTGTTTCAAAGCTTGCATCGCTGATCTCTTTGGGGGCCTCTGACTTTGGTGAATATCCATAAATATAAATCAGTGCAAGTGTCTGTAATACATATGTGTCGGTACAGAGGAATAAATGAGAATATTTTTCCTCTGGCTTGTTGGAACAGACAGAAGAGTCTGTATTTAAAAGTGATCCTTCTTTCAAATAGTTTAATGATCCTGGAAACTCTTGTGAGACGCCGAAGTATCCATCAAACTGGATCTGCCGGTCTTTAAACCTTATGAATGTGCAAGGAAGCTGAACTGGAGTGCCTCACATATTGGATGTATCCAACATAGCCTGAAAAGACAAACGTTTTCCACTTTCTCCTATCGCTGCAGTTTATATGTTGGGAATACAGCGTTTTTTTGTTTGTTTTTTTTTTAAGCCTGTTCTGGAAGAATAAGTGAACTTAATGCTTAAAATCTCCTCTTTGTATAGCATAAAATTCTCTGATTTCTGTTTAATTTACTGCTTCAGAACACTATTTGGAAGGGGAATCCGTGTTGAGTTTTAGCCCACATCTGTTGGTGCCGAGTGAGATGTAGATACTGTCTGGATTGTTAAAAGAAGCACTATAGGGGGGGAAAATGTATTTGGGTTGTTTTGTTTAGTTTTTTTATTTTGTTTTGTATTTTTTTACTTTTCCATTCCAGGTGAAAAATGATTCTTTTTTTTTTCTTTTTTTTTTTCCTAAGCAGACAACTTGCCTTCGACCATAAACTTAGTAAAGTTGGAAAACAGCAAAGGATAATGTCAGAAAATCTGTAAGGAGGCATAGAACACAATTTGCTACTAGTTAAAATGGTGAAAAGAATAAAAGCACATCTAAACTATATCTATTCAAGAGAATATTTGTTAATTTTAATGGTTTTATGTATTTTTCTTTTTATATTGATTTGGGAGTTAATTGTTTCGGGTGTGCTGGGTGAATGCAAATGCAATCAGTTTTTATGTTTTTGATTTAAACAGAACCTCAGTTTACGTCTTAATTCAATGCAAACCGACATAGCTGGATTAAAGCAAACTTCCTACGCAGAACATTCTGATTGTGGATTACACCTTAATCTCTTTGCCTTGGCTCTTAAAAGTTGCACATTCTCATTTATGATTGAATTATGTAACTAGCAATAATGTTTTTAATAAAAAAGAAAGCTAGATTTCTGTCTTGTCTATCGTTGTGATTTTGTTTTTTTTGTAGCGAAACGGGGATAATGTGTCAGTATAGGAAATCAAATGTCTTTTTTGTGTGGATAAATTAACCAGAGATGTGTTGTACAACATAAATCCGATGAGGGAGAATCACATACTGGTGGATTACTGTTCACTCATTATTTGTGACCCACCACGACAAGGTGGGCTTTTTTTAAATTATTTTTTATTAAGTATTTAAACTGAGCTGCTAGCAGAGGCATAATCGGTACATCCTGTTTAGAAGTAGTCGAGGTGATCGTTGTGGTTCTGGTATGGTAGAAAAAAAACAACAAAAAACTCTTCAAATAATGAATAAAACCAGAATAATGATCAATTCCAGTTTGCTGATCAATCTGCACAAGGTTGTTCTTCCACTTAAGAACATCCCTGTAACTCACAACTTCTAAACATGATCACTTTCTTACCAGAGCTTGTTTAAAATATATTAAGTTATTAAATTGTGACAGAGTAATTTCCTCAATTTTCACATTTTGGGTCGGTTACTCGTCTACCGAGGTCTTCAAAAATTTTCAAAAGTGCTGAAGGTGTAACCCCTACTGTCTTTGTTACTGGGTTTACAGAACCCACGCCAGCGTCGTAGCAATGTTTTGACACTGGTGAGTGTAGATGTAAATAAAAATTGTTTTAATAACTCACTTAAATAAAATAAAGCTAGAACCAAAGTGCAAGTTTAAATTTAAGTGGGGATGGAGTTTAAAATCAACAGCCACAAACCTAAATTTTCACCAGCAGCTCTTTTTTGCTAATCTACTCCCTTCTGCAGCACACATCAATGTCTCTTAGAAACATTTGAGTTTTTTCATGGTTACTACTTTCTGTTCAGCTTTATGTCACAGATCAGAGTACTGTAATTTCTTTAAAATTTATTTTAATTAGCAGTTCAAGTTTTATAAAATTTTCCTGTGGACTCTGGTTGCTTTTTTTAAAAAACAAAACAAAAAACTCTTGGTCAGTAGAGTGCCTGCCTATTGTCAGAGGAATGAGTTTGGTTCCTCATTGAGGCACACAAAGTTCTGTAAACTGAAAATATGTATCGGTCATAATTAAAAATGTGATGCGAGGAAAACGTGATTCTAGAACTATTTCTGAACATTACAGTGACTATTGATTATATCCTGACTCTCTTTCTGTCAAGGTGCCTACCAGTCTTTAACTTGAGCATCTCAGTCAATTAAAGTAAGAGGGTGGGAATTGGTAGCAGTTTTGTCCAATTGGTCAAATATTGACATGGAGCTGGATTTGCGTTCATGATACTTCAAATATTAAATCAAATATTGTATTCAGGCAGACCTTCATAATTACTACATTATGCATGTTATTGATATATTGTGTCATATGCAATAATATTTCTTTTTAAATACTTATAACAAGTAAAAATATTTTAGCTCCAAAGAGCTACTAACTTAAATTGTCAAAATTTCTATTTACTTAACAGAACAGGTTTCCTCGTTTTTCTCTCCTGTAGTTTGACAGAGCGGCCACAAGGTGGCATTGCTCCGCGCAAAAGCGGTGACTCCTCTTTAGATTAAACAGCAAACAGCGAGTGAGAAAGAGAACTACTGAACATTTATCGATTCCTTGTAATGTTCAGTTTAGCGTAAATTTCATGTGAAAAGAAGATTAATCCCTCGTTAGACAAATGCTTGTGCTACAGGAAAAGTAAAGGTGAGTATTTTTAAGCTAACCCGCAGCTAGCAAATTTAGCAATGTAACATAGCTAACATCAACAAGTTCAGGGTTTATTCAGTCGGGATAATCGTTCTTAGAAAAGGTTTTTCTGCATCTGTTTTAGATTTTTTGATCTGCCTAATTACAAGAGCTAACCGTTTTTTTTTCTCTTTTTTTTTTATATCAGTGAAGGTCATAGACCTTAACTCCAGCATGAGAAAAGACGGACCTTACTCCACGTGTTCTGCTTTGAGACCCTTAAGAAAACTTGAATCAGAAATGTTCAGTCTTTTTTTTTAAAGTGCATTATAAATTTCCAAATTAGACTGCAGACTACAAAATCTAGACCCGTCCCTAACAATTGGATTTTGCCGAAGTTAGCATCCGATGTAGCAAGCACCAAGGGGGTTTCCGCTAAATTTAACTGGAACTGGATTATTTTGAAAACTTTGTCCGTCCTACACCGTGTGTTTTATAGAATATGTGATGTCTATGATATAATCCAATTTAAATTATTTTACTTTTTTTTTGTTCTAAAATTGCAAGTTATCCATAAGTAGCAAAGCAACCCCAGACCATTATACTGCCATCACCATGTTTGATGCCCAGGTCATGACAGTACAGATGTGACATGGACCATTGTACTCTCTCTGCTCAGCAGTGATTTAGACCTTGAAACTTTCTCATGGATCCAAACCTGTACCTTACTGCTGGGTTAACCGTGACAAGTGTAGGCTGCAGCGCTTTGTTTCTCTGTAACCTCCTGAATGAGCTGTTAAAACCATTTTCAAGTAACTTTCGCTGGCCGGCTGCTCCTGTTCCTTCATCATCGTCGTGGTTCCCTCGAATCCCGAAGCCATAGAAATTGCTTTGTAAACCCTTTCAGACTGATGGATGCCAATGACTTTTTAGACCAAGACGTATTTTTGGGTTTGAAGAGCTTTTCGCTTAGGGCTGGACAGTAAGTCAATAACAGCAACATACCGCAATAAACACGTGCTCAGTATCAATACGTAGTACATCTGATAGAGTGTTCAATATGCAGAATATTATTTGAACTCCAATCCAGAACCGCACAGCATTCTGGGAGATGTAGGCAGCGGAAAGGCTTTAACCGCTCAACCTCTCACTGTGAGCCAAGCAAGGTGAGCGGAATCAACTAACTCGCTCTTTGGTTACCTAGCAACAGCCTGCTGCTGGGTAACAAGCAGTGTCAGGCCCCTCCCTACTTTGGTCACCTAGCAACAACCTGTAGAGTAACAGCGGCAGTTTCAGGTTAATTAAACCTAAAGGTTTATTTTTAACCTGAAACTGCCGCTGTTACTCTACGGTAAACCTAAAGGTTTATTTAGGGAAAGGTGTGGAGTAAAAACTGTAGATAAAACAGGAAAGGTCACGCCAGTATTTCAGATATTTAAAACAAAATCTAATCAATAATTAATGATATAGACAGTTATTGATGTCGACTGATACCATATGCTTCTGTCGTGATAAGTTTTCAGCCATTGTCCAGCCCTGCTTTTCACCGACCTCATGTTGTTCAGACAAGTTGTGTTTAAGTTTCTTTTTTCTATTTGATCTATATAAGTTTCATAATCGTATTTATTTGTCCCACAGATCCAGCAGTAACCAGTCCTTGGTGTAACTCATCGAATGTAGCCCCAAAAAATGTGATTAATCACAGGTAAATAATGATGTAACCAAGGAGGCAGTTGTATGTCCTCCTCACAGGGCTAGCTTTGATTGTAGAGCTTTTTGCCTTAAAGAATAACATTATTGCATTTTATGTTGACTCTGGCGGTCTTAGTCTAACATTACAAGTAGTTTGTTGAGCTGCAGTATGTTTTTTGAAGTGCTCCTCTCTATTGGTGCTTTTTGCTCCCAGGATCTTGCGAACATGCAGAGGTTCTGGTGGCCCGGCTATGAAATGCAGCTTCTTGAACAGCTGCAGACGCAACAAAACCGCGCCCAGTTCTGTGACACCCTGCTGCAAACTGAGGGTGAGGCCGCTACTAAAGGCTACATCAAGAAATACGTGACAGTGTATCCCAAAAACTCAAGAAATCCCGGTTAGTAACTTCTCCGACTTGTCTCCACCAAGGTATCTCCATCCCAACCCACAGCTGCGTCCTCGCTGCCCTCAGCCCTTACCTGAGCCAGAGGCTGTCGGACTCTCCCACCCCTCCGTTGGGGCAGAAACGTCTCCTCCACCTGCAGGAGGTGACGGCCCACACCTTATTGAAGCTGGTTGGGCTCCTGTACTCCGGGCGGCTGGAAGTGAAAAGCAGCAAGGAGCAGAACGACATTCTGGCTGCCGCCCACAAGTTTGGAATCTCTGACCTCGTGTTGGGCTGCAGAGATGGGGAGAGGAAAGGCAAAGAGCTGCTGGAACGAGGGCAGGGGCTTCACACGGGTGAGGGCACAGAGCCGCGCAAAGGGTTGGAAATGCAGGATGTACAGGTTGAGACTGAGATCAGTGGAAAGACGGAGAATGATTCCCTTGTTCAGAGGAAAAGCTTTTTATCTGTTGGGACACAAACTCTAAACGATACTCTGATGTCTGCGGCCAGTCCTGGTCCTCTTTCTGATCACACTCCGCCTCCAACAAACTCGTCGGCGTCACTGCTACCTCAAAACATCTCCAAGTTTTCGCTCACTCCTTACCTAACCGTCCACAGCGAGCCGGAGTCTACAGCTGGTCAGTCCTCCGACTACTTGACACACTCCTCATCCTTCTCAGCGTCGTCCAGGTGCAGAGGGACGGTGCCACCGGTCGCCAACGACTCCGCCGCCAGTTCACAAGCATCTCATGAAAAGAGCATTTCCAGACAGTTAGTGGAGCAAGAGAGGCCAGGACAGGAAGACGGAAACGCGACTGTGGACGGAGGGAGTTGTGCTCAGCCAAGTGGCGTCTGCAGGGAAACGACACGGGGAGGAGAAAAGGAGAAGAGCAACTCGCATCTCAGAAGAAGCGGAAAGAATATGGACAGGATGAAAGAGGTAGAGCAGATGATGGACTCTGCACAGATTTCTGTCAAGGTGAGACGTGCACACTGCACTCAGACGATGACACTGAACGACAGTCAAGGGGAACTATAATCAAAAACGTCCCATGATCTGGAAACATTTGGAAGTATATTAAAATCTGCAAATTAAAGCCAATTTTAATGGATGTTTTTGCATCCTGGAGTAATACTTCCAGTACGTCTCTGTATGCTGGCGAATCCTCTTCCCACTTTACCAAAAATACATAGCGGAAAAATTCAGGAGGCAACCTGGTGAAATAGAGACAGTAGAGACTTAAAAGTAATCAGAACTTTATTTGATGTGTTTGTTTCGTGGCTGCAAATTGTAATGCTCAAAGCAATGAACCTACAGGAGCTTAAATAGGAAGAACAGAGCTGTGGTTTGATTACATTATTTCAGTCATCTTTGGCTCAGGTGAAACTGAGGAGGAGGACTAAAGGAGAAGAGTGGGAGATCGTGGAAGACGCAGACGAGTCGGCATCGGTTCCTACCAACCCGAATCAGGTAGATACACAGCATAATATCACAGCTTAATCTGTTTTATGCCACCATGGCTGAACTTTGACCGACTCTTGAGGTTCTTTTTTTTTTTTTTTTTTTTGCATTCAGTCTAGTTCAGTCAGTGCAGATTCACGTTGAAAATGATTAGATTTAAACGCAAAATAAAAAACAAAAATAGAAAAAAAAAAAACGTGTTCCTAAAATCCGACTCGTGTCCGTTTCCGTAGAGTTGCTCCAACCGGAAACCCCCTCAATCTGCTCCCAAAGTTGTCCACACCCCTGCCCGCTCTGTCCATCCGGTCCAGAAGCCAGAGACCCTGAGGGTCCAGCCTGTCTTCACCTCCTCCCCCCAGCCTCCCAAGCACGCCAACACCAGCTCGGACTCGGAGGTGCGCTCCAGCGGCTGGCTCTCTCTGAGCCGCAGCAGCGAGCTGGAGTCCGAGGGTCGCTCGCCGCCTCAGGGTCCCACGGAGGAATCCGATGAGAAGATCGACAAGCTGTTGGAGAACATCATAATGAGCATGAGCATGCTGCCGGACCTGGGCAGGAGCTGCAGGAAGACGCACGCGAACCACGACGGCGTGCCGACCTTCTGCCAAGTCCCTGGTGTGGAGAGCGGGGCGGGGCCGCTCTCCGACGTCTGTGCAGAGCAGTGTGTTTTCTACCAAGACCTGGGGAGGCAGGGGAGCCACTCAGACACGGACACAGGTTGGTATTGTTTGACGCTGCTTTATTAATGTGACCAAACCAGAGCTGAAGCGATTAATTGTGACTAATCGATTATTTAAGTAATCGTTCGATAATTTAGTAATTGACTAATTGTTAATTGGAGTATACAGACAATAAAAAAGTCAATTTGCTGAGAGAACAACGTGTACTCAGAGCAGTAAGTAAGTCAAAACTGTAAAAATATATAGAAATGTTCTACCCAGAACTCCTCAGGTGGCAGTTTTACCGTCACCTGGTTCAAATTCTGCAAAAAAAAAGTAAAATAAAATCAAAGTACCAGGCCTACTGTATGTATGTTAAGTCGAGCAAAAAAGGTCGAGCTTTTCACATGTTGATTTCACAATGATACTTTTAGCTGCATATGAATCCTTTGGTACAAATGATCAAGCGTTCACTAAATAAATGCTGTGATTAAATTGTAGGTAATACATTTTGTCTTATTTAAAAGGAGTTGGATTATTTGTTTAGTTGCATCATTTAATCTATTTCTACTATTACATTAAAAGTTTTCAATGGTTAAATGAAAAATCTGCTGTATGAGCAGTTGTTTTATCCGATTAACCATCAGAATACTTGATGGCCAAAAATAATCATTAGTTGGATCCCTAATCAGAACATTTGTTGTCTAAAAATGATCCGGGATGGATTTTTATTTTCAAACCAAAACCCGAACTTAACGGACTCTCCTCTCTCTCTCTCTCTCTCTCTCTCTCTCTCTCTCTCTCTCCCTCTCTGTCTCTCTCTCTCCTCTCCCCGTCCCTTCCTCCCTCCCTCATGTTGACCTTTAACCCCTGATGATCTGGTTTCCTAGGGCTCCATTACTGTTTTGGAGCTCAGAACCAACCAGGCTACACAAACCCCTCAGCTGCACACACGGCTCTGCAGACAGAGCAACCGCAGCACTCAGAGTTCAGATCCTTTGGACCGATGGACGGGCTGAGCTGGACCGGAGGGGAGAGCTCCCCATATCCCGTTTCGTGTTTCCCCAGCGGGCAGAAACTTCACGACTTGATGCTGCAGCAGCCGTTCTGCCAGGAAGACCAAAGCATCGAGTTTTTGTCCCTCTCGCATGAGAGCGATTCGCAGTCAGCCGAAGCGTTTTCCCTGCCCACTATGGAGGACTTGAGGCTGCCGCAATGTCTTTCCCCGTTGGTGCCCCCGACAGGTCACCAACAGTCCGACACCAGCGCCTCGGGTCGGATGGAAAATGATGTTCAAATTCTGCCCTGGCTCACAAAGACCGCCTGCATGCTGACCTTTCCGCTCAACGCCATCACAGCGGGTAAAACCGAGCTGCTGGAAACGGGCAGCGACGCAGAGCAGTCGCAAAGCTTCAGGAAGCTCAAGCTGAAAAACGAAGGAGAGGCAGGGTCTGCGAAGAGCGTGGGACAGGGAGTACTAAAACCCAAACGAGAGAGAAAAACCGACGTCATGAAGAGGAAGAAAAACAAACAAGACGCTGCAGAAGACATGGCTCCGCCCAAGAGGAGAAGGCGGCGGCGACCGGATTCTTGGAGAGAGTTGCCTAAAGTTTCATCCCTGGACCCAGAAGTCAGAAATGCAGCAACAACAGTTTGTTCCGTGAGTTTGTCGTGCAACAATGTTCTGATGAAGCAGAGGGAAATCGCCATCAGCTCCTTAAGCAATCCCCCGCCAGCATCGACAGCCACTGGCAACGAGAAATCCAGAGAGCCCGGAAACCTCGGCGCCAAACAGCCGCGGATCAGGACCAGGGGCTTTGTGAAGCAGTCTGAGCGCGGCGCGAGCAGCGCCGTCTCAGATAAGTGCTGCGTTTTAATTCCGGTGATCCACCGGGCCGTCATAGCGCACAAACAAGATCCGACCGTGACCAAGAGGAAACGTGGGAGACCGCCTAAAATAAAACTTGAGAAGTTTCCAGAAGATGCCGGCGCCTTCGTTGAAATCAAGGGTCACATTGAGGCCGGCGTGGAAATATCAGAGAAGGAATCGCCAATGGAAGACGTAAAGTGTGGAAAGCTGATGGGCACCGCATGCGAGGGGGAGGCGGGGCAGCTGAAGAGGACCGCTAGTGATGAGAGCTCTGGAAAAAACGAAACGGATAGCATGAAAAGTGGGGAACCACAGAAGCAGTCGTGGATGGTGACTCTGAAGGAGTTCCAAAAACTGATTAATCGCAAACACTCCAAAACAAGGAAAGGGACTGAAGTCCAAGACAGAAACAAACCTGAGGATGTTGGAGACTTAGAGAAGCAGGCAGAAATAGACAAGAGTGGCGCCTCAGAGACTCACCGCCGGGCGCTTTTTGATGCTGCAGTTGATGAAAATCACATCCGGCTTCCCAACACGTCGGCAGCTGCGTGTAAAACGAGCCAGCAGGATGCAATGAGCAGCTCAGAGGCCAGGAAGAGCTGCGGTTCGGGCGAGGAGGACAAACCGGCCTCTTCCTGCGACGTCCCAGAAGAGGAGAAACTGTCTGCTACAAGTCTTGGTGAAGGTATGAAGAGGTTTGATTTTCATCAGTGTTTTTATTTTGATTTAGGTTTTAAAACCTCACTGACTGTGAAAGCGTCCCAGTCTGTGTGTTGCCACCGAAAGACTGAGATGTAATTATTTAAAAAGCTGAAAAGGTCGTGCACCTCTTGAACTTCTCAGCATTCCCTCGTGCTACAAGCACAAACTCCAGCGTAACTGTATGTGGTACAGGAACATAAACCAACACTTAATGATAAATGACACTGGGTTTTCATTTTATTTTCGAAGCGATGATCTGAACAACGTGCTGTACATTGGTAGTCGGGTCTTTTCAGGTCTGCCATCTTTCTTGGGGTCTTAGATGTTTCCTGTTCTTTGCAAAACAACTGGAGCTCAGTCAGATCGGACGGAGAGCAACTATGAGCATCAGGCTCTTTATCTGTTCAGGAAGCTCACTCAACTGGAAAATTGTTGTCTTCCATCCACAGAGCTTATCAGGTTTCAACACATTCGCTGTTGTTGAACATTTGTGAAAAGGTGAAAAACATCGGTGTGACAAAGTGGGTTCTCCTAAATGGATGTCAAATGCCCTGAATGTCACATAACTAATCTTAACAATGGACATATGGAAAGCTATGCAGCTTTCCATATTGAGACAAAAACTCATCTTGGTTTGTCGATGCAGGAACAAACTTTTCACACACACTCGGACGTTTTCAGTGTGCTCTGTTTTACCCGATTTCTGCTGCATGTGAAGAGTGACGTCGCAAAAAAGAAAGCCATTAGAAAATACCCAGCACTGTTTGTGTCACCAGGTGATGGCGGCAGCACCCTGTCCGGCTGCAACGGGAAGGAGGAGGACGAAGAGGTGGACGTCATACTTTACTCTCCTGACAAGTTTTCAACCAGAGAGTTAGAGGAAAGGGTCGTCGTCATTCCAGATGAAGAGGAGGAGGATGAGGATGTTATTGAAATAGATGTCATAGGAGATGAAGGAGAATAATGCTTAGTTATGTTTTTTTTTTCACCATGTTTGTTCAGCACTTAATTTAGTTACATATTTTTATATAATTTTTGGAGTTCACTTGTTTCTATCTGGCAGATGCTTTATTTTTATTGAATCAGAATTTAGTTTTCCACCAGATTTAGTTAAAAATGTACAGTTCGAGTGGAGGGTGTTTACATTTCTTGTATTAACAGGCAGGAGGAAAGTTCTCACTGTTGGTTATATTTTTCAAATAAATTTTACTAATTTCTTTGACAAAATTTAGAAGCTATTAAGTTGAAAACAGTCTTATGTGTAAAATATAATGTTATGTTAATTAAAACGTTGTCTTTTCATGTCTGGTTTTTGCCTTCTCTTCCTCGGCGTGCAGAGAAACGCCTCTAGGGGGCGCACTGTTTTGGAAGCCCTCGTTTTACGTTGTCTTGCCAGCGGAAGTCACAGAGGAAACGCGCCACACGTGTTTTAGCTGCAGATTTTGAAGGTTACAGGAGAGGCAGCGGTTGGGATTTCTGTCCGCAGCAGAGGGTCAGAGGAGCGGCGAGGGTTGCGGTTAGAGGCCGGGGCTGAGCAGCACGGAGACGGCGACATGGACCCCATGAAGGCGCAGCAGCTGGCGGCGGAGCTGGAGGTGGAGATGATGGCTGACATGTACAACCGGTAAATGCTCTGCTAGCAAACCAAAACCGTTGCTGAGTTTTGCACGCACACACAAAATAAATAAGGTGAATGTCGATCATTCAAGTGTTTTAGGTAGAATATATTCTGATCAGAAGGACTGTTTTACACCTACAACTTATAAAGTCGTACATTTTATATCTTAAATTGCGCAATCCATAACTGAAGTATGTTCACCCCTCGACATTTGTCACGTTACACTTAATGTAAGCAGATCCTTTGATCCAAACCAATCCACTGTAGCTCCGCCTGTATGTTAAGGGTCCATTCATCATCATCATCCTATTAATTATGTACAATTTCTCAGTCTCGACTAAAATGAATCCCCACAGCATGATGCTGTCACAACCATGTTTCAGCATGAGAACGGTTTGTTCAGGGTGATGTGCATTTTGATATATTTTTTGCATGTAGGATTCAAAAGTTAAGTTTTGGTTCGACCTAAGCCCTTCTTCCAGAAGGACAACCACATGGCTTGCAATGAACGTCAGCAGTAACTCAGTCATAAGGTCACGATTTATAGGCTGAGCATAAATGATAAGTGTTGCATTCTTTTTGAAATCCTGCCCCGGTCTTAAGGTGAGTTTTCTATAAGATAATAAAATATACAATCAATAATGTGTTGAACTTAAATTACAGTATTTCAATAAAATAAAAATTAATAACAGAAAACAAATTATTTTATGAGTGTCTACTCTTGTATAAAGCCAAGCCAGCTCAAAGGCTAATTTCTTGAGGGTCAAGTTATGTGGTGTAAAATACATTTTTAAAAGTAAAAAAAAAATGTTTTGGCAACAGAGAAGGAAACGTGAATACACCATTTACATGGTGGTGGTAGTATCATGCTGTGTGAATATTTTTCTTCAGTGTGTCAGAGGAAAGGGTAAGAACACAGGTGCAGACAAAACGGAAATCATGTCCTTTTATTACGCTTTTACACATTTCTGCTACTTTGTGTTGAGAGTAAGATTTATTTTAATGATCTAATTTCAGAAGATGGTACTGTGAGAATGTGATGTTTGCTAAAAACAATTCAAGCCCTCCTGGTAGCACTGGTGTGATGAGACGGGGAGTGTTCCAGCTAAGACTGTAGGATCCAAAAGCACAATAATGCACACCGTTTGTAATTAATGCAACATGTGAATGAAGAAAGAGTTTCATCAGCTTCCCTCGTCCTGTTGATCACAACACAGTGGAAGTGCAGCTCAGTAAACATCAAGTGACTTTCTGTGTTGATTGATGTCATGTTCCCAATATGGTGCAAGGTTGTAGAGTGAAAAAAAAAATGTTTTCAAAACATGTACCAAACTTGTTCCCTGATCTACAACATTTTTCCATTTTATCTGGACCCACTCGCTCCAGATCTCCTGAAATGTGCTCAGTCTGAAATCATCCTGCTGACGTCAGGTGTGCAGCAGGTGTGTAATGAGAAACAGAAACTCCTCAAAATGGATGAGTGTGTGAAAATTAGGCCAGCATGAATAAAAGACAGGAAATGTTTCCGGAAGTTGTCTGAGTTTGTTTTAAATTGATTCACAACAGGGGTGCGTGGATTCATTCCTGTCATCTCTGGTTGACTCATGCTGCTTCTTTTCAGTTGTTGGGTTCTTTGAAGTAATATTTCTCACATTGCTGATAGTTTTTCTTTGTCTATGTTTTACGATCCGTTTTGAGTTTCTCTGTGCATCGTCCTGTTTCCACCACGTGCAGCACTTCTTACAAAGGTTTTGATTTATTAGTGAATGTTTAAATCAAAGTATCTGGAAAAGTTGTTTTGTGAAATGTTATGTTTATAATTTGAAGTTGCACTTTTTGAGCCCAGCAATCATTCTTGTCGGCCATAACGTTTTGCGAAATTTCATTGAAATTCATTATCCTCCTGTTTGAACAAATGAATTCATTTAATGAATTAAAATTAAAATCCAGCAGGTGGTGTTGTTGAGGGTTACCAGACAGCAGATTTTGAGCATAAATGAAGTAACTTCTTTTCTTCTTCTTTTTTTTTTTTTTTTTTGACTTTTTGTCTGTGTTAAATGTGGACTTTTTCTGTTCTCAGGATGACAAATGCCTGCCACAGGAAGTGCGTCCCGCCACACTACAAGGAAGCAGAGCTGACGAAGGGCGAGTCGGTGTGCCTGGACCGCTGCGTGGCCAAGTACCTGGACCTTCACGAGAGACTGGGACGTAAACTCACAGAGCTCTCTGTGCAGGATGAGGAGATGATGAGGAAAGCGGCGGTGGGGAGCGGATAGAGACTTTGAAGAAAACGGCGTCTGTGTAGAGAAATGCAAGAGTTTGGGCTGGGATGTGTGGGATCTAACAGACTCATGTCTTAACAAGAGGGTGGGTAAATAAAAAAAAAAGTTAAGTTAAAGGTTTTGAGGGTCCATTAAGATGAGATTCCTCCTCTTTTGCATCAGAGGATGACGCAAAAGGCAGCACTGAAGAAGTAATGGAGGAAAGTGGTTCTCCACAAGCCTCTCTGGATTTGGTTTCTTCTTCAGATTTGCCTGAAGACCTCACCTGCAGAGAACCGCCTGGGAAGAAGGACATTTTACGTTCAGTTTTACGGCTAATTTGCAGCTGTCTCCGGTCTGGAACCATTCAAGCTACTGAGCTGTTACTGATTATGAAATGATCTCAGTCAGCCTTTCACATTTTTTTTTCTGTGTTTCAAAAACTCCTAATATTGCATAAGGTCGCAGACATAGCCGGTCCAAGATATAAGTAACTTTAGCTGGTGCCTAGAGCCTCCAGACCAGCAGGGGGCCCCTTGTGTATACAAGTCTCAAAATTTCAGATTTGGAAACATATTTATTAAGAATAAGCTTACTTTTGTATTTGGTTCCCAAATTTTTGAATATTAAATTGAAAAAAAAATTTAAATGTAAGGTAAGATGTGATTTAAAGAACTAACAAATGTGGTAGAGAAAGATGGTTAACAGTCATGATTTAATGGACCTAACTTAATTATTTGTTTTGCTTACATTTGAACTGGATGTGTGTTTTTTTATTTACACTTGACTACAAATAATTTTAATTTTTTTAACTTTCTTATAAGCTCTCAGGCCCATATGTCCTGACTTTAGACGGTATTAACAACCACACACCAGATATGACTGTCGACAGAATAAATAAGTCTGCGAACTAAACCTGCCTACAAAATGTATTTGCTGCTATTTCTTTAGTAATTAATGGAAAACTATTAATTCTAGGCTCAAGGAATTCATTCTGTGATGGTGTCAATTTATCTTAGCAGGAAATCATCACACTGTCAAACTGAGACTAAAAGAGATATAAGGGTTTGGGTTGGTGGGTGTGACCTGCCCAGGGCCCCAAATACTCTAGGGTCTGCTCTGCCTGCATAGTTAGAGCTCTACTGAGTCTACAACTAATTTGGAAAACAGTGGCTGTGTTGATTGAGATGAAGTGTTTTTAACCAAGACACTATGCAACATTTGGTAACACTTTATTTGAAAGGGTGTGACTGACATGACACTGTCATAAACGTGACATAACATCTGTCATGAACATGAACGAGTCTTTATGAATGTTTATGTTGTCATTTGGTAAATAATGACACTTTTAATGCAAAGTTGCTCTGAAGGTTGCATTGAAAGTCCATTAAAAATGCCAACTTTGCATGATGTTGTAAATTATGATAATTTAATGCAAAGTTGGCACTTTTAATGGACCTTCAATGCAACTTTTAGAGCAACTTTGCATTAAAAGTGTCATAATTTACCGACTGACACTTCATGACAACAGTCATAAACATTCATAAACACTTTATGTTCATGACAGATGTTATGTCATGTTTATGACAGTGTCATGTCTGTCTTATGCACACCCCTTCAAATAAAGTGTTACCCAACATTTACTCTTTTTTTTTCATGTCCAGCTGTTGCTGTTTGGTTCATCCAGATAAAATGGACTCTGCTCCTTGTTGTGCTTGTGTTGACTTGGTTTGGCTCTTAGCGGACCACAGTGTTTCGTCGATTAAAATTTGTTCATGTGCAAACTGCAGTCTGTTGTTAACCACGCTCAATAAAAACAGTGAACTGTGTTTATCTTCTGAGAAACTGAATCTGTCCCATGCTTGATGCATCTCAATTAGCCAAAATTAAAAACATTACTTGTCAGTATTTGAATAAGAAAAGTGGTTGAAAGGGCTGTGTTCCAAGTTTTTATTTGTGTTTGATTGTTATGGCTTACAGCGAATAAAAACTTAATTCATTTCCCCCTCATAGTTAGGATGTCACATAGGAGCAACGGAAATGAAATTTTAATTGCGGAATGTTATGTTTTGGCATCACAATACAAGAATGAAAAAAACTGGCTCATTGCAAATTATTGGTCAGTCACGTTTTTTCATTTTATTTTCATAGTAAACACAAACACCACAACTTTTTGTCTTGTGTACACTCATTCATTAACGTGGGTTAAATACATAAATGCAAATGAACGAGGGACTGTATCCACTTCTTCCTGACTATAAATTAAGCAAATTTTCTACATTAAAAAAATAAAAACTACTGATTCCAAAAATGTAGAACATTTTGTATCTACAGGGATTTATAGATGATCTCTCTCTCTCTCTCTCTCTCTTTGTATATGTCAGACTGTTTTTTCATATTATTAAAATAAGTTTTTCGGTTTGTGAAGGTCAAATTTTAAAAAATTGTTTAAAAATTGCGTTCTCTTACAGCCCACTCGATCTTTCAGTTTTGACCCGCATTCCTGACCCATCAGTTCCAATTTGTTTATTCACAGCTGTCCAGTGGACAGTCATTGACGTCCTCCCCAATGAGGGTAAGCTCAGCTGCAAAGGTCCCTGCTCAGGAAGCAGACAGTTCACACAGGGCGGTATTATTTTAAAAAGCTAGTGGAAGAAAAACAGAAAAGGCATTAAAAGGTGCATAAGAAACAACATTGAATGGATTGTGACTCAAAGCCCGTTCAAGGATTGAGATTGATGAGGTGTGGGCAGCAGCTGGATTCAGTCAGAGGAAAGCCATTTTTGCATTTCATTTTAAAACCAAGGACCCAGAGTCTGGTAGAAGAGCGGAGAGGAACAGGATCCAAGCTGCTTGAGGTCCAGTGAAGTTTTTTCTAGCCTGTCTGTGATAACTTGTGTCACCTGCTGGTCCAGATTTTTTTTATTTTTTATTTTTTTATCAAGACCAAAGACAGCATTTTTTCAGCGAAGGGACTTTGACAAGCTTTGTGGAGATGCTGATTTCATTTTCCATCAGGACTTGCCACCTGGCTGCGATAAGTACAAACAGATGCATGACCTTAGCCTCAGAGAAAATGAGCTGAAAGTCAAATAAAGCAAACTGGACTTCTTAACACCTGATCAGCACTACAGGCGAGGCATCTCCAGCCCTGCACTGATGCCAAAAGAGCCTCAACCAAATATTAAAAAGCATTTTATGTAGATTTGTAAATTACCTCTAAGGCATTGCGACACTAACAAACATAATCAGATTTTACTCTGATTTTACTCATTTTCAGATTGGAAATGAATTTGTTGATCATCTTCTAATTTCTTGACACGCACCAGCAAGTCTGCCCCAACATGCGTCTCTCTTTAAATGGGAAGGATTCAGCTGCTGGGAGGTAAACAAAAGTTCATCGGTGTGTTGCCGTGAGAGTATAGGCAGGGCTTCCTCAGCATGAGTGTGTCTGTACCTTTAAGACAAACTGCGACGCAGCAGCGGTGAGGAAGTGAGAGAGCAAACTTTCGTTTCCCCCGTGAAACTTTTTATTTATACCTGCGAGGCTCTGCTTCAGAAACGGGAACCAACAAACAACTGAGACTAGAAGTAGCAGTAGCGTCCGCATGTCTCTGCCTGGCAGGTGGACACTTTGTTCATTCTGCAAGAGAATCCTGAGACCGACGTGGTGAGTGAATTTTCACTGTTTTCTTAGATAATAAAACAAGGAGGCTGTAATATGAAGGATAGCTGGAAACACGCCTCAGACTGTGGGGTGGAGCAGGTTTCAGGTTTGGAATGGGACGTTTGTGCGCCACGAAACCAGCTGCCATGGTACTAGCCCATCCACGCCTAATGACTGCATTATTAAGGGCCAACAAACGTGTGCACAGTTTGTAAAATATTTTAAAACTTAACTTTGTTTCCAAGAGAAATTGTTCTAGCACAAGAGAAAACGCTTGTACAGCTGAAGAAATAAAAAAAGAGCATTTTTTTTTTTACAATTATTTGAAACTATACACATTTATTTAGGACGGGAGAGCTCTTGTTATATAGTTTTAAATAGTTTTAAAGACTTAAGGCCTCCGTGACCTGTGAAAACATTTGGTCATCACTTCCTCATAAACTTTAAAGTCAGTTCCTAAAGCGCAAAGCTGATGACAGCTTGTGCACTGACCCAGTTTTTAAGAATTTTATGGCTTATTTTACTTTAAATTTCCGTATGCATGTAATAAACACATGGAATTTTGATGATCAAACCGATGGATATATATCTGATTTTTATAAAAAGGTCACGTTTTTTGCTTATTGTTAATTTGGCAAATATTAATTTCATCATAGATCAGTGACACGTGATGGCGTTGATTTCTGATTTCAAGTTTTCTCCTGAATATGTGCTAAAATTGTAAAGTGCCTGCCAAAAATATTCACACTCCTTGAACGTCTTCACATTTCATACATTTGCATGTATTTTATTGAAATTTATCTAATAAACCAGCACAAAGGAAGATCATTAAGGCTGTGTTTTTATTTAGTTGTACAAAAAAAAGAAAGAGAAAAAAAACCTATTGCCATAGCATGATACTGCCACCACTGTGTTTCACTGTGTTGATTCTGTGTCAGTTAATAAATAACTTTGTTTTGATTGGTCATTTGCATGAAAAGCAAATAGATTAGCAGAAAAAAAATCCCCTCAGATTGCATTTAGAAACCTGAAACCACAGAGTTTTTTCCTTACTTATTAAAACAATTAATTCAAAGAAAGGAGAAATTCCCATTGCTATTAATATACTTCAGGAAAGAGGTTATGTTTGAAAAATGGTCGGCTAAAATAAGTTGAAAAAAGAAAAAAAATAATCCACATGCAAATAACATTCAAACAAAACACAAATATAAGGACAAATAAGAAAAAACAAACAAACTCCATAATAATAAAATTGAAACATCTGACAGGATGAAGGATGATCGTAATAACTGAAAGGTACATTGTCAAAAAGGCTGTTGCTTTCAAATAATAATTGTTTTTGCTGTTTACTTTTTAAAACGTGTCAACAATCTTTGATATTGTGTGTTTATTAGGCAATTTTTTTTGTTTCCATCCATTTGTTGTTCTTAATTTCAACTTTAGAAGTAATCTAAACTCCAGGTATTATTAGTTATATTGATAACTTGTGTAGTAATAGGACTGTTATTTTTAATAACAGATTATTTTGTTAATTAATTATTAACAAAATATTGGTGTGGTGGGGTACAGAATGAGGCTGCACAGTGGCACAGCAACCCTTCTGCTGTTGCCTTGCAGCAAGAAGGGTTTGATTCCTAGCAGACTACATAATGCATAAATGTGCCTCAAATTATTTAAAAAAAAGTATTTATTGCTATTTCAACAAATCGTTAAATACAATTTCAATCAATTTAAGAAGTAAAGTTTTTTTTAATCTTGTGCACTGCCCTCTTTTGGTCACCAGATGGAGGCAACTGAGGGAGAACAGCCCATTGAGGATGGCGATCAGGTTGTAGCGCCTCCCAATGGTGGCGCGGGCGAACTGCTGGATGTGGGGCAAGAGGGAGAGGTGAGCTCTGATTAGGATCAGTAAAAGATGCTGATTTCTTGACGTAAACAGCTGCTGACGTAACTTCCTTTTTCTGCTCAGATGGAGGAGTTTCTGGGCCCACAGGCACAGTACAATGAGGAGGAGGAAGAAAGGAAGTACTACAGAAGAAAGAGGCTGGGAGTCATCAAGAATGTTGCTGCCAGCAGCTTTGGAGCCATGATTGTGTACAGTGTTTATATGGGTGAGCGTCTAATCATCCATTCATCCATCCATCCAAGGGACTGAAACTTCTGGAAATTTGAGTCTGGAGGCGTTTGGAATTTTGGAAAGATGTGCTGGAACCTCGACAGAGAAAAGAGATAAAATAGCACAGATTAAGATGTGTTTATATCATCCTGCGTTTGTTTTCTCTAGGCCTTTTACAGATGCAGCTGACTCTTCATTATGACATGACCTACCGTGAGGTAAAATACAGCAACCTCGGTCTTGAGGACATCGACCGGAAGATGCTGATGGGCATCAACGTGACCCCGATTATCGGCCTCCTTTACACCCCCGTACTCATCAGGTAGAGTCACACAGACATAAAGTAAACATGAATCCCTTTATCTTTATCTAATGGTTCTTTTTCCCCCCACATTTTATCTCCTTCTCAGGTTTCTTGGCACTAAGTGGATGATGTTTCTGGCCTCAGGAATCTATGCACTATTTGTCTCAACCAACTACTGGGAGCGGTACTACACATTAGTCCCTTCAGCTGTAGCCATTGGTGTGGCCATTGTGCCTTTTTGGGCTTCTTTGGGAAGTTACATAACAAGGTGAGGCGCAAAGCGCTAAAGAAGACATGTTTTTACTGATCCCTTTTGCTTCAGGTTGAATATGAGCACCGTGTCTGTGCTAAGGTGTTTTGGTTATTTTCAGTTAATTTGAGATATGAGTATCCATAAAATAGCACCTACTAGAGAAACTAGGGAAGCAAATGAATTACATACAAACAAACAAACAAACAAACAAAAATCACATCATCAGACCTCCTGCCTCCATAGTCACCTGGTCAGATAGCAACCATGATTCACTATTTTGTGTATTCTACAAAATACAGCATAGTTGTCAGCAAAGAGACATACTTTTACTTTAACTTGAGACCTTTGTCAGTGGCAGGACCTACAAAAATCAAGCTGCTGAGCATGATGATGTTGTATATAAAGGGGTGAAAAAAATCATGGACAGAAAGCCTACACGACAATGTTGAACTCACCCTGTAAAATCCCAAACTGGTTTTGAAAATCTTCAGTGGTCCGGCTCCTCGTGATGTTTTGGTTCCTCTTAGAGCTACCGGTTCAGTAACCCATGGAGCATCCGGTAGGAGGTGTGTGGCCCTTTCTGTAAGAAATCTGGAAGAAAGGTCCTTTTCTGTGTAAGGTGTCAGTATGAGGAGCTGCTTCACTGCAGATCTAAAAATGAACACAGCTTAGCATCATTTGAGTTTAAAAGTGAAGTAGTGTGTAAGGACTGACAAGTTATGCCGTTACAGCCGACTGCCTCCATTTTTTAATCAATTTGATGATGTGTTTGTATCATCAATTTGATGATGAGTCTGTGTTGTCTTTTGTGTTTGCATTTTAACTTATATTGTTTTACTATTTGTGATGCGATCATAAGCCCAACTAGGAGCTGACATTGGAGACTATCTTAGACCAGTAGAGTTGTTTTCTCTATAAAATTGTCCCCAGAAAAGGCATAATTTATCTATGTGTTTGTGTTTAAATAAATGTGTTGTTTTTTTGTTGTAAAGCTCATTCTGCCACACACATTCCCCTCCCCTCCTGCAGGATGGCGCAGCAGTACTATGAATACGCCAACTACAAGGAGGAGCACGTTCAGGAGCAGAGGAAGCTTCCAAAGGGGGCGTGCTACAGCTACATCATCACCTTCCAGTCCATTTTCTTTGTCATCTTCAATGTGAGTCTGTACCTTTGCCCCTGCTCTGCAACCGTTTTCCACCCGCGCGTCATATTGTGTAAAACCGACACTGCACACGAAGAGAAAATCAACGTAAAAGTCTTTGTTGTATTTTCTTCCATGTCAGCTGAGCTTCGTCTTCGCCGAGTTCCCCATGCGTCTCGTCCTCCACGAATACCTGCATGAAAACAGCCACGTTCTCTGCAACGTGAAAACATGTGGTAAACGCATCCCGTTTTGAATGGGGACAGATGAGGAAAGCACTTCACTGAAGAAACTCTGAAAATAATATTTCAGTCTGAGAATAGTTATGTCTCATCAACTTATTTGCATTTGATTATGTTTTAGCAGAGAGGAAAAACAAAACTCCAGCCAAAAAGTGTAACACATGGACAGAAAAAATAGATTAAGGCTCTTTATTAAGTTACCACATTTATTTCTTCTTGTTTAGTGTTAAACACGCTACATCATTTATTTATTACTTATTAGCACTTCTTAGTTTAGATGTGTAAAAAAAAATAATATTCTCATCTCACCCTGAAAATGATAAAAAACAGACTTTATTCTGCTCACTTGGTCTGTAGGTATCATGTAACCTAGTGGTCCACTTTTGTCTTGGGTGATACTCAGAAAGGGGAAAGACAAAATAACGTGTCAAGTGTTGAGGTTCATAAATTAGAAAATAGCTGCATGTATTCACCTACTTCTTCAAAGTTGCACATATTTACAATTAGAACAAAAAAAAAACAGGAAAGAAAATGGCACTAAGATTAATTTAGCTTCTAAAGACTGATGTGTTAAGTAAGTAGCAGGCAACATTTTGTCAAGTTGCTGTCAGTGCATGGGCGTTGCGTAGGGGTCAGAGTTTAAACTTTAAAGTGTTTATTTCATACATCGAAGTGCGATGTGCCAAAAATACTGCAGTTGGTAGCTTTTGCTACAAATATAAATATTTTCTGCTGTGCACTGCTGTCCTTTTTAGTCATGTAATCCTGTTAGATTGAACTTTTGTGTAACAAACATGCCAAAGAATGGACTCTACTGCTGAGTACGGCGAAGAATCTGTGATGCTGTGGGTATGTTTTTTTGTTTCAAATGCTGTTACAGTGAATGACATCATGAATAGTTTGAAATACTAAAAGTCCTTATGTAGAAATTTGGTGGATTCTGTGAAAAAACTAAAACAATGATGTTATGTGGTCTTTCAGCAAGATAAGTATCCTAAACTTGAGGCCAAAGCAACACAGAAACGATTCACTGATGAGAAAATCAACCTGGCTAAATGGACATTTTAGTCCTTCAGAAAAAAGCGAACCTCTTCATGAGGAACTGAAAACCCTGCTGCTATTTGCAGCCAGACTGGTTTCTAAGATGGGTCTGCTCCTCTCAGGAAGTTCATCTTCTGTAAACCCACATCAACTCTTCCTACAGTTGTTCTTGCACAGAGTTTCTCTTTAAACTGTTTTTAATTCAATCCATAAAGCCTTCACTGGTTTGTATTGCCTTGGGGTTCAGGGACTCATCTACAGTCGGTTTGATTTATTTTCTTAAAGTGGAAGTGCAGACTTTTCCTCCAGTTCATGCAACTTTATAACATACAAAGCCTTAAACATGAACTCTCTTTGAAAAACCACCACCTCTGATAGTTTCCCTTTTTTTTGTCACACACACTGAAACTAACTTTATTTATATCTCTGAGAAACTGAAAGCAGAATTTTCCAAACGCCTTTGGTGTAAATCTTCATATTTGCAGCTGTTTTCTACAGATCAAACCTGCCTTTTTATCCGACGTTCAGGTGCTGCAATCAAAGGCATCATCCCGGGCTTCAACAGCACCGTTCTGAGAAACCTGCCCCGCTCCATGCTGCTCATCGAGGTGGAGAGCATCCTGATGGGTTTCGCCTTCCTCGCCATGATTATTGTAAGAGATGCGCCAGGGGACAATTTTACATTATTCTTTAGAGTTTAGATCAATAATATGATCTTTTTGCTGTGGTTCTTTTAAACTACAAAAATCTCTTTGATATTCGTACTAAGAGTCATTATTTGAAGAACGATCGTAGCTATTTAATAAGTTGTTTTAGTTTTTTTACTCTCCACTCCTTGCATGCTTCTTGAATCTGCATCTTATAAGCGGCAAAAGTCAAATACAGTTCCTACATTCAGTTCTTGTCGAGATCCCATTAGACAGCATGGTTATTATTCATTGTGTGCAGCAGCAGCACCGCTTCCTGTTTTACCCACTGTTTCCAATAACAGGTCATTTGAAAGCTGCTGGTCTTGTGTGTGGTTACTTCTTGTTCTGGCGTCAAACATTTGACCTCAAGCTTTCTCACTGAAGAGGAATAATAAGACATAATCGGAAAAACGTAAATTATTCACTGCAAAATCGAAATAGAGCCTTAAGTATTTATTCCTGGAGAACTTTATCACATTTTGTCATGTTGCAACCACTAACTTCAACAACTTTAGTGGCCGTAGCTGTCATGACTGGTTTCCCAAACAGTCCAAACTCCTCGTGATGCAGAGAATATTTACGTTACTCAGCGTTATCTTTACTCAGCATGACCTATAATCAGTGTGTTTTCTTCCCACAGTTCCTGCTGCTGTGTGGCCCCGCCTACCGGCCAACGGAGGAGATCGACCTCCGGAGCATCGGCTGGGGGAACATCTTCCAGCTGCCCTTCAAGCACCTGCGGGATTACCGCCTGCGGCTGCTCTGCCCCTTCTTCATCTACAGCGGCCTGGAAATGCTGTTTATCATCAGCGGATTCTCACTGGTACTGAAATGAATGCGCTGATTTTCTACAGTGACCTGCCGGTTACATCCAGGTTTGATCGTAATAAATTGTATAATTATCCCCTCCCCCCCAACCCCCCGCCCCAACAGTCCTATGGCGTCTGCATTCTGGGCATAAAAACCCTCTGGCTCCTCATCCTGGTCTACGGCCTCTCCTGCTCCGTGTTCTCCCTCCTCTCTCTCAGCCTCCTGCGCCTCCCACGATGGGTGTGTCTGATGGGGGGCGCTGCGGTGCATGGAGTCCTGCTGGTGGTTCTCCTCGCTCTGACTGTTAAGCCAAACTCACCGGAGTATCTGGGTCCCCTGCTGGTGATCACGGTGCTGTGGGGACTCGGCAGCGCCCTGAACAAGACAGGGGTCAGCAGTGAGTATCTGTGATCATCCAGCCAACATCATAACTAGGGCTGAAACGATTAATCGACTACTGAAATTATTTCTATCTATCTGTCTGTGTATTTTTTGCTTCACTCTACATTTATTTTCTTATTGAAAAAATTAATTTAATTGTATTTGCATATTTTAATGTATTTCTAATACTGTGTAAAAAAGGGTTAAATGGTTAAATTAAAAATCTGCAGAACGTTCTTGTTTTTTTATCCAATTAATCCATTAATAATAATAATAATTGATAGATCAATCAAATAAAATAACTGTTAGTTGCGGCCCTAGTCACAGCACAGCCACTCTGTTCACTGTAGATCGTTTGGTTTCGTGTTTTTAATGATAATAGGAATATTGAACAGGCTAACATTAAGAAACACTAATACACTCTTAACATTTTTAATTGATCATATCATAGATTCTTTTTAAAAAGGATTTTGAATTCTTGTGTTGCTCTTAAAATGGCTTTTCTCGTATGATCGTCTCTGTGTGCCCCAGCTGTTGTCGGCCTTCTGTACGCTGAGGAAAAAGAGCGCCTGGATTTCGTCTACACCATCTACCACTGGTGGCAGGCCATCGCCATCTTTGTTGTCTACCTCTGGTCCCAGATGCCCATGAGGGTACGTTTTAGCTAATAGTGTTTTCCTGGATGTAATTTTATATGCTAATATATGTCATTTTATTAATCCTTTTGCCTCTCAGGCTAAACTGTCCATCCTGCTGGCTACGTTGTTACTGGCGTGCTGCTGTTATTGGGTGATGGAGCGCCGCGTGGCACAGAAAGTGAAGCCCAGAATGCCTCGCATCCCTCGGCCAAGACACAAGGTGACCCATCTCTCTGCGCATGTCCAGCTACTTAAAGGGAAAGCACAGATTTTATAACGTAAATGTAAGCAGTTGGAATCTTATCTGCAGTAGTGATAATCCAGATGAGTTAGTCCTGGAGACTAATGTTTGCTTTCAGTTTCCTCATGTTTGCCTCGGGGTGTTAAACAGAAGTTAATACTTTTTAACACAGGAAAATGAAGTAAGAGGCTGTGTACCTCTCATGATCTTCCTGTGTGAAACACAAACTGAGAACAGAACATGAAGTGTGATTTCTGTTGAAACAAATGTCTTATTTAAAATAAGTACAGAGGTGTTGGCATCGTATCGTGGGGCTGCTTTGTTACAGGAGGGACTGGTGCACTTCACAAAACCGAGACAAATGTAGAGACATCTGAAAACATCTACCATGAAGATGGAGCGTGGGTTCAGTTGTGTCTTTCAAATAGACTAAACGTGCAGCCACATCGGTTACGAATGTGCTTATAGACAACAAGTTCAATATTTTTGGAGTCGTCATCACAAAGTACCGAACTCATGAACTCAAAATTTGAGGACAGGGTTGAAAAGATGTGTGTGAACAAAGGACCAGAACTCCAGCAAACTGTTGTGAGAAGCTTGGTGGTGATTTTCAACCGTGTGAATAAATCATTCATGAGACTGGAAAAGTCTCATCCTTTCTGTTTGTTTCATGCTCCTGATGCCTTCTAAGGCAGACATGAAAACTTGTTCATCTGCTTGTGCAGGAGTGACTGAGGTCTTAAAATCATGGCAGGGTTGTAAAAACATCCAAGTGGAGAGTAAAAATAAAAGCGTCTGTTTTTACCCTCAGGTGAAAGGCTACCGCTACCTGGAAGAGGACAACTCTGATGAGTCAGATTCAGAGGGAAGCGAGGAGGATGACGACGAAGACGAGGAAGAGCGGACGGAGGAGGATGAGCGCGTTGTGGAGGAGATGGTAGCAGGGGACAGGGAGGAAGGAGGCCGGGACGCCAGAGCCGAGGGCGCTGACTCGCCCGGAGCCCGGAGAAGAGGGGCCGAAGGTCGGGGGGCCCACGCGGAGGACGACGGGAGGGAGATATGACAAAATGAAAGAATGAGGAACACGTGGAAGCGCTACGCTACTATAATGTTAACTGGCTATATGTTTAAAGCTCAAAGGGAAGAAGGCCTTGAGCAGCGAAACGTTCTGCATTATGGTCACATCTGGGTAGAATCGTCTGTGGATCGTCCTAAGAGCTGGTTAGTGCGGCCAGCTTTGCCTTTTTCAGATCATTGGAGTGGGAAGGTGGCATACGCCTCGACATTTTACACATTTTTATGTATTTCTCTGGTGTGTTATGTGACAGACCAACACTTTTACTTCACATTGTTGCCCCACATTCATCTCCATCCGTCATCCCACAACCTCTGATTAGTTTAACTGCCCCTTCTGGGAAAAAAAAGCATCCCCACAGCATGATGCTTCCACCATCATGCTTCACCATGGTGATTGTTTGTTTCACAATTATGTGATACTTTGTGTTGGTCTATCACATCAAATCCTAAGGAAATACATTAAAGGTTCTGGTTGATGAAGTCTGGACAATTTCCCTGCTAATAAGCACCTTAACAAGGAACTACAGCTCTTGTTTGGTCGATTTTTAAACATAAAAATGTTCATAAGTTTATGGGCAAACATATTTTTCCCCCTCATGTCTTAAAATGTTATATTTTTACATGTGTAGAAATATTTTGCAGTATATTGAGGGCTGTACTTTCCAATGCTTGATCACACTCTGAGTCTACAGTTGCATATCTCTTCAGTTTCTTAACCACATGTATCTTAGCAGATGCTTAAAATTCATACACAGTTTTATGCATGTTTTTTTCTTATTTTTAACCTAAGCAGCTGCCTTGAGGAGGCCACGACAGTCTTTAAGGGTGATAAAGCCTTAGAGATAAAAAACACATATTTTTCAGATATCAGTGTTTTATAAAATTTTGTTGGAAGGAAAGTTTTAAAATCTTTTTTATCTTAAATGTATGTTTTTTTTTAATGTAATTTTGATGTTTTTGGATGAGACTGTATGTTTCTTGTCAACATGTTCTGTCTACAGGGGGGCAACAATTTAGAGCACAATGCTTTCAGTTTTCTATCCGCTCAATTTGCGCTCCATGTTTACCAGATCTGTCGATGAGCAGGATCTTTTGTTGAATCTGCAGAGTACTTGGCTGTAAAAGAAAGATCTGAAAGAGACAGATTTGAATAATAATAATAAAAAAAAAATTAGCAATTGATTTTATCATTTGAATAGCAGCTTGAAAACTTTGTATTAACAGCAGCAATTTTAAGAGAGCCTGCTTTATTCTGTTGAATGTGAAGGATAGCAGTGAAGAATATGAATGTGCGCTTAGATTTAATACAGTTCAGTATTCAGCAGTTCCAAAGGTGAACCAAGACGGATGGCTGTTTAGTGAGCAGCTTTTATTGCCATTGGAAAATTCATAAAATCTGCAAAGAAATGTATAAATGAAGCTACACTCATTTTCTAAAAAAGTGCAATGATTCGTCTACACCAAGCAAATAAACAGCTGAGGTGATTTATTGCAAACAAGTTCAGCTACAGATTTCTGTGTTGAACTATAGAAAACATTGTATTTCCAAACACACACACAGGCACACACACTGTTCAAAGAGAACTCAAACTCCTGATTAGAACAGCAATGAGGTTGTGGCATCGCAAAAACACAATAAAAAAAACATTTAACTTATAGGGAAAATGTCTTGTTCCACGGGCAGATTATTTCATTTATCACTAGTACTTTTCCATCAGTATTACGGAGTTATTGACTTAAAACAAGCATCTATATTACCCTGAAAAGTTAATTGTACTAAGATATTTGCACTAGAAAGTAGACAACAAATACTTGATTTTGCGGGGTCTTTTTTGTGGAGTTTGTCTCTTCTCCCGGTACATATGTGGGTTCTCACCTCTCACAATTCAAAAAAGTTATATTAATAAGTTGTTCCAAATTACACATAGGTCTGAATGGGTGAGTGTGTGTGTGTGCATGTTGTGATGGACTGGTGATCTGTCCACGGCTTTTATCCGATGTCCGTTAGAGACAGGCGCCAGGGTCTCTGCGACCCAGCCAGGACAAGCTGGTCTAGACGACGGATGGATGAATGGCATTCGCTTGTGTGTTCACTTTTAGTAAAATCCTTCCTCTATCTTTGAGCAAAAGAATGCCGCCCTTAATTGCTTTTCCACAGTTAAACAGACACTAAACTCTGCAGGATTTTTAAATGCTGCAAGGGGCATCTAACTTGTATCACTGACTGGATTTAGTCTGAAAAGCTGCACTTGAATTTGTCTATCCAACTATTGAAAAGTGTTAAAAGTTTTCATTCAAAAAGTGCAGTTTCAGTCTTTCCCGTGACGCAGAAACAGCTTTGTGTGTGCTGTATGATTATACCTAATGGGCTCCCTTCTCCCAGATGAAAGCTTGACCTGTCACAGGAAGAAAATCACTGAGGGGAGATAATAACATTAATTTGCAGCTTTGGTCCAGATATTGTGCTTATTCTTTGTAATGCCGTCATCACATTCTGAGCGATAAAGTAGAGCTGATTTATTGTTAATGTCCTTCATTATGCCTGAATCTTTCCTGCTGCGACGGGAAAATATCTGGAGTGCAGAAATATCCTGTTAATGACGACAAGTTGGCTTTTTGCTTTTTTTTTTTTTTAGACCTGCTGTTAGGTCTTATAGAGATGTTTTGTTCTGCAGGAGATTTTTCAATGTCATTGCAGTGAAGCGCAGGTGCTTCCAATGATGAATCTGTCCCACTCCAAGCGAGGTTCCGTTTTTGTAAGGAAACATTATTGGCTGGATTTTAAAAAAAAATTTAAAAAAATTGGTTGGCTGGTTTTACACTAGGAGATCACATTTCTTGGTCAATTTGAGATTGAATTTATACCTGAACATGTTATCTATATTCTATGGCGTATTAACTATTATGCACAATTGATTGATTGATTGATTGATTGATGCACAACACGTATTTTAGTGAACTGAGAAACATCCTTATTGCACTGTTCCCCATATATTTGAGAGTTTGCAATAATATATAGTTGATGTTGTTTTTACTGGTATTTCTTTTCTCCATACACTGAAGCAGGAGCTTAAAATGGATGAAAGCGATTATGTTTTGCTTACAAGATGTGCATTGTGTTTTCTATTCACCCTCTTTTAAAATTAAGTGGGTAAAAAAAAAAAAAACTAAAACACGTATCTCCATGGAAACTCTGAAGAACAGCAAGTAAAGAACGAGATAAAAATTATTCCTCAAAGAGTATGTTCAAATACCAGCATTCACATAACAAGCACAGAGAGTTCACTTGTTTAATCAAGAAGAGCGGATCAGATGGTTGATGGTTGATCTCTCCTAAAATAAACTCTTAAAGAATAAGTTTGTCTTATTCTTTAGGCCGTTTGAAATTAACTCTCTGTAAGAGAGACTAGAGACAGAGAGGAGCAACAAGTGATATCGCTGTTACTGAAACAATAAATAAAACAAAAATAATCTATTTAAAGATAATTACATGTGTAAAAAAAGCACAATGAGCACAAGCTGATACAAAAGGATCAGGGAAGGTGGAAGATTATACTAAATACAAATGATCTATTTTTGCTTCATGGTTATTATTATTATACTCACTAATTTTTGCGAATCAAAAATTGTTTAAGTTACTCTTGAGACACCTGTCTCCGTTTTGTGTGCAGCTATTAAAGTTAATTAGTTTCGCTTCGAGACAGGATTCGTGACCGTTTGCAATGCGAGAAATGCTCATTAAGCAGATGTTTATTGCATGAATCCACAGCTGAATAAAAACAGTTTCCCGAAGGATGCTCATGGGGCTTTTTATGTTTTAATAAGCCTGTCTGCTGTGATGATCTGCAGAAATATAGTACATAAATTAGTCATTAGAAATGAGAAGCTAATTTTTCTTTCTTTTAAGAATACTGGTCCCACTCTTTGAGTTGTCAGTTGTCAGTACATAGAATAACAAAACAACTGAGAAAGAAGCTTATTTATCTATATGTTTTCTTTTTCTTCTATATGCATCAGGTGTTTATAATATCTTTTTGAATGATTAGGTATTTTCTCAAAAGTTTCTTTATGTGTAACAGAATAAAACTTGCTGAATTCATCCACAGTGGCCCCTAAACCTGTACATGCTTGGGAACATGTTCTTCCATTTTCTTCTGATGCCTCCTCATATTTGAAGCCTTGGTTTAAGTTTTAATATTCAGACTCTGATATCGTTCTGGCTCAATACTGAGGTGACAGTGTGCAAATATATTATGTGAAGTTCTGTGCAAAATGTCAAAACACATTCCTGCATGTCCGCACTATTTATCTGCTCAGCCTAAACTTTATTTAACTTGTACAAAATCAAAATATTCCTTAAAACAAAGAAACTATGGGTGGGGTTGGGAGGTAGATGCTAGATCCCACATGGTTTGTTTTGTAGTTATGGTCCAAAGCCCTCTGAACCAAACTGAGGTCGAGCTCAGGGGTTCTTTTGCTCAAGTCCAACCTGCTGCTGGTCTCGATACGAGGCTCCTCGGTGCCTGATGCGTTTGATGGACTGGGTGTTTGGTGTCTGGCAGTGGGAGCCCCAGTTCCTCCAGTGCTGATTATCTCCACTGTGCCTCTCACACTCCATGATGTACCCTGGAGCCCGGCTACTCAGCACAAAAAGCTAAGGAGAGGCACAGCCACAAAGCGGGATGATTAAACAGACAGCAACAGGCTCAGTCTGATCAAGCTTAGAATTTTGAAGCAGTTTCAGCGCTAAAATATGATTTTTTTATTTATTTCACTTTATTATATTTGTAAAAAAAATTGTTTAGTTTTTAAAGTTATTTTTATCATCTCTGTTATACCATTGCAAAAGTTAGAGATGTTGTCATTCTCAGATGTAAAACATTTAGCAGGAACATTTGTGTTCAAAGCTCTCCATCATAAATCAGCAAATTCAAAGACTGGCTTTTGGAAAATAAATTATTATCCTGACTGAAATCTTTTTAGATTATATTAGGAATGTATCATATCTATCCTTCCTCTTAAGCCACTTGTTCAGGCTGTTTGGAGGTTCTGGGTCTATGTGAAAGATACCATCACCGGTGAAATCGAAATCCAAAAAAATCGTATTCCCTGAATGACTAAATATGTTGACTCCACTGTATGTATGAAAACATATTTTAAGTATCTTCTCCCCTGAGTGGTTTTTGTTTTGGATGAGCAGATTTCCCCCCTTCACCTCCACTCCTGTACGAGCTTCAACAGCAGGATCTCTCTCAGAACTGAAAATGTGTTCTGTTTGTTGAGAAGTCAAAGCAAAGGGGCAGATACCGACAAAAATAAAGTTAAAACTAGGACAAATGAATTTGTTTTTCAACACAGTGCGTTATTGCATTGGAAGCAGTCGTCAGATGATGGGTAAACTGTAGGATGAACATGATCAAATAATCAGGATTTCTCAAAGCTGAGCCATTGACACAAAGCAGCACCATCCGTCCGTCCGTCCGTCCGTCCGTCCGTCCGTCCGTCCGTCCGTCCGTCCGTCCGTCCGTCCGTCCGTCCGTCCGTCCGTCCGTCCGTCCGTCCGTCATCTTACAGGCTTATCCCTGGAGAAGTTACCAGGGATGCTGGTGCCTATCTCCAGAGGTCAAAGGGCGAGAGGTGGGGAACACCCCGGACAGTTTGCTAGTCGCAGTACTTTTTACACCAAATTCTGGCTCTGGAATCTTAATGTCGCACCTGAAATAAAAAAACTTATTGGCCCAGGTAACATTTATCTAATCTGTAATTTTCTGAATTTGGAGAACTGTAGCCTCGGTTTCCTGTTTTTAGCTGACAGGAGAGTTACTTGGTGTGATTTTCACAGGGTTTAGATGTTGATGTTTGAGCTACTGTTGCCTTCATATCCTCTTGACCTATTTTCCCGACACCAACAAGACATTTCCATTCACACAGCAATCAGACAGTCATCTGCAAACCCGAGGGATGCTTGTACATGAAAATCCCATCAGATCAGCATTTTCTGAAACACTCAGACCTGCACGTCTGGCACCAACAGTCATGACACCTTCAAAGTCAATTATATTTTATTCTTCCTTATTCTGATGATAGGTTTTCAGAATGTCTAGTTGTGCTGCCATGTAATGGTCTACTTTAATAATTTTGCTATCAAACAATCAAATAGTCGTGGTTCTTAACATGGCTAAGGAAGTGAATGTTCATAATTCAATTAACTTATGTAACGCTGCAATAAACATGTGAATGCTGGTCTTCTTCTTACAACTTGCAGCTGCACCAAATTTTAATTTCTTTTCCTCAGTTTTAGTTTATTATGTGAATGCAATGGGCTTTGATTGCTTTCTTAAGACACCTGAGATATCATTTTAATTGTTTTGTGCATTAACTTCCTCTTTTCTGTATCCACTGTCTGTTTCTCTTAGAGTAATTCTCTCGAAATACTCATAAAGACACTTTTGTTTTAAACTCACCAAATTTAATGAGTGTCGCTTTGTAGATAAAAGAGCGTTTGAGCTCCATTATGTTGAAAAGGGACTCAGCGATAACGACCAGCTTGGATTGTTGCCTTTTTTAAAAAATTACCCTGTCTTTTAAGATTTTCTGAAACTTCATTTATGATAAAAAAAATTTAAAAAAAGCCAGTAGACTCACTTACTTTCCGCTCTGCACATGCGTGGAGCTGACCTCGGGCATGAACCAGCCCGCAGCCTGCAGGGACGGATGAAGTTCTCCCTCTCGAAAATCATCCTGTGGCTACTTTGATGAAACTGCGAAGTGTATGTTACCATTCGCAGACCTGCAAGCAAGATCCAAAGCCTTGAATGTGACATTTCCAGATGTTTTAGCAAAAAGAAGGTTAAATATGTAATATGAAAACTGTGAACATGAACCGGGCAGCGCACACCTGACAGAAACATTTAAGCAACTGTGGGGGCTTTTCCCCCCCACATTTTTTTTTCACTCTTTAATGATTTTTTAAGATTTCTCATGAACAAAAACAACAGTGTGCTGACAGCAGTGTAAAATCTGCCTCGTATTTCCTGTGAAAGAAAATTGCAAAGGTGATTATTTCAAAGTATAACACAAGGTGAGAAGTAGGTGTTGACATGTCACGAAATGCATTTTTCCCTCTTTGTTTCAGGAGTTAAAATATTGGCTAAACATGTAAAAGTTAATGTGTCAGTTAACACAGAAAGGATTTAAAAAAAAGTTTCATTTAATATCTACAAAATATCTAATAGCATATATTTAAAATATTAACTGATTTCTTTTTTGTGATTATTAGAAGGGGTTTATGTAACAGTACAAGATAGAACGATAATGTAATTGTTTGTATATTTAGATCTTTTTTGTGAATTACCCAGCATGTAAATACTGATAGAACATTACAACATAATGTTCTATCTTTTTGATGCCATCTATTTTCTCCCTTCTGCAGCAAAACATCAACACAACATAATGCTGCCACTCTATATTTCAAAGTTACGATACAGTTATCTCACGTGCAAGCTCCATCTTCCTGCCAAGCTCTTCAGTTTTAGTTTTATTAACTGCCTTTGGGTGCATTTGCAAACAAGCATCTGGGTTTTTATATTTATTTTTGAAGTAATTCCTGTTTGATTAGCTTTTCGGCTTGTGACAGAACAGGACTCGCTTTACTTTGGATAATGACGCTCCCTTTCTAGCTTCTGTCAGCAAGGTGTTGTTGGTTTTCTCTCAGAAATATATCACATAAAATACTAATAAAGTACATTTAAGTTTGAGGTTGTAAATTGACTAACTGCAAATTAATGGGGAGTCACTATACAAACAAGCTTTTTCCTCTGGTGATGCTGAACATATTTCACATCACTCACTTTTCTCCTCTACTTTTTGGTGAATGCAGAATACACACCACATATATACAGATACAACCAGACACACAACAATCAGCTGCTCACTGAGACCTACAGGCTGTGTGACTCACGCTCCACTCTCCACTCGGATGGAGCGGATGTTGTCCACGCTGCGGTCATGAACTCCAGACACTTGCCCTGGAAGTGCTCCTGTTCAAACACAGTCACCTGTTGGGGGGGAGCAGCACATGGGGAATGGAAGGAAACTGAGCCTGTTTACCACAAGTATTTTCAGTCTAAGTGAGAAAAGTGTGATCTTACTTTTAAAGAAGGGAGCTGTGCCCATGGCCCTGAAGGACATGGGTGAGCTCCTGTAGGTTTTGGACAATCTATTCATGGCTAGAAAATAAGAAAAGGTCAGGAAAAACCCAAGGGAAATTTTGTAATTATTAAACGATAACTGAATAAATACAATAAATACAAAAATGTTACGTTTTAAGCTTATTTTCCCACAAAACACACACATAAATGATCAAATAAACCATTTGTGTCCCAACAACAACAGTTCCAGTTTGACTGTTTTCCCTCTTGAAAAAATCAGTAATTTAAATCTTACCAGACTGTTTTCCTCGGACTTCTCACGCAAAAAATCCTCTTTAGACTTTTGTCTCAAACTGGACCTTCTGTTTTATATGAGCGGCCACGCGCCGTGCTCGTGCCGCGCATGAGCTCTCGCGACTTGGCTTGGTGAGCCTGTCAAGTGTGATGAAAATAAGACCAACCTCTTCCGGCTGGCCAAAACCTTCACAATAAAAGTTCATCGTGCTCTACATACCAACCTGACACTGTAATGCAGTACCAGCATACTTGTAAAAAATAAAATTTTATGTATTTTTTTAAGCATTTCTGTCGAAATACAAAAGTTAGTATTTGACAAGATATTTTATGTAGACTAGATATTGCTAAGAATATTAAAAACATACTATTATTACGTATTATTCCATAAATGATCATTATGTCTTATATGAAAGTGACAAATATGTTTAATGAAAAGTTTATTATTATTATTATTATTATTATTATTATTATTATTATTATTATTATTATTATTCTTTTTTTTAATCATTAATATTTCTTGACTTGCTATTTCAGGAAGACTTTTGTTGAATATGGCAAACTCTGTTGTTTCAGGTTTTCACATTCATTTGTATTTTTTTTTCTTTATTCTTTTATTGAAGACAGAAGAGAAAATGAACTTTGAAAAAACACTTTTTGAGAGGCAACTATTTAAGTGACGGGAAAGTTTCGGGGTTCCTCTAACTAACATTGATCAACTTGACGCAGGTTGCGGAAAGAGGCGCTTCTGAGCTCAAATCTGTGCTCAGAAGCGCCTCTTTGGGTTGAGCGCGCACACCAGCGGTTAGGATCCAACTCTGTCTTTGTTAACCCTGAGCGCCCTGTCGACTCAGCAGATCATATAGACAGGACCCACAGAGGTTCGGCTTATGAATGCCGGGGCTGTTTTGGTCTAATCGTATAGGTCAGCAGTGCCATCGTATAGAGCAACAATGGAGGAGGACTATAGGCAGAGAATAAACAGGATTTCGAAATACCATCAGGGGTGATGGCTTCCCAAACTCAAATGTCTTTAATGACATTTAATGTTGTGGTTCTAAAATGATGGGATAGCAACTGACCTCTCTCAAGCTATGTGTTGCCTCTGAGACATAACCTTTGTTTGTGTCCCTGTTCCTCAGTCTCAGATGCGTCTTTTCATTTGAAGTTAAATTTCTAATTGTTTCAAATCCTGAGGTACAAATTGTCTCAAACCAGAGGTTAAGGGGAAGTCCACTGACTTTGCTGTCACAAATTTCACTAGCGTCCTCTTTACATGATTTCTGGTGAAAGCAAGAATGCTTACTCTAAACATTAGCTACAAATAGATTGAAGTAGATTCATCTACTTATTCCTGTTAAAATGTTTTTCTTTGTCATGTAAGAGAATCAGTTTTCTATTTACAATGATACGCAGTTTCTCCTTATGTCTCGTCCTCCATATACGGTGGTGTCTTTTTGTTTTTTGGGAGGCATTTCTTTGCTAAAAACACATTTTTAGAAATGATCAAATATCTGCTTTGAAAAATCAACAGAAAGGTCAGTTTTGAATGGAAACCCTGTGCTTTCAAAAGAGGCATGTAGTTGTGTATGCTTTCATGCTGCCTTAAGAAACGACAAGTATTGTTACCACTGGGTGAGGCTGTCGGTTAACCTTTAGACCTGCTGGCTCTCCCTTAGCATACGAAAGTTTTATCTAACAATATAACCATGTAGCATCACCTGGGTTGTATGCTGCACACGCTGAACTGTTTCTAATTTTGAGCTGCAGAAATAAATGTGTCTCGTGACACATTTGCATGGTTGTACTGAACCCTGCGGTGCTACAAATAGTTTGATGAAGTGAAGGACAAATGGGTTTGATGAATGAGTTGTAGAGATGAAGTCAGAGCAGACTCAGCTTTAATTCAGAGAGATGAGTAAAACAAACCACGGCTTGGCAGGGGATGAACAGAAACAGACATAAACGATGGTATGTGTTCTAAGATTTTTACTACTATCTTTTCTAGTTATTGCTTGCTTTGTTATAGTGATGTGTTCTCCAGCAGCACTGCCATTTTTGATCACAAATGTCTCCTATGTGAGAGTAATAAAGATACCTTGACCTTGAGTAAGACAGGATATCACAGAGCCTTTCAAGTAGGAAAATAATGTGGGTTGGAAATAGTCAGCGAATACAAAAAATGAAGACAATCCTGAGTGGAAATGATAACAAGAAAACCTTAACACTTATGATTTTGAGTGAGCATTTTTTTCAGATAATGTTTCTATTTTGAGCTTTAAGTCACATCAATGCTTTATTGCCAAATGTAAAATGTAAGAAAATGAAGCAAAAAATTGTCTAATAATCGGTTCTTTGAATCATTTCTCATCATTTTATTAATGTAGCGCATTTAAAAAGACCTTTGAACTTGAATGACTTCTGATTCTAAATTCACATGATTTTGGCCAAAACTTGTTGAAAATTTATTCCAACAAGTTTTGGGGAACCTTAAAGCTGCAAAGCTTGCCAGAGTTAAGCTTAACATCGACTAGGCTCTCCCCAAATGTAGGGCTGTGTTTTGGAAATATTTCTACAGTCTTTCATGAAAAACATTTGCGAGGTCAGACACTGATGTTAGACGAGAGTCTCTGCTCTAATATATCCCAAGGATGTTTTGTTTGGTTGAGTTGACTTTGCGCAGGTCAGTCATGTTCTTCTACACCAAACCAAGCTCATCTCTGGATTATGGACCGCTCTGTCAATTGGTGCAGTCGTGTTGGAACTGACACCATCGTACCCAAACTCTTACCAACACGTCAAGAGTAAAACTGAAAAATATTTTGAAAAACTACAATGTTGAGCTCCATTCTCTGAAAATAATTAGCTACAATCCCTCAGAGCCCCTCCACATAACTGTCTTTGCACCAAACTTCACACCTGACAATGCAGTCCGGCAAAGACTGTTCTCCTAACAACTGCCAAATTCAGATTCATCCATTAGAATTGCAAAGAGGCATAATTTATTCTTGCAGAAAACATCCCTCCACTGCTTTTCAGTGCAGTGGCCGCACGCTCTGCACCACTGCATCAGTCACTGAAACCCATTTCATGAAGCTCTCTCTCTCTGCTCATGAGCTGATGTGAAGAGAGTTAGTGACTTTTACCTTCAGTTCAATGCTATAGGCAGCAATTTGCAAAAGACAGAGGCAGTTTCTTGCATGCATATGTATTTCATTGAAGTTTTGTCACAGACTAATGCAAGGTATCACAAATTTAAGTGAAAGCAAAATTATGCATCATCTCCAAATTAAATGTGAAACTGTGGCAGCACCAATCCCAATTAATTTGATGCAAAAAATAATTCGAATTGGTTGGGTGATATCATGCCTGTGTGTTTTAAATTAAATTCAGCTGTTCTATGAGTACAAAAAAAGTTAAACAGACTCTTTTTGCAGTTATAGGATTAGTATCATTATTCATGTCCATAATGTTAATGTGGAACTTTAAACCAGATCTGTAAATAAAACACAAAATGGCAGCAGATCATCATCCTCTGATCAAACTGTCTACTCAATATCCGTCCTATAAAGATGAAAACTAAAACAACAATTAAAAATCATAATACGGTAATGAGAGTTTCATATTTTATGTATTTAGAAATATAAACGTAATTCCAACAAATTTGGAAAAACCTGACATAACAGAATACTTTTTGTCTTTCCTTTATTCATTGCACTTTGTTATTTCTAAATAAACTGGTTTTCAAGTATGACTGACATTTCTTGATGGTCCTGAAAACAAGCGTCTACTCTACAGTTAAAAGCTGTTCTGTAAAGTAACTTGAATGCCTCTCTCTCCGCTCTTTTTATTTGATTATCAGGCTCTCTGCAGTGACAAAGGATGTGCAACGTTTGATTCATAATGCGCCCTCTTCTGCCTCTTGATTCTCGCTGCCTCTATCTTGACCATATTCAAAGGACAGGAAGTAGGCTGGCCATTGAACAACTCTTTGCTTTACGTCAGCCACCGGTGTCTCAGCTGGAGCACAGCTGTGGCCTCAGCTTCCTTTCTGAGTTCATGTGATGCCGCACATCACATGAACTCGACTGCCAGCTCATGCTTCACATATGGCCAGTGTGTTTCCTCCATGCTCTGCAGCCCACACCCAGTGTAATATTACCCTCACCCACACTGGAAGGAAAACACTCAGGGCCGTTAATTTAATGACCTCCTCCTACAGTGTTCATGAAAGAGATTTAGATGGGTGTTTGTCCTTGCATTCACAGAACCCCTTTGCTCACCCAAAGGTATAATAAGGTTATTGCTTCTCCCAGCTTATTGCTTCTCTCGTTATTGTTTTACCCAACTTGTTTTTATTAGAGCGCCGACAGAAGCAGGCCAGAATATTTTTGTGAGAAGCCTCACTGTATAAAGCCAGAAAACCTGCCCTGCTGTTACATTGAAAATACTGGACAGAAACCATTTAGGTATGACAGCAAACACAGACGAAGATTGCTCCGTCTTTGTCAAACTACAATTTTGAACAGATTTTTGGGTATGGTTTATGAAAATATACGATTAGCCAGTAGTTGTGGTTGCTGACTCAAGTTATTGGCAAAACAACTGGGAAGTTTTTGTGAAGCAGAGATACAGAAGCTGGTCATAGTTTTTAGGAAGATGATTTTAGCTAAGTGGAGGGGAAAAGGAGGACAACGCTGTAAGAAGACCTGTTGAGGCTGAAAAAGACTAGAGATGAGGATGGAGGTTCACCTTCCAGCAGGACAACAACCTCAACCAACGCAATAAATACAATGGAGTGGTTTGGATTAATCAATTAGAATAATGCATTCAAAGTTCAAACCAAAATCCATGTTCATGACATGCAAGTCTTATTTTATAAAACTGAGGTTGAGCTGCAAATAAAGCGACTATGATTAAACATGTCTGTATCTAGACGTCCAAAGCTGGTTCTGGCATTAGACCTAATGCCAGAACCAGCTTTAGGTCTAATGACCAGTGGTACTTGCAGCAAAATATGAATATAGAATAAGGTGAAAGAGTTCTAAAAGTAAATGCACGCCACACTTTTCAGATTACCACTTGTAAAAGAAAAATGAAGAATGTTTCATTTTTCACAGAATTACAGTATACATTGCTTCAAGTTGATCGATGACATAAAATTCCCTACAAATAGAAACTGTTTTGTTTAGAAGTCACTTTATACGATATAAAAAGTTACACATGTAACCTCCTGTACTGTCATAATTAAAAACCTTGTGAGTCTTTTGTCTCACTTTTGAAAACATAGTTTTGCAATGCACTTTTTCTAACTTTCTATAGCAACTAATGCTGCTGCAGCTACAGGAAGACTAACAATAAGTAGATATATTTGTTTCTAGTTGTGTCATATTTTTCCTATTTATGCCCTTAGTAATTACTAAACACACTCTGAGCAACATCTCTACTTTATAAAAAAAATACAATACCAAATGATTCTTGATGCTAATTGGTTGTAGTTTCCACAGCAAACAAAGTGTCTCTACTTTGTAAGAAAATGAAAATGAATAATTTCGACAAGAAAAAAAATACTTTTGCACTTTTGCTCTAATGTAATTATAAATAACTTGACATTAGGTGCCGTTTATTTATTTTCAACATTAGTAATAGTTTTTCTTAAGTGATTTGGGCCCACCGCTGGTGTTTTCAGCCAGGTTATTTGTAAATTCAACAGCGACGTCCTCAATTGTCTTTGATTAAGTCCTCTTGATCTAACAAAAAGCTTTGAGGTCATGTGTCTTCCTTGTAGTTTTCTTTTATATCAGCTGGTATCCCGTGTCTCTCTCTGTGTTTGATGATGGGGTATTTCTATTCTGTGGGGGCTGTGAGCTCAGCGAGTTTTTTTCTATCAGCATAATCCCCTCACTCCAGGCGCCAGCGTATAAAAGCTACCGTGGGCCCCCCTGTACTCCCACACTGACCACCAATCCGCTCCTTTACTCACACACTGCCACAGGTAAGACAGTGGTCAACACCCCGCAGAAAAGAGAAGAGAAGAAAGGATTTGAGGTAGAGTCCAGATATGGTTGTGGGAGTCAGAATTATAAAATAAATGAATTAATGTGACCTTAGAATGGGAAAATCCAGCATTATTAATGAAAAACATAAAGAATATGGCAGGTTTTAAAATCAAATGTTGTGCTGGCACATGGTGAGAAAGCATTTTCAGTAGCCAGTGAACGGATCCATACTGTTAAACTGAATTAATTTGAGTGATTTTCTTGCAGCTCACTTTGTCTTTTGTGCTTCTTCATTGTTTGACTGCGGATAAAAGACATCGATTGTTCTGAGCTCCAACAAGTGATGAACAAGTGTGGCAAAGTTTGAACAGACTGATGGATCTTTTTGTACCATCTGTTGAAAAACGGCTCAGACTTTGCTTTTTGTTGCTTTTGTTCTGCTGTGAAAGTTAAATGTTTGCTAACGTGGGACTCTGTGGTCTCGTCTCAGGTGACCCAGCTTTTATGACTCCAGTCAAAAACAGAGAGAAAAAAGGGATTTTAAAATGTATCAGACAGAGTAACAGCAACAACCTGTAGGAATTACATACAAAAAAAAACACTGAGGAACAAAGGGAGAGAAAGTTATATTAAAAAAATAAGCAAAATGAAAAAGTACATTTTGATTCAATTTACATATCTGAACAGGAGCAGGAAGAAGCTTGTTTTCATTAAATCTAATCCCTTAATGGTTATATTCTTAAGCAATGTTAATGACAAAATCTGATTTATCAAGAAAAAGCAAGTGGCAGAGATATTCAGTGCATTGTAAATTATGTTAACGTTGTGAAAGCCTCTTAAATTGTAATCTCCCTCTTTGCAGAAAGCATGTTTAAAGTTTAACTTATTGTTTGTTACAACATCTGTGCTGTTTCAAATTTCACTAAATCAGGACATATATTTACATTTTAAGGGGAAAAATGCAAAAAAATTTGGTCCCTACTACCAAATATGTAAATAATTGCTTTTATTTTGAAAAAAAAAGTAGTTTGGACTTTCGTCGATTTCAGACTAAATGTTTATTATGTTTTTAAAGGATTATATTAGAACATTGTAGAAAAATCAACCAAATTAAATAGTTTACTTTATTTGCTTCTACATATCTCTGGGATGTGAGACTTCAAAATTATTTTTCAGAGTGCTTTGTCAGTGATTGGTAACTTTTAAAATGTTAAAACTATACCTTTGTCACAAATCTTTTCTTCTCCTGGTTTCAAGTCATGTCTGCTGGAGGAGAGAAACCCAAGTCCCAGCCTGATGGGAAAGCAGCTCAGAGCAAGACGTCTGAGACCGGCATGATGTCCTACAAGGTACGGAGAGCACACCCTCGCATCTACAGCAGATTTCCAAACATTTCCTGCTACTCTTTGTTAGACGGTGTGAAGCGGCTGACCTAACAGTTTACCCCCTGACCTCTCACCTGCTCCTCCTGGTTTTTAACGCTCCCTGAGCAGGTGGTCGAATGTTACAAATGGCTGAAAAATACTCCAGGAGGCCAGTTAGAGCTTTCCAGAACAACATGGGCTCTTCATAACGATCTCTACCCTACACCCATTATTTGGAAGGCTTTTGCCACCTCAGTTTAACCAGTTCCTTCCCCCCCCCCCCCCTCGCTCTGTGTTCTTCAGATGTGCGTGTACGACCAGGAGAACTTCCAGGGCCGCTGCATTGACATCACCGCCGAGTGCGTGAACGTGTGTGACATGGGAATGGACAGGGTGCGCTCCCTGCGCGTCTGCTGTGGGCCGTAAGTACCGCCGACTTCCGCACGCCCACGAGTTTAAGCACTGCACGCAGAAACCCCACTTCTCCGGGCAAACAGCAGGTGATTTCACTGATGCGCCTCTCCATTATGGGACACTTTTGCTCTTTCAGGCAGTCAGGGGAGGCTTTTATCCACAGCGATTTGCACAGAGTGCAGCAGCAGAGCGAGCTTCAGTTTTCCAGATAGCATCTGACTTTGACCAGAAGCAACTTTCCTCTGCTTATACTCTAACCAAGAAACTGCAGTTGCAGTGTGAGCAGAATGAAAGACACGATAACAGACAATAACAGAATAAAGAGCATCATTATACAATTCATTTTACCACTAAATCCCCAAAGAAGCATCTCAGGCCAGAATATGTCAACAATCAGTTTTGAGAAGGAGTCGACAAGCAGAAGAGCGAGATCAAAGGCTAAGCAGCGCTCTCGCGAAGGGTAATCAATGCTGCTCTCTGAGCTTAATAACTGAAAGGCTTCCATAATCAGAGATTCAATGCACATCTTTCGTCTTAGTGCACTTTATTCCACTCCTCAGATTTGTGGGCTTTGAACAGATGAACTTCTGTGGTGAAATGTTCATCCTGGAAAAGGGCGAGTACCCCCGCTGGGATTCATGGAGCAGCTGCCAGAAGAACGATTACCTTCTGTCCTTCAGGCCTGTGCGGATGGTGAGCTCTGCTATGCTGTCACTCGTGAATAAAGCTTGCTCTCTTCTATTCTTCCTCTTCATTTCCTTTTTTTGTTTTTGTTTCATCCAACACGTTGCAGGATCCCGAGAAACACAAGATCTGTTTATATGAGGTCGGAGAGTACAAAGGCCGTAAGATGGAGATCATGGATGATGATGTTCCCAGCCTGCCTGCCTACGGCTTCACCGACAGAGTGGGAAGCATCTTGGTCAGCTGTGGGACGTGAGCATCTTAAAGTTATTTTACCTTCGTGAAAACGCTTGCTTTTATAGGGTTGACCCCGTGTTTCCAACCATCAACGGTTCGTAACAAGATCTACCTGCTAGATTTTTACCTCGGGTTTAACAAGCAAGTTTTTTTTCCTGAATTTATTAAAGAGTATTTAAACTATTTATGCCATGTTTAAAAAACCCCATCAGATCTCATTCACCACAACACTCTTAGACACAGCAATAACCTTTAGGAGTACAGTGTTTACAAAAAAAGTCAGAAGAAGAGCAAAAACTGTAAAAAGGCTATTTATAAGGAAACTGTATTTTCCACAGAAGCCTGACAGCTTTTCCTCCAGATGCTACATCAAAGAGCTCAACATGAACTGGTCACTTTACTGCCTTTTTATTTGCCCTTTTCTACTTTTAGTTTTCATTTATCGCAACTAAAAAGGTGCCATTTGCCACAGAGCGTCATTTTGGATGTATAGTCGGACTTGCCACAATTATTTAAGTTGATCCCAGGAAGGCTTGGAGACCAAAGTTGTTCCGTCTTCAACATCTTTCTGTCATGCTGGATTTGGAAATGTTGACAGACTTTTGCCTTTTCCAAGGAATGCTCACAGAGACGAGTAATTAGTACAGCTAACAATGCTAATCTGTATAATTCCTGATTGGGGAATGATAGCCAATGTCATACAGCGTTGCATTCTGGGTGCTGCTCATCAGCTTCACTAAACAGTGCAGCACATAGATGACTGTTTCAGATTAAGATAAATAGTCAAACTTATGGATGTTTTCTGTATAATAATTTGTCACAGTTTATCTCCTCGGTAGTTTTTCATCACTTTATGGATAAATATTGACCCAGTGGTGATTCCTGCATGAATGTGGCCCTAGGCAAGCCTCTGCTTTTAAGCCTGCATCCTCAGATGGAAGAAAAACCCAATTTGCAATCAGCGTAGAATATCTCGGTCCTGATTTATCTTCTCCATATGTAGTGCTTTTCATGGTTCGATGTTAGTAATCCAAAACGGGCCTGTGAAGTATGAAAATGTCTCATTTTGTCTTTCATAAATGCTTACATTTATGGCTTGTAAATCTCAAACTAAGAATCTCTGTCCGGTGTAGATTAATCAAATTCAGGTCTTACAGATTCAATATTTCAGATTTACTGGCAGAGATAATCAATTTCAGCCCATATTACTGGAAAACATAAAAATAACCCTTTAGCTTAGCAGCGAGTATGAGAGCTCAAATTAGACACCAATTAGAGTGCCTTTAGCTGCTACAATGAACAACCAATTTCCTTGCTGTACTCACACTCATGAAACCGCTGGTGTATTACTGGGTGGAGGGTCATATTGCTCATAAAAAAACAGACACTGAGTTGGTCAGAGGGTAAAACAGTAATAATTTTGTGGAGGGCTGTCTTTTCTTCACCAGCAGAAGCGCCGCAGCGAAGAGCCGCTCTGTAGCTAACGAGATGCACTTGTTGCAAATGCTGGTGATGAAGTTTTGCGATAAATTAAAAATGACAAATCTGCCAGAATTCCTCTAAATATCTGATATCTCATCGACAACGCCAGGATCATCTCACATAAATCTTTACTTGATGTTTAAGTGTGGATTTGCCACACTCCTACACAGTAGCTGCAACAGCTACAGGAGCCACCAAAGGGCAAGTGAACTGAAAAGTGGCTTGCAATCATTATTAAGTTTGTTGAAGCCGTTGTTCTGATTTTATAATTACGTAAACACTGATTCATCCAGGAAACCTCCTACTAGAAGAAGTTAAAGACGGCCTCTTTGCAGTTTGTTTGTATTTACATCAGTCTCCAAGGGAAGAAAGTTTGAAGCCACATAAGCTATTTAACATTCGTTATCTTTAAGTCATTGCTTATTTGAAAGAAGGGCAGCCGTTAGCATGTGCAAACAGACACGTGGCAGTGCTGTCATGTGAAGTGCAGTCAGGAAAATGATGTTTATATTGGAGGCTGCAGCTTTCACAAACAAAAGGAGACAACTTCTGCTCTCCATTCCCACTCCAGCTTTCAGGTCACATGGCATCAGCTCCACCGTTTCTTCAGGGTACACATTGAATAGAAAACTTGCAAATTTAACACAAAATCAAATTTTGTCAGGAGTCACATCGTGTTTTTAGAGGATAAAACTTTTACGGGAGATTTGAAAAAGACGCTACATGAATTTTATGCGTTTTATGATGAAACTAAAGAACCACAATATTGATTTTTCTTTTACGTCTTAAAGCACGGGTCTCAAACTGCATTCCTCGAGGGCTAGAGTCCTGCAACTTTAGATGCCACTCTGCCTCAGCACACCTGGGTCCAATCTGAACTCGTTGCCAGAGCTCTGCAGAGCTTGACTGGATGAAAGTGAGGCAGTTTCACCATGTAATCCAAGCCTGTGGGACAAGGGACACATCAAAAAGACTGCAGTTTGAGAGACCATCAACCATTTCCAAAAAGAAAATTAATACATTTATTGGTTATAATATTCTGCATTTTTTGGAAAGTGTCAATTGACTTAGTAACTTTTTTCTTGTACTGATGAAAAAACAAACAATATTTGTTAAAATCAGCCTTTTCTATGTAAAAATTTCGCAGAGCCACAAATTACAAAACCTTCTTTTTATTATATGGGACCCCCTCTTGAGGGAAAGTTTCTTAAATGTTACTTCTACAAATAACATCTTCAAGCTGAATTTGCTTCTAACTCTGAGGTGTCATGAAAAATGTCTAAATCTGGCACCTATTTCACCAGGACACAACGGCGTTGATATCACCTTCCTCTTTTTACGTCACTGCATCCTCCATTGTGAATTCAATATTCACAGCACGAGGTGGAACATGCATAAGGTGGAAATTGCACAAGTCTCACCTTTGTGGCTTGAGATCTTATTCAACTTATCCAACAAGTATACATAAGCACTGCTTTGCACTTGTTTTGTATGCCCGACTGAGGCTGCAGCCCGACTACCACACCACACTTTTTTCCGCATTTGCATCTTCCAGTCGGCAGATCATACATATTTCAGCAGGGCTGCCAAAAAACATTGCACTCTGATTCTCAAACTACTGCGTCAAAAAAAAAGTCAGCGTCTGTGTGCCGCTGCGTGTGTCAGACGGTTTTCACATCCGTGACGTCATTCTCATACAGGCAGAAACAGCTTTCTAATCACCAATTCTTCTGAGCTGAGAGAGAGAGAGACGGACAGAGAGAGAGAGAGAGAGAGAGAGAGCAGGAATAGAGACTTTTTCATCAGCAGCTTGCTGAGGGTGTCATGGACGTCAGCAGCTCCGCATCCCTGGATGTGTTCGCAGAGGTGTGGTTGCAAACAAAGCTTCTTCTCTGCTGTGATTACTTTGTTCTTGGTGCTGTGAACCAGTGGAAACAAACAGCTGGGTAGCAGACCTGGCCGTGTCTGGAAGCCTGACGGCATAACAAAACAGATCAATGTGCTTTTTTTTTTTTGTTTTTTTGTTTTCATCTGAGAGATTGTTTACCCACTATGATTTCTCTGCATCTGTCTCTGAACAGATTTTATGTACATTTCTCACTTATCTCTCACTCGTCTTTCACCCTTCTGTTTGCCGTCACTCGTAAGCAAAGTGAATGAATCATTTTCATTGCAAACTTTGGAGCTGTTCACGCCTTGCTTCCCTCTTTCCCTCCCCAGCTGGGTGGGGTACCAGTTCCCCGGGTACCGGGGCTGCCAGTACCTGCTGGAGAAGGGCGACTACAGGCATTTCAATGAATTCGGCGCTCCCTGCCCTCAGATGCAGTCCATCAGACGCATCCGCGACATGCAGTGGCACCCGCACGGCTGCTACACCACGTCCTCCAAGTGAAGCTCGGTGAGGAAAAGAAGAAGTGGGGGAGAGGTGGAGGTCTGGAGGGGTGAAGGAGGGAGGGCAATGAAGGAGAGGAGGAAAGAAAGGGTGCAGTGATGCTTCCTTCATCCCTTAATCTCTCGGTGGTTCAATGTGCAGAGTAGAGGGGATACGGTAGGGAGTTATTTATAGTTGCAATTCGGAAAACAGTGGAGAGTTACAGGAAGTTGTAGAGGAGGAATTACAAGAACCACTGGGACTATATCTGGTTAGAGAAACTCTTTATTTTTCTCTGCCTCTCTCCCGGTCTCTGTCATGTCCTGCCTTTCCCACATCCCTCTATCCCTCTTCCTCCCCCTTCATGTTTCACATTTCACCCACGTCAGCCCTCACCCAACCTATCGCAGCCTGAGTAAGGGAGGGCAGGAGTTTGGATTTGTTTCATGTTTGTTTGACGGACAAAGGAAGATCGAGTGAATAAAGATGGAAAAACTCTGAAAATTCACTGCTCCCATCCTGCTGCTACATCAGCCCTAACTCCAATAAAGCTACTCTCCTCCTAATTCTTTTGATTTGTCTTACTTAGCCAATGTGCTGCTACAGATATATTTTAACTCAAGGAGACGATGATGGACACCTAGGAACAAGTCAACCAGCTTGCAACATCCCTCCATCATGCATCTATTTCATTTTTTTCCCCTGAAAGTTGTCTGGTTGACAGAGTCTTCTGCTAGAGTTATCAATCTTTTGTCTGCTGCTGAGTTTAAAGTTCTCCTTGTTGTACCATTTACATTTTTGGAATGAACAGCGCTGCAGAGATTCTGGTATTTAAAATGCATATCCAGATCTGCCTGCTGCAATCCTTGGTTTTTGTGATGGGGTGTAAACTTCACCAAACAACCGGATTAAATCGCAGCTGTGTTTGTCGTTTAGTTGACGTTAAAAAGCATTTTTGACTTATTGTCAACTGATCTAACTATGATGTTTTGATGACTAAACGTGATCAAGTGGTTTTCTTTCCTCTAATAGATTTTCATGAATAAATGTCACTGCGTGTTATTTCTGTTTCTGACCATGTTTAATCAAGTAATGCTGGTTGCTATATAAAAATCACAACCTTTAGTTGAAAAAAAAAGAAAAAAAAAAGAAAATTACTATCTCCATAGAGCTTCAAAGCATCTTTTTTGTTCATTGCTTAGGTTTGCTCCTCAAGTTTGCTCTCATTATATTTCAGATTTGGAAGTCGCTGAGCAGAGCAGGAAATATTTTGTCCAAAATATTTTCATAGCAGTAGGTAAAAGCTGAAGTCATTCGATGTCATTATGAAGAGTGTATCTCCATCCACCCATTTTCTTTACAGCCTCGTCTCTAGTGGGAAGAAGTGGCGCCTGTTTCATGTGAGACATTTTGGGCGAGAGGCGCGGGTACAATGATGCTGTACAGATTACAGCATCATTGTATTAAGTGAATCTCTTTCCTCCAAATTCTATTTCCACGACGAAAGTGTGGAAAAAATATTTTTGCAAATGAGATTATGAAAGCACATTTACATGTGTATTCACATGTCTGGAGCTCAGAACTTCACGGCAAAGGTTCCAGTGAGCTGTGTGCAATGAACATCCTTGAGATGCCTCAACAGCTTAAATGGAGTCCACCTGTGCTAATTTGAGTGGATTAGACATGTTTTTCAAATCCACACTCCTGTCTATGTAAGGCTCCACAGTGCAGGTCAGAGGGCAAACAACTAGTTTGAAATCAAATGAATTATCTGTAGACCTCTGAAAAGTATTCAGAAACAAACAAACAAAAAAAATCTTCTGCTTTCAAGGTCCCAATCAGAAAAGTCAAGAAAGTGACTTGCTACCCAAAGGTCTCCCTGTTGTCCAGAGCTCCAGCTTTCTTCTGTGGAGAGAAGAAGGAGAACGGTCTCTGCAGCAGTCCACCCATCAGGTCGGTACGGAGGAAATATTATGTATTTTCCAGACACTTAGTGCCATTTTATAGCCAAATCAAGCAACTATATCTTACCTTCAGTTGCCATGAAAATATTGTACATAACTTAAAAGAAATCTGACTTATCATATCTGTATCTCAACTAATGAACTAAGCAGTAGTTTGAGACTTTGTGGAAAGCCTTCCTAGAACAGCTGCAGCCATTAGAGCTGCAAAGTGCAGGCTCACATTATATTAACCGCTTTGAATTAGGATGTGGATCAAATTCATGTGTGTGTGAAGGCAGACAAACAAACACTTTGGCCATTATAGGGTACTTCTTATCTTTATATTGTAGAAAGATTCGGTTTGAGAAGCAAAATCAGAAATTTGACAAATGCAGGAAACGTGGAAACTAACGTCTCTAGCACGGTGTTTACACGTGATTCACATCTTACTGCATTTAAACTCATCAACACCAACAGAAAGTGTTTTTCTGACTTGTTCCAAATAGATGGGGATTCGATCTGATTGCTCTTTCCAGCATAATGTCGTCATTCTTTCTAATATTAATTCCTGTAATGGACCTGGCATAGCGATCGTAAAATGGGTTACATCAGTGCCAAATATTTTCTCAAAAGGGATTTCAGTTGTTAAAAGAACATTGACTTTTCAACATGTCTGAACTTGGCTGAGTCATCCCTGTCTCTACCATCAAAAGCCAATAAAAATAAATGTAAAATTGGTTGTTCTTTTCAACCAATTTTATTTTATGCTTTAAAATCCAGCTGTGCCAAATCATTGCAACAAATGTGGTGCGATCGTATTAAAAGTGACTCGCATGCTGAACCTGCACAGAACAGAGCGAACTGTTAGTTGCTCCTTCAAAACTTTCACTAACTTAACTGGATGGTATGAATAACTTATATTCTGGAGCATAAAGGAAGCTCTGCTCTCAGCCCAGCAGTGTTTTCGCTCAGCATATTTCTCAAAAGAACTCAACTTGATTTATACTGATGGAAACCAATTTGGCCCAGCATTGCTTATTTGTAGAAAAAAAAAAAAAAAAGTCCATCCCTGCTTCCAGAGAGTTCCAACAACACATTACGTTTTCTAGCTTGTGATAAACCACTCGTGCATTATTTATCAATTCCGCTGGAGAAAATATTGATGCGGTCTGCAAACATCAGCGCAGAAGTTGATGCAGACACACTTCTGCGTTGACATTGTCTTTTCATTCTTGCACAAAATCGTCAATTATTCTGACTTAATGTTCTCCTTTTCCTTTAAATGTTCAAAACTTCATACATCTAATCACACATGTGGGAATTTATAGAAACTCTGTGCCAGGTGGCCATGGTGGGTTATCCTGGCAATCACACTGCGTCAATGATGATTACATTTTAATGGAACAAGCCTTTTAAGCTGCTTCAGTCATACAAGTGTGATAAAGTGACTTTCAGGAAGCTACAGAGGGATATTAATCATTATTTGGCTGCAGACGGATCAAAAAATAGCTCAGCTTGAATCTTTTAACCCTTTCTTGAAGAAGAGGACAGTAATGCTTGCAGACATCTGACATGCGGTCCTGTCTTGGGGACTCTGTATTGTTGACAGTTCTCAGTTACAACAGCAAAACAAAACAAAGCACCGTTGTAGTCACGTATTGATGGAAAGCAGAATAAGTAAAAAGTCCAAACAGCAGCACAATCTGATGCAACTCGACGCTGAGTGGTGGCAATGCAACCTGCTCAGGTTCTCAGATAGATGTTTATCCACATGCCTGGGGTTATACTTTGTGCTTGAACTAAGAATGCGCATTCAGACACACTTGTGGTTAAACATTCATGCGCAAAAATCAATTGCAGTGCTTTGCTTTTAAAACTTAAACACAGAGTGGGGTTTGTCTTTAACACATATGCAAGTATATTTTTGTACATCTGCAGATACAAAAACTTTATTTCTGACCCACTGTACGTTATATTTTACAGTATATTTTTAATTATTTTTGGAAGATTTTTGTTATTTTTGAATGTTGATCTCAATATATTTTAGGAAGGGTTATTCTTGAATGATGTTTTATTTTTCTTTGATAACCAGTTTTGGTTATAAGCAACTGGCTTATTAACAGTTTAGATAATTATTCATTGCAAAAGAGAGAAAAAAAGAATGTGGCTATCATTTGTACTTGGGTAAATTAAGGACTTAGAATTATAATTTACTACTTTAAAAAATATGATTTTTTCCCCTAATTATTAATTAAAACAGAAGGTTTCCAGAGTAATGTGTACTTATCACAGATTACAGTACACACTAGTTCAGTTTCTATTCATCAATAAAGCCATTAGATCATTATGTCTTTGACCAAATTTGTTCTCCACTCTTTTCCTTTGTAGTGGTGTAGAGTTGTAGAAAATATTTAGTATTTAAAAATTCAAGCTTGTCACAGAACACTTTATGGAGTCTGGCAGAGTGAACGGGTGAAAAACTGCTTTGAATTCAAGCAACACACTATCAGGCAGACCGTAAACCTCATTACTCAAGCCTCCAGTCTTCTTCATTCTGCTTCTTTCTAAATGATAAAGTAAAACATGTCGATAGCTTCTGTCCAAACGTGCATGTGGCACAGCAGCTTTCCACAAAATAGTGTAAAACTTTGCAATTCTTAATGAACATAAACAATTACAACAAGAATCTGCAGTGTGGGATCTTTGGAAAGCGCTTCAAGGAACAGGTAGAAAAAGGCTGCATCAGTTTCTAGTAGTTTTTCTTTGCATGATCAAAGTTCAATTTTGCCCCACGGCTTATTTGACAATCCTTTCATTGCACAACAGTCCTTTCACTTTCATGAGTTGCTTTGAACAATGTTAAACCAGCACTTCTCCAGATAAAAGCAGTGCAGGAAGAATACGCCTAAAAAAAAATTACCTTTCCCCCCCAAGGAAAACTAATCAGCTCTTCATGTGCATCCAGTTGTTTAGACTGGGATCTTAAAAAGATGTTCAGATTTACAGGCAGAAAAAAAGTTTATTGAATTATTAATGGAGGAACAGTTTGATTAGACTCACAAACCTATTCAACCTCAAAGGACTAATGACATTCAAAACACAAAAATATACGTAAATAAATCAGAGCGGGTGTGCAAAACTACAGTGTGTGAAAGGAGTGGCCATCTATTTTTGTCTTCTGTGAAATGGTTTATGCATTTGGTCTGAAAGAGTTTTTGTATGTTTCCTCTTTTGCCAAGGGAGCTCTGATGTAGCCGCATAATGGAAGCAGCTAAAAGGCTATCTAAATTATTTCTTAGAAATCCTTGGAGGGTCTTTCTTTTGGCACCTGAGGCTTATGAAACAGTGCCCCACGGTTAACATTTGTTTTTCAAAGATTATCAGTGTTCATGACACATCCAGGTGGTGTGTGTCACATAATTACATCGTCGCTCCTTCATGAAAAGATACACGTGAGTCAAACTGTTTGAAAAGATGATTTTAAATTTTTTTTGCATCCTGATTCTTTGTGTTGAAGACTTTCCCATTTTTCCACAATCTCATTGCATGTTTCTGGCTCAGAGTTGCAGGATTTTGTGACAGCTGGATCAATAAAACCTTTAAAGTTTGACGCAGCTCAAAAAGCAGAGAGACGGTGAAATCAGCAGTTAAAAAGCAAAACAAAAATTATAACAAATTTTACTTGATTTTCCTGTATTTTTCATCAGTCCCCTCACCACGGCTGCTCTGCTGGCAACTTGGAGATTTACAGTTCGGAGAGAAAGCTGTTGAGTAAAAGTTTTCAAAGTGTGATCCCCAGGGGGCTTCAAGTGCTTCTAAGGAGAGTTAAGAAAATTACTCACCAGCTGTCAAAAGAAAAAGATAAATGCATCTTTCGTGGCTCATGAGCCCAGACGCATTTCTTCCCATGCTTAAATTGTTGTGCAGCACAAATTTACCTGCAGGTGCTCGTTTTTAGGCAGGAAATCACACAACTTGCTGGTAGACTGGTGGACGTGTTTTTGTCTCAACAATACGACTAAAGGCATTTATTCATTTTCCAATCGAGGCCCAAATTCTTAAACTACTAGCTGGTTGTCATGGCGATAAAAGCCAAAGGTTTGTGCAAATTCGGAAAGCATTAAATATCTTGTTAGCACTCATGCAGTTGGGAGGTCCATTTTAATTTTGCCCCACAGTCATGGAGCAAATGGCAAAACGCATTAGTTGAGTTCCAGCATTTTGTTCCCCTGGCTGAACTTAAGACTCTCATGTAAAAAAATGTTTTAACTGAAGAATTATTTTATTCCATATTGCTGTTTTGTTGGGCCTTTTAGTGAGTACTCGCTCAAAAGTTTGATTTCATCTAATGTAACTTCATGTTTTTTTTTTTTTTTCCTATATTCAAACCAGGGGACATCTTACTGTTTTTAAATTGCACAGTTTAATTAAGCCTTTAGTTAGTTTAGAACTTTAAATTTATGCTCTGTGTTGGGATGATGGCATTTGATAAACTGTAATGCTTATTACTTGTTTCGTAATTGATGACTGTATGATGTAATTGTGATGTAAAACTTTGAACTGCTGCGTTGCTGAAATATGAAATACAAATGAACTTCATTTGACTTGATGCAACAAGAGTCTGAAAGCAAAGCTAAAACTAAACTTTTTGTGCTGCAAGCAAAACCCATCTGAGGTGAAAAACTAACGTTGCACATCAGCCTGTAGGCAACACCGTTATCATGAAGCATTATGGCAGTATCATGCTGTGGGAATACTCTGACGCTGGTAAGAGTTGATGGGAAGTTGGATAAAATTTTCAGAAAGGAAATCATGTAAACACAAACTTATTAGAATGTAAAAGATTTGAGACTGTAGGACAAAGGATGCAAAGACCATCTGCTGGAAATGTTCAACAAAAGAAACATATATCTAGAGAAGTGATGACTCCATCCAATATAACTGAGTTTGAACTATTCTACAAAGACAAATTCATGCATATTCCAGTCTCTAAATGTGCATAGACGGTGAGAGTGATCCCAAAAGGCTTGACGGCTGTAACTCCATTCAAAGGTTTGACAAAGTATTGATTTCAGATATATTTTTCTATGAACAAATTCTAAAAACCATCTATCTTTTTCTTACATATTTATGCAGAACTTTACGTTTGTCTGCCACATAAAATCTCACTGAAAAACATTTGACTAAATGTAGAAAGTTGAAGGGTGTGTAAACTTCAAACACGTGTGACATAATAAAGCTTTGAAATGCATATTTATACAGATTGAACATATTAGAAACTATCCTTTTTGCAATGAATAGTGTAATTCACGCCTTAGTTATGGATCACAGGAAAAAGGCTGCGGTTTTTATTACTGAATGAAATCTCCTCTGATCTCATCTCATGTTTACGGTTTCAGTTTCAGTAATTTCAACATTTCTGTAGCTCAAACCTTTCTTTACAACTGCTATCTATGCTAGTGTGTTTAAATAATCACAGCAGGCTTTAAAACTGCAACACATATTAATAGGCAACAAGACGATGCACTGTTTCAGCCGTTTCCTCGTTATCGTTTTGTTCAAGCTGCCTGAAATATAAACCAGTGGTAAAACCCAGTCCAAATAGAAAACATTCCCTGGCAGTCTGGCTCCGTAAATAACCCAGATTTCTTTTTTTTGGCTTTCCTCTTTTTCCCCCTCATGCCCAAGAGGGAAAGGTACACTTCACCTGTCACTCTCACACCCAGTTTAGCTTCTGCCTATAAATACATTTATAGAAGACACCTACAAGGTGCGGTGAGACTTCCTCACTGTGCTGTTAAAATTAGATCGGAGGAGCATTGACGTCAAACCAGTACACACACACGCACGCACGCACGCACGCACGCACGCACGCACGCACATGCACACACACACACGGACACACGGGGAAACAAACATGAGGAGGTTCATTTGAGAAGACCAGTGCGCGCACACACACAAGCTCTCGCTGGTTCGTCACTCTGTGAATTGGGACCGTCTCAGCAGCAGGGCATTATGGGATAGTTTATAGGAGCTTAATGAATCCTCAAGTTACAATACAGCTTGAGAATGACTGGGAGGGAAGTGGAGACACACACAGAGAGCCACACATATTAAATCCATCTCCTGCTTGTCACGTTTGTGTTCAAATTTTCCCAGCATGTAAGGATTTAGGTTCTGCAGGTCGACCCACGGTCTCCATCAAAGGGTCATCTCATTTCTGGGTTTAAAACAACAAAACAATCATTTTTGCTTTCTTTACAGAATATGTACACCATTTTAGTGCAAATAATACTCCTGCATATCGGTAAGTTGTGCAGAGTTTCCATTATTCGGGGCTCATAAAGAGTTGATCATTAAAACCATTCCTGCACTCAGATCTCTGCTAATGTCTTTTGAAATTTACTCCACTGCTGATAAAAAAATTAATAAATAAATAAAAGCGGTGGAGTCCAGTCATCTTGATGTCAGATAGTGTCTTTGATCAGTCAAAGAAATTCACTTTTGAAAATATATGCATTCAGGACGTGTTTGCATTGCTTTGAAAAGCGTCAGATGAAATCTGGGCCAGAAAGAAAGACATCTTTTAGATACCAATGGATCTTGAAAAACTTGTGGAAAATATGTCCTACTTTTGAGAGCAATGCTCAAATAAGGAGTTAAGGAGAAGACAAGTCGGGGAGAAAGTTGCGAAAAAAGTTCAAAGCAAAATCAGATTATAAAGACATCATCTCAATGAGGAAGGTTCATCTGAACTTGAGACGACTATGACACAACTGCCAAAACATACAGAGATGACTGCCCATCTAAAATGAAAAGCCGAAAAGGATACGGTTAACTAGAGAAGCAGAGGCCTAATGTAGCTCTAAAGGGCTTGCAGAAACTTTAACAGCTTAGGAGGGACAGCTACGGACAGGACAACTATTTCTGTTTTTCACAAGGGCTTTATGGAACAAAAGCAAGAAACATCTATTATTGAAACAAAGCATAAATACATACTATTTGTAGTTTTCCACAGTCTTTGAAGGCCACACAGAACACGTTTGGAAGACAAGATCTAAATAAAACATTTTGCTTACAGAATTATCTAGCGATGCTTTTCTTTAGCAAAGTCAAGGAAGCATGTCAGAGTTGAAGCTAAGATGGATAAAGTTCAATACAGGGAAGAAACTCCTTCCAGGAGGATAACAGACACAAACATACAACCAGAACTACAATTAAATAACTGATAATAAATTAATCAAGATATATTCATGCAGTGGACTGGCCTTGAGGAAATACAGGCCTGTATTTACTTCAAAATCTGTAGCAAGACTTGAAAACTGCTGTTCCCAGAAGCTCTTCATCCAGGCTGACTGAGCTTGAGATACTTTGACAATAATAATGGGCAAAAAATATTATTTAAGAGAGGAAACTTATTTTAAAACCAACTGAGCATGTTCAGTTTGTTCTATATCTTTTGTGTGAGATTTTAGATTGATCCTGATGTGTGCTATTAACTCGGACCAGCAATCTGAGTTTTTTGGCCAAAGACGTATAAAAAAAGCCTTCTTAAATCTGGTAAATCATTGGAATTATTAGATTTTTCTTTTTTGGTTCTTTTCTTGTACAAAGAAAATCTATCTAATCTCAGAAATTTCCATTTGCATGAGATTTGAATGAAGTATTTCATGAGGAGCACAGTAGTAAAAGAGCCTTTCAAACACTCCCATACAATCACCTACCACGTTATTATTCTTGCCTATCCAGCTGCACCTTAACACAAATAGTCAATCGGCCAATCACATGGCAGCAACTCAAAGCATTTAGGCATTTACATGTGGAGAAAATAACTTGCTGACATTGAAACCAAGCATCAGATTAGAGAACAATGGAAAATTTACTTGACTTGGAATTTAACATGACCATTGGCACAAAATGGTCTGGTCTTAGAAACATCTCCCTGGACTCTTATACAGAACCGTCTGTGTTTTACAGAAAAGTGTCCAAAAAAAGAGGTGATATCCAGAGAGTAGTAATTATTCCCTGTTGATGTCAGAAGTCAGAGGACGCTGATTCTACTGGTTCAAGATGACATAAAGATCACACCAGCTGCTCTCGTTTCTGTTAAGGGAAGCAAACAGAGGGAATAACTCATACAGACTCGGCAATATTGGACAAAAACATATGAGAATAATATTTCCTGGAGAGATGAGTCTAGATTTCAACTTCAGAATAAGAGATTATTAAATTAACCTCCTCAATTGAGCATTCCTTTCCATCGGATTACTTTATTTCTGACCCACTGTATATTATTCTAGTCCTTATTCTATTTTAACATATATTTTATCTTGTGTGAATCTGCATGCTTCAATTACTTATCACTTTGCTGCAGTTGCATTTTCCCACTGTGGGGCAGTAAATGATATTCTATTCTATTCTATTCTATTCTATTCTATTCTATTCTATTCTATTCTATTCTATTCTATTCTACTTTTTTTCCTGAGGTTTCCATCATCAAGTCGGTTTGTCTGATCTGAATTGCTGCCACGCTGAAAACCTAGTAAGCCGGCAAGACATGTCAGCTTCATAAAAAATTTATACGAAACTGGCAAGCATGCTGTGCTGCGCTATGCAGCTCTCTGGTATGCAAGAGTCGGCAAAAACAACACAATGTAATCACAGATTTTATTTCACAAGATAAAAAAAATCAGTTAAAGAAGACAAAATATGGTCAGATCATACTGAGAGGTCTGAGATGATAAAATGAATCATGTTTGTATATGTAAAATCAGTACAGTATTGGGTTTTTTGTAATAATTATGCGCTGAGCTGTGTAGTAAGTTTTATACAACACATCTGTTTCCACCTCAGGTGATGAGATTTTTAAACAAGCAAGCAAAAAACAAAACAAACAAAAAAAAACTATTACAGTAGTCTAATCTCACACTGAATAAAAACCCTCTGGTTACTAAATAGAAAGTTTTGGACATTCTAATGTCAAAGTAATTTCTGGTCCTATCTATAGTTTTTTTATTGCAACTTTAAATGTTTAAATCTTTAAGTATAAAAAATATTTCTCTGTCTCTTGATTTGAGCAGGCCGTGGTAAGCAGCTATTTTCTTGTAGCCACTTCCTGAAGGTCTACAGTCGTCTGACTGACTACAATAATATGTTTATGTTTTTATATTTCATTCAAGGAGTGATAGAAATGGCTTTGTGTCACATCATAATTATCCCCTAAGAAAGCAAGTCCCTGCACTCAAAATTTATTAATTTTTTTTTTTTAAACAAAAAGTGAAGCATAAGTTAAAAAAAAGTCTCCATATGTCATAGAAGGTCCAGAGTCCAAGCAGCAGACAGGTGGACTCATTTCCTCACCAACAGTTATTATTATTATTTTTTAATTATTTTGGTTTGGAAACTACAAATGTGGTACAGTGAATTTTAGAAATTAGCACCTTTTCCAAAATGGAATAAATGTATTTGTAAAGCTTTTTGCATCTTTACCAGGTGACTCTACTGGATGTGGACGGCACAGCGACTAAAATCAATCCACCACTTCTGTTTCTTTATGTGGCTACAAAACATACGACCTGCACCGCACTGAAAGTGATGCGTATACGTTGGTCTGATGTCATTAGGCTTTTGTTGTGAAACGTAATGGAAGGAGTACCGAGGGATAATTAAGTACTAACATGTTTAACTGTGCTTAAATGAAAAACAGGGTAGGTCTAAAATGGGATTTGGTTATAATCAGCCTAATTTTCTTCCCAGCGCTTATCTAATTAACATACTAAACGCTACATCGTTTTCAAGAACTATAATTCGTCAAACTTTCCGCACAGCAGGCAGGCGAACAGTTTAACTTAATTCTCCCAATGCATTAAATCATATTAGTTTACAAGGTAAATTTTTAGTTGATGCATTTATTATCCAGTGTTATTTTATTATTATTCGTGCTCACCTGTTAATTTCTTTTTCAAAGCCTTCTGCACTTGGTAATGAACTCATTATCTTTTCTTCCCACTAACTGCACAGAAACAGCTTCTCAGAAAACATAATGAGTTTAATCAGAGTCATAGACAGAGTAAGTAAAACCATCAGATGATCCTTAGCCACGTTTGTTTCTTTTAATTTAACAAATCTTTTCCTGATGACTAAAACGTGTAATCAGATTTCAGTTTACATCCATATTTTAAAACACACATTTCTGCGTGCGACCTCATTAATCACTACATTTGGCTGCAATTTGAATGATGCACAAGTTTGAGCATTTATCTTGAGTAGGTGGGTTCTGACTCTTTTAGCGTCATTTTGTAATGCTGAGTAATGCAAAAAAAAAAAAAAAAAAAAATTATTATTGTTCACAATTAAACAGCTCAAGTGTTACGAAACTTAAGCAAATTTTTGGATCTCTCTGTGAACACGGTCCAGATCTGCCGCGCAGCCGCACATAATGACTATTAATAAATATCTGTCCACACATTTGCAGCCCCGTTCACGCACACATATGCGAGCGCACAACTAGTTGGGCCTGACAGTTGGTGTGCGTCATGTGGTGTTGATGCTCATTCACTGGCTCTATGAAAAGTCTGAGGCTGACTGCTGAGTGACGTAAGATTGATATGTAACTCCTCTTCTCTCTGCTCAGACAAACGAGTGGGTGTGTTGAGCTTTCAGGAAGATAGACGGGGCGCAGAGAGGAACGGGAAAAGAACTGGGAAGAAAGCAGTGCTGACTGGGAGTTTAGTTTCTGGACGTGGTCCGTGCCACTGCACCGAACACAAACTGAAAGCAGACATGAGAGGGGGACAAGTTTTTGGGAAATTACTCAGTTGTGAGTTATGTGCGAATTACCATTTATTCCACCTCCCCTCCCCTGATGTTTAACTACATCTTTTTCACTCCTCGTCTCCCTAATCAGACCCCCTGCGTCCGCCCATGTTTCCTGTTTTACATCAGTCGCTGTCTTGCTCGCAATCTATCCACAGACGAGACCTCTTTCCTCTTTAGTTTACTGTGTCCACATTACGCGCCCATCTGCGTCACGCATGAGGCATGCCTGAGGGTTAAAAATAACAGATGAAAGGGGAACAGACGGATGCAAGGAGAGAGGTGAGGGGGTACTGATGACTAGGGGAGTTGGAGATGGAGGGCAGAGGAGGAAGAACTTGCTTTAAAGGCAGCAACTTATAGGAGAAATCTGAAAAATCCATGACCCATAAATAGACAATGCACTGGCAGTATTCTATAGTCTATTCCAGCAAAAGACACAGGACCGAGGGAACACATGGCTGAATGCTTTCCAAAGACACGGGGTCCAATAAAAGCATCTGAATCCTGAATAAGGCGAAGATAATGGACACTGACCACAATGACCGTGAAACTGTGAGGCTTGTTTGTGTGCTTTTCTCTTTTTCACCAGCTTACATAACAAAAAAAAAAATGAAATCAGGTTTGTCTCTGGAGTTTTGTCAAGCTGCACGTTACGCCCACAAACTTACTTGTATTTCATTGGGAATTGCTTAGCAAAGTAGCACACAGCAGTAAAGAGAATCATGCATCATTATTAATTATTATCGCGTTTCAATTTTTTGTAAATAAAAATGTGCAACAAACCTTTATATTCAGTCTCCCTGAATCAATGCTGTGTGGAGCCACCTTTTTGTAAACTTACAGCTAAATGACTTTCAGGGTTTGTCTTTAACTAATGTGCAACATTTAGAGACAAAACTTTCCGCCCTTTGTTCCTGAAAAAAACAAAACAAAACAAAACAAAACAAAAAAAATAGCTCATTCAGGTTGGATAGAGTCTGAACCCCACTCCAAATCCTGCCACTGATTCTTTTGATAGGGCTATTCTAATATTTGAATATACTTTCATTTGAACCATCTCAGTACAGCTCCTACAGTATGTTCATGTCTTTTGCATCTATTTAACAGGTTGCCCTCCACCACTGCTTTGAAATCCTGGAGAGAATGATGTGGTGAAAAATGTCCAAAATGTCTTTGTTTGAAAGCTGCAGCAATATTTTTAATTTCAACTAATGCTACTACAACAAATGCATAATTAATGTAAAGGCTTACTAAGCATCTTTAGGATGCTGTATATATATCTAAAAGAAAGTTCTTCATACAAGCTGCAAACATCACAAAAGAAAGTCTATGCAAAGGTTTGAACATTTTTTGTAACTACAACTTTACTAATTTCAATGATGATTTTCATAAATTTCAACTGAGCATTGTGACATTAAAACTCAGCAAAATTGTCTCAATTTGTTTGATAGCAGCATATAGCTCACCTCATAACTATATGAGTTTATTTTTATACAGTGTTAAATGTGATACATTTTGTTTGACATATTTGTTAACTTTTTGCTGCATGTAAAAATCCACATAAGGTGGTTGCAACTTTGCAGCGCTAACGCAAACTCAGCTTCTTGGTTAAAAGCTGCTGAGACAGTGTGTGTGCGCAGTGTGTGCAGCGTGTGTATGCGTGTAGATTATTTTCCCAGCTTCTATACTGACACCCACCTTATTAAGCCTCAGATATGAATTTAGCTCAGATATGAATACCTGAGGTTATATCTGGCAGTCCTCATATTGGCCAATGCTGGTGTTGACTGCACAAGGTGACAGCGATGTCAGGGCAAAAATATTGTACTTGCAAATGCCGACAATGGTTTGACAGCATTGACAGTGGCTGAATAAAGCATTGCTTCCTGCACCATGGCAGTGTTAGGCTAAACAGGACGTTGAATTTTTTTGTACTATTTCTGTTTGCTCCTAGAAGGAAAAAAAAAAAAACACAAATAAATGTGCAGACAGTTTTTGCAGATACATTCTTAAAGATCCCACATTTTTTCTGTAAATAAATTAGCTATACCTTGAAATTCACCACTCGTGTTATTTCGTCCTTCATAGATTAAAAAGAGCTTGACGGATGATTAATTTGAGTTTTGAATCTCCCTGCTTACATGAACACACTTTATGTTTGGCTGCAGTTGCAAAGAAGTGAGAAACCAAGGACAGGACTGTTTGTAAACACAATTACTGAAATATATTATTAAACAGATCACATCCTGTACGCCTGGCTGAATACTGTTCGTTTTTTTTTTTACTTTCTCTGTCTGTGGATGATATTCTACAGTCTGTTATTATGGTTAATTGAAACAGTGTGAGCACAAATCCTTAACTGCTGGGTAATTTAAATTAAAATTATCAGTCAATCCCAAGGTATATATTAATTCATCACAAGAGAACTTATCTTGTCCCTTGAAAAGCTTTTTGTACTCTAAAGAATGAAAAAAAAAAAAAAATCTTGAATGAAAGTTCCTTTTGCGAAATATACTTAACCAAAGGACAATAACAGTTAATTAAAATTGGTTTAAATATTTTGTTTCATAACAATGTGGTGCTGGCAGCAGCAACAGTTTAATCAGTCACGTTTTAATGTCATCTTAACCCTTTCATGCATAGCGGTCACTACAGTGGACAGCTGGCTAAAAGCCATTTTCTTGTGCTTCTTGTGGATTTTTATGATATAAATGCACACAGACGGCTGAAGTGGACACTAATGCATCATAAAATACACCATCAACTACTGGCCATCAGCTGCAAATGCAAGAAATTATTTTTGTTAACTTCGTATTTGAAGAAAATTACAATTGATCACCTAAATAAATAAAATAAAATAAAAAAAATGTTTTGCAACATTTTTTTTCCTACCTTTTTTTACGCCTTAAGAAAATATATTAAAAAAATCCTGACACAAAGGATCATAATTCATGTATGAAAGGGTTAAAGGCTCCTGGAGGCCAAAATCACAATTTTACCCCGCCTTTTCTCTCTCTCCCTCTCTTTCTCTCTCTCTCTTATAATTTTTAATAAGCTGCAATTAATATATATATAAAAAACAATGCGATCATCATAGGTGTTCAGGACATCTGAGAAATTGACAAAAGAATAAAGCTCACAGCAATGCCAGGAGACCTTCAGCAAATTGAACAGAGCCGACCAGAGAGACAGATGGAAACACGACAACAACAGAGCAAATCAAAAACAATGAAATACATCAGAGGATAAAATGAAATTAAGCTCAGAGGAAATGCCCTGCCCAGGCTGGACCCCACCCCTGAGGACTGACCTTGATCAAACACATGCTTATTGGACCCCCATCTGTCTGCAGACGAAGCTCACCTCAAAGGAAAACAAAACGGGAGCCTGTGCATTCACGAGGCCAAGAGATGAAAGTCAGTCACTGCTTTTTCTGCTGCGCTTGTGATTTGTCACCAGAGGGTTCACTATAAATATACATTTGAAAAGTTGTGCTGTGATCTTTGGTTGTTGAAGCCAAAATAATATGAAAAAAAAAGAAAAGTTATGGTTCGAATCCCAGAGGGATTCATGGTGGTTACATGTAAATCAGAATAAACTCTTCATATAAAAAAAAAAAATACAGAGAACATCATCTGCTCACGGTTTGGGGAACAGATCCTGTTGGACGGGACCAGCCAAATCTGCGTTAATGTACCAACTACTTCTAAATGCGTTGCTAAAACCTTCATCACATTGGCATTAAACTACACAAAAAGCTGGCAGAGTCTTAAACATTTTAACAAGTTTATCTCCCCTTATGGAAGAAAATGCAGTTGTGAAGGATGGCCATCATAATCCATTCCTCCAGCATCTCCCCAACCTTTAATATGATGATGTTTTCACATTTAAGACTTTGAATTTGATGCTCCCACATGTTTCATAGCTGTATTTGCTCTTTAAGAGACTCTCTCTCTTTTTTTCCCCCCAAGATGCAACTAATCTAGAAATAAAGTAGGTAGTTTGTTTACCTGTTGGGAAATGACAGAAACAATAAAGGTTGTAATATCTACAGAGACTGTTTCCATCAGTGCTTCTATGAAGGCTGCTCAAAACATCAATATTGGCTTCATGGTGACAGAACAGATTTATTTCATACCCTGGAATGATGATGGGGGAAACTTTGTCAGCACTGCAACTTTAAACTGCTGAATAATAGTAAACAGAGATTATTGAAAAAACATTGTCATAACCCACGATCCCTTTAAAGACAATCCGTGTCAAACTGTTTCAAAAATATAAAGGATGGATAGATTATTGTTATTTCTTGTTTTCTAAATCAGCAGGATTGCATTTTCTAAAAACCAAGGAAAACCTACCCGTCCTTGTCCCTCTATTACTTTTTCAACCTTATTTTTTGTCCGGAGCGTGAAAAATTAAATGCAGCTGATGCATTTTTATTTTTACTTTTCATGATAAATATAAATTTGACAAGGAAGACAAAAACAGCAGCACTAGAACTACTGAACTTTAGACCTTAGGATAAATTGAGAGATTAATGACCAATATGGATTTGTTAACCAATGACTGTCACTGTCAACATAATTTAATTAATGTGGCAAAATCTCAGCTGGGATTTAAAAAAAACAAATATATGTCACATTCTATTAGTTGTAAGATATTAACAAAAAATAATCTGGTCTTTATCAAGTTTTGACATTATCTAACTCTAATCTCAAGTTTACAAAACACAGATAAGCCACTGTTTATTAAACAAACAATTAGTCAAAATGCAAAGTTTCAGAGATGCTAAGTGAACAATCGATGCACAAAATGTACAGTTGACACCAGGTATTTGCTCATACTGAATAAAAAGACAATTTTCCCCCCCCACTGTCTGAAGTTAAATCAGACCAGCCTTCTCTCTTTTTAGGTCAGCTAAAATTACCAAAATTATTTCTATTTGCAAAATCCCACAATAACACGCAACAGAATATCAGAGATGTATTTATTTAATATCTTTAAAATCAGATCTGCTGCAGATACGCACCAGTCACCCCCAACCCTGGAAGGACAAGCCTGGGTGACATTTGTCTTTGTTTGTGCAGAAACAGATTGAATACTGTGGCAGGCACACATATGAAATGCCAGGTTTTAAGCACATTGAATAATAATAATAATAAAAAAAAAACATGAGAAAAATAAATACATCCTTTATGGGGTATCGAGGACATGAACATATGCTGACTTGCGACTAACAGATGGGAATAACTGGATTTTGTGAATGACAACTAATAAATTAAATATATTGATCTATATTTGTTATGCTTACATACTGAAACATGCCTATTTCAGGCATTTATACTTCATTCCATTACAGTATATAACTCTATGAATATTTTTTTCTCAGTTTTTAGCCCTCTATGTTTGTTTGAAGGATGCAATTCAGGAGAAAGACAGGATACACAGAGCAGCTCTAAAGAAGTGTGCTGCAAGAGGAATGGAGGAGGCCGAAGAGGAGGAAGGAGAGTGGACTCTATTGATCTGAATGCATGAACATATATGGTTGAGCCTTATACAATTGTTCCTTCAGAAACGAAAATAGATAAGACTTAGAAGTTGCACACACTAAAAAGCGCAATCACGGTGTCGTCGTTCGGCATGATTCTTTGCTCCACAGCCAAAAAACATTGCCACCACAAAAAAAATAAAAGTAATTCACTGCAATATTTTGTTTTAGCTTTGAGTACAGCACACATTCACTGGGGCATTGTTTCGATAAGCTTCTGCAAAGTCACAAGATTTATTCCCAACCAGTGATGGATTAGTTTTTCACCAAGATCTCTTATTGATAATGGGAGAGTCCCACTGGGAAAAGGCCCAGACTCTGTGGTGGCCAATCCATGTGTGAAAATGATGTCTAAATATCTGTGAACCACTCCTTCACAGATTGAGCCTGGTGATGCTGCCATTGTCCTCTTTCTCCCAGATAACATGAGAGTATTCTCATGTTATCTGGGAGAAAATAATCCACTGATGGGATAATTTGGTCATTTTTTTTGTCAAAAATTATGGCTCCCCATTTTCCTTCTATTTTAATAATAATGTGTTGGACAGTTTTTATCACATGTTTAGTAGTTTCTGTAATCCCCTTAGATATTTTCTAAGTTTGATGCCAAATATTTCATTCTTTTCCACAACCACTGGATGTGTCTTTTGAGATGGTTGTTTAAGAAATGAGAAGCTACTCATTGCATCACTTGTTGCGAGCTGGAAGACAGCAGCAACTATCCAACAGCAGGCTTGTACCAGTTTTATTTGTTAAATCCAGGTTTAAACATGTTTTTGTTCAGACAGTGCATTATCTCAAGCAGAAGTAATAAAATTGAAAAAATAAATGTCATCACATGTTTGCATGTACTCATCATTTATACAAAATTTTAAGCTTTTAATATTTATTTGACTCATTCTTTTCCAAGGATTCTACTGCATACAACTTTAATAGTTTTCACAAACAAGAATTGGGTCTGAATTCGTTATAGTATATCTCAAAGTTTCTTTTCTTTTTTATTTTGCCACAACAAAATCTGATTTTCATCTCTATCACCATGTATAAAGACAGGGACAAATAAATTGAGAGAGGCTTTACAACACCCTGACTTTCTCTCAAAAACAAAAGTTTGACTCATCCGTGAAACGATTAAAAAACAAACAAGAAATCACTTACAAATTAAAGCAGCTGTTTGTAAAGATATTGGGGGGACTTTTGAAAAACAAAAGGAAACAGATGCCGGCCGTATTTCCGAAGCCGGAGAGCAGTTTCCTTATAAGAAGGAGAACTGACAACACACCATTGTGTGACAGAACTTGCGCCAATGTGTGGAAAGACACCAGCAGTTTATGGTTAAGCGGAAGCGGTGACGCCAAGGCGCCAAACAAATGAAAAACACTGGCAAACAAAAAAAAAACAAAAAAAAAAAGGGAGGGAGCTCTGGAAGACAAAGAGAAGCAAGATGTAGGAGAGAGGAGCTGAGCAAGACGAGGAAGAATAGCGCCGGCGTCTTTGTCTGTGATTACTGGACAGAAAGATTCTGGTGTCTCTGAGAATGCTCGTGACTGATGAGATGATCATCACAGTGAGCAGTTTGCTAGTTTGCTTCAAAACAACTCATGCTGAGTCACTTACAGTTAGTACATGTTCTGCTTCTTTACTGTGTTTGATTTTCTGATGCTCTTTTTCTGAGGCATCGTGGTCTCGCTGGTTTTTAAGCTGCTCATGGACATAAAAGCTTTTTTTTTTTTTTTTTCCAGGAGATGTCTTTGAACACGCACTCACATTCTCTGCCTCATTAACGTGAACCAAAGGTGGCCAAAAAAGTTCACCTGCAGAGCAAGCGCATGCAGAAATTTAATTGAATCTTCTGTGGATGACCCTTGTTAAAGGACGCTGCAAAGTTAAGAGATAAAAATGACTGAACCTTTGTCATCTTGAAAAGATTTAGCTAAAACCTGTCAGGTGTAAAACTATCATAAACAGATACTTCAATAAATAATTAAATATTTGCATTAGTGATTAATTAATAAATACGCAATTAAGTGTTTGTGACAGTATCAAGATCATTTGTTTTAAAAGGGCTTAGATCCCATATATCCTAACATCTGATTGGTTAGGATATAACCTAACCAATCAGGTTAGGTTATATCCACACACACACACACACACACACACACACACACACAAGCACACACACACACACACACACACACACACATATATACATATATAAAAAAAAAAAAATTCCCCTCTCACCCTCCGTGGGTGGTCTCTTTCATCCTCTGAGCTCGGGTCCTCTACCAGAGGCCTGGGAGCTTGAGGGTTCTGCGCAGTATCTTGGCTGTGCCTAGAACTGCACATTTCTGGACTGAGATGTCTGATGTTGTTCCTGGGATCTGTTTGAGCCACTGCTCCAGTTTGGGGGTGACTGCCCCGAGGGCCCCGATGACCACAGGCACCATGTACGCTTTCCCTGCCAGCATCTTGCACCCTGCTGTTATGTGCTGGACTGTCTCAGAGGCCTCCTTGCACAACCTACACCTTGGGTCTTGTCTGGTGTGGTAGATCTGAGCTTCTATTGCTCTGGTGTTTAGGGCCTGTTCCTGGGCGGCCAGGATGAGGGCCTCCGTGCTGTCCTTGAGTCCAGCTTTCTCCAGCCATTGGTAGGATTTCCTGATATCAGCCACTTCAGTTATTTGTCGGTGGTACATCCCATGTAGGGGCTTGTCTTCCCATGATGGTTCCTCCAGCACCTCGTCCTCTGTTCCCCATTGCCTGAGACATTCGCTGAGCACATCGTCCGTTGAGGCTTTGTCCTTGATGTATTTATGGATCTTAGATGTTTCATCCTGGACAGTGGCTCTCACACTCACTAGTCCTCTGCCTCCTTCCTTACGGCTCGTGTACAGTCTCAGGGTGCTGGATTTGGGGTGGAACCCTCCATGCATGGTTAGTAGCTTCCGAGTATCTGATTACTGGTAAGGCATAGCTGTTTATTGCACGGATCTTGTTCTTGCCATTGAGCTGGCTTCTCAGGACTTGCCTTATTCGTTGGAGGTATTTGGCTGTGGCTCCTTTCCTTGTGACCTCATCGAGGTTGCCATTTGCTTGTGGTATTCCCAGGTACTTGTAGCTGTGCTCTATGTCTGCTATCGTTCCCTCTGGGAGTGAGACCCCTTCTGTGCGGACGACCTTCCCTCTCTTTGTAACCATCCGGCCACACTTCTCTAGTCCGAATGACATCCCAATGTCAGTGCTGTAGATCCTGGTGGTGTGGATCAGTGAGTCGATGTCTCGCTCGCTCTTGGCGTACAGCTTGATGTCATCCATGTAGAGGAGGTGACTGATTGTGGCCCCATTCTTAAGTCGGTATCCGTAGCCAGTCTTGTTGATGATTTGGCTGAGGGGGTTCAGGCCTATGCAGAACAGCAGTGGGGACAGAGCATCTCCTTGGTATATGCCACATTTGATGGACACTTGTGCAAGCGGTTTGCAGTTGGCTTCAAGGGTGGTTTTCCACAGCCCCATCGAGTTTGCAATGAAGGCTCTTAGAGTCCTATTGATGTTGTACATCTCTAAGCATTCAATGATCCAGGTGTGTGGCATTGAGTCATAGGCTTTCTTGTAATCAATCCAAGCGGTGCACAGGTTGGTGTGTCGGGTTTTGCGACTGTGTGGTCTACAAGGAGTTGGTGTTTGGCTCCTCTACTATTTATGCCGATGCCCTTCTGTGCCGTGCTCATGTATTTATCCATGTGTCCGCTTATCTTAGCCGCTATGATGCCTGACATGAGCTTCCATGTTGTAGAGAGACAGGTTATTGGCCGATAGTTGGATGGGACTGAACCCTTTGAGGGATCCTTCTGGATCAGGATTGTGCGCCCTTCAGTTAACCACACTCCTCTACACAAGGAGTTGTAGACCAACTCCTTGTGGTCTACAAGGAGTTGGTGTATGTCTCTGCCTCCTTCCTTACGGCTCGTGTACAGTCTCAGGGTGTACACGATGTTAAGACTCCTCTACTATTTATGCCGATGCCCTTCTGTGCCGTGCTCATGTATTTATCCATGTGTCCGCTTATCTTAGCCGCTATGATGCCTGACATGAGCTTCCATGTTGTAGAGAGACAGGTTATTGGCCGATAGTTGGATGGGACTGAACCCTTTGAGGGATCCTTCTGGATCAGGATTGTGCGCCCTTCAGTTAACCATTCAGGGTGAGTCCCATTCTGTAGCAGCTGGTTCAGTTGAGCTGCCAGTCGCTCATGGAGGGCAGTGAGTTTCTTTAGCCAGTAGGCATGGATCATGTCAGGCCCTGGTGCTGTCCAGTTTTTCATACCCGAGACTCTTTCATGGTTGCTCTTATAGCCGAGCATTTCAAGGATCACTGATGCTGAGTTGTATATCAGCTCATTGGTTTCTGTTATGGTGTTGGTAGGGATTGTTCTCAATGCTGCATTCACATCTTCAATGAGACTTTCTGATGGTACTTCACTCAGCCGTTGTAATTGGCGTCGGGGTTGCCTGGTGTTCATTCGGGCCACGATTCTCTCTCTCAGGTCAGTTGCTGTCTCGTTCAGCTTTGATAGTTCGTTCATTACTGGGGCTGCATACCCAGTCTCGGGGTGGGGAGTAGTTAACTCCCCCCTGACCTTACCTTTGGGCTCCTCCCTTATGCCGTAGCATTTGTGTTGTACCTCGTCAATCTCAAGTTGTGATAGCAGTTGCCGTTTGCGGATGTTGGAGCACTGAGCTACTAGTTGTTTGGCAGTCATTGTAGACTGTGGGTGTCGAAGTAACCATTCCACCCTCAGTCTTTGCATGTAACCCCTCTGACTAGGGTTACTTGAGTAGTAGCATTCCAACAGATCCATGTTTTCGTCTCTCGCCCATTTCCGTCTTGTTCCAGTAGCCCATTTTTCATCAAGGTGCTCTGGTTCCCCAGCACCTGACGCAGACCTTGTTTGGCCGGGCGACGTCTGAGCCGGCATGTCATGCTTATCAGTGTCTCTCATTGTATGAGATTGTATGAGGTAGGCTATATAGCTCCAAGGGTCTTGCCTAGGGACCCACACTGCATAGCTCAATTGCACTGTTGTAACTTGCCCCAACCTGGATTCGAACCCCGGTCTCCCAGGTGGTAGACTGGTGTCTTACCCACTGAGCTATACAGTCAGCTATATATATATACTTACTCACTTAACTTAATTATCGCATATGACTAGTTAATGTGTCTTGAATCGTACAATTCCTGTTACTCTACAGAAATGCTGCGAACAGGAAATATTTGATATGTGGCAACTAATCAAGTACATTAAAGAAATGTAATATCATAAATCATCTACACTAGCTGGTTATCAGAATCACATACGTTTCACAAGTTTCTCATAAAATCTGTTTCATCTCAATGAATGCTGACAAAATGTCAAACGCTTCAATGAGACTTTACAACTGATGGCTGGTCTTGTATTGGACTTGAACCCAGACCAGATAAATCAGAAATGACATAAAGCAAGACTTTATCAACTAGTCAACTAAAGGCTGATCAACTAATCAGCCTTTTGGACGATGCGAGAGCTGTGTTGTGGAATCCAGCCAATGGAGAGAAGTGCTGCTGAGGTTAGCCAATCATTACAGTTCATTCTCTGTGACGCTAAAGAGTCTCACTTTTATCCTCTAAAAGTTACCTTGGGATACGCAACACATATTCACAGAGTTTAAACGTAACAAACTTTGAGCATTGAACCTTTCTATGACCAATTATGGACTATTCACATTCAAATTAAATACAATTTTGACCTTTTGCTTTTCGTTTCATAAAACATTCCAATGTAGCTGCAGCTGACTTTATATGAGCAAACCTCCATAACAGCCAAAGCATGGCTATTTTCCCAGACTGCACGGTCCTTTTCCCTAAAAGAGAAATTTCAGCCGGTCAGCTTAAAGTCTTTGAAAATTTAAATGAATGAAATTACTGAATATGCATGAGGAATATTTTTTTTTTCACCCATGTTCTTTGAAAACAGAAACACCTTCAGCCTGGTGTTCCGTCACCCTCGCTCACACCCTCTCTGATCCGCTACCATCACATCACCTATGATGTAACGCCGCACTCAGACGCTCGGTCACACCTGCAGCAGAGGATCATGGAGGCTCATTAGGACAGACCGAGTGATTGGCAGGTTTTTCAGGGTACTTAGCGCCACAGAGTGCAAAAGATGTCAGCGTGCCATGTTAGTAGGTGCAGTGACGCACTCAGCGGTTGGTAAGGTAGCAGTGGACCGGAGCCCAGGAAAAATGACACGTGGATCCAAAACGGACAGACAGACACGCACACGGACAGATAGACGGGGCTGGCAGATGTGAAAGAGTGGGCGCCGGCCCGGGGAAGCCGCGTTTTGTTTTTGTGTGGGGAATGCACAAACACGACGTAGTAATAATCACACCGACCGAGGAGACTTGCGCCCACACGGCACTGCGAACCTGCTGTGTGGGAGACTGGCACAACGCTGACTTACTGTTGGGCCGCGGTGGCATTTAGACAAAGTTTACCACAGCGGGCAGGCGTGCAAACACAAATTATCACACCGCATTTAATCACAGCAGGTTCTGTGGGTGTGTGTAAAGGGAACGCCAAGTGAGGTTTTGGCCCCTGGACAGGCAGTGGGCACCAGAACCTTTAGTCCAGAAGCAGGAGGTGTGAGGGAACAATAACACAGAAGGGTGTGGTGTGATGGATCCCCTATAATTACTCATCTGTTTATTATTCCTGTGGCTCTGTTGGCACAGAAAGAACTGCAGACTGTGTCAGCTCTGTGTGTGAGTGTGTGCGTACTGCATGCAGCCGTGCACAGGCTCCACACACTCACAGAGTGACTCCATCCACCACCACTCACTCATCTGCTGGCCCTCCTGTGAGTTTCTATGAATGGCTGCACTTCTGTTGTCTGCATCCTCAAGGCTCCAGTCTGAGCAGCCCGTCCTCCTTGTTCACCATCAATGAGAGATAAAAAAAAGAGGTGGAATTATTTCCCAAGGTCATCTCTGACCTACTCCACTGCATCTCTTGCGACTTCACTCTAATCAGTGATGTAAATGGTTCTCTTTTTATTTTTTCTTGTATTCATTCCATGAAAGACAATTAAAAAAAAAAAACACGCTCGTTAGAAACCTTTCTACAAACGTAGAATTGTCTGCAGAGATTTATGCAGACAGGAGTCCCAGGCTAAAAAATAATGAATAATTACTCAAAGCATTTTGTAATAGCGTAGAGAAGTTTAAGCAACTTTAATCACTATTTCAGAAGACAAGCTACATTCATGATAAAGCTACAGAGTTTAATGAATTCTTTTTGTGGGTTATAAAAGTAGAAACACGAAAAATCTTTTAGTACAGCAGGAGGTTGGAGCTCATTTTTGAACACAGACTTTATTAAGGAAGATTTTAACTGGGGTTAAATAAGCTAAGACTTGATTACATTAAGCATTGACCGCTGGTCAGTTCAGAATCTAAATACTTTTGGATAAATATAGGTAAAGAAAATTTTATTTTTCAATTTTGAATTACCCTGTAGTTCATGTAGGCCTTTCACATAAAATATTTTCATACCAACACGTGTCTTTCATCTATGAAGCCCCAATAACCTAAACTCATCAGGAATAAACAGAAAATAAGAAATACATTTTCTAAACATTCATAAGCTGTTAGATTTGATACTGAGAATGCAATGCTGTTTTACTTCGAAGGTTTTCACATTTTTGTTACTTTTAGGCTGTGACAAATAAATAAAAAAAATAATAAAATAAAACCACTTTGCAGTTCAATGTAAACTGTGTCATATTTTAGGAATGTAAAAAGGTTTAACAATGCAGCACACATTTTTCGTATTTTTCCTGTTAAACTAACATATTATAATTTCTCATATTAGGATCTTATAGTCAGTGCAAACTTGATAAGTAGAGGGTAAATTTTACATTTGCTTATTTTTAATCAAATAACCTAACTTATTCAATACACATGAGTGAGTATGGCGAAGGCTCCAACAAATATCATCTCAACAGCAAACATATAGAAGATCGTTTTTCTGCTCAGAACATACCAAAATTGATTTCTTTTTCTTTTCTCTTAATGCAAAACGTCTTTTGGTGAAGACTGAGCACTGCAGCGCTTCTTGAAAACATCAGCCCAACAATTAAATATGGTGGTGGCAGCATTATACTTTGGGAATTCTTTTTCTCACCAGGGACAGAAAAATATAAACAACAAATTGAGCAAAAAAAAAACAACTAAAAACAACTTGCTTTGGGGCTGAGGCACGCCTTCCAGCTGTATAGTAAACCTGAACATAACCAGAACTTGAAAGCTGTTGTGCACACAAGCTCTTCATCTTATCTGACAAACAAAGCTAATTTGCATAGGAAAAAAAGCAAACAATTTAGTTTGCTAATGCAGAACGCTTTGCATAGACATAAACTACAGTGAAATAATTGTTCTACAAAATATTGGTTCAGGGAGGTTGAATCAGAACTCATTACTTATTTTACATCGAAATGTCAGCCAGTCTTGTCTAGCAAAAGTAATCTCAGTTATTATGGCCTGTTTCTCAGCTTTTATCACACCGTTTCAAATACTGGTAATCTAATTCAAAACGAGGAGAGAAAAAAATGGCAAGTACTGACTCCGGAAAGCAAAAAGACGACAAAACACAACAGATGCCTTAATGTGGACGCCACTTCAAGTCTGTTCAGCTGTGACTCTCAAGCTGTCACTGCTTGTGATTGAAAACCAACAGTGACATGCCATCGCTTGCATCTATGTCACCGTGACAACTTTTTTTTCTTTGCTAAAATTACTTTCTGAAATCAAAAATAAACCCCTGGTTACTCCATTCTAAATCAAATCAATTCAAATCAAATTTTATTTGTATAGCACATTGCAGCAACAAGGGATTTCAAAGTGCTTCACACCATAAAAACACAAAGTCATAATACACACAGGCAACAATTGAAACATTACATTTAGTCAAGTGCCATCATTAATTTAGTCCTTGATTATGTTTCAAAATCATTTCTAAACAAGTGGGTTTTTAGTCTAGATTTAAAGGCACTCGGTGTTTTAGCTGTTTTTCAGTTTTCTGGAAGTTTGTTCCATATTTGTGGTGCATAGAAGCTGAATGCTGCTTCTTCATGTTTGGTTCTGGTTCTGGGGATGCAGAGCAGAACAAAACCAGAAGACTTGAGAGGTCTGGAAGGTTGATACAACAACAGCAGATCTTTAATGTATTGTGGTGCTAAGTCGTTCAGTGATTTATTAACTAACAACAGTATTTTAGTCTGTCTTCCTGGTTTAAATGAGAACGCGAGCACTATTAAGTGTGCAAACTTTTTTTTTGCCAATTATATGGATGGTGAAATAACTCCAGACTGAATAATACAAAATAAATCTGTGAAAACAGGTAGCCCCTTGCAAAAGCATCTTTACCCTCTGAACTATTTTCAGATTTTGACATGGTGGGAAAATCAAATTAAAGTTTTCTTTTCTTCACATAAATAATATCTAAACTGTGTTGTGCATTTATATTTACCTGTTATGTTGTAGAACTGGATTTGACTCTAATTACAGCTGAAAATCAGGAACCATATTTAAGTATGTTTTTGTCTAATCATGCTTTTGCACTTTTAGAGACTGAAGTTTTCAGCCTTTCTTCTTTTCAGAACTGATCAAGTTTTGTTGGTGGCGAACCTCTGGAAAGAGATTTTTAAAAAAGTTTTTAAAAACATTCTCAACTTAATAATGCTGGACTTTGACTTAACCATCCTAAAATAAGAATATACTTTAATCTAAGCTATATGGCTCTGGCTTAACAAGTATTCAAGTTGTTGTTGACGGTGTGTCCTATGACTTTGTATTTTTGTGTTTTTATGATGTAAAGCACTTTGAAATGCCTTGTTGCTGAATGGTGATGTACAAATATAAAACTAGTTTTGCATGTTGGCTGAAATAAATTTGAATAAGTCTCATCTGACTGGAACTCCTTTTTACACATCTCCTACATGGCTTGTGGCAAACTGCAACAAGACTTCTTGTTTTTGTTGGATACTGGCTTTTTCTTCTTCTTTTTTTGCCTCTTTTTCATAAAGAATTAATTTATGAAAAAAAAAATAACCTGACTAATTTTCCACCTGATCTGTGGATCTCAGCAAGTCCTCCAGAATCACAAAAGTCCCCTTGGATGCTTCCCTGGTTAGTGCTCTCATTGTGGGGCTTCCAGCTATGTTGGATGACCACATGTTGGTTGGCGATGGGCTGTGCCATGTTCTGAGTGTTAGGCCACTGTTTGTTCAAGCCCGTTGAGAGTTATTCATAGAACAACTGCATTTATACTGAAAGTATTTTACACATATGCTAATTATGTTTACCAGCTGTGATGTGAAGAGATATTTGGTTGCACTGGATGTTATTAGGTGGATCAGAGTTTTACTCTATACACTATTTTTTTATCGATCAGTATAATAAAATAATAAAAAAAATCCCAATAAAATTGAGTGAGTTATGTGGCGATAATGTGACACAATATGGAAAAACTTGAATGGGAATGAGCATTTCATATATGTCAGAATTTGACTGACACTTGGCATTAGACACTGACACCTTCCAAGTGTCCATTCCTTCCTTGTTAAGATAGGTGCCATTCCAGAGCTCCATCATCAGTAATTATGTCAGCACTATAATTAAACCACAAACAGGATGACAGCGCATGCCGCAGTTAAGCACAACAAAATTCTCTTCAATTGCGGTTGTTTGGTGTGACTCGCTATCTTGTGGCTTAATCATAACTCGGGGGCATCCTCCTTCCCTCGGACAGAACCATCTATAGGAGTGTTTTTTCTTCTTCTTTGTATCACTCTGTCTGGGCGCAGCGCGCCGGAAGCAGACCATAACAGTCTCTGTGAACGCAAGCCAGGAAACAAGCCTCTGCTACCCATCCTCCGCTCCTCCACAAAGCCCAGTCATCATTACCGGGCACCGTGCCTTATTGGCTTGCTCCCGCCTCCCTCATCTTCTTCTTACACAAACACACACACAAACACACACATGCTCCCACCCTTCCTTCTCTCTGCCATCACCAATGTGCGTCGAGAAAATCTCCTCCTCCCAGTCCTGAGCGCACGTCTCCAACCAGCCTTTTACGCGCGTAGAAGCTCTTCTCGAGAATCCCCTCGCGGTCGGCCCCTCCCCTTTCCGTTTTCTCGCCGCCCTCATTCATTCATGACCCCCGAGCAGTGACGTAGGAGATTCCACGGTGCCCACTGCCGTAGGCAACTACGGCATGCTGGAGTATATATGGGACAGTGGTGGCCATCAGCCGGCACACTCTCAGTCGCTCCGACTCGGGAACCAGAGCATCAGCGGAGATAGCAAGGCTTTACTTCGCCCTCTCAGGCTAACTCGCTTTGGGCTTTGGTTCAGGATGGACAACTCTTCTATTTCTCGGAGCCGACGAAGCTCCATCATGCGCAACTGCAGAAGTAAGTTCCTTTTCGGTCTTTGGTTGGGGACATTTCTTGGATTGTACTTGGAGTTGAAACGTGTTTGCTCTATGATAAAAATTGTGCATGAATGCATTAAGTTTTATATGAAAATATATGTGATTTCTGTGATGTATATTATAAGCAGAGAAAATGGATGGATGATGAACGTTTTACTATTCAGAACCACAGATGAATTTCCCATTAATAATTTCCGTCTTATTTGTAATTGCACGTTTTTCGTATTGGTAGAAGTAGAAACGAGTTTTACTAAAGTCTCAGAAATGTTGTGTTTTGACTGAGCGGTTTTGTGGCCATGTGGTGCGTAATGGTCAGAGCGAGTGCGTAAGTGTCATAGGCATAACTCCGAGGTGTGTATTCTTTTGGAAACTGTAACTTTTAGCTGAAGTTTCCGTGTATTCAAGCTCTTTATTGAAACTGGAGAATTAAACACATATTTCAAATGAGTGCAGTTGCTTTAACGTCAGAACCGTCCATGCTATTTGCACTGGATAAAAGAGGATGAATTCAGCACCACGGACTGCTCTCACCTCTTTCTCTTCTCTGTCTCTCCTCCAGACGGTCTCTCCCTCTGGCTGGTGGTCTGGCTGATCCTCGGCAAGCCAAATCCGGCGTCGGCGTGTCCGCACCACTGCGTGTGTTACCCGACGCCCATGACTGTGAGCTGCCAGGCGCAGAACTTCACCGCCGTCCCCGTGGGAGTGCCGTACGAGTCCCAGCGCGTGTTCCTCCAGAACAACCGGATTACGGAGCTCAGAGTTGGCTCTTTTGGCTTCGGAACTCAGGTAGGAGGGCAAAAAAAAAAAAAAAAAGTTTCTAAACGTGTTTTAATTGTATTTTATTTTCCCAGCATTTAAATCTAAAGAAAAAAAATAGCTCAAGATTTTTATACGTCTTCTTGTAGGTTCTGTGGCTGTTCTCCAACAACATCACATGGATTGAGGCAGGTGCTTTCAGTGAGCTGAGGGACTTGGAGGAGTTGGATCTGGGAGACAACCCCGGCCTTCACAGGCTTGAAGGGGGAGCTTTCCGCGGCCTTGAGAAGCTCCAGAGCCTCCACATGCACCGCTGCCGGCTCACTGCCCTGCCCCATGACATCTTCCACAAGCTTTACAGCCTACAGTTCCTCTACCTGCAGGTAGGGGCGCTAGAGACACATTGCTGCTCTCACATTTCTGATTCACATACACGTGCAGCTGCCCACACTGTGCACGTGCTACCCACATTCCAGATCAGATACGGTGAGTTCTTTTTTTTTTTTGCTTATCTTCTTTTCTTGGTTTTCAGGAAAACAACCTTCACTTCCTGCAAGATGACATCTTTTCTGACCTCATCAACCTGAGCCAGCTGTTTCTCCATGGCAACCGGATCCGAACCCTCTCAGAGAATGTGTTCCGTGGCCTGGTCAACCTCGACCGGCTTCTCCTCCATGACAACCGCATCCGTCAGGTGAACCGCCGCGCCTTCCGCGACCTGGGCCGCTTGACGATGCTTTTCCTCTTCAACAACTCCCTGGCCGAGCTGCCAAGCCAGACCCTGAGGGACACCCAGGGCATCGAGTTCCTCCGCCTCAATGCCAACCCCTGGTCCTGCGGCTGTGAGGCCCGTGCCCTGTGGGAGTGGTTCCGTGAGGCCCGCGTCTCATCATCCGAGGTGATCTGTGCCTCTCCTTCCATTCGCCGTGGCCAGGATCTCCGCTTCCTCCGAGAGATGGACTTCGCCCTCTGCCCCCTGCCTGACCCTGGCTCCATTGCTGGCTCCACCACCACCACCTTCAGCACCAAGACCCGCTGGTGGTTCCACAAAAACAAGCCCCAGTCCTCCACAAAAGGCATCTTTGAGAAGTCATCAGAGACTGTCAAGGCTGGCTTGTATGGAAAAGGTCCTTCTACAACCACTTCGGTGGTCAAGTATGAATTGGCGGATGAAGAGCTGGCTCTGCCCAAACTTGACCCTGAAGAGTACTGGGCAAACTACGGCAATGAAGAACCAGGTGTCTCAGTGCGGTGCTTTGAGCTCGAATGTCCACCTGAGTTTGATTTGCCTCCATCTTCCTCTCCTCCCAGATCATCCTCACCCTCTTTACTCTCTCTACTAGCCCTCTCTGTGTTCACCATCTGCCTCCACCTACTATTTGGCTGAATTGAACTCTTAGTGCCACACCCCTTCCCTTCCAGCCTGTTTTAGAGGCTGAAGGAACCCTGTTAGACTCTTTATACCCCCTTTGCCCACTCTGCTGTCAGGTATTCCTCAAGGAACAGCATGGGAGATTGGGGGAATGGCTAGATTCTTAATCTACCACCTATAGGGCTTAACACTTATTCAGGGCTGCTAAGAGTTCTTCATCTACAATCATCTACAATGATCACCAGGTATGGCTTTCTGTGCCTTACCTGCATTGCGACTCCCTGTAAGCAGGGCTACGAGGGCTGAGTCCATCACCAGTAAGAAGGCAATTTGATAGCAGTTGTGTACGATGTTGTCAATTCTGTCACCTCAACTTTAGTCAATACTACTAGTGCTATTACTGCATCCAGCTACCTGGCTGCTATGAATACTACGATTACTGTTAGAAACAGTGTACAGTAATTACACTACTGTAACCACTTAAAGTGTCATGTAAATAGGTTTGTGTTGTGCGAGTGTTCAGGCTGACTTTGTGGTCCAGCACAATCACTTTTCATTTGGATCCAGGAAAACTGTGAAGGCTTGTGCCTCTACTTGACAGAGCACCATGCACAGTGAAGCAGGGAAGAGACAGGAGCACAAAAATACTGTGAAGACAAAGACGACAGAGGGGAATCCAAGATGACAGGGACAGCAGACGGGAGGGAGGGAGAGCGTTTGAGCAGCAATAAGAGTGGGAGAAGAAGGTCAGTGCTGGCAGTAGAAGCAGCAACCTGCAGGAGATAAGTAATAAATCTGGTTCACCTGTAGTCCTCCATTCACCACCCTCTGTAAATATGGTGTTGTTTAGCGACAACCACATGGAGAGAATGCTTTCTTTCGGAAAGCTGGAGATTTCTGATTTTGGATGTCTTTCTGTGACATATTGATATAATGTGTGATGATTGTTAACTTGAATGCCAATGAATGATCTTGATATAAAAGATATACTGAATATTTCCTGCATCATGCCTCTCTTTGATGAATATCTTCTAACTGGAACGGTTTTTCTTTTTGTGGGCCGTTGGTGATTTTGAAGCAATATGAATGTGGGAGAGAATATGGTAAAGCAAAAAATATAAGATACAAACAAAAGTAGCAGATTGCTGTTGGGTGACAAAACCGTGACTAAAGAGCTTGTGGACCTAAAGAACTGACCACACAGTCACATGGGCAGCGCTGGCTATAACAGGCATCTGTAAGTGTGCATCAAAGGCAATGAATGGATTCACAAGTTGGCAACTCTGCAAAGGCAAATACGTCACTAGATTTAGCACTTCACTGACTCACCAAGGGGTTGCGCCAAACGGACAGACGAGGTGTAAATTGGATGCTTTTTGTGAGCAAACTAAGAGAGCAACACAGGAATCCGGAGCCAGTAATTTAAGACTCCCGTGCAGCTGGCGGAGATTAGACTTTCCAAAAAAGTCAAGTTCAGCAGGGGATTCTGAGGCTGAAAGACATTTTGATCAAGAAGCAGAAAGAGTTAAAGCTGAAGCAGGAAGTTTCCAAATATAGGCATCCACACTGAGGGAACAAAGGCGATGCTGATGTACAACGATGCCTTTATTTCCTCTCTCTGCTCACCTCATGTTACACTCTTTATTTCAAGCCATCTCGATCCCTCAAAGGTAGTGGAAGAGATTCTTCAACGAAGGTTATCAGGGGAAGGCCAGGATGTAGTAGGAGTGAAAGAGTAGGTGGTGATGTTAGAAATCTTCACACATGCAGACAGATGCAATCAGAGAGCTGGTGCTCTTCACTCCTTTGATATTTCTCGCCACAATGAGGAAAGCCTGTGGGAAATATTCAGTGCTATCTTGCTGTTTAGTAAGTCTCCTAGAGGAGGTCAAACTGAGCCCGGGTGCTCTCTAGTGACCATTACGTCACTTTCAGATGACCAAAGTGCCAGTTATACCATTTCCCCCCAAAGTTTCCTTTGTTAGTTTGACAGTCTGCATGTTTTATGTTTTGTATCTGAAGAGAGAAATAGTCATTAATATATTAAACACTGACTTGTTATTTATTTTTACTGTAAAAGAAAAAGACATGTTCTTGAAAGAATAAATTCATACTTGTTTTAACAAAGTCTGTTCGTGTGGGAGTTTTATTCTATGTCTTGGCAAATATCCAGTCAAGCACCCAAAGCAAAAAGAGGACAGCACGCACACACACACACACACACACACACACACACACACATGCGCAAACTCACACACACCGTCACACAGACAAGCAGAGACTGCTGGCCTTGTGTTTGCAGGCAGCTGACCATCCCTTTCAGTTACACAACTATTAATAAAAGCAAAAGAAGTAACAGAAAGTGAGCAGGGCTGCAGTTCTCTGCTCAGTGAATCTAAACCAAACTCAAGCAGCAGGAATCTTATCTTTCTCTTAAATGGGACTAATACACATTAAGACATAATGTAAATAATTCAATCTAAATTATTAGCTTACAGATTAATGTAATTTTATTGACAAAATGATCTTGTCATTCTACGTGAGGCCATGCCATCACGAGTTACAAAAAAAAAGTCACTCATTGTCAGTTTTTACAGTGCAACATGAGCTTAAATACATCTACCTGGCAAGCACTGTTTGGAAATGCAAGAATTTCACTTCAATTTATAGACTGCTTAATTAAAACTTTTTCATTAAACTTTCATGAGCTGAAGTTGAATAACAAAAGTTTCTTCTATATTAACACATGGACAACAATTGTCCCATTTCCCAAACAACATCTGAAAGGTTCAGAGGCAACAGGAAAATTATATATTTTTTACTGAGTAATGTTGCTTTCAGGTATATTTCACAATAAACAATATTATTAGCAAAGAGGTTTAACATTGTAAAAACACATTTCTACTACTTTTTAAAACCACCTGTTGTAATCTGAATTATATGCCATTAGAACTGTAAAAGCACATTTTGGAATAAAAATATCCACGCTGTCCCTCCAATTTGCATTTTGTGCAAAGTGGCGTGTTTCACTGAAACGACTCTGGCAAGAGCTGTTCTCCTGGCATCTGCAAAACCACGACATTTATTGCACAGATAACATATAATCAGACTTCTGAAAGTGACTAATTGTTTTACAAACTTAGGTAGTAGCAGTCTGCATGCCTAGATGTTGGATATATGTGAATGATCTGAGCACCTGAAATGATTTACCTGGGTGAGGGAATATCTTTGGCAGTATCGTGAACAACATTGTTCAAAAACAATGGATAAAGCATTGAGTGCACTGTGCAATCCAGCATTCGCAAGGGCATAGCAGAACTGCAAACCAATACATGGCCATCCACTGAATCAGAAAGGTCAGGCAAGAAAAAGGTCAACAAGAGAAGTAACAAATACGTTTTTGGAGGAACTGCAGAGATCAGTAGCTCAGGTGGGAGAATGTTATGACAAGGTAACAGATGTAGCAATTATGAAAGAATGACAAGCTAAAGCGCCATTGTTGAAAGACAGTCATAAGAAGTCATATTTTAAATTGGCAACGGCAAAATAAGAAACACAACCCTACAAACACAACTGGCGTCCTCTGCGTCCTTTGATCTAAGGATATTTATATGTTGAAATGGAAAAGTCAAAGTATGGATCTGAATCTAATCAAGAATTTGTTTGTGGCGCAAGTTATAAATTGATGCTCACAGACAATCTCCATTCTGTATATTTTGTGAAGAAAAATGGACGAAAACCTGAGCATCTACCCCAATTACATTTGTACATTTGTACCCCGATAAAGGGGTATTCATTTATTGGGACGTGTTTTTGTCTTTAACTCGACAAAGTTCTAAAAAGTTTACCGCAAACTAATACTTTTGCAATGCTTTACATATTACATTGATACAGCAGGTCTTTTGTACTCTGACACATTGCACTTGTAAACCTATGCGTTCACGTCATGCAGTTGCTAAAATAAATTATCAGTTCATTTTCATTAAAAGTTACAATATGTTTCCGGCAGATTGCATCCCAAGCAAGCAGACAACCCTTTCATCCTGCAAACACACAGTTTGCTCTCTGTGGCATAAAGCTCACTCAGAAATGTCTTACTCCAGTTTGTCATGCCTATATAAGGACGAAACCAGCGCATCACTCGCCCCATCTTTTAGATTCCCATTGGTCTCTGAGCTTCTGTTTGGCAGGGGGGAAAAAAATTCCATGACGCACCTTTTTTGTAGAGTACATATAAACTGTGTGGGTTTGATTGGACGCCATCCATGTCACTCAGCAGTCAGAACGGACATTATCTCTAGGAATGTGAGCGAGTTGGAGGGAGCGGTTGCGAGCGAGTGTCTGTCGACGCCTCAGTTATGTTGAATAGATGAATATTAATGACTCCCAATTTAACTTGTCGAAGAGAAGGAGCGGTGCAGAGACAGGGTGGAAAAGCTCTGCGCTTGTTTGAGTGCGTCACTATTCTGTCACACTTCTCTCCACCTGCTGGGCCCTTGCTGCTCTCGCTTCCCCTCCTCTCCCCACACACATTCATGCGTTCTCACCTTCGCATGTGCGAGTGCAATTTGCAAGTTATTCATCTTATTTTGTGTTCAGGAGTTGAATTTATGCCACCCCACAGATATTTTACTTGAGTGTGTCTGTGCTCCAGTTTTCACACGTTTCCTGTTTTGCTACAGCACCTTGACGTCATGCTCCGTGTTTTTCTTTAAACATTTGCACACTTATGCTTGAGTCCTTTTTAGGCTGCTTTATGTAATTGCAAAAAAAAAAAAACAAAAAAAAAAACAGAGTTTGAATTCATGGTCTTTTCTCTCAGTCTTTCATGTAGCCAGTTTGACATTGTCTGCAGGTTTGCTCTGGAGCTGCTGTCTAAACCAAGCTCATCTTCTGAGAATTTTTTTTCTCTCTTTGATTTATTTACAATGTTCTGCTGTAAAAATTCCCCTCAGGGTACTTCTGCCTTTCAGTTGTTCTTGTGTCATTTTCAGCAGCCAGTAAGAACTGAGGTCTGCTCCACGACGAAGCCGAGAGAATAAAATCTTTTGATGTGCTCCCGAGCAATAATTGTTTGTTTGTTGTGTGTGAGATGCAGGGAAGCTAAATAATAGCCAACTTTGAAATAATAACTAGCTTGCTTACGTAGAGCACATACAAAAAACACAAATAAAAGTGAATTTAGGGCAACGGCAACAGTCATTCTTTTCCTTTTTAAAAAAATTTAAGACGTCTGATTGTGTCTCATGTTATCTTACCAAACGCTGGACTCATACATAATCACTTCTGTCAAAGAATACAGAGAATGGCCACTGTGTAAATACGTAGATAATAAATATGTAGGTGTGCAAGAAAAGGACACCTAAAAGTCACTGATGTCAAACCAGGACTGGAAAACGGAGCTCACCGCTGACAGAGGGATGAAAATAAGGACTTGTGTGAAAGAGATAGCGACAGTAAGATAGCAACAGAGGAGGTGTGACGTTTGAGTCATGTTCTTGGATCTCTCTTCAGTGGAGAACATTTGGACGGCTTAAGTGTGCAAGCACAGAAAACACGTGCGAACATACACCCTCATTGGCAAGAGGTCTGCGTTGCTGCTGCGCCTTAAGAGAGGCCGACTGGGAGACAGACGTTTCTTCGGGCATCACACGAGCGGGAACCACGCACATATACACGCCCACTTGTACATCAACAGGCAAACTCACTAGGATTTTTTTTTCCCAACCAGGTGGCCCTAAAATATCAGATATCTGCTGTGTTTTCCAAAACACAAGCATTCGGAGGTAGGTCAAGAGCTCTGCAATAATCAAATGTACGGGCACCTTTAATAAGTTGGAATATGGGATCTGAAGAGGCTCTTACTCAAAGTAAAAGTACCTTTTAAAGGTAACAACCTTTAAACGGGTATTAAACATACTTTTAATTAAGCTGAGTTTTCTCTGCTAAATACGTTGTGTTATTGATGTGGTTTCTGTGCTCAAATCTTAAATGTCGTAAGCAGGAAATTATCAATGTAAACAGATAAAAAGGCTCGGAAAAACATCATTTTATGTGAAATCAGTCTATCTAAAGTGTGTCACTGTAGAGGAGTGGTTTGATATCCATGAGGCTGGGTAGCTGGGCTTTTGTAAAGCAGAATGACGTGACGTGTGTGGGTTCTCTCATGAACCCACTGAGTCCAACATAAGACCAATCTGACACCATTATGCCTCAGATGCTGCAGACAAACCTAAATTACATTAAGAGCTTATTGTGCTGTCAAATGTGTTACCTCTCTAGAAATGATGATCATTGTCAGATACATGGCTGGTTTGCACATGTGCTAAATTATGCCCTAATTGAATCATTCCTGCTAGACTTCTTTGTTTGATTGTTTTGTCTGTGAGCATTTTTTTCCTCAAAGTCTTATTGCTAATGTCAGCTTGGTTTTCATGAATGTGGACTAGATTGAGGGTATCTGTAGGCAGATGGCTGCAATAGGGGGTATCAGTAAATAGACACTAAACAGGTTTGAGTGACTTTTAACATTTTAATATGCAAATAATTAGTAATAGTTTGTTTTGAGTTTTTTTTATTTTATGGATTCTAGTTTCATTATTATTTTGTGTTCCTTAGTTTCTAGTTCCTTAGAGACATCAGCCTTGTCTCTGTTTTACCTTAGTTTAGTTGTTCTTAGTGATTCTAAATTATATTTATTTATTCATTATGTCTAGTCAATCTTTAATCTTAGATTCATTTTAGTGGCCTTATTAGCTCTCCTTCGCCCATATCTGCCATTCTCTCCCCTCACACCTGCAACCTGTGAGTCAAAAAAGTGAGTATTGTGGTGCTATCATGTAAAATTTGAGCCCAAATGTCCTATGGGCATAGTAAGATTTAACTCTCCTCATGCAGTCGTGTTCACCAGGCAGCAGCAATTTTCCCCACAGGAAATCCTATTGGCTAATGTTAATAACCGTCAGAAGCTGAAAAAGCCCAGAATATTTGTGGAAAGCAGGGGGTGGGCATGTCTGATCTCTCTATCATATAATCATAAAACAGCAGCAGAGGATCGGACCACCCACAGCTTGCACTTCTGGGTTCTAGATTTTCTCAGAGTTTGGCTGAATAGAGCCATCATGGATCAACTTCCTCTTTCTTCTTTGATTTAGTGTGCCACGTTTTCTGGACTCACATGGAGCGGTTCCACTGGGTTTTCACAAACCATCTCTCTTATTTGTATCCTACAGCTCTGAGCTAAGCTTTAACCACATCTTCCCACTTCTTTGTCTCTTTCTCTCACCAACTCCTCCTTCACATTTCACTTTCTCTCTTCTTTTTGTCTCCTATGTCATCCTCTCGCACGTTCTGTTCTGTTCTGTTCTGTTCTGCTGGCGATGACCGGCCGTGTCACCACATTGTGGCCTCAGTCAAGAGTCATTTTTGGTAATGTGTTCTTCTGCTGCAACAATGTTTCATCATATGGGCTTCAATTGATTACACAGAGAAGTTAGAGATGGATGGAATGACGGGGAGAAGACGTGAGGGAAAATGTTTTTTTAAATTTTTCAACCAATAATGCTGCGGAAAAATGAAGTTGATTTGTTACAACCATACGTTTTGTTCTGTGGCATGTTTAAATTTATTTTTGATCTGGTTTTGCAGAAAAGGTCAAGCAGTGACAAATGAAAATACAAAATGGTGGTTAAGGATAAGCTACATGCCTTTGGATATTAACATCTGTGCTGTTTCATGAGTAGATTGACGAGCTAGTGTTTTTGTTTTTTTGACAAGTTATGAAGCAAAACCTTTAACCTTTTGTGATTCAGTTCAACTTGGTCTCCAGCATTTTACAGTCTACATGCTCTATATTTGTACTTCACTCCAGGCAGGTTTGTAGTGACTAACAGAAAAACTGCAGCAGTTGCGGTAAACATGATCCGACCAGAGGCATGGAGAGGAGAGGAGCAAGATGACAAACAAGGACATAAGTAGCTCACAAACTGAACAGCGGGGGATTTAACTCAGGGCGCCATTCACTTAATGAAACTACAAAAAAAAAAAACAACAAAACAATGCTTTTCCTCACAGCAAGACATAGAAATTATTTTCAGTAAGAAAGAGAAAGCAGTGCTTCTGGCTTCAATCTAGTTCTTTCTCCCTTTTTGGTAGCCGGAAATTGACCGAAGTTTTGCCACTGCAGAGTTTACGACCCCGAAAACTACCTAATTAATACTAGTTAGTAAGTCACATACTAAAATTATTTACTTCTCCCTGTATTAATTAGTTGTATGCTTTCCAAAACAGAAATATTCCTCATTTTCACATCTCTTAGATTAAAACAAACATGGAAGAGCGTTTCGTTCCATGTGGAAATCAGGGTTCTTGTTTTCAGGTGCGGGCTGCTGAGTCATAATTTGTCTCTCCAAATCATATAGCTTTCAGATCCCGCTGTGGGAGGGCTTTATGGCATCTTGCATGCTTCTCGTTTCTCAGCATAAAGAAAATGTTCCTCCTATAACATCCTTAGCTGTGGGTGCCTTTCAAGTTCACTGAGTCATCGGTTAAATTAGCTTAAAAACAAGCCATCAGTCGTGCCTTTACTGTGAAGGGATAAAAAAATTTACAAAAAAAAAAATCCAAATGTGTCTGGGAGAATTACAAGATGATCAAAGCGTGGCGGATCATCACAAGCTGACAGTAACGCAGTTCTTGTCTGACAAATCTTCACCCAGTCTGACCTTGAAATAAACAGAAACGGATGATGAAAAGCAGTGAATATTTTTCTGGCGAATACCAGGAGATGATGCAATAAGTGGATGACAGGAAACTCTCACAGTTTCAGATGCAGATGGACTTATGTCAATTAAAACTTCAAAATGCCTGAAGTACGTCGCATACGTCACATTAACCAGCATGTGAAGGAAGCACACTTTGCATCCTGCAGGTACTCAATAAACTCTGTTACTAAGACTTTGTTAAGTATTTATTGGATCAAATGCTATTTTGTTAAATTTCATTTAATAAAGTTGTATTTGAAAATGGAAAACTTGAAGATAACACTCGGACATATGAAAATTGATCAAATTTAACAAGACAACTTACAAAATGTTGAGCTGAATCTTTCAAATCATTAAAAAAAAAAACAATAAAGCGCCTCAAACCACAAATGCTCATTTTGAATTCAACGCCGGTAATGTAGTTGAGACAGAGACATGTTGCCACAATGTTGCATCACCTTTCCTTTAACAATTGTCTTTATTTTTTTGAGGAACTAAAGGGAACAACTCTTTCATCCATTTCAATGTTCACTATGCGTCTCTGACCTTGCATTTCATACTGAAGAAAACCCCAACAACCCCGGAGTTTGAATCTGAAAGGAGTTTTAAACTCCCAGCTGAAGGATAAAGTTTTCAGTCACACATTTTCATTGATATTTGATGCTAACAAGGCGTCTATTGCAGGGATGTTGTCTGAATACGTTGTTTGGTTTTAACATGGTTGAGCTTTAGTGTGCATCAGGGATAGAGAAGAAAAACACAACAGAAACATACAATGATAAACTGAAATGATTGAAAGCCGGACAAATGTTTTAAAACGATCAAGATTACAGAGGCACAGAGTTTCTGTCAATTTCTTCAAAATCATGAATGAACCATATCTGTGTGTCTCACTGATGACAAGAAACAGCGTATGGGGCGGGTTGTGGATCAGAGTGTGGACTGATCGTCTTGCCTGTGGGAGGATGTGGTTTGATCTGCAGCCCCTACAAGAGCCAAACTGTGATAGAGAAAGGTATTTTACCCCTCTTTCATCTCGCATCCGTTTCTTTGAATGTGATGTACAGCACATACGGTGTGCTTCCAGAGAGTACAGATGACACAGTTTGGTTCACTTTAGCTACAGTTATGAAGCATTTTAGCATCATAAATGGTGTGTTTGTAAAATTCTTGTGATATGAACGTAGCATGACTTTATTAATGAATAAATGTATAGAGACATTCAAGTTTTTGATACAATAGCCTAGCTTTGATCTGGTGTCATGGGCATGAGTTTTAAAATGAGTTGTGTGTGTTTTAAAGAAAACTTGTGTCTTGGCACTTTGTACTGTATTCAGTACTAATGCCCCTGTATTTATGAAAAGTCCACATGACATTTCAATTCTCAGGCACCACATGTGAAGTGACATTGACCAATGCTATAAAACTTTAAGTACTAAGCAATAATTTAATAATAATGTTATTTAATCTCAATACAATTTAAATGGCATGTTTTTTAATGGTTTTTAATTGTGCCAATGTACATGGCAAAACAGGAATCCATAACAGCAGCTTTAAGCTACTTCAGCTGCTTATATTTTAGTAAAAAATAATTCATGTTTTTTTGCGTTTCCTCATCTTCTCTACAGAGTATCACTTCATGGTTTTACTGTATAAGAGGAGAAGTTTTCTGGTTGTAGACTCCTGTTTAATACTCACTCTGTTTTCTTCAGCCTTAGACTCAGAAATCTGAGAATCACCTCAGGCCTCCACCTTGCTGTCCTTCAGATCCACAAGCCAGTTCTTGTTTCAGACAATTATCGCCTGGAAAACCTTCACCCAGGAGCACTCAACACCGGTCCAAACTGCCTGGAAAGCATGTAAATAATTACTGCCTTTTACAGAACTTGTCCTTCATCTTGTTTCACTATCTAGGGATCCTCCGCATACCAGCTGTTCCAATAACTCGTCTCCTCCAAATGAGAACAATTGAATTCACAAGACTTCATCTAATAAACCACCTGAGCTTTTGTAATATCCTCTCACTCCCTATCCATTCATTCCTTAGCTGCTGCGCAGCCCCATCGTTATTCAAGTCCTTGTTGGATTGGTCATTTTTTTAAAAGGAGGCATCTTCATAGCTTTATAAAATCACTTAATACTGATCTTTGTAAATCTGATTATTCATGTTTTCATAGTCAGAGTGACTACACAGTGATGATGTCAACAGCCAATTCCAAAACTGTAGCACAGATTTAATGTTTTTTCTTTACTGTTCTACAAAACAAATAGTTAATAAAATTGCAAGTTTTTGACTGAAAAATGAAGTCAGTTGCTGTATTTGTAAAAATAAACTTTTAAAGCTTCAACAGGTTTATCTAAGTAATTAACAAACAGGAGAAAAATGGGTGGGAGGCAGCATGTGTTCATACCACGTATATGTTCTCCTGAAACCAGTAAATAAGACGTGGAGATAAAGTGCATGTGGGTGTGTTTGTGGTTCTGCTTTCTCTCGCTGCCTGATACATCCTAATTGAACAGCCTTTTGACTTTAAATAACATTTTCCAGCAAACAACCTGGAGTTTAGAATAAACTGATGATTTCCTGAAAAGTCAGTAATTTAAATACTGGAAAAATCAAAATGCAGCCTTGGTTTTGTGTTCATCGCTGTGTTTTATAGGTTTCACCCCACTGATGTAGTTTAATTTGGTAAATCTTGAAATATTCTCATGTTGGTTCTAACATTTTGTCTCAGTACTTTCACTTTAGCCTCCCATTCCCACCCTCCTCCGCGCAGACGATTGTATCACTCAATGCATCACAACTAAAATACGTCATTGTGGTTAAATATAGAACCCAACTGATCCCACAATCATGTCACTTTTGGCATGCTTGGTCTTGTCTTGTGTGTAGTGATTCTTTTTAATCCCAACAGACCTTTCGAGAATCCTGTGTGTCGAAGTGAGTCATTAGCTGCCAGTTGTCCTGCCTCCTCCCAGTACCTCTCCTTCTGCTCCCAGAGTCTATTTTAATTCAGCAGAAATTATAATAAAGTGACTGAATTACAATCGCTGTCTTCCTCTGATGTGCCCCTGTATACACAGTATCTTGAGAGGCTCAGTTTTAAGCCTCGAGCCAACACGGAGACAGTTGGTGTTTGTGTGCGCTCTTTAATGCCTTTATTCAGTTCCTGCTGCTATTATTTCACACTTTATTTTTGAACAATTTGCATTTCAGGTTTGGTTCCTTTTTAGTTGAGTTTTTGGTGGATAAAAAGAATCATTTGTGCAAAAAGAAAAGCATAAAATTGTGAGAATTTGACATGGACTGCCTCTACACATGATTTCAATTAATTTCTGTTTCAAAAGTAAAAATAATCAAAGTTTTCTCTCAGCTTATATGATGTGATTAACAAAAAAGTTATTTTAATTTTCAAAACTGGGAAATCGTACACACCTGCCCCTGTAAAAACCCACTTTGTAATGAGTTGATTTCATTTTTTGTGTCGGGATATCTTTTAAGTAATTACTGAATGTATACAGTTAAACATTTATATTCTAATTTGATCTTTATTTTGGGCTTTTCAGCAATGATTGAAACTCTCTTTTTTCTACTGTAAATGTGTCTCCAACATACAAGAACAAGAATGTGTTTTACTGTGTGAAAAAAACACAAACTAAAACAACTTTCCTCAATTCAGAGGAAATCTGACTCTACAGATGATAAAACTTGCAATATAAAGCACACATCTTTAATGAAAGACAACGAATAGCAACAGAACATCCTCCTCCACTTGTGGCACAGCCTCATATTGAAGCAATAAATGTAGCTCAATGTATTCAACTTTTTTTTTTTTTAAGGAAGGGACACTGATGTAAAGGTTACCTAAAAAGTAAATATCATTTAATGTACAAGCAACAAGAAAGAGAAATGAAGTGTTGTGTATTTGTTGAAAATCTTCTTGAGTAAATTCTCATATATTTTCCAAGAAGAAGTGGAGGATGCAGGTCTGAGTTACTACTTGTACTGCCTGCAAAGGTTCACAAGAGGGCAAACTAGCTGTGACAACAATTATCAGGGTAAGAAAGTGGCTTCAGAAAAATCTGAATAAACAAGTAGCACAGTATATACTTTTGTAATTAACTTGGTCTGAGAGCAAACCCTATGATTTAAAATGCAGGCTTTTTCTTGCTGACTGTTCTGAAGTCTATGCATTATTTTTCTCTTTTGGATTTAATTTCCCCAGAGTTGTGTTTTCCTTTCTGGTTTTCTTAGTTTCTCAGGGGTGTTAAATGTCCTGCTACATCTCAAAGTAGCAGAACACCGGGCCTCAAACAATAGTTGACAAGTTAAGCTAGTTAAATAAAAAAATATTGTTAAAATGTAGGATTGAGATTAATATTTCAAGACATTCAATTTAATTGACTTTAGGAAGGAAATTCTAATGGATCAGTTTGAGAAAAATTAATTCACATTTGGAGAATGAGAGCAAATATATTCATGTTTTTTTTTTTGTTAACTTAATGGGAGTCAAAGTTGACTTTAGTTTTTAAGTGTTTTTGTGGATATTCTCCTCATTCTTCACTGAGGAGATTCAGCATTGTTACCGTGCCAACAGCTCTCTTCATGCCCACCCCCATTTAAAAGTTTCTAAATCTATCTGTCTATTTTAAAATAAAAGACGCATCAGAAGAAAATATTCCAAATATGAATTCTTTGAAATAAGAGTTGAAACAGGTTTGCTGACAGATGAGATTGTGCAAGTTGCTCCCATGAAACACAGGAAGCCATCATGACTTTTTGCAGACCAGATGAAATCTCATTTCCTGGTCAGCAAAAAAATATCCCTACATCAGCAATTACAGTTATGGTACTAATATAGACAAACATGCTCTGCGGTGAGACAGAAAAGTTTTGAAAGATTGTGGTTACGTGAGTAAATTGTAGTTAAAACCCGACTCTACTTACAGAAAATATGTTGGGTAATGTTACAAGAGGGGTAATTGGTTATTGTCCTTTTTTAAGTTGCAGTTCATGCAGAAATTCTGAATAAAACAAATGAGAAAATTCACTCAAGTGAATTGTTCTGATAAAAGCTTTACCGGTAGGAATATCAAAACAAAACAGAGATGGGACTTTATTGCTTTCATTTCAATTAATTAATTACATAGATTTTATCTTTTTCAATTGGAAATTATCATTTTGTTGATATATGGTATTTGATGAAAACTTGCTTAACCGATTAAAGACAACAAATATATCTGTTGCTGAGCTGTTGTATGCATTCAATAATTTAACAGCAAAAGGGGCTTTTGAAGTATAAATGTTTATTTTGTCACGTGGTTTTCAATTAAAATTCAGATGATTTCAGTTAATTAATTTCAGACCCTGCAATTAACTTGAATAAAAGTTTTAATCGAGTCCCAGCACTAAAACGAAACAAACAAATGACAAACATAGGAGCATAAAACAGGCCAATCAAATGCAAATAATGCAGCATTTAAGTTTGTCTGGTTTCACCTCAGATGAACCAAATATTATCCCAAGGGAAAAAAAAAAAAAAAGATTTTATAAATTTAAAATGCTGACCTTGTAGTTTTATTCAGTTCAGTTGTTTAATTTTTCCGAACTCCTGCAGACATTTCACTGACAAAGAACAGGACAGAAACTATCTACTTTTAGTAAATATCCAGGCTTTGGAAAACAGTGTACCACATTGTTTATCCTGTTGTGGGTTTGGCCGTAAGTTGTGTCCTAATGACTGGAAAATAAAAACACAGGATTTTATTACCGGTTTTAACAGTTGCTTATGAACATCCTTAAAAATTAAAGGTACCAAATAACAATTGGTCCAGCATCATTAATAAAGGAAGTACACATTTCTCCTCCTCCCAGTTTTTCATAAGTCTTGCACAAGTGGTCACACCAGAAGCAAGGCATATAAGATTTGATGGCTTCTACAAAAAGCAGACTTGTCCAGCGTGCTTGATAGCTTCTCATCCAACAGAGGTAAGTTTTTACACACCTATGAAATCATGAGTTCTTAAGAAATGTTTCAACGATCATCACAAACACTTTAAATTTACTAGTATAAACTTCACTGTCATGCTTAAGGTGAAATCCACAACAATGTGAGATTTTAAGTTGAAATTATATACATTTGTGTTTTTGGGGTTTGTTTGTGGTGACACTGATGAAAGTTTAGCTTCTGTTTCAGAATCTAACAGTGTCACATTTTCTTGTTAAGGTTTCACCTCATCAGTAGTGCAGAAAGATGAGTGTGGAGTACCGAGCCTCAATCACATCTGATACGGACATAACCAGAAGTGAAATTGCCTACAAAAGTTTTTCCTCTGATGGGAAAAATTTTCTCCTTTCAGGTACTGACACAGTCCAAACATTTACTCAAGCTTTTTCCTCATTAACACATATCTGATATGGCTAACATCACCAATGTTATCTTACCAAATAATGGCAGATTCTTTTCACTGCTCATAAATTGATATTCTTATTAATATTCTGATAACATGCAACATTGTTTTTAGGAGCACGTAGAGGAGCAGTAAATGCAAATTAATGCAAATTTGTAAAAGTAGCTTTGGGAATATTTGTGGATTTGTATGCAGCTAAAGCTCTGAATTGTCCCCGTGTTGTAAAAATTAATTTTGTAAAGCAAAACATCCACCAAGCTGCAGATTATTTTGACCAAACATGAAACGAAAACTACAACGATATCTTTGCTTTTTTTTCTTCAGCTTGCATCCCTTCCTTTTGCAAAAAGAAACTGAAAGCTGCCATCTTGCATTTATTTCAACAGGCAACGCTAAATAATCCAACATCAACAACCGTAGCCCCCTTTGGATCTGAATTCACTCAAATGTGAATTACTTTAATTGATTTTGTGGTGTTTCATTTTAAAGGCTGTTTTCCAAAAAAAAAAAAAAAAACTTTCACAATTCAGTAAAAACCACAACTTCCTCAAATCACTTCATGAATTTTAAGTTTATGCTTCTGCTTTCCCTGCTGTCAACCAGTTTATTCCCTGAGAAGCAAGAGCTTTAAGCTTGCTACAATTGGCCTTGGACTGCTCTGCGTTGTGCTGGCGGCATGGCTAATCGGTCAGAGTGTTCACAGTGAGTTGTCCTTTTTCTAAATTTGCCCAAATATTCACAGTGTGACATAAAAAAAAATTAAATAACTGACTTGCGTTTTTGTTTTTTTTGTTTTTTTTCATCTTTGGAGCAGATCAAAAGGTAAAAAAAGACCATCTGGACACATTAAAAGCCCTCAACGAAAACAAAGAGCAGCTTCAAGCAAACCTGAAGACGGTGCAAGTCGCAAAAAAAGAGCTAGAATCCAATTTGAAGCAGCAACAGGGAAATATCAATTTCATCTCCAGACAAATAGACATACTGCGTTCCAATAACAGGGAACTAACAAATGAGAGAAATGATCTTAAGGCCAAGCAAAGAGAGGCAGATGCCAACAAAATTACGTTAAACAACGAGTTGGGACAGCTGAGGGACAGTACAGCCCGGCTGCAGAAAGAAAAAGACGCACTGAGCGCTGCCCAAACCACCTTAAATACAAGATATAATGCAATTGCCAAACACTCCAAAGAACTACAGGCTAATTATGACGCTGTTACTAACGAAAGAAACAATTTACAGAACAAATTTAACAATGTGAGCAGATCTAGAGATCAGCTCCAGGTAAGTTACAGTGACTTGATCAATAAGATGGAGGAGCTACATGACAAATACAACTTCTCCTTGAGTGAGAAAGACAAGCTGTCGGGCGTCCACCTGAACCTCACGACCGAAATCAAAGTACTGGAAGACGTAAACAAAATGCTGAGAAAGGCAGAAAATGACTTGCAGAGTTCATACCGATCGGTGCAAAGGGAGAAAAGCGAACTTCAGAGCAGCCTGAAGAACGTAACCGCTGAGCGAGACCTTCTGAGAGCAAAAGTTGATAACCTGACTGCTGAGCAAGAGGAGCTGCAGGGGAGAATCGACAAATTGAATGCAACTCTTCAAGGTAATGTGGAGGAAATACTCATTAGGCTCTTTACTGAAGCCTTTAGCATTTTGATTTCCTTTTTTTAAATAAAGTGTGCATAGATATGTGATCTCAGAGTATTTCAATAACACTTTTTAGTGAAAAGCTTTTCCAGTTTGGGTAGCTAATGAACATGTTTGACTTTGTTGCTTGTTTGTAACACAGAGAAACGTTGCCCTGCTGACTGGAGGAAGTTCCAGTATAGCTGCTACTTTCCCTCTACCACCAAAAAAACCTGGACGCTAAGCAGAGAGGACTGCCTCAGCAAGGGAGCAGACCTGGCCATCGTGACCACTAAAGATGAAATGGTGTGTTCATCTAATATATATCATGAAAGTGTCAACAAAGTCAAAAGTCTTTTTAAAATAGCTTAACAAATCTAATTAGTAGTTTGGAGCTGCACACACACACAAACATACAAATAGTGAATTGGAAATCTGAAATATCAGAGAAGCCTTTAAAAGTTTAGCCATGTGTAGTATACTTAATCTCATTTATTATGGTTGTAAAACTTTTGGTGCAGGTCTCAGTGGTTTCAAATGTCCATATGTATCTTGAAATTCAATGGTGAGTAAAGACAATCAATTTTAAGCAATGACACATAACATCTTACGCTTCAAAAATATATTTCATCTTGAGATGAGGCAAAAAGTGACCTTTTAATCCTTAATCCCTATGCAATGTACTTTAAGAGGATGCTTCATTGGTAACATAAGAGCTTCATAGACTACACCCAACGTAATGTTTTAAAATGCACTTTGATTTTTACGTTAAGATCCATGTGAACATGATGTGGCGAGATGGTTGATAGCACCTTCACAGGGGAACCGACTCTAAGCAAATCTGAAATTTCTTCTGTAAAATGTTTACTCCCAGCATAATAAGCAGGATAGTGTTTTAGAAACTGACTTGTTTTTGTCCTCCTAGAACTTCATCAACAGCTTGTACAATGACAAAGAGGTGTGGATCGGTCTGAGTGACGGAGGAGTGGAAGGGCAATGGAAATGGGTTGATGGAACACCACTGACTTTAGCGTAAGGAGCTTTGAAATGTTTTCTATCGAAAATTTAACATAAAAAATTACAGCTTTTATTTAATTGTGCTTTTGCGCCACTGCATTATTTAGGTTCTGGGCTCAAGGGCAGCCAAACAGCCATCAAGGGAGGAACCAGGACTGTGTGGAGGTCTGGCACCGTAGCAAAGGGGTTGGCGACTGGAATGATGAGAATTGTAATATCGAACAATTCTGGATCTGTGAGAAGTAGCTCTCCTTTGCAGCTTTGCTCCCAAAAGACATTCAATCACTTTATTACGTATATGAACGTACTGTGATCAGATGAGACCAAAATCAGCAATTTTGATCTACATTCAAAATGGTATGTGTGAGGAAAAACTGAAAACGCTGTGAGCACAGCATCCCCACAGTGAGACACGGTGGTGGCATCATCATGCTGTGGAAAGGTTTTTCTACAGCAATTAGAGTTTAGAGTTTACAGAATGTAATTATTCACATTTTTGGTCTTCTTGAAAACGTTTTCCTTTCTTTTCATCCAGTTTTTTCTGCAGTCTCACTTGGATATTTGGACTTGTGCTGGTATTTCATTTATAAAATGGAGCTTTCTGGTGATCTGTTTTTTTTCTTCTTATTGTTGATTTGATCATTGTTCTGACTCCATCTGAAAAAGATTCATAGAACACATTTTTATCCATTTTTTAAAGTGTGCTTAAAATATTTCATGCTTTGAATCAAAATTTGAATGAAAATATATTCAAAAAGATGTAAGCTATTTTTTTTCGTGCTAGTAATTCTGTGTGGGAGAGTGAAGTAACACTTAGATTTCAGTCTTTGTTTCAAATCAAAGGTAAAAATAAAAGGTATCAGTTTTTGTGATATTAGTTACAATCTCCAAGCACATGTTGGTGGAGCAAAGCATAGTTTACTGTTGAGATTCACACAAATACTTACAGATAGTACTGATTACTGAATCGTACTCATTGTCTGTCTTGTCAGAATAAATTTCTACATATTTTAATACCAAACGAATTTATGCTACTGATAACTTGATACTGTGGAAAAAAAAAATCATTTTGTTGAGAGTATATCTGTACTATTATGTGGTTGTATAATGTTTTACTCAACTTTTTCTCCTTGCTGATGACAGTAAGCTCTATTCTTGATCCGAAGTCTCCTCCTTTCCAATCATTCCTTGCATATTTTCTCTTTTGAAATGTGTGATCCAGTCATTGCAAACCTAAATGTGTTTTATTAAATGACAACAATGAACTCAGGGAAATGAACTCGATATGGCAAGACCTATATGAATATGAATAAACAAGGAAGTGATTAAATAATAAACTAAATCAGACACACATGTTGTGTAATATTATATGGCATTCCAGCAATTATCTCACCAAGACACATAACCTTAGTTATCTTTCCAGTAAAACTACGAGGGCTACAATAAAATCCAAAGTCCTTTCCCGTCTTCCTCCTTCAACCACACGCTCTCCCAGCAGTCAGCTCACTGAGATGTCTTGATCTCCAGGAGGATTTGCTGTTGGTAAGTTTTCATTTAAAATGTAGATTCTCTTATAGTTATGTTGGGAATTTTGAACAACACTGATATTGAGACATTTATTCCAAGGGTGCCTGGAAACACTTCAGTGCCAAAAATGTTAATTTCAAGCAACTGAGCAACAGGCTTATCTCCAACAGAAGTTTTTTTTTTTCCTCATGTCCTCTTTTGAGCTACTATTAGAAGAAAACATTTGGCAATTTATCGCATGTATATTCAATGTCTTCTCTATCTGGGATTCGAGAAGGTAAATTATTTTAGTCACTGTTTAAAGAAACGCTCCAAAATACGGGGTCTTTTTGAGTGGGATACATAACAACACAAAAGTAACAGTGGAAAAGAAAAACAACCATTATATAAAGTGAAGGGCAACAATGGTCAATGTTCAATCTTGAAATAAGACTTTAGTGTTTGTGGTGCACATACATTAATCAACAAACTATAGAATTCCCATTAACAAAAAGTTAGAATATTGCCCAGTACCACATACACTATACTGTATAGTGTATTTGCTGCACTCTGTAGTTTACAAAATATCTGATGAAGTAAAATGCCACAACAGAGACATTTGACTTCATCTCTTCTAGCTACTCTACTATAGACAGAGGAGTAGATAAAAGTACAAATGTAATGCTTTTGTACTTTTCCGACAAAAGCATTACAAGTAGGAAAAGTTTGCAACCTTTTTCCTTAGAGATTTTCTCTTCTCTTCTATTTATAGGTTGTGAAACGTGAGACTATGACTGTCAGCAGATTTACAGGCACTAATCTCTGATGCTTCAGAGGTTGTTCGGTTCAAAGGTGGAAAGGAGGGAAATTCAAATGAGTGAACATGGAAAACATTGAAAAGTAAGAGTGGAAAACTATACTTTCACCTTTTGATCCTTTCAACAGAAAGTGATACCATCATAATTTTTCAGGTTCTTGCTTTTTGTTTATTACATCAAATGTTTTATAAGACATTTAATTGAAATGAGATATTTTCATTATCTCATTAAAAAATAATTTGCCAAATGTCAGAATACCATAAAAAGATCGTCTGAAAATACATTTTTATTTATCACTTTCATTGAATTCAGAGGTACAAGTATATTTGATGTGATTGGCCTTTAAACTTTATGACTTTTGTCACAAGTGGTGGATCCATCCACACGTTCTCGGAGCAGATGGAAATTTGTCTCTTTCCTTTGAACAGATCTGGTGTAGCAGAGAAAGGTTTGTTTTTCAGCTGCGCTCACAAATTAGAGACATAGACCAGTGACTTAGAAACTGACTTCTTTGTTCTTAAGAAAGCTTGTACTCAGAAATGTACATAAAAATAATTTTTTGTGTGTGGTTGATATAGACGTTATATGAAAACAGGGTTTTTTCTCTCAGGGACAAAGAACGTGTTTCCTTCCTGAGTGGTGAAGCAGCTGAACATTAACAATTGCATTCTGCCTTTTCTGAGCAGATGAACAAGAACCTTTTAGGCATCTAGAAATTGCATCCACAAATAAACCAAACTTGTAAAGGTCAACAATTCTGATATCTTGGCTATTTTTTTTATTTATTTATTGATGTATTTATTATTATTTTGTATGAAATCACACAAGGAAGACTGCCAGTGAACTACATACACAGATGTATCTCCATTTAACTCAAATATTTGAAACAAATCAGAAACATGCTCATAATTTAGTTTTCCCAAATTGCTTGAGTCGTTATCTGTGTATATGTCAACTTAAAAAGTTAAAATCAAATGGTCGCTTGTGGTATTTTGACTTTTGGCATATATAAATGCATTAATTTATCATATCTAGGTTACTAAAGGAAAAGTTTAGTCTGACTCAAAGTCAATTAGTGAGAAAAAAGACGTTAAGTTTTTTCATACAGTATAAATTAAATGGTTTCCATTCATTGTTGCCTTCAGCTGTGGTGAGCTTTGAAATGAACTTCAGATCGTTTGTTTATTTACTTTCATCTCATATTTTGTATTTACTCAAACGTGATTTAATTCATGACTTTTCCCAGAGGAACTGTGAAAAATATTGCAGCTTCATTCCTTGTAAAAGAGCACACAGGGAAGTCTTCAGGCTTAAATGACAAAGACAAAAAGTAAGAAGGATTTCCTCATTTCAAACCATAGTGCTCTCAAAACATTCTGAGATATATAAAACAAACTTAAAGCTACAATAAGTAACTTTTATAAGCAATATTAGCTATTTATTTGTTAAAACTTCCACCATGATGTGACAATTTAACATGAGACAGATCATCTGTGAAGCTCATCCACCTGTTCCCAATACTACTATTGCCATCTGTGGGAAATGCTCTGCTCTTGGTTAGAAACAAACAATCAGAGTCAGGAGGAAGGTCTTAGAGCTGTCAATCATTCTTATGCAAGTGGTGCTCAATGTGCCAGTGGCAGAAAAACACCTTACCATTTATCTGCAGTGGCCATGCTAACTTTATGGAAAAATATATATAGAATAGCAGAGAGAAAGGTGGAGGGTGAGAGCTGCACATACACAAGATGATTGACAGCACTAAGCCCCTCCTCCTGACTCCGATTGGTTGTTTCTGATGGAGCAGTGCATTTCTGCAGATGGCTGTAAGACCACAGGATGGAGGCAGAGGAGCTTGTTTTCTTCGCAGATTATCTGTCTCACATTATACTTTTAGGATAGTAATAATTTGAACAAACATGGAAATAAACATACTTTTTTAAAAGTTACTTACTGCAGCTTTCTTTACTGTATATTTAAGTAATGAGAACCGGATGTGTAGCAAAATGTATGTGTCACTCAGCAATTTGGCTAATAAAACTATTTTTAGATTGAAAACATCAAACTCGGGAGGATCTTGGAGTGCAAGGTCTAAACACTCCATTGACTCTCCTTTGACTTTCATGGACACACGGTAAGAAAACACCAAGATCTTACGTCTTTTCTTTTTTTTTAACATAGATTTGTTATAATCCTGGATGGAGTATGCATTTACGTATTTTGTATTTCTCATCTGCCATGCGGGCTCTAAAATTTTATTTTTTTTAATGGTCTTTCCTGTCCAGTCTATTTCTCTGACTCCTTAAAAGAGTTTAATGGCTGTTTTCTTCACCTTAAGGTGTGTTTAAGTTGTCCCCAGAATACTAGAAAAACCTTTAATTCTACAACATTCATCTTTCAGCTACAAACTCTGACTAGAAATCACAGTGAAATTAAAGTTCTGCATGCTGCAATTCTGTGGTTGTAGATTCTTTTACAGATCTTGCATTTTGGAGTGTACTTGTTTGTTTTAATTTTAGTTTTATATTTGTATAAAAACTAATGAGTTCAGTTGGATATGAGAGGCCCCATATGTAAAAACTTACAACCTCTCTTACATATACTATCAAACTTTGTAACATATATCATGTACTCTCACGTGTGCTTCCAAACTCTACAGAGTTTGGTTGCAACGGAACGGAAGTTAACTTAAAATCTCAGTTTCTGATTAGACCCCAGGCAGGAAAAGGCATGTTTCACAGACAGAAAAATAGTTGAACAGCAGCGATTCACTGAGGTAATGAATATTTGAAATAAAATCATTAATGCTCCTACAGTACTGTACTGTCAGCATTAACAGAAGTGTTAGATAGAAGCCGACAGCCAGCATTGGAACCCCCATCTGTCAAGTGAAGCTAGCCGCCTCTTCAGAAATGGCAGCAAAGCCGGCCTGCACTCGATTTTAATGTGCGCGACGGCACGAGTTACGGCGCCCTCCTTTACACGCTCCTTTCCAAAATAAAAGCGCACCTCCTGGTTTATGTTTGATTCACACTTTAAGTGTCTTTCAAGAGGCTGTACAAGTTTAAAGCTTTGTGTTGATTCATTTGCAAAAGGACATTATGTATCTGAAAATAAATTAAAACATATTATGTGGAAGAAAAAAAAATCCTGTAAACAACATATGTGCAACCTCAATCAAAATTGGTGACATTTGACAAGCAAAAAAAAAACTTTTGGATTCCATATTTTATGGTGTCATCTCTTACTTCAGGATGACACGGGGACACCTGTAGAAGAAGTAAAAGAAAATAACTAATTTGGCCAGTTTCATAAATCAGATTAAGGTTTTGAGAAGAGTTTGATAGTATTTGTGAGGGAGTTTGTAAGTTTTGGCCCAGATCATTTACAGATTAAAGTTATCAAAGTGACATCTTTTAACATCTACTGCATCTTTTTCTCATCACTGTACAGTATGTGTCAGTGTGTTAAATTATCATGTTTTCTTATATTTGTGAAAGGCATTTCAGACTAAGGAAAACAAAGTCAGAGAGCAGTGGATCTCTGCGGGCCAAGTCTGAACAATCTATTGAACATCCACTGACTTTCAAAGGAGCCCGGTAAAAAAAAAAAAAAAATGGAGCCACACACATTCATAGCATGTATTCAGAGAAATACTTTAACCAACAAAACTATTATGCAAATCGTCAGAACAAATTTTTTAAATACTTTCTAAAAGACATCAAGTTTCACACGGCTTTTGAGTCTTTCTACACTTTTCTATGAAAGATATTAAAATTAGTCTGCCTGCCGTCCTACTCTATTTTTGCAGTACTTTTTAAAATCTTACTTTATATTGGCTTTTCATATGACACAAAAAACGACAACCTCATGCAAACAAAGGCCAGAATATAGTGAAATAAATAGGTGGATAATTACATTGAACACAGATGATGAACATTTTGAGTGCAATTCCTCACCAGTATTACTGAAAGCGTATCACCATTAGAGAGAAAATGCCCTGTTTGACATTTACACATATTTTGTCCCAACCACAATTTATGCAGGACAGGCCTAATGCTCCAACACAGGTTAACTCAGTTATTAAGAAGAATAAATATAACCATGTCTTCTTTGCTGAAAACTTTCTGAAAATGCCCAACTGTGTACATTTGGCAGGATCACTGCTCGATGTTGTTATGATACAGTGATTTTTTTTTTACACATGCCATTTTCAGATCAGAGAAACCAGAAGATGACTGTTCTCTCTATGAGACGGAGTCAGACTTGTCAAAGGACATGCCTTTTAACTTCTCAAATAAAACGTAAGCAAAATCTTTATTTCCATAACACTTTATCTCTAATTCATTCAGCTTTTAGCTCTTCTCTGTGCTGAACTTTTTTTTACCATTTCTTTTTCTTGTCACAGAGAAATATCACGAGGCATTCCTAAATACTGGGGAAAACCTGGAATCGTGTCGTCTCAACATGCATTCAGGTATGTTTAGTTTACATCTGTGTCTAAAGTACAACACATTGCAGGAAGAGTTGAGAGAAAATGCCATGTTTACACTTATCTCAGTCTTTCCATTTTAACAACTGAAGTTATTTATTTCTGATTTATGAAGTTGAAGAAGAGTCAGTGGGTTGAATATATGAATTCCATTTATTAATGCCAAAATACAGCTGGTCCATTTCTTATGCTACCTTTAGGAGTTAGCAGGACAAAATGGCATCAAACGACAGTTTTCCACTTCATTAATTTGAATAATGAAAACAGAGTAAGTTCACAGAGCACATTTAATCAGTACTACATCCTTTTCTAGTAATGCTGAAGTCTCTCCTTATTTTTCCTGCTCTTCCTTTTCTTGTCACTTACACATATTTTGTCCCAATCACAATTTATGCAGGACTTAATGCTCCAACGCAGGTTAACTCAGTTAAAAAGAACAAATATAACCATGTCTTCTTTGCTCAAAACTTTCTGAAAATCCCCAATTGTGTTCACGTAGCAGTATGATACAGTGAATTTTTACACTTGGCATTTTCAGATCAGAGAAACCAGAAGATGACTATTCTCTCTATGAGACTGAGTCAGACTTGTCAAAGGACATGCCTTTTAACTTCTCAAATGAAAAGTAAGCGAAATCTTTATTTCTAAAACACTTTATCTCCAACTCATTCAGTTTTCTGTACTGAACTTTTTTTACCATTTCTTTTTCTTGTCACAGAGAAATATCACGAGGCATTCCTAAACACTGGGGAAAAACTGGAATCGTGTCGTCTCGACATGCATTCAGGTATGTTTAGTTTACATCTGTGTCTAATGTACAACACATTGCAGGGGGAGTTGAGAGAAAATGCCCTGTTTGCACTTATCTCAGTCTTTCCATTTTAATAACTGAAGTTATTATTTTTTTTTTTAATCTCCACACTTCCATTATTCTAATGTAAACAGATTTACACTTTTGCAGTTTCTGGGAAAACTTACCATCTATATCAAATTAGTATAATTATCCTCAATGTGCTTAATGTATTTATCTATCTATTAAATAATTTTTGAATTTGGGCGCTTTTTGAGGATTTTTTGTGTCAGCCAATGAATTATTTTAGTACAAACATCAGCTGACTGCTTTCTGCTCTGACACTTCATTAATGTTAACAACACAAACAGAGTAAGTTCACAGAGCACATTTAATCAGTACTACATCCTTTTCTAGTAACGCTGAAGTCTCTCCTTATTTTTCCTTCTCTTCCTTTTCTTGACATTTACAAATTATTTATGCAGGACTTAATGCTCACACATAGGTTAACTCAGTTTAAAAAAATAAAAAATAAATACAACCATGTCTTATTTGCTGAAAACCTTCTGAAAATTCCCAACTGTGTACATTTGGCAGGATCACTGCTTGATGTTATGATACAGTGATTTTTTACACTTGACATTTTCAGATCAGAGAAACCAGAAGATGACTATTCACTCTTTGAGACAGAGTCAGACTTGTCAAAGGACATGCCTTTTAACTTCGCAAATGAAAAGTAAGCAAAATCTTTATTTCTAAAACACTTTATCTTTAATTCATTCAGTTTTCCGTGCTGAACCTTTTCACCATTTCTTTTTCTTGTCACAGAGAAATATCACGAGGCATTCCTAAATACTGGGGAAAAACTGGAATCGTGTCGTCTCAACATGCTTTCAGGTGTGTTTAGTTTGCATCTGTGTCTAATGTACTACACATTGTGAAAGCAATGTGCCCTGATCTGTGCATTTTGACGTTTAGATTTCTAGAGCAAAGCCCTCCGTCTGCTGTATATGCTGCCTTAAAAACTGAGCACAGAACGCCCAATGACATGATCCGCAGGTATGATTCATTAAAAACAGTATTTAAAGGGTAGAGGGTTATTTAAACGCTATGTTCTCAATCTTATTATTGTGTGATGCAATTAAAAAAAAGAGATTGTTGTGTAATCTGTAAATGTTCATTAGTTTCTGTTGAAAAATACTTTTCTAAAAGCATTTCACACAACACACTCAAAGTTGGTTAGGACTGACTTTAATGTGCCTACATATTCTAATAGATGGAGGTAAAACAAGTTGCATAATTAAAAAAAAAACAAAAAAACAATTGACATAGAATATGTAAATATCTATTGTTACAAAATTAAGCAAATACTGACTGATAAACGTTTTTCATCTTTTCTTTTCTGTCTCTTAGACGGTACTATCCAAAAACACCTGAGTCCATATCTTCATCTGACACCTCTGATTATTCATCGTCTAAATCTAGGGATTCCCAAAGCAGCAGTGACACAGTTTTATATGATCGGTAAAGCCTTCTCCAAGTTCATTGCAATAACATGCGATATTGAAAGATTTACAACATCTGTTGAACTCATTGATTAGGGAAGTAAATATTTATGTGATTTTTGTTTTACATTTTCTTAAGTACCAATTAAACCTACTTCTGGTGCAATTGGTAGAGCTGTTGCCTTGCAGCAAGAAGGTTCTGGGTTCAATTCCCAGCCCAGGGTCTTTCTGCATGTAGTTTGCATGTTCTCCCTGTGCATGTGTGGGTTCTCTCTGGGTACTCTGGCTTCCTCCCACAGTCCAAAAACATGACTGTCAGGTTAATTGGTCTAAATTCTCCATTGGTGTGGGTGTGTGCATCTATGGTTGTTTGTCCTGTCTGTCTCTGTGATGAACTAGCAACCTGTCCAGGGTGACCCTGCCTCTTGCCTGTATACCCCTGGAAATAGGCACCAGGACCCCTGCTGACCCCAGTAGGGATAATGGTGTAGGTTGATATGAATGCTCCTTCAATTTTTGTTTTGGGACATTTTATCACAGTAAACCAATTGGAACCATTTGGTGTGGTACAGTTTTACTAGTTGTAATGAGAGCTCTAATCAGATTATATGTGTTGAAAAAGCTTTGAGTGCTAGTGCTAGCACAGTACCAGCATTTTAATGGTGTAACCTATACGCATAAAGCCAGCATGGCCAGTTATTCCTCAAATTCAGGATACATACAACCCAGGTGTTGAAGTTGCTGTCATTCAAACACTTTTTCCCCAGGCTCCATCAAGGATCCTGACCTTGATCTGATCCTGCAAAATAAAACTTGCAATTGTGATGAGTTTATGATGGTTTAGAAAAGGCCTTCATTTGTGGGATGGTTCCACTTTACAAATATAATCCAACTGTACTTTATTTTGTAATGACCTGCTTTTCTTTACTCCTCTCAGCCATGGGGAGTTGATGTGTGACATTTGCAACCGAAATGCGGCTGTGAAGATATGCCAGACCTGCAACGACATCTTCTGTGAGCCCCACGCCCGTCAACATGGCACCCAGTTGCAAAAACACATTATCAAAGACATCGGCAGTGACATCCAAGACAGAAGCTGTCTGCATCAGAAGCCTAAAGATTTTTACTGCATAACTGATCACATGCACATTTGCAGCATTTGTGTGGAAGGAAACCACAAAAGACACGACATCATCTCACAGGAGATTCAGGTAACCATGAGATAATACATTGGAAAACATTGTTTTGGTGGATCTTCACTAACAATACTCTTTTCTAACAGGTGGATGTTGGTGAGGACCTTGGGCAGCATGATACAGGTTGTTTAACAGTTTTCGATTCTTCTTTTTTTTTTGTGAATGTTGCCTTGATGTCAAATATCTGTTTTGGACAAAATGTGTGTGTAAATAAGTCCCAAACAAAAGTAATACTCTAAACTTAATAAATAGCAGAGACACAAATTATGAATGAAATCTGCTTTGATCACATCTTTCTAATAGGGTAAAAAGATTTTAAAGGTCCTTAATGTTATATTCAGTTTTATTGCTTGTTTATTTTTTTATGATGTTATAATCTCTTAGTTACACAACTGTCACTGACCTTTATCCAGAAACGTGAAACACCTAGTGGGAAATGATGTAACATACTGACACTGGAAGGTGATTTAAATTAGATAAAGTGTGTTGTCGGTGACTGTCATCTTTCCTACGATATTTGCTGTATCGCATCAAACCAAATCTTGTTTTATAACATCAGGATGTCCTGTGATGTGTGGCAAATTCTAACTTGGTCTACTTTTTCTTGTTGGCCAGTGGTGCCCCCTCCTGGTGAGATCAAGTTCCTGACAGTGAAACCAAACTCTGTTGCGTTAACTTGGGGATTACCACCGGAACTAAGCGGAACTAAGAAGTTCAGAGTTAAATGGAGCTCTTTAACAGAGGTAGAAGGTTTGTTAGTTATCAAAGACCTGAATAAAGTGGAAATAAACAACCTTCAGCTTGGAGAGCAGTATTTCTTCAGTGTGGCCACAGAAGATGAAGGTGGCAAGTTAAGTAAATGGGTGACAGCATGTGTGTCTACAGGTAAAAGTCATGAAGCAAAAGCATTTTTTATTGGGTTCATTATTAAATCCCATAATTTAATGCTTTAACAAACCTTTTGTCATTGTCTTCCTTCTCGCAGCCGTGCCACCTCCTCGAGATTTGACAAAAGTTTGCTTAGAATCCACGACTCTGTCTTTAACTTGGAGCAAAGGAGAAAACATGGAAGGAATCCAACATCAATTCCTGATTACCATCACAAGTCCAGATAAAGAGTCTTTTGTAATATACACAAAAGACTGCCACAAGACCTTATCTGACTTAGAGTCAGACACAGAGTACAATATATCAGTCTCAACATTGCTGAATGACAAGACGAGTGATCCAGTTTCTATCTCTGTGCACACAGGTGATTTCATTTGTTTTATCTTTAACCTCTGCAGTTAGAAGAAATCTTGCTGAAGTTTAGGATCTTGAAAATGTATTCAAATTTCTGAAACAATTTCCTACTTTTTAACAAATTTCAATGTGCAAGCCAAGACAGCTAAATGTTGTAGAAATGCTTTTCAGTATTGGATAGAAATGTATATTAAGGTTTTTCACCCTTGAGTAAATGTGATGAATTTGTTGCTCTTATCTTGTTTGACAGAGCTTGGCCTCAGGGAAGTATTGACAAAGATTGGACTTGAAGACGAGTATGACACCAAACTAAAAATTAGCCAAATCCTCCAAATTATTCAGCATGACACATCAGAGATCAACATCGAAACACCAGAATCCCTCACTGAGGCCTTCCTAAGGAGACTTTTAATGTGTGACACAAATGCTAGAAGTGTGAAATGTGTGTCTAGTGATCTGGAGATGGACAAGAAGAATGCTATCAACCCTCTAGATTTGATAGCTGGACTGTTTCTCTGCTCAGACAAGTTCCTTCAGCAGAATATGGTTGGTAAAATGGTACAATGCCAGTTTGCGGTCCCGCTCCTCCTGCCAAACATTGAAACAAGAGAGCTAACCATGATGCTGTGGTCTATGCGTGAAATTGTCCGAAATTTCACACCCTTGCAGCAAGCATTCAGAGGAACAGGCAGTGAGGAAAGACTTGTGTTCTCTGAAATGCCTCTGGTATCATTTGTCAGGCTGGGAAAGCACTTCCTATCCAAGTCTCAGATGTTAAACAAACTGCTAAGTAACACAGAGCAGTACCATGACATATTTTACCATTCTGCTTTGGAGTGTGGAGATGTGCCACGAAGAATTTCAGAGGGGCTTGTCGAATTCAGCTGGTACCTTCCTTGTGGCAACAGATCTGTGGATAAGTTCAGTGAACCAATGGCTGTTGCCAACCTCAGAGGGGACATCAGGTCCTTTGATAAGCAGTTTACATTCCTCTGTCAGTCGTCTGCAGTTGTTTACATCCTCTGCGAAGAATCAGAGGTTGAATACTTCAAATATCTGCAAGGAAAACAAGTGCAAGCAAAACTGATTTTGATCAGCAGCAAAAGAGGGAAATTGTTCAGATTAAAAATGTTGACAGTTGAGCCAAACTTAAAAACAACAAATTTAAGTGAGACAAAAACAACTGAAACAGAGTTAGTCAGGCCCCTCCAGGAGTCGGTTTCTCAAATGCTCGGGAAAAAGTCAAAAAAGGTGTCTCTGGAAAATCTGGCTGAAAGAGCTCGGTGTTGTGAGATCCTCGTCGATGACGATAGCGATGAATGCCGAAGTGCACTGAAGAACGCCAGAAAAATCACTGCACGTATCGACAAAATATCTGAGTTCAAAGACGAAGAACTGCCAACTCAAGGAAACATCTGGAAAGCAATTTCATGGGTGCAAACAGAACACTGGAGACTACGAAAAGTTGGCAAAATAAAACTTGAGGAATACCATAAGACCCTGGAAAGAGAAGAAAAAGAGTTCAAAAAGAAGCAGCAAAGGTTCGAGATGACGACCACAATGTCAAACTTCCTCAACGGGTTGAGTGCCTCTGAAGTTCACCGCTCCTATTTCCTGAAATGGTTGGAAATGACACTGGAGGATCTGTCCCGGCACCAGCTGTCAGCTCTACTGAATCAATACGTGACACTAAAAATGAAGTGTCCAAAAGAAACAGATAAAATAGCAGATGTTGACCAGCAAATTTCGATTTCCTCTTTACAAATAAAACATTTTTTTCGAGAGTGTGGGCAGCGATATACATGTATGGCCGACGTACCAGAGTTCAGCAATCTAAGGAGAAAGGTGGAACAGCTCCCCATGTTTGCTGCTCAGATGCTGCTAAATGGTGTCCCTCTTGAGCTTGTAGATGGAGATGCAGCAAACATTCCCTTGACTTGGATCAATGCTGTTCTTACTGAGCTTCACTCCCTTATACAATCTAATAGTAAGGTCAAAGTCATTTCAGTGATCGGAGTAGAAAATTCAGGAAAGTCAACTCTCCTCAACACCATGTTTGGGACCAGGTTTGCTGTTGACAAAGGAATGTGCACAAGGGGAGCATTCATGCAGATGATCACTGTCAGCAAACATGTAAAGAGCAAGATAGGCTGTGACTGCATCATGCTCATCGACACTGAGGGACTGAAAGCCCACAAGATAGTCCAGGACGACCACAGCCACGAACGTGACATAGAAGTAGCTTGTCTTGCTGTGGCACTAAGTGACATCACAATAATCAATATTTCCAAGGACGCCTCAGTGGAAAAGGAGTTCTTGAGGATGGTACTTAATGCTCTGACAAGGGTGAAAGTTGAGGACAAGAAGCCATTATGCCATTTTGTTCAGGTTCACATGACAGGTTTGCATGCTTCTGATCAAAAGAAAAGAGATAAGGCATTGCTAGAGCAGCTCAATGTGATGATCCAGAGGGATCTTCAGATAAAGGCGACAAAGCTTGCAGATGTAGTAAGCTATGATTCAAGCACCTGGATCTGGCACCTTCCTTCTGTTTGGAGAGGAACTCCACCAATGGCTTCTTACAGCTCCGACTACAGTAAGACTGCACAGGCTTTAAAACGTTGCCTGCTAACGGATCTAAGCAAATGCCCTGAGAGAGGAGATCTGATGGATTTTGCAAAGAGGATAGAAAGCTACTGGGAATCTGTATGAGGCATGACAAGTCGCTAAGCTTCCGGTATTTCAAATGCAGGAATAACTAAAAGTGCTTTACATCACTCAAAGAGAACAAACCCAAATCTAACCATAAAAATAGAAAAGAAAAATAGTAACTGGTCATACAGTGAACCTAGAACATTTGAAGATCTTTAGAGATTACCAGCAGAATCTGTTTGACTGGAATCAGAAGAAATGGGAAATGATGCCTGGGTCAAAAATTTGAAAAGAGAGTTTAGTCCTGAACTGCATCTTTCTTCTGTTTTGTTTGGTTGAAGCCTGCTGGCACACATTGGTGCACACATGAAGACACTTCCTTCTCATCAGTGGACTCTAAAAAAGTGTTGGTCATCCAGCGCCTCACCCTTTCCCCTGGGCAACTGTAATTTGGTTGACTGTTAAAATCATTCCTATCAACCAAGAGCAATTCTGTAAAACAATCTTGTTTGGTGAGCTATTTTATTTCCTTGTATTCTGACTTGGATGTGAAACTTGGTAGGGGTTCTTTCCAGTTTGTAGCAAGTCAGGGAGCTTACGCATTGTGTTTTTGTGTATCTTGAAGTGAGAACTGTTGTTATTTTCAGTCACCAGGGGGCATTTATTTGCTATTGTTTTGGAATTAGAGACTAAAGTTTATTGCCTCTTTTACTCTGTGCCTCCTAGTGTTCCATTTTAAGAGTCGTAACAAAAACCCTTAAAATGGTGTTTAGAGTTTTAAAATCTTTATTTTGCTGTTTTTCATGGTCACCTGTGAATCATAGTTTTACTCTTTACCCCCTGGTCTTTTTAACTTTATGGGCAAATATGAATGGAATCAAATAGCTTGACTGTTATACAGTCAGTCATACAATGGACATGGTAAACATAATTTATTGTCATCCACCCATGTCCAGGTGTTGCTTGTGGAAACGCTATTGATTGTGTCTTCAGTTTCCTGTAAGACAGCAAGCATCACATCCAACTGTTTTTTTTTTTGTTTGTTTTTTTTGGGATGTAATAGTCAAAAATGAGCAGTATGTCTAAAATAACTGGCCATTTAGCTAAAGTTCATTTTTGTCTCTTTCAATGGTCATTCTCCTGCAGACATCTGAAGCTCAAACACCTGAACAAGGCCACTTTTTTCCGTTATACACTCAGATGGAGCTCAGTTTATAGATTTAGCTCCCGCATTTGAAACATTTACCCCAAATGAAATGAGATTACTAATCCTGAGATTAGTGGATTATTTCCCTTTGGTTATCAACAAATGAGGAATTGAGACGAATGCCAAGACGAATTTGAAGCAACTAACAAAAAATCCTGTATGTTAGCTCCTTTCAGTTTGACTTCAAAATGATATTATAGGCTGTTATGCATATTTTATGCTATTTGGAAGCACAATATATTCTAAATATTGTAAAAGTTTAATATCTTCTAAGAATTTGTTGATTGAGGTATTTGTATATAAGCTATTTTGCTTTGTTTTCGCAAAAAAAATCTTTTTCATCTAGTGTTGAAATCAAACAACAGGCTGGCAATAATTAGGTTATGTTTATTAATCTTTAAATAATACATGTTCACGTTTATTTCAATGTTACATTTACCTTGAGATCAAAGTTAAATATTCATCTGAAAATGTGCACAACTGTTTCTGGCAAATTGTAAAAATAAACAGAAAAATATATTAATATGTCTAAATAAACTTCCAATGCCATTTGTTGTCACATTGTCAGACATTTACATAAAAATTATTTAATACATTTCACATTTTATTTTATTTTTTTTAACAAGCATTGGAGTCATTAATCTACAACCTGCAATTATGCACATACTGTAAAACATTTTTACAATGGATAAATAAACTAACGGGTCTACCTGAGAGGCAAGTGAAAAATTACAGAGAGACCAAGATTTTTGTACATATGAGAAGACTTAACAGTGCGCAGTCTGATTCATGTTAGTTTCAGTGCAGCAAACCGAGGCCTGAAGGAGATTCAGCGAGACATCATTCGCACAAATTCTGTGGAAAGGTGAAAAACTTTGTTATTGTATTTCATCAAAGTGAGTCAACAATGCTCTGAAAACATTCAGCTGATCAAGAACACAGCAGTGCGTGATCACATTAGCAGAAAAAGTGGTAACACTTTATTTGAAGGGGTGTGCATAAGACTGACATGACACTGTCATGAACATGACATAACATCTGTCATGAACATGAAGAAGTCTGTATGAATGTTTATGACAGTTGTCATGAAGTGTCATTCGGTAAATAATGACACTTTTAATGAAAAGTTGCTCTAAAAGTTGCATTAAAAGTTAATTAAAAATGCCAGCTTTGCATGAAATTATCATAATTTACAAAATCATGCAAAGTTGGCATTTTTAATGGACTTTTAATGCAACTTCTAGAGCAACTTTTCATTAAAAGTGTAATTATTTACCGAATGACACTTCATGACAAATGTCATAAACATTCATAAAGACTCATTCATGTTAATGACAGATGTCATGTCAGTCTTATGCACACCCCTTCAAATAAAGTGTTACCGAAAAAGTTTCCACAATTTTAGTTGCAATTTGCTTTCTAAAATCGAGAACCATACAGTATTTCATTTCATGCCCCACAGACTTTATCTTTTCATATGTACTTGCATATCAATAAACACATCTAATGTGGGTTTAAATCTGAAGAAATCAAAATAACTTAGTGGAACATCAGGTTTATTACCCCTCAGTGCAGTATGTGTATAGATTCTGATACAGCATATCATTCTGCTGTATCAGGGAGAGGGTGATTACTTTGGTGATGTAACGATCATGTTAATTTCCTTCCTCCTAACTGACCATCTTGGACTGAACGGTGAATGATTTCTTTTTTTGCAGTGGACCATGTGTGATATATCTGCTGTGTCAGAGTGATGCTCAACATCAGTGAGAAAATTTAGAACAGCTTGACTTAGCTTATGACATTTTACATGCAGGTTACAGGCCAGAACTGCATGAATAGCTAAAGTCAGCAAATATTTGAGTCCCCTCCAAAATGACATGTGACTGTGTAGCAAGATATACTGTAGCTTGATATTCATTCATATCAACAATAAAAACTGCCTAAGCACTACTGCTGAAGCTAACATCTACAGTCTTCCCTATTTCCACTCTTAGGGAAGGAGCCAGTCAGTGTCAAGAAAAATGATTGGTGCTCCTGGATTGTAAATGCCAGCCAATAGCACTGTGCCCAGTTATTTCAGCCTCTCAAGCTGCCTTTTCTATCGAAAATCCACAAAAAGGGTTTTTCTGGAAATAATTTGGTGTCACAGAAAAATCTGTGAAGCTCTGAATACTGACCTGTAAATAGGCATGGGTCCACTTACCTTCAAAGTCCACCTGTCCGTCTCCATTGAGGTCTACGTCTCGCAGGATCTCATCAATCTCCCGGTGGTTCAGCTGTTCTCCCATCAGTTTCTTCATAGCTTCCCTTAGCTCCCCAAGGCTAATCTGACCATCGCCGTCCGAGTCAAACTTAAAAGTGAAATAGTTTTGAAATTAAAGATTACATTAAAAGAAAAAAAAAGCTTTAATGTTTAGTAATATGCTGCTAACCTCTCTGAAGGCATCCCTTAACTCTTTTACTCCAATCATGTCTGCAGTCTCAGCAAGCATTTTGGGGCCCATCAGTTCCACAAAGTCCTCAAAGTCCACTCTGCCCCCACCTGTGAAATAAAATATTATATTACTTGCTTTTCTTTAGCACAAAGTATAACACACAGTATAATATAATACTGTGTGATGTTTTACATGAAATCATAGAAGAAGAAATTCTGCTAGTCTTGGCAACAGCTCCATGGCAGGGGGTCTAACTTTGTTTACCTTTACTCTAATGTTTGTGGACAAAATCTTAAACCGACTGCATTAGTGTTTTGAAGACTCACAGATCTGCTGGCTGAGCTCAATGAGTTCCATTTCAGTCGGCATGTATCCCATAGTCCTCATGCATTCTCCCAGGTCCTTATAGCTGATGAAGCCATCTTTGTCTTTGTCAAACTCTCTGAAGGCTTCACGCAGTTCTGCAGGTAGAGACCAATTTGAGTGATAAAAAGAGGAAATTGCTAAGTCAAAGATTTATTGCTGCTGTAAAGGAGTGTGAAACAGAGTTGATTTTTTTTTAGATTATGGCAAAGGACATTTGCTGAAGTATCTGGCCTGAGAATCATGTTGTTTTCAGAAGCTAACATTGGTGGACCTAAGTTGAATTTGTGAATATGTACTGAGATGTTTTGTGAAAATAAAACATTGTTCACATTCAGCTCAGTAGGTGCAAAGTTAGGATTTTAAATTGTGCAATATAAAGTTCAGACTTCAGCAAACAGAAAGTTTGGCAGTGGAGTTGTTGATATTTCTGTACCTTCCATTTCCTCTGGCCGTAGGTCTCGGTCCTGTGTTGGTGTGAGTCGGAGACAGACAACGAAAAAAAAAAAAAAAGAAAAAAGAGTCCATTAACCTTACTCTCTGACATAACATTCACATCACTGACACCACTGTTTTAATGTCACCCTTTCACCTCTCCAGATTCTCTCAAACATCTTTTTCCCTTTCACCATCTGTCAGTGTGAGCTGAAACTCTACAACAGGATTATTTGGTTTTTGATCTGACTAAAAAGACTTTCTATGTCCAGCTGCGGAGAAAGTATGTCATAAATATTGTATACCACAGACATTCTTAGTGTATTGATGAAAGTTTTTTTTTTTTTTTTCCCCTGTGTGTGCGTTTCAAAATAAAAGGGAACTCTGTGAAATCCAGACATTTCAGCCACATTATTGCAGAATCAAACACAATGCCATTATTTATTAACACTAAATAATAGAAAAAATGTTGGACGGATGACAAAAGAACAGCTCCAGTTGCAACTGCCTTGGTTTGAGGCATGAGTTGAAGGTCATGGTAGGATAAGTCTCTTGACTACTTGTTCTGCGAGGTCATGACATCAGCAGCAGCAGGAATAATACAGGCTTGGATTAGAGAAAACAGGGGACACTACAGCAGCAGGGAGATTACAGCCGTAAATTGTATTACAAATCATGAAGGCTTATCGGTTTATCATTTCCCTATCTGCAGCTTATTTTCATCTGCAGCTGAACTGCTGCACGGTCGACTTTTGTTTTCAGATCAATACACCTGAAAAGGCTAAATGAAGATGTTTGCAGTAACTGTATGGATGATGTAATGTTTGGACCATGCCTCCTCTAGTCTTGATCCACTGGTTACGTCCGAAAGAAATTCCCACACTGTGCACAAAACCCAGAAGCTACAGTCAGACCTTACTTTACACACCAAAATGACAAGAGTAAAAAGGTTTTGCAGATGCTGTTTGCAATTTTATTTTCATGAAAAGATTAAAAAGATTAAAAACCCTCTGTTCTCTGTCTAGGGATTCCATTACTTCCCTTCTCCCATGGATTCAAATAAGATTAGGACCCTTTTTTATTTGACAAGGTTAAGTCAGTTCAACTTAGAAAGTTTATAACATAAAAATAGCTGCATGTTTCTGTCCTGCACTAGCAGCAAAACAGTTGAAATGTATTTGTTAAGGAAGTTTGTCGTAAATCTTAACATGGGTGAAATCTCTCACAAAGGATTTTATGCACAATCTTTAAGCACACATTTAGATCTTACAGCAGACTCTACAAGTAAAGAGGTAAAGCATCAGAGTAAATTGCTGACATGAGATTTGGTGAACCCAATTGTTTATTGCAGTTTACAGAGTTTCTCAGATTTTTATCTACTCCATTTAAGCATCCTGTTCATTGCGGCGGCAACATAAACTTGACTCCTTATTCAGCTTTGATGGTGACAGTTCAAGTTGTTTCAAAAGTGTTTAATTATTTCTCTGACTGCTGATATGTGCAAGTTTACACAAGTAGCTGTGGTGCTGGAATAATCTAGATAGCTGCGAATATTTTACAGAAATAAAACTTTATTTTGTCTTTTGTATTTTAGAGAAAATTGCCTCTTTGTCAATTCCTATTCATACCCCAGAACAACAAGGAGTGACCGATTACTCATTAAAAGATCATTTCCACTTTGAAATGCTTAAAAAAAGAGAATAAATTACAAAAAAAAATGTTTAAGGTATTTTAAAGTCAAATAAATGTAGTGCCAGACATTTTATAAAGAATAAGGCTCTCTCAAATTTGCATTTGTGACATTATGCTAGTGTAATAAAAAATAAATGTTTTACAGTTTTCTTGCTCAACTTTACCAAGTATGTTTCTGTTTGCAAGTGCAAATCATGATATTCAGGCATTTCTGCTGCTTAAAACTGCTAAGAAATTTTGAAATTGTCAGAAAAATGCATCAATCTTTTCCATGTGATGCGACTGAACAATGACTTTAACTTTTTTTTTTTCTGATAGAAACAGCTGGATTTGTTTAAATTGGATTTTAAACATTTTTTAAGTTCAGCGTGAAGTTAAAAAAAACTAATTTAAGATGTGCTAACACAATTATTGTGTTGTTTGAAGACCAGCTGCAATTGTTACACGTCTATTTTAACTGCGTGAAGGGTCATTGCTGTAATATGCAAGAGTGTTGACAGTTTCCTCAACACAACATCAAGGTCTGCTTTAAAATAGTAAAATAGCTACATAATCATCTTCAATATTTCTCACCTCAGGAGAGAAATATCAAGACCCTACAGCTTCATTAAACGCCGTGCTCTGCTTTCTTTCTTATATAAGTATGGCATCCATCTGATTTAAGTCAGTACCAGACTTCTAGCCATGTTTAATTACATATGTCTCATACATGAAACACAGCTGAGACATTACTAGTGATTTTCATGCTTTCATAACAAAAAAATATTTTTTATACTCAGTTTTGCACAAACATGAACATTGAAGTGGTATGGATGGGTAATGATGGTGATTTTAATTGTAAAGATGACTCAGCAGATTGCATTCACTCGACCTGGTCCAGTATTGGTCAAAGAGCGCAAAAGAGTGGATCCGAGTGAGATGCTTGCTGTGAAGTTGTGACTGACTGAGTGGGTGTAAACTCTCGTGTAGGTGAGCGTCATACATACAAGTTGGCTTTGAGCGAAGCCCTGTCTGAGGAAGATACAAGCTGGCCCCACTATGTTGTGCAGCATGTTGCAGTTCTTAACCAGAGTGCACAGCGGGTCATCAAATTCCCGCCTGCTCCCTCCTTCCTCCTCATCCTCCTCCTCCTCTGTGTCCACCTCCCCAGCACCACCCAGGGAACCTAGCATGGCCGTGGCTAACGCTGTGTCACTTTGCTGTACGGACGGAGCCCCCTTGGACAAAAGGAACCAGTTGGATTAACATTATATTATCTTCAGAAAATAAGATGCCATTTATTTATTTATTTACATTTTTTGTTTATTCTACAGGACAACAAATAACTTTAAAATTGTCAAATTTTTTGCCTGTTCAATCTTGCTTTGATATAGTGTCTTGTATGTAAATCAATCAGAATGGATCATTCAAGCCAATTTTTCTTTTTTTTTTTTTTACAAAAAATAACAAACTTCCAAACATTTTACTGGGATTTTGTGTGATAGACCAACACAGATGGCACATGGAACTAAATCTTTGTTTATTTTGAACAAGTAAAATCATATATGGTTTTCAATTTTTCCACACTACGAGACACCGTTTTTCTAATATCCCTAACTAAACAAAACCATATCCAACCAATTTCTTTCATTCATTCATCTAATCAGCAGACAGAGTCTACCTGTACTACTGTGCCTGTAGAAAACATTTTAAAATCTGAATATTGAACAAGAACACAATGAAATTACGACAAAAAATGCCCTGATCAGATAAAATATATATACATATTAATAAAAATCTTTTTCATCTACATAGAAAATTATGCATAAAGAGGAAAACTACCACTGAACACCCCATTCCCATTGTGACACATGGTGGTGGTGGAGTTATGTTGTGGGCATGCCTTTCTTCTGTAGAGACAAGAAAGCTGGTGAAAGCAGGAAGAAAACGTGCTAGAGGTTGGAAATGACTTGAGACTGGTTCAGAAGTTCATTTTCAAACAAGTCAACGACCTTAAACCTACATTAGGGTTGTTACAAAGGATGGCCTGGTTTCAATCAGTGCTTTAGAAGGACTAAGTCAAATGACTCATCTGAAATCAATATACCAGAAGGAAGACTAGGAAAACTTTCAGTCTGATGTGAAATCCTAGAGGGAAAACAATCCAAAAGACATGCAGCTGCAAAGCTCCAAAGGATGGTTCTGAAAAGTACTGACTGAAAGGAGCTGGATGCAAACACCCACTATGTTCTGCAGATATTCACTAAAAAAACAACTTGAAAACCATGCATGATTGTCCTCACTGTTGTGCAATGCTATGTATTAATCTGTGACACAAAATCTTGTTTCTGATTGACAAAATCTAACCAGATGTGAAACTGTTTCTTTATATAATTTCATGCTAATGCATACTTACCTTTTTCCTGTTACTGTCCTTGTTAGAAGTCTTGTTGACGTTTCCCATCACCCTCCCCACCTGCCTCCTCCCACCTCCACCCTTTCTTCCTTGGTGGTCGCAACACTTATCCAAGGCTTCTTCTCCTCTTCTTCCTTTACCCCTCTCTTTTTCTCAAAAGTCACATAAAAGTGTAAAATCCATGCTTGATCCAGTGCATCCCACGTCGAGAGGGGGCAGCTCCTTTCAAGAGGAAAGAAAGTGTGTCCGACTACACTGCTGTGACTGAAGGCGACTCCTCTCAGTTCACGTGTCCCGGATCCTATTGGTCCGCCGAGACGTAAAGCAGGTGTGTGTGATGCCACGCTAAATCCTAAACTCCTCAGCTTTAAAACGTTTGGTGTGACGGTATAGAAAGCAGGATGAGAGAGATTGACGGGGTGGGTCAGGAACACTGGGTCATATCTGGGCTGAAACATGCTGCTCCTGCCAGACTCTGGCTGTGATTGCAGGACTTGACCATTTTTCTCTCTCCCTCCCTGTCTCTCTCTCTCTCTGCCTCTCTTACAGACACACACTTACACAAGCTCTTGTTTATCTTCACAGATCATTTCTTGAATTCGGTTCAACTAAATCTAATTCATCTCATCCATCGTCCCCTCACTACCTCTCCAACATCATATTTATGCTCTAAAAATGACTAGTCTGGCACAACTCAGAGGGCGTGTGTGTTTGAATCAGTGTATGTGTAAATCTGCGGGAGAAAAAGGGGGAGGGGATGGAGGAATTATGGATGGAGAGTTGGCCGCCCGTTTAATCCCTGGAATTTCAGATTAGAGGAAAAGAGCTATGCTGTCAGGCGATGGGAGTGATGAGGTTGCGAATAGAAGAAATATGTGTTTGAGTTATTATCAGTCTCTATTGACAAGTGAACTGAAGCAGTGTCTAAAATATATACAATCTTGAAAATCATTCAAGATGATGCTTTGGAAATAAAAATCATAATGGCATCCTTTTTTACTTAATGAACTTATTAATGGACTAATTGAATTAGACAAAAAGTCTGAATGTAGTATGACCTGCAAAAATATTCCCATATTTCTCTCATTATAACGTGAACTTTAAATGAATCTATTGGGATTTTTTGTTACTAGCATGATTATAAAGTAAAAAAAAAAAAAAAAAAAAATATATATATATATATATATATATATATATATATATGTGTGTGTGTGTGTGTGTGTGTGTGTGTGTATTTTTTTATTATTATTTTAATGTTTAGAAAACTAACAAAAATGAAAAGAAAATAAAACAAACAAACAACAACAACAGCAGCAACAGCAACAAAACAGAAGGGCGTGTCATGGATTCCTGGACCTGGCTCTTCTCAAATAGAGTCCAGTGCCAATTGCATTTTGAAGCAACTTGATTAATAAATAGAGTCCACCAGTTTGTTGATGGCATTATGAGAACCGCAGCTCTGTGAAGGAGTTCTTTCAGGAAACATGAACAAACAGCATCGTAAAGACCAAGGAACACAGCAGACAGGTGAGGTAATAGTGGATATTCACATAAGCAGGTCAGGAAAGCAGATCATCAATCAGAGAAGCAGGGAAAAGGTCCATGATAATCCTGGAGGAGCTTCAGAAATCCTCAGCTCTGGTTAGAGAAGCTGATGACCTCCCACTATAAATGTCAAAAAAAAAAAAAAAAAACCTGACTGCTGATGAAACTGAATGCTCTTCAGTCAACCTGACTGAGTTTGGGGCATTTTTCAAAATGGTGTGGCTGAATATTTTAGTCTGTGCAAATCTGATACAGACATGCATCGTAAGACCAATAAAAGGTAGCTCTGTGATAGAATGACCCAAAAGGACCAAGAAGAAGTCCCACTTTCAGCAATGTCTTTTGAAAATAATTGAAAAAACATTTGTCATTTTTCTTGCACTTTACAGGTATGTGCTACTTTGTGTTGGTCTACCACATTAAATCCTAACAATAATTAAGGTAAAGAGTTGTAACGTTAAATGATGTGAAAAAATTAAATGCTTTTATAAGGAGTCAAAATCTTTGTTAGAAGTTGAGATTTTTTAATGCAGGAATTAAAAAAAAAAGTTTTACATTGTTATTGATTTAACAAATCAATCATGATTAAGCTTACACTTTTGTTTTGCTTTCATATGTTACATTTTTGTTTCCTGCTGACTGCGTTATATCATTTTTGGAAACCTTCAGGTAGAGTGAACCAGAATTTCTCCCCTCCCCAACAGCTGCTGCCTAATTCCCACCCTGTTTGTTTATTTTGTGAAGTCTCTCCGGTAGTTGGTGCTGCTGTCAACAGCTCCACCATCTGGTGCATTTGTAACACAAGCATGGATCGTCTTAACAAGACAGGTAAACAACATTTTCACCTACAGTATGACAGTTAAAGTGCCACCTCCAAGCGTTAGTTGTTTTGATGCTGTCGGATCCATTTTGGTTTCTGTCAAGTTATCAGCCACTAAACCTCGCCGCGATTTATGAGTGAGAGGAGATTTTTCTAGATCTCCTTTTGTTTATATGTGTGTCTTTATGAAAGTATTTCAGGGCTTCATGCGAATACATTTTTGGTCTCTAATATTGTCAACATTTACATGTGTTCATGTGAACATTGTCAGAAACTTTCACTCTTTTTCTGCATTTCTGGGTGTCTTATTCTGCAAACAAAAGGGATGTTTGTTTTCTTTTTTTCTCAGTCAGTCTTGGTGATGGTAAATATATAAAAATTGATCTTCAGATATCCAATATTTATAGTTCATTTTTTTAATCCCCATCTTCCAATAGTAAGAGCTTTTAATCCAGTGTTGTGTGTATTTGTGTGGGCGTCTGTTTTAGCACAACTCATGCTGTGCTGTTTGCGTGCCAGAGATTAACACATGAATAAGGCTGCAGCTCTAATCCTCGCTGGACGGTTTAGGAGAAATTACACTTTTTTTTTGTCCTTTTCAAAATCTAGTCTTCAGCGCTCTCATGCTCACTCTTTTCTTTGACAAGCACCAAATATTTATTGCTTACTCCTTCTATTACGTTTTGTGTGTTCATCCTTTATATTTTTCTAAATAATTATCATGATTATTCAGTCAGATTATATGTTTCACAAAGCAATAGTTTTAGCTGCACATCCGCTGCTCTGTAACCACTGCTCTCATCAACATTTGTGATATTGTACTAAAATATTATAAGCACCTCGAAGAGCAGAAGAAAGTATCTTGGCAGGATGACAAAGTAAAATAATAAAAAATAAAGTTCAATTTGAGTGAGAATAAAAGCTTAGCTAGACTTTATCCCATCCACGCAATAATTGTTCATCATCACCTTCCTTAGGAGGACCAATCTTCATCTCCACCCAGTTTCTAATTTAAATGAGAAGCTGCATACATTAGTATTTATTTATGAACTTTTGTACAATTGACATTGTCACTGTTTCACCAGCAGGTTGTGAAAAATACGAGATGGATTTTGATGGAGAAACAGTTTTTCAGTTGTAATACTCATAAGTGGCCACTAGACGTCAGCATCGTACCTTAGTATGTCCTCTACTTCCTCCACAAGACACCAGAGAGGAAGCATTTGAAACGTTGCTTTTGTGTTTCGGGACAATAAGCAGAAGTGAAAAGCAAAAAAGATTGCTAACATTGTAACTATGAGTGTGAGTTTAAGCATAAGTACAGTTATTATATATATATATATATATATATATATATATATATATATATATATATATATATATATATATATATATATATATATATATATATATATATTAGTGTCTAAGCAATGAAGTATTTAATATTTTTTATGGTCATATTAGAATTCCCAAAGATGACATATTTTTAGTGGAGAAAAATTATATATATAAAAGCTTGTGTCATTTGGCACACCTACCGCTTTGCCAAATGAAATACACTGAAACAACTCCCAGTTTTGTCAAACTTGGAGTTTAGAGAGACACGAATCTATAATCTATCCGGGTCGTCCAAAAACCTGCACACCAATTTCCTGGTGACGTCCATAAGAAAACATCTCATAGTGTAGTGCCATTGTCAGGGGCTGCTTTCTGCCTCAACACCTGACTGCTTGATGTAGTTGACCATGAGTTATGTCCTCTACTGTAAAACCCTGATGAAGTATTACATAACATTTTTACTAGGGGATCTTAACGTAAAGTCCTCTTGAGTTATGTGGAGCAATATTTCAAAGCAGACCAGGAAATTTACACCTGAACAATTCAAAGAAATCTAAATTAATGTTTTGATGTGGCCTAGTTATTTTTCACATAGGGTTAGGTAGGTATGGATAACTTTTTTTTTGCCACAATAAACTAATAATAAAACATTTTTAAACTTATTTTTTTAATTACACATTATATTATTATTTTTACAACAATATCTTTTTTGATAATTAAAAAAAATGTGTGAATAAACATCATGACTAGGTTCACATACAAAGCTGAGTTTGACATCAAACTGGGGGGCAAGTCATGAAAAAGTGCCCCAGATTCAAGCATCACAAAAATGATGCAGCTTAATATTTTTTTACTGAATGTAAAAAAAAAAATCCTGTCTAATTTGCCAATCTAGTTAATATCATGTCTCTCAGCCACTAAACCCCAAACATAGCAGCTGGGTGACAGTTTGCGCTTCATCCCTCAACAACAGAGAGCAAAGCAGATGCCCAAAAAACATGGTCAGAAGATTTTCTAACAGGAAAATCCAATACTGAGGTGCTGAAAAACAATGTGGACAACTTCCAAGAGTGGGGATTTACATGACACCCAATGCTAGTAGCTGCACTGTGGCTAAGGTCAAACACTGTGACTGATATCATCTGTCTGTGTGTCTGCACACTGACACATTAACACACATTTGTAGAACAGTTCATAAGTCACCCAGTTATAAGGTTAATTGTGTAACTTTATAAAGCAACTAAAAATAAAGGTGTTGCATTTATATAATAGTAGCTAAACTGTAAGTGTTGTCCAGAACATTGTTGTCATTACTCTACTTTTCCATAAATTGTCTCTCACTAATCCAGAAGAAAACCCAATTAAATCTGGGGGTCTGGCCAGGAGCCCCCTAATATATTATTGTTATAATACAAACTCCAACAAACCCCTAGCAGTTCAATGGGAATACACACTCTCGGATTCATTTTTTTGAAAAAATAAAAAAATAAAAAAAAATAAAAAATCTGCCTTAATTTTAATTTGGCATTCCACAGGTGTTGGCCGAGTCCTCCAAAAACTGGAAAAGCGTGTCACCCAATGACAGCTCAACAATATTTAGAGTCTTACATGTCTCATAGGTTGCCCTGCTACACTGTGATCTTCCACCATGGTGGTGAATATGTTTTACTCTGAGTAGTCAGATTCTGCCTCCTCCACATATGATGAGCTCCAGAAAACATCCTCAGTCCAGGATGGCAGCCCACTTTCCTAAACAGAAAAAAAAGACCGGCATGTTCCCTACGTTCCTTTTCTACATCGTTGACTTACTTATCAGTACATGTGTGATGCCTACCGAAAGTCCTGCTCCAATGACTTTTAAACCACCGATTTTAAAAGCCAAATCTGCAACAGCAGAACTGAACAAAGCCTTTTTTACATTCCTTTTCTCCCACCTCCTTTGGAACAGAATAGAATTTATCCAAGAGGAGAAAACCAAACATCGCTTGCAGCAAAAATATCTCATTGTTTTATTTACCCTTTGTCCATTTGCCATTCATCTAAATCTATCCAGGACCAACAATATCATGGATGAGGAACAGCTACTTTACCTGCTGTTCTCCATCAACCAGTTGCGTTACCACATCATTTTAGAAAAAATAAGACTCCCATGGAATAAAAGAGAAAGCGCTCTCAGAGACAATCACACAGAACATAATAATCTGCTTTTATTTCTGTGTATTATTTGCACGCTCTCTTGACCCTTCTGTGGATCTTCTCTGAATTTTAAGTATTTAATATCTTATTGAAGCAGAAGACAAGATTTAATCCACTTTAATTTCTCTAAGATAGCAGCTCCTGTTAGCAATTCACGATCATAAGAATGTCGTGATCAGTTGGGAGCATATATAAGAGAGAAGCTAAGTACACCCTTCATCTCAATCAAAGTGACAGGTAGGCGGGACTTCCGGTTAAGGGGGGAGGGGGGGGGTGAGTGTGAGTGGGGTAGGGGTGGGGGGTCTATATGTTAATGAATTTAACACCTCTGACAGCAGCGGGTGGTGGCGCCTATTGTAATTGCCCGTCTGGGGCTGTTATAAAGTTGTCAGCTCTAGTTTTTATAGTTTTCCCCAAGTAGTTGTTTAAAAATAAACAGTATGAAGATGTGCAAAACTAAAAAACTTTACCGATCAGCCAAGTGGTCATTGAAGTATATGACTGGAGATTTGTTCTCCTGCCCGCGGTATGAATCCATGGCCCATTGCATCAGCGAAGACTGTCGCATGGGGCTCGGCATAGCAGTGACGTTCAAGAAGAAGTTTGGACGTGTCTCAGCGTTAAAGGAGCAGAGTAAGTCAGACTAGTTACTAAAACAGTCTTTGTTAAAAAATAAAAATAAAATAAATAAAATAACAAAAAACAACGTTTCATGTTTATGTTTCCTAACAGAGAAGCTGCCAGGGCAGTGTGCTGTCCTGACACACGGTCAGCGCTTCATCTACTATCTGGTATAGCACGCTGTAGAAGCAAAAAAAAAAAAAAGTTGTTTTGTTACGCCATCTTGTAACCGTAGCCTGTTATGCGTTTCAGATCACAAAGAAAAAAGCCAGCCACAAGCCCACATACATCAGCTTGAGACAGAGTCTGGAAGATATGAAATATCACTGCTTACAAAACGGTGTCAACAGGGTTTCAATCCCACGGTTAGTAGAAACTATTATAATAATAAAATATCCCTTAACTCTTCTTTAGCGGGTGGTTATTAAACCATGTGTTTTATCTTGTCTCTCCCCACCACAGAATCGGCTGCGGGCTGGACCAGTTGGAATGGTCAAAAGTGTCAGAGATCCTGGAAGAGGTCTTTAAAGATGCTAATATCACCGTCACGGTGTACAGCCTGCCAGGGATAAAGCTGAAACCTTAGCTCTAATTGTTTGTACTCAGACAGCAATATACCTGTATTCTGCACCTTTTGTCAAATAAATATTTTACTCGTCAACCGGACTTTTGTCTTTTATTGCTCCAGACTAGCGGTACTCAGCTGTTGATATGTGTATTCTGTACCTTTTGTCAAATAAGTGTTTTAATTGTCTTAGACCCCTCACCGCGCGACTTGCGCCTGAAGTGGTCCAGACTAGCTGGCTCCTTAGCGCTGATTGGTTGAATTCAACCGCTATTCAGATCCTAACACACCCACCTGTCCACGTGGGTGGTGTCGTAGCATTACGTGGCGTGGTTTAATAGGTCGACAAAAGGTGGTGGGTGGTTCTCCACACCTCTCCTATTTTGTAACGGTACTAGTTTCTTAACTATTTCACTGAATCCCTACCAGCGTTTACCGACGGGATCCTGCTGAAGGTACATTTGTGTTTTAATTGTCTTCTTTTATTTATTTTCACTCTAAGAAAATAAAATCTAAATAATGGCGGTGCTTTCTGATTCTCAGTTCAACGATATATTCAGCAATGGTAAGTAGCAGAACTTTTCTTTTTTTTTTTTATCTCTTTCTTAAAGCTGTGGGGGAGTGTTTGGATGTTACATTCGAGCGCTGTAATTTGTCTACAGATACATCCAGCAATGCAGCAGATGCAACCATCCTAGCCCAACCCGATTCTCAGTTCAGCTGTATATTCAGCGTCAGTAAGTACCGCAGCTTTTTTTTTTTTTCTCCCCCCTGAAAGCATGTTTAAGACCGGGCGGAGGTGTGGGGTTTGGGGTGTTACGTTCACGTATTGTAATTTGTCTACAGACCCGATTGCTGAGGTACCGGATGACGTCTTCCTAACACAATTTCTCACCGGTCAGTATACCTGTATTTTATTTTTTTATTTTTATTTTTTTTAACAAGTTCTTAAATCAAAGAAGGTGACTAATCATTTTAATATGCAGATTCACCGGCCCCTCGGGTTGTTTCCGGAGATGAGGGGAGGGCTCGGCCCAGGAATCGTCTGTCGCTAAGTAGATCAAGACCGTATGATCGTGTTCTCAGCAATATAACAAACACACAGCACAACCCGACAATCACCATCAACGACTCAGACGTCAACGACTCAGAAGACGACTTCCTGCCACCTCATCAGAGTGTTCGTTCGAACACAGCTTCACCGGCTAACGGGGCTAGCACACGTGCCGCTAGCACACCTCCAGCCGCCGCAAGACAACGTATCGCTCCACGGGGTACCCAGCAGCGCAACGCATCTAGTGGCGGTGGTACACGCGCCGCTAACACACTCCCAACCACCGCAAGACAACGGGTCGCTCCACGGGGTCCCCAGCAGCGCAACGCATCTAGCGGGGGTGGTACACGCAGCGCTAGCACACCCCCAACCACCGCAAGACAACGGGACGCTCCACGGGGTCCCCAGCAGCGCGTCGCATCTAGCGGGGGTGTTACACGCAACGCTACCGTCCATCCCCCCAACACCAGCAGGCGACGCGCATCTAATTCTACAGATGCTAACGCAGCTAACCAGCATCGCAACCCAGCTAACGGGGCTAGGACACATTCTGCGAACAACGAAGCGTACAACCCCCACCAAGCGGTAAGGGGTCTCGGTAAGTTTATTTAATTAGCAACCTGTTAAAAAATAAATAAAAATAAATAATTATCATTACCATGACGCTAAATGTACTAAGAATGTTATTCTGTTTTACAGCCTTATCTCCACGAGCACTGGACAGAGCTTACCTCGCTGATGAATTAATTTCAGGTACATTCTACCTTATTATTTTTCTCCTCCCTTCAACTTCTTTGTGTCAGCTATAGATGTTAATTTTTTCTGTCTGTTTTCTATCTTTTCAGAGGCTTTGCTGTTCGTGAATCAAACCCCAGCCAGAGGAAGCGTTCGATCCAGGAGTGGTAGAAGAATCCGTACACGACGTTTGGACCGGATTAATAAAGCACGTGCCACAACACTTCTTGAAGCAAGTCAGATTCTGATACGACTATTTCCAACGATGTAAAAGGTGATCGTTAAATGTGTACCATAATTCTCACATTGTTTTTTGTACTCACTATCTGGGTAAATATGGGTGAACGAGTTGGTAGCGATGATCCCCAGGGAATAAACTTTGTACAGGAATCATCAGATTATGCAACATTAATTCAGAACTCAATCTGTGTTTTGAACAGACTTGCTTTAGCGTTACAACCTTTACAAAATACAGACAGTCCTGCGCATAGCCCGCCTCACAGTCCTTTAAGGTCACCCGTTTCAAACGAATCTGAAGCACCACACCCGTTCAGTCAAATTGACGAGGCGGTAAACGGGTTAAATGAATACACAACATTAATTCAGAACTCAATCTGTGTTTTGAACAGTCTTGCTTTAGCATTGCAACCTTTACGAAATACAAACAGTCCTACACATAGCCCGCCTCACAGTCCTTTAAGACCGACTGTTTCAAACGAACCTGAAGCACCAGACCCGTTCAGACAAATTGGTGAGATAATAAAACGGTTAAATACTCAACAAAATGGGTCATCAGAGGATGCTGCACCTATCTCTGCACCAGAGGATGCTGTTCCATCCACATCAGCTGCTAGTTTTCAGACTTTAGCTGCAGCTACCTCTGATGCAGAGGACGCTGCACCTGCCTCTACACCAGAGGATGCTGTTCCATCCACATCAGCTGCTAGTTTTCAGACTTTAGCTGCAGCTACCTCTGATGCAGAGGACGCTGCACCTGCCTCTACACCAGATGATGCTGTCCCATCCACATCAGCTGCTAGTTTTCAGACTTTAGCTGCAGCTACCTCTGATGCAGAGGACGCTGCACCTGCCTCTACACCAGAGGATGCTGTCCCATCCACATCAGCTGCTAGTTTTCAGACTTTAGCTGCAGCTACCTCTGATGCAGAGGACGCTGCACCCGCCTCTACACCAGAGGATGCTGTTCCATCCACATCAGCTGCTAGTTTTCAGACTTTAGCTGCAGCTACCTCTGATGCAGAGGACGCTGCACCTGCCTCTACACCAGATGATGCTGTCCCATCCACATCAGCCGACGTCACCGCAGCCGGTGTAGGTGTTCAACAGGGTGGTAATCTGAGTAGCCAACTTTTACCTAACCACGCTCAGAATGGGTCAGATCACCAGCCACCAGTTGAGCGCGAGCGTTTTAACAACGTAGAAATAAGGCGTCCCTTTAGCATCCCACCACCGTGCCCAGGGTCTGTACCAGACCTTGCCTCATTTTATACAGATGTTATGCATGTCCTTATTGATCTAGCTGATGTAGCAGGCACGTTAGCCAGACGTAACGACGTTGTCCAGTTAGAACTAGTTGGGGATAATGTTGCACAGAATGTAAATATTCGTGTTACCGACAATGATGTAATAGAACCAACCTTTATCCAATTTTTGGATGAACTCATACAATCAAATGGCGGCTTACTTTCATTTGGAAACCTTGAATTTGTTCTTCAGGTCGTGAGGGATCCTTCTGGTGGTGTTAAACGTAAGGCAACAAAAACCTTAGAGTGTGAGCTGATTAATAAGAAGAGACGCCACCTGTATATTGTAGATAACGGTGATAACCAACTTTGTTTTGCCATCAGTCTGGCACATGTCTATAATCAGAGTTTTACAGATAGACAGGCTGTAGAGCAGGGGAGAGAATTTCAACGACAGGCAGGTCTTAGTGAACAAACACCTGTCACATTCAGTGATGTCAGTAAATTTGAGAACATATTACAAAGAAAAATTGTAGTCTTTCACAAAACATCAAAGAATTCAGTTCTTTCTAAATTTGAGACCGGGTTCCAAGATCGTTCAAACCCCTGCTTCTTACTGCTGCACCAGAACCACTACTACGGTATTAAAAACGTGAAGGGTTTCATGGGTGTGAGGTATTTCTGTAATTACTGCTTTAAAGGTTATGAGAATTCCAGCACGCATCAGTGTAAGGGACATTGTTATATCTGCCGAAAATCCCCGTGTGTTAGTCAGGAGTACAAACCTGTACACTGTCCTGACTGTAACAGGACTTGTCGTAACGCTTCATGCTTTGTTAAACATAAGGAACCCCATTACAAACCACGCGCTCGTGTTTTTAAAAGTGAATGTGACACGACCAAATTTTGTACACTCTGTAAAAGAGTGTACTATGTCCCTATGACAAAGGAGGAAACGCCACATGTCTGTGGAACAAAATGCATTATATGTAGTGAAAAAATACCTCCAGGCACAGATGTAACTCTCGATGAACACCTGTGTTATATCCAACCTGTAGCTAAACTCGGCGAATTAGATGACAAATTAATATTCTATGACTTTGAATCATTTTTTGATGAAAGCGGCGTCCACGTCCCCTTTCTAGTGTGTAGTAAAACTCTGAAAGGTGACCTATGGTTTTCATACGGTCTTGATTGCGCCCAGAAATTTATTCTCCATTTCAGAAGGCCGTTGTACAAAGGTTGCACATTTTTGGCCCACAATGCCCGCGGTTATGATGGGTATCTTCTTTTGAGTGCCATGATACAATTGGGAATAAAACCACACATCATAATGCAGGGAGGCAAAATTCTTTGTTTTACAGACCCTGATTACAGTTTGAAATTCATTGACAGCCTTTCATTTCTTACTATGAAGTTGAGCGCGATGCCGAAAGCATTAGGCTTCACTGACCACACCAAAGGTTATTTTCCCCACTTATTCTCTTCAAAGCAGCATTTAAAGTATGTAGGGCCATTCCCGCCACCGGTTTGCTACGGTGCGGTTTCCATGAATCCTTCTGAACTGCAAGAGTTTTCAGACTGGTACAGAGAAGCGTCCAAAGAGGTCTTTGACTTTGCAAAAGAAGCGCTTCATTACTGTAAAACAGATGTTGATATTCTTTTTCAAGCCTGTGTTAAATTCAGAGATGAATTTTTTAAGGAAACCAGTGTAGACCCTTTTAAATCTGTCACCATCGCGTCGGCGTGCATGAAAGCTTTTGTAACCAATTTCCTGCCGCCAAAAACATTAGCAATACCATCTCCAACCAACTACAGGCGCAGCTCAAAGACTTACTCAAATGCATCCATTCAGTGGTTGGAATGGATGATGGCTGATAAAAACATACATATAGAACACGCTTTAAACACAGGTGAAAAGAAAATCGGTCCTTACTACGCAGATGGTTTTGCTGTTTTAGACAATATACCTACAGCATTTTTCTATCACGGCTGTTTCTTCCATGGATGTTCTCAGTGTTTTACCCCTCATGAAAAATGTCCTTTAAGAAATGTCACATTTGAACAGATTCATGCTGCTAGTGTTGAAAAAGACAGGGTCCTGCAGTCTGAGTACGGTGTTCGTCTCGTGATTCTGTGGGAGCATGAATGGGTTGAAATGAAACGATCTGACCCCGGAGTTATTAACTTTCTCAAAAAATTTAACGCCCCAGAACCTCTGGTACCACGACAGGCGCTTTTTGGTGGGAGGACTTCAGCTTTCAAGTTGAGACACACGGCAGCCCCCGACGAAACTGTACATTATGTGGATTTCACTTCATTATACCCTCATGTCAACAGCACCTCCTCGTATCCCCTGGGGCACCCTACGATAATATATCGAGATTTTGACCACCCTAACGCTTACTTTGGTTTCATAAGAGCTGTTGTTTACCCACCTAGAGGTCTCTATTTTCCAGTGCTACCATACAAAACATCACGTGGTAAACTGGTTTTCACCCTCTGTCGAACTTGTGCTGAAAAAAACAATCAGACAACTTCCTGTTCCCACAGCGATCAGGAAAGGGCTCTTACAGGTGTCTGGGTGACTGTCGAGTTTCAGAAAGCATTACAATCTGGTTATCAAGTGGCGAAAATCACAGAAGTGTGGCATTTTGAAAGAAGTAGCAACACAATCTTTCGGGAATACATTCATACATTTCTGAAGGGTAAGCAGGAAGCGTCAGGGTACCCAGCTGATGCAGTTGATCAGGAGAGTAGAGAGAGGTATGTGAGGGAGTACAAACTTCATCAAGGTATCCAGTTGGATCCGTCCAAAATTGTATATAATCCAGCAAAAAGACAGATTATGAAATCTATCCTTAATAATCTGTGGGGGAAATTCGGACAAAGACTTGACCTGTCGCAAACTAGTATTGTAACAGATCCTGACTTGTTTTTCAAGTTTTTGTTCTCAGGCCAATACAACGTCAAGTATTTCCACTTTCTGAACGCTGATGCGTGCATGTTACAGTGGAGCTACAACAAACAGTGTGTCACTCGACCGAACAAGGTAAATAACATTTTTGTAGCAGCATTCACCACAGCTTATGCCCGTTTGAAGCTTTTAAGTTGTATGGAGCTGTTACAGGACAGGGTTTTGTACGTGGATACTGACAGTCTCATCTACGTGGTGAAAGAAGGTCAGAACCCTCTGCAGACCGGGAATTACCTGGGTGACCTTACTGACGAGCTTGCTGGTGATTCAATTCAAGAATTTGTGGCTGCCGGACCCAAAAGTTATGCTTATCAGACAAAAAGCATGAAAAAGGTTGTAATGCGCGTCAAAGGGATCACACAGACGCGTGAATGCAGTGAGCCTCCGTTTGTCATAAACCACCCGAAAACTTTTTCTGAAATGTCGCATTTTTTAATGTGAAACCCTTTTTATTCCGTCTGATGGTGCTCTGTGGTACCTCTATAACACCATCTCTGGACCCACCCAAGTAACCTTCTACCAACTCTTTGATGCTGTCAAAATTCACCCGCTCACTGCATTCACGCGTCTGTGTGATCCCTTTGACGCGCATTACAACCTTTTTCATGCTTTTTGTCTGATAAGCATAACTTTTGGGTCCGGCAGCCACAAATTCTTGAATTGAATCACCAGCAAGCTCGTCAGTAAGGTCACCCAGGTAATTCCCGGTCTGCAGAGGGTTCTGACCTTCTTTCACCACGTAGATGAGACTGTCAGTATCCACGTACAAAACCCTGTCCTGTAACAGCTCCATACAACTTAAAAGCTTCAAACGGGCATAAGCTGTGGTGAATGCTGCTACAAAAATGTTATTTACCTTGTTCGGTCGAGTGACACACTGTTTGTTGTAGCTCCACTGTAACATGCACGCATCAGCGTTCAGAAAGTGGAAATACTTGACGTTGTATTGGCCTGAGAACAAAAACTTGAAAAACAAGTCAGGATCTGTTACAATACTAGTTTGCGACAGGTCAAGTCTTTGTCCGAATTTCCCCCACAGATTATTAAGGATAGATTTCATAATCTGTCTTTTTGCTGGATTATATACAATTTTGGACGGATCCAACTGGATACCTTGATGAAGTTTGTACTCCCTCACATACCTCTCTCTACTCTCCTGATCAACTGCATCAGCTGGGTACCCTGACGCTTCCTGCTTACCCTTCAGAAATGTATGAATGTATTCCCGAAAGATTGTGTTGCTACTTCTTTCAAAATGCCACACTTCTGTGATTTTCGCCACTTGATAACCAGATTGTAATGCTTTCTGAAACTCGACAGTCACCCAGACACCTGTAAGAGCCCTTTCCTGATCGCTGTGGGAACAGGAAGTTGTCTGATTGTTTTTTTCAGCACAAGTTCGACAGAGGGTGAAAACCAGTTTACCACGTGATGTTTTGTATGGTAGCACTGGAAAATAGAGACCTCTAGGTGGGTAAACAACAGCTCTTATGAAACCAAAGTAAGCGTTAGGGTGGTCAAAATCTCGATATATTATCGTAGGGTGCCCCAGGGGATACGAGGAGGTGCTGTTGACATGAGGGTATAATGAAGTGAAATCCACATAATGTACAGTTTCGTCGGGGGCTGCCGTGTGTCTCAACTTGAAAGCTGAAGTCCTCCCACCAAAAAGCGCCTGTCGTGGTACCAGAGGTTCTGGGGCGTTAAATTTTTTGAGAAAGTTAATAACTCCGGGGTCAGATCGTTTCATTTCAACCCATTCATGCTCCCACAGAATCACGAGACGAACACCGTACTCAGACTGCAGGACCCTGTCTTTTTCAACACTAGCAGCATGAATCTGTTCAAATGTGACATTTCTTAAAGGACATTTTTCATGAGGGGTAAAACACTGAGAACATCCATGGAAGAAACAGCCGTGATAGAAAAATGCTGTAGGTATATTGTCTAAAACAGCAAAACCATCTGCGTAGTAAGGACCGATTTTCTTTTCACCTGTGTTTAAAGCGTGTTCTATATGTATGTTTTTATCAGCCATCATCCATTCCAACCACTGAATGGATGCATTTGAGTAAGTCTTTGAGCTGCGCCTGTAGTTGGTTGGAGATGGTATTGCTAATGTTTTTGGCGGCAGGAAATTGGTTACAAAAGCTTTCATGCACGCCGACGCGATGGTGACAGATTTAAAAGGGTCTACACTGGTTTCCTTAAAAAATTCATCTCTGAATTTAACACAGGCTTGAAAAAGAATATCAACATCTGTTTTACAGTAATGAAGCGCTTCTTTTGCAAAGTCAAAGACCTCTTTGGACGCTTCTCTGTACCAGTCTGAAAACTCTTGCAGTTCAGAAGGATTCATGGAAACCGCACCGTAGCAAACCGGTGGCGGGAATGGCCCTACATACTTTAAATGCTGCTTTGAAGAGAATAAGTGGGGAAAATAACCTTTGGTGTGGTCAGTGAAGCCTAATGCTTTCGGCATCGCGCTCAACTTCATAGTAAGAAATGAAAGGCTGTCAATGAATTTCAAACTGTAATCAGGGTCTGTAAAACAAAGAATTTTGCCTCCCTGCATTATGATGTGTGGTTTTATTCCCAATTGTATCATGGCACTCAAAAGAAGATACCCATCATAACCGCGGGCATTGTGGGCCAAAAATGTGCAACCTTTGTACAACGGCCTTCTGAAATGGAGAATAAATTTCTGGGCGCAATCAAGACCGTATGAAAACCATAGGTCACCTTTCAGAGTTTTACTACACACTAGAAAGGGGACGTGGACGCCGCTTTCATCAAAAAATGATTCAAAGTCATAGAATATTAATTTGTCATCTAATTCGCCGAGTTTAGCTACAGGTTGGATATAACACAGGTGTTCATCGAGAGTTACATCTGTGCCTGGAGGTATTTTTTCACTACATATAATGCATTTTGTTCCACAGACATGTGGCGTTTCCTCCTTTGTCATAGGGACATAGTACACTCTTTTACAGAGTGTACAAAATTTGGTCGTGTCACATTCACTTTTAAAAACACGAGCGCGTGGTTTGTAATGGGGTTCCTTATGTTTAACAAAGCATGAAGCGTTACGACAAGTCCTGTTACAGTCAGGACAGTGTACAGGTTTGTACTCCTGACTAACACACGGGGATTTTCGGCAGATATAACAATGTCCCTTACACTGATGCGTGCTGGAATTCTCATAACCTTTAAAGCAGTAATTACAGAAATACCTCACACCCATGAAACCCTTCACGTTTTTAATACCGTAGTAGTGGTTCTGGTGCAGCAGTAAGAAGCAGGGGTTTGAACGATCTTGGAACCCGGTCTCAAATTTAGAAAGAACTGAATTCTTTGATGTTTTGTGAAAGACTACAATTTTTCTTTGTAATATGTTCTCAAATTTACTGACATCACTGAATGTGACAGGTGTTTGTTCACTAAGACCTGCCTGTCGTTGAAATTCTCTCCCCTGCTCTACAGCCTGTCTATCTGTAAAACTCTGATTATAGACATGTGCCAGACTGATGGCAAAACAAAGTTGGTTATCACCGTTATCTACAATATACAGGTGGCGTCTCTTCTTATTAATCAGCTCACACTCTAAGGTTTTTGTTGCCTTACGTTTAACACCACCAGAAGGATCCCTCACGACCTGAAGAACAAATTCAAGGTTTCCAAATGAAAGTAAGCCGCCATTTGATTGTATGAGTTCATCCAAAAATTGGATAAAGGTTGGTTCTATTACATCATTGTCGGTAACACGAATATTTACATTCTGTGCAACATTATCCCCAACTAGTTCTAACTGGACAACGTCGTTACGTCTGGCTAACGTGCCTGCTACATCAGCTAGATCAATAAGGACATGCATAACATCTGTATAAAATGAGGCAAGGTCTGGTACAGACCCTGGGCACGGTGGTGGGATGCTAAAGGGACGCCTTATTTCTACGTTGTTAAAACGCTCGCGCTCAACTGGTGGCTGGTGATCTGACCCATTCTGAGCGTGGTTAGGTAAAAGTTGGCTACTCAGATTACCACCCTGTTGAACACCTACACCGGCTGCGGTGACGTCGGCTGATGTGGATGGGACAGCATCATCTGGTGTAGAGGCAGGTGCAGCGTCCTCTGCATCAGAGGTAGCTGCAGCTAAAGTCTGAAAACTAGCAGCTGATGTGGATGGAACAGCATCCTCTGGTGTAGAGGCGGGTGCAGCGTCCTCTGCATCAGAGGTAGCTGCAGCTAAAGTCTGAAAACTAGCAGCTGATGTGGATGGGACAGCATCCTCTGGTGTAGAGGCAGGTGCAGCGTCCTCTGCATCAGAGGTAGCTGCAGCTAAAGTCTGAAAACTAGCAGCTGATGTGGATGGGACAGCATCATCTGGTGTAGAGGCAGGTGCAGCGTCCTCTGCATCAGAGGTAGCTGCAGCTAAAGTCTGAAAACTAGCAGCTGATGTGGATGGAACAGCATCCTCTGGTGTAGAGGCAGGTGCAGCGTCCTCTGCATCAGAGGTAGCTGCAGCTAAAGTCTGAAAACTAGCAGCTGATGTGGATGGAACAGCATCCTCTGGTGCAGAGATAGGTGCAGCATCCTCTGATGACCCATTTTGTTGAGTATTTAACCGTTTTATTATCTCACCAATTTGTCTGAACGGGTCTGGTGCTTCAGGTTCGTTTGAAACAGTCGGTCTTAAAGGACTGTGAGGCGGGCTATGTGTAGGACTGTTTGTATTTCGTAAAGGTTGCAATGCTAAAGCAAGACTGTTCAAAACACAGATTGAGTTCTGAATTAATGTTGTGTATTCATTTAACCCGTTTACCGCCTCGTCAATTTGACTGAACGGGTGTGGTGCTTCAGATTCGTTTGAAACGGGTGACCTTAAAGGACTGTGAGGCGGGCTATGCGCAGGACTGTCTGTATTTTGTAAAGGTTGTAACGCTAAAGCAAGTCTGTTCAAAACACAGATTGAGTTCTGAATTAATGTTGCATAATCTGATGATTCCTGTACAAAGTTTATTCCCTGGGGATCATCGCTACCAACTCGTTCACCCATATTTACCCAGATAGTGAGTACAAAAAACAATGTGAGAATTATGGTACACATTTAACGATCACCTTTTACATCGTTGGAAATAGTCGTATCAGAATCTGACTTGCTTCAAGAAGTGTTGTGGCACGTGCTTTATTAATCCGGTCCAAACGTCGTGTACGGATTCTTCTACCACTCCTGGATCGAACGCTTCCTCTGGCTGGGGTTTGATTCACGAACAGCAAAGCCTCTGAAAAGATAGAAAACAGACAGAAAAAATTAACATCTATAGCTGACACAAAGAAGTTGAAGGGAGGAGAAAAATAATAAGGTAGAATGTACCTGAAATTAATTCATCAGCGAGGTAAGCTCTGTCCAGTGCTCGTGGAGATAAGGCTGTAAAACAGAATAACATTCTTAGTACATTTAGCGTCATGGTAATGATAATTATTTATTTTTATTTATTTTTTAACAGGTTGCTAATTAAATAAACTTACCGAGACCCCTTACCGCTTGGTGGGGGTTGTACGCTTCGTTGTTCGCAGAATGTGTCCTAGCCCCGTTAGCTGGGTTGCGATGCTGGTTAGCTGCGTTAGCATCTGTAGAATTAGATGCGCGTCGCCTGCTGGTGTTGGGGGGATGGACGGTAGCGTTGCGTGTAACACCCCCGCTAGATGCGACGCGCTGCTGGGGACCCCGTGGAGCGTCCCGTTGTCTTGCGGTGGTTGGGGGTGTGCTAGCGCTGCGTGTACCACCCCCGCTAGATGCGTTGCGCTGCTGGGGACCCCGTGGAGCGACCCGTTGTCTTGCGGTGGTTGGGAGTGTGTTAGCGGCGCGTGTACCACCGCCACTAGATGCGTTGCGCTGCTGGGTACCCCGTGGAGCGATACGTTGTCTTGCGGCGGCTGGAGGTGTGCTAGCGGCACGTGTGCTAGCCCCGTTAGCCGGTGAAGCTGTGTTCGAACGAACACTCTGATGAGGTGGCAGGAAGTCGTCTTCTGAGTCGTTGACGTCTGAGTCGTTGATGGTGATTGTCGGGTTGTGCTGTGTGTTTGTTATATTGCTGAGAACACGATCATACGGTCTTGATCTACTTAGCGACAGACGATTCCTGGGCCGAGCCCTCCCCTCATCTCCGGAAACAACCCGAGGGGCCGGTGAATCTGCATATTAAAATGATTAGTCACCTTCTTTGATTTAAGAACTTGTTAAAAAAAATAAAAATAAAAAAATAAAATACAGGTATACTGACCGGTGAGAAATTGTGTTAGGAAGACGTCATCCGGTACCTCAGCAATCGGGTCTGTAGACAAATTACAATACGTGAACGTAACACCCCAAACCCCACACCTCCGCCCGGTCTTAAACATGCTTTCAGGGGGGAGAAAAAAAAAAAAAGCTGCGGTACTTACTGACGCTGAATATACAGCTGAACTGAGAATCGGGTTGGGCTAGGATGGTTGCATCTGCTGCATTGCTGGATGTATCTGTAGACAAATTACAGCGCTCGAATGTAACATCCAAACACTCCCCCACAGCTTTAAGAAAGAGATAAAAAAAAAAAAGAAAAGTTCTGCTACTTACCATTGCTGAATATATCGTTGAACTGAGAATCAGAAAGCACCGCCATTATTTAGATTTTATTTTCTTAGAGTGAAAATAAATAAAAGAAGACAATTAAAACACAAATGTACCTTCAGCAGGATCCCGTCGGTAAACGCTGGTAGGGATTCAGTGAAATAGTTAAGAAACTAGTACCGTTACAAAATAGGAGAGGTGTGGAGAACCACCCACCACCTTTTGTCGACCTATTAAACCACGCCACGTAATGCTACGACACCACCCACGTGGACAGGTGGGTGTGTTAGGATCTGAATAGCGGTTGAATTCAACCAATCAGCGCTAAGGAGCCAGCTAGTCTGGACCACTTCAGGCGCAAGTCGCGCGGTGAGGGGTCTAAGACAATTAAAACACTTATTTGACAAAAGGTACAGAATACACATATCAACAGCTGAGTACCGCTAGTCTGGAGCAATAAAAGACAAAAGTCCGGTTGACGAGTAAAATATTTATTTGACAAAAGGTGCAGAATACAGGTATATTGCTGTCTGAGTACAAACAATTAGAGCTAAGGTTTCAGCTTTATCCCTGGCAGGCTGTACACCGTGACGGTGATATTAGCATCTTTAAAGACCTCTTCCAGGATCTCTGACACTTTTGACCATTCCAACTGGTCCAGCCCGCAGCCGATTCTGTGGTGGGGAGAGACAAGATAAAACACATGGTTTAATAACCACCCGCTAAAGAAGAGTTAAGGGATATTTTATTATTATAATAGTTTCTACTAACCGTGGGATTGAAACCCTGTTGACACCGTTTTGTAAGCAGTGATATTTCATATCTTCCAGACTCTGTCTCAAGCTGATGTATGTGGGCTTGTGGCTGGCTTTTTTCTTTGTGATCTGAAACGCATAACAGGCTACGGTTACAAGATGGCGTAACAAAACAACTTTTTTTTTTTTTTGCTTCTACAGCGTGCTATACCAGATAGTAGATGAAGCGCTGACCGTGTGTCAGGACAGCACACTGCCCTGGCAGCTTCTCTGTTAGGAAACATAAACATGAAACGTTGTTTTTTGTTATTTTATTTATTTTATTTTTATTTTTTAACAAAGACTGTTTTAGTAACTAGTCTGACTTACTCTGCTCCTTTAACGCTGAGACACGTCCAAACTTCTTCTTGAACGTCACTGCTATGCCGAGCCCCATGCGACAGTCTTCGCTGATGCAATGGGCCATGGATTCATACCGCGGGCAGGAGAACAAATCTCCAGTCATATACTTCAATGACCACTTGGCTGATCGGTAAAGTTTTTTAGTTTTGCACATCTTCATACTGTTTATTTTTAAACAACTACTTGGGGAAAACTATAAAAACTAGAGCTGACAACTTTATAACAGCCCCAGACGGGCAATTACAATAGGCGCCACCACCCGCTGCTGTCAGAGGTGTTAAATTCATTAACATATAGACCCCCCACCCCTACCCCACTCACACTCACCCCCCCCCTCCCCCCTTAACCGGAAGTCCCGCCTACCTGTCACTTTGATTGAGATGAAGGGTGTACTTAGCTTCTCTTATATAAACAGATCTTTACCAGCTCAATCAAAATGACTAAAAATAATGGATCTTTTGGTAACGGTCAATGAAATGCCATAATTTTGGAGGATATAACTCATTAGATAGAAATATAGAAGACAAAAATACCTGCATAGATGAAAACGTGCTGGCATTTGTGTTTTTGAAAAAAAAAAAAAAAACATTGCACCTAGCATAACTGTACAACTAGGTTATGAGGATCAGGGCTCTAATTCATAACAGACTGAATCCCAAATTATAAATTATATTAAGACATTCATTCTTAGAAGCTGGAGGAGAGGCAATAGAGTAGATTCAGGTAAAGTTTTATAAGAATTTGAGACAAACTTCTTTCTTTGGCAAAACATTTCTCAAACATTAGTAAATCTTTCACATTATTTTGGTGTAAATAGGTTTTTGATCCTATTATTACAGTCCTGATAGTGATGATTATTTACTTTGATTACAGAGTCAAAAATACACAGTACGCCTTAACTAAACTATCCTTTGCAACAACTTCAGGCTTTTTAAGAAATTCACAGATGATTATCATCTGATGATAGAGATAAGTCTCTATATTACACACTTTGACCGACTTTAAAGTCCTTTTGGCTTCTTCTGAATGTCATAAATCCCTAATTAACTTTTCAAAGATGTTAAGTGTTTTTGGTAGATAAGCTTCAGAAATCCCTGGACTCCATATGAACAAGCTAGATATTAGCTTCTAAACCCATTTCAAAGTCCAGAAGTTTTTTTATTTTTTTATTCTCGAGATAAAATATAAAATACATTAGAAGGAAATGTTTGTTGTAAAAGCTAAGGGCCACAATGGGTATTTTACTAAAATCAAACAAAGTTTAAATTCAATCATTGTAAGAAAATAGTTATTTAATCCCTCCCAACACCAAACAAAATAGAAATTAAATGCTAATCTGGAGAATTTAAAGTTTGGACAGGAACTTCATAACTAAATGGGAATGGCTGTGACAGTTTGCAGTTTTTCTTCCTGACAGAGGTTTTTGCATCGATACAGAGATTGTGCAACATCATGTGTGACAGTTATAAGAAAAGCTTTTGCTTTACATATTATAATTTCCATACTTCAAACTTTTGATTTCTGTTGAACAGATTGCTGTCAATGACTGAAGATATAAACCATTTTTATGTATTTTTTTGCAACATGGAGCATTCTTGCATTCTGCAACCAAGTGAAATAAATTTACCAAAAGTCACCACATGTTTGCAGGGAAACTACAGCTGATAAAAGATGAAAACTGTGTTACATTTTTCATTGTAAGATTAGTAAAAAAATGAAATAAAATAAAAACTATGCACCATTTTCTTGTGTCCCGTGTGTCTCAATGAACCATCTGAGTTGGTAAACCAGGTTTATTTGTTTAGTCCTGGGCTCCACAAAATCAGTCTGAGAGTCAAAAATGGTCCTGGTGCAGTCATTAAAAGACCTGACATACTTTTGTCAGCCTGCCACCAGACAAGGCTGTGCTAAATGTCCCACATTCCCCGCTCTCATTCTCAAACACCTACTCGCTGCTGAAGGAGGATAATGCCATTTGCACCTGTTCAGATTTTCTCTGATGCTTTTCCCATGTGACGTAAAAGTTATATGTGAACTCTCTTTTTAAGGTCCCGGAGGTCCTATGTGTTATGTCTTGTTATTGCATGTAAAGGACAGCAGGGGGAGCTCTGACTATGTACAAGATAAGATATGCGGAAAGAAGAAGAAGGAGAAAGTAAAGAGAGTACTGAAGCTGAGCTACGTGTGATGCCTGCTTATTCCACTATTTCTACATAGCACACCACAACATTGGCGACGAGGATGTCTATTTCTGTGCCTTTACCTACTCCATTCATGCCATGCCCAGGGGAACCAGCGATACCGTTTCCAACATGGCTAAAGATGTTCGACAACTACATGTTGGTCATAGCTGCATCGGGGGATAGCTGGCCTGATGCCAGAAAGCGCGCGGTTTTACTTCATGCCCTGGGTACAGAGGGCCAACGGCTTTTCTACACCCTGCCAAATACCGGAGACACGTTTACTACTGCTATTGCTGCCCTTAAAGAACATTTTGTGCCGAAGGTGAACGTCATTGCTGAACGTCACAAGTTTCGACAACGAGCACAGAGACCGGATGAGACGGTAAACCAATTCTTAGCTTCTCTACGGGAGTTAGCTGCTACATGTGATTTTGGGAACATGGAGGACCAAATGCTACGTGATCAACTGATTGAGGGTGTTGCTAATACTCGCATAAGAGACAGATTATTGCTTGAACCGGACTTAACACTTGCTAAAGCTACTACATTGGCGTTGCAAATTGAAAGTGGATTAAGAGATGCTAACGTCCTTTCTGATGCTACCGCTGCTAGCGCTTCTGCTCCAGTGAGGGCCGTACAAAAACAACCAAAGCAAAGCCGCCGCTGGGACACGAAGAAGAAGCCGCCGGATCCTGCTCCTGCTACGACTCAAGCTGCTGCTAACCGCCGTTCCTGCTTCCGCTGTGGATCTTTCAACCACCTTGCTAACAAACCTTCATGCCCTGCTGCTAAAATGACATGCAACAAGTGTGGTAAAGTGGGACATTTTTCACGAGTATGCCGTTCGACTCAAAAGGAGGTACGTGAAGTCGTCATTAATGAGCCCACAGTTCTTTACATGAACAATGCAGTGCAAGACAAGATCCTCTGCACAGTTCAAGTGACTGTTAATGGACGATGCAAAGATGTTGAGCTGATTGTGGATACAGGCTCATCGGTGTCCATTATACCAGAGAACATTTACCAGACCTACTTTTCTGAATGTGTGCTAACTGAACCTACATTTGCTCTTGTTACCTATGCAAAAGAGAAGATTTCTGTAAAAGGGTGCTTAAAAGCTACTGTTTCTCATGATAGTCATTCTACTGCAGGTACTCTTGTTGTTGTTGAGTCAGGTGCTGCTCTTCTTGGCTTAGATTTGTTTCAGGCTTTACAAATGAAACTTGAAGGACGAAAGGTTATTACTACTAGTACTTCTCCTACCCCTACGGTTGAACCTGCTGTGCCAGAGACTGTATCAGATCATTCTCCAGACATGTCAGTTCAGGAAGTTGGCTACGCTAAAAACTTCATACACAAAGTACATATACTGCCTAATGCTGTTCCAGTGCAACAAAAAACTCAGGAGACTTCCATTTTCAGTAAGACAAGCTGTTTCAGAGGAGCTCAAAGATCTCCAGGATAAGGGCGTCATTGAACGTATTGATGCTTCTCCTTGGGTTTCTCCCATAGTCGTGACACAAAGAAGAGAGGGAGGAAAGCCACGCATGTGTGTTGATTTAAGGGAGCCAAATAAAGTAATTGTTGCTGATTGCCATCCATTACCACACATGGATGAACTGTTCTCAAATCTACGAGGGGCTACTGTTTTTTCCACGATTGATTTAGCTTCTGCCTACCACCAAATGCCTCTGCATCCTGAAAGTCGTGATATTACAGCATTTATCACCCATGATGGACTTTTTCGTTTCTGCAGAGTTCCTTTTGGCTTAGCTTCTGCCTCATCAGCGTTTCAGAAAATGATGTCAATCATCCTTGCAGGTTTGCCAGGTGTACAAGCGTACCTGGATGACATCATCTGCTATGGCTCTACACAAAAAGAACATGATGAAAATTTACGGAGAGTTCTTCAAGCCTTGACTGATGCTGGACTCAAACTGAACATGCACAAATGTAAATTCAATCAACCTTCACTAAACTACCTGGGTCACACCATTTCAAAAGACGGTCTTCAACCAGATCAGGATAGAGTCACTGCTGTGATTCATGCTCCAGCTCCACACGACACGTCTTCTCTGAGATCTTTCCTTGGTCTTGCATCATGGTACAGTAAGTTCATTCCAGATTTTGCGACTGTTATTGAGCCATTACGTGCAGTGCTCAGAGACTCCACAGATTTAAGCTTCAAGTGGACGACAGAAGCACAGTCTAGCTTCACTTCACTTAAAGACCTGATAGTCAATAGTCCTGCCTTAGCTCTGTATGACCCTGAGTTACCAACCTATGTTACAACTGATGCTTCAGACTATGGACTGGGCGCAGTGTTAACTCAACTGCATTCAGATGAAAGTGAGAGAGTTGTCGCTTTTGCATCAAGAACTCTTTCTTCTGCTGAGCGCAAGTACTCCACGGTCGAACGTGAAGCTCTTGCCTGCGTTTGGGCTGTGGAAAGGTGGAGAACCTACCTCTGGGGTCGTCGCTTTGTTCTTCGTACAGATCACCAAGCACTTACGACTTTACTCACCTCTAAAGGTTCTGGCCGTGCTGGACTAAGGATTGCCAGATGGTCCGCTCGACTGCTCTGCTTTACATACGACGTCACTTATCGCCCAGGAAATCAAAACGTCACTGCTGACTGCCTGTCTCGACTACCGCTAACTGCTGAAAATGAGGCAACAGAGGAACCTGACATGATTGCTGCTGTTTTTAAGGAGTCACTGTGTGCCATTTCCCTTCCAGAGTTCACTTCTGCCAGCGAAATCTGTCCAGAACTTTCACTACTGCGCAACCAGATTGACAAAGGTTGGCCTAAATCCAAAAAAGGTCTTCCAGAGAACCTTACTCCATACTTTCAGATACGACATGAGTTATCAGTTCATGGTTCACTGATATTGAGATTGACAGATCGACTAGTTGTCCCTGCTTCACTGCGTGCCAGACTTGTTGACTTGGCACATGAAGGACATCAAGGCATTGTCCGTACCAAGCAAAGACTGCGTGAACTTTTCTGGTGGCCACAACTGGACAAATTTGTACATTCTGTCATTGCTTCCTGTGTTAACTGCCAGTTCAGTGATAAGGTAGCCATAACTGCTCCTGCTCCACTCACTCCAGTTGAATTTCCTAGTAAGCCATGGGAAAAAGTTGCAATAGACATTACAGGTCCATTTGAAAATGCTACATGGGACTGCCGTTATGCTATTGTACTTACAGATTACTACAGCAAATGGCCTGAGGTTGCATTCAGTTCTACTGTCACTACAGATGTTATCATTCGTTTTTTAGCCACTGTGTTCAGTAGGGAAGGTAATCCAATGTATCTTGTCTCAGATAATGGTTGTCAGTTTACTTCTCATGCATTTAGTACTTTTCTGAGAGAGAGAGAGATACAGCACTTAAGGTCTAGTGTATACTACCCTAAAGCAAATGGTGCTGTGGAAAGATTCAACAGAGTACTTAAGGAGTGCATACAAACATCTGAAAGAAGTCACAGCTCATGGAAGGAAGCTGTAACAGAATTCTTGCACAACTACCGAGCTACTCCTCATGCAACCACGGGAGTAACCCCATTTGAGCTACTGAGAAACAGAAAGATGCGCACCAAGTTAAACATACTCCCAGTAGAACTGAAAAGCAAAACACATGCCCAAATACAACAGAGGGTGAAACAAAAGCAAAATAAAATGAAGGAATACGCAGACAAGAAAATGAGAGCTAAAGTACCAACAGTCAAAGTGGGTGACACTGTTCGTGTTCGCAGACCTGAGCACGTTTCCAAAGGATCTTCAAGATTTACAGAACCACGGACTGTCATAAAGAAAGTTGGACAAAACACTTTCTTACTAAGTGACGGACGCAAGTGGAATGCTTCAAAACTTGCACACTTCCCAAAACAAACCTTAACTGGTTCAGAACAAATCAGTGATACTGTATTTGATACCTTTGCACTGCCAGGAAACACTAATGAACCTGCTGCTGTACCTAGAAGAAGTCAGAGATCTAGAAATACACCAAGATGGTTGACAGGTTTTGTAAGATAAAGTGAAAATTAATGTAACCACTCCTGTTCAGAATGGTATTAGTGTTCGGTAAGACAAGTAAAGATTACTACTGTTCTGCTAAAGTAAAATACAGTAAAAATAAATAGGTTTAAATGTTCATCCTGTAATGCTTATGGTTAACAGTGAAACTGGTAATTTTATTCTAATGCTGATATTCATTTAATGTACTGTTGCTACTTGAGCTAATATGGTTCGTAAACTTTTCAAATTACTGTTGGCTTGCTGAAATGGTAATTTTACAAACTTAGTTTCCTGCTGTCAGTTATACAGTGCAAATGTAAGTAATTGCTTCAGGAAAAGGGAAAATGTTATGTCTTGTTATTGCATGTAAAGGACAGCAGGGGGAGCTCTGACTATGTACAAGATAAGATATGCGGAAAGAAGAAGAAGGAGAAAGTAAAGAGAGTACTGAAGCTGAGCTACGTGTGATGCCTGCTTATTCCACTATTTCTACATAGCACACCACAACACTATGGATTAGCGATTCTGTTCAAATAATGCCACCATGGGATAAATGTCAGCAAAATGTCACAGAGAAGTCAGAACTGCATGTTCTTTATCTCTATATCCATGAGCATAGAGTCCAACTGTTGCTGCACAGCGTCGCAGTCATAATGGTCCATCAACTAACCCACTTTTAAATCTGTCCACAAAATCTGTTCTTGTTTTTGTACTCGTGCCCTCTTTGTGTCATCTGCATTTTCAGCAACAACCACAACATTAAGAGCTGGTATGTTAACTGCTAAGCCTGCCGAGCAAAACATGTTTCCACACATAAATTATTTTTTCTTTTATGGGAACATTTTGCCTTTGTTGAGTTCTTCCCTTTATTTTTAACACTGCGCTGTCAATTCAAACTTCAGCGTATGGCTCCAATTTATGTTGGCATTGTTTAAACTGAGGCTTTCCACACTATCTGATTTTTTTTTATTGCAAGACACATTTGGACTGAATACACTAGATCAGGGGACTTCAAATCCAGGCCTCGAGGTGCTGGTGCCAGGCAACTTTTAGACGTGTCCCTGGTCCAACACACCTGAATAAAATAACTGAATCACCTCCTCATCATCTGAATTTTAAGAAAGATCAAACAATAAGAAGTCAGCATTCGCTGACATAGACAATGTTCTTACAATCTGAGACACAGCAGAGCAGACAGCAACATCACTCAGAACATGTTTTTTATTAAAAAGCTCCTTCTCTGCCACAGCCACCTGGTGGTGAAACAAAATTACTAAACATGTGCAACAGCAGTTTTATTCAAACTTATGTATGACGCATTACTATCGGTCAAAATCGGAAAGGCACAAAGCTGTACGATATTTGCAATATAAACTACATGTTAAATTTACCCAGTATTGGTTTTTAAATGTGTGTTCACATTCCAACTTCTTGTCTAGTGTGTTCATATATTTATCTATCACATTTTGTAATTATTTTTTCCTATATCTATTGATCAACAGAACTTGGCACAACACTTCCAATGTTGCCCCTACATTCATAAATGAATGAACCTTAAAGATCGTTAAATTTTAGTGAACAGAAAGAATCTTGGTGGGCTAAAACAAGAAAGAGATGGATTTAGTGTCAGACAGTGAGTAAATTTGGTTATCAAAATGCTTATATAGTGTATATAAATATCAGATTTTAATGTTCTGCCAAATTGCTTGCTGACACTTTGTGTTTAGCTGGCTTGTATGTAACAAGGATCAGGATATTTCACAGCAGCACCAACATAAAACTTCCAACAAGGACTAAATCCTACGTTCTGTATTTGCGTGAAAAAAAAAAAAAACACAAAACAAAACAAAAACTGGCAGCCTTTCAGAGGTCATATTGTACTAAAACCTCATCTTGTTCCTGAAAGTTCAACTCTATCCTCTGCAGTAGGAGTAAACTCTCCTCTAAGCTCTAATCTCCCTTTACATCACAATCAGTCTCTTCTATGTTTCTTTACGACACTCAGCCATCAATCCCTCATCCCGACCCAACCTTCTTTTTCCTGTTTCTTATCATTCAGCCCATCTGTTGCTGTTTCTATGGATGGCAAATCAGAACACAGAATAAGAGCTAGATATAGAAGCACAAAATATTTTTACGTTTTCTATGAGTCTTTGAATAAGGTCTCCTTTTATAATTACTGTTGTTGTTCTTACTGCTATGATTTCTGCTGTGACAAAAATCCCATCTGGCCAGATGAAACGAAAAGATATCACTAGACTTTGAGGGATTATTTGGATTTCCTTTATCTTTGTAAAAGTTGAGTTTATTCAAATAAAACCCAACTGTTTTTGGCCATGAGCTAATGCTGATTCAGGGGAGTTGGAGAAAGAATGAATCGAAAGGTTGCTCTTGAGAACTGAACTTGGGCAGCACTGCAATATCAGCAATGATGAGTCTATTGGCCTTAGTAGTAAACACTAAACATCGTGACTTAGAGCGGCCAAATGAGCCTCGGTGGAAATAGTCAGCACATATGACTAAATGTTCATTGAAAATAAATATATTTGCAATATGAAGCTGAAACCACATATCAGATTCTGAATTATTAGCCAAGAATGTACAAATGAATAAGGAATTTCACTCCTGTTTTCAAGCACTCCCCACATACAGACCTAAAGTACAAATATATAAACTTTAGAGGAAATAAAAATAAGGATAAAGGAACAATATGCATTAATTTGCAGTCACTGTTTTTTGTGTTGTGAGAAAAAAAAGGATCGTTGTGCAGAAATGCTTATTTTGTGTTTTCAATAGAGTTTCTGACTGATCAGGTTGTAAGGTGTTTACTGGCAAGGGATTCTCCCTGAAAGCAATATCTTAGAAATTACTTCTGAAGCATATCAGTCAGAAACACATTGACTGACCTTCCTTCATTTCTGAAGAGGGAAAAGCACCTGTTCCACCTCTTAACATTCAGAGAGAAGGAGGACTTCTCCAAGAAAATACAATGGCATCTTGGTCAGCAACATCTCTCTACCAGCCTGCAGCCAGGATTCATTCATCCTTTGTTTTTTATAAGTTATGAATGAATAAATGAATGAACACCTGTATAAAACCTGTTTCTCCAAAGACCCGTGGATTTTTCTTGTCTGAGTGGAAGGATATTAGCTGCAACACCATAATCAGATTCAGAGATGTTGTCAAGGGAAGGTCAAAACGTATAATTTGAATCACCTACTTGGTGGTGCACACGCTGGGTGTCTGCTTGCAGCTATAAATAACCCATTCTGGTTTCCAAAGGACGATGTTTATCAAGACTAAATAAAAGCAGTGATGTGGTTGTTCCCTGCAGGTCAACCCTGAAATGTTCCCCATTAAAGGGAATTGCATTATGGGGTTTATAAAGGACCCAATCCCGAGGCTGGCAGTGGTGGAAATGAGAAGGCCTTCACTAACAAATAAACTGAGGGAACTTACACATAAATCACAGGGAGAAAGGGACATGGAGCACCTGCAGCATAGCAGAATGAACAATGGCAGCCAGTGAGGTTATACACTGAGGCAAGGATAGAGAATGATATTGACTCCAAATAAGTTTAATCAGGGGAATGTGGAACAGCTGTCAAGGAGAGTAAACCTGGAGACTGAATGAAGATGAAATAAAAAGCACAAATATCACAGAGGGAGCTAAACTAGACACACAATGATCTACAAGTCAAATGGGGAAAGTAGGGCAAACCAAAATGCACAAAGGGAAAAACACAACAGATAAATAAGAAACTAAATAAAGGAATGAACCTTAATAACAATAATGAACACAGAGAAACTAATTAAATTTGGCAAAGCCTTACAAACATATATTAACAAAGAAATTATCAGAAAACCAGTCAGGAAATTGTATCAAATGAGAAGTGTTTTAGATGATTTTCCTGGTTTGAAGATATTTGCTCAATTTTGCCTTTTTAAAAATCCAAATTTGAACTATGCTAAAATATAACAATGGAGAGAATCAGCCAAGTACAAACAGTACTCCAACAAATGGGGTTTTGGTGTGATAAAGAGATTGTGTACAACCTCTACTACTCAAACCCATAACAAATCACTCGGAAAAAAATCAGTATGTAGCCTTAACATTCTTCTACAAGCACACAAACAGAAGATTAAACCTAAAATCCAGGTGTTATTAATCTTTTCCTGATAGTGCATGGCAAACTCCATACGACCTTATGCAGACATTTTGCAAAACTTTTGAAGATAGTTTGAACTCACCACTAACACTCCACAAAACTGTAATAATAACACAAGTCGCTTGATCATGCTGACTTTTTGAGTAAAATTTCTGTCATACACATTTCCTGTTTTGCACCCAGAAGCACCAAAGCAAAAAAAAAAAAAAAAAAAAAAAAAAAAAAAACTGTTACCATGTCAACATGGAACAAACATGACCAATGAAAATCTTTGTTCGTCTTAAATTTGAAATACAGCCAAAAAAACAACCTCAACAAAACAACACTGTTAAAGTCACATTGATATTGTTGGGCTGATATACCGTGCTTCTGATAGTTTTGTTCGTATGGCAACATCAACACAGATATTATTACTACATCCTGTCAGTTTTCTTACACATGGGTGAATCCAATGACTGAAAATCTTCTTACGATATGTGAACAAACTCATTCTGAATATAGCCAGTTATGCCTCTGCAACAAACATTTCAGATCAGTAAGTCAGATTAGTGTCAGAATTTGCCTGACCAAAGAGAGAAACCTTTCACAATATGCAACATCAGCAGAAAAAAGAAATTGTAGTTTAACAAAGCTTGAAGTGTTCTTTATATCATAAATGCAACTTTTGAAATGCTGAGGAGAGAAGTCGTGTACTATGCAGTCCACTTAATCACCATCAATTACCAGTGTCATGTTTAGGTTGATAAAGAACCCGAGTGAGGAACTGAATGAACATCTTTAGTGAATAATAACAAGGAGAACTTAAAGAGAGGGAATGCAAGGAAGCAGGTCCAGAACATTTGGCAAGGAAACAGAAGAATCCAGTAACAAATACAGAAAATCCAGGAGCTAAAATATTGAGGAGTGAGTTTACTGACAAGACGCAGGTGGTTGATTACAAACAGGCAAAGCTGGGAGAGAAGGAGATGAACCATAAAGCACAGATGGAACTGAATATGGGCTGAATGGATCTAGAACCAAAACCAAAGTTCATTCACATTCACATTTTTGAAATGGATAATTATTTTTAAATTATTGAATTTTAAACTGCAACTAGCACTATTTTGAAAACAGAATTAATCAAGAAAAAAATAATAATAATCCATGTCAGGTATTTCACTCGCTGGTAATGAATGGAAGCAGCTGAAAATGACACTTCTCTCTGTCCTAAACACGTTCTATGCTAACCACATCAGGTATGGAGAAAAGCTAAATCAAATCAGAACTGGGTTCTGCAGCAGCAACACTGTGAAGATAATCTAGCAAACATCCAGTATTGTGTAAAATAAACAATGCTCAGTGGGAATCAGCAAACCCACTGACATGTCGTCGGAGAAGGAAGGAGAAAAACTCATGTTTCCTTTAAGTTTTCTTGCTGCTCTTAAACATTATAGGAAAAAAGGCCAGACGACGAAAGAACAGGGAATGCACCTATTCATTCATTTGACAAAACAAATCAGTTGAAGTCCTCCAAAAGCTGATCAGAAGGCAGATTATCCCAACCAATACTGGGCTTATCTGTTAATGCGACTGCAACAGTTCATTCTTGAAAAGGTGTATTTTCTGTGCTTCCATGTCTGACCTCGTCAGATTACAGTCACAAATTACATTTTTAGACGTAACATATAAAATGCTCAGCTGCCATCTGATTAATTGAAAGCAGCCCATGTCTGATAGCGGCTTATGTCAGCCAAGCAATGTAAACACCAGCTCATGAACTCAGAAGTGACCCAATTTTTTTTTTTTTTTTGGCCCTACCTGTCCAAAGACGGAAGCCACAATGGGGCGCAGCTTCCTCTTGTCTCCTTCTGGCAACCAGAGGTCTGCAGGGTCTCCATCAGGGGAGGACAGACTCAAGGTCTTGGCTTTGGGCTTTGGTGGCCTCTTTATGCTTGCTGAACTCCACCGTCTGAAGGATTCAATCTTTTTCTTAATGGAGCCCTAGAGAGCAGTATCAATGGTGTCAACCAAAGCGCAGCAAAAATCACTCGAAAGAAAGACGGGAAGGAAACATAAGATGACACAATCTTACAAAATGAGAAAAAAATGTTCAAATAGATTTTTTTTTCTTATAATTAATAGAATAGACTTTGCATCTGCATCAGTGGCAGAACTTTGCACATCACAGTCATATATTGACATCCACATCCACTGACCTTCTTTACTAGTTTTCCCTCCCGCACGTCCATTGACTGCACCCTTTTCATCTCAGTCATCTTTGCGGTCCAGCTGAACCACAGAGACGTCTTTATTTTGTTCTCCCTGCGCCTCGGTCTCTCGTTCTGTCCTCCTCTTTATCTGTCACTACAGCATCTGACACCAAATCATAATCTGAGGTATATCCCCCCGCTGCCTTTGCTCCTCCTCTCATCCCTCACACTCTCCATGTTTTACCCCTCCTCTTTTATTTACATCCATCTCTCGCTTCATTATGCGTTTGACCGGATTTTATTTATTCTCCAGACTGTGCACATTTCCATTCACAACGAAGCATATCAGTAGGAAATGTTCTTTAGTCCTGTCATATAATTGACCCTTTGTAGGAAATAGATCTAAATATTCAGAGTTACATATTTATCAGAGGTGTATCAGTGGCACTCCTCACATTGTGTCTGATATGAGCCTGCCACTATTTTCCGCCCATGTATGTGAGTTCTTTGATAATCCTGTATTTATTTCCGCACTCACCCTTCTGCTCTCATGCTAATGTTGGCTTATCCTCAATCCTCTGCAATTTATAGTGCTTCACATTGTTCATCATTTTCCCCATATGGGACGGTGCTTCTTATGCATGCGCTAAATCGTACATACACACAAATACCAATTAAACATCTCAACTGCAAGGAGCTTTTAGCGCTGGCTTTCCGGGCTCCGTTTCTGCTGCGTTCCTCAGAGAAAAAAAATTATTACCATTGTAGAAATTTATCGCAGAAAAAGCTTTTTATAATGATATAAAGATCAATATATTATTTCTATTAATACAAGTTAGGCTGGTTGAGATCCAGAGTTTTCAAGGTGCAGACAACTAAAATACAACTAACAAAAAATACAGCCAAGATGAATTTCAAAAGCAACAAAACTTGCAAGCTTTTAAAAATCTTAGAGAGCTATCAGGTGTGATGGTTTCAATTGTTGCCGCAGTGAGTGTCAGAATTAGGGGGATCATGTGAGATGGTCTATTTTCCAACTCAGATGGGATGTTCAGGTTAAAAAGTCCTGAAAGTACAAGTTGTGACCTTGATGTTTGCTAGATGTAAGTCAAGTCAAATGAAATTTATTTGTATAGTGTATTTTAGCAACAAGGCAGTTCAATGTGCTTCACATGATAAAAACATAAGACAGTCAACAAACAACAGAAAAAGAAGCACAGATAATAACTTCAGTTTTGTTTCTGTTCATCTGGAGAAAGTTATGGTACATCCATGAACTGATTTGATCTAATAATCTGCTCAGGGCTTGGATAAATAATTGGACCTTGTGACATTGTAATGTAAAGCTATGTATCATCTATTTAGTTATGGGATCTGATTTTATTACTTATTATAGTAGGTTTCAAACCAATCAATTATTCTACCATGGATTCCACCCAGATCTCCTGTCGCTTCAATTTTTATGTTCAGCAGAGTTAAATGATGCGCTGAGGTTCAACAGAACGAGCACTGAGGTTCTTCCATATTCTAAAAGTTTATATGTAGGACAATAATAGTCCACAATAATAGTCCAAGTATTGATTTATATATCAAACTGCTCCCCAGGATGCATGAGTATAAAGATGCCCTGTTGACATACATTGATGGGTCAGAATGTACATTCTAGTATAATTTTTAAAGAATTGTGAATGATCTGGTTTTAGAGGCCACATTAAAAATGCACCCAAGAAACGGCCTGGCTAAAAGAAAGAAATCGCTTTCCATGGGAAAAAAATGTGCCATATTCAACCGTTCTGGGCGGTCTAATAGCTGGGTGTGCCATTCCAAGCATTTTAATCCCTTTGAATGCTTATTATAATCCTGCAATATAAGCAAAACAGAAACAAGTCTTACCAACATGTTACAAGTTATTAAAACATTCTCTTTTAATTAGATTACGGATGAAATACATCTGTCTTAACAGATTTACGTAGCTAAACCTTGTGGAAGACAAAACAATTTATGTTGATCAATAGAGCCTATGCTTAAGCAGTAAAAAAAATAACTAACCAAAAATGACTTGGTCAGTTCCTACTGTTTTGCTTCATCTTTTCATCCTTGATTCCTCTTAATTTCCATTTGTGCCTCTTATGCTTTATAACTGTCTCACTGGCTAATTTCTATTAACATCAAAAAACGACCCATCACCAAAACATTTCAGTCAAACTGAGCTTAACTAGAGTATTTCAATATCTTGATACTTTTCTTTGCAGCTCTGCTGTTGTCATCAGATTATTGTCTTGTCTCAAACCAGCCAAACTCACGCTTCAGCTTTTAGAAACATGATTTTTCTCAAAGCATGTATAGCATCCATGGATTTTTAGTCTTTTCATTTACACTGACATTTTGGCCTCTTTTCTCTTCAGCTGGCCATTTGGATTTTAAGATTTCTTTTTATTAGTTGTTTTTATTTCTCAAAATAATACCAAACAGAACATGTATTTGTGACCTTCCAGGCTCCAAACGAATATTTTTCTTCATATGAAAGTCATTTGCAAGTGCATCAAACTCTCTTATGAGACAAAGGATAAGATCACAAAGGTTAACCATCTTATTCCCTTTTAGTTAAAATAGTTCAGAAGTTTTCTTTTAGCACACTTTTTCAACATTCGTTATGCCAAAACTCAGATTGAGAAATTACTTCTGTTGCAGAGTGGTTTTAAATACCTTAAATATGCAAAACAATATTTGGCACAAAGTTTGTTTGAGTTAAGAAAAAATGTTGTGGTCACACTTAAAAAAGAAAACAGGTGATCCAATAAAAAAAAGAGTTCATTTGTTATAGGTGATCATGTTAAGTTCATCCAACTAAATACATTTATTTTATCACATTGTCATGTTAAACAGATGTAAAGTAGACAAGCTTAATTCCATTTCACGTAACAAACTTCCTTTTTTAAGTTGGAAGTCTATTCTTCTTTTTCAGTGCAGAATCACACATCTGTGAAAATCTCTGATGTCAGAGAAGAGAAAGCTCTCGGTAACAGCTTCCACGTTGCCTAAAAGTTGGTTTCTGAGCGAGCGATGAGTCCTGGTTGAGTTGCTCCAGGGATCAAAGCGAGTCTTGGAGAGCCTTTGAGTGTCAGAACTTTGAGAAAACTTTGATCCACCAAAACAGCCAGACCTGGTTGCATCAGAACCAGGGCTGATCATGCTTCTTTAGTTTTTTTCTTCATTTTTAAGGTATGCTTTGGTGTATTCAATAACCTGTTAGTGTACTTTTTGCATTAATAAGCTGGTTCCAACACCAAAGTGGCATACCTCCAGGTGTCTAAACCCAGAGCAAAAAGGCCACTGCTACTGTTCTATCTTAGAATGCTTGGTCTCAGTTGGTCGAAGAAGAATGTCTGTTTAGACGCTGAACCATTCTATGCTATCCTCTCTTAACCCTCTGATGCGTGAGTGACTGACTATACAGTCTGTGACTGGGTCCTTTTTGACCCAGGTTACAATCAATGTGTTTTTATGCTACTTTTGTCATTTTGATTCAAAATAATGTTTTGTATAATACTTTCTACTGTGTTTTATTTCACACAAGAGTTATTTCATGTTTGAAATATTTAAATTTTTCACTTTTTTAAACGTTTTTAGAACAATTTGTAGAACATTTCTGACAATTTGTAGAATAGTTTTAAAACAAAATCACAACAGCAGCAATTTTACAACAACAATGATGAAATGTCAATAATGGACAATGTTAACATCCATTATGTGTGTGTGTGTGTGTGTGGGGGTGTGTGTGTGTGGGCATGAGGGGGGCTGCAAAAGAGCACGTTTCTAGAAACTAGCTAGCTAACCAAGCTAGCTAACATTACTGTCTATATTCTATTATGCTATGTGTATCATGCATGTGAGTGTGTGTATGTGTGTGATTTATTTATCCATCCATTCATCCATCCATCCATCCATCTATCCATCCATCCATCCATCCATCCATCTATCCATCCATCCATCCATCCATCTTCCGATTATCTGGGGTCGGGTCAGTTATTAAGGAGGCTCAGAGTTTGCTCTCCCCAGCCTCTTGTTCCAGCTCCTCTGGGGGAACCCATGGCGTTCCCAGACCAGCTGAGCATGTCCTGGGTCTTCCCCTGGCCTCCTCCTGATGGAACATCCCGGAACACCTCACCAGAGAGGCGTCCAGGAGGCATCCTGACCAGATGCAGAGTCACCTCAACTGGCTCCTCTCGACATGAAGGAGCAGCGGCTCTACTCTGAGTCCCTCCCGGATATCTGACCTTCTCACCCTATCTCTAAGGGAGAGCCCAGACATCCTACAGGGAAAACTAATTTTGGCTGCTTGTATCCGTGACCTGGTTCTTTCGGACATGACCCAACACTCATGACCATAGACGAGGGTAGGAACTTAGATCAATCAGCAAATCACGAGCTTCGCTTTTTGGCTCAGTTCTCTCTTCACCACGACAGACTGGTACAGCGTCCACTTCACTGCAGACACTGCACCAATCCACCAGTCGAACTCCTGCTCCATTTTTCCCTCATTGGTGAACAAGATCCTGAGATACTTGAACTCCTCCACTTGGGGCAGGACACCCCCTCCTCAGACCCAGAGAAGGCACTCTACACTTTTCTGGCTCATTTATTTATGCATTTATTTCTATAGCTATGAATTTTTATTTTATTTATTGAGATGATAAAAGAAAGAACCTTGATCACATTGATCAACAGGTTCTGTATGTCATTCAACACAATCTCTCTCCTGGTTTTCTCATCCAGGATGTCAGACACACACACACAGACACGCACACACATACAAATAATACACATGCACAATAAAGTATAGGTCGTAATGTTAGCTAGTTGGTTAAATAACTAGTGTTGACTAACTTTGAAGAAGGCTAATATGTTGATTCGTGACAATGACGCTGTCACAGTACTCATGATTGACACACAAACACATTTGTGAGTCAAAAAATAAAGATAATACTTATATGTAAGAGTTCTTCCTGTGTAAAAGTATTATTATTCAGGGGTGACAGTTAGGTCTCAGTGTGTTTGATTCACAAAAATGTTTTTCCTTACAGTCACAGTTGGTAAGAAACAGAGATTCCCATTAAGTTCCATAGGAAATGAATGCGGGTCATTTTGGACCCACTTACGGAAGAATGGGGTAGTAACATAAAACATGCTATTTCTTAAAATGTATAAAAGGTCAATAAAAAATTTGAATTGCATGATATCAGTGACATGTTGCTTGAGGAATACCTGGAATATGAAGTGATGAAAACTTTTCATTACAAAGATATTGCAAAAAGATGACCTCACCGGGTCAAAAGGGACCCACTCACGCATCAGAGGGTCAAGAAAAACTTGGAAAACATCCTTCAGACATATGTTGTGTCTTTATAATTATTTTTAAATTAATGGACTTTTAGTGAGTGATCTTAAATCTGAGGTACAACTTTTGGGAGTTTTATTATTTCTTTGTCTCCTGCAGAATCTAATGTTGGTGAGAGTTTTCTTGAACATGCTCTACTGGAAAGATTGACATCTGTTTTGAATGTTTTCTTTCTCATGGTGGAATGACAGTTTGTGATTGGTTGTTTAACCCGTCTACTTGACAGCAGTAGTGGCTGTCAAGTAGACGACAACTTGACAGCAAGTTGATGTCAGCAAGTTGTCCCTCTTGCATCAAACAGACAACCCATCTTAATCTTTCGTTCACAGGACATTTCATGTGAGTTAAAGAGAAGGCTTATAAAGCATTAATGAGAAACTGATTCCTTTTGTTCCTGTTCATTTTCATGGATCTGATACATAATTAGAATAACAACATCATACAGTACATAAATTCTGTCCAAGGAACAGGAATTCCAGAAAAAGCGAAACAACAACTTTAACACAACATCTTCAACAAAGCCAAAATGTGGCACCCGTTTTCTCACTAACAGTGGGTGTTGGAGACAGTAATCAAACTTTTAGGACACACCAGTCCAAACAGAATCAGCTTTCTGTTCTGCTTTCAACTCACTACAAGACAAATGCGCAGGAAAGTCATTGAGAGGCAAAAAAAAAAAAAAAAAAAGTCAGTGGTAGCTCCATTCTATACAATATGCATCCAATGGTGACTCGGGTATAAAGGCTCCTGCACTGATGAAGACGGGCTTTCTTTTAAGGAGAGAGGTAGAATAATGGGACTGTGTGTGTGTGTGTGTGTGTGTGTGTGTGTGTGTGTGTGTGTATGTGTGTGTGTGTGTGTGTGTGTGTGTGTGTGTGTGTGTGTTTTTAAAGGAATACAGCACTGTTATGTTGATTTATGTGAGAAAATGTATTGATGTAAATGTCTGAAAAGAGAAATATCACACAGCTGATGTTCTAATGACTCAAAACATGTGAATGTATTAATTTATCATTTGGAAATCCTCAAGTTTGGAACTGCCCTCCATCTTTATACTTCCACTTTCTGTGACAGTGAAAGAAATGAAAGAGGCTTATTTTGGTGTTTCATTCAGAGGCAGGAAGTCTTGAAGCAAAACACCCACTTTTGAAAACGAGCAAGTCACAACAGCAACATTTTTTTCTTCTTGCAGCAACTTGTTGTGAAACATGGCAGTTTAGAAAACCACTTATGAAAACTTGTGCTCTTTCCCGTTTTAGAGTTCATAAAGGAGGAACACAAGAAGGAGAGGGAGCTTTTGTACTTAAGAGTCTTCACAATTAATTTTCTTCAATTTACATTGCGGTTACTTTAGAAACTTGGGGAAAAAGGACCTGAAATTGTAACTCAGTTGAAGACCAAAATTGTAAGTACAAGTCTGTCTTCTCTACAGTTTTATTGTGAGTTATTATTCTTTAAGTAATATACACTTAAATCTAAAATTATTCATTTTTCTGGCAAAATCAGATTTTAGATCGTCACTGTCAGGGATAAGAAAATTTTGGGTTGTATGAATGACTTATGCTGTGAAGATATATGGTTATTACAAATTTTGGTAACACTTTATTTGAAGGGGTGTGCATAAGACTGACATGACACTGTCATAAACATGACATAACATCTGTCATGAACATGAAGAAGTCTTTATGAATATTTATGACAGTTATCATGAAGTGTCATTCGGTAAATAATGACACTTTTAATGCAAAATTGCATTAAAAGTCCATTAAAAGTGCCAACTTTGCATGGTTTTGTAAATAATGCCAATTTAATGCAAAGCTGGCATTTTTAGTGGACTTTCAATGCAACTTTTAAAGCAACTTTGCATAAAAGTGTCATTATTCACCAAATGACACTTTATGACAACTGTCATAAACGTTCATAAAGACTTCTTCATGATCATGACAGATGTTATGTCATGTTTATGACATGTCATGTCAGTCTTTTGCACACCCCTTCAAAGTGTTACCCACATTTTTTATACAATTCATGACTTCATTATTAAGGACATGCCATTTCATCTCAACTGTCAGATGACGCATTAGACCTCTCCTCTTTACAAAACACGTCTTATAAGATTTTACATATTTCATGTTAATGCAAATTAATGCAAATGTATTAATGAATTGAATTAATACATATGCATCATTGCGTGCTTTACATTATGTTAGTTCCTCTGAAATGTCAGCAAACACGAGTTTTGCCACAATACTTGATGACATTGACTTTTTAGTTCAACTTCCTGCAAAAATGCTATGATTTAGCACAAGAAAAAATAGAGCTAATCAGCAGTGGATAAGAGAGACGTGTTGTTTTGAAGGTATGTAAAATCAGATCTACGTGTTGTGGAAAATGTTGAGTTCATAAATGCAACACTTTTGCAATGTAGATCAACTAAGGAACTTCTTGAACTGTTTTCACTCTGACCTTAATCGTGCAACCTCCAGGAACTTGGGCAATAAATCAGTCCAAATTTTAAAAAGTGCAGTCAAAAAAGTCCCTCTCACTCCACAAAAATGAAAAAAACTATTAGGAAATGTCAGTCAACTTTAATACTTCATGATAAATAGTCTTGTTTTTCAGCGCAAAGATGGTCAGAGGATTTCTTCTGCCCTAAATTCAGTGTGTAAAGCAAATAGCCCTGATAGACGGTTCATGGATGACCTATTGATTTTATTTGACATGAACACCGGAACTTAAACGATTGCTTTTGCAGATTGGTTTCAGATTCAAGATGCATTGCACTGTGCAACAGTGATCAAACTTGAAGTTAACACTAAAATGTAACTCAGTAATGATATAACACCAAATAACAGTAAATATGCAACAATTAATATTTAAATTCTAAATAAAGCAATGTCCAAAATAAGAACTGGGTAAACACCTGCTGTTTCAGTCTCTTTCCAATGTTTCCATGTGGTATGTTTTGCCATGCGACAACCAAATACTTCAATATATTTTAATGGGATATTTTTGACAGACAAAACAAAGTAGTTTGTAACGGTGAAGTTGAAGGAAAGACATGTTTTTTGTTGTTTTTGTTCTGCAACTTAAGCTCTGAAAAGTTTTGCAGCCATGGTATGTTCAGTGTGTTTTACTCTGAAAACAAATTCTCTTCTGAAATCGCCCATTCAGTAAACGGAGTTCACCATTTCATCTCAGGAAAAATAAAGAAGATATGTTAAGGCCTCAGAGGTTTTGTAAAGAGCGTTACTGAACATGAACACTGCAGACATAGGTCAGTTATTTGAGATGGGAAACTAACAGGACACGTCACATTTATTACTTTATCTCAACTGTGAGACATGGTGGCGGCAGCATCATGTTGTGGCTTTTCTTCAGCAGAGACAGGAAAGCAAGTCAGAGTTAAGAAAACAATGGATGGTGTTAAATCCAGGGCAGTTTCACAAGAAATCCTACTAAGGCTTTACAGTGATTCAGACTGGGGTGAATCTCAATCAGAACCAGCTTTATTGGCCTAAATTATCTGCATATACAAGGAATTTCATTTTGCTTTACAATTTCTCAAAGCAAACAGACATAAAGTCTATTGCATAAAATAAGGATAAATTAACAATGAGTAAATGCATTTGCAGCCATTATCTAAAGAAAGGAAAGCATTGCTATTACAGTATCCTTCTTTGTTCTACAGTAGAGTTGACTCATGCTGTAAGGATTTCATTGTGTTCAGAGAAAAAACCTAGAGGGGGATGTGAATATTCAGGTATGGAAGCTCTGACCTTAAATTGAAATGTATCACAACCTTCCTCTCAGGATTTTAATTCACAGATGCCTTCCAACAATACCGCTTCTCTCTTTTGAATGTATGCGTGTGGGTGTGCGTGCGTGCGTGTGTGTGTGGAAGAGCGTATTCTTAAATACACGATGATTAAGATAAATAGCGACCACATAATTCAGCTCTAATACTCTTGTCAGCATCTGCCAGCTATAAGTACGGCAGCCGAGCTCTAAACCCCTTTTAAAGCAACACTCCTCCTGCCTAACCTCTCCTTTCTATTTTTCTCATAACTCATCTGTACCAGCTGTTTTTACAGCACTTTACATAATCTATCGCTCTTTCTCTCTCTGGTTGAATCATTTTAAGCATCTACTGCATTCAGACGTTCTCACTTTTCTTCTGCTGTTTTATTATCTGTCCCTAATCCGCCTGAGACATGCAGTTAGGCGGGTTTTTTTTTTTTTTTTTTTTTTTTTTACACAAATACATGCTCGGACCATTGATTTGGATGTAAAATTATGGATTGAATCTTGGTTCAGACAGCTGCCTTCTCTGTTAGTGGGGCCTCTGGTGAAAATGTGCAAAATGCCTGAAAAAAAAAACAATAGTTCAAATCAGCAGTATCACAGTCTTACACTAGGGGCTTTAGAAATCCAAACATGTTATTTTGAGCACTTTTGCAAAGTGATAGAGGAAAAGAAAATAACAAATGGCACATTAGTGCGACATCTGTTGGCAGCTTAGACGATTCTCTCTGTGTCATATGCTCTCTTCTCTTCAGCTCATCTCTTTCAGGGGGACTTTTACACTTAAGGGCCATCTGTTTTAGATAAATATAGAAGACCAAAGGATTTTCTTGAAATTTTGATTTAAGAAACAGGCCCACAGCATGACAGATCTTCCCCCATACTCAACAGCTGGCATTAGACTTTTTTCTTTAATTTTGTTTCACTCCAGATCTGGTCTTATGTTTAAGACTTTTTATAACATGCCTCTCAAACAACCAATGAGAATGTACAGTGCACATATTGGTTGCTGTAAGGCCACTTTGGAGGTTGTTATTTTAGTATCCTATGTGATGTCAATGTGGTGGCAAAATACACTCGAGTCTTCACCCAGGTTTGTTTGTCACGGTTCCTGCTGATTTCAACGTTTTAATGATTTCTCCACTGACTAAATATATTTAAACTAAAGGTTGAATTCTAATTGATTAAGATATGCTTTTATTTTAAATCTTTTTTTTCACCAGGAGAGCCAATAAGCATGAAGGTTGGCTAACACAACCTGTGGGCTGTGAATGTTACCTAAAGAATGAGACAAATCCGCTTAGCTTCATCAAACTAAAGAAAAAAGAAAAATGTGAAAGCTTTCTATTATTATTATTATTATTATTATTATTATTATTATTATTTTTTTTAATTACTATTATTCTATTATTATATTGACCAGATTTAAAAAAACACTAAACTGTAATTATGAGTCCAACAAATATCAAAATGAATTTATAGAAGGAAATTTGAATCCAGAGAGGAGGAAGAGAACAACAGTTTGTTGGAAGGGAATGGCTCATGGGAACGTAGAAGCTGACCCAGGCCTAATCCCGGTTTGTGTTTATTCTCCGAATCTTCACTCTGTAATATTCTATCTAAATTAGAACTACCTTTGTGATAATCCCATGCTGTGACCTACATTGTACAAAAGCCTCTGTGTCCACCAGAGTGTGAAAAAAGCCACATAACTACAGCGTTGGTGATGAGATGGTTAATAAAAAAATATATCAGGTAGGATGAAATGCAATCACTCAGAGAGCAGGTCAGACGTTCAGCAGCTCAGATTTGAAGTGATCCTGGTAAACAGGACCTGAAGTGCATAATCCTACTTTCTCACTTCACTGCTATTCAAGTCATCAGTCCTATCCTGCCCTCTGGTGGGTGGAAGTAACAGTGGCATGCAGCATTGCTATCCTGGTCTGGGCTCTTTCTAGATGGAATTTGCATGTTCTCTTCATGCAGGTTTTGGTTCTCTCCCTTCTCACACTCACAGTCCAAAAATATGCAAGTTAAGTGGTTAAACTACCTTAGGTATGGATGTGTGCATCGTTGCACACATCCATCTGTGTATCTCTGTATTGCCCTGTGATGGACTAGCAACCTGTCCAGTGTGTACCCATTTCTCTCTTGCCCAATAGCTGCTAGTAATGGGCACCAGGTCCCCTGTGGCCCTATAGGGATAAGTGTGCGTAGATAATGAATGTTCACAACATATAACTCAGTCGATGAGGCCATCAGAGTAGATGAGTGTCATCAGAGGATTGAAACAATAACAAATTTTTTTTACTGTATAGAGTCTTGTAGACTATTGTCACAAATTTGCCTCAAGCCATCAAGCAACATATGGTTTGTGTGTAATGCTTGTTGTCATTTATCATATTTAAGGCATTTTTCTACAACCTAGTAGAATGAATTACGCAATTTTACCCCATTTGCATTCATCATACCAACATTTACAATCCCTTTTAGTCCACCAAAAACACAAATAACAATATTTTTTAAATAGTGAAATATTTTATTTTTGATCTTTTAATACTAAATTGTAATAGGACATAATGCAAACACAAAAATAAACATTTTAAACAAGCTTTTTATCCTTTGTAGACAAAATGTAAAATTGGATTCAACCTTAGTACCACAATGAGAAAAGTATGATATACATGATAAAAGTATGATCTTAAAGGAGAGGGTGATGTTTTGGCTAGTCACCATCCCATTTTCCACTTATTGTCCTGTTTGATCTGTTTGACTGTCTCTAAGGCCTTTAGAGAGTAGTGGCAATGGTTGTTCTGCACCAGGAGACTGGTAGGATGAAGATTTTGATGTCTTTGGTGACCCTGGCAGTGCAAAGCTCACATCTCGACTGTTCCTCCGCTTAATGTAAGCTTGCAGGTTCCTGGCCGGAGTTGTCAGTAACCCCCCACCCTCCTCCACAAGTCCATCAAACACTGCTCCCAGACTCTGTCGTATTCTCACGCAGAAGTGGGGGCAGCTGAAGACGTACAGGACAGGGTTCAAAACTGGATTCAGAAAAGCAAACGTTGCAGACACTGGAAGGCCCACTTGCACTAATTTGAAAATCTTTTTATTATACTGGGCTGCCATTTCTAGGATGCAGAAGATATGATAAGGAGCCCAGCACAGCACAAATGCTGCAATCACAGACGTCACCATTTTGGTGAAACTTTGAGAAAACAGGCTCTGATATGATGAACTGGAGATGATGGGAGACAGGTTGTTTAAATTGGACTTAAATGAGGAACCAGAAGTCACGCCATTTGTTTTAACCATTCCTGAATGTGCATCACAGCCAGGCAGAGTCAGAGTATCAGCCAGTCTGCCGGTACTCTGCTTTCTCCTTCTGTGTCTGTTTCTCAGGCTGAGGGCAATTTTGATGTAGCTCCCAGCAATGACCACTAGAGGGAAGAAGAAAGCTAACAGGAACTTGGAGATGGCTGTTGCCCCCTGCCTCACATTACAGCCCATTTCTAATGAATCCTCACTGGATAAATACAAAGCAAAATTATGGTAGCATAACTTCCTGCTATCAGCCTTCTCAATCACTGAACGAAATATTGAGTAAGGCAGGGTATTTAACGCTGCCCACAGCCAGCCCAGCGCGCACAACTTCCAAGCTCGTGCCACTGACCTGTGATTCTTACTCCACACTGGCTTGGAAACTAGAAGCAGACGGTCCAATGAAATGGCTGCCAGCAGGAAGGCTGAAACAAACATGTTGAAGAAAAAGATGGAAGTTTGTACTATGCAGAGTGGGTATCCGAGCTCCCAGCTGTGGGAGGAATAAAAGTAGAAGGTGAAGAGCGGTAGAGTCAGCGTGGCCAGGAAGTCAGACATGGCCAAGTTAAGCATCCAAATGGAGGCCACGGTTCGATGCCTGAGGCGAAATCCCAAAACCCAAATGATCAAGGCATTTTCCAAAATTCCCAGGGAGGAGAAGATGCCATGGATGCAAACCACAACCAGGTTGACCTGTGTGTTGTTGTTGTTTAAATTGTCTTCCCTCATCTGCTCCAGCAGTGGGCAGTATAACGGACCCTCAGGGACACTGGGGGTGACCGCCATGTTGAACATGAGACGGCTGAAACAAGAAATAAGTTAGATTTATGAAAAAATTTAAATCATTGCGTGTTTTAATTAGAAAGTTGACTGCCAGGTTTGCAGCTAAGCTGCACACTTTTCATTTTCAAATGATGGCTTGAATAGAGCTCTGTGAGGAGTCCAAAATTTGAGATTTTATTTTATAACCTACCGGTAACTCTTTTCTTACATTTCGCCACAAGTTGACCCTGACATGCTTTGTTTATGGGTCTTCATGGAGTTGTTAAATATTCTCTGAAAAAAAACCCCAAAAAAACTCTAAGGCCTTTGAAGAACGGCTGAGTTTAGATATGACAGGACGAAGTTTACTGTGATTTTAGAGGCACTTTGCTGCTCATTTTTGATCATTTTAGGATTTTAAACAAATGGAAAACCATAAATGATTATTCTTTCCACTTAACAATTATGCACTACTTTGTGTTGTTCTATCACAGAAAATCTCTGTAAAATATATTAATGCATGTAGTATTAATATTAAAATTAGAGAAAAATTCAGTTTTGCACATTTATTGCAAAACTGATTGATTTTGTTTTAGGATTAACGTTATCAGAAAGAGCCAATTAGATTCAAGAAATAATACATGTAAAAGATAGAAAACGTTTCGTGAAGACAACTGACTAATTATTGTTGTTTTTCCAGGGTGAAACACTTTTATACATTACTTAGTCTATATTTTTTTAAAGACAAATTACAACCCTAGTGCACTGTCAACAAAACCCCCAACAAAATAAAAGTTATTGTATGAAATTAAGTTAGCATTAAAAGATCTAAAATAAATCTGACAGAGACTGCAGGAGATAAAATTTTTTACACTATTCTTGAAAGCAGACACCTCAAGTGTTCTGTTCTGACTTGTTTCCATCAACAATCTCTGGGGACTGACTACCATCTGTACAGAAACAATGACCCTTTCAGCTGGTAATAGTCTTGACAGATTAAGAAGTTGTCTTTGGACTACAATTTGTCTTGATCTTTGGGACTTTGATGATGTGTTTTGCTTAATTTTATTGTTTATATGCTTCCATGTTCCCTGTTTAAAGGTATTTTCACCCATTTTATATTAGTTAAACTTCAGCCGCTTGCCTTTCTTCAAAGCAAAATGGTTTCTAATCAACGACCTGACCTGTCCCTTGTGTCAACTCTTCAGCTTAGATTAATCTTAGTTTGTAATATTACAGTGTTGCATGTCTCCTAGACCTTGTGATTGTTATGTTTTCACTTTGATTTTAAATAGTTTTTATTCCTCATTTTTCTAAGTTAATAGTCTTACTCTACCTTCTGCCTTTTCTCTGGGGCCTGCTCCTCACCATTTTGCGACACAATTCTAGTGAAACATATTTAAATCTACCTTTAATTGTACAGGACAGGTGAAGCAATCTCTGTAAAATCTTTATGAACTGTTCCGGAGTTACAGAAGCAAAACAAGAAAAAAAAAAAAGGCTGTGCTTTTGACGCTTATAGCGTGTTTAAGCCTGTTAATGTTGTCTAGCCGCATTCCTATTGAGAAAAACTGCTTGGACAGAAGGGATTAACACCTCAGAGGTGATAACATATTATAGTCAAACTCTGAGTGCTGTCTTGACTGAACTACTTATCCTGCACTGTACAATTTGAAACTATCACTAAAACATAAAGCCTTTCACAGTTAAAGATGCACACGTGTGATCAGTGAACGTTTTTGCAGCAAAAAGTTCTTAAAAATGATCAGAAACTGAATGAGAAAGGGAAGGAAAGATGAAACCATCAGTTCTCTACAGAAGGTAATGAGTCAGCTGAAATCTTACTTCGGCTAACAACAACATTTGAAAATTTACTCTTGGTTAGTAATTTGCTTACTTTTTTAATCCATAAAGTTGTTTTTATACATTTCAAAGATTTTGTTTTGCAAAATGTCAGATGGGCATCTGCTGCTGAACAAACATTTATGTCCAAGTTTTAGCAACTCATTTTACCTAAAGTTGCACAATGTGGTATTGTGAGTTTCTCTATTGTTAACCACTGTTAACAGACAGACATGAGAGCAACAGTAAGTGTCTCAACAATAAGTGTTGATCAACAGTCGCCGAGCTGAATTGTGTTCGCCTGCTCCATATGAATAAAAATGACCACTTTGCTCAAATAAATGAATAACTTTTGCTCAAATTACAGATCATTCTGTCTTTTCTCACTTCTCCTAGCACAAAAACAATTAAAGCAGCACTATTTTAAAGTCTCATCACTAGTAACTGTTAATTAAGCTGCCAGTTTACTGAAATTAACAAATAGATAACATTTAACCACTACACACTCAGGGACTACACTCAACTTTTCCTACATTAGCATGGATTTCTAGCACACTTATGCACTGCTATAATTGAGTTACTAATTTACATTTACCTGTTAAGAAACATGTGAGAACAACAGTGACTGTTTAAAACTCTATTTGCATGTTTTACCCAGCACCATAGGGAATATTTGTTGTTTTCCTGCTTCAGAATACAATAAACTCATGTTTAATTGCTGAATCAACTGTGTTGCAACATTTTTTACATGCAAGTCACAGCCAGTGGAAATATAAGCAGATTTAGGAAAATGTTTGATTGGTGTAATGCCAGTTCAGATATTACAATAATTATTGTCAAGGACATAAAAGCATTTTAAAAGTTTTCAACAAAATGTAAATAAAAACAGCTGCTTTTTTAAAATTATGCTCATTTGCATTGCTTTGTTATCATTTGAAAGACGTTTGTCATTTCCTGTTGTGAACCAATTTATTAGAGACTACATGTTTGCATAATTTTGGGATAACTGTACATTTAAAGGATAGCACTGATTACCTCCTCTGTTATACTTTTCAAATTAAAGTTTGAACATGAAAGCTTTAGTGTTTCATGGTTTGAATATTCCTCACAACCAAAGTCTCACACTTAGTCACATCCTGCCGACTGGAGGAGAGGTATATAAATTATTATTCCAAGTCAGCACATGAAAAGACTTGAGCAAACATTCGTCAGACGTTCAGTAAGAGCAGACGTCACTAATTGAGTTTAAATGTCTTGAACAGTAGAAAATTAGAAATAAAATACCTCTCACACTCACTTCCTTGATTTTCAATACATAATATGGGCAAATAACTATTGACTAGATTTATGAAAGTAATATTTTGGATTCCTCACAGTCCCATAGCTCCACACAATAGAACCTCTACACTGACTGTAAAACTGGGACAATTTTTCACCAGCTAACAAGAGTGTCAAGATATTAAAAGGTGATTTATTTCAGTATTCAGTCTAATTTAAACAAGCTCACATGAAAAGGCTTTTCTATATTAGCTGAACTGACTGATTGTATGATGTTCATGTAATTTAAAAGTGATACACATCTAAAATGTCAGTTAAAAAGTACTCCAAACCACAACAGCTTAGAATATCATAGAAATCTTTATCAACAGAGAACTCCAGCAGGAGCATCCAATATTACATTATTACATACTTCAATCTACTGTTATTATACTAAATTAACAGCTTAGCCTCTCATTCTGTAAGATAAATTAATCTTTATAAGTTCAATACTCACCAAGCTGTTGGTTACACTTGGTTGTAAGAGGGGAGCATAAAGCATTAAATCCTCTCCAGTGCTTCTTCTTTTTGTCGCCCGCATACACTCACGTCTCCAATTCTGTTGCTTTCTGCTGCCCTCCTGTGCTGGAGACACCCACACTCTGATTCACGCAGATGCACATACCTCGGCTGGCTCCTCCCAACAGAAGCTAAAACGGCACAGATGCAAATTACACTGAAATTTTAATGCAGGCAGCAACTGGTGAGGAGAGATGCAAAAAACCAAACAGCTCATGCAAAACTGCTAAAAGGGGGAAAAACTGAAATATAATATCTGCACCGTTTTATTATCAGTCTGACATCATAGGCAGGACTTGTGTGAACGTGACTCACCATATGACTGTATTTTTGTTGTGATGATACTCTGCTCCGGCAGTTTTTTGTTTGTTTGTTTGTTTGTTTTTCTTAGGTCAGTTACGGAAAAGTACATTTTCCTTTATTATTATTCTGCAAAAAAAGCATGGCTGTGACAATGTGAAGTTTTGACTAAACTTTTTGTAGCTGTACAGAAAGTTTACCTACAAAAATTGAGAGATCCAAGTATTTCCTAAAGTTTGGTTAGTAGTAAAGAAACCTTTTACCTTTTATTACCTTTCAATTTGATATTAAAATTCTTTATAATTGCCTTAAAAGTCACATGGTTTTCATGTTTAACCACAAAAATTTCCCTTTGTAGTTTTTAGTTGTCTATGAATCTTCTCTATCATATAATGCTGTAAAAAAAAAGTATATGACCTTTCACAGACATGTTATTTTCTGTTTTTGTTCAAGAATAGCAAACACATTTTACCATAAGACAAATGTAACCTTAGTGGATACAAACAACTTATGCTGAGTAGATAAAGCGATCAAAACTAGCTATGTGCAAAGGTATTTACCCTCCTTGTTAAAACATGAATTTATTGTTGTTAACCATATGTTGGAAAAGTTGTGTAACAGTTCACTGGCAAGTTAACGTGCATGGCGAATTACTGCCAGATATGTAGAATGAATAAAACAAAGTGATTTGCATCTATTAGTCGGGAATGTGTTATAAACAAATTTCTACTGCTTTCGGACCCCAACAAACTGCAACAACATCATTATCCACATATTATCCACAAATAAAATACAGTGGGGAACTTTCCCAGGACTATTTATTTACTCAAATAGTTTATCAGTGACATATTCCAAATGAAAAAACCCCAGAACAACATAAGAGTAGGTCTCAATTGCCTCATTTAAGGTCAGTGTTTACCATTCCATAACAAGACACTGAGAAAAAATGGCATCCATGGGAATAAACCACTGTGTCTGTGTTGGAGCACTGAATTCTGCTCTGTATAAGACATTTTTGAAAAGGACTAAGAAGTCATTACATTGAGAGTTTGTCTTAAATGGATTTGAGTTATAGAGCGGAAAAATGATCCATAGCACAACAGCATGTCCAACCCTGAAAGCTTCTAAAGGCAACAAAAAGACTCTCATCAGTTAAATGAAAGTCCATTTAAATCCTCTTTCATGCTGTGAAATCAGACAAATGGGAGCAAAGTCTGTTTGAACACACTATGCATCAAGACACGTAGTTGTTTCTCAGGAATTTATAAAACATAAATGGCTTTCAAATTGTCTGATTTTGTATTCAAATTCAAAATAGAACACAGTGGAAATAGCCTTTTTGTCCTGCAAAAGGGAAATTCAGATCTAACTTTCAGATTTAATTATTTAATTCAGCATCACACACACACACACACACACACCCACACACACACACACACACACATATATATATATATATATATATATATATATATATATGGCACATATTTCTTTATCTTACAAACCATTAGTCATGCTCCACTCCCTTTTGCTGGGTACTTGTACCTTTTGCTGAAATGCACTTTGGAATAACAAGCCAAGGAGGAGAAAACTGTGATTGATGTAATTTTCTTGTTATCTTGTTGTCCAAAGATTTTTAGGTCAGGGAAAGAAGTTTTGCATTTCCTCGAACATCATAAAGCTGTAAAGACTATCTGGATTTTGCAACCAAACAAGATAAATAAAAACCATCATTGATCAGAAATGGAATTTTTGTGGTGCAAGAGGACATGATGTTAGTTGGGTAGAGGGTGCAAAGGTCATGTCTAAATGGAGAGATGATTCACTGCAACAGTCCCTGACGGGAAAAGCTAAAGGCGAAGAACAAGTGAAGTAGCCTCATAAAACAGACATTAATGCTTTCAAGCATTAAATGAAACCAAAGGGTTAAATTATGTAACAAAACAAGAATATGGATTACATTTAATTTTATTTAAACTAGATAGTTAAAAATTGCATATAGGATCAACAAAACCAAATGTCAATTTTTATGGAGATAAAAGTTTTTAGCTTGTCTTATTTTATCTAAATGAATCTTATCCAGTCTTATCTATCCTATCATTTATTAGAGCATAGCAGACATTGACACCTAATGGTTATTAACACCAAAATAGATTTTGTTTTCACTTTTTTTTTTTTGCTTTTTTAAATTTGTTTCAAATTAGAACAGCATGGCAAAGCCTAATATAAGGAACAGCCTTCCATACATAATCCAGTGTGTACCAAATAAATTAACAATCCAGTTTTCTGCATGCCTTGGTAAATCAGTCATATCTGACATGCCCCACGTTTGTCTCAAGCTTTGCATGAAGACATATTTACTCACAACATTCATTTAATGAATCAAAGGGTACACAGTTATTCGATCATTATTTTTTTACACGACACTACAAATATTCCTAAAGCTGTAATAGTTTGATGACAGAATCAAGTTTTGTTAAGTCAGGAAGTCAAACTAAACAGGAAGCTAAGCTCCCTGGAAGTCTGATTTTAGTCATGTAGGTGTGAACCAATCTCCACCCTGTCATAGCAAAATTCTATATATAAAGCTGTGAACAGTGAAACTCTACTTTACGTTTTGGGGGGGAGGAAACTAGGGTCATTGCTGTTGGAAATTATTCAGGTATGAGCTAAAATTTATTGATTCTGTAGTAATATGTGTCTTTTCAGAGCATCTTGCTTTTTCTCAATAATACTAATAACCAAAGTAATTTTAGTACTGTGACATTTTAGAATGTATAATTTGTCACAAGTCTACAGGAACAACATCTGATTTACTCTTGAGTCTTTTTTCACTTTGAGGTATGAAGGATGAAGTATTTCACCCAATCATATATGTATTTTAAATATTTGTTTTTCATATCTATTTGAAACATTTAGAATAATTATAATCACCTTGCCTGTGTGGCTCTTTTTCTGTGCAAGGTCATATTTATTGAGACACTTGTTAGTAACTAATACAGGATGAAATGAATAAAGGACCAGGATACCAGGTTGGCAGTGAGCAGAAACTGGTTGAATGATTTTTCTGTATCTGTCTCTCTTTTGTCTCACATCTCTGAACTGAACAGCTTTTAGTGTTGTGGAAATAAATTGTATAGTTAGGCCTGTCACAATAGACAATAAATCAATTAATTGCATGACAAAGTAAAACAAGCTCCACAATTTGCATTTGCATGATTTGTTGTTTTCCTCTTTTCTCTCGCAGACAAAAAACTTAAGTCTGATGTATTGGTCTTAACTAGCCCTTTTTTTTGAAGGACAATCTTTTACAAAGACTTCATAATTAATTTTATTTGTTGTTCTGTTGTTTTGTTTATTTTGGATATCTAAAATGTTCCGGTGTTAAATGTCTATTAGAATTTAAAGTTTGTTGATATTTGAGAATGTGCTCTTGCATTATAATGCCATTACCGATATATTACTTGAAAATGGTCTCCAATCAACTACGTTGTTTATTGCAATAAATTCTGGGACAAATTGTCATTGAACAATATGTGTTATTGAAACAGGCCTATATATATCGTTCATGTAAAGAGATATGTTGCCTTGCTTATTTTTCCTGTCACAATTTCTTGCATAATGATACTGAACTGTTGCATTTACTCTTCTGAAAAATGTTGCATTCTCTATATTCAACATGAGGAAATATTATTCAGACTTACAGAATGCAGACGTACTCCTGTCATATTTAATGATGAAATGGTTTTTATTTATCTCTCTAGAGACGCCATGACTTCACTGCTGGTTGCAGTCTTGCTGACTTGGACTCTCATGTCCCCTGCCTTGGCCTTTGTTCCGGTCGGGGGAGGGACATCCACTCATGTCAGCATTACTGGGACGGCCCTGCTGCAGAAAGTAGCAGAGACGTGCCGGGCGGTGGCTGATGCAGCCGGACATGAGTTCAAACCTACGGTAGGAAGGAAGAAAAAAGCACATGCAATAACACTAAAACTGTTAGTCAACACATAGAAACTGAGGACTCTGACATCACATTTTACTGTCCATTTTATAGGCAGTAAAAATAAGAGAACACACCCACACACACATACCAAACATTCAGATTTTGCTTTATTCAGTTAATATTTTTATCCTAATTACCTTGATATCAACATATGAGGAGTGTAGCCTCTTAACTCTTAATTCAAAATATAGAAAGAAAGGCAAGAGTATATAAATAATTTCTAGTCTCTTTTTTTCTTCTCAGTAATCTTAATAAAACTCATTATTCTGATAGGAAGGTTTTGCTAATGTATTTTCAAAAAGAACATTAGAGAGCTCCTATGAAATTAGCTCATGTGCTGCTTTGGTTTTAAAAGACTGTTTATTAAACCAGCAAACATTGCATTAATCCATTTCATTGTTTCTATTCAAAAAGTTAAGCTTATTGCATCCTAAGACATTTTAACTATTTATCTTTATTAATAATCTTCCAAACCCAAAATTCAATTTCTCAAAACTGTAAATATCAAATAAAAACTTTATGTTTTAATCCTGAATACCACTATGTATGGAAGTGCATGTTGTATGTTTCATTATTTGGACTGAGTTCCTTAAGTAAATTAAGGTTGTTTGTGATATTCAAATTCATCCGAAAGCCCTTGTATTTGTTTTTCTCTTAAGTGACTCAATAAAATAACTCCTTATTTTAGTTTAGTCACAGTTCTCTTGCTTGTGTTATTTTCTTTAACGTCTTTGTATTAATTTATCCTTCAATTTAAACATGCAAACTTTGTCATTTTCACAGTTTTTTTCCCCCCACCAGTGTTGATTTTAGTCACGAAAACAACAAATATCCTTTTCTCTGCTTCGATACAAATCTCCACTTTTATCTCTGAGATCGTTGGCTGTTCCAGTGTGCATCACAGTTTGGACTTGGAAAAAGTTCATAAAAATCTCACTGAGCATTTAAGAGGATGCTTACAACATTTGTGCCTGACTTGGTAAAGACGAAACCAAGACACCCACTCCCTGTTTCAAACTAGCACTCTGTAAGATCATGACTGACAATCATCTTGTAAAAGAAAGATCCAGGTTAATGTGTAATTAACCTGGATCTTTTACGCAATCCTAGCCACAAGTAACACAGTGCAAAGCGTCATAAAAATATTCAAGTCCGTTTCAGTCACTTTACAACTGTCTCTGTTACATTTTGTGACTTCTCAGAATATTACCTCACATTTGACAGCAAAGAGAAACCTGACTCCTATCATGACTAACTGCAATGCAAATAGCAGGAGTTCATGTACCAGGCTGGTCCTTTGCTTCTCCCCAAAAATTAAATTTTTACATTATGAAAATTTTGCAATGAAGAAGAGGAGAAATGACCATTTAACTTCTTGCATTGTTTTTATCCACTCTCTTAATTATTATCTTTTGACTTCTTCTGAACTTTAGGGCTCTTCTCCAGGAGAGTTAGTCCAGGCCTGTCTGGGTCCCACCGCACCAGGAGATGTCTCCGGTGCCAAGTTCCACGCAGCTCTTCAAGAGATCTACACCCAGAACGGCCTGGTGGACCGTGACTTTGTAAACAGGTACAGTGGGAAGAAAAATACCGTGGAAAGAAGTTTGAATTAAGATGTACGCGTGCAGTAAAATGTTTTGCATTGAACATTCCTCCAAACTCCAGTCCGCCACATCACTTCAACTCCGAAGCTTTCTTAGAGGGACGTGGACTAATCACTGAGGGCGTAGTGGCCATCAAGGCTAACATTCAGAAGGAGAACTTCAAGGCTGCCAGGGAAACACTGGGCAGAGTCCTGCACACACTACAGGTGAGAGGGGTCAATTGACACTAAATATAAAAAATAAATAGCTCATAATGATAACATAAGACAGGCTAGTACATATACCGTATGTCTAATGTCTATAGTACTTTTTTTTTCAATTGTTTTATATGTAATGTATAAAAAAAACTATAGTCAGAAGAGGAAAAAGGTTTAAATGCTTTAAAGATAGTTCAAAAGGCTGCTATAATATGAGTGTAAATGAGATGTAGAGGTGGCCATTGCAATTTTTTATGGGCTAACTGATTTTTCATGGCATGAATGTTCATGTTGATTCTCAGGATTTCTACAGCCACAGCAACTGGGTGGAACTGGGATACACAGAACCATATGTCAACCTCATAAGACCAGATCTGCCCCTAGAGAACCTGGCAGGTAAAAGTGTTGAAATACCATAAAGAAGGGCATTTTCTTTATGGTATTTGAGTGAAGGGTTGGGTGAAGTGTCTCAACCTGCGTCATCCTTTCTTGAAAAACACTCAGGTGTCCAAAGTGCAAAGATTGCTTACTTGTGGCTTAGGAAGTCTTCAGAACCATTTAGCCAATGAAGTAAATTAGCAAGTGTTTTCACAGTTATTCATCTGACAAAATTTAATTTAAAAATTGTGAAATTCCACAGCCATCTTTTTTTTTTCTTTTGTGCAGATGTGAACACTCCAACCTGCAGTGACTGTGCCAATAGAAAATGTCCTAATCAGATTCTCCCCAACATCCTGAACGAGAAGAAACTCACATCAGGCTACATGGGAATCTTCTCTTCTCAAAAGCCTAAAGGTATATTATCTAATATTTACAACAAATCTAAAACAACACAAATCATCCAGTCCAAGAGTAGTAAGGAAGTTAAACAAAAATGTATCAAAGTTCGTTGTTTAGTAACTCCAGCAAAATGTGGAACATCCACTGTTCCACTGTAAGTACTCTATCTGAATACAACCATGCAAAAATCTTATAGAAGTCTAAATGTTGTCTTTTTTGACATGGTCCTGCAAAAAAAAGAGGAATGCATCTTGAGAAATCTTGTAGGCAGCACAGAATTTTATTCCTTTCTTCAAATGCTTTCTATTACATAGTATGAAAAACTAATGTGCAGTCTTTTCTCCAAGTCAAATTGTATCTAAATTCTTGAAGACACCATTAATGTTTAAAAGTTATTTTAATACTCCACAGATAAGTATTTATTATGATCCAGTTTATCTTTTTCATCCTGTTCTGTTTCAGGCAAATGTAGCCATGGAGGTGAATCTGATCTCACCAGCACCAAAGTTCCTCGAGGAGGCATCAGCAAAGACGAGCGCCGCTCTGACAATAAGGAATTTCACGATGCTGCTGTAAATGCAGCAGTAGCTGCCAGCCTCCAGCTGTTAGAAGACATTCGTTTGGCAGTAGGCAACCATGACTTTTTGAGGTATAGCAAGATTTAAAGATTAAAAAAAAAGACAATACACTAAACAGACATAACCTTAGAATCACTGACTGAGAAAGTAAGTAACACTTAATCCTACGTATTAGTCAGTGGGGATTGTCAGAACCCAAGCAAAAATTCGGAGTCATGGGCAGCCAAGGGATATGGATGGCTCGTGTGCTCCATTCTTCAAGATGAGTAAATATAGCTCAGAAATGCTTTGTGAAGCTTGAAAGTTCCCTATCTACATACTTTCAAGTCAATCAAACCTCTGAGTTCGACTGTACAGACAAGTTCAATACATGCAGGCTTCACCTTCAGATTTGGAGAACATAGAGGATTGGCTATTAACATCTTGGAGCCTGATATCACAGCTCTCTTTCTGGGTTCTAGTGGAACCCATGCATTGACTGGATAGAGCTGTTTTGGCAGCAAATGGTGAATAAGCACATTAGGCAGGTGGTTATTATTGTATGTCAACATACAAAACTGCCTGAAAGTAAATTTTGCAATTAAAAAAACATATGCTTGTCTTTTCTCATAGAATGATGGGGATTGCTCGTTCATCTGTGGTGTGCTTTGTCATCGACACCACCGGCAGCATGTCAGATGATATTGAAGCAGCTAGGTCGATTATGTATAAAATCATTGACAGCAAAAAGGGAACACAGGATGAACCATCTGAGTACATCCTCGTGCCCTTTAATGACCCAGGTATGAGCAATTTTACCTTACTAATCCTAAATGGAGATGCTTTCAGGTTAGTCTCTGTGCTTGGCTCAATTATGTGTGTATTTGTAGAGTTTGGACCTATGATCAGGACAACTGATGCTGACAAAATAAAAAGAGAAATCTCCAAGCTTAAAGCAACAGGTGGTGGAGACACACCAGAGATGTGCCTATCAGGACTTCAGGTACATGAACTGACTGTGATGTTTTAAAATGTCAACTGGAAACTAGCAGTGCACCGATTTATCGGCCAGCTGATTTATTTGTAGCGATTTCCTTAATTTTGGGAGATCAATGATAGGCTGATACTTATATATGAAGAGCCAATATTATCCTCCGAGTTTATCAAAAATCAGCCACCGTCCTCTTCTACTCTCCCGGGAGAGAGGTTTGACTGACAGACCGCCCCACCAGGTCATGTCTGCATGTTTGCACTTGAAAATATTCGCCCCAATTTTGCCAACTCAGTGACTTTCTTGCTATATTTAGTGACATTTCAGACAAAATGGTATCTGCCAAAATCAGAATCAGCAGGTCAGGCATAAATCAGCGATCAGCCAGAAAACTGTAATCGGTGCACTCCTATTGGAAGCATTAAAAGTAACTGTGAATCATCATTTTGAACTTTTCATTCTTTCAGCTGGCTCTCACTGGAGCCCCTTCCTCATCCAACATCTATGTTTTCACTGATGCTACAGCCAAAGACATTGCCCTGAAAGACACAATCATTGCTCTCATGAGGAGCACCAAGTCAACGGTAAACACTGAAAAGCACTAAACGGTGACGTAAGCATAGCAAGTCTACACAATTAGGGAGATGGAGGTTCTAATCTTTCCATGATCTCCTTTCCATAGGTCTCATTCTTTGTGACGGCAAGGAGTAGGCGGCGACGGTCTCTCGCAAGTTCCTCCTTCGGAGACTATAATGACTTGGCTTTGGCATCTGGAGGTCAGGCTATCCAGGTGTCCAAGTCCCAACTCCCTCAGGCTACAGATATTATCCTTGACACCTCAACTTCTGCTCTGGTAGGATTATTTACATGTATTAGTCTGGAAGTGATTGAACTGGTTTAAAGATCTATGAGATGAATTATCCATCCTTCCGGCAGGTAACAGTTCTTCAGAGAGCTGCTGTTGCAGGGCAAGAGACTTTTCCTTTTACGTTGGATGAATCTCTGAAAAACATCACTATCTACATCACAGGAACATCACTAACTTTCACATTGACCAATCCTGCTGGTAACTCACTTTCAAAGAAAATCTCAGATAAAACTGAAAGAATGCCTGTCTGTTCTCTGAGAGTAACCACGCTGACTAATGTGGCATGTTTCACATTTATAGGTGTTACCCAGACTGACACTGAAGCCAGTGGTAAACTGGGAACCATCAACACAGTCGGTAACCTCAGGAGAATCCGTCTGTATGCTGACAAGCAGTCAGGAACCTGGCAGATCAACATCAAATCCAGTCAGCCATACACACTCAAAGTCACAGGTCACACACCGTATACTTGTTCATCTTTTTTTTTTTTACTCCTAAATGAAGTTAATGCACCTGATCTATTCTGAATGTATCCTATTTTTTTTTCTTTTTGTTTCCAGGCCAGAGCACAATTACCTTTATCTATGACTTTGTCGAAAAGTTCGCAGGACCTCACTCAGGCTATGCAGTACTCAGTGGACGTCCACGAGCAGGTGCACAGCACAGTTCTGCATTTTTTGCATGTACAGTCATCTAAAGTGAAATATTAAAATGTATTTATCGAAGTTTAGAGTTCTTCATGACAGAAATTTGTAATCTCTATCTTGTATTTTTACAGTGAAAATGTAGGAAATAATAATAATTTCCTACAAGTAAAACAAAACTAAAACAAATTTCTTTTCAAATAAAATAACAGATCAGCCTGCCACCCTGATGCTCTCGGTAATAGGAAGAAAAGGTCCAACTTCAACAACTATCCAAGAGGTTGGCTTGGTAACAATGTCTGGTCCAGAGGTTGTAACCAATGGCACAATGACTGACATGGGCAATGGGGAGATCCTGGTCACGGTTGCTGCTGTTCCTGAGGGGGAGTTTGTGCTCATTCTGAAAGGAACGGACACATTGTCTAACAGCGAATTTCAGAGACAGTCTACCACCCAGATGTCCGTCTCCAAAGTTAATATCCAGGTCTGTTCTTGCAGTATCTCTTCACATCCTCCAAATACATCTGTTTGACTCATGACATCAATAAAAAGGAGAGTGAATTCAGATTAAAAGTATGAGGTTATGTGAAGTGTGAAATGTGAAAGTTTTCAATAATCTATATCTTAAAATGTTGCTTCAAGCAAGCAAATCAGAGTTTTAGTGTTTTAAAGTGTTTATGCAAAATACTATACAAGTTAATTTGTAGTTTTCCTTTAGACATTTTTAGCCCATCTTCTTCTCAGTAGGCCTGCTTGTATTTAACCATGGTAACATATTCTGCAAAAAATAAAAAAAATAGGCAAGTGAACATTCTGAGAACAACAGAAGGCCTTTAAAAGCTATTTGCTACAGGAAGCCATTGCCAGTTCAGTGTCAGCTACGATTTGACACTGAACTGCAGAAATGCATCGTCTTGATCATATGTAGTATACCAAGTTTTCACAATTGAATAAAAAAACATACACTCGGTGCCTAGTATTGTATGTAAGAACATTAAAATATATTTTGGTGTGAAAAGACAGAAACAGGTCATCCCCAACAATGTGCCGTGATTATTCTTTCTCAAGGCTGCAGTGGAAAGCAGTGTTGAGCCAGGAGAAACTTTTAAACTTCCCTTCAGTGTGATGACCCAAGGTGAAGGGGGTATATACACCATCAGCGCCCGAAACGACAGAAACTTTCCTATGTCATACCCAAACACGTGAGAAAAATCTGTTTCATATGGTTTCTTTCCAAATGTTCCTGTATAAAACTGACATGATGTCTAATGTGACATAAAGCATCTACGTAAGACTCAGGAATGTACTGAATTAATGAGCAGCAAAACTTGGCCCAAATATTGCAAAACAGACAATATATAAGTAAAAGAACACTAAGAATTTAACTGTTAATTGTAAAAATGACAATAATGATAATGCAAATTCTCTTTTTAGTTGGAGTACATCCATGCTATGATAAATTATCTTTCTTGCAGTTCACAAATTCTCTCAACATAATTTTAAAACTCATTTTTACATCTTTTGACAGGCTCAGTTTGTTAAGTGGAGAATATGCTAATGCTACACTGACTATTACACCAACTGCTGACACAGAGTCAGGCACTGATGTCACTCTGACTATTGATGCCAAATCATCAAGTGGCGTTGACTCCAATTACGCCGTTCTGAGACTGTCTGTCGTCAATAAGGTAAGATGACATATTCTCATTAGGATCTCCAAGAAAGCGTGGTAGAATAAGACAGGATTTTATTCTGATTTATGTACAAATAACATCTGCAAAGAACACTTGTATGAAACTTTCTTACAAATGGAAAGTGTGGTATAAAAGTAAAAAATGAAAAGACATCCACGTTAAAAATGACAACTAATGTCATTAGGTCAAAAGTTGCTTTGGGCTGATCAAAGCAAACATGATTTTTAAAGTCAAGGCTTAGATCAAATTTGAACATAACTATAGGCCAAAAAGCCAAATTTTCAACATTTTATCTTTGCTAAATAAAGATATTGATCTCCTGTGTTTGGAGGGACTTTCTTTCACATTCTATAGTAAATTTCATTTTGGGGAATTTTTCATTATAAAATACTGAACTGAAATACTTTTAGGTCACGTTGGTTTGTCTTGAGTTTTGCGCTTACATTGCATGGATTACCAAACACACCAAGCATTTGCATTAGCTCTAGAAATAGACTTTTAAACCTAACCAAATAGTGATTTATTAGAATACCGTACTGATTTGAAAGGCCACTCCAGTTCTTAAATGTCCACAAAACAGTGTTAAAATTACAACTGATCCAGGTCTTTGAACTGTCACTCCCAGAAACGAGCACATCTCATTATGACCTCCCTCCAATGGCTGCCAGTCCATTTTAGAACAGAGTAGCTCCTATAGGCTTTGCCCCACCTTATATTTCTGAGTTATTGAGTTTTTGTGTCTGAGGTAAATCACTGAGTCCGAGTTATTTTTTAATATATCAAGAACTAAATATAAACATTGGGACTAGGCTTTCCAGATCACGGCATATAGAACCAGCTTCCTCTGGACCAATCACTGTCCTGTGCCTTTTTAAATCTAAGATTAAGACTATCACTGTGGCATTTTATTCCAAAGTAAAATGATTAATCATAAAAACCCAGTTTTATTAGGGATTTGTGGACATGACGAAGAACCACTGTATGTAATAGTCACCTTTCTTTCTGCATTTTGCACAGATCACAGACTTTATTCCCCCAAAGTGTGAAGTGACGACCGTAGTGGCAAATTGCCCCCATGACGTCTCAAAATGTGGACCTTTCCAGTGGGAGCTCTCTGCCAACTTCACTGATGAAAACGGCACTGGGATTCAAAGCATTTCCTTGATTCAAGGCAATGGGAATTTTACACACACCGCTCTGAATGCTTCCGTCGTCCAGGCGTACTACAGCGCCTCCTGCTGTTCGCAGATCGTCGAGATTGTAGCTGTGGATAAGGCTGGCAATGTGGGCAAATGCTACCACTCGATCATTCGTTCACACAGTTTTCCTGTTACAACTCTGTCGTTGCCACTGTGGCTTTGCCTTTTGGCATCTATGTTTGTGGTAAGGCATTAAAGAAGTTTACATGATATAATGATAAAATTTAAGTATATATTTTTTAATTATTCTGCTTGAAAAAAAGCCTACTTCCGCTCTGTGCCTCTTAATAAATACTTAATGCAGTTTGCTAACTTAAAGCTATTTGCTTTTGACAATTGTGATGAGATTCATTGCACACCTTGTTGGTGCTGCAACAGCACCAGTAAACAATAACTTGCTGGATAGGTTAGGTCATTGCTACTACGCAGAATTAAATTCAATGCAACTTTTAATGGTTAAGAGTCAAATACTAGATATCTGGACACTTTTGTGTCCATTTAAATTAGTGAACAAATAGCCTCTTGAAAAATGTTTTGATCTGTTTTTGAGAATCAGATGCCACATCTTGTACATTACATATACATAAGTGAAATACAGCACACATGTATTCAAATCCACATACACTAAAGGTTAAGGCATCAAATAACTGATGTATTACCAAATAAAATTGAGCATTTCACCATTTCTGTTTTTTGAGTGTTTATTATAGACTAAATGACAGGTATTGTTCTTGTAAGCTTGTCCAAAGTCAAATAACAGTAGAAGCAGGTCTAGGCAGCGAGCCTAAATGTTTTAAGCAGCAACAATCACTAGCTCTTCCTGAGGACACATTAATGACGTTCAAGGTAAGAAGAGTCAGTATGGACAGATCTGGACTTCCCCTAATACCTTGTTGGTGAGACATGTCCAAAATACCTACTAAGCTATCTGAAGTCATTTCACAGCTCCAAGTTTTATATCACCTACTAGCATAAATCCAAGTCTGTAGGATAAAAGGATACATTTTAATTCCAACATAAAAACAAGACTTTTGTATGTTTCATTTATTATTTCTTCAAACAAAATATCCATCTGAAATTGACAGAAATCAGTAACTTTACAATATATACAGCAGTCTTCCATAACTTACATATCAAGTCCGTTTTGCTAAAACATTTTAATATCTTGTGCACTGAAAAAAAAAACTTAGGCAATTAGTAAATATTACTACTTTTGCAATGCAAGAGTAATCATATTAATTACATGTAATACTTTTCTGCTTTCTTCTTTAACTCAGTCAGCAGACACTGAAGCATTGTCAAAGTGCTTCTTTATCCTATTTGACAAAAAGGTTAAACTAAGGCATGAAGTCAAAATAAACTTAACACATGATATCAGAACACTTTGTTTCTGCTCAAACTGTTCATATCCTGATATCTAAGTGAATTATAAGCCGTTTATAAAACATCCTTGCCATGAGAAGTGTAAACAGAAAATAAAGCAAAAAACATTTACAGCTCTTCTGATGTCGATGCATTAAGTGCTTACATACTTGTGTTGAATTACTGTAAAAGCAAGTCAATTCAACGGTCAAACAATAAGTCGGACAAAGCTACATAATGAAACAAATTACAATATTAAAAACATTCTCTTAAATAAAAAGAATTATATTTAGATAAACAATGTGTTCACTGCTGGTTCAAATTTCAATGTTGCATTAATTCTCGTTAAAAAATTTAACTGTTTGTGAGGTTACGGGAAAGTGAGTCAAATACTTGCGTCACTGGATAATTTAAAACAAGTATCTAAGAGCTACAACATGCAGACTCTTGGAAATTTACAAAGCATTCAGTATGTAAGATAATTTTCCTATAACGCACTCCTTAAAAGCTATGGCAAGCAATGAAAATACAAGTTACCACAAATCTGGTAATTGTTACTCACAAATGAAGTAAAGCCAACTACTTTCCCACCTTAAAATGAAAAAGCACAAGTTTGCATAACGTTGTCTTTAAATTCCAGATGAATCATTTCGAACAGCAAATATACCAACAAATGTTTTTTCTTGCTACACTATAAAAAGCACACTGTGCCAGTTGTATAACAGTTTTAAAAAAATAAGACATCAACCTATCTTCTAAAAGTTGCATCCATTTTGTGCAAATTCTATTGAAATTTTAGGGCTCGTCAATGCATCTATATTCACATTATACACTTTGCCATTTTGGTTTAATTTTCCTAAACTCTTACATGCATAAAACAAGATAATTACTTTTCTTTTTCAAAAGGAAAATAAAACCAGTTCTAAAGCAGGAAACTTTGTACTGCTTGCATCAAGTCATTACTAAAACAAAACAAAACGAGAAAAAATTACTTTTGAATAAACGTACAATTAGGTGATTTTATCTTACAGTGCAAGCACAGAAAGGAACAGGGTGGTCCTCTGTTTTTTAAAAAAAATTATCCTGGTTTTATTTTTTATGCACAGTTTTAACATGCTTTTTCAGGTGACCAGTCTGAGAGAAATTCTTGGGGCAGTGTGGGCAGGAATATGGTTTCTCCCCGGTGTGGGTATATTTGTGTCTCTTCAGGTTATTGTAATCTAAAAATCCTTTACCACAGTATTGACACCAGTGTCTCTTTTCTCCATTGTGCCACCGCAAATGCACATTCAACTCCACTTTCCTTGTAAATCTCCTTTCACATATGTGGCATTGGAAAGGTTTCTCTCCAGTGTGGATCCGTATGTGGATTTCTACATCCCGTTTGGTGTAGAAGCCGTTGCCGCATACCTGGCAGATAAAAGGTCTTATCCTGCCATGGACCATTTGGATGTGTTTGCTTAGACCGAAACGATAAACAAAACCCTTCCCGCAGTGCTGGCAGACGTGAATCCTGCCGTTTCGATGCACCCGATCGTGACGCTTAAAAGTCTTGGAGTCTGGGAAGTACTTCCCACAGAGTTTACAGGAGAAAGGCCGGTATATTTTATGGAGACTGACATGGCTCTCGAGTGCATTGCTGTTGCTAAAAACACGGCCACATTCTCCACACTGGTTCCTCAGCAGATGCCTGCCGATGACAGCCAACGGCTGTAAGGGTGACACAATAGGTGGTGCACTAAGGGGAATATCTGGAATTCTGTATTCTACCTTTAGAGGTGGCGGCCTTATTATATCTGTCATAGGTTTTTCATTGGGCGGAAGCGTAGGAGGATACCACACTTTAGCTCGCCACTTCTTCACAACCCCTGATGAAATCACTGGTAACTCCAGCTTTTTCTTTTTATAGCTACCTCGTTTCTTCCCAACTCTTCTCCTACCTTTAGCTGCATTGGTCAATTTCTTGGCACTTGCAACTTTATGGTTTGTTTTCCGACCACAATGGCCTTGAGGTTTCTTAGAACTGGATTCTACAGCCATTGGGGGACTGTCATTGGGATCATTTTTTGCCATTTTAAGACCCTTTGGACTGGGGGATTCGGGTTCACTCTTAGTTATCTCAGTAATAGAACTGTCTGCAGTTACGATATACCTCCTAGGAGTGAAAGAACTGTATTCTCTTTTCATGGATTTTGTCTTGGGGTTGGATTTAGGTGATGTAGAGCAACTTCGAGTGCTCGACATCTCAGGGCTTGAGCTGCTTTCACCTGGACTAGATTTTGTCTTTTCAGGACTAGAAACTACTTTGGTTAACCTCTTAGGACTCAGTGAACTGGATTTTGTACTTTTAGGGGTGAAATCATCTCCTGTTATTTTAAAACTTATATAAGTGGGTCTCCTGGGACTGACGGAACTGGACCTTTTGATTCCTGAAATTGTATCATTTTCATCTGAAAGGGGCTTCTTTGGGCTCACAGAAGTTGATTTAGTTACATTTATGCTTGTACTTTCTTTTGGAGAGCTCGACTGCCTTGGACTTTCAGATATAGATTTCGTAACACTATGTCTACCTGAACAAGGCTTCTTAAAACCTACATTAGGTGATTCTTTTGTAGATACTGACATTCTAGAAGTATCACTTAGTTCACCACCGCCCTTGTGCAGTCCTAAACTCTGCATACAAGCAAGCTTACTTGGAGAGACAATATAAAGAGCTTGAGCTGGTATTTTGGTTGAGTCTTGAGCAATTAGCCGTGGTTTCTTGTTGTTTTTGTTCTCAGTCCGCATTTCTTCTCCTGCAGCCTGTTTTGTCGAACTTCTTTTTGATTCCAAATGAGCCTGCAGATGACTACGTAGACGGGAAACAATGGATTTGGTTCCTTTGGCATTTGAACTTTCATTAATATTGGACTGTAAAAAAGAAAATATGAATTTAGTACAACCCAAAAAGAAAATAGAAATACTTCACTATATCTATGCAATTGCACAGCTTACCTCATTTTCCAAAGGTGACACAGAGAGTTTGGCCAGAAACTGAGCTTTACTCATTTGAACATGAGGGTCAGATGTATCCTCATGTGTTATGAATGCACCTTCTTGTTCGTCCTCCATATCACTGCATAACATGTCCTGTTCCAAATCAGGAGTTAGTGGACCTGCCTCATCTGAGACATGAACATATGATGACTTTTCTTGGATAATACCCTTTGATACCAACGTTGAGATTAAGACCGATTCTTTGGTGGAAATGGACAACGGGAGTCGAGTTAATCTGACCACTGCTCTGAGTTTACGCTCAGTACCTTGGGTTAATGCCGAAGACACTGATGGTGGTACTCCATCAGCTGGAAATTCTGAACCTGAATGTTCTTGAGTGGAAGTTATTGTACTTTCAGCATTAGAGCTAATTTGTCCAGAAGAGTTGAGGTCGTCAGTTGTGCGGTGTAAGTTTTTAGATGATGTTGCATGACCTGAATAAGATGAACTTGATTCTTGTAACTCCAACATTAGGCGTTTTGATGATTCTGGATGAACAGCAGCTACGAGTTCCTTGTCATCCAGGCTTGCTGCAAGAGCAATTGTCTCAGGTTCTCTGGAGACTCCAGATGGCATCGTTTTTGAAACAATAGTTATTGTTTGAGGTGCCACATACTGATGATCTGTAAAGATGGTGCTTGACTGTAAAGACGTGACAGGATCCTGTTTCCTGTAGACAACTTTAATAGTTTTTTTGGGAACTGAAGAAAGGGGAGGCGTAGCTGATGTAGATGAAGGAGGTAGATAACTTTTGTTCAAAGTTGCTGGGTTAACTGGAGAACGTAGGGTTTGAGACCCTGCTTTGGCAATATCAGATATAAGAGAAGGTCTTGGGAGAATAATTATTGTACGAGGTCCTTTACTGGGTGCCTGCCTATGGATCAGAGGAAGCGGAAGTGACTTGATGACAGTCTGAGTAGCAGAAGCCGATGACAAAGAAGATGATGCGGTACAGCTTGGAAGCAAATGTGACGGTTGTAGTGCGACAACATTTTGAAGGTCTACGACTTTTGATGAAGAGACAGCTATTAAATCGGCAGATGCAGATGAGGTCAGAGTTTCAACAGGAGCCATCTGTTGCACTGCTGGGGTCTCAACTATTGCTTTGAAGGAACCCACAGAAGAAACAGAACTGGAGGTGATCTGAGGCTGTGATGTGACTTTTAATGGGAGATCCTTTTTTTCCAAAGTTGTCTGATTCATAGCTTCAACGAGCAGCAAGGCATCCTGAAGGCTAACTGAAGTCTGGCAAGCTTTGAGCAAACCTGAAGATGCTTGTAGTGGTACGCCCAATGAGGTGGCTGGTGTTTTATCTGCTGTCACATCTTTTACAACTTCTGGGCAATGCTCTTGCAATCCAAATGTGGGTTGCTCTCCAGAGGAAAAGGTGCAACTCAAAGATTCAACATCTATGATGTCGTCTTTCAAAGAAGTATCTGCACTCTCTTTGATTGATGAACTCATGACAGATGAAGTCACCAAAGGATGTGTTAACTCCACCTGGTGTTTTGGATCTTTATCTGTTGTAGGAAGAGCTCGTTTTTGCCTAGTTTTCTTTGGTGGGCGTCCTCTTTTGCGACCTGTTGAAGAATTGGGCTTGGAATTATCTTCCGTTTTAAGAACTTCTTTGTTTAATTCTTCACCTGCCATGTTTGTGTTGACTGATGCAGACTCCAAATGGATTTGCTCTTTATGTGTTGTTTCACTGTCCATGTGACATACTTGAGGATCGATTTGTTTGCCCTCAGATGTTGCGAGCCCTTGTTTTGCCACTTCCACTATTTCCGACTCTTCCTTAATATCATCCCTCAGGGCATCTTTAAGTGAAATAACCAAGGAATGCTGCATGTCAGTGGACTGGTTGTGTGTTACCTGTGAACTTTCAGTTTCTAAACAGGGTAACTGTAAATCCACTGGGTTGTTTGTTTTTTGAGGTATTGTTATTTGGGCAGTTGAAGAATTGTTTACGTTTGGTCTTCCAACTGGAGCTCCACCAACAGAAGCCCCAAATGAACCTGGTTAACACAAAAATGATAAATGAGAAAGAGAATTTAGTTTTTTTTTTTAAATTACAATATATTTAAAAAATTGAGAATACAACATAAAACAAATGCAGGCTATGATTCCCATCCCCCACCTGATTCAAATTCAGGGTCATCATCTTCTTGCTTGAACTGGGACTGCAGAGAAGAATGGCAGTGAGATTATTGCAGGAATTTAGCAAATGATAAATTTTCCAAGAAAAATATGGGAATTATCTTAAGCACCAAGTTTAAAAACACACCTCTTCCTTGACAACTACAAACTCCATCTGAGAATTTCTGTCTCTGTAACTGACATAGTTGTGCTCTTGTAAACTGTGGTTGTTCCACTTATAGCTGCATTGCTGACCATGGCTTTCCAGTTCTCTGCGCATTAATGGTTCACATTCCTCCACCAGAATTGTTCGGCAAGGAACAAGATCTGTAAACATGAATAAAAATGTCAGTAAAAATAATTTATGTTTCACACTCAAACACAATTTGACATGGTAGACTGAAATTAATAGTAAAATTGGGAAAATTTTGAATAACACAGTTAATATGCATTACTGCCTTTAGAATAACTTTTCCTTTTTTAGCAGAACTGAGGAATATAATTCAAAGCCCCAAAACCTGCTCATATTTTCTCATTACAAATTCAACAGTATGTTTTTTAGGAGTTTTAGGAGCAACTGTGCAGAAGATAACAAAGGATGCTTTCAATTATGAACAGAAAAGATATCTAAATCATGTTGCAAAAATGTCTGCAACAGCATACTGTAGTTTTGATTGGTTAATACAGTCAGAAGGAATGTAGGCCTATCAAGCATGCTCCTTAGCGCTTTCCATTAATTGTTATAGTGTTCAGAGAAAAGTGCTTAGTATATGAAACAGGAAAACAATTAATGTACTGCATAAGTTTAATTCAGCACATGACTAACTGGAGAGGGTACAAAAAACATGTAGTGAGTCATATCCTTTCTCCACCATCCAAGATCGACAGCAGAAGCCTGACACATTTTTACGAGACTTCAAAACCATTTGTAACAAGCGAGAGACCAGTTTAGAAGTAAATAACGGAAAATAAACAACAAAGGAGAGGTGTTAGAGTAAAACAGCACCTCTTTAAAAGTTCCAATATGGGAACAGCAGGAATATAAAATCTTAGCAATAAAAAAGTAAGCAAAAATAACAGCAGGAACGCTGTCCTTTACACTTAACCAGACAGTTGAAATATAGTGTGCATTTTAAGTATATAGTTTAAACGTGTTTAGTTTTGACAAGAGGGTCTGTTTCTCACTCTCATATAAAACAAGTGTGAAACTTTGTAGTTAATACCACAGTACCTTTTTTTTAAACAAACTTGTTACCATGGCCTGACTGTAAATTATAAGATAATCATTAAAAAACAACAAAAAACTATCTACTCTGGCTCTTCCTCAGTGATTCTACTGCAATCTGTGGAAAATGCACACTCCTGGTCAGAAAAAAAACAATCAGAGACAGGAGGAGGGTCTTAGCACTTTCAATCACACTCGTGTATGACCTGCTCACAGCCTCCTCCGCACAACATGTAAGCTAATGGTGAAGAAACATCCTAACATTATGGGGAAACTTTTTACCCATCATCATCGGTGTCCATACTTTTTAGCCTGTGCATTCACAGTGGGGAGGCTTGCCTGGTGGCAACTACTGATTTACCACCAAGCACTGGTGGGGCTGTGTGTGTGGGTGAGAAGATTTAATACCTGAACCTGTTCTGTGACAAAGTTGTACCAAGCTGTACCGCTGTACCCAATAGGAAAATTTACAAACTTAATCATCATTTGACCTAAAGAGGGGCAGCAGTGAGACAGTTTTAGGCAAAATATTGTAGAGGTAAACAAATGTACATGAAATGTGAAAATTTGCACAAAAACATAAAGATAGAGTACTAATTAACCTTTTTAGACAGTTTATTAGCAAAAAGGAAAAAAAAAAGTTGATTTTGGGGTTAGTTACAGTAACCAAATGAAAAAACACCAAATTATGCAGCACATGTCAAAAATCAAACTACTATAACTACTTCCCACTTCCTTGCCATTTTTTTTAAATTAAAACTTTTTACTGATCTGTGTTAAAAGTGATACCCTTGAACGTTATCTAGTTATAGTGTTGACAGTTAATGGCAAAACACTGCATCCTTTTTCAGATTTTTTTGTATGATTGTGACTTTTTCCTGATCACCAATATTCCTGACTCAGTGCATAGCAATGGCATGTCAGGTGCTGTCTAATCCAGTCAATGAAAGTTTTAACAAATGTGGAAAAAAAAAAAAAAAACATTTAAAAAGTTACCTGCTACAGGTTTAACAAGAATATTTCTAAAACACTGAAGAGTTAAATGTTCTTAAGCACATCATTTTAAATTTTATTTAATTGCAATATATTTGGAATATTTTTCTGTTAAACTTGAAATTTTAAAATTGACAAATATATATAGTAGACAAATTTTAAAGGCTGGAATTTTATATTTTTCCATTTCACAGCACAATCAAGTGACTGTTTTTGATAAGGAAATAACATACCATGACATAAAGCTATTTTGTTAGGTTAATAGCTGAACCTATGAAAAACAATGTGTGAGTTTATCTTCTTTGTTAAGTACTTTGATGACTTGCAGAGGAATAATCAAAGGTATAATGTACTACAATTTAACGTAATCCTGTATGATTTTTGAAGGTTTTATAGACAACTCGCTTCCTTCGATTGTGGTACTTATGCCGGTTTGGGCCAGTTAATAAAGAAGAGACCCTTTGCAGATAAATATTTGAGTCCCTTAACGCTTCCTTAGTAACAGCCAATTTTAAGAAACTACTTCAATTAGTGGTTGTTACTGTGGGCACAAAACGTCCTCGAGGCGGGTAAGAAAACGGTACAAAACGTCCTGTACCAGACCGCTCGTTTGCTTTGACTTTAGTACTTAGATGCAGTCGGATACGAAACAAACAACAATAATAAAGTTGGAAATTGATAAACAACCAACGTCTAACACTATATCGAACAACTTTTTTAATTTGTTCTTGGTCCTTTAGTTGGTCAATCTCTTTACGCTCTAGACAAAAAAAAAAAAAAATAGAAAACTGAGAATGAGAGAAAATGTCAATGTGTAACGTATGAGGAAATTTGTCATGTGATTAGTAAAAGTAGCTATAGCGCCAGAAGACTGCTGCAGAATCGCTTTTGCTTTCACCTGTTCCTTACACCGAAAGACCACAGTACGGTTTCCCTCCTTTTATGTATCCCACCCTCCTGATAAGATTGGCCTTACGCCGCGATTACGTAACGGTCGTGAGCTTAGGTTACCCAGCAAAATAACGTGGAAATTCTGCCGCGCCTTATTATAAAATCTAAACGAGAAAAACACAGTCAATAATACTAGTCCTCCGCTATGCTTAATGTAATAAAGATAACTACTCACCACACTGTATAGCAGTGTCGCATTTCTCAGAGGCATCGCCTGGTTCTGTAACAGAGTGACTTTCTCCTGTGTGAGAAACCGGTTTGCTTTTGGCAGTCTCATATTGGAAACATCTCGTTTTCAGGTCCTCGTTCTCCTTTTTGATCTTGGATATTTCTTCCTTCAGCTCATCCACCATGTTTTCAAAAAGTTTAGTCGTCTCCGCGATGGCGCTCTTCAACATACTCTCCATGACGGAGGCATACTTCGACTGAAAATCATCCGCCGACATCTTGATAAAACCTAAAGGCCCCTCCGTTTGTGCCCAGACGAGTTCAGCTGTGGAACGAAAGCATTAAAAACAGGGTATTAACGGCTGACCCAATATGGCTCCTTCACACGCACAGGACGCGGACTCTGCTTTGTGTGACGCACATCAAATGACGGTTGGAGTTGAGCTAATATCCGGTCACGAACTATCATCCTTATTTGTGATTTTAAATGACCTAAACCACCAGAATAAATTAAAACCAATATTAGCAGCAAATTACCTTTCAGTTTACGTAAACCTCCGAAACTACAGACACGCCATTCCCTGACACACACAATGCCACAATGTGGCTAAAACGTGTCTACTTCCGCCTCTTTCTTCTTCTTCGGTGAATGAAAATAATCCCGTCTTCTGCCTCCTAGTGGACACTAGTGTGGGACCCTGAAAAACATCAGAATGACGAGATTTTCTTTTTATATTAAAAGTTTTCTGAAAGCTTATAAATTCAACGACAGCAACTCAGTCAAGCCTATTAATACAAACACCCGGAAATTAGTGAAATAAGTATTTATTCACTTGTTTATCTATTTATTTATCATTGTCAAATTTGAAACAAGCAAACAAAATTCTGATTCGTATCAAGAGAATTTTAATCCAAAGACGTTTGTGAAACTTTTTAACTTTCCCCAAAAATCTAGTCTTGAAGAGTTTCATGTTGATCACAATAACGTATTGGAGTTTTCTGTTTAACCGTGAACATGACCACACTAATTTATAACACATTTAGCAGGAAGTAATTTAAAACGTAACCCGCATTACATCTTTCATGAACTAGAAAGTTTTTTCGTATTTTTTTTTTTTACCTTGCATATCACCCAGAGGGAAGAAAAATTATCTTATAGCTTCTGTTATAATAAAATACAAGGAAAGCAGAGAATATGAAATATATTTTAAGGATAAAATGAAAATTAGAAGTCGACTGTCGATCTAACTCACACTCGACCAGTTGGGGGCGGTAATGCGCACATTTATTTCCTCCGCCAGATAGAGAGACTGAATGGTCTCATTTCGGCAACCGTATTTTTAAGCACAACAAGCCATAACTTACTGGGCTAATATTAGACGTAGAGAACCTCATCGTCGACATATTACTCTTCTACCTTGTTGAGAAAAAGAGGGAAAAAACAAGTTATTGTTTTGGATGGATAATTCTGGATAAATTAATAGATGTAGTAATAGATAATTTTCAAATTAGCCCTGCGGTATTACTATTATTTCCTCATTGATCTTTGGACAAGTTGTAATTGATTGACTGGCAAAAATATCCCTCGTTTACTGAAACGAAGGAGATAATTAGTAAGGAATGAGATGGAATATATAAGTAGGAAGGAAATATTCAGAGTATGTTCAGAACTATACAAATGCCTCTAAAATGATACATAATAAAGTAGGTATGTCTATCATAATTCCAGATTTAAATATTATGAAAAATAAAATAATAACAGATAAATTAATGGCAATGGGATTGGGGGAAGTTAGAGAAAAGACAGTTGTGATTTGTTCACACTCAAATACCACATTGACAAAGGTAAAGGTAATTTTATTGAAATAGCATATTTTCAGCAACAAGGCAATACAAAGTGCTTTACAGAAATTAAAAGGAATTACAAACAAAGTAACAAACCAAAAGAAAGAGCAAAGAAAGAAAAATAATATAATGTTGATCTAAAGTATTTACCGTAAACTAAGTGGGTTTACATACAAGTATTCAAGGCAATATATTATATTGGCTATAACTCACTCAGTTTTCAAATATGGATCACTCCCCATATCGGGATCGTAATTAGTTGGCTGGCAATTTTGCTAAAAGTGCTGCAAAATACTGTTGATTTGAATGTAAAAAAAAAAAAAAAAAAGTATAGTAAAATTTTACATGTATGGTAGTAATAGAAAATCTGATCCATACTCCAATCTGGAAGGTGGCGGTATTGCACATTAAGTTGTTTGCCAGCCGCCATAAAAATAGAAGAAGAAGCCGTTTTTTTTTTTTTATTTTTTTTTTAAACAGGAAGTCGGGCTGCTGTCCTCATAGTGCTGGGAAATATAACAGTTACGATTATAAACAGTTTCTATTAAGGAATAAGCTGGCTGTTAAGTTGTTAGGTAACTCCTTCCACCAATGTATCGGTTGAAAGTAGACCTTATAAAGAATGGAAAGGGTAAGAGATGTTTCAGATAATGATGGGTTTGCGGTAAACTAAAGTTAGTGTAAAAAGCTAGGTGGCTAACAATTCATATTTACCCTGATCATTTATTTAGCTGTGCTTTACTGACATGGAAATCAGCTGAACATTAAACCTATACGGCCTTTTTGGTTGGCTTAATAAACTAGTTTGTAGTAGTTTCCGCCCTTTTTTTTTAACTTGGGTATCAGCAATTTTTTCCAGCGAGCTTTGAAGTTTAATTTGGAGGTTTCCCTCTCCCTCAGCGTTAAAGCCGCTATAAATTAACACATGGTCGCCACAATGACAGAGACTATTCAGTCTTTTCAGTCCCAGCTTTCCGGAGTGATGGAAACGGTGTTCAAGGCTGCCATCTATGAGATCACCCGGCTGGTGGAGGAGAGCTTTGTGGAGGAAGTGCTGCGGTGTAGGGAGCAGGTGGAATCCCTGGAGAAGAGGCTGAAGACGGCAGAGAGCCGCCGGAAAGATAGGCAAGACAACGGGAAGGAGATGTGTGTTGACTGCGGGAGAGCCAGAACGACCGGAGAGGACAAAAGCCTGACAGGTGGGTGATTTCTCATGTCCCTCTAAAACTACGTCATCTTAGTTATTTTATCTCTAGTTCAGATGCATCATGGTAAATAAACCCAATCAGTCACCCCACTGTAGTTTCTCAAAAATTAGAAACGTTCACAGATGGAAAGCAATCTTTACAGTTGTTCCAAAATCTCTAAAATAAGTGATTATAGGATGTGCTAAATTGGCTGCTCCTTCACTGCCTTTTATTCAGACATGGGAATCTTTTACCATCTCATTGGTCCATTCTAATTTTGGGGACCACGGTTTTATTCAAGATCGATTTTCAATTCGAAACAATTACTAACAATGATTTCTGTTTCAATCTATTGGTGTGCCCAGGATCCTCATCTACTGTTTTGCAAGGCAGTATGATAAATTGAGACATTCAAGTCTCTTTTTCACATTATTAATTCCTAAATATTAATCCATGCTTAGATGGAATTGTTGTAAATAATGCCACTTTGGTTGTTTTGGTTAAGGCACTGGCAACCTTACTTTTGCTTACTTACTCTTGGTGAAACTGTGGCACAGCTGTAGTTTTCAAGAAAAATAGTTCAGCGATTCTGAATTGTTCGGCTGGACTGCTTATTGGGGAATTTATGATGTATTGCTTACGCCTCATGCTACACATTAGCATAATGCATAGAACCATTTCGGTAATTGTTTCCCCTCATAATCTAGATATCATGAACTTGGGTGAAAGTCGGAGGAGAAACAGACTAATAAATTAGAAAAGTAATGTAGGAAAATGTTGGTGAGCAGTCAAATGTTTCTTCTTTTCCATCATATCTGCTCTCATATACAGTATTTTAATTATATTGTTCTTATTCATTTTTCTATTCTGTTACTTTTCTCTTTACTTTAACAAAAAGCCTCAGTTATGAAATAATTTTGTGAAGCCATTTTGGGATTTATTTGGCTTGAACAGAGATATATTAGAATTTTAGGTTTCGCAGCTTGCGGCCAGATAAAACCCATAAGACAGCAGAAAACTTTAAAAGATAAGTTTAGTAGGGCTATCCAGAACTACTGAAGAAAAAATATTATCCAATTAACTTTGCTGAATTTAAGTGGATAAGGTCTGAAATTAAATGAGACTGGATTTGACCTAAAGATTCAGTTCTATATATATAAAAAATATGCAGATCTTACTATTTCAGGTGTTGTGGATATTGCAATATGGTTTTGAAACAAGACAACCTTTTCAAAGACTCTGTCACTAGAGGACCCAAATTTGGGTCCTCTCGTGACAGGGGTGTCAAACTCCAGTCCTCAAGGGCCGCTGTCCTGCAACTTTTAGATGTGCCTCTGCTGCACCACACCTGAAAAGAATAATTAGGTCATTACCAAGGCTCAGGAGAACCGATCTACACAGGGAGGAGGTAATTAAGCCATTTCATTCCACTGTTTTTTACCTGTGGCACATCTAAACACTGCAGGACAGCGGCCCTTGAGGACTGGAGTTTGACACCCCTGTCATTGTGAATGACAACCTGAGACCAACAGGTTAACAATATGGAAAAGTCTGCGGCCAAATTAATCAGGATTGTTTAAAATGATTTTCTTACTTCAGCTGCCCCAAATCCCTGTCAGCCACAAGTTTAAATCCTTGTAACTGTAGTATTATTGCTTTTTTTTAAATCTGAAAATTACTGCAGGATTTGCTTGTTATTTTAATCTGTTGTTGCTCATCCCAGACTTGAGAGTGGAATATCTGTCAACTGTTTATGTAATAGAAAATTTTGTTTTCAGTCTCTGTTTGTCCATTAAATAAGTTTGCAGACAATGTTTAGATGTTTCCACAGTTGTGATAGCAGGAGAGACCTGAAGACATCTTGGGTAAAATGCTTGATCTGGTAATTGTCTTAAAGGACTGACGTGACCTGAACCCATGACTAACTGACAAAGAAGAATTAGAAGTTTCTTCTGAAGTTTCTTCTGGGGTCAGGATTGTGTTTGTGGCAGTAGAGATAAGATCAGACTTTGGGTGGGTCCTTTCCTTGCTGTGACTATATAACGATGTGATGTATGTTGTCCAGGGCTCTTCTCCTGACTGCGCTAAGGAGAGGGGTCTTTGAACGCTTTTGCCTTCGAATAAAGAAACTTAAAGACAAAGATTAATCTTTCTCTTATTATTGAAATGGCTTGTCATTCTTTGATAATGAAATTTCCATAACATTTACAATGCTACCTTTTCTAGTTAGTTGATTAGTTTGCCTGGTTTAAATAAAAAAAAAAAAAAAGCCCTACAGAGTGAGGGATACCTCAGATGTTACCGTGTGGTAACTAACAAAACATCGTGCAGAGACGCAAACCCTGATACAAGATATTTAAAAATATTCTAACTTCATAATTGATTTAAAAGTGTTTTAAGATCATTAGATCGTTCTTAAAACTACTTGGCCCTTCGTGTGTTGAGTGAGGTGTATTTTTTTTCTGTCTTCTACACAGACAAAAGCCTGAAACAGGAGAGAGTGACACAAGAAGAGGCACACAGTTACCAAGGCACTGTTGGAAAGAGACTAAGTAAGAACGCTGAAAAGGCGACGCAAGCGACGAGCGGTGAGGCACAGGTGAGGGCTTTTATAAGAACTCATACTGGTGTGGCATCTATGCAAAGTTTTTCTGTGCTTTTGAGCTGATAAATTTGGCATTAATCAGACTTATTACAGTATGCAGAACTGTTCTTTGATAAATATTAGTGATCCAGTTTTAAGCATGATTTACAATTGTAAATGGCTTTTCAAGATGCTTACATAAAAACTTAAATAGTTAATTTCAAGAGATTTGTTTGTTTTTCCAAGGTAGAGCTGTCTTCCATAGTTGCAATTAGGCAAGAGGCAAACTGCACTGGGTCAAGTAAACCCGATACTTTGTTCTTTAAAACCATCGTAGGTGTTGCAGAACAAAATTTTATTCAAAATACTTCACTAATTGTGAAGTAAAAGCAACTGATCTAAATTCATTCAGTTCAGCAGATAAGTTGCCCTTTGTTACAGGTGCAAGTTATATTCTTACACAGTAGGGAAAAAAAAAAAAAAAACTTCTGTGGGTGAGAGATGAGTTAATGTCTTTCAAAGCTTCACAAAGTTGAACTGCATATGTGAATCCTAAATTTGCACAATTGTAATTCTCAACAATCCCTTTTGTTTTCATTTGGATGTTACAGTTCAGGTTGGAATCCTCACACCAGACTCCTGGGCATTTCTCTGTCCCACTTTGAGTTGACTTATCTTCACATGGTGATCACACTTAGCCCTGCTGGTTACAGATGTTAACTGGCCCTTATTAATCTGACAGTCTGTGTGCTGTTAGTTTAATAGTCCTGAGATTACATTGGACCTCATTTATCTAGAACTGCATAGATTTGGGATTTTTATTAATGATTTTGTCTCCACACTAATCTGTCTCATAAGGAAAGGGCTAGTTTATCTTCAGGTAGCCCAGGACTCTACACGGAGACTCCCGACATGGTTGAATAGAGCTTTAGCTACCATTTAATTTCAGAATTTATTGTAAAATCTTTGGTTTTAACCTTCAGTTCTTTCCACGTACTTTTCTTTTAAGGCTGATTCAGAGCAGCAGAAAAACTCAAAAAATGGCTTTAGATTTGCAATGATGAGCTATTAATAAGGAAATTATTATTTAGAGAGGTCTTGTTTTTGCAAATTGCAGGGAATATATGGATGTGTGTACACAAGTGCTCTCTTGACCTGGACAGCTGTTGGTGGCATCAAAAAACAAAAAAAAAAACATCCTGATTTCCTTAGTTGTTTCTGCCATTATCAAATTTGTAAATAAATAAAAAAAACAATATTAATTATTATTCATTAAAATACACAAAAAAAATTTATATCAGTAAAAAAGAGTTCACTTTGAACCATTTTGAAACAACGGCAAATTTCTGAATCTCATTTGGCAAATAACCCAAGTAGAGATATCCTTTAAGACTCCAGCCACTGATAAACCCCCCCCCCAAAACCCTAAATGCAACTTTTGTATTCTTGCTCATCTTCCAGGGTGCAAGTGTACAACAGGATACATGTGAGAGACAACTCAAAGAAGAAACTCCTCAAAGCATCCAGCCAGAAGACGAGGAATCCCACGGGTGGAGTGTCGGCAAAGAAGGTGAGTTTCTATGGAAGTTGGTGATGAAAACAGTATTTATTTATGAAAAGACTACAAAGTATAGAGAAAAAACACGTCTTGCAAACTTTGTGTTAGAAAATTTAACATGGTCCACATTGGAAGCTGACTGCATTATTCATATGCTAGGTGTGTTATTGTGACCAACTTGACAGTTTGTTTATCTTATTTCAGAGACAAGTCTACCAGGACCAAGTAAGCATTTCAGTGAACAGAATAACCCAGCTTGCCATGTGAACTGGGAACCTGGCTTTGACCAGAGACCGGACTTGAGCCAAGACAGACAATCGGAGGTCCTCTCTGAATCAAATTTCCAGAACAGGTACGTCTTGAACGACTTGGGCAGCTTTGGCAAACCTGGATATGGAGAGATGGATAACTATGATGGGCTACAAGATTCTCCAACCCATCTACCTGACGGCCTTAGTTATGTTAATCAATTTGACGAGAACAGGAAAAATCCCGAAGGAGCTGAGCACCAGTGTTACACAGCAGGGTCTCCACAGAACAGAGGAACTGAGGAGAGCTCCCCTGTTAGGACTAACAGTGATGTGAGCGGGGAATTCAGCGGCTTGCTTATTGACGAGGAAGGATATCTGCAGGAGCCAAATATCAGATACTCCGAGCAGATATCTGGTGATCTGGGCAGCAGAATGAGCTTCCGAGGGCAGGAAGTTCAGTTCCCCACTGCATCATATGAATCCTCGGCTTCATACGGCGAGACCTTGCAGCAAAGATTACATCATCAAAATTCAGAAAATGAAGCAAGGAGCAGCACCCACAACCACTGTTTTACCACGTTACCTAATTCGGTTTCTTTTAAGCCCCACAAACAGTCCCATAAAGGCACAGGACAAGGATCCTCATACATCTGCAACCAGTGTGGAAAGACCTTCACTCAAGCCTGTAATCTGAAAGTCCACCAGAGGATCCACTTGGGGCAGGGCCTCCATCTGTGCAGCCACTGCGGAAAAGGATTCCCATCCTTTGCCAACTTAAAAACTCACAAGTGTGGCCAAACAGGCAACAAACCTTATTGCTGCGCTGTTTGTGGGAACAAGTTTAGCCGCCTTTGGAACCTGAAGCTGCACCAAAGGATTCACACGCAGGAAAAACCTCACCAGTGCAGCATGTGTGAGAAGAGCTTCACTAGGGCAGACATCCTGAAAGTGCACCAGCGCACCCACACGGGGGAAAGACCATACTGCTGCGCCATTTGCGGCCACAGCTTCAAACGCCTGGACCACCTCAAGTCACATCAGCGCAAACACGTGACAGACCTGTAGGACTAAAGCGAGCGAGTTTGGGTTTAATGGTGCTCTCCGTCTTTCAATCTGGTAATCTACGAATGAACGTTTGCACTGCTAAGTTTCAAACTCTTCAGTTGTCGGTTGCATTTATTTAATGCAATTATTTAAATACGTTTTGTTATGAAAATAAATGACGAGATGTAATATTTTTCACATTTAAATTGATGTCTTCAACTGAACACCTGCACACTTTGTATATTTAATTCACTGTATTTGATTAGAATGTACTCAATGTGAATTCTCAACTGCATTAAAAAAATAAAACTGGCTTTGGATGTCATTGCTTGGTCATTTTCTTCTTTTTTGCTTCCAAAATAGAATAATCAGCCTGCTAGATGGCAGCCAATCATGGCATTTTATTTAATTTCCTTCTGGGATTATTAAAGTATTTTTGAGCTGAACTGAATGCTTTTCTTGCCAGTTCAAGAGAAGCTTGTGGCACATGTTTTCGTAATTCAACTTGTTTGATCAGCTTGGTGTGTTGTGTATCCTGAAACTGAGGTTTTTGACATATACATCAAAATGATTTGTTTTTTTTCTTTAGGTAACCGTAGCAATCAAAACTGCTTTAATCAAGTATTTATAAATTAAGCTTCTTCTTTTTTGATTCAGAATAAACAACCTTTTTTAAGTGGATTGTAAAGTCAATCAATCAATCACGTTTTATTTCTATAGCACATTTCAGCAACAAGGCATTTCAAATTGAGAAGATCATCAATCACTATCATGGAACATGAAGTATCACTGAGGCATGAGTAGATCTGATTCTGTTTATATATTTTGTCTAGTTGATGTATTACAGATTTATTGGCGCATTTAAGATTAGTTGTTTTGTATTCAGCAACTTGTTTTTCATTTGTCTTTATAGTAAGTTCATTTTCTTAAAGAAGGAAATAGACTGAAATGCTGATCAACATTTTTTATTTGTGGAATTCTTTTTCATTTTGATGCTATTATTGTGATTTTACTTGATTCCGTCAGACGATGCTCTGCACAAATTACGTTGCATTTACAGTGAACATTTTTACATTTTGTCGCATTACAATCACAAACTTCTATTGTGGTGTATAGAATATACCAAAACAAAGTGGCACATTATTGTGAAGAAGAAAGGACAAACACCTGGTTTTCAAGACATTTTCCAAATGCTAAACTGTAGATTGCATTTGAATTCAGCCTCCCTGATTCTTCCAGAAATATATTTTGGTGGACTTACTGCTTGCTGCAAGTCATTTGAGGTATGAGCGGGCCATTCTGCTACACAAATATGATTTTATATAAACCAATAAAACACTACATGAAGCCTTCACAAATATTAAATCAGCATTCACGACAGCCCTCGCCTCGGTTCATCAGACCATCATTCTGTAATGTTAATTCCTGCATGTTAGCCCCTGTTTACTAGAGGAAACCCGATGTAGAAGTAGGTGAGGGTCTGGACTGCGGGATGTGTGTCAGCGTTACACACATCCCAATGCACGGTCTAGGATATGGTCTAGCTCCCCTTGGACTCAGCACCCCCCCTGTCTGATTCTCTCACAGACAGACCCCAGTCTGTGGGGGTTTTGCAAAAAATACCTCATGGGTCATCTCTCTCAGCACTGGCTCCTTCTATGTACTGAGCCCACTGCTCTTCATCTTGGTGAACCATGACTGATATACAAGGACAACAATGAACTGGCTTGCTGAGAGGAGGTGAGACACCTGATGGAGTAGTCTAGTGTGATGCAAACAATATAATCCTGAATGTCAACATAAAGGAAATTGTCGAATTCAGAAAAAAAAAAAAAAAATCAACAGTCAATTCAGTCACAGGTGATAAGAGCACAGCAACGTCTGCACTTGCTCTCCCTTCCCATTCTCACCACTTTCTACCGAGGTACTAGAGAGAACAACAGCATCTCTGTCTGGTTTGGGACGTGTAATGCCTCAGATTGGCATTATGTGGAGAGAGTGGTAAGGACAGATGAGAGAATAATCAGGACTGGTTTCCATCTTTGACACAGCTCACAGTCACTGCCTCACAAAAGACCCCTTCAGGCCTCACCATTGTTTGTTCTCCTTGCTGACCTCTGGCAAAAGATTCAGCAGCTTCAAATTCAGAAAAATACAGCTTCATCCATTATGCAATTAGACTTTTTTTTTATTTTTTTATTCTATGTATTAGTACTATTTATATTTTTATTTATTTTCACTCGTTTTTAGTTTTTATTTTATTTATCAAAATTTGAAAAGATGTTTAAGATGTATGCATGCTTTTGGCATTAGACACCCTATTTAGCAAAAACTCCACGGTGATCTACAAATAAACTAGACCATAATTTTTGTTTAAGCTCGTGAAGCGTATTTTAAATTAAATTAAAAAAAAACATTATTGCATCTACGGTAGAGATTTCCGAAAACGTTTCGCAATCATTTTCTAACCGCAGGCCACCGTACTGCGTCAGCTGTGATGTCATTAGCAAAAACAAGGTTCACAAAGTGGGTGTTGATTGCCTTCTTCATCGCAGCATCTGTTCCTAATTAGAGATTATCCCATTTAAAAATCCACGGCGGAACGTTCGGGTCGTTTGCGTTGTGGCGCATGCGCTCCATGCTTTGTTGCTTCTCGCTTATTTTACTAACGAGATTTAGCGTACGGGACGCTAGCGTCATGCTAATATCACGAGGCTAATATCACGAGGTGAATATCTGATGTCAGCAGTAGTCAGTAATAATATTTAGCGTTGAATCACGCCACGCCATCACCTGCTAACCAGGGAATCTGATACCGACAAATAGATGCTTGGCTGATCCAAACCAAAAGCACTCTTAAAGATTTTCCCCCAAACAGTTTTGAAAGTGGACACTAAAGGACAGACTCGCAGGGTGTCAGGACACAGTGGATCATGTCGGACCTGGACACCCTCATCGTGACCTTTCAGACCCAGCTCTCCGACGTGATGGAGGCTGTAGTGAAGACAGCGATGTTTGAGGTGACCAGGCTAGTGGAGGATGTCTTCATGATGGAGGTGAGGCGCAGCAAACTGGAGGTGGACTCTCTGAGGCTCCAGCTGCAGTGGACCAGGAGCAAACACGGCGGGGATGCAGAAAGGACCGACGGGTCTGTTCAGTCGGAGAGCAGTGAAGCGGATCAGAGTCCGGTCGTGGTAAAAGCCAAAACAGAGGAGCATGGTAAGAACGTACAGCAAGAGTTTCAAAGAAGGTTATGGGTAACTCTGTGTTGCCTTACATTTCCCTTTTATTGCAGACACAATGAGTGACTGCGAGGTGAAGAATCCAGATGCTGCAGTTGAACATTGGTTGTCAAATAGCAGCGAAGAATCCAAGACCGGGTCGACAGACGATCCAGAACCGATCCAGAGCCCTGGAAGAGAGTCGAAGGTGAGTCACATGACTGTCGAAGTAGAGATGTCACTCGGTTGACTGGAGGTTGGCAGCTTTTTTAAATATGATGCCTTTAAAAAAAAAAAAGAAAAGAGCATCTATAGAACTTCTAAAATACTCACTCATACACGTTCTATGGCTTAAAATCATCTCAGTGGATACCAAAGAAAACACTGGCTTGAATAGAGAACAGTAAGGCAGTGCTGCTGAAAAGCAACCAATTTGATTTCCAACTTGCTTCCAACAGAGACAAATTAAGGAGCAGATATACACTGTTAATCACATTCTAAAACTACAAAATGTTAAATGAGTAGTTGATTAGTCAGGTATTTTAATGCAGCCTTGCTTTCTGCAGCAGCACAGGTCTTATGCGGATAATATGAAATATCTTGGCCCCCATATCGGTGTTGGCCAATATTGGTACGGCTGTGTTGGAGCAGAATAGCCTCTAAAACTGTCATGTTGATATACAGGCACCACAGCACATTTGTTTTTTGGTTGGTTTTTACTTCTATAGTGGAATGTTGAACTTGCTTGGCACCCAAAAAGGCTCGAAAATGTCATTTACAAAGCTTGTTTCATTCGGAATGAACTTGAGAAGAATGTACAGATCGTAAAACGTTAACTAAGATGATTTCATACGGTGTCTTGGTTTTCATCACACATAATATTCCTTGTTCAGATCACAGGCGAAAAGGAAATCATGGCAACTACTGAAATGAAAGAGGAAGAACTAAAGAAACCGTCTTCCTGTTCTCTGCATTTGAGAGAGTGGAGCAGTACTTCTGATCGTAAGTATCCAATTCAAAAAATGAACAGTACTTTTTTTAAAAAGAGTAGTTTACAGGTGAACTGTGGCTACCTTCTCCAATTCTGGTCAAGAAAAGCATCTCCACAGTATAATGCTGTCATCACCGTAGAGATGAACCATAACAAAAAGATTTTTGGAGTACATAGCTCATAGTTGTCATGTCGACAAATTCTCCTACCTGAGCAAGGACACTACACTTTTTCCAGATTTATTTTTGCAATAATTTTTGAAAAATATTCAGATATTATCCATCCACCCCAGTATTATGCCCTAATTTATGTTGATTTGTCACGTAATAACCAAATAAAATACTTTATTGGTATTTGTTCAGTTGTTCAGTTTATTGTAAATCTCCTTAAATTCTTCCAGGTGAAGCTGGACCAGAGAATGCAGGTGACTTGCTAGAGGCACAGCCGACACCAGCCCAAGCAAACGGTGAAGAGCTGCAGAGAAATCTCATCAAGCGAGACCCACAGATGTCCACTGATTGTGCGTATCCCGAGACCCAGGACGAAACGGAAGTGGCGGCGGACCAGACCAATGTTTTAGCTTTTGAACTTAATTCCAAGTGGGCTGACTTGCCGGCCACTGCAGCTGAGCTCCAGCAGAATCACAAGCTTGGCACAGAACCCGAGTTTCCAGGCCCACCTAAAGGTTCTGTGAATTATCTGGAGCATGAGCTTCCTGGCTCTGCCAGAGCAGATGTTCAGTTTACCTCAGTCAGAGATCAGGTTTCCCGTTCTGAATCTCCCAAAGCCAGACTGCGAGCCAACAACACGCCCCGCGTGATCGTTAAAGAAGAAGTCCTTATCGATTCTGATGGGTTCACAGAAAGGGTGAGTACAGAAAAGAAAGCTGGGGCACAATCATTCACCGGTTCGTTACAGGAACAAAGAGTGAACTCGGCAAACAGACCAAACCACTTTTACCACAGATCCTCAGCACAGGAGGGAGTGAAGCTCCAGTCTCACAGGGGTTCAGGACTCAGGCTACAGGCAGCCATACAACACCTCCACCGACCACCGAAGAGGCCTCCACACAGACTGTCCAACATGACAACAGCAGCGCTCTCTGACCCTCGCTCTCAGGTTGCACCTTCAAATAACCCCAACAGGGTTTCCTCCACATCCAAAGCTGCTTTGTCTTTACAGCCACTGCAGCGCGTTCACCTGGGTGACAAACAGACCGTAGCTCTGCACCGCGCCAACGCCTCGTGGGTCGGCATCAAATCCCACAATCACCCTGCAAACTGCCATCAGTCGGCCCGCAACCCCGTCTCCCTTTCTGATTCTCCGCTGTACAGGCCCTTCCTGCGCTGCGAGGAGTGTGACAAGAGCTTTCCCCACCCCAGCAACCTGAAAGCCCACATGCAGATTCACACAGGCGAACGGCCTTTTTGCTGCCCGCTCTGCGGCCGCAGCTTCACCAAGCTCAGCAACCTCAAAGCCCACCGTCGCGTCCACACGGGCGAGAGACCTTACTGCTGCTTGGCATGCGGCAAACGCTTCACCCAGAAATGCAACCTGAAACGCCACCAGAGGATCCATCTGGACGTTTGACCTCAGAGATCTGGAGGAGAAGGAAAATTCATGAGTGTTTTGTGTTTTAGCTCGAGACGGTCAGGGCTCACTTTGCAGTGCAGCACAGTTGGTGGTCTGCGTCACGAGACTACCCCTCTAGATTTGATTAGTTTTGTGCACTCCTATGAAGCTCACCTGCTAACCTCTACAGGTGTGCTGGGCTCACTGTAGGATGACAAACACTGTGTGTGGTGTGTGTTTCATATTAGACAAACCAGCTAATAGTCATTACAGAAATTAAATGTTTAGTTATTTCTTATGTGGACCGCAAGTTATTTATAAATGTACAGTGGCATGACAAAGTGTTTGCCCCCTTAAAGATTTTTGCTATGATGGCAGCAGTTTCATGTTTCAAATCAACTTTAATATCAGACTAAAACCAATCGAAAGCAACTTTATGCCAGATTGATTTGATTGAATAGTCACAACTTATTGCTGACTGAGAAATTGCCTATATTTTTGATAAGTGATGGATGTCGACAATCAAGATAATCAATTAAATAGAACTTGTCTGATAACATGAAATAATTTGTTGGATTTCAAAAAGCAACACATTATTCCCTTGTCTGCACAAACTTAGCAGATGAGAAATGGTACTCAACAGCCTGGAAAGGGTTACAAAGTCATTTCTAGAGTTTTGGGAGTCCAGAGAAACAAAGCGGGAAAATGTGGAATAGTAGCAAACTTTCCCAGGTGTAGTCGGTCTACCAATAGAATACAAAAGACCCCAGAGCAACATCTAAAAGCACTGGCAGCCTTACTTTGGTGAAGAGCATTGTTCATGATTAAACACTAAAAAGGAAAAGCAACACCATACCTTGTGTATGACGTTGCACCGTTCGTACAAAGAGAAGCTGGGCAGCAGTCATCCATGGAAAAGTTTCAAGCCCAAAATTAACATCAGCTAACATCATTTTGAACTCATTACTTTGAATTTTGTTATAAGATTCTATAAATGTTCTGCGTCCTTTTACATCCATTAGAAAATGTCCAGCCATCAGTTTATGACCTTCAGTTCAAGCACATTTGTACAGCAGGACAATGATCCGAGGTGTGCTAATATGTCCAAATCCTAAGGCTCAAAATGGCATCACAAAGGTTTTGGGGTGGTATAGTCGCCACCCCAAGGTCTGAACTTTGCTGTCAGGAACTTTAGGTCAAAGTTCAGACCTAAATGCGGTTGAAATACTGCAGCACACATGCCCAATGACACAACCTTTTACTTTGTTCTCTTTATGCATAAAGACCATAATTTGAAAACTGCTTTTTGTGTTTTCTCTGGTTATGGTTGTCTGGTATTAAATTTGTTTAATTTCAAACATTAAAGTGTGACTAGAAAGGAAAAGAAGATCCATTTCAACATACTGCTAAGGGGCCTGTTTTTATCAAAATGAAAAAAGAGAAAAGATCCTACCTTAATTGTTTCCTGTCAGGAAAAATGAGTTGGCCTGAAAACATCTTAATATTGGTTCTTATAGTATTAATGACCGCAGCACTCATGAGCTAGAGCACAGTTTCTTACACAAGTTATTCTGAACGATCACTATGGACTGATAATTGTATTAGCTCAACTTTGTTTTAATCCTAAATTGAAATTCCAGCATTGTTATATGACGTAAAATTGTCTTGATATATGTCTCACATTGTAATATTTTTAATATTTTTATTCTTATCTTATTAAATTATAAAGATAGAACAATTGTCTTTCAACTAATTTACATGAAAGATGTGTGTGTGAGTGTGTATTACATGTACAATTATTTATATATATATATATATATATATATATATATATATATATATATACTGCTCAAAAAAATAAAGGGAACATTTCACTTTAATTTTGTGTGTGGCTCCAAATCCAGGCCTCCATTGGTTAAGAAATTTGATTTCCATTGATGATTTTTGTGTGATTTTGCTGTCAGCACATTCAACTTTGTACAGAACAAAGTATTCAATGAGAATATTTCATTCATTCAGATCTAGGGTGTGTTATTTGAGTGTTCCCTTTATTTTTTTGAGCAGTGTATATATATTCTTTGATAAAGACAGAGGCTCAGATGCCTTTTACTGAACATTTCTGTTCAGTAAAAGAAATGTTTTATATATATATATATATATATATATATATATATATATATATATATATTTGTTCATATATATACATATATATATATATATTTGTTCATATATATATATATATATATATATATATATATATATATATATATATATATATATATATATATATATATAAAATGCTCGCACAGAAATGTGGCTAGCATTTTACTTGCACACGCACGCACGCACGCATGCACACGCACACACACACACACACACACACACACACCTAATAAGGCATCCTTACTCTGTGTTACTGACATCGTGGAGATTCCTTCACACGTCTACATCCCGGAATAGCACCTGACCCAAACTCTTGCCCAAGTTGTTCTTGAAATCTGCCTTTGAAATACAATCATGAAGCCCTTTTATCCCCAAGGCTCCTGAATGACACAAGACAATAACTTCTGGGTTCTGGACCTCAATAAAATTATGTATTAGTGCATGCCTGGGTCGCTCTTCTGCTTTTGTTTCTTACGTTTGGTAAAATAGTCAGCATTAAATTGTCTGCGAAAATTAATAAAAATAAATATAATAGGTCACAGACTGTTCCTAGCACTGTGCAATGATTAATACATGAATAATCCTAATGAATTAATTGTAATTAAAAATAATAGTGGATAAAAGGCTTCAGAACATTTATACCACAGCAGGTATGGAAAACCACAAAAGCAAAAATTAAATCATATACAAGTCTATTAATCTCTCCATGTTAAATAAATAAAAAGTATAACGTTTTATTTAAATATTTATGTCAGCTTGAGTCATGCAGAGCTGAGCTGATCATTTCCATAGCAACAATCAGAAGCAAGACGTTGTGCTAGATTCCAGTGAGCTCACTGATGAAGTCATAGATGTACATCACAGTAGATCAAAGAAGTTCTAATGCTTGAATGCTGGAATCTCTAAGCATCAGTCAAGATCCAGACGTTTCTTGGAGTTTCAGATTTGTGTAAAGCAACAATGTTCAGTTTTGCAACGGCGATTGTTCCCCTGATATTCCCGGTTGGTTGGGGCATTGGATATGCCGTGACCACCGGGATGAAGAAAGTGTGCGATCGTTTCTTTCCTGGGAAGGATGGCAACGAAGACAATGATCAGACTGAAGAGGACGATCTGTTTTGGAGAGGATTTCCATCCAGTTCAAAAAAACAAACCGACCCGGCTGGGGAGGTTTGTCCTGAAAAGACTTTGGACGTTGGGACTGCGGACTCCATCTCGTCCTCTGTACGAGACAGTACAGAGGACGACTGTACTGTCTCTGGACAAACCGACCCGGCTGGGGAGGTTTGTCCAGAGACGATGGTACACTGTGAGGGTGAGGCTACAGTCGCAGAAAAATCTGACCCGGCTGGGGAAGATTTGTCTGCGACTGATCTTGCAGCCAAAGCTCTGGGTGAGGAGACAGCCAAAGCTTTGGTTTCCCTGGTCCCATCCTTAAAGAAGAGTCCTCTGAAGGGGACGTTCACAGGGACCTTTGAAATACAAAGTTCCCCGGATGGGGAACTTTGTATTTCATATAACAACAGAGCTGCTCCTTTGCCCAGAAAAACACCTCTGAATTTAAAGATTTCCGTTGGTGTCGAGGTTTACTGTTCCCCTAACGTCAATTCAGTAGATGGCGTTGGCTCGGATCTGCCAGTTGTAGGGAGGACAGCCTCTGCAGGACCCGGACAAGCTGAGGAGAACTTTTTCAAGTTCTCCGATGAGCTCCAGAACAGCTGGGTGAACTCTGCTTTCCAGAGCATCCTGAACCTGAGCGTCACCAAGCGGTGTCTCGCTCAGGAAAGGATTTTTCTGGAGGCATCGTCCATCCCCTGCTGTGGGAGGCTCTTACTCTCAGCTGTCCGTCAGCCCGGCAAACATTTTAGTCAGGGAGACCTTTCCCCTGTTCTGATGGAGCTGAGGGAGAGGAAGCTGCCATCAGGCGTGGGAAAGGACTATGACATAAAAAGTTTGCTGGAGTCTGTTCTGGTCTGGCTGGATTCGTTTGGCGGCGACACAGAGAGAGAGTTGTACGACAACGACTCCTGCTCTAACTGTGGAGCCACTTCCCTCAGGCTCCTGAACAACGGCGCCCTGATTGCCCTTCCACCGATACTATTTTCAACCAGTATATCTATACTGCTTGAGTACTGGTTGGATTTGGCATGCAAACGCCGTTGTTCAGGCTGCGGGTCACCCTGGCAGAAAAAACACTGTCTGGCCGATAACAAGGTGCTGGTGTTTTTTCTGCACAGGTTGACCAGGAAGCACCAAACAAAAGCCACTCAGACCATAGAGGTGCCTGCAGAATGTGGGACGGAGACGTACCACCTGTCCTCCGTCATCTGTGGGGATCCAAAGCTGACAGACATCTACTGTTACTTAATGAAGGGAGAACGAACCGTCAAGGCAGACAATGAGCATGTCTTCACTGCAGACAGCGACTGCAGTGAAGACATGTCCAACAACGGTTTCATTTACATTTATGAAAAGAACTGATCAAACACCAGAGGTTAATTTCTCCAGCCCCTCCTCTGGAAGATGGCAAAGACCCTTTGGAGAGGAGCTCCATATTAACATCGGAATATATACATATATACATCCAAATATTAACATCGGAAGAAGAAAAGAATCCTAGAAGACCTAGTAACCATTTTGAGGCTGGAGAAATCTGACTGGAACCAAACATGTGTCTGATTTAAATTTATGGGGCAAAAGGTAAAAAGATTTGACAGGTTTCCTGTTTGCAGGTTTCTCTCCGGGCACTCCGGCTTCCTGCCACAATCTGAAATAGGGGTTGCATCAATTAGTCGACTAGTCGATTCTTTTCTCTGCAATGACTTTTTTCTGGGCTAGTCGACTAGTCGCAATCACATGACAAAAAAGATGAAAGAAGGAAATGAAAGAAGGTGGACTAGGTGAGTTCGTCAGAAAGCTCAAATTGTATAAAAATGTAAATAATTTAACAAAGACAATCTGTAAATTACAGCATAGGCTACCACAATAGGGGCGTTGCGCGGCGCGGTGGTTAGCACGGTGCCCCGCATACAGAGACTTTAGCCCGCGGTAGTCAGGAGTCCGACTCCTGTCTTCAATTCGCTGGGCCAGGCACGTGCAGAGGGGGGAGCTGGGGGTGCTTGAGCACCTGCCCTTTTTGCTCCTTGCCCCCAAGTGCCCTTTTGGTCAATTTTTATTTATTCATTTTTTGGTATTATTATTTCCCAAGCCCTCTTCTGACACATAAAAAACATGTACTAAAATTATTTGCTTTTTTGTTTCTTTTTTGTACAACATAATAAGCTGGTAACCTTGTTACCTTTGACCTTTTGCCCATGACGCATGACGCAGTTGCCTCTTGCACAGTGAGGTAAGGCGGCTAACTGGAGCTCAACGTAGCGAACGTTACAGATTACAGAACAGTTTTTGGTGAATTAAAAAAAACAAAACACGTTTTTGGTGAATAAAGTGGAGTAGACTTACTACTTGTCAGATGACGGAAAACCACGTTGAACTTTGTATCGTTTCTGCTTCAGCACGGAGTAGCGGCTTAAGCAGAGATGTAATGAAATACTACAGACACTGACAAGCCTCTGCCTTTCTCTGAAAAACTACTGAGCGGGAGGAGACAGCCAGGCGAGGAAAAACTGTTATCTATCGTTTCAATATTTTTATTTAACATAAAACTGTTGTTGTTGTTGTGCTATTAGCTAGCTGCTAGCTAACGACTTTGCTAGCAAAGCTAGATAACTAAAAAGCTTCTTCCCTGTGTACGAGGCACATCGCCCGTCCAAAACCGAACATCTCCATAATGGATATTGCTTTGCTGCATAATGTACATTGCATTTATTCTAGCTTTAGGTAAACATGTCTTGAAAGAGAATAGCGCTTAAATAAAAGTCCAACAAGGATATTCATTTAGAATTAAAAATAACACACCCTGAATTACCATGATAGATATAATGTATGTCATTAATGAAAGGGAAAAAACTCAACCCAGACTTTAAGTTTAAGGTCTGGTTCGCAGAGTATGCAGTTAACTCTGTTTCCCAATTATTCAATGAAAAAAAAAAAAAAAAAAAAAAAACTAACCTCAGTTAAGTAAAATAAAATTGTAATCAAAACTTTTGGAATAGTAATGATTCCTTTAAAAAAAGTTGTTTAAAATACTTTTTTAAATTAAATAACTCCAAACACAAACTTTTATTTGCACACATCAGAAATTTTTTGTTGTGATTTTAGGTCCTGCCCACGATATCATGTGAGAATCACAAGCAAAACTTTGAGTTACAAACAAAAACTTAGAATAGCAAGAAAAGATTAATGACATGCGCAAATAAGTTTGTTTTTCAAAAAAGAAAGTTAACTTCATGAGTCAAAAATGTGTGATTTAAATAAAAAAAAAAGATTTTTAAGCAAACTCAGTAGGCTTTTCTCATGGTGACATGCATTAACAATTCAATTTTTGCTTTTGTTTTTTTTCTGCAGTTCCACGTTAAAGTTTGATGCAGCTCTGCTTTCCTAAATGGACCATCTTCATCTCCACTGCAAGCGTAGCAAACAGGCAGCTCTTTTTTATAGATTACTGTCCACTAAAAGGTTGCATTGTGCCCTTGTTTATATTTTTAATAGTGTAATTCTGTAATGCAAAATATGTCTGGTCCAGCTCTGATTTACATATCTTGCTAAATTGCGGGTTTGAATATTGCAAAAATATGTGTGAAAAACAGATCCTAACTTAATCTGAACATTTGTCAAAAACACATTAAACCTTTTCTAATATTCATTTCTTGTAAAATACAATTGTAGCAAAGAGAGAGGGTAAAGACAAGAAAAATGGGGAGAAAAAATGTTGACAGAAGTTATTTCACTCATCAGCCAACCAGACAGTCAAGTTGATTTACAAAGATGATTAAATAAAAAAACTAAACAGACAGAAGGAAAAAAAAAAAAGTTTGACACAATATTAACAAAGTAGACCTGCAGAAAGAAATTACTAATAAAATATCTTACATATACATAGTGTTATGCTCTATATAGAGATGTTCGTTAGCTTTGATTGTATATCTCACAATTTTGTAATTTATCATTGTTTATTAAACTCTGAAAGCTGATAGGCCTTGTTAATATTCTGTCCTAGAAGGCGGTAAGATGTGCCCTTTTTTTGTTGTTGAGCACCTGCCCCTTTAGTGGTCTCTGCACGGCCCTGCAATTATGTGTGTAACAAGAGTTCCTGGCACCAGGTCTCACAATATTAACGATATTTTTCATCAATTCGACAGCTGACTTGCATGGATCAGCCTGCTTGCTATGTCAGTCAAAAGTATTAGAGATATTTGAACTTCTGAGCTTGACACATTGTTGTATCTATGCTAAATATGTTTTTAAGTCAGATTTGCAGGTGCATTTCAGTTAATTAGACTGGTATTCAAAAGTTAGTTTATTGCATTAATAATTTCAAGAAGGGAGACTTATGCATTGGCACCCAAAAGTCTATATACCCTGTTAAAATTTAAGCTTTCTGTAACAAAAAAGAAACACAAATTTACTTGTTGAATTCACAAATGTGAGATGTATAAAAAAAAGACAGCTGTGCTTGCACCATACTTTTTTGGACACTAGATGTCACCCTTTCCGCTTATTTCACCCAACAATGGCTTAATGGAGTTTTTCAGACAATTGCTTATCTCCTTGTATAGCTTCATACAGAGCCTCTATTAAAAGAAAAAAAGAAAAACAACCCACCAAAGAAAAGAATTTGTGGTAACAAGCATCTCTCGGTGCTGTTTTAGCCAATCTTTGTGCCTGATCTAGTGTGTGTTGCTCGAGCTCATGATTAAGCCTGATGGTTTATCTGTGGCGGGAGTCGGAGCAGCTCTGTGCAGGTGGTACAAACGATAACATTTTAATCTTGTTTTCAAGATGTGGAAAAAGCTAGCGGAGGCTAAACTCTTTCAGTGCGTGGGCGTGTTTGAAGGGGCGGGCAGAATGAATTAAAGCTGGGCTTCTGTTCTGGATGTTATCTTCCTCTTTTCAAGTTGGAACTCAATAACAAGAGAAGTTATCTGTAAAGAAGGATTGAGAAATAGCTACTTGGCTGAATCAGCAGTCTGCAGAGAAAGAATGTTTGCTGTGCAACAGCAAAACTTCTTTCCTGTCTGGTCACAGCTAAATGAACACAGTGAACTGAGTATATAAATATATTGTCTTACCAATTTAACGTGTTTCAAATAGCTCTATAGACTTGTGTGAAATTGTTCTAGTCTATGAACAACTGGTGCGTGCATACATCTCACACCAGTTTACATTGCTGTTGAAAGATTTATACGACATCTAACTGTACAGCATTAAAACTAACCAAGCAGTTCCTAAAACAGATTACAATCATGAGCCCCGTGTTTCAGGTTATTAGAACCCACCTGTGCCATGCAGCCGACACTTGTCAATGATTGGCTACTGGACATTTTGTTTTATTGGTTGTATCAATAAATGAAGAAATTCTTTTGTTGGGTTCTATATATGGATATAATACCAAAGCAGAAAATATGCAACTTTATGATTAAGTAACGGGGTGAATTACTTATGTGGAAAATATCATAATATGAATATTATTATTGGTGGGGACTTCAATTCGACTCTTGATGATGCATTAGATAGATTTCCTCCATAGGTTAATACAAATCCAAACACAGTTCTAAAAAACTTTATATCAACCTTTGGCCTGACTGATGTATGGAGACAAAAAAATAGCTCCAAAGTTGAATTTACATGGCAAAACAAAACAGGCTCCTTTAAGTCGAGAATTGATTTCTGGCTGGTGTCTGATTTAATAGCGGATGAAATTAAGTCGAATATTCTTCCAGCTCCTTTATCAGACCACAAGCTTATTTTAATTGAAAAAACTAAATTAAACCAGTACGGAAACAATAAAATTACAGCTTACTGGAAACTCTTCACTTTTAGAAAATAAAACAGTAGAAGAAAACATTAAACAAATAATTATAAAGTATTGGAATACAGCTTGCAGTCAGAAGGAATTTAGTAAAAATTGGGAACTCCTAAAATATGAATTTCGAAAAATGTTTATGAAAACTGGAGCTGGAATTGCTAAAAGAAAAAAGTAAAATAGAATCAGAAATAATAAAATAAATTATATTACTGAACAATGTCCTGCCAGAAAATATGTCTGAAGAACAAAAAATTAGATTAAACCAATTACAGCTGAACCTGGACAAGATTTACATTTCCAAAGCTAAAGGTGCATACATCAGATCGAGACAGAAATGGTTAGAAGAAGGAGAAAAAAACTCTTACATTTTTAGATTAGAAAAAAAAAAACATCAAATATCTAACAGTATTATGACACTTCAAATCAATAATATCTGTGAAGATCCTGTTCAAATCTCTTCTTACTGTGAAGCTTTTTTCCAAGAACTTTTATCAGTCAAGGTGTTCTGAAGAAAATGTCACACAATTTGTTAACTCTCTAAATTCAATGCAACAAATTAGTAAAAATAATAAAGAACAATGTGATTCCTTGATTACACTTGAAGACATCCAAAAATCCATCAATAAATTAAAACTAAACAAGTCACCGGGGACCGAAGGCCTCAATGCAGAATTTTATAAAAAGTTTTCAGATCAGCTATTGCCATTTTTACATCAAGTTTATCTTGAAAGTTTGGATTCTGGATCACTTCCACCAACAATGACCCAAGGTCTCATTACATTGGTCCCTAAACCACAAAAAGACAAGTTATTTTTTGGATAACTGGCGACCAATTACATTACTACAAAATGACTATAAAATTATTGCAGGTTGTATTGCTACAAAAATTAAGAATACTCTTGAAGACGCGGTTGATGAAACTCAGTCTGGATTCATACCAGGTAGACATATAACTAATAATATTAGACTTATATTGGATCTGCTGGATTACTCAGATTTAATAGAGGGGGCTGGTCTCAGATTATTTCTGGATTTTTTTAAAGCCTTTGACACAGCTGAACATACATTTTTGTTATTCGGATATGGACAAACCTTAATTAAAAGTTGTCAAATGTTCTATAGGAATTGTAATGTAATAAAATGTTGACTATTTAACCATGTAAAAAGCACAGTGGGAAAAACAGTAGTACATCAATAAATTAAAACAATTATAGTAGAGGGAGGGTACCACACGGTACATGCAATGTCAAAAATCATGAATCCTGTGGAAGAGAGGGACAGAAAAGCCTACTTTTTATACCTAATGAAATGAAATGTGTAACAATAGACCAAAAATATTCTATTTTAATTGTTTTTTTTAATTATTATTCCCACTTTGTAGTATTGATGCATATTATATTGGTACATCAAATAAGATGTAGTCAAATTTAAAATAATAATTAAAAAAAACATGCACCATAATTTTGCCTTTTCAGGAGCTAGAGTGGAACAAATGGCTAAAAACCAACAAATTATTAATTGTTGATTGACACTGAAGGACCTGATGATTAGTTTTTGGTTGGTTCTAAGAAATTTAATAGAGATATTCATGACTGGTTAGAGCTGAATGTCTAATTAAAAGGAATAAATGGATGGTATAAATTAGCTTGGTTGCTTCAGTTGTGATTAAAGCAAGGTAAATGATTATTCCCTGTGGTCATTCGTGCTGTTTAGATAAAGTTAAATATGCCTTATGTTAAATAACCGTTTAGATTGCTGTCTAATTGGTTAATTTTAAACTTTTTTAAACAAGGTGTTTATACTTCAAATCAAAAAATCAAATCAAAATGTATTTGTATAGCACATTTCAGCAGCAAGGCATTTCAAAGTGCTTTACATCATTAAAAACAAAAACACAGTCATGTAACATTGAATAAACAATAATAATAATAAAAAAAACTTGTCAAGAGCATCCTACCACTCACCTATCTCCGAAAGTCCATTGAGTCCACCAATATTCCAACCCTCCATGACACTGCAAGGATTAAGTAAGAATGAATAGAGCAAAGCATTTGTGCAGAAAGTTTAGCTGCAGAGCTGAGTAATGCTTTTGACTGGAGACTTTTCCTCCAGTGCCATCTTTAATGAATAGTAATTGTTGTTTGATGAAGGGACATTATTTTTTTCTTCAAGATAATGTAATCAATTTGGACATCCATTTTCAATTTGCAGCAGTTGTCAGTCCTGTTGCAAATATTACATAGCTGTCCAATAGCTGTACCAGACACAATCACAGTGTTTTATAATTATTGTAATAGTTTCCAATTACTTTTAACACAGTTAGCAAGAACAACGTCTCTCCTGCCTGCTTTCAATGAAAGCTGAATAGAAAGTTCGTGCTAGCTAAGTTTCTAACTTCTAACATTTCAGCAAAAATGTTTCTGAGGTATTTGCTTTTGAGTCGTTTATTTAACTAAAAATTAAAACATCGCAGTGGAAGAGCAAAAATTATACGAGGAAAAATTATATGAGGGAAAACACGATTATGCCATTAATCATTCCATGTACAAAAAAAAAAAAAAAAAAAAAAAAAAAAAAACTTCTTTCTATTAGAATCACCAGCTCAGTTTTTCTAAGCTCCGGAGTCTTTTGGTTCTTTAGTTGAAAAGAAGTCATGAAGTTAATTTTGTAGATGGTTTTATCATGCTCATCCTCATAATCTGCATAATGTTGTGCACAGAACATTTTTTCTCCTTCAATTTGATGAAAATTGTTTAAACATTTTAGTAGCTTGAAGAATTAAGAACTTCTTTTGTTTTGATAAAACACCTTTTCAAAGCTGTATGTGGTTACAAGTAAGCCCTTTTCTATACCTATTGTAAAAAGCCTGGCACTGGGCGTTAATTGCTTATGAAATTGGTTTTTAATTTTTTTTTTCTGTTACAAAGGGGGAGAGTCATGCATGTCATTGGGGCTCACACTGTCACTGTCTTTCATCACTATGTGTGAAATTTAAAAATATCTTTGAATCCTGTGCCAGTCTCACAGTTAGGTACATGTTTGTCCTTGAAGTTGGCAGAAGCTTCTGAAGTCATAAAGATTGTCTTGCTGTGTGTGTATCCACTTATTGCAGATTATTTTAGAATTTCTGAAAAGAACTGTTTGAGCTTATAAATGGACAACAAATGAAATGCATTTTTATTTGGGATCATTTTCGTTTTCTGCTTTGCCAAATTAAACATACACAATTCAGCGGAATCGCTTGGTTTTTTTCTGCTTTCAGCGTAAAATGATGATACATCAATCATTTTCTCTGTCTATCTATCTGCCTGTCTGTCTGTCTAATATACATTAATATATATATGGGCTAGAAAAAAATATTCACATGAAAAACAACTTTGTGCTTCCAAATCTTTTTATTAAAATTCCACTCCAAAAAATAGCTTAAATGCATTATTAAAATCCCAAAAGGACTCAGAGATTCATGGCCAATTATAAAGATATGCAAACGTCTAACCAGCACTGTACCGACAGCTGAGACAGATCTTCTCATTAACGAGATCCTTCGTAACATGCTCATTAAGATGAATACAAGAGCAGAGGGAGTTTTTGTCTGACTAATATTCTGGTCTCTTTTGTCCCTTGAATATGGTACATTAGTAGTCTCATAAACTATAAAGAAAGAAGGAAACATGTTGATTCAACTAATGCCTTTATTGTTTAAACACTAGAGCTAGTTTGCTCATACACCCACCGAAATTCCACACAACTTCTGCACCAGGACCGGATTCATTACTTTTGCTATGATGTCACTGTCTCATGTTTTTCATTTTTCCTTTTAAGGCTTATGTGACTAAATGTGCCCTTAAAGGGTCTGAAAAGTAGGGCTAATCATCAATTTCAGTGTCAGTATCTAGCGATAACATTTTCATCAGTGCAGACAAAGTGTTTGCATAGTGTTGTATTAGTAATATTACTGGGTCATTGCAATTACATTTGTGTACTAGCTTTCTAAATGCAGTTACAGTGGGACATCTTTTATATACATATCACATAGGAGCTCCAGTAGAATTTAAAAATTGAAAAACTGAAATGTTGAAACAGGTTTTAATGAATTGCAAGTAGAGTTTTGGGCAAAAAGGATGAAGTGCTCCACAGACCTTCACTGACAGTGCCTGCAGCGTACAGGACCAACTGGTACTAGAGGCCTTGGAGAAAGTATGTCTCCTTCAAAGATCTCTGTTTTCACTTTTTCGCAATTAAATTAAAATCAAACAAATTTTAAAAACCAACTGGGCAATGATGATTCAATTTATGAACCAATCTGGCTCTCTCTCTCTCTCTCTCTCTATATATATATATATAAAAAAAAACTAATTGCACCCTCAGCTTAACAACTGGTTGTATCCCCCAAAAACTGCTTCCAGTCATTTATGATAATTGGCAAGTCTCTAACATAACTTTGGAGGAATTCTGGCTCCTTGGTCTTTAGTGGTTGCTTTAATCAAACCATATTAGAGAGTTATTCAAGCATAAATTACCTATTAGTCATGGTTAGCATCTCAATTGAATTTTAATCCGGATTTGATTTGGCCACTTCAGAATGTCTTTGTGTGTGTTTTTGTTTTTTTAAGCCATTTGGAGATGGACTAGAATTGAGTTACTGAAATAAATACACTTTTTAGAAATACAATTTGTTTTGAAACAGTGTGTACATATTGATAAAAGACTGCATTAGACCTCACAAAGTTGTTTTGAATGGTTACAGCAACCAACATTTTGACATGGCATGTAGCAGTGATTATGAAAGCTATTATATTTTTTATAACCTCTTCTACTATGTTTAATTCAGTTTATATAATAAATTAAAAGCAAATGTAATTTCAAGACACTTTGCAGGCCAAATATATCCAATTTTTGTTCAGAAATATATTCAGTCAATATATTATTTACACATATTCATATTTACTTACCAATTTAGTAAGCAATGTCAGCTGATTTAGCTCATTTAAAGAACTAGATTATTCAATTGCATATTGCATTTTGCTTGGATTGACTTTTCATGTCTATCTCTCTGTGTTTAAGGGTATAGAGAAGCTGGAAAGTGATTGGTGCTTTTTTTTCCCTCTTCACAAAAATGTGTTCAGAAAGCCTGTTCACACTTATATAGAAGCATATAAACACCTGCCAAAGTATCCATTACTGCATTCATGGGACATCACTCACAGGTACTGGAAAGGTGAAAACAAAAGCGGTCACATTATCTCGCCTGGTAACAAGAATCCGTATGGAATGTGATTGTGTGGGCTGGGCGTTAGAGATGAGGTGGAGGGTGTACTCGGAGGTAGAGTGGGTGTGAAGGAGGTTGAATGGGCTCGGTTTGACACATTTGCCAGCAGTACAAATAAAATAGTGGAGAGGGTCGTGTTTTGTCTGTGAATCATCCCAAAAAGAAGAAAAACACACAAACGCACACCTGAGGCACCACAGGCAAGCTTTAAGTTATAATGGCCTGTTGTTTTTATCAGATAGCATCACACTTAATAGCAGCATCAGATTTATTGGCCAAGGTTGTGTGCAAAAGTAAGGAACGTGACTTAGCTTCACACACTCAGTGTACAAACATTAGGTAAATCTATACATTTTGAAGGGGAAATGAAAGAAAAGATAAATAACAATTATGTATATCACCAACTTAACTGACTACTCAGGCTGTAAGGTGTTTTTTGTGTTCATCGCAATGGGAGAAGCTGAGGTCTCTCTGTTGGCTGGATTTTGCAACAACAACAAAAACTCTTCATCGTGCCAACCTGAAGGTGAAAGTCTAAATAGTTTTGTGTCCAGGATGTGTGAGATCTGCAGACATGCTAGATTTTTCTGACTAGACCTGTACAAGTCCTGGAAGGAGGAAAGGTCCGTGCTCATGATCCTCCCTTTAGACCCGATTGTTCATTGCAATTTGAATCTGTCTTGTTTTGTGGCTGAGCTAAACCACACAGTGATGGACGAATGAATAATGGCCATTTAGAAGATGACCAGTGGCTCCTGTCTAGGATTGTGGTTCTTTAGTTGCTGCAGGAAGTACAGACTCTGCTTGGCTCTCTTCAAAACAGTGTCTATGTGTGAAAACCAAGTCCGTGCAGAGACCTTAGAGGGACGAGTGCTCAAACTTAAAAAGGGTTATGTAGAAGAAGATCTTAAAACACCTTAACACAATTTAGAGTACTTAGCTGAATAACAAAATACAATCATCAATAATCTAATATGAAATCACATCATGCTACATCATTATCATCAGATAGAGATGTTGCAAAGCTAGCCTACGCTTTCCCAGATGAGGTGGAATATTGCTGAGGAGGGCTGTTGTTGCTGCTACTAATAGTAAAGAGCAGGGCTGTTATTTTGTTGTAAGAGAATGTTAAAAACTTAGTTTCTTATGGCTTCCATACAGAGCTAAGGCTGGCATATATATTTTATCCATGACATTGTATCCTACATATAATAGTAACTGTCACCTCACTAAAAAATATATATATTTTTTTATTTCTATTTCAGTTTGTCTGTTTTTTTAGACATTATTTTGTTTGGCCCATGTGTATTCTTTCATGTTGCCATGGACACTGTATTTGCACATCTTAGGCTTCTGACGAAAGGAATGATTCTGCAATTTCACAGATCATTCCTAGGAAATATGAGCATTGATTGTTTATTGTTTTGCAGAGCTGCATCATTTTTCTTGTGTTGCTTCTCAAAGACATCATGTCCAAACGGGGATTGTCAGTTCTTATCAAAACTCTGCCTACAATGCATCTGTTCATACCCTCATAATAATATGTGTTCCAGCAAAATACAATTTAATTTTGACTTTTGTTCATCAGATTGTGCATGTTTAATATTTTTATATTATTTTTGGAAACAGACACGATGAGTGAAATGTGGATCTGTCCGTCTTGCTCATGCAATGGTTATAGTGACTTAGCGACTTAGTCCAAAGTCATATTCTACTTTATTGTAAAGTAGAATAAAGTAATGTAAATGCAATTAGAAATGCATGTTGATGAATTATGCAGACTTGTACAGGCTATAAACTAGTTATCTAGACTATAACCCTGAAAGAGAAATTTTTACTTTGGGAAAAAGTCAAGGTCAAAGTAATCCCCTGCTGGCAATAAAAAAATAAATAACTTGCCCACTGGTTACACTTTTCAGACCCAGAGGCTACATGGCTATCTTTTACTCTCAGCATGTGATTAGTGAAGTCCTCCCACTGTCCTCATTTTCCCATGCTCACCTCTCGACCTCCTGCCTCCTCTCTCATCACCCCTCCACATGTTCCTTCACCCACAGCCAGGCAAGGCATTGTTGCGATGGCAAAAATAACATCTACTGGTTGCAGACAACGCACGACATTTAACGGTCCCATTTTGACTTGTCAGTTCTCCTTGTTTAGCTGTAGGCAAATGCCCACCCACACTGAAAACACTGGTTGCCACTGTCTTCAGTCAGTGCAGCAGTTTTATTATGCAGCCTATTCCCTTTCTGCGTCTCCATGTAATACTGCCAAAGATTAAATTGGCAGTCGTGTGTCATTATTTACATAGAATTACGTTCCTGTGATGCAATATTTGTCCCAAATTCACAGGAGGATAACTTCAACAGTGTGGATTGACTGGAGCCTTAGAATACTCATTTCAAACGAATTTAAAATGGTGTTGTTTCATCAATGTTTGTCATTTGTGCCTATGAATCCTGGCAACAGGTTTATTATGATGCGTGGTAATTACTAAACTAAAAACGAGCTCTTCACACTACTTTTAGAAGTTGTGTGAAGTTCTCAGTGGTTTCTTAGGGAGCATCCGTGTGGGGGAGGAGCTGCAGTGCAGCAGAGAAAGAGGCAGGGACCTTTGAGGTGTGCTTGCTCAAGTGTTCAATCCAAGTCCACGACTTCCTCAGAAATCTCTACCGCATGTTTAAAGGATTTTAAGAGAAGTGAGTCACTTTAGTGCTTAGTTTTATGTTGTCTTGTGTTATTTGCCATTATAAAACCTCCAATGTTTCACATTCCAGGTTGCTTTAGTGTTTTGTCGTGTTCTGTTATTTAATCTTTTACTCATGCAGAGTATTTTCACTGGCTGCATGATAGAAAAGTTGGTAGCGTTGTTACCAGTGAAAAGGTTGTGGGTTTGAATCCTGAGCTAGGGGTCTTCGGCATGGGTTTGTGGTGCTTACTCGGCTGGTAGTTCAGCTTCTTTCCACAGACCAAAAACATAACTTTTTCGTGAATTGTTTATTCTAAATTTTCTCATTCACATGTTGTACCATCCTTCTTCTCTGGCTTTTTTTTTTTTCCATCATTGCGTCGTCTCTTCTACTGTTCCTGCTCCACCTGAGATTTGTTTTTTTGCTTGTTTCTGCTCTGTTGCTTTTTGCTGGTCTTTTGGTTTTGCTTTATTAAACTTCCCACAATCAGGACTCTGACTGTGCCTTCCACATTATCCATCGACGACAGTTTTGAGATGCGTCACAGAACAAACACTCTGTACATGTGATGGTGTGAAATTGATCCACAAAGTCACAAGCACTTAAAGGAAGTAACACGGACACAGTGGAACCTTTAAATATTAATTTAAATACAAATTTAAATCTGATATTTGAATAGCAGATTTTTACAAACCCAAATGTTGTTGGAATGTCTGAGACATAACTTTTTCTTAACATGTGAATATACAGGACAACTGCATATCCTACAATTCATTATATCTCAAAAATGTGCTATTGTTCTTGTCAGATTTGCCCTGGATTTGTCAACGCGATGCAAGTGTTGCTGCTGCATGTCGGCTATGTCTTCTGTGTTGTTTTCTCTGCTTTGCCTGTGAAAGCCACATTGTTAACAACAAACCCAGTGATGGTGGAGGTTCAGTCGTCACCTTCCAGAGCCATCAAATAGGTCTACGCTACGTAGAGAAAAGAGGAAACCTTTTGCGCTCCGCGTCATCTAAGCAAAGCCTTTGTTTCACTCAGAGTTCTGAAATAATGAAAATAAAGTTAAGGAACTTTTTTCAAACATTTTGAAGCACAGGTGGATTCAAGTGTCTATAGTCCAATTTCTTCTAAATTGTAAGGCTAGAGATGTGGTAGAAATGTTGTCAGAACTAAGGCTGTGATGTGAAGGGTACCAGGGCTGTGAGAATTGGCTCCATTGTGTTGGATGATGAGTCTTGTGCAAAATGCCCTAGGATGACGTCATAATGGCAGGTGTTTCTCCTTCCAAAAAAAAAAAAAAAAAAATCTCTACCTGATACTCCACCTCTCAGTCAACCCCATTTTATCATCCTCAACTCCTGGAACAAGTGTTTTATAGAAACTGTGTTTTGTGTCTTTAGTTATTGTTTCAGTAGTATTTCATCAGACTTTGGTTTTATGCTTTTAGCAGTGTTATTCTATAGCAATAATGCTTCCGTTATGCTAAACAATAGACTTATCATTGATCTTGTTATTTGTGAATTTATTGTGCGTTGTGTGGGATGGCATTGAGGGGCTGCAGGGGGGTTGAAAGAAATTAATCCTTTATTTTTATTTTATTTTTTCCTTTTTGTTTCCCTCATGCATTTTTCAGATACAAACAGCCTTTTTGAACAAACTCAATTTGCATTGTAATTTATATCAGGAATTTCCTTCTGCAAACACATTATGAGAAGAAGAGAATATATATCCAAGTCACCCACCTTAAGTAATTAGGGTATTACAATCTGCTTGGCATATCCAATGCAACGAACAGCAACAGCTCTGTTATTTTTAATTCATTTTTTAACTCATGCTTGGAGCTTTGTGCAGCCTAAGAAGATAACCTGTGTGACTCACCAAAAGAAGCTGAACAAACTCTCTCTTCTTTAATTTGAGCAGAAAATAATAATTTTACTCATGCTGTCAGCTCCTGCTTTCCTTCAGTCGAATATAAAATCGGCATTAGTGGAATCAAGATTGCCATGTGCTCTGTATACTGGAGAAGATTTATTGATAAAACAGGGATTTCATGTAAAGCTGGCTCTGCTCACACATCGGTTTTATTGGTATTTTAGCAAACCCGTCTTCCTGTCATATTTGAAACTTGTGTTCACTTGCCAACCGCAAATCAAAAGCAGACTGACAATAGTGGTTCAATCAGCCGAGAGATTGCTGCTGGATCCCCAAACTACCATTTGAAAATGTCGTCGGTGCTCCTTGAAAGCAGCGTGAGAGAAATATTGGCTCATGCTCCAGAACAATCATTACTTTTGAAGAAAGCTGGGATGGAGGTGATTAAAAGTTTATACCTCTCAAGTCAAACATGATGAATGTCGACTTTAAAAGAGCAAGAGAAGAAAAATAAAGCGGATCCCTCAGAGCGCTTTGCATTCAGAGCTTTTAATTTTAACCTGGCCTAATTGTTGCAGGCAAATCATTTTGATGCATATGCGAGTGTCGCTAATGTGCTTTGTTCTTACAGAAAATTAAAGGCTCTCCAAAATCTCCCTCAAGTGACTGATTTCTGGACATTACACCTATTTTTCAAAGGCCAACCTGGCTGTTACACTTCATTACTTTGCTATTTCTGGCATCACTTTGTTCTTTAAATCCCTCTTCTGAGTATGTGAGTCATGATGTTCTGGGGCGAAGTATGAAACTCCATGATTTGGAGCATCACATTGCATCTGATGCAAGAGGTTCTGGCTGTAGGGGTCAGTGTTGCTCCATGGAAGCATGTGAGACCACCTGCCTTACCCATCATGTGGTAAGAATCTGTGCACATGTATGCATATGTGCCATCCTATGAACATTTCTTCATCTGCGCTGCAAATGGCATATTCTGCCTCCCTCTCGTCTTGATGCCTTCTCTTGTTTTCTCTTGACAAGCGTATTGGTCTTTTTCTGCTTGGTGAATTGTTGTCCCTGTTGCACACACTGTCAGACACGAGCTCTCCATGGCAGAACAGAGCAAAGGAGACAGACTGTGAGTGTGGAAGAGACTGGCAAGGGGTGATAGCCATGGTTTGTGTTTCTACCCCTTTTACTCTCTTTGAACCAGATCAAACGAACACACACAAAGACACGCGCCGCTCTCTTCTTCTTTTCTCACAGGGGGGAGCAGAACAGATGGAGAGAATCCTGACAAAGGGCAACAAGTTGGGAGAAAGGCTGAAGAAATGTCTGACACGAATATCTCCGTAGGATGAAACTGTAGCCTTTTTTGTGGGGATTTTTGCCCCCCCCCTCACCCCCCCACCGTGTGTGTTTCTATTTCCATACGAGTTATCATCACCTGCCAGGATAATTGAGCTTGCTTCAGTGGTGTAATATTCATTCGCTGTCAGGTTAGTTTGTTGAGGCTCAAAAATGGAGTGGAAAGAAGACAGCCATGTAAGGGACACAGCAGAAATATGAAAGAAAATTCAACTGCATATACATTTACTTCAGGTTGTGCCATCCAAAAGACCAGCCAAAGAAGGTTTTAAAAAGTATTGATTCTGAATACAAACGCATGTCACACTTTTTTTATTATCTTTGTAACAACGTTTTTAAACAATGTATCCTTTATCTTGATCGTGCTTCAGCAGATTAATATTCCCTCACTCTCAGGGGAGTTTGTGCTTTAAGCCAAAAAAAAAAAAAAAGGGGGGGAGAAAAGGCTCAAGGTTACATTTCCTCTTTCTGGCTAAGCTGGCTGCCACTATATGGATAAACTATTGGCGGTCTCTGAGCCAACAGACAGTGGTTTGTCACTCTGTGCACTGAGCTTGTGTGTTGGAGAGGAAGACGTGGCCTGAGATGGAGAAGGAGAGAAATATCGGATTATCCAGGGTGCAGTTATTCCATTACCCCCCCTTTACTCACACATACACAAGTTTCAAAATACACACACACACACACACACACAAACACACGCACACACACACACATTCCTTCTTAGTGTTAAGCTTGAGGCTTTAAGTTTTGCTTCCTAAAAAGCAATGAAAGAAGAAGATAAGAAAGAGATGTGCAGATATTTAAGTGAAATGGTGGGAAGTTTGATTTAGCCTCCTCTTCTTTAATTGCTTGTTTAATGCTGGTTCTAGGAGCTGCGAGTTCTGTGAGTGCAGGAATTAAAAGTATCCCAGCATGTCCTCTGACAATTCTGTCTTTTGAGCAGCTTTTGAAGCATAATATTTAATAACCCCTGAGTAAACACTGGGAGGAATTGCTCGATAAATAATTGAGGGGGAATTTATAAATAATTTCCCTCCTTAATCTACTCCGGCATGCTGCAGCCTGGTCCCTGAAGTGACGCTCATCCCTCTGGACAGCCGGTAGGTATGGCTTCCTGACTCATGGGGGCGCTCTTGTTACACCAAATGAACCACGTCTTTAGGCTGCTAAATGGAGAAAAAAAAAATAGAAATAAAAAATTAAATAAATACGTTATTCATAAAGAAAAAAAAGTACATGCTTGTAAGAAACAGGATCTAACCCTTTATTAAAATCCTGTTTTTGAGAAGACTGCTTTTGTTATCAGCGCTGTCTCCGATTTCTGGGCATTTTTGAGGAAATGGGAGAGGTTTTGCGCTCTGCGAACAGCTGCAGAGATCTACAGTCTGCTTTGAGGCTCCATGCAAAGTGTCAAGAAGTGCAGAGGCAAGTCTGTTTTACTTTGGATTAAAATGTCCATCTTGGGAACTAATCTGAAAAATCACAATTAAGTAGCATTACGCCCCATGTGACGGTTTCTTCCATTTTTTTTTTTTTAAATTAGATTTTTTTTTTTTTTCAAATCTCCCTCCTTTCTGTCCTCCACATGTCAGCTGATAGTGGCCCTCTCTATATGGGTATTAACTATTTGCTAATGAGACAGAGTGGAAGCTCATTATTCATTATATCATTAACATTTAATCACTCTTTGCTAATCCTAATAACCATCTCATTCATTGTAATCGGTTGTCACTTTCTGACCGCAGTGTTGCTGCGTTTTGACATGAAGGGTTCCGTGTGGCCGGGGTTGGGTTAATGCTCATAATGAAAGCTGTTTTTTTTTTTTTTTTTTTTCCACAAAAACACTTATTTGCAGCACTAGATTTAACTGTCTTGTGGAATCCTCAAGTTATGTGGTATTTTCCTCTTCTTTCATTCTTAGTCTGTCCCACCACAATGCGTCATATATTTTTTACCTTTTTATCCATCTAACTGGATGCCTGCTTGTTTTCCTTGTCTTGTCCTCCTCCAGCCATCTCTGTCCAACAGTAATTGTAAAACGAACAAGGCCAAAGAGCAGGGGATGTAGGAGATGTTGACACCCTTAGCAGCAGGACAGAAGGAGATCATCCCTCCATCACTCATCTGGTGAGGAAGTGAGGGAGACTCGGGTGGGTGTGAAAGCAGAATGGAGAGAGTAAGAAAAAGTAATAGGAAAAAAAGACAGAGAGGAATGTTGTATGAGAATGGCTGAGAGGGGAAACAGAAAAGGAGCGAGCAGCCACCCAACACAGTCATCTACCTCCTTCCATCCATCATCTGTCTCAGCCCAAAGGCTGCCACTGCTTCATCAGCATCAGCCCCTTATTGCATTACATGCACATGAGCGCGCAGATAAACAGTAAAAAAGATCGACTGTGTACATGTGTTGCTGCTTTACCTTCTTTTTTGGTCTGAGCAAAAATAGTTTTAACAAGACTTTGAACAATAATACAGTCTTGTTCCGCTCTAAACATTAAAAAAAAAAAAAATGTCTGGATTTAGCAGTCAGTGGTTTTTAAATTACCTGTAAAGCTCACAGCTCAAAGTGAAATCTTGTCAAGGGGTGGCATAAGCATTTTGACCTCTTTAGATTAAGTGTGAAAAGTGCATTTATAGAGTGGTCAAACTAGGATTGCAGTTGATCACAGCACATCTTACAGCAAGGGTGCCCAAGTCCAGCCTTTGAGAGCTGCCATCCTGCAACTTTTAGGTGCTTCCCCTTTTTTTTAAACACACCCAGTCAAATGAATGGCTCGTTACCAGGCCTCTGCAGAGCTGAATGGCTAATTGATTTAGCTGTGTTGGAGCAGAGGTTCCTCTAAAGGCTGCAGGATGGTAGCCCTAGAGGATTGGACTTGGGCACCTTTGTCTTACTGTACTGCACACAGGACTACTATTCCAAGTTCAGTTCAGAGATATGATCATTGTTTTCTCATTTTCGGACAATGGCTTGAGAGAATGGTTTCTGCCAAGCCATCGTCTGAAGCCATAATATGAAACCATAACATATATGGTTTCATAACACAACCATATATTATGGTTCTTTTCACTAGCAAGGACCACGCCACAAAGATATAAGTTTAAAGATTTATTGCAGGAAGGGGAGAAGGACCTTTAGCATGTTGAGAAGCTGAGCATGAGCAATAAGAGCAATTATGCTCATTATGACCAACTGTTTTATGAAATTTTAAATCAGGGTCGAAGGAGATCGGCGGCAATAACGAAACCAAAACGCTGTTTCTGCTAGAATTAAATGTGCTCGATTTATTTCCCCACAGAATACAGCAAAAATAACATGCATCAAACACTGTTACTGCTAGAACAAATATGCTCGATTTATTCCCCACAGAATACAGTACAAAACACTCTATGACTAAACACGTGATGCTCGATTCATTCAAGTTACCAGCGCTTACCTCGTGAAACGTGGCCGGAGAGCCTTCGGCCTAGAGATAGAGCAGTAGCATCAACGTAGCTGGGCATTCGAACGCGATCCACAGCAGACTCTGACTCAAACCGCGGGCTTTTTCATATTTTATCTCTTAAACAAAGGGATGCTTGCGTGGAAAGGGGGAGTGGCCATCTCCATCCTTGCAGGCGAGCCATCCAATCAGAGGTAGCCGCTCTCCGACCATGAGCCAATCATGGGCCAAGAGCGCGAACCAGCAGACCAATCAGAGCCCAACCCAAGTCAACCAGAGCCAAGCACGCCCTGTTCACGTGATCTGCATGAAGATGCAGCATGTTCAATTTGCATACTAATTCTGAGCAGAATAAGTTTTATCAGACAAATAAAGATCAAACCATAATGAATAATAAAATAAAAGATAATAAAAAGATAATAAAAAGAATAATGATTATCAAAGAACATAAAAGATAATAAAAAGATAATAAAAAGATAAAAATACAAAATACCATATCATTCCACCCCTTGGTCTTTGATAATCACTTTAGTCTTTTATCCCGAATTCGCAAAGTAACTTTCATCTTAAGGCTGTGTTATAAATTCTATGAACCAAAGACCTTTTTACTCGTCTAATATATACGCAAGTCGTTCTCTTTGTATGTGGGCATGTATTGTTTTCATGTTACATGCCGTCCATTTTAAAGCTTGTGAGATGTTTCTCAACACCTCGGATGTGGCATTCCACATACTTAGGTCCCATGTCAGTTGTTGCTGGAAGATCTTCGCTGCTTCTTCCTGAGTCATAACTGTCGATGGCATCCAGACCCCTATTTGGTGAACAGCTCTAGCTGCATGTTGTCCGGTGTTGGACAGCATCGTGCGGGTAACCTCGTTATCCACCGCATTGGATACTCCCATCAGTGTTCCAGCTCCACCTAAAATTGTGTCATACCACTCACGTCCTCTCCGTGCACATGAGTCGTCTGTCGGTGTCAGAATGATACTGACACATCGGTACACGCGATTGAATCCGTAGTGTACATCCTTTGGTAACAATAGGCATGGGTGACCTTGAATAACACTGTTCACATAATCAGACATCTGGTATGTGCTGCACAAGTGAAATTATCCTGGCTCCGGTCATGGGTACTGCTTTCCCACCAAAGTCGAATCTTAGAGACTGAGCGAAGCGGGACGTCGTCAGCAGTACCATGGCGACCAAGGCACGGCACACGATGACTTCGCAGCCGGTACATCCTCCTCGGCCCCTCCCATGATGGCGGACGTCGTCACCGCCGGCGTCACGGGAGTATGGAGCTGAAATGACAATTAGCACTGCTATGACACAAAATAGAAAAATACTGATTAGTTTTCTTTTAAATAACATTTTGACACAGGCACATTCAACCACTTCTCTTCTCCTAAATATATACAGTTGCATCGTTGCCTTGGGCAATGATTTATGCGGCTTCTGGTGGACCATTTTCCTGTCTCACCCAAACCTTTGCCCCAAGTTTATCTGTGGAGCCAAAACCCCCTTTTCTCCTTACTGTTATCTCAGTGGGTGGAGAGATTTCCTGAACTTCTGACATGTCACATGGTTGCAGTAGCAATTGTGCAATCTTGTCTCCTTTTTGTAATACCAGGGGACTTTCGCCTTGGTGGCGACACACCACACCCAATTCTCCCTGATAATCACTGTCAATAACCCCAGCCTGAATGGTCAATCCTTTTAAGGACAATCCTGACCGCGGTAGAATATGTAACCCGAGCCCTGTTTTTACAACTTGAACCTGATTAGGTATTAGGGTCATGGGTTCCAGTGTTCTCAAGTCCAACCCTGCGGAGCCTGGGGTAGCTCTGATAGGAAGTTCTGCCCTTTCATCAATCTTCCACATTTTGATAGGTTCTTTATCTGGGGTGTTATGGACAGTGTTCATTTGGTTTAGTGGTGTTACCCCTGGTGCGATTGGCCCGTTATTCAATTGGGCCACCGCTTGCGCTAGATTTGGTTTCCAATTGGTCAAGTCATGTTTATCACTCATCTCCCGGAGTGACTCTTTCAACAATCCATTCATCCGTTCTTCCAGGTGTGCAAGGTCAGGATACAGGGCTGAATGTCTCCTATCCTTATTCCTACCTTTTTTGCCCTTCTTTTTCTTTTTAACAGTCCGCAGGTGTATTTCCCCTTCTTCAGATGATCCTGATTCTGGGTCCGAAATTTCAGCGATGATCTTTTTCTTAAAGGGCCCAACCGACTGTATTTGTCCTACCGACTCAGATCCACGTGCTTCACTCATGGACTCCTGGACGACGTCGCGGAGACTTTGTGCCAAAGTATGCAGTCCTGGAAATTCAGAATATCTTGTGCAACTTACCTTCAATCCTTTTTTATGGCATTTCTTCTTTAATTCCTCTGTGGGAAGTCCATCTATGTCAGAGGGAGAGACCCCTGTCTGGATCAGTGCTCTCCAGTATGCAGATCTGGACGGTCCCTGTCCTGGTCTTAGCCCATCCCTGTGTGGGCTACGGGATCCTTGCTGATGGTCATCCCTTCTTCGTGGCTCCTCCCAATTCCCCAGGGCTCCTAACTCCCCTATACGATTCTTAATGTCAGACATGGAAGCACCTGGATTGCCTAGCATCACGGTTAGCATTGCTGCTCGGTAATGGGGGGGTGCAGTACGAATCAGCTGATCCCGCACGGCTTTCGGAACTGCTAAGCTTTGATATTGATCAGCCATGCCCACTACCAACGCATCTCTCACACACAACCGAGTCAAACGCTGTGTACATTCTCTTAACGTTATCCAAGCTCCAGTGATTTCTGGCCAATCAGTAAACGCGGCGTATTGGTTTTGTATCGCGGCCGCCCACACCACGAACAATGATGCTGCATCTGGCAGTTGTCTTACCTCTTGGCGATAATTAGAGTTTATTGCTCCCTCTGTTGACAATCCTGCAAAGGACATCCCATCAACTGCATCTATTTCCACTTGTGAAGCCCCTTCATCCAGCATCCGTGCTAACCACAAATCTGTCGGCTCCCCATTCTGCTGCCGCAGTCTGCGCGTTAAATGTGACACTTCTTCTTGTGTGTAATCTTCTACAATGGTACGGTAAATGGGATCAGGCTGAGGAGCCGGTACCATGTCATACACTGCATTTCCCTGACCGTCCACTACAAGTTGCCCCGCATTGTCCCTGCGCTGTTGTCGCACATCCGGTAGGTGTCGTTGTTCCTGCCTCCTGCGACGAACAGGTTTCAAGTCCAGCAGGGGGTGAAGTGGGGGGTTCGGTGTTCCCCCACAAGCATCTTCCCCCTCCTCCCACATATAATCTGTCTCATCTCCCGAAATATTTCCATCCCATTTCTCTGGGTCCCATTCTGCAGTTAAACCAGCAACAAACGCACGAACATTTTTTGGCGAAGGCTGCCGGGGCTTCCTTCTAAGTTTCTGTTGCTTCTTCAGTGCAGCTACCTGAACCACAGTTCTCTCAGCTAACTCAGTCATTTGCTGTAACCGGTTATTCAACAGCTGCACATGTTGCTTATGTGACGATTCTGCAGCTAATGCATCGGCTAAGGCCTGTCTATCTTTCAGCTGCTGCCCCTGTGCTTCTTTATTAATCTCATGCTGCTTTTTCCAAGCGGCTGCGCAAGCCCACATACGCCTTTGCAATCCAGCAACAGGGCTTTTGGCCTCCACCACGATGCTTTGCAAAACAGCTAACAACTCCAGCGGCTCGGCTTCCCGCAGCGCATCTCCCCACGGCTCGGGTCGCCCTCCCCCCTCGCGCAAACACTGCGCTACATCTTGGGGAGGCTGATCCCAGCCAGGGATTATTTCAACTTTCTTCCCAACGTCATACTTACTCTTATTTTTATTCTTTCTCTTAAACATGTTAAACATATTTGCCGCAGTCTCCTTTAAAATCCTGTAATCGTGACGCCAAAATGTTTTATGAAATTTTAAATCAGGGTCGAAGGAGATCGGCGGCAATAACGAAACCAAACGCTGTTTCTGCTAGAATTAAATGTGCTCGATTTATTTCCCCACAGAATACAGCAAAAATAACATGCATCAAACACTGTTACTGCTAGAACAAATATGCTCGATTTATTCCCCACAGAATACAGTACAAAACACTCTATGACTAAACACGTGATGCTCGATTCATTCAAGTTACCAGCGCTTACCTCGTGAAACGTGGCCGGAGAGCCTTCGGCCTAGAGATAGAGCAGTAGCATCAACGTAGCTGGGCATTCGAACGCGATCCACAGCAGACTCTGACTAAAACCGCGGGCTTTTTCATATTTTATCTCTTAAACAAAGGGATGCTTGCGTGGAAAGGGGGAGTGGCCATCTCCATCCTTGCAGGCGAGCCATCCAATCAGAGGTAGCCGCTCTCCGACCATGAGCCAATCATGGGCCAAGAGCGCGAACCAGCAGACCAATCAGAGCCCAACCCAAGTCAACCAGAGCCAAGCACGCCCTGTTCACGTGATCTGCATGAAGATGCAGCATGTTCAATTTGCATACTAATTCTGAGCAGAATAAGTTTTATCAGACAAATAAAGATCAAACCATAATGAATAATAAAATAAAAGATAATAAAAAGATAATAAAAAGAATAATGATTATCAAAGAACATAAAAGATAATAAAAAGATAATAAAAAGATAAAAATACAAAATACCATATCACCAACTGAGTATGATCGACAGCTCTAAGGCCTTCGTCCCGTCTCTGATTGGTTGTTTCTGATTTCTGTGTTGCTTCAGATTAGGGCTGTCGTAAAAGAATATTTTAGTAATCAAGTACTCTATAGAATATTTTTATGATTATCCGAGGAATCAGATCTCTCTCTCTCCCATCCCTACCGTTCGCTCCAAAACCGTGACGACACGATTCCGACGCCGCAAAACCAACCATCGCACCGCAAAATTCAACAGTCCTTATTTCTCCCCTAAAACCTTCACAAAGCGCCGCACAATTCAACACCAAGCTGCTAGCACTTCACAATAACTCATAGGCGGAAGTAAGGACGCTGCCCACCGCCAATAGTGATCACGGTGTTCTACATCATAAAATATAATTTAATGAAGCTTCGAGTCACATAAATTTTCCTCGAGGAATTTTAATAATCGAGTCACTCAAATCATTCGAGGAATCGTTTCAGCCCTACTTCAGACACCAGTAGGAGAAAGCAGAGGATTTTGATATTTTTCACCAGATGTCTGTCTCATGTTATACTGTCATAACATAGTGATGGGTTTATAGGTTAAAAACAAATCATGACAATGGATTTGCCAAACCATCAGAAGTGGACTAAGGGATAATATGAAAGATAAATCACATTAGAGATCTAATTGAAAAAAAATTATTCTACAACTTTTGCAAAGTCACCCTCTTTTGACTGAGTTCCAGAAATTTCAATAAGCTATTACTTTAGACATAACTCCTGAGCAAGGTTATTTTTATGCTTCCATTAAAAAAAAAAATGTAATCACTTCATTGATTAAGAGACTTTCATTCAGATTATTTCACGCTTCTGAATTAAAAAAAAAAAGTTCATATTTTTTTTTTTAAAGAAGGAATTAGACTGACACAAAGGAAACACTGTATACCAGCTGATATTACAACATCTTACACTTTATGTACCATTGGGATCCCAGGTGTATGGAAGAGAAGCTTATTTTGTTTAGATCTAAAGTCCAGAAAGGGAAGCAGTTCTTGTAGATGAAAGGTCAAATCTGAGGTGTTTGTGTGCACTGCAGTGCTTTATTATATTGCCTGTATTACTCTGTTCAGACAACAAAAGTCTCGTAGACACACATCCAAAAGCACTCTCTCTGCACCATCTATTTTCCCCTCCTCTCTTACTGAAGAAAGGGCAACTGAATGATGCCGACTGTATCGACACAAAACTTTTCCCTTACTCTACCCCCTCTTGGCTAATGAGCAATGGTAGTTATATTGACCTATTTGTGGACCTAAAGGAAATCCAATCACAAATGCCTCTAGTCGCTTTCTTCCCACTTTGGGAGATTAAAAGATTCAATTCTGCCCGTCTCTCTACACTCATCATTATCATTTCTCCTTTCGTCTTCTCCTACACCACCTGCCCCCTCCCCTGAAGCTTCCCACCCCTTCCACTTGTTCTATTTTGCTTGCTAACAAAGTTTCCGGGCTGTTTTACAAATGTGCTCTTTGTCATTCCCATTCAAATATGAGGAGAGCAAAGTGCAGTCTTGCAGATAATTATCAGCGCAAGACAAGGGTGTTATGAGGACAGAATGAAGCAGGCTGACTGAGTCTGATGTAGTCGAAGAGAGAAGGACATTGAATCACTTGAAAAGGTCATTTTTTAACTAGCACACACAAATATGCACAGAAATGCATGCCTGGCATGGCAAATAAAATTTACAAACATCTTTCTCAGAAATGAAATCTCTCTCAGCTGTAATACACACCAATGCAGTCACATTTGGTAAGCTTCATCCAGTTATTGGAAAAATTATCCTTGCAACCCCTTGATTATCCTAGACTTACACACTCTGGAACACACAGTCTGGACCCCATACTGCGCCTTAAATGGCAGCAGAGTGCCAAGCCACTGTTTGGTTAGTCTGTCAGTGTTATGTTTGTTTTGGCTTCATGCATACTGCGCAGTAATGGAACACAGTGACCCGAACACAAAAGGGGGTCCGCTAACAAACCAACTTCACTGCAAAAACACAGGCTCTCTGTGGGGTACAGTACATGCGATACCCAGATGATGTACAGTCATGTGGTACCTGCTGCTTATATGCCAGAGGTGGCGCACACACAAGCAAAGATAAAAGTGGGGCTCATTTTGATCAAAGTGCCCATTAGATATTTCAGTCTGCCGAATTTCTTTGAAAGAAATGCCAGATAAACTTTCCTTCTCTGCCAACTCTTTTCTACAAGAACATTCGAAATGGTACCAGTGTGGCAATATACTTTTTGGTGGTGTCCTAAACCAGTGGTTCCCAACACCGTTTACTTAGCGACCCATCTTTTAAGTGCGTCCCTGTTTCACCGATACCAATCTTGCCCTCCCCCACCCCAGCCACGGTGACGCTGCTCAAACGCACGCTCTGCATCATATGTAAAACAGTCTCGCTTGCAAATATGTGTGCCAACACCAAAACAAGCAAAGAAACAAAAATATGACTGTTTAATTCATTCATTTCTCAATATATTTTTGACAGATTTGCATCCTTTCAAAGTTTCCTTTTGGGCACATTGCTTTCTTTTCACATTCATACTTATTCACTAAAAACTGGCCACTAAAAACAGTAACAAATGAAAAATATGCCAGAACTTGTTTATAATAGGGGAGAAAGAAAGCACAGTGAAAATCTGATTAATGGGCAAAGAGACATTTTTGCACTGGACACGACAAAGAAACAGCAAATGAATATTGAGTTAGTTGTTGGATCAGTTCCAAAAAGTAATTGTTGCTTGAGTTTGCATTCAAAGACAAAGCTGTCTTTTTCTGCAAGCACAAGCACAGATTGTCAAGTTATGAGAAATCAAAGACACAGTTGCTTAGATAGGATTCACAATTTATTTAGCCGCTTCCAAATATTGCAATTTGTGCAACAAGACTAATATCAGTCACATCCTTTATCTGTCCATTAACAGTACTTTTACATACATTTTAGCCTAAATTTTAGTGGTCATTCAAACATTTTAACAGACCCATTTAAAAGCAAAGAAATTCAAAATGCTCTCCAATTGGCATGCTTTGATTCAAACTCCAAGAAATGTGCCTTATAAGTGTTTGATCCAACGTGTATTACATGAACATGCAATTATATTTCAATTTTGCTCCCTCGTAGCTCGCAGCCATACAAAACATGATTTTCAACCAAATTCCCCTGACAGAGTTCATGGTAACACCAGAATGTCAAGCAATGAGTTTCAGTGAAATTCAGTTAAGAAAAGCATGAACAAAATTAGCTTCACGGACACATTAAACAGTCAATTTGTTCTCCAGGGACAGAAAGTCTAAAGCTTGTAGCTTCTGAATTTCTAATAAAAACCCTGACAGCCTTGGGAAACTGTCGTCAATATATTACTGATTGTATTTATTTTTTTTGTATTCAATCATTTCTTGATCCATTCTATTTTACACTGTTGATTTAAAACAAAACAAAACAAGAGTACTATGTATATTTTTTCTGTGGTAGTCTGTTTGAGAAGACAGTCTGCATCTCACCATCCACAATAGTTCATAACAATTCAACACCATGTTTTAAATGAGATGTTATTCACATGTGTTTAATGTTACATTCAAATCATGAGATGAGATGACAGGTGATATTTGCTTCATGACAATATGACAAAACAATGTTATGTCATCTAAAATATCAGTATTTAAAATGCTGTTTACATACAAACAATACTTTTTGTTTTTGCAGAGTACATCAACAACTGTTGATCTGTTTAAATTCCTGCTAATAGGCTTATTGCTTAAGTTTAAAACTGTTTCATTTCTGTTCGATTTGAACTATCTATTGAAAATGAAATGTTTTGATATGCAAGCACAGTCTAATTGCTAGCAGCTAACAGTTAGCCAGATGCCTTTTTTTATTTGGCGGATGTTGTGGAGTGACCCTGTCAAAGTCATAATCGAGCAGTTCATAACTGGTCCCCATTCAACCAACAGAGCTTGAATAGTTTTTCAAAGAAGTATCGGACAAAATGTAATTCCAACATGCACGCCTGATTGAGACTTATCCAAACAGACTCCCATGCTGGGATAGCAGCTATTATCGCAACTAAAAAAAAAATCTAAAATACTACACCTTGAAAGACATTGTCTAATGTCCGTTTTCATTTGATTTTCTTAATTTTCATTGAAAAATACAATCAGCGACTGCTCTGTATCTGTACTGGTATCTGGTGAGAAGACCCAAGTGCCATAGTATGCACACACCATTTCATCATATGTCTTTCTCTTTTATGCAACAATATTTGAGAATATAGAGTCTTTTTAAAATGTAGGCGTTATAACACAAATCGCTAGCATCAAAGATACCTATGAGTCAAAACCGGAAGTGGAAAAAACATAAAAAAAAGAAAATCATATAGACCGTTTTTATTTAGTAGCAGGCAGCTACTTTATATGCTGTCTGCTGCTAAATAAACAAAAATGCAAAAGTAGCAGGCAGTTACCATACCTTTAGCCGCTTGCCAGCATCACAATAGCAGTGAAAGAAATTAAAGAAGAAAAAAAAATATCTTAAGTAGCCTGAAGAGAATAACAGCAATAAACTGGGGTGATATGGATAAATAAACATTGCTATGGATATTCAGAAACTTCAACAACCTACATGTCATCTGCTCTTTGAACTGATCAAAAATAGTCAAAATAAGACAATCAACAAGCTGGAAAGCACCTTTTGTCCATCACCTAATACAGACAGTTTGCTCTGACGTTCCCTGGGCCCACTTATTTTCACAGCTCGGCTCAAAACGTGATTCAACTGCCCACATCAGGCAAAAAAAAAAAAAAAAAAAGCTTCATCTCATTGTTTTGACAAGAATCTTTGTTTGGCAAGTTAGTGGCAGGCACAAAAAATAAATAAGTATTGTTTGGACTATTCCCCTCTCTACTCGTGTTTGGTGCTGCTTTCTTTTCACTTTGGCAGAAAAAAAAACAGAACTAGCCCCATTCACTGTCCTCTCCTCTTAATCATCAACGATGGACAGAATGATTGTACAGCTTAAGTGCCTTTGTGCTCCTCGATCAAACCTTTTTCCTCTATTTTCCCTTCCCCCCATTGCTTTTGTATTCTGCTTGTTACAAGATTGATCCCTGGACCTTTGAATTCTTCATCTCTGGTAAGAGCAAGACGTCCTTAGTTCTAGTGTGTGTGCATGTGTGTGTGTGTGTGTGTGTGTGTGTTTCTTTTGGATACTGTTCAATAAAAGTAGGCACGATGGTTTGTCTATGCATCCACACTGGGGAGATGTTCTATTTTCTACTAGTAAACAAAAATCAATATCAGCAAGTGCCTTAAATCTATGCCCTAATGCATTTGTGCCCTAATGGCCTGTGTGTGCCTTTATGAATTCAGTTGTTCTTGGATAAGTGTGAAGGTGGGAGCGTAGGATGGTCTTCCTAGGATGGCACGACTTATGTGATTGTGTTTGTCATTACTATTTGGTGTGTGCATGAATGACTTTTCTGTAATCCCATTATTGCTAGCAGATTTATCAAAAAAGAAAGAAAGAAAAAAAGGCTGGACCACTTCAACCATTCTGCCTGCTGGGGGGGAATGAATCTACGGTGGTGCAGATGGAGCATCTGCTCACTAACACCACAGTTAATAACGGGGCAAGGCTGCAACATATGAGCAGCACCTGGATGAATTAGATAGCAGTGGTAAGAGGAACTGCAGATGTGAATTAGCTTTAAGCTATAATGTGGCACAGCACGTCTAACGTGGACATTATTAATAGAGTTGTGCATTGTTCGCTTTTAAATTAAGTCAGAGTTCAATGTATATTACAGAATCTGGCGTCTCTAAAGCTGTGGCCACACTGAATAATCTTTTGTCTGATATTTCGCCCAGTTCCCGGAGGGGGAATGTCTGCATCAGTTTTCACTGGCTGTGGTCTCGTGGCAGGGAGAGTTGTCACAAAAATCTGTTAGAGGGAAATGGGATGAAGACTGGAGGCTGCAAGTGTGTGAGAGGAACTGACCCCACCTGACCTCAGTCGCAGAACAAACATGTTTGCATTTTTTTGAGGTATCAGTTTCAGCATCAGTATGACTTTATTAGTGTATTGTCTTCCTAGTATCCCATCCATCAGAAAGCCTACTACAGTCATACTGCGCCCACTCTTTGGAAAGAAGTATATTATTATTCCTGCTCCCAAAGTGTCACATCCTTTGCTTAACAAAGACTTCAGATCAGTGGCAATAAACTCGGTTGTGACATGTTTTGAAAGAATTCTTGTTAATAGGCTTTAGGCAAACATAACCCACCTTTGTGACTCTTTATAGTTTGCCTTCAGGCATGGCTGAAGGACAGAGGATGCTAATATCAGTGTAACTCACTTCATAAACATGAACTTGGAGAACTCCACAACTTATGCACAGCTTCTATGGCAGATTTTAGATCAGTTTTCCAGACAGTTCAACCTCACCTGTTTGTCAAAAACTGTTTAATTTGGGTGTTGATGCTCTTACTATTAAATGTTTTTTTTTTTTTTTTTTAAACAAACAGGTCTCAAAAGATGAGAGTAAATAATTTCTTGTCTGACGTAACATGCTGTAGCACAAGGCTGAGTTGGCTCTCCTCCACTTTTTACTCTGTATATTAATGAACGTATAGAGTAAAAACCCAATAACTATGTCATCACATTTTCAGATAACACTATTATTTATTTTTACACTGAGGACTGCCTTTCCGTGTATCATAGGGAGATTTCAACATTAAAACCTGGTGTGATAATAGCCATCTCACACCAAATTCCAGTAAAATACATTATCTTTTATCCTAAGGGATTGAGTGCACATGGTTATTTTGTGATTGTTGACAAAAATAATGTAATATGGAACAGATGGATACCTTTAAATACCTTGGTATTATTATATAAGTGCAAGATTTTGTGCTTGAGTGATCATGTTGATTATCTGTACTCCAAGCGCAGAGATTGCATTTTTTATGCAGACTTGGACTATTTGGAGTTCAATCTAGGATCATGCAGACCTTGTATAATGCTGTTCTTGGAACTATAATTAGATATGGTATGGGTGCTTGGTTTGGCTTGGTCACTGTGCAGTGTAATTCTAGACTCGCTAATATAGTGAAAACTTCAATGGGAATAACTGGGTCAGATTTTCAGCCTCTGCCCTTGGAAGCTGTCTGCAATCAAACAGGCAACAAAGATCTTACAGGACCCGTTTCAGGTACTGTTCGCTGATTGGGAAAACATTACACAGCTATTTGTTGCAAGAGCATCTGTTTCAAATAATCTGTTTCCCCAACTTTCAATTCTCTTTTTTTAATAAATCTTGACACCATCTAGTGATTTGGGGAAGAGGAGTAAGGTTTAGCCTTCTTATTTTTTCTATGTATCTTTTATTTATTTACTCTATTTGTCTAATTTTTATTGGTTAATGGATTATTTTATATCACAACATCACTGAAGTGCTGTTGTGCTAAGACGTGCAACAGTTCTTATTAATTTTACTCCTTGGTACAATTTCATTGCCCCTCATTATGAATGCCATGTTTTAGTACAGCTGTCTCACTTAGTTGAAATTTGTCTGCTGTGAGGTTTTGTGTGTTTTTGCAATGTGCATGCATGTCTTGCAGTCAATGTACCACACCTGCAACAAATTTCCCTTAGGCGGAAATAAAGCATATCTTATCTTATTGTCCCCATAAGGAGATTTTCCTTGCGGTATGGTGGAACAATTATACAAGAAAAACCCCATGAAGAACACAAACATAGACATTCAGACCTCAACATTGACAAACTAAATAGTCTGTAAAAAATCGGCAGAGATATCAATGTAAAATTACCAGGCTAAATGACAAATAATCACAGTCATTTAAATTGAAAATGTATCTGAATAATGGCCTTAGCAAAAAAAAGATTAAAAGAGTTTTTCCATCTGTTGCTTTGTGATTTAGGCTGCCTGAATCTCTTTACAGATGGAAGGAGCTCAAATTCACCATGAAGTGTGTAATTAGGAAAGCAGAAAACACTTTAAGCCTTTTGTGTGACTTTTGAAAAGTGTGTCTGGTAAATCAGATAATTTAACACCAATAATTTTTGCCAACCAGAATTTGTTTCTTCCTGTTCTTGTATCCTAGTGATAGGTGGCCGAACCAAGGTATAAAAGCGAATATGAGGACAAATTCTATCAGAGAGCTACACAAAATGATGATCAACTGTTTACACTTAAACTTACTTAGTTTGTAGAGGAAGTACAATCTTTCATTAGCTTTTTTTCATTAGTATCAGAATGTTTAATTAATGTCTGCTTCTTGTCAATGACAACACCTACTTATAAGACTGAACACACTCCACAGATACACCCAATAATATCCAAATCATACTTATCCATTAATACAGTATATTTATTGTAATAAATTCCATCTCTTTCAATTTATAGGGCAGTGGCACAAAAATAACCTCTTCAAAGTCAGTATATCCACTATTACTGCCACATATTGGTATGTTTGTTCCTTTACCCCAGGGATGCCCAAGTCCATTCTTCGAGAGCTACTATCCTGCGCCTTTGGGATACATTCCCTCTCCAACATCCAGGCATTCATCTCCGAAGAGATCAGATAAGTCTTTCATTTGAGTCCGGTGCGTTGAAAAAGGAATGCATCCAAAAGTTGTCGAATAGTAGCTCTGCAGGACTGAACTTTCCTGGGCATCCCTGCTGTAAACTCTCGCTCTTGCAGGACTTTCCACCAGAGTTTGATGCTCTCAGTTGCCTTTTGAGAAAGCCTGTACTCTGTGATTCTGCAATAAGATAAGTCAACTCTGATCCTCAGTCTTTGTGTCACAAAAAACAACACTAAGTAACCAGGCCCAGAGCAGCAAACGACATGGTGTTTTGCCATCTGTGATTTACAACAGCATAGTAAAAACAGCGGTCTGTTTTTACTATGTTGCACAGAGGAACGACTGTTACGAGTGCACAAGTTTAGAGGAAGTAATAATTGACAGGCTGGAAAAAACTTATTTTTTTTCAGGTTATTGGAAAAAAAAAAGAAAAAAAGAATGGAATGCGACAGTGAGACATTCTGCCGCTACATTGGACCAGAATCGAGCAGTGGGAGTTTAATATTTCAGTATGTACTTCCTCATGGTCTCTAACAACTGTTTCTCAAAATCTGCTGTCGGACTGAAAAAAAGGGTTTTCTGACTATCTGTGCTACTAACGATCCATCCTACCTTGGACAGATAGTCAGAGCAGTGGCTCACAGAAGTTGACTACTGCTGTTTTTTGCATAAATTAATACACCCATGAAATTCAGACTAAATCACACAAATGGCCGACTTTCAGTTTCATATGAAATTTTATAGAAAGAGGCACATAAAGAGCCAAAAATCTTGACAATCAAAGATTAGTTAAAAGTTGATTTACAAGTTGCAAATTGAGTGAAAAGACTATTTAATATCCAAATAAAATATGACTTAGAACACGGTGAAAAACTGTTTGGTGAAAATGACAGGGGTAAGAGGTTTATTGTAAATCTTATCTGATTTGCCCACTTCTCAGATGGGATTTCTAGCCCTCTTCTACTTCCTGTAACTCTACATCCCCAACTTTTCCTGACTGCAGATTAGCAACCTAAACATCAGCTCTCAACAAAGGATTCCTCTTGGAATTACCTTTAAAGACAAGGTAGGCCTCTCCATTTACTTAAGTCTATACTTCTGTGTCCACTCTTTTGTTATCTTAGCAATATGCTTTGGGTCATTGAGATGCTGGAAGACCCACCTCTATCTTTAGACCAGAGTCAGGAAAGTTGTCATGTGATATATTACACTATCTGACACTACTGGCATTCCTTACATTTAAGAACAATCAATAATCTTATAAAAGCAGCCAAAAAAAAAAAAAAAAAAAAAAAAGCAAATCTCTAACAGAGCTTTATCCATAGTAGCAGCATATTTTAAGTTTCAGCAAAAGGCTGTGTAAGAATTATACTTTTGCTAAAATAGCATCACTTTTTTGCCATGGCACTTTTGACAGCACATGTCACATCTTTGACTTGCTTGTACGTGAGAAAAATCACACTGCCTTCATCTGCATATCTCAGTATAATTAGGCTCATAAGTAGTGAGGTCTATCCTAAGGCATTCGTCCAACTTCTCATTGGCCATGGAGGTACAGCCCCTCGTTTCAATGGCATTCACATGAGAAAAGCTTAATTCACGTTTAGATTCAAACATTGTGATTGATACTCGATTGTGAGTATTACCATGGTAACTTTTCTTGATTGGAGCTAACATGTTTAGCCCAAAGTGCTCTGCAGCATCTGACAAAAAGTATTGTTTTAAAGCAAAACACTACTGGAAATCCACCATCTGCATCTGAAGGATGCCTTTATCAATGTGTGGCATTAACTCTTTTGCCTTGACAGAGATCAGTCTCAGCTTCAATAGAAATTGGGCCACAAACTGCAGAACCTAAATAGAAATGTTAAAGTCCTGGGAATTCTCTATGATGTTCTTATTTAACTTTCTCATATAATCTGCCATCCTTTTTTTTTGTTTGTGCACTGAGGGATGAGCTCATAAATGCACTGAAGTATGGGAAGAGCAACGTTTTATCAGACATAAAATCTGTTTTTATATATATATATATATATATATATATATATATATATATATATATATATATATATATATATATATATATATATATATATATATATATTTCTTTTCCTGACCTTGCACTGCCAGGTTCTTACAACATGAGGCCAAGAACAAAATAACACAATTTTTGTCACATAACTTTGACATCAGCCTTATTTGCATAGAATAAGCATTATTTGGGGTCCTCATAATAATAAATAAATAACTCTCCAATATCTGCTTTTATGTGGCGCATTCGCACAAGATAAAAGAAGCTTGAGATTTTGCTGAAATTTACAGACATCTCCCGGATATAATGTTAATGCGCTGTTTCACGTCAGCTCGAGGAATGACCTGTATTGACCTTAAAACTATTTACTACCGAGCAGCTCTGGTAATAACTGTGTTACTGCCAGAGCTAGCCAGCTGTATAACAGAAGATTGCAAACAGACGAATATGATTCTTACCGCAAAGTGCAATGCATGATGTGAGCCATCATTTGCATCTGATTTTACTCCTTCTCTTCAGCCTTTTCGTTTTGATGCCATGTGTCACAGGTTGATAGTGTCTTGCTGGTCCGGGACCCAACAGGTTCTTAATACATGCCAATGCAGCCGCCATTGTTGGCCAAAAGCACATAAAAATGCACCAGGAAGGCAAAAACCACTTAATTATATTTCAGATCCTGCCTATTTTTGTCCAAATAACAGAGATGCCTATTTGCATTGGATTAGTATTATCACAGTTCAGCAAAATATAGTAGGTTATTTCCAGGGGAGTTTTTACTTTAAATTTTGCTGACATGGCAGATTCGCACAGGATTAGCAACACAATCTCCACAGTGACTACAAATAGCATGTGGTCTCTGGGTAAAACTAATCTCGTGCGAACAACATTAATGAGTACTGATTTTGGCAGCTCAGCTTGACTATGCACAACCCTTAAGTTAGAGTATAATATTTAGGGGACAGAAAAAAGTGGATTTGCAAATAATATCATAAGTCCAATAAGCTATAGTCGGATCTGTCTTTTGGACCATGAATAAGCTTCTCCTCACCTTATTTACCATCATACCCAATAGTGCAAGATTGTGCATGCAGCTGCAGAATGAGACTAATTGATGCTAGTATTCTTTCTAAACTATTGCTACAAACGTGTTCTCACCAAGCTTCTTACTGATAATCTATTAGCCCATTACAAGTCTGTAGAGATCTACTGTCATCTATCTGATGGTCTTTGGAAACACTCACTGATTCGATGGACAGGTGTGCTTTAAAAGCAGAATATTCTGTGGCTGACTGATTGCTTTGATTAATTGACTGTAGTCTGTGTGACATATGGGCACATAACCGCTGGAAGCCAGAATTCTGGCTTAATTGAAGGTAATCAAACACTTATTTTACTTAGGAGCCTTCCAATTAATTTATGAAATTTATGTAATTTGTGGATGATTTTTATGGACTTTTGTTTGATGTTTTGACCCTGCACATTAAAATGAAGCTGCCACGTAAAATTAGAAACAGTTAATTTTCAGCTCACAAAATCAGCAAGGGTTTTAAATAATTGTGTGCTCTACCACCACAGTTTCATAGAGAAGTATATGTGGTGATTAAAAGTTACTAGTGTGCTTGCCAGTGCCAAAAAACTGCAACGCAGCCCTTGATGTTGGTGGTTGAGTCACAAATTATAAGTAGTCTAAAATGTTGGCTCACCAGGCTTCTTTTGCACTCTTATGTGGATATTAAAAAAATTATAACAAGTTAAAATAAATGTACTGGGTTATTAAATCAAATAGTAAATATATATATATATATATATATATATATATATATATATATATATATATATATATCTACCAAATGTAAATGTATAATTATTTGTGTTCATTTTTTTTTTAAACTTATAAGGAATATGTTAGAATGGAAGGAGGTCAAAAGTGCAGATCTGCTTGAAGAGCCTGCAAAAAAAGAAAAGGTTTTCAGAGGTGAGGTTTGTAAATCGTAAACTATTCTGGGCCATCTCTCAGCAGCTGTCAAGTGGATCCCCATGAAAAAATTTTTTGGAGACATTAATGAACCACAGATGATGATGTCTTCTGACATTAGTGATCCCATGACTTTTCTTCTGGCACCACCAAGAGGTTTGTTTTGATTTGTCTGCTCGTTTTTGCTGCGACAACTTTTAGATGGATTGCCGTGATATTTTGGTGCAGATGTTTTACAAATGCTAAACTTTTTTTTGAGACGCGTGGGACCAATGAGCAGCAAGCCAACGGCACTTCTTGATTCCCTGTGGGGACAGACCTGTCAGGAGATGAGCGCTTGGCTCGTTGTCAATTCCTAACATGAGAAAAGCTGATTGTCTTGGCAAATGGCTTCTGTAGTCAGGATGGTAGGAATTTAACAAGCTCCCAGGACATGAGAACGAGGAGCCGTTAAGGGAATGCCCCTGCCTGCTTTGTTCCAAACTAACGCAGCAGCTGCGGTGGAAAAAAAAGAATAAAAAATACCTGTCCAGTCTGAGATGAGCAGTGTGTGTAAGTTATGCAATTAATTAAGTGAGGGAATAGAAAACCCCACTGAGAAGGGGTGCAATATTATATCGAGCTCATGAGACAAGAATCCATATTGCTAAGCCCAAAATTATTCTTCCTTGCAGATTAAAATATACATATTTTTCCCATCATATCATTTATTCAAGAAGTTTGTTTCTAAAAGGTTACTGAGGAAAGTGTCTTTGTAAAAGTTAATAAAACCATGTAAAAGTGAAACAAAAATTGCACGTGAAATGCTGTCTAACCTTCTGAATAATCAGTGGAAAAATCTTTATAGACATTACAGCAACCAAACCTTTGATGTAGCTGCTGAGCAGCTTTTTTTTTGCACGTTTCCACTGGTATTTTGACGATTTGTCTTTTAAGGATCCAATCTGAGGTCACCTTCCCATCACTAATCTGGCTCACTCCAATGTTCGCATTACTTCAAGTCAGAAGTCAATATGTTGGTAAAATTTAAACAATGAATAAAAAACTAAATTTAACAGCAGTGCAAATAATTTTGGATTCACCTGTATGTTGAGTCTTGTATGCTTGTTTAATTTTAAGGCAGATTAGACATATTTTTCACTAGTAAAATAAATGTTTCCTATATCTCAAATGTCTTAAAGAATTTCTATTGCTTGTACAATTGTCTTGTTCACATCTAGTCAGTCTTAATATTTTAGAGTTTTGAACTGGAGATGATCCAGTTCAGTCCAGACTCAATAATTGGTGAAAGAGCGTTTTAACTTGGCGGTGAAGGGAAGGGAAACTTTAGAGATGTTACTTAACTGTAAGCCAGTCATGATATTGTCACAGCGTTTATCTATTCTGATATAATGTACAGCTCCATATCTTGTTTTTCTAATAGTCATATAATCGTGTCTTTTCTATAGTAGTTGACTATGAGTGTTAAACAAAGATGTGTTTTGAATCATTTCCTCAGAAAACTGGCACCAAATGTCCGTCCGGTGGTTGTGAATTGATGAAATGTCCCACAGCAGAAGGCACCGCTTCACGCCTCAAATTAAATCTCCTCCAAAATAACCACAACTTCAAAGACACAAAACGGTGAAGTGATTAAATGAAGGGCATGTTTACAAGAAGGATTGATCATTTATGTTGGCGTTGCTTTAGATCACCGAGTCTGAGCCAGAGCACAGGAGTGAAAGTTCTTTTGGCAGTTCAAAGTACAAACCTGTCAAAGAAATTCATGGATTCTCAAAGCAGCTCAATTGTCTGCAAAAGACAATCGATTTCTTGAGGAACCGAGGTAAAATCGCAGCCCGTGGGGAGAAATCTCTACATTTCTCTTGATTCCAGGCCTTGAATTGAAACTGCAGCCTTGATCCAAGACCTGTGCTGAAGTCTATCGATCTTGTCAGACAACATTTAAATTGGAAGAGATTTCAAATGCTGCTAAATTGCTGTGGTGTACAGGAGCTCCAGTGTAGATAAGAAGTGACAGAGGGAAGAAAGGAGAGACATTGGAAAACAGAGAACAGGGGGATTCTCAGATGCAGGTATATTTAGAGTTGGAAGAAGAGAGCCTCTCTGACATACACACACACACACACTCACACACACACTGCAGGCTATCCTAGTCCTGCTGTTAAATAATGCAGCTGCTTTGAGATCTGAGGGTATCCTATTATATTAAGCTTGCGTGTGTGTGTCTGTGTGTGCTAGAAAGTTTACACACGTACACGTGTCATTGGAGAATGCAAAGCCTCCATCTCCTAGCTCTAGATTTATCTTGCTAATTTTTTTTATGCGTGTGTGTGCGCGCGTGTTTGGTCTGTTTTCAAAACAGATTTTGTTACATCCAAGTTCACAACATCGTCTTCTTACTAATTCTTCATTGCATTCACTCATTCTTGTGTGTGTGTGTGTTTGCGCTTTTTCCAATCATGTGTAATTATCCGCAATGACGCGTTGTTGTTAATAAAAATGAGTTCTGAAGTGTTCCGCTGCCAAACTCACAAGGCCTCTCGTGCCCAATTAGGAAGCTTGTTTAAGCTGCCGTCTTCACATGGTTCCCCCCCATCTTGTCATCGCTCTTCTCCTTCATCACTGCCCCCCCACCGTCCCTTTATCTGTCCACCCCGCGGTGTGACAGTTAGAACGGAAAATAAATGAATGTCAGTCGTGGGGTGTCACAATAAATGTAGGTTTTTTTGGATCGTCTGAGGATGCGCCTCGGGGTTCTGGAGTTCAGGCTGTCGGGTTTTAGATGGGATATCATCAGATCGGGCAAACGTGTAAGACTTTAGAGTTGTTGCGCGCACACCACTTATTTGCACACATTTTTATTTATTTTTTTTATTTTTTTCCATAACATTTGAGAAGTTGACTGAGGAGCAGGGACTGTGAGTGATGGAGACAAGATAGACAGGAGGAGGTAGAGAGCGAGAGAGCAGTCGGATTCTGTGTGTACCATCTTAACGAGGCAGTGGATCTGTCTCCAGGAGAGGAGGGAGGTGGAGGGGCGACACTGATAGCAGGTTGGGACCCTGCCAGCTGGCACGCATAGGGAGGCACTCACACTTTAACACAGAGTCCTGCTCCCTCCCCAGCAGCTCACTATGGTCTTCCATGACCTTGAAGGTAGAAGCAAATTGTTTAGCCTCACAGGGACACTCACATTCAATGCCACCTATTGTCATGTAAATGGTAGTCCATGTTCCCACTGACCTGTTGTGAATTTGGCGTGTTAGAGCCATTTATCTTAAGGTAGCTGACTGTGTTGGCTTCAGGGCTGAATGAGCACCCCGGTGCTTTTACAGAAAAAATAAAAAAATAAAAAAATTGCGAGAGGAAGGTTACTAGTTTACATTTGCATGAGATTGAAACACGCAGCAATGCCTAAAATGTGTGCCGGCAAATAAGTGGATTGTCATGCACATGCAGAAGTGCATTACTTTGGCATTTAATCTTCTTTGAAAGGGAATCTGACAGATTGGGTCATTACATCAATAAATATCTGCTCTATCAGAATGCAGAAAGGCATCCTGAGGTATAAGCAATCTGCTTACAGCACACAACACGATTTAATGATTGATCAGCAGAGTAGAAGTTGGCCTACTATAGGGACTAATTTCTTCCAGAAATTCAGGTGTATGAAACAGTAAGTTAGTTCAATTAAAAACTGTGTGCCGTTGTTTTCCACAACAGAATTACACACCACTTTGTGTTGAAAAATCATATAAAATCATATTAAAATCCATGAGAGTGTATATGAAAAGATTAAAGGAGTATATATACATTTACAAGGCACTGAACGCTGGCAATAAGACTTAGATACTTTAAAGTGTTGATTTTCTTTTAAAAATTTAAAAGAAAATCCGTGTTTGGCTATGTTTTAGTATGGTCTAAAATGTGAATTACTTGCATCTACATCGTTTTTCTCAGACTCATAACTCCAGAAGAATATGTCTAAAGAGGCTTAATTCTCCCAGGTGCATGATGTTCACATTTTTTCACACAGGTTTTATTGTGAAAGAGGCAGCAGACTGCAGAAAGTGAGCATTTCTGTTGAGGAAGAAAAGAAAAGTGTATGTGTGCGCGTGTGTCTGTGTGTGAGGCTGCTGAGTTTTCTGCCAAACAGATGTTCATCAGCATTTCAGAGTGTTCCTGTGAACCCATTAGACTGCATTACCAAGATGCACCAATTACGTAGGTGCACGGGGAGTAAAGGGAAAGCAGGCCATACACACACATGCACGCACACGCATGCATACACACACACAGTATGCATTTCTATCTGCACAAGGACGTTGCATTGACTTCCATTCACTGTTCATTCATCTCCACTTCCTAATTTGGACACTTACCCTAAGCCTAATCTAAACTTAATTCACACCATGATCCTCTTTGGGTCCCGTGAAGAGCAATGGGTCCTCACAATGTAGTATTTGTTAGGAAAATGGACCTTACAAGATGTGAAATGCTAAACTACACGCACACACAAGCAAACCGTCACCAACTCCAACTGTGGTGAAATATGAAGGACAACCCAATGATGGCACTCCACACAAATACAAACTGAAAACTCTTTCTTAATGACTTACTAACAACATAAATACGTAAATACATAAACATATAAGTATATAATCAAAACAGCAGCAACAACAAAAGAACTCCCAACATCAAAAACCAACATTGCAGTTTTAAAATTCAGTGAAACAGCTCACGGTGCACCAATAACATGCAAAAGAGATGCACATATATAAGGAGTAAACCCATTTTGAAGTAAGTCCAAAAGTTTTCTTCATTGCCTCCTGCTTTCGTTTTCATATGTTGTTTATTGGCAAGGTCACTTTTAATATTTATAGATCCTCCCACAAACTAATATGTTGATGCTGTCCTGGGTGGCCTATTGACATTCGCCGTCTGGAGACCTCATCATTATTACATAAGGGCACTTTTCATTAAAGTACTCTTGCTTTGTATTATTGATTTTTAGATGTAGATATTTCCTTTTTTTTCTTTTACCTGTCACTCAGTTAGTTATTTTAAAAACAATTGATGCTCTGTTTTGCTGAAGAAATAATTATAAAATATTTCTTTGTTCTGGTATTAACAAAAGAAAGTTGACAGAACATGATACCTTTGAACAGTGCAAGCTTCTCAGGTTCCGGATAAACTTTTTGATTCTCATCTCACCCACTGACTCTCGAACCTTTTGGCACCTCTTTCTTTTTCTTCAGCTGTGACCGAAGCAGCTGGAGACTTTTTCTACTGCACACTTGTGAGATCTTCTACATTATACATTATTTATATTCCTCTCGTCAGGCAGCTGAGCCTTTGTTAAAAATTATATGATACATGAGGGGAACATAACTAATCTTGCGTTAGAGCAACTCTAAATTTACACTTCACCGTCCCCCTCAATAAGACGGGTGTCTCACCGTGATGTTCATTAGACACCTTTCAACGCTTCAGTCATCAGATTGAATACAAACAAATTAATGCTGCAGGGGAGTATTGACATTCATATCAGCATGTAATGTATGCACTTAAGGGTAACCCTGACAACGACTCCCCTGTACTGGAATCCAACTGTGCCTTGACGCAGAAATTTCAGTGTGAAAATTATTCTCTTATTTTTTTGTTTTGCTGTCTACTTTAAGTTCTGTTTTTGGTTTTTCACAGACATTTGATGTTTTAAGCAGGTTTCAGCAGTAAATCATGAGTCCGCTATGTTGTCCCTGTTCTCCATTTGGAACTGTAGAAATACAAAAACTATAAACCAAAAACAAATCATAGTACTGGTGAGACAGTGTTTGCAATACAATAAGTCTCCAAATATGAATCTTTATGGAGGTTTGCTTAATTGAAGTGGACACATTAAAGGGACTGCTTGACATTTTCATGTTGCAACGGGAACAATCAGCACAGTACATGTGGCAATTAAAGATGTGCAAAGAAAGATGTTTTTTTGTTTTTTTTTACCCAAAATGCATCTGCAAAAAAGCTGAATATCAATCTAAAAAATGTTTTTTGACAAATCGTTTAGATGATTATGTCATATTATTTATGTCAAATATTTATTCTTCTATCTGCATTTTTGTTAGGTTAATGCTGGAGGGCAGAATGATGTTCAGCTGTAACATTTTTTAAATGCGTGTCCGTTTCAACCTGAAATTCAACACGAGTAACATAACAAACAAAAGCACAATACGATGAGGTGTGGTGAGGATGGGGATCACTGCATTACTGGTGATGCAGTGATCCCCATGTTGCTGGATATTCAAATTTAATGAAAAAACAAAATTTCAATTGACGTTTTTGGTTTCTTTATAAAAAGCTTTTAATTACCTCTACTTTAATGTCTATTCTATGCGCCTTATAATGTAGTGCGCCTTATACACGAAAAAAGTTTTAAAATAGGCCATTCATTGAAGGTGCGCCTTATAATCCAGTGCGCCTTATAGTGCGGAAAATATGGTATCCTTTAATCAATTTTACACAATTGCAAGAAAATAGTAATGTATTTCATATAAGTCCAAATTTGACTTAAGATTTTATTGTTTATCTTTGACTGATCTTTCGTTGTTGTTAAAGTTGTGCATGCTTTTACCTCTATTTGTATACACAGTAAATGTGCCTATCCTTTGGGAATATCTCAGTCATTTTATTTGAAAAATTGTCTTGCTTGGCTTAATTTCTTCTTTTGTCTGATCATTTAGTGGCGATGATTGCCATAAATGAGACTTTTCCTAGGTGAGATCTATTCCGACTGATTTTTTGACAGTCTTTTGTGTAGAAGACTACTCAGCGGCATGTCGGCCTTTGACAGTCTGAGGTTCACCACTGCCCCCTATCAGTGTAGCATGGTACTTTCGTTTTCTTTGCACGTTTATGAACAATCACAGAAACTAGATGTGCCACATACATTCACTAAACGCATTAGATATGCTGTGGAACACCAGCATGTGGAGCACATGTGTGATCAAACGTGTGTTGGTGACAAAGTGAGACAGCAGTGGGCACACCACCTGCCTGATTCATTCAGTGTGTGCGACAGCGCCATCAGAGAGAGATGACGCACAGCTCATAACTGCCTCGCCTCGCTCTTCTTCCATGTATTTGAACGAGCAATGCAAAAATTCAGAGATTTTAACATTTAAAATGTTGAAATCATGTAGAAGACAAATTTATAGAACAGTCAAGTAGGCAAATTGATTTCCCTACTACTTAGTACTACTTGTTGTCTTGACAGGTGAAGCACTGCCTCCTGTGACTGCACATCACTGAATAATGATGGTTGGTAGGATGTTGTAATTCTTCCTGAATCTTTACATAAAGTTTTTTAACTTACCCCTAACTAAAAGCCATCTCTTTTTTTATAACTGCTTAATCTGAATTGCCTCCATATTATTTTTTATTGCATTTTTTATATGTTTTAATACATTCATCTTTGTGTGAATCTACATTCCTGGACAGCCTGTCACTTTGCTGCTGTTCCACATGAATTTCCCCTTTGTGGGGGAAATTACAAATGTTATTTCTATTCTATTCTATTCTATTCTATTCTATTCTATTCTATTCTATTCTATTCTATTCTGTACAAAAAAATGTGTAGATTTTCAAAGAAATTCAGGTGGATGAAACTGATTATGCAAGAATCCAAGCACATTTCCTTTGCACATGCTAAATGGAGTGTACATAAGGTAATACCTGACTCCTCCCTTGACATGCCCCCATTTCAGTATGCAAATAGATGTTAATAAGCCCTACATGGATGGTTCTCCTGGTGCGTAGTTAAAACTTGGGTCTTTATGCAGGGAAAAAGAGTAAAGTCACTGAATGCGAGACACTCCTTAAGTAGATGTATGAAACCACAGAGTCAGCCACTATACTTATGTACAAAATTGGACATCCACTAATGATGTGCACCACTTATTTGAATCACAAAGGCTATTATTGTAAATGAATGCAAACACGTGCAGAGGAAAGAGTTCAGCTATGACATTTGGAATTATGTGCGTGTTTAATGAAATGACTACTGTAAACACAGAGACACTCAAAGAGTTAGAAGAACCTCTGAAGTGCTAGTTCAACCAACAAAAGCCATTCAGTTTAACTACTGACAAGAATGACACCTCAGGGGAATTAATGAAGGGACATTGAAATGAGTTTACTCACCAAATAGACATTCATTCTTCATACAGCCAGGCTTGCAGCAAGAAGGTTCTGTGTTCGAATCCCAGCCTGGGGTCTGTCTACATGGAGTTTGAAGGGTTTCCCTGTGCATGCATAGGTTCTGCCCCACTTCCTCCCACAATCCAAAAACATGATTGTTGGGTTAACTGGTCTCTCTAAATCAGGGGTGTCCAAAGTCGGTCCTCGAGGGCCGGCATCCTGCTTCTTTTAGATCTCTCCCTGGTGGTAGAAACAACCTTTTCAGCATGTCAGTGTTCTTCTTAGGCCTTCTAACGAGCCATCATTTGATCCAGGTGTGTTAAACCAGGGAGAGAACTAAAACATGCAGGATGCCGGCCCTCGAGGACCGACTTTGGACACCACAGCTCTAAGTTGTGCTTCAGTGTGAGTGTGTGATTGTTTGGGTTGTTTGTCCTGTGTGTCTATGTGTTGCTCTATGACAGATTGGCGACCTGTCCAGGGTGTACCCAATTATCCTTGCCATCTGGCAACTAACCAGGTGCAGTCAATGGATGGATAGCGTAACATTGTCAGACTTTATCTGACAATGGAGTCCAACAGGATGGAGTCCGGCATTGTCACAAGATATCCTGGTACCTTGCGACAATATTTGTCAAAAGCATTTATGTATCACAAATATATATTGGATTTAAATATGTATTGCTGATAGCTTCAGTCATATAAAAAAAAACTGACTTGCTGCAAGCGTTTCTTTGAAGTTGGCCTGTTCAGCTACACGTAATGGAAATGTGATAAACCTGGCTGGTTATTGTTGGGTTATATAGAGATTACCAGCTGTTCCAGAACAATTTGTCATATTACAACCACAAACTTGATATACCTTCCTGGGATTAATTGTGATAAACAATTATAAAGTAGTACATAAATATAAAGGGGAAGGAAATTAATACATGGTTCAATAGCTTTACCAAATAATTGTGGGGTGTATGTATGCTGTATTTTGTCTGCTAGTCATTCTTGATGAAACCGGTTTTCTGGAAATCTTTCAGGCAAATTTTAAAGCCTGCCATAGGAAAAAAACCCCATCAGGAATAATAGTCATTCGAAGTTTTTTGGTATGTGATTCTAATGACTTTTCCATTTTCGTTCTGCTTGGTCTAATTGCTGCCATTGAGACTGCGGATTAAACATTTAACTGTGACATTTAAATAAGTTAGTGAGCATTCAGAATATATCACTTAATTAGTTCAGATATGATCTAGCTGATAAGCATTTCTGTGTAAAAAAATTTTAGACATAGATTCATCCTGTGCTCCAAGACACTTAGACTTATATTGTAAATGGTAAATAACCTTTAATTACATAGCACTTTAAAAAGGTCTAGAGGAGCCCAAACTGCTTCATATTACATTCTGTCTTTCATACACACATTCACACAGTGAAGCTATAGTGTAGCCACAGCTGCCCAGGGGCAGACTGACAGAAGCATCAAACTGTGCCAGTGACTGCTAGGGCTATCTGCCCTTAAATCAGAAGAAAGGCTTATTTAAATGAAAGCACTGCTTGAAGGATATTGAAGTTTGTCTGACCCTAAAAATCTTCAATTTAAATGAAAACAGAGGTGATGGTGTTTTGATCAAGTGACCTTTGTGAGCCAACCACTGTTAATTCGGGACCCCTGACAGCATATTTTAAATCAACCGTTGCCCATTTTGGTTTTAAGTAAGACTGATTTTAAATTGGGAAGTCAAATTGGAACAGCTGTAAAGTCCTGCTTGGACTTTGCAGTTGGCAAACGTGACTTTTTTTAACGTCCAGCCAGCTTGTTGAAAACATGGTCCATACTTTTATTTTGTCGTGCTTAAAGTGCTGGACTCTATGTTGGAATGAGTCAGTTCTCCTGTCTGCAGCTGGTTCAAAATGCCTTCTTTATTTTTTTAAAGCAATGGTATTGTATATATTGTATATTTTCCAGGCGAAATAGTGTCATTTGACAGCACAATCAAGTAACTACGTTACTTTCAGTTGTCATCACAATGACATTTCTCCATTGTGCCATTTACAGTGTTCTTAGGAACATTGGATTGAGAAGTAGTTTGCATGAGAAGCTCGGCAGACCCACACTTCCACCAGGTGTTTGTTTATTGCTGCTGCCGGTCAGCCAAACTTTAATATCCTTCTACAAACTCATGATGCGCAGCTTCTGCCTTTGTTTTGTGGTATGCCATACTCATTCCGCTATCCTATATTACGTCATACAGTTAATAGTGGTTTCGAAGTTTCTGCCTGAAACAATATTGGTGGGTAGACTTTAACCCCGCAGCTGCAGAAAGGGCCTGTATTTCAGATCTGAGGTGGCTAAGCAAGCTTGAACTATGTAAAATAACTCTGGTCACTTTTATTTTTTTGAAAATGGTGAACCCTTCATTACATAGTATGAGACATTAATTTAAACACTGAAACTGTTTGTGTACTGAAACTATCTCAGAGACTGAGAGAGAGAGAGAGAGAGAGAGAGAGAGAGCAAGTGTGAAAGAGAGAGAGAAAGTGACTGTTCAGCAAAAAACTGTAATTTTGCTCCAGAGGGCTTAGATTGACCTTTGTGTAACCTCAATTAAGACGGAAAGTGGTCACATTTTTGGTAAGCGGGAAAACATTGAAACCAGAATTGAAAAAGAAAAGTTCATATCCCAGGCATGACAACAGTCTTAATCTGAACTCTAAATTTGTTCCCCATATCTGGCTGAGGACCCAAATAAACTCCTATAATATGGACTTAACCAGCAGAACTAAAACTAGACTCGACAGTGTGGGGCCTCTTCCACCTCAGCTATCCCAAAGTTCTCCTTTCCTCCTCCATCCTCTTTTTATTCCTCCTCGAACCTCTCCATCTGTTTCCATTTCTCCTCCGTTTCTCCTGTGGCCTACAACTCTTCCAGTGTTGTCTTCCCTCTCTCTCTTTCTCTCTATATCAAACAGCATCTGTCTAATTCTGCTATTCGCCTGTGGTTAGTGGCAGTATGGTTTTTATGATCACCCTCCGCGTACACGCTGACCTTGGACATTATTCACTCACAATGGATGGAGCTGTCCGCACTGAGGGAGCGCTGCAACTGCTGTGGGCCGTTGAAATTGTGTTCCTGTGTGAGTGTTTCTGCGTTTGTGTGGAAGCGAGAGAGTGGGAGGTGGTAAGAGTGAGTGTACCAATTTAAAATGTGAGCATAGGAGGGAGAATATGAACCAGAGGGAATGCTGTTCCATTTGCGCTTGGATAATGAATAGAAAAAGTGTGTGTGAGGCTTTTTCTGCGGCTCAAAAAAGGGTTAAACAACTGCCAGGATATCCGAGTTAAATATTCTAGTCCAAACTAGCCACAGATATTTTTTTTCATGCTGCCATTAGTAAAGGATCAGTATTAAACAGTAGTTATGTTGGCATCACTATTAAAATCTCTGGTTATATTAAAAAGAATGAAAATGGCTCATTAATGGAAAGGAAAAGGGGATTTTGTGTGCGGAAAAGCCATTGACAGACACTTACGTAAAGTGAATAAAATTAAAATGTACTAATAAACTTTTAAAAAGGTTTCTTGGGTCCTGGAAGGAAGACGTGCAAGTCAAAAAGTGATGTATAATGAGTAAAAATGAGTAAAAATGCAAAAAGATCTGCACAGCTACATGTCAGTGCAAACTCTGTTCCCATGTTGTCCCAATGAGGAGGCATGAAAACTGGAGCTCGTTAAAGCTGTCATTCGGTAAAAAGCAAAATGACAACGTTAACAGTCTGAACACCGACTCTGAGTTTAAGTCACAGTATCACACCACAGTCATTCTGAGGCAGCAGAGCTTTAAGCTTAACAAATACAAACTTCACTGTTCGAAGTTATTTGAAGTTGGAAGGAGAACCAAATAAAGGCAGGAGTAACAATAAAGTAGGACTCTCTTATTCATTTTTGCTTTGGTTTGTGTTAGAAAGACCAGAAACAGGACAATGGATCAAAAGGGAGGTTTTCTGTATCTATGAAAAAGGCTATATATCACCATTTACTGAGACCCGTGGCAGGTATTGAGTCCAGTGTGAGGTGTGAATAAAAAAGATTGAAATTACTACTCCATGTGGGAAATACTTGAAAAAGTCAAGAAAGCACAAATCTCCCCAGGATTCACATACAAAGTCACTTCAAAGCTTATCCTAATACAGATAAACTAACATAGATCGAATTAACCCAGTCTTCTCGAGAGAACGTAATACCATATAATTTGTGCAACTGACACAGGTTCACATTTTCTGTATTTATCTAGTATTTTTCCGTTGTGTCATCATAGACTTAAAACAAGAAATGTTGGCAAGAAGCGACCTGTCAGTCAGATTTTAACCTCCAAATGGAGTCCATGCAAAAGTTTAGGGCTGTTTATGGGCTTTCCCATCCTTACCTGAATGTACCACATGTGTAAATGCCACCAGCCTCGGCTCATAGGGAAAGAGCAGACAGTCAGTGTGTGCTTTCATAAAACCGTAGATTTGATGTTATCAAGCACTCGGTTATGTTTCTGTTTATCCAAGAGTGTATGAGTGACTTGCCAGCAGTTGTTCATGCTTCTGATTAAAGGTGGTTATGTGTCAGTGGCACTTTGTTGGCAGATGGTTTGTTGCTATGTTTACATGTTCTGTGAAGTGGATGAGTGTTAATGTGCTTTTGTTGCAAAGCTATATGCTGTGTGTTAATTCACAATGTCTGACTTTAAGTTTATATAACCAGTCTGAAGTTATATGCCAGCTTATACAGTGTATTCAAATTCAACTCGACTGTATCTTCATGCTTATGATGTAATTTGGGTTCTAGTTTGTGCTATGTTTTCGTTCGCCTACAGAAACCACTGTAGCACTCAGACATATTTCTCAACTTTCAATACAGAGAGCAGAACTTTATTCTTGGACTCCGCCTGCTTTTGTTCCACTGTCATTTGTACGTTGTAAGTGTTCTGACCCGACACTGGAGCGCATCATGTTTAATGTTGAAATGTCAAAATGAGGGTTAAACAGAGAGAGACCTGTGGAGTGTATGCATGACAAATCTCTTTACTGCTGGTTTCTTTTTCTCCCCTTTGACTAGCTTTGCATTCAAAGTCAAACTTTGAGCTGAACTCTATTTTGAAGAACGATTTAATATTTTTAGTGCAACATGTTCTAGCTTCTTTGATTCTGTTGCCCCAACCAGGACAAAAGCACAAATCACTCACATTTCAGCCTTGACTGAATGACGCCACCTGTGCTCTTAGAAATAAGGGTCTTCATTCTGATAAAAAGTGGAAGAAGGACAAACCGCAGGTGTCTTTAGGGATTCTGGGTGACTTTTAATCAGAATATTAGAAGTCAGTGAAAGCTGCAAAATCTACCTTCTGGGTAAAGATGATAATGTGGCTGTCACAAACCCCAAGTTAAAAATATTTTTAACTCTAATTTCTGTGACACTGTACCAGTGTAGGGTTTTTAATGTGCGTTGTGATCATTCTTTCAATTTTTAGTTGAAACAAATATCTGCTGGAAGGCAACTGCAAGCAAAGCCTGCTTCATATCAGTCTTTGTCTTTACATTTCTACAACAGTTTGAACTTATGACCCTTTTCTTTTTTTAAAGGAAGTAGTCTTATTATTTTATGGGAGTATTATTTGACCTTTTACTTCACAATAAGATAACCTTACTTTCTAATCTTCCTCAGGAAACTCTTTATATCATTGGGCCTTGAGTTGTACTAAGTTATTTTTTATGTGTAAGGCTTTGTACCAGGTGTGTTCAAACATGTGGTTGTGTAGCCTATTTTTAAGAAGAAAACCTCGGTAGATAGCAAATGTTCTTACTATTGTCTAACACCTAACTAAAACTTTGTTTAGAAATTAAATTATGTCCTTTCTAGATGTCAGAATAAACAGAGGACCAAAAATCAGGCAGAGTGAATGCTATTTAGTCTGTCTGTAACTTAAGGTTTCTTACCTTAACACAGATAAATATCCAAAGTATGTGGCATGTGAGTAAAGCCAGTACAAAAGCACAGAGAACCCAACAGTAAAAACATACAATGGATGACTTAACCCAGGACAGGACAACCATATAAAATAATCACAAAGCTGTTTATCTTGTGACTCTACATATTTATGGTCGATCTTCCACTTTATGGTTAATCATGGTTAACACAAACTCCCTGGAACATTGTGAGCAACATCACCTCTGCACACTGCGGCCATCCCAGTGCTATCCCAGACCAGCTGAGAGATGTAGTGTTTTTGTCTGTAAAATATATAACTAAATAATATTAAATAAATGAAATCCAGCAGATACGAAGTGCAAGTGCCCACCAGTTTTCCAGATATTGTCTCAATGTCACTTTCAGCTACCTGTCATTATCCAGGCATCTTACAGAACTTGGACTCCCAAAAGAATTGCCTTTATGTTTTTCTGACATATTTAGACAAGATGGATGTGCATTTTCTAAACAATACTGAAAAATGTAAGTATTTGAAGTGAAAAGTAACAACGCAAAAAATGTCTGGAAAATTTCTGTAAAATGTAATAAATGCTTTTTCTGGTAAGAAATGATTAAGGATACCCCGTCATTTAATCCAAGTTGAAAGACATAGCTACAAATTTCATATTGAGATATCACATCTTGTGCACATGATTAAAGCTTTCTTATAGCTGCATTTGAAGGCAGTTAGTTTGGTTTAAACCTCTGGTATTCAGTTTGTTGTGCTCCTAACTGTTGAAGTGAGAGCGAATGCCATTGTGAGGTTAAAGAACTGTCTCACACCGTAAGAAAGAAGATTGTTAGAGCTTAAAAATCTGGTCAGAGAGAATTTGAATGCAACGATTAAGCCAAAAAAAAAAAAGAAATCTAAGTGTGACAGCTAAAGGTTCGCGATTGGGCAAACTTTCCTGAGGCTGATTTCAGAAGATGGTTATTAGACGTTTTCATTGGGGGTGTGGTGTCCTAACCTTTTGGTGATATCTTTTACGGTTAATTTTGTCTTTTAAATGAAATTAAATCACTTTCCCCCAAGAGCTAAAATAATTAAATTAGACTTAACATGTGAAGATTTTTTTTTATTAGAGAAATACATCAAGAGTTCTAATTTCTTTCACATGACTGTATGGTCTCATCAGAGCTGAATTTTTGATTGAAGGGCAATTCCTGTTAATATGGGATTATAATCATGTTCACTGTTGTTCTCAACATTTCTGAACAGAAACGCAGATAAGTTTCCACATTCACACACAAACCTGCCTTGTTATAACACCAATAAGTCAGCTGTCAGAGGCAGAGAGGGTTTATGGCAGCTTTATGGGAGGTGAAGCAGCACTCTGTAGTCCATTTGGCTTCTCATACAAATGACTCATGTGTGTGCCTGAGTGTGTGTGTGTGTGTGTGTGTGTGTGTGTTAGTATTTCTTTTCCCACCTTGTAAGACCATAGATAGTATGTCTTTCTATCTATCTTCATAAGGACACTGCATTGACTTCCATTCATTTTTCATCCATTTCTATAGTTTAACCTTGAACCTAACCAGTGCAAGTACGTGCCTAACCCTAAGCGCAACCTAAACTCAATTCACACCTTAGTCCTAAAGCAAAAACAGCACTTCCTCTTGTGGGGCTCAAGCATTTTCTGTCAGCAAAGTATTTTTCACACAGCCATGGAAAGCTCCGTGTGTGTTCTCATGTGTGCGCTGAAGTTACACATAAATGAGCTTCTGTAACTGCTTGTTGTGAGGGCACATAGCTGTCTGTTCTGTGGGGAAGCAGAGTAGATGAAGTGAACTGTGAGTCTGTCTTTGCACCATTTGAGGTGCAAGATAGCAAGTAAGAGTTTTGAGCCAGACGGACCGAGTGGAGAAGGGGAAGAAGGGCTGTTTTAGAAATGGATGAAAAAAAAAGTGCAAAAGGAGAAGAGCATAAAGAAACTTGCCTTTAAATACATTTTACATCTTCAGCATAATCTATTGTGTCTTGAGGCTGTTCATTTAAATCATCAAACTTCCTTGAAATCTGGCAGTATTATAACCACCACAAAGTGCTTTATTTCTTTTTAACTTCATCTTTTCGTAATAAATGTTCCAAATCTTAGCTTTAGGTAGTTCGCTTGACAATTATAATAAAGACAATAGGTAAATATGCCAATTGTAGTGTGCTATCACTAGCAAAAGCTGTAGTCCTCTGTCTTTTGCAGATTGGAAAGACTTCCAGCATAAGTAAAAAAATCAATGTCTCATTATCTGAAGTACCTAATGACATGTTGGACAGGTAAAAGTAGCTGTTGTGGATGGTAGCTGGAGATCCTGTTAAATCCCAATAAAATATGTTGAAGTAGTGGGTTCTGATGTAGAAAAATTATGAACTATTTTAAGTGGTAGGAGTACTTTTGCGAAATGCAAGGCAAGCCTGTTGCTCGCTCTGTTTTCTCGCAGCGGAAGGTACTTGGTTTAAATCCTGGCCTGGGGTCTTTCTGCATTAAATTTGCTTGTTCTCACTCTATGCATATGTTTTTCTCTAGTTGCTTTCCACTGTCCAAAAATATCCATGGTTGGTTAAATGGTTTCTCTTCCCCTTAGGAGACGGTGTTTGTTTGTCCCAGTTGTTTCTGTGTCCCTATGATGCATGTGACACCTGCGTAGAAAGGTGGGGTCTAATACTGTCATGAAGCACTGCGAGTTTCTTAAATGTTCTCTCCTAAATTGTCAGTTTTGTGGTGGTTTGTTTATGTCCAGAATGTAACTGAATATCTGAGTTTTGATGTGAGAAGGGTTTTATTTTCATGTGATCTAAGCACCATATCGTTCAATTCATATCTGTGTTCCTAATAACAGCGCAAGATTTCCAGAATTATGCAGCGTGAATCCCAGACTTTATGGTATTGTGATAGCACTGCATCACAGTCAAACATCGATTGAAGTACTTTTACTTCAAAAGACATGTGAAGAAAACAAGACATGGTTCTTTATTAAAAATAAACATTTACCTTGAATAAAAGTAAGCTGCAGGGCAGCTTACTTTTGCAGGGCAGCAACTTGACCTGTGTTGACCTTCAACACAGGTCAAGTTGAAGGCTTTGAATATTTTTAACGCCTGCTGGTTTGGCTCAACTCCTACAAAATACGTTAGCGGGAAAATAGAAATAAAAACAATCTGAAATCCATTTTAAACATATTACTCCACAGCGGCAAAAAAAGTGTCATAATATCTATAACGGTCATAAATTTTCAGCCACTTGAGTGTCACTTGAAATGCAAAGATGTTTTCTATTATTACATCTCTCAAAACAAACAAAAAAGAAAAATAGTTGAAAACTGCAGTTAATTTATGCAATTAAAATTAGTTTCGCAGCTGCTAGTTTTTGGAGTTTAGAGACATTTAACTCTAAAGCTGAACAATTTTGTTGTGAAGACCAATTACCGAGGAAACTTTCTCCAAGTGCAACCCTGGGTTTTTGCTTTCATCCAGTGCAGATAAAGGAGTTCATTTTCATGTGTCACAATAGGTAATACAGGGACAAACAGGATACACTCTGTTTGAAGACTATCCCCATAGATCTGCATTTGCATATGGTATGTAAGCCAGGAGCACAGGGGGTGCAACATAAAAATGAGATCAAACAGGAATATTTGGTAAAATATGAGGCACAGGACTCATGACGACTCATCTTCAGGGTACAAAAACAAAAATTATTCAACACGCTTAAAAAACCTGAAAACTTTAACTCTGATAACTCCTTTTAGTAATTGCTCAAGTGCATGAAACAGTCTAATTATACTAGGCAAGTTTGATCCTTGCCTCTGTTTTATGGATGCTAATTAAAACTGTGGACAACTAACAAAGAAAGTGAGTGAAATGAATTTAGCTTCTCGGAAGTCATGTGTTTTAACCTGTGCTTACTAATATAAATTGAATTCAAAACAAGCCAAACCAGCTTGTCAAATTTGTAGTATATTTATATTTTCAGATACAAAGTAGTATTAGGAAGGGATGGAATGGTAATATGTAGGGATGAAGTGGGGCTATGAACTGGTTAAATGGGGAAATGGCCTGCAGCCTCTCGGCATAGCCAATTTACTTTCTCTGAAATGTTACATTTCTTTTTATCCAATTCCATTTCGGCACAATCCACAGTGAGGGACCATAAAAGACCTGCAACAAACTGAAACAGCTATTGTGCTAAGATTCGTCTGAGCTGAATGACAGACGAATCTGTTGGAGCCACACAGACTGAAATCCAACTTGGCTTCAGAGTAGATGCTCTTCTTTCGGCTCCTTTATTAAAGCAGTTCTAATGTGAAAACCTGGCAGACCCAAAGGCGTCTCCGTCTTGGAATTCCTCTGATGCCCTTTTTTTCCCCTCCTCTTTAACTTTTTGCCCTCAGTTAAATGTTAGATATTAGAGTTTGAAATTAGGTGTACGACCTTTTTTAAAACTACAGAACAAAGTCAAGGAAACCTTTGAATAAAGATAAACCTTTAAACAGCTTTAATATTTTTTAACATTCATATATAATCCATATAAGTGTATAGTGAGTATCCTTTTCATGAGACTGTCGTGGAAAAACAGTGTCTTCAGCTAGAAGCTGCTTCAAGTTTGCTGTTTGAGAGATCCTTCCTGTCCACAGCCATCACCATATACACCAATTTAAAGAATCTTGAATTAATAGGTATTACAGCAACATTTAATTGTGATCAAAGTATTTTAGAATTACTAAGATTCCCAGAGATATGTGAAAAATTTCTCCTTTATTTCTTTGTTTTCAGATTCTATTCTGTACATTATTACAAATAAAATAGCCATTTCATTTTAGACCAAATATATTCACACATGATAAAGTTTTTTAATGCCTAAGAAGTGTCGGTGACTCCTGAAAGCCCAATCAATTAAATGAAAATGTTATAGTCCTCTCAAATGATCTTGGAGCTTGTTGTCCAATTAGAAGTGCAGAATGGTGTAAAAGTAGAGTAGAAGTGTGGGAGAAACTGGAGTTGACCCCAAAGGAGGCAAAAAAAAAAAACCCGACAGCAACACAGTGGTCTGCTTTTTGAGCTGAGAGAACAAACAACACATGCTGATTGGTCAGAGAGAATCTCCACAACAACCAGGTAGTACAATGTCATTAAAGTGCGCTCTGTTTGCTTTTTGTTGCGTATTGCGGGAGATGATAGGTACAGAAATGAAGAAAAGGCGAAAAAGAGATTTGGGGTCCCATGTGGAAAGTTTAACACAGAAGAAAGACAGCAGTTTTCTTTTTCTTTCTTTGCCTTTTGGCTTTTTAAATTGTTCCCCAAGTGTGCTCCAGTGTGTCAGACTGAGAGCTAAAACCAGCGCAACAAAAGCCCCTACATAGCCAGATGAGGGGTAATGTAATCTAAAAGGCAGCACTTTCTAATCAAGAAACTTCAAAGAGAAAGATTACGCACAGATTGCTCACACTTACACCTCTCAGCGCTGCATCCTCATGTGTATTTATTTAGTAGGGCCAAGGGGTACTATGAGATACCTTACTGACTTGGACTTACTGTGAGCAGGGGTAAGGCACACATCCAGGTTTGATTGCTCAAATGGAACTAGCTGGTTTATAAAAGTGCCAGCATGATAGGCGATCTGAAAGTGGACTGAATTAGCTCTGATTCTCTCCTCTCCCCTGTAGCCATGGAGATTCAAATCCCCTAAAAGATGTGGAATAGAGAAGTGTCAATTGGGAACAATTTGCACTATTTTCTACCTGAAGCATTTTACCACCTGTGGCCAATTGCAGCTTTTTTTTTTTTTTTTTTTTCCATTTCTCGTTTTAGCAACAGAAGAAAGGCAAAGTAATTTATATATAAAAAAAAAATAATCATTTTGAGTTTAGGCTCAAGAGATGTGTGCCGTTCCTATTTACGATTCAAAATATATTTTCTAGTACATTTACAGCTTGAGAGTTAGTGCAATAAATGATCCTGATCATCAGCAAAATGGTTTTAAAAAATCTCAGAATCAGGGTACAATTACAGCATTTTTTCCTGTAATTAAAAAAAAAAAAAAGAAAAATCATTGCACTTATTTTTCTTCTTTATTCAGAGTTTAATGTAAATAATATAAAATATAATAGAAAAAATGTATGACAAAAAAAGCAAAAACAGAAGAAATATGTAAGGGTCAAGTACTTGTCCCAGCACTGTTTAGCATGTTTTCAAAAATCAAAATATGTATTTTGTCATCACTGTAAACAAGGAATAGGTTCAGTTTTAAAGCCAAATCTCATAGCTTATGATATGTTTTTTTTTCTTCTTTTTTTACCACTTTTTTCTATTGCCATTTTCTTATCTGATTCATTTTCCTGCTCTAAATAAACGCTGGTACCTCTTTTTGATTTATTCTTTGGCTCTTTCATCATATTCATTTATTCATATGGATCAATCATCTCTGGCAGACTCAGAGGAGCTCAGCTGGAGAGGAGCTGTAGCCATTTTCTCTTGCAGGCTATCGCCATGCCAACACTGAGGTGATTTAGCCCATCTTTGTCGATGCTGCGGCGACTGCTCCACCTGCTCCACGCCTGCTTTATTTGTGTGTCTGTGTCCATTTAGTAATCACTTGAGGTGTGCTATAGCTAATTGGTAAATTGACAAATATTAACATATACTCATAAACACAGATGCTTGTTTGTTTAATGCCTATTATTTTGGTTATGAATGATGAAAACTACTCAGCAGCATGTGAGTGTGGTAAGAGTTTATGTGATTAGCAAGAATTTGTTTAGCAACAAGCTTTCAGTTTTAATGTCTGCGTGTGTTTCAAGCTTCCTTAAAGTCACAACATTATCCAATTTTGTCTGATGAGCACAACTGATGAATTGGTATTCACCCAGGAGATTTGTCACCTTTATGACTTCAAAAAGAAGCAAATAAAATATATTTCTACCTGCCATCATGTTTTTACAACAAAAACACATTTTTAGAAAATGAATCAGAATGAAGTGCGTTATATGTAATTGCATTGCAAAATGTTCTTTTTGTTTTGTAACAAGCCTAAGCTCAGTTTTGCCCACAGGAGTCAGAATACTATTGTAGTGCACACTGTGTAATGGGCAGCATGCACTGCAATGAGCCAGTGTTTGGGATTGAATTGGGACATTTCCAGAACATGTTTGTCTTTTGTCATTTAAAGTATTCATTTTACAATATGTAATCTAACAAATGTTCCCATTTTTTAAAATTTATTTTTATTTTTTTACATCCAAACATCTGCTTTTAGTTCTTCAACCTTTTCAAGATATTGACAGCACTTTGGTAAAGCTCCAATTAAAAACTTCACAAGATTTCTAACCCAGAATTAAAATTGGTATTGGAAGTAAGTGATGTAGTACTTGCATATTAATGTAATTAAATGCATTATGTGACAGTTAATAACTAATTAATTCCTTTTAATTTAGCAGTTAGTGCTTTGCACAGTAATAAATTCCAGTATGAGCTCAGATTTATCAATATGATTTAAGGAAGCACCTTTTAAGACACTTTATCCCTGGAAACATCCCTGCTAATGATGGTTACGGGTGTGTTGGTTAGCCTGAAGGCAGCCTGAGGAGAGACTTCAAGCGTTCAGTGGGACCACAGGGCATGTGTGTTGGTATGTGTTCATAACCGTATTTCTTTCTGGTTGAGCAGGTCTTCTTGGGTTCTTTATGGTACATGTACCTATTTTTGATCTTGTCATCCCTTTCCAAAACCACCCACAAGCCTTTTCTAAAAACACAGAGGTCTAAACCCGCAGTGAGCAACACACTAGCACAGCAGCAGGTAAGCACGCACGCATGCATGCACGCACGCACTGATGAGTAAGTGCAAAGAAGCAAAAAGGTTTTTTTTTTTCTTTTCAGATCCTGAATACCTTCATATTCATGTGCACACACGGCATCTGTGTCGAAGTTTGTTGGCTAACACCAAAAACTCCAAATGTTTGTGATGATGTTGTTAGAGACCTGCGGGGACACATTTTAAAACCCAGCACAGATAAGGAATGTATCTGACCTGGATTTAATCTAAATTAACAAACATACTTGAACTTATAGTGTTTTTAGTTTTCTTTTATTTCTAATGATATTTGTATCCAGCTTAGATAGGGACGTGCATAGATAGATGCATGGTGGAGCTAAAGCACTGGCTCGTTTTCCCCCAGGATAAATAAGTGCCTCTCAAAAATGTTTGCTTTTCTTTCTTTTTACAATGTTTAGTGTGTGGCCCAAGTCAGCATTCCTGTATTTGTTTGTCGACTTCAGATCAGCCATTAATACAGAAGCTCACAGTGCAGGCCTCCACCTGCCAGTCACCAATCACCTGACTGACCGGCAGCTGCCATACAAGAACCCCATGCAGAACCATAAGCACCAGCGCCGCAGAGGGGTGTGTTCTCTCCCCACTCCTCTTCTTTTGCAACTTTCTTCATACACAATCAGTCTGTGAAACCTCTTAAATTAGCAGAAGGACCAGACCACCGTCACTGGTCTGTTCCAGGACTAAGACGGGTGCAGAATTGACCAATTTCTTTCTTTGACTTCTTTTACTTTCTTACTATACTATTTTTATGGAAATCAATGCAACTGTGATGATCTGCAAGCCTGAACACATGTAAAAGAAACAAATAAAAAAAAACAACAACAAAAAAAAAACTTAATCACATATGCCCTTTAAATTAACATCAGTGGCAAACACCAGAGTTATTCTTGAAAGCAGCTTTGTGGTATTTTTTTTTCTGTCTCGCCTACCTGCTTGTCTTAACGCTGGCCTCAAATATCAGTTGTTCATCTGTACCCGTGTTCAAGATTTCACCATCATCTGCTTGTCACTTTGGTAGCCAAGTCAAACTGCATGAATTATTCCACTTCATTACTCAGTCGTCTGTTTAAATATCATTCATAATTTAATTGAATATTTCTCCTGCTGTTCCAGTGCTCTCTCCTCAGCATATACACATCCTACTTAAGCTTGTCCTGCTGTCCATTTCCACACTTTTCTCCCTCCACTCTCTCCTCAACACTCCCTTCTGACTCACCTGTCTGCTTCACCATAATTCCTGTCACCATTGCCACATTGGCTGCATGGATCAGGGGGACAGCAGCTGTCACATGTAATTGAAAAGAGAGTTACACCTTGTGTCCGTGCGAGTGTGTGTGTGTGTGTGTGTGTGTGTGTGTGTGTGTGTGGGGTGAGTTTGAGAAAGCTCTGGCAAGCAAATCTTCTCTGATTTTAACGCCACTTTCCCCCATTCCTCCGGTTTTCCCCTCTCCGCCCTCCCAAGCTATCCTTTCGTCTTTCATCCCTCTGTCCGTCATTGCTCATAGGTGCAGTTACTCATTTCTCATCTTGCCTCCTACCGTCTTCTGGTACTAATTCGAGGGAGAGACTGCTGCTTCTCATCATCTTAAGTCAGCCATCTTCCTGCATCTCTCAGTCCAGCTTGATTAAGCCATTCTATTCTTGGTTCTTTATTTCAGTTCGGGTTTTTACTCAAACCTCTTTCTCACACATTCTTGTGTTTTATCTTCTTTTCCTTACCTCTCCCATGTGGTAGCCATGCTCTTTTCATCCCACTGCAGCTTCTTCCAGAACTGCTGTGATATGAAACACCACCACCCCACCTCATCGTCATGGAGTCACAGTCTCTGTGTCATCTGGCATGACAGATAGCACCTTTAGCCTTGGGCTTGGGACCTTCTGACAGATGGACTAAGCTCACTAGCTATAGCCAATCCCAGCTGTCAAAACACACACATACACACACAGAGAGATCGTGTATGGCGCTACAGTATATATCACCTTTGCTGTTGCTCACCCCATTCCATCCTCCGGCTGTGCCCACAGTACCAATTTGAGTGATTTAATTGGTGGATTTAGTGTCTCGATCAAGGTGAAAGACTGTCCAAGAAGCAAATTAAAGGCCTGTCAGAGCAAAGCAATGGAACAGCAAAGGATTTTGTAAAGAAAACCAGCCGTTTTTTTCTTAAAGATTTGTGAAATAGCCACACAAAAAGAAACTATGGTTAGACAAAGATACAGGGAAAAAATTGAAAGCATTACACAAACAGCCAACAAGAAAGACAATGAGACAGATGAGGGGAAAAGAAACTGTGCGCTGTTCTCCTCCTGCTCTCTCTGTTTGCCTTTTTTTTTTTGCCAGCAAAGTAAAATTAGCCCTATTTGACAATAAAATGACTAGATGAGTTACAGAACTCAATGTAGACAGGACTGAATGTCAAAACTGAGGGATTTGTTCACAAAAACAGCCTGTCAGTTGTTTTAAAGTCAAGATATTGACTTGCGGTGAGTCTGCGAGCGTGCTCTTGCCTCATTTAAAGCCCCTGAAAAACAGCAGGATCTCAGCATCTATCAATGAGAATAACACAGCGGGAGTTTTCAAACGCGTATCCTCAGTTTGTTCTGTGACAAAAATATATCTCGTTTTTTTTTTTTTTTTTTTTTTTTAATACTTTTTAAAACAGGAAGTCAGGTGAAGTTTAAGTGCTGCGTGTAAAAGTTAGGGGTGGAATTCAAAGTGATTATGAAGCCATTCTGTCAAATTTCATTACTGTGTTAAAAAAGGCTTTGAGCAGATAGGCAACCGACAGCTATCAGTCAAATATTAAACCTTCGCTGAAACACAAACACTTGGGATGTCTGCGGACACCAGCATACAAACATTCATGTGCATGTGTGGACAAAGTCTAGCTGCATCACGCAGGAGCAGCTGCTGTTCAGTATCAACAACCCATTCTGAGTTTCAACTCTCCCCTCTGCTATCCCCTCCCTTCGCTTCCTCTTTTCATCTTTCATTGAGAATTTGGCCTGTTCTCAAATGGCTGCGGGCCCAGGTGAAATTAGACTGAGTGCAGTGTAATGAAGAGCTTGCCAGAGAGAGCTATGGTATTAAATGTCACACAAACACACCAAAAGACATTCAAACACTTGCCAAACAAGCAAACAGACCCGTGGCACCCACACAGAGAGACACAATAAGACCAGCCTGAGTCCTGGACGTTTTGGGAAGAGGACGGAAGATTGTGAATTCACTCATTGTGGGCTTCCTAAATGAAAGACATTGATTTGCACAGGAGAGCTTGTGCTCCCTAATAGTTGCTCCATTAAACTGATTGACTAAAGGAATCCAGATGAAAGCTCAGGTCTAGTATTGATTTCCCCAATTAAATCCACATCAAATTCAAATTGTAAGTTAAGTTAAAGTCAGCGCTAATTAATATAAACAATAAGAAGCGCATTCATTATGAAGGTTAAAAACAATCCCATTATATTTGCTTCAAAATGTTTTTGTTTCATTTACATGTATATCTTACTGGAATTGTAATGAAATCAGCACCTGAACACTGGCTTGTGAATTGATACACTTGGCATACAAAAACAGAAAAACAGCACAAGAAACTGCAGAATAAAAAAGTATAAACAATTTCTAATTTTGCCACCCAGCCACCTTTTGCATCGTGTTTTCTTAGAACACAGTTGAAATCAGATATTTACATATGCTGAATAAAAAAAACAATCACATCTTTCCCCACTGTCTGACGTTCAGTCAGACCACTCTTGTTTTAGCTTAGTTGGAATTATCACATTTTTTTTTCTATTTGGGTAATGCCCAAAGCGGGAAGCATTTTTTACAAAATTGCTTTAAGTTGAGAGAAAAGGTTAAAAAGTACAAAAATATATATATTTTGTGGGGCAGAAATGATAACTTTCAAAGCAGTATGCAAGGGAAGTGGAGAGCTCAGTGAGGGAGAACTTCAGAAATGGATGAGAAACAAGCAGAGAAAGATAAATGAGGAGGACAGTGAACCAGGGAGGTGAACATGTAGAAGGAAATTTTGAGTAGAATGAGAAGATGGGGAGGAAAGTTTGAGTGAAAGATGAGGGTAAGATTGATGGGAAGCACAGTGGTAAATTGGCTTAAAGATTAGGGAGAGAAAAAAACTGAGTGGGGGCATAAAAGAATAAAAGTGTAAAGGATGAAAGGAGTGTGTAAGAGAAGGGGAGCAGAACAACAGAGAAAGAGAAAATAGGATATAGACAGATAAGTGAATGGAAGACATTCACAGTATTTGTCCTTACTACAGGCTATAATTCTATTTTTCTGCATGCTTCCATTATGACTGTCACTTTGCTGCTGGTGTGCCAAAATTTCCTCACCGATTGACAATAAAGGATTCTGTTCTATTCTATTCTATTCTATTCTATTCTATTCTATTCTATCATAAGATCCAGATAAAGATTCAATTTATGACCTAAAACTCAAGCCTATCACCGAATGGCTCAAATATGGTTTCAGAGTGGCTCCAACATAGTTTGGTCTCAGATCTGATGCAGTAGTGTGACCTTAAACATGGCCTTCCTGTAGCTCAATTAAGAGAACTCTGCAAGGAAGAGTGGCCCAGAAATCCGCCACAGCAATTTAAAAGACTTATTAGTAGTTACCGAAAACACTTGATTATGATTGTTGCCCTCCGGGGTGGTTCATCCACTGATTATGTTCAGGGGGAAAATACATTTGAACTTAGGATAAGCTTGATTTGGGAAACCTTTGACCCCTAAATAATAAAACCATCATTTGAAAAACACAATTGGTATTTCCCCCGCTTGTCCTCATTTGATCTTATGAATTTAAAACATGCTTAATTATGTGAAACAATCAGGTGTGATAGAAGAAAAGAAACCAAACGAACAAACAAAAGAAGAAGGAATCTGTAAGATTTTTCCACTGCACTGTTTTTCTATTTATTTATTAATTTATTTTTTTGCCATTTTTTTTAGTAAAACATTCAGATGAGCTCTGGAGTAAATCCTACAATGTATGTACCACCAATAAGGTTTCTATAAATTACTGTCATGTTTCTTCAGGAAATATCTTTTCACACAGCTAACGATGGTGCGTAGTGACAGTGACAAATACAGACTAACAGATCAAACAAGAATCCAGAAGCGTCCATAGAGTGATGTCCAAAAGATTGCTGTATTTGATAAAGCAGAGTTTAAGATGGGAGAAAAACAGCACAAGAAACTGCAGAATGAAAAGCATGTTAAAAGATGAGATCGCGGGTAGGCGGTTTCACGGAATGAATACGTTTATGTAGGTGTAGAAGGCAGAAAATTATAGGGTCACGCCAAAGATGGAGTGAAAATGAAGAGCCAAGACAGAAAACACGAGGACAAAGATGGAGCACAGCCTGCTTCTTGTCTAGCTTACCAAGTGGAGACAGCTGATAGAGATTAATGTCTCAAGTGGGTGGGCGGAGGGGAGAAAGAGGTCCAGACTGGCAGTGCGTGAGTTGGATGCATGATTGATGGAGGGAGCAGCTCAGGGCAGGGGACGCTGAAAGGGAGCGAGAAGAGGGGTAGTTAGGGGTGAGAGGAAGAGTTGAGAAGTTCAGTGGCATGAGTGTGGTCTACATTGAGAGTGTAGATTGATGAGGGCTGTGGTGGAGGGGCGGGGAGATGAAGTGAGCGGATGAGAGATTGATGGTAAAGTACAGAAAGGTAAAGTGAGCTGTGAGGGAAAGACACCGCTGAGATGTGAAGAGCTGTGAAAAAGCATCGCGCTTGAATTCAGATTCCCAGCCATGTCACGATGAGCCCCGGTCTTCATCCGGTGTACAGTGTGCTCATAAACCTGCCACTAAATTCACACCGGGACACAGATTAAATTTGAATAGTTTGGGAGCCGTGGTGACGCCACTCCCACTTCATCAAATGCTGGGATTCATGTGTGAGTTGAGCTCAAATGTAAATTAAGTGTGGGTTTGAGTGACTAACGCACACACTGGCTCACACATACAGGTGCTGGTCATAAAATTAGAATATTGTGATAAAGTTCATTATTTTCCATAATGTCATGATAAAAATTAAATTGTCATATATTTTAGATTCATTGCACACCAACTGAAATATTTCAGGTCTTTTGTTGTTTTAATTTTGATGATTTTGGCAAACAGCTCTTGAAAACCCAAAATCCCTGTCTCAAAAAATTAGAATATTATGAAAAGGTTCTCTGAACGAGCAATAAAAATAATCATCTGAATCAACAAAGTAACTCTAAACACCTGAAAAAGATTCCTGAGGCCTTTAAAAACTCCCAGCCTGGTTCATTACTCAAAACCGCAATCATGGGTCAGACTGCTGACCTGACTGCTGTCCAGAAGGCCATCACTGACATCCTCAAGCAAGAGGGTGAGAAACAGAAAGAAATTTCTGAACGAATCGGCTGTTTGCAGAGTGTTATATCAAGGCACCTCAGTGGGAAGTCAGTAGGAAGGAAAAAGTGTGGCAGAAAACGCTACACAACGAGAAGAGGTGACCGGACCCTGAGGAAGATTGTGGAGAAGGGCCGATTCCAGACCTTGGGGGAAGCAGTGGACTGAGTCTGGAGTAGAAACATCCAGAGCCACTGTGCACAGGCGTGTGCAGGAAATGGGCTACAGGTGCCGCATTCCCCAGGTCAAAGGTCAAGCCACTTTTGAACCAGAAACAGCGGCAGAAGCGCCTGACCTGGGCTACAGAGAAGCAGCACTTTGGACCACTGTTGTTCAGTGGTCCAAAGTACTTTTTTCGGATGAAAGCAAACTTTGCATGTCATTCGGAAATCAAAGTGCCAGACTCTGGAGGAAGACTGGGGAGAAGGAAATGCCAAAATGCCAGAAGTCCAGTGTCAAGTACCCACAGTCAGTGATGGTCTGGGTGCCATGTCAGCTGCTGGTGTTGGTCCACTGGGTTTTATCAAGGGCAGGATCAATGCAGCAGCTATCAGAAGATTTTGGAGCACTTCATGCTTCCATCTGCTGAAAAGTTTTATGGAGATGAAAATTTAATTTGGTCTAGAATCGGCCCTTCTCCACAATCTTCCTCAGGGTCCGGTCACCTCTTCTCGTTGTGTAGCGTTTTCTGCCACACTTTTTCCTTCCTACTGACTTCCCACTGAGGTGCCTTGATATAACACTCTGCAAACAGCCGATTCGTTCAGAAATTTCTTTCCGTTTCTCACCCTCTTGCTTGAGGATGTCAGTGATGGCCTTCTGGACAGCAGTCAGGTCAGCAGTCTGACCCATGATTGCGGTTTTGAGTAACGAACCAGGCTGGGAGTTTTTAAAGGCCTCAGGAATCTTTTTCAGGTGTTTAGAGTTACTTTGTTGATTCAGATGATTATTTTTATTGCTCGTTCAGAGAACCTTTTCATAATATTCTAATTTTTTGAGACAGGGATTTTGGGTTTTCATGAGCTGTTTGCCAAAATCATCAAAATTAAAACAATAAAAGACCTGAAATATTTCAGTTGGTGTGCAATGAATCTAAAATATATGACAATTTAATTTTTATCATGACATTATGGAAAATAATGAACTTTATCACAATATTCTAATTTTATGACCAGCACCTGTATATACAGAATGCATGCAAGGTGACGCGTTATCTCTACGTCTACTCCAGAAATGCAGTCTGTTTCACTGCACACCATCATGACAAGGGAGTGAGAGCAGACTGGTCGGCGTATTCAATAGTGTATGGGCTACCTGCAGCAGATGAGATGAAATTGGTAATCTTGTGTATGAATCAGGATGAGACTCCAAAGCTGCAAGCTTTGGGAATAAGAGGGCAAATAAAATGTGATGTCATAAAAATAACTACTTTACATATGCTTACAATATCTTAGCAGCAGATGAGAGCTTTTTTTATGCAAAGTGGCATAATTATGAGTGCTTTCTTCTTTCAAGTCAAATAGGACAACTGTAATTGGAATTTGTCAAAGGAATATTTAATATCTGATGCATATTGCACACACCCTACATGAGCATGCTGTTTAATAATGCATAGGCATTCACTCATATAGGGTTCACTTATTTTACAAGTGTTGAGTCAGTAATTTAACTTAATGCATTTTGATTCACAACATAATTCAATGCAATTCAGAATAATATGAACTCATGTTTGATTTCTAAACAAATAAAATGTTTTTTTTTATTTTTACTTCATGGAAGATCTCAATTTAGCTGTGTCTTTTAAAAAAAATAATAATTCTGCATCGTATAGTGCAAGAACACGTAAAACGTTTAGGAAATGAGGCATATGGGCAACAGGAGGCAACATGCCCCTTTTCCATGGGTTTTACTTCAGCCGACTCCGACAATTTTCACACACTGACATTGTGGTAATGACTTCAGTTTTAACATATTTTGCATTTCTAAGTAGAATGGATCCAATTATTTATTTGATTGAAGCCTATCAGGACTGTTAAATTGTAATGCAATTCATTTGAGCTCAATTATCTCATTATGTCATCCATCTGTTGCCTGGTGTTCTGTTTTTGGTTTATTTAAATTCTGAATTTTGTGACATATGTCCTGTTTGGCAAAAGTCCTGATCTGGGTTTGATCGCATTTACTTTATGCTCTGTCGCTTCCATCTTTTTATCTCCTTCCACTCCGTCTTGTCTTCAGGTTTGTATTCTCCTTGATACAATCATTAGCCTTTTCTGTTCTACTGTTTTAGTCTTTTCCCACTTCATTATGTTTCTGATCTTGTCTGCTTTTTCTCTTGCCATTCTCTATTCCTCTTACCTAAGACTGGTGAAGAAAAAAAAAATCAATACATCAGTCTTCCTCTTAATTTCTGTGAAATTCACAGCAACTTTGCATTCATAATGCTGCAACGGGGTTAAAAGTTTTCCATTTATTGCCTTTAACATTAAAGAATCTGAGTAGTTGACGAAGCAATTATTGGGTACCGCATGCGATAATTGTCAAATGTTTAAACATTCTTTTGTTTTGTTTTTATGCTTTATTGTTTTATGTAATTTCATATTTAGCCATTTAATTCTTTATCTAATTTATACCTGACTGAGCCAAACTCGATGTTAATGTTGCTTAATGAGAATGATGACAAGAGATATAATAAATGTAACTAAATGACTGGATCGCTAAATTGACCACATTTCTTGCCTAAATAAGTAAAAAAAAAAAAAAAAAAAAATTGTTCCTCGACTTCTGTGGAAACTAATGATGTGTCTTTGTTTTCATGCAGTGGTTCATCCAACCATACAGATCCAGATGCAGCTGTATACGTGATGTCCAACAGCAAGTAAGCCAGCAATTTTAAACATTATGCTTTTTTAAATCATGCTGGGAAAAACTTAAATATGTCTATATTTTACACAGCTGGGTTTCTGTCACTTAGTTTGATATTCAGAAGTGCTTAACCTCCCTGCGTGGCCAGGGGCCACATAGAACCACTCTCTTGACAAACACTAAATTTTAGTGGATGTGTGATTTTTAAATCGTTGACACTCATTTTTCCGAACGTTTAAACCAAAAAGCCACAAAGTTAAAAGCAGAAAGACTTTCTGGGTTGAAAGGATGTTGGCATAGCAACATAAATGCATTTTCAGCTGCTATCTTTTCCTATCCCTTCATCAGGATGTCCTATTCATCCATTAATATTCTTCTATAGTAATAATCAAAGCTCAAGTTTACTTTCAAAATTCAGCACTGTTTTATAAAATGACCTGGCCATCAAACATCATTTTTCGTAAAGACTGAACAGTCTTTTCATGTGGTCCGAGAGTTTATAAAAAAAAAAGAAGAAAAGATGGGTCCATGACCTTGCTGGACTTTTACTGGCCAAGCTCTTTCTCTAAATGCTCTACAGTGATTGTGAAAATATTTTTCTGATAATACTGAATAAGAAATTTTATCAAGCCTTGATTGTATTTGGTTTATTCTGGAAATCCATAATAAAACTTTCCACAATAATTGACATTAAATTAAAGATTTGAAGGTGATTGTGTCAAACTGTGAATCCTTGATGAGGTCTGTTGATGGCAGCATAAACCACGCTCTATATCAAATCTCTTTGTGCTTCTTTGTAATAATGTTGCTATAACAAAAGTGTAAATGAGCTTTGCCAAGAGCAACCTTGGAGCTTGGAACTTGTTGCCAATTACAGGTTAAATTACAGTTTTTTATATATATATATATATTCTGTTGAAAGAGGACACCATCCATTTCTTTCATAAAGAAAGAGTCCTTAAAAATTGTGTTTAATATGTTTGTTAACTCCATATTTTCCTTATTTTTACTGTGACAGTTTTGGATGCAGCCCTACTTGCATTTCCCCGAACTGTGGAAATGAGTACTGAACAAAGGCAAGCTGTAATTACCTCCCACTATAATTGCCAGACACTTTTGATGTGAAAATTTAGTTTTCTAAAAGCATTGTTCTTCGCCGATAATGTAAATGTGAGAACTACATAAAATGCTTATAATTTCATCCTATTAACTTTAATAAGCATTAACATTGTTGTGACAAGACATTACAATGATATTGGTCTGTGCAAGTTGAACAGTTTTACACATATCTGCAATTCACTGAGTTATGACAAAAAATGCATTTGTTCATTTGTTTTACTTAAACCCTTAAAAAGGTCAACATATTTTTTTTATCTCCATTAATTGGTTTTATATTCTTTCAGTCCTTCCAGGTCTGAGGTTGTTGGGCTGTTTTTGTTGCTCCAATGTTCCAGTCTGCTTTGTTGAAAAAGCTTCTAATCCCATAAAGATGTTCAGTGGTTGCATTAATTTAAATGTCATAATTCTTCTCTCTCATGCTTGAGGCACCTATGTTTTGTATAATGTTTCTGCGCACCGAAAACATTATCCCTTTAATATCCATGTCAGATTTTTTTTGTCGGTTTCTAAGTTTTCTACTTCCGTTCTTTTCTCATTATTTTTCCATCTTCTGGTGGCACAACGGATTATATTGCATTCCCACTTCCATTGCTCTGTAAGCTTTCATCCATCCCACTTACAGTTTTGCTTTCCTTTTTCTTCAACCTGTTCTGCATGCATCTATGTCCTTCTATCATTCCACTGCTTCCCACTTTTTCCTCTCTCGTCTGGCCCTTCATTTGTCTACCCCGCTTTATCCCCATCTCCCTCTTTCTGCATGTGTTTTTATGTGTGTGTGGCAGCTGGGTGCTTGTGGTTATTTTTCAGGCAGCGGCCCAGAAGATTGGACTGTCATAATCTATGGTCCTGAGTTATAAGTGTTTCTAACCCAAACCAAGGGACAGGAACATTTTTCCTTTTTTTCATCCCATCCTCTCCACCACCTCCTCCTCTCTCGTTTTCATTCCCTCCTTCCTTCCTTGTCTCTGCTTTCTAATCATCTCTTACGCTTTCCTTTTCTTCTTGTACCTATGAATAGCCATCTATTTTCTACAGTGACCACAATTCAAGCTCTTGCTTGCAATCGGCTCCCAAACACTTGTGCCATCTCTGAAGCAATTATTTTTGAGTTTTCTATTAACTATTTTGCAGTGTGTGATAATACCATGCTATGTTTTCACAGCTCCCACAATTTTGAATATTGCCTGTTTTCAAATTTTTTATTTGACTCATTTGTTGTTGTTTTTTATCTAATTTATTAATGTTTTTTTTCTCCTTTTTGGCTTGATTATTATCCTCTTATTTATTTGTTTCTCATTGCATGTGTTTTTCTGTGGAATAACTGAACTGTTCCAAACTACTCTCCCTTTATCTTCCAGAATTGAGAAGTATATCTGAAACTTATATATTTTTTTTCTCTTTTTTTATTTGTATTTTTTATTTTTAGCATTATCTGTCTAATGTTGGTAAAACACGTTATTTTTGTAGAACTCTGTCTGATCAGGTGCATTTTTGATTCTGTGGTATTTCATGTCATTGGGTAATAACATCCAACTTGCGTTGTTGCGTTTTGTCATAAAACCCAATTTTAAATCTCCCTGTTGCCACATTTTGCCATTGCTGGAAGGATGCACCATTGGACTCAGGCTTGATTTCAATTTTATGTATCTTCTTTTATTGGTAATAGTTGGATTTTTATTGTCTTTGTGGTATTGAAGGAGTTTCCTCTGGCAGTTATGGAGAAGGGCGCACAGCAGCTTAGCAAAGGGTGGAGAGTGAGGAGTCGCTGGAAGATGCTGCTCTCCAGGCTGGCAGCGTCACGCCTGCTGGTGTTGCTGTTAGTGAACGGTGGTTTGTTGTGCCCAGAGATTGACGATGTTCCATATTTAATGGTAAGACTGGCATTGGTATCACTGAGTGAATTGAAATATATTTGTGCCCAGCTGACAAAGCCGTCTTTCTCTTTGATTAACTGAAGGAGAAGCAAGGGAGGAGATAAAATATGATCAGTGAGAAAACAGCCCTCAAAGTGTCAGAAGAATTGTTCTGATCAAACTTGATCATCTACTTGGGGTGTTGACAAAGGCTGTTCATTTACATTACTTTACAATAACTCCAACCCGCAGCATTGGTTCTTTGACTTTGATTCAAGATCATTTCACTTTAAAGAGCCTTTAAAATTATTAATAAAAAAAAAAAAAAAATCAGAACAAGTCAGTTTATTGCTTGTATAGTTTTTATGAGGGAAATTCACAAAAAAGTAGAATTATCTTTAAAATTAATATTTATTCAAGAGGTACAAGACACCACCACAGTAAGTTTTTAAAGGAAAAAAATGTGTTTTCCTAAGGTATATTTTGTCAAATACCCATGGAGTTTTTTACTACAAGTTTTTTTTCAACTAAAGATCACAGAGCCTACCTTGAAAAATGTCCAACAAGTTTCTAGTGAAAAACACTAGCCTGGCCATTGCCTTTCTACACAATATGGCTCGATTTCTCTGGTTCAATCAACAAATAAGAGTTGTGGCTAATGACATTGTTTGTCTTATGTTCTGTTTTAGACTTGTAGTCTGCCTACAGTTTTATCTTGGCAATGGAGGAAGAGAAAAAAACAAAATTAAAATTCAGTCCATGCTGGCTGCCCTTCCAAATATTAAATCAACATTAACAGCAATCTCGTTCAGCTCTTCCTCCTTTGCAGTAGGGAATGTTTTCTTGTTTTTTTAAAGTGCGTGTAGTTTCCGGTAAGCTTCTTAGGGTCAAACTGGCACATATGTCACGGCCAAATCTTAGCGATTGGATCAAATTTAAAAGTTCAAGAGAATCTGCGCCTCCAGCAAGCAAACGTTTCTCAGTAGCTGAGGGGCCAGACCCTCTGCAAAGAGAACAGCAAAGGACTAGTCTTTACCAGGCTATAGATCTTCCCTAACTAGCTCCCTTTCCACAGACGCTCTCTACATTAACATGTCTTGTTACCCAGAACTAAAATACGGTGGTGTCTCCTTTTAGCATGACAAATTTGACATGTTTTTATTGCAAGTAAGGGAGTTGCTAGTGAAAACTTCACAGAACCTCATTTGAAATTTCCAAACCATCCCTTTAAACTCTGCAAGGTAAAGAGTTTGAACTCACATTCTGAGGAATTGCACCCACTTATAATTAAACTGAGAGCACAGAAAATGTTGTTCTAAGAACCCAGTTTGACTGATCCAGGAAAATACTGACAGTCTATTATGGAACTAAATTTAATTTTAAGTCATTCAGTATGTCAAAGAAAATACTCAAATTAAAAATGTGCAAACTTTGTTCAGGTCAGTGTCATACATTACCTTTGGGAGCAGGTTGCTATATGGTATTGATCATAGAAATCATCCATTCCTTTTCTAAGCCTGCTTAATCCTGATTCGGTTTGTGGGGGTGTGATGCTTATTCCAGCGAGTGGAGGCAGGTCATCTCCGGGCCAACAGAGACTAAAAGAACACACGTACACTTCCTTCCTACAGAGGGCAAATTTGATTTTCTGCTTAATGTTCAGCACATGGTTTTGAATGATGAGATGTAAACCACACTACCAAATGTACACCTACAAATGCACCAGTGGGAACATGCATGCAGAAATGCACCAGCCAAGATTAGAAAATGTAACATTTTGTGTTTTACTGCTATCAAACAGAGACATCAGGCATCCCCCTGCTAAAGACAGCGAATCTTCAGCAGAGGTGGTTTGTAGAATCACCTTCTAAGTAGTGAAGTGTTTTCTAATTTTTGCAAAATAAAAGACTCTGAAAAGCAATTATTTTTTTTGTCTTGGTAAGGACTTCACACAGACTATCCTTTTAACTGATCACATATTATGAGTATATAATCCAAACTGTTCCACTGTAGCTCTGGCAGCATATTTAGGGGTTGCTGTCCTGCAGTGGGGGAGCCTCCTTCCTGGCTTGAGGCTTTGGATGCCTCCAATAGGCTGCCTCCAGTTTTACGCAGCATTTCTATTTTCACGTCAAATCCAACCAACTCGCCTGTTGCTGAAGAAAAGCATGACCACAACATTAGGCTGAAGTCACCGCATTTACCAGTAGCATGTTCATGCTGATGTGCAAGGTTAGTTTGCAGGCACATTTAGTGAGAGAAAGGGAAAATATAAATGGGACAACTCCACATTTTTCTTGTTTTTCCAGTTAATTATCTCTTCCCAGACACCTTTTTTGCTGTGAACGGTTCTGATGAAGCAATGTTGGGTTCGGCATGTCTGATGTGCCAGTGAGTTGCGTGGCAGCTGCTCTCGGTCTATCAGGATGGTAACTCAGTGGTTCAGTTCACACAGCTGCAGTGTCCCAAGGCATCAGGGAAAACTGTTTTGTTGACATAATTAGGCACACCTCTTCTTTGTTGGGATCTTTTCAGTTCTACACGATTTGAGCTGCTTTCCATTACAATTGAGTAGCACCTCATTGTGGCTTGGGTTGTTACATCACGGTGGCCCCAGAGTTTGAAAACTGTGACATAATCTGTGTGAGACACAAACGATGCAACTTTCTTGGACGTGGACGCAAACCTGCTGTCAGAAAAGTTTGCAGACGGCGAGGAAAAACGCTCAAACAGCTGGGTTTACAACTACACCGGGTTTCTTTTGGAGACATCAGAGTGATAGGAGCTACAATGTATGTTGCACTTTTCAGATTTTTATTTGAAAAATATTTTAACACCTTCCTTTTTTTCCCCACTTTAAAACCATTCACTATGTCTTGTCCGTCCAACCACTCAAAACCCCAATAAGCTCCATTGTCGTCTCACTGTTACAAGACAAAAATCAGGAAAAGCTCAAACGGTATGAAAACTTTACACTGTGCACACAGAAACACATCTGAGGAACACAAGAGAGTTTTAAAACTTATTTAATGTGATAACATAATTAGAAAGATGAAGCGTTTCCCTCTAATGGGCACTTGAGTAGCAACAAGGGAGAGCAGATTGCCTCCTCAGCTAGCCAAATAATTAGACTGAGAATAGAAAGGAAAAGGACACATGGGAGGGTTGTTGGCAGTGGGCCGTTTGAAGAAAGCAAAAGAAAAGGAAAAAAAAAACACACACACACAATGTCTTAGCCCAGTGGGACATGTTGAGGACAAGGAGGTGGCTTGTAGACAGTTATGTACATTTGGTTGAAAATGTGTACGCAGCTGGAAAAAATGCCTCAATCCCTCAGTAAAACCATGTTTTTGAATCTTCTCTACTACTTTTCATCCAGGTAACTCAAGGCCATTTTACATGCAAGAAATGGGTTTGAAAAAGAGACGCTTGTTTTTAAAGCTTTGTACTTTTATTTTCCTACCATTCTATCAAGGTCCCCTTTTCCACTTTCAATATAAAATTGCATTATTTGTATCATTATTAAGGCAGGTTTGCCAGGAAACACTGGCAACAATTGTGCTTTTTAAGGGAAATCTCTACAAAAAAAAAAAAAGAGATTTCCAGATAATTTAATTTTCATGAGTATTGTTTTTGGCTATATCTCGTAGCAAGCATAACAAGGAAGACAGAGTTGTGCTCTGGGAGAATGTCTGTTTTTCTCTGAAATTTAAAAAGGCAAATGGGGATGAAATGATTAGAGGAATCATTATTCATCTCCTGTAAGAAAAGGAAATCTTTAATCTTATGTTTTAATTTGTCATAGTCTCCTTTGTTATGTGTTACTTTTATTATAACATAGGCACAATATCATAACTCTTTTATAAATGTCCATGTGCAAGTACAATAAAATCAGTGCCTTCTAATTAAACTTTGCAAGCGATTTTCCAGAACATCAGGACTGCACTTCCAAACTACACAAACTTTGTCCTTTTATTAGTAATAATATGCAAAAAAGACGAGCACTGTGAAACTTCAGGTCAGCATTTGAGAAGCAAGAAAAGTGTTTATTAAGGTCTGGTGAGATTTTAAGATTATATCTGCTAATCTTAAACACTAATCCCTCCACCTTCACAACAAAAGTCCCTGGTGCCTGGTTAAAAATGTCCCGCCAACCGTGACTTATCTGGACAATAATGTCGCACTGTGGAACTGATAAGGGAGGTCATATGTATTAAAATCACCAAAATAGAGAGCAGAATTGAAAGGAATAAAAAAAAAAAGTTTTGTACAATTTTAGAAGAGCTTTATGAGATTTGAGGGTCACATTTATTAGGAAATAGAATATGATTTTATTATGGCTTTAAATGAGAATGTCTGTAAAATAATCTGTTTTGTTTTATTATGAGAACTTCTCACCGTGTGTGTAACTAGCTCTTTTTTCTCTTTTTCTTCTTCTTGATCTTTGGTATAACATCTCTCCATTATAATATCTTTGGATGAGTGATCAATTTTTGTTTGCATTAATTTTCTGTGAAGGTATTACTGGTAACAGTTCCTTTACCTGTGGTAGAAATGTTTCCTATCATAGAAGCTTATTGAAAAAGTAAATTTCTTGTTTGAAAAGCTACACTAATTTCATCTTCTGATTCTCAAGAACGTCCCAGTACATTGATTCAGTCTTGTCTCATCTGCTTTGATGTATACATTCAACACATGTGGTCAATTTTCATATGATTCTTGACAAATGTTAAATATTTTCATACAAGTATAGGTTGCACATGCCTGCAGCTTCCTGGTGATTCACCCAGACATATTACTTTAAACATGTAAAATGAATCTTAGTTGTGATTAAACTAAATAACAAAATTTCACATCATTACAAGGGACATTAAACAAAAAAATCCTAAGGATGATTAGAATCTAAACCATGGATTTAGATTCTAAGGATGAGAAAAAGACGTTAGCGATGGTGGTGCCACTGGTTTTCTCATGCTAGAGCCTTATACACCTACTGTAAATGTGAAACATGAAAACATTTGATGGCAAAATCTTTCTGGTGACATTTTCCCTTCTACCATACAGTTTCAAGTCAAGTAGTACTCTAACTATAAACATACTCTAACTTCGCTGTTGAACTACATCATAATTGATTGTGGAACTACACATGGGATAGACCCTTTACTGTCCAATAAGATTTAATGATCATTTTTTGAGTTTTTTTTTTCTTAAGGCAATACAAATTAAGCTCAAACAATTGTAGAAAAACATTATCAAATTTAAAAAAATAGGGTTTTTTTTATACTATATGCATTACTGCTGCATTAATGAAAGTGGAATTTGTATTTATGATAATTTCAGACATGTAGGCAAGAGACATGCAATCCTTCATTTGCTGATGTCTCCATCTACTACAGTATATCAGTCTGTCTTCTTCTTCTACACCAGTCCCTGCCTGAAAAATGGCAGACATGTCCCGCTTGTTTAAGAGAATATATATCCATTTTCTTTCTTATTATTGCATTTTGCCAGCTCGACTCACAAAGCAGACCGTCACCAAGGAGTTGAATAGGGTGGGGGAAGAGAAAACCACTGCAGCCAGTAACACTGACATAGCACTGGAACAGGCAGTCCATAAAAACAGAACAAAACTGTGATTTGAGGAAAAGGGCACAGGAAAGGGACTGCCACTTAGCTTGTGTGCATGCATGGGAGTGTGTCCACAGATTAGTGGCTCTATTGTTGATTTGTGTGCTTGCAAGGCGGTTGTGGACTCACAGAAATAATAATGGTAGCAAAAAAAAGAGAAAAAGACAAAAAAAAATGCTGACCTCTTTGCTCATTACTGTGCATTGTCTCCTAGTGGTCGTTGCATGCCACACTGACACAGAGTTTCAACTCATTTTTCCCTTTGGAGCTGCATTCATCCGCAGAACATGCTGACAAACGGGAAAGTATGGGAACTTCCTGGTAAAGTAAAATTACAAATATCCAAGCGAAAAAGTTGTCTGTTGCAGATAGAATGAAATGCCCCATCGCAAAGGCAACTCATTCACCTGCAGGCTTTGACAACAAGTTCACACTTTCACCTCGACCTGTCAAAGATGTTGCATTACCACCTCATCACGACAAGATTCAGACACGTCATTGTTCTCAGATCCGATGCTTTGTCGTTTCTTCCTACCGTGCAACTCTCTATCATTTCTACTTTTAGGGACCATTTTTTGTGTCTTGTTTACAGTAAGAGGTGTCTGAGTGTATTTGTAACATGACAGGTTGCCTGTTTCTTCTACCATACATTTTCTATGTACAGCAATTTTAAAAGAAATCTAATTCATAAAGTGTCATGGGTGTCTCAGTAAATAGCTTTTGCTGTTTTATGAGAACCAGCTGACAATGTAACAATGCAACATTTGCAGAAAAGCTAGGAATGCATTATTTTTTAATTTTTATTATTATTTTTTGGTTTCAAAACCTCAGAAAATGAGCCATACATTACAAATTTCAAAGAGTTTTGTAACCAGCATAATCAAGCCCAGGTGTGCGCGGTCCACTTGTTTGTCCTATTCTAATGTGTTTCTGCTAAACAAATACTGAAAATAATTTATTTTGTATTTTCACAAATAAAATATGGGTTTGATACATTTCAAGCAATTTCATAAAGAATCTGTGTTCATTATTGGGTAAATCATCAGTTTTGTCTTATGGTTGACATGAAGCAATTACATTTTTAACCACGCTTTACATAAAACTACAATTTTATGCTGAGATTTGATTATTCTGTTCTGTTGTGTCATATTTTCAAACACAGCAGATTAAAGGAAATTAACATTCTCTGCTCGATGAGCGAAGGGGGGAAAGTCTGTTTAATATGCAGGAGCATTTGTGTCTGTTAAAAATGCATGGAGACCATCCAAAGGAGTGACCATGTTAAAAGTTTGCACACATTTGGCAGCTGGTACTGACGGTTAATCAACACAAGTGACGAATAGAGTGAGTGCTTAGAAGAAATTTGCTTAGAACAAAAAGGTGTCCGGTAAAGAGTGGAGGTGGGAATCGGTGAGTGCAACAAGGGGTCACACTGTGGTGGAGTCAACCTGCAAGATGATGCATACATTGCAGTAAAAAAAACCCAAAAAAACGGTAGACGGACAAAGGTACCTGATCAAGGACAAGCCAATGAGGTACAGTATGCAAGTCATCAAACTTCTAACTAACACAGAGATGCTCTCACTAACAACCCAAATGAGTAAAAGAAGCATCACTAAACACTAGATAAGTAAAACAATGATGATAATGCAATGAGTAAATATATAATAATGATACATTTTTTTCCAACATCAACCAAGCAACAGTGTGGACCTTAGCACTGCAGTCATTTAATTTCACCCAAGACTGTTCACATAATCCCACGAAAAAAGAATATTATCAATGTAGAAGAACCAGAAGATACAAAGAAGTCACCTAATTCTGTGTCTGAAAAAAAAAAAAAAAAAAAAATCTCAAAACAGCAAAAAAGTGATTCTGAACTTAATGGGAGAGATAAAAGCCCTTCAAAGGCAAAATGAGGGTAAGAATGGGAGGATTATTGTCTTCCAATGCAAAGTTTATGAGCTGGAACAATACTCCAGAATGGATGACATGGTGATCAGTGGGTTGGAAACCACTCACCCATTGCAAATGCAGCAGAAACCAGGAAACCCCCAGAGCAAGGTGCTGTATGGTAGGGTAAAAATAAGAATGGGGTGATGTATTTAATTTTTCCTGTCATGAACAGATTATTTTCCCCCATGATTGCATTTCAGCATGCTTGGAAACAGATATTTGTGCACTTTTTTGTAATTTTTATTTTATTTTAGAAAAAATAAAACATTGTTTTATTGGAGCAGATGTACTGATGTTACCCAGGTGCCTAATTATTTTGCAGATAGTATATGTATGTGTATTTGGAGTCAGATTTTAATTTATTTTATTTTATTTTTTTGAAGGTGAGGAAGGTTTCACAAACAATATTTAGCTGACACAGCATGCACATTTTTTAAAACATTGTGTTAGCCAAATTACTGCAGTTTTTGCCAGAGGGAGAAAAAAAAGATACATAAATTTAAAAAAAAACGCATCTCAAACCATTTTGGTCCTGATCATGTTGCATCATAGCAGCTATCGGTGGCACAAGGAACAGTAAGCATTACATAAAGGCGGGAGAGCATTTACTTCCCTTGTGTTAGTTTGAATAACAGAGGAAGACATTACCAAGACATAACGATTGTGAAGCCAGGTGAAATGAATACAATTGATTGTGTAAGTACAGGGCAACATTGTGCTGAGAAACTTTAGATCACTGCATTCATGTGGGCTGGAAAGAGCAGCTTCAAGTTCTCAGACATTTCTCAGAAAACACAACAGAGATCTTAAAGCATAACTAGAGCTTCCAATTCCCCTGGTGTCCAAGTTGCCTTTAGGACACAAAGAATAAAATGTAAATGCTCAGTTGTTAACACTAAAGAACAAAAGGAAGCCTTTTGTTCACATCCTTTTGAGTGAGATTTCACAAAGTAGTGCTTCTCAACGGGGCGATTCGTTCTTGAAAGCAAAGTTCACGCCAAAAATACACAATAACATCAGTTTGAACTTTGAGCTGCGTGTGGAAAAACTGTGGTTTGAAACATTAAAACATGCGCTGCAAGTGCATGGTTTGCAACTCTTTTTCTCTTCAGGGTTTCTGTCGGCTTCTTGTGGCGCAAGCCAGCGCTACTTTGGCTCGTGGTGTTATTATGATGCACTTGTCAGGTGTCTTGTTTTACAACATTCTATGTTTTATTGTAGACTTTTTGTGTTCGTATGCTTTCGCAATACTGTTCCGCACTCATGTCAATAAACCACTTGCATTTAAAAGCTGGGGGCTTTCAGGGGAAGTCCGACAACAGAATATTGCTCTTGTTCATGTGTAGCTACTGTGATAGCAATGCGTTCAGTGCATCCCTCAAAGAAATCAACTCCATCCAGAGTAACAAATTCTTCCATGGCTAATGCCGCGAAAGAGAGTGTTCATTTTCCAGAGTTTACACAGTAAATCCCATCACCACAGTTCTTTCGCTGGTAGTTCAGTTTCAACTGCTGTTATTGTGCATCTTGTCCCTTGGTTTTTATATTTTTGTTTCTTTACAAGACTAGCAAGCAACATGTGAGGAAATGGCATAAAAAGTGTTGTCAGCTGCCACTTCATTACCTTCATTTGGCTTCATACCTTCTCTAACCAATACCCAATTGTCTTGTGTTATCTAATACATTTGTTGATCAGTGATAATCTTTTTAAAATGATATTTTTAATGGGGAAATATAGAAGTGATTGTTGTTGCAAACTTTAGATAATGTCTTTATGCGGTCCTTTATTATCTTTCATTTCACTAACATCCTGTAGTTTATTTTGTCCATGTTTTGGCTCTGATCTTTTGTTCTTTTTACACATTTGAATCCATAATGTTTGCAGGCGGAGCAAGCTGAGCGAGCAGCAAGCGGTCGCAAGAACAACTTGCAATATAAACTAAAAATATACCACATAAAGGGGATGTTTTTAATTAGATAGAAATGTCTTTGCTGGTAATGAGGAATCCTGCCAAATGCCTCTCTCGCAGTGTGACTCCATATTAATACATGCATGTGATTAAATTATTAACATTGTTTGGTTCATTAATTTGGTGCATTAGCAGCTTTAAATCTCTCTTAAATTTAATTGTGTTAAATGGCCATTTGTTTATTTTGGAGAAAAGAAATGATCCATACATTCAGATGTAGGGTTTTGTTTTAGACAGCAAAGCAGTTATCTTCAGTGAAGTTGATAAATCTTAGGTGCTTCTCACAAGTCTTATTGTTCAGAAAGAATGATGATTGATGCAAGCTTGCATCCAAAATACCATTTAACTCTCCACTTTGTCAAATATTGAGACTGAAAGACTGATTTTTGTAGGCGTTACATGATTTCTTCATTATTAAACTTTTTTTCTAAAATGTTTAAATATGTTTAAATGTTTTTTTTAAGCAGCAGCAAATCTCCATGATTACAAAACTGACAGCTTACGATTGTAAACACAAATGACAAATATTCTGTGGATACTTAATGATAATGGCGACATCTAACACAAGTTTATAAGACCAAAGCTTATGCTTGCCAAGTATTGCCCTTGTCTTGAAACTGTTGTAGCTCAGTTGAACTGGTGATTAAAACAAGAAAATGTCCAGCAGACACCATCTGGAAAGAGCCATCTGTGAATGGTAGCAGAACATATTTCCACAGACCATGACAAACTAGCATCACTCCTTCCAATGAGGATAAAGCCTGTTGTGGAAAATAAAAGGTGTCATATAAGTTTTATATATATATACATTACAATTATCTACCATTTTGTGAGTTTTACAGTTAATGTTTGTCTACACAAAGTTATTTGATGTAAAGGGGAACTGCTGACAAAACCAAAAAGAACTGAGCTCATGTATTCACAGAGATGTAAAATAATTCACAATTAATTGTAACATTATTTTTTGACTGTGAATGGTGTAATTTCTTAACATTACAAGATAAATTGTAATGTCAGAAACTGCTTCCAACTTACATGTTATGTATTGTGACAATCTATGTCAATTATTGTAACAGTTTTTGCAGGATTTTATTTTTTTTTACTGAATGGAAAGGCCACCAAGTGAACCTTTAGATATATATATATATATATTTGATAGATTATTAGAGTGATTTTTTTAGGGACTTTAGTATAGTTTTATGCATTTAGTTTTATGTTGAGAAGTAAATATATCTTTGAAAATCAGGGACACATGTATGTAGTGCAAAACTGCTTACGGTCTACAAAATTATCAATAAATATATTTAGATTTTTTTTTTTAATTGCCTCTTTTAAGCTACATTTGTGTTTGTTCTCATTTGTCCTTGAAATATTTTTCACATTCTAGAGGTAAGTTGGACCAAACTTAAAAGATATAAATTATACGTTCAGTAGTCAGATTTTTATCTTCACCTTGTTCTGTTAATATCATGTAAGTCCATTTTTACAAGCAAAATTAGTGTATTCAGTGAACAGGATGAATCAATAGATACAGCCAGGCACAGTAATCTGGTTCAACTTTTGTAAATGCAGCCAAAGTTGCCTGTCTCCACCTCCCTCCTGCAAACCTCACATTAAAGTTGAGGCAATCTATTCATCGTGCCATGATATTAGGTGATTAAAAATTTCCATATTAGAAAATGTGGAGTGGAGAATGAAAAGACAAAAAAAAAAAAAAAGGAATGGTTGCTTCACCTGCACCCCAGAGAGAATACTGAACACACCGGATGCAACTGCTGACTATTGATATTCTAAATAGCTTTAATGTTGTGCAGAAGGCTTTGTTAAATAAAGGAAGCAAATACATCAACAAAAATCACAATACGAGCCTCTGAGACAAACAAACCTCTGTGCTACTTGTTCTAATGTATGTTGCTGTTGAAGGGCAGATGAATAAGCATTTCTCCAGTGTGTTGTGGTGATAACAAACCCCTCTTCATTCTGCAATGCACAAATAACAGTAGTTATTCAACAAATATCAAGGGCCCATTTTTTATGCTAAAGGGAGGGAGTCGTAGCGTGCAAATCAATAGGTTGCTGCAGGTGTTACTTCAAAACCAGCCAAAAAATTTTAAATACCCCATTTCCCGTATAACAAATCTGCTTTCATCCACAGAGGCAACATGCAGCCTAACAGACATGCAGAAAACAAGACACAGTGGTGTGCCTGCATCTGTTCAAACCAGTTAATAGCAGAACCTGCACAGTGGGGCCAATAAGAGCTTGTTAGATTTCACATAAACACTCTAATCTTCATCCATGTCACTAATGTTGATTCTGGTCACACTGAGGAAATTACCCTGAGTTTTTGCTGCGAGGATGGCAGGTGGAAATTGATAAAAGCCCAAACAAAACCTCCCCCTCCCCTGAATCCTCTGATTCATTTGCATTGCCTTGATCTCAGTGGTAGGTGACAGAAATATAAATCATATCAGAAAGTAATGTGCTCCGCCGTAATGGGCAAGATGCATTCGGAATTACAACAATATCCGAGAAAATGCATGCCTTTTTTTTGTGTGTGTGTGTGTGTGTGTGTGTTTTTAAACAACAAACACGCATTTCATCATAAATTATCAGGTTGTGAAATTGTTCTCGTGTTGCATACCAACTGAGCCATTAAACACTGCTGATGGTGACTCTGTGAAACTTGAAACACAAATCACTGTGCAAAATAGGTTTCAGTTTGTCATACAGGACCAGGATACATTTAATATCTGAACTGTATATGATTAGATGCATTCACATTTTCAAAAATAAATTGCATTTTAACACAGCCCAACAGCTTAGTATAAGGAACATTTTAGTCTGATCGTCTGCTGGGTTGGATCAGTGGAAAAAGTGTCACAACAGTCTTAAGGGTTGTAAAATGATGTATGAAGTTTATCTTCCACATTTTCATAATAGAGTTCCACACAATATTGTGATCAAGTTTACAATTAAAGTTGAAAAAAAGTAAATTAGAATATTATTGAAAAGTTCATTCATTAGTATTAACTCCACTTATTAAGTAGGACATAGACTAATTAGATGCAGATTGATGTTTTTGAAGCTCTTTTTTAAATTATAATAATTTTTGTTTACAGGTAGTGAAAACACAAACATTTAAGATCAGAATCTTACATAAGACAGAACAATAAAAAACATTTAATATGGAAATGTGGATTTAATGAAAAGTCTGTTTAATGTCTACTTAAAAACCCTTATGATCAAAAGCTACTTTTAATCTGACAAACAAACCTGATCTGATGCAAATTCCAATTTCCTGAATCTGACTGCGTACCAAAAAATAAAGCTCAATGAGACAGAAATGGAAAAATTATGGATATATCGTTGGATAGATTTTGCACTTTTTGCGGTTTTATTTTTCCTCCTTCCTTGTTCTTTAACTTGGCCATTAAAAATAATAATTCTTCAGGTCAAAAGACAACTAATGCTTTGACTTTTCTGTCTTTCTTTTCCTTTTTCTTTCACATAGACAGGGGAGTTATCATTATCATCAAAACTACTTTAAAAATAAGGACTTGTATTTGTGACTGTACCCTGAGTCATAAGCTCACGTCTGAGACGCACTCAGAACTAATGATGTCCATTAGTTCTGTTTGCGTTTGAGCGAGCATCAGCGGATCCACAAATGACAGCTAAAGGTTGTTTTTGTCAAACACTAACTGTAAGATGGAAAAGAAGGGTGACTGCACGTTTGATACAGCATTATGGAGACAGACATTGACACCCTCCACAAAAGTGTAAGCTGCAAAAGGTTATTGCTGAAGACGCTGGTTGATCACATGGTGCTGTATCCGAGCAAGCTGAGCGAAACTTCGAGGGCCCACTTCTTCCAACTGCCTCAACTTGATAAACCTTTCTGCTACAAGAACTATTACCAATATATCTACACAAACCTGCACACTTTAATATCCACTGACCTCTATATAAACATTTTAAGTTTGATCCAGGAAACCTTTGCTACTTGTGCAATATTACATAGAAGACGTCTGCGGTTGAGAACATTTTGAACCTCCTTACATGCTGCTCCTGCCCTTCTAATATTTAGTGTTCTGTGAAAATGGTGAGTAATTATTCATATGTACACAGCCCAGATTCATGCAGTAACATTGTTTTTCAGTGAAGCAGAAAAAAACATCATGAGAAATTCTGAGCTCAATCATCAGAAAGGCAGCAGTATTAAACGTATGTTTTGATTTCTGCAGTAAAATGCCATGCAATCACCCTCTTTCATTTTAAAAGTAAATTGGTGATGAAAAGTCATTTCTCTAACATAAGGGAAACTACAAACATATCACCCGAAACCTTTTCCCGCTAAACAACTTTCTGCTCTACTGTGGACTAATAATTCTCAGACCTGGCTTGTTTTTCCAAGGCATTAACAAGATCTGGGACCTGGTGTCGGACCTGCGAAACCTGCACATAATGAGTGTGAAAACGACCATGAACCTATTTTTACAATGCTGTAGATGGCAGTTTGAAGCTTGAGGTCCAGTGTATAGGACTAACAACAACAGAATTTTGAGTCGCCTAATATTGCTGAGTGAAAAGTGAAAGGATGACCGTGGTCAGTAGGGTTTATAGGGAGATTGAATGTACCACAGGGCCACCTAGGTAAGTGCATCTGAAGTGGATCAAAGCGGATGCATCGGACAACTACAACAATCTACAGCTGCGCGTCTTGGAACACTGCAACCGGTGTACAGTCATCCAGCACCTCCATTAAATGTGCCCTAACAGCTTTTCTTCTGCTTACTTTCCATGTGCTGACACCAAGATAAACAAATGTGGCTGAAAATCCAGGTTGCCTCAGAGCTCTGCACAAACCCTACCGAAGACCAGGAAGTCATTCTAATAGATAATCCAATAAGCTGGTGCCATCCTGTTCCTGGCTGTGTAACCTGGTGGGTGAGAATTGCAGCTGGGAGGTGATAGGAAGAGTGTCTCTTCACCTCTCTGAGCCCCACTGGCTCCCCGACAGTCACAACTACCGCCTCCTGCCAAGTCATTCATTAACCCCAGTGGAGGGTGCTGCGGGAAGAGAGAACAAGACAGGAAGCAGAAGATGAGGGGAGCGTTTCCTCTGCAGGCGAGAATGAATAAACGTATGGAGAAGATAAGAGCTGGGGAAAGACAATTTTAGCTTCTGGGAATACATATGGAGTCCACTAAGAGCCAGGCAGTCCAAACGCTGTTGTCATTCATATGCGGTGCCTTGTGAAAGCATTCATACTCCATTACTTTTTTCACATTTTGTATTACAGCCAAAACCCCAATGTCTTTTATCTGGTTTTTATGTGACCAGCTGAAGACAGTGCATAATTCTGCAGTAGGAGGAAAATGAAACGTAGTTTCTTTTTTTTTTTTTTTTTTTTTTTACAATTAAAAATGGGAAAAGTGCACCATGTATATTCAGTCGACTTTACAACCAACGGCCTTTTTAAGTCACTTGTTTGCATGCAGAGTACACCTGCATGTAATCTTTTTTTTCTATACGTATAAAAGCAGCGATTTTATTTTGCCCTCTGGGGTTTGTTCGAGAATGTTGGTGAACAGAGTCATGAAGAGCAAGAAGCAGACAGGTCCGGGGTAACGCCGTCCAGAAAAATCTAAGCAGGTTGAGTTTATAAAAATGTTCCAAGTTAAAACGTCTCATTGAGCTCTGCCAGCTACCATTCAATACCCTGGAGTGGGAAACTGTTTACATGCTCACTAGGGCTGCACTGATAAATTGGCTCTGGTTTCCTTAATTTCGGGTGATCTGTGATCGGCCGATCCTTACACGTAGAACTGATCTTAAAATAGATATATTCTTATCTACTTTGTAAAAGGTCTAAGGATCAACCATTTTCCTCTTTTGCTCTGCTGTGAGAGAGGTTTGACTGATAGTTAGCAGCTGATTTGAAAGGGCTAAATATAGGACGATCCTGTCAGAAAAGCTTTTAGAGGTGGAAAACTTTGACGGTGAGGAAGAGGTTCATCCTCCTGCAGTAAACATCCCTCAACATGAAGTCAGAGCTACAGTAGAATGGTTTAGACGAAAACATATTCATGTGTTAGGTCAATACTTTGGCAAGCCGTAGTATCTTGTTGAGGGTGTAATCAGCCAGCCTATTCACTGCAGCTCCTGGAGGTGTATCAAATTTGAATACCAAAGGCCAGTAGACTGGTGCACAACATCAAGTCAGAGGGACACTGCCGGCAATGAATTGAATAATCATAATGCGCTTCAAGCTTATCCATGTTATATGGGTTGTTGGTCGTGAAGCTGAGAAAACTGCATCTAATATTTAAAAAGTACTGCAAAAGTAAGATAAGGCTGGGTAAAAAAAAAACAAAGAAAAGTGCCACACAATTCTGAACAAAAAGACCGAATGGTAAATTCATTCACCAGACAAGCTGCGAATGATGTTAATGTAAAACTCAAGTGCAAAACTTCTGTGCCAGTGTTGAGTTCAGAAGAAAAAGTACAGTAGGGGGATGGAGGGATGAGGTCTTGTTGGAAAAATAGGGTGGTGATGGGGCGGGGGGAGACAGGGTGGGGAATACTGGAAGAGAGAAGAAAAGGCCATGCCTGTGAGACTGGAGCGGTGTGGTATTTCAGTTGTCAGCCAGAAAAGTGAAAAGCCACACGAACACGAACAGGCATGCACAAATACAAGGCTATTTCTTCCCCGTGCATCCTGTCACCTTTATGGTGTGTATGTTATGTTCCCTGCAGCACACACACACACACACACACACACATTCTGAGAGGAAACAGTCTCTGATCCCATAGTGAGAGTGAAAAGAAGGCCACTGCTCACATATGGCCACCAGCTCTGTGCTGACTTACAACTGGAGCTAGAATCAGCTGTAGATGGCACTGTAGCACTGCAGGAAGAACTCGCTGCTATTCTACCCACAAGTACAGACAATGGGTTGTGTTAATGGACAACTATACACATGATCAAGGGTGTGTGTGTAAATCATGGTTCCTTCATCCAGACAGTAGATACCGCACACTGTACGTGGAATATACTTAAGTATGCACATCTGTGTGTGTGTGTGTTTGTGTGTGTGGACATGTGTTTTAGCGTATTTCTTTCAATAAACTTTAGAACAGCCGAGAGTGTACTGTAACCCTACTCCCTGACAGTTTTGTCACCGGATAACAATGTGAGGATGATTTTCTTTGTTTCCCCTGTGTGTCCTGACAGCAGGGTGTTCGTACACACACACGCACAGTTTCACACACTTGGATGAGAAAATACATGCTGGAGAGACACAGTTCAGCCTTTGATTGTTATCACATCTCTTGTGTAAAATGACACCTCATCTGTCTACAGCGCTGCCATATGCAAAAGGCCGCCCGTACTGTTGGAAGCGAGCCTGCTGTCATTGCCTTGCTCTTTCTCACTTGCCTCCTGGCTTTGCAGTGTCTCCATCAACTCTCATGTTGACACAATATTGAGTTTCATTAAAAGCAACCGCTTCTCAAGAATTGTTTTTAGAACGTGTGAAAAGCACGCAAAAAAAACCCCCCAAAAAAAACAGAAATCCACTCGGAAGACCTGCTGAACTGCAGGATTTGTCCTACCGCCAGAACCATTGTTGCGTTCAAAAAAGCTAGGTGTTGCGTTGACTAGAGGAGAAGGGAAGGTTGCTGAAATAGATGACTCGCTCAGGGCAATACACACACTCAGAACAGATGCAACCGCAGCACTTCCTTAATAGTGTTCCTTACACAGTAATAGTGGGAATACATCTGCGGGGTGAGCGCGTGTGTGACTGCATATGTGGATTTCAATCTCTTTGAACTTTCCCTAAGCTAGAAATGAAGAGTATTTTTTATTTTTTTTTATCAGCAGGTTAAAGGAAGTTGAAATTCTGTTAACCTGCTGGTAAAAAACTTTGTGTGTGTCGGTCTGTGACCAAGAGAAAGTAGGTATGGATTTAAAAAGTATGTGTGACGGAAAATAGACAACTAAAAGTATTTTTTCTGCATAATTAAGGATCGTGATCAGCAATCCGTAATAGTCCATCATTTCTTTGCATACTGTAAGAAAGTGTAAAAAAAAAAAAAAAAAAAAAGTTTATCTTTTGGTCCAAAAATAATTACTTGAAATTGGTTATGGCACTGATTTACTCAAAGCATTTACTCAGTGCTTGAATTGGTTTGAATTGGTTTGTAGTCACCTGGTGACATTGTAATATAGATCTGTGTATCATCTGCATAACTATGGTAACTAATCTTATTGCTTGTTACAACCTGGCTGGAAAGGAAAGTCACAAGAAGGTGCTGGACTTTGCTAACTTCAATAGGTGTCATTGTGATAAACGTTTGTGTAACTTATCACCAGGAGAGCAAGTTTGGGTTACAGATGCAAAAACTCCTGGGCAAAAACCCAAGATCCTACACTGTGGATTTACTCCAGGGATTGGCGAGGTGAAGTGCTTCATGCACTGTGAATCACTATTCATTTCAAATGGATCTTTTCCCAATATCTCTATCACACCAATTTCTTCAGTACATACTTGGTTGCTGCTTTGCTCCTGTCCATGCCACACCTGCTGCTCTTAACCAGTTAACTGTGTGTAAATCAATCAAAGACCACTCTCATACTTAACCCCCCACTTCAATTAGTTAATTTGTCTGCCCTCACTTCTCATTTTGTCCATCTCTCAAAGTCTCTTTCCCACACAATTTCCTTTTATAAAGATTGTCCTTCTTCCTCTTTTGTATGCTCTTCTTTCTCACTCACTACTTCTATCTATCTTTCCTCTCCATCCCATTTTTTTTTCTGCTAATCCATATTCATGTAATTTCTATATGGCAGCCTGGGGCTGCTGTTAGGGATTGTTACTTTGTGTTAAAGGTCTTGAAAGCCCACCTGATTTACAGTAATAACTTGGGATATATCCAGAAATGCCATTATCGAAACATAGGCACACACTCACACACACAAAGCAATTTCATACCTTATATAACCACATTTTGCCCTCCATGTTGCTTGCAATTTTCAGCATACTTATTAGGCCGAGACACTTTAACATTTAGGCATACAATTCGGTGATTTGTAATGGTTCTCGGGGGAGTCTGTGTAGTCCGTCTGCTGTTGTTTGAATTTCTCTGAGCATATTGGTTTCCTTTACAGTTGTATGTTTGAGGCTGGGAGGTAAATGGGAAATGCAGATCTTAAAGAGCCATCAATTCATGCAGCAACGAGGAAGAATTGATTGAATTTGCTCAGAGTTACAATAACTACTCTGGCACAAAAAAATCAAAGCTCACTTGACGCATTAGGTGTCAATGTGTAAGTTGAGCAGTAAGCCGCTGGGGTTTTATTCAAATGAAGACATTTGTTTGCAACAATTCAAATAGCTGTTGTTGTTTTTTTCTGACATCTTGTGATATGAGTCACCATTTCCATTTGCAAGGCTTGGTGTGAGAATGGCCACACAGGTAGTGCCACATAAACAGGCATAGTACAATAGATAGATCAGCATAAGACCAAAATATATTTAGGAAAATAAAGAACACAACCATCATGATTGCACTTATTTACAACCATAGTTTAAGTATATTTGAACATTTTTAAAAGAAGAATCGGTAACACTTTATTTGAAGGGGGTTGAATAAGACTGACATAACTCCTGTCATGAACATGAATAAGCTTTCATGAATATTTATGACTGTTGTCATAAAGCATCATTCGGTAAATTATGACACTTTTAATACAAAGTTGACATTATTCAAAATGTCTTTGTTATGACAACTTGACATTAACCAAGAAATCATTACTGATATAAATTTGTTATAAAAGTATTACTGATTGCACTTTAAAAATGAGGTAACTTTATGTTATTAAAGGTCAAGTTTAAACAGTAATGATTTATTGAGGCCAGATCATGGGCCAGATAAAGTTATATTTCATGTATTGAAATGCTTCCTCCATGACATCATTTCATACTAAATATTGTTTTGAACTTTATTCAAGTCTGAACTCAGTTGCTCATTGTAAACAAAAGTAAATTTAGTGACTGCATTCATTAACTAGACGCGTCTTTTCCAAGTTAAATGCAACAGTGTCCTTATCACAACCTGCGCATCTCGTGAAAATGTTACATCCATCTGCAAGCAATACCTTTTTGCATTTTTCCTCTAAAGTACTCATGCGGTTGACAGTAAATTACTTCGGCTCGGATGGTTTGAAACAGTAAATGTTTTATGCCATTCTCGACCACACTTGGAGTCCCCAAGCAGCTTCCACCCACCGTGTGAATATTTAATGAGCTACTGCTTAATTAAAAAATTGTTGAATATACAGAAATGCAGTACACTGACCTTTTAGCGAATCTTTGCAATTCACCTTGAGATCCAACTTTAATGGCAAATTTAACTGAGAAGGTCAAGGCAGAACGAGTAACCTTAGATTCACATGGACCCCTTCAAACATGCCTTTGAGCCTCAGAGCAACATTTGCACACGTAATGAGGTAATCACGCCCGATGAAAACTAAGGTATTCTTCATAGGCAAAAACACAAACAAATAAAAACAGGCCAAATTAAATGAGGAGGGTGTTGTCATCTGCACATAGAGCAATTGAGACTCAATTAAAAGTTTCTCTGTTCTGCTAATGACAAATTACATCAGTGATGGAGGGAGTGATTGAAAGACAGAGCAGGAGCTGCAGAGTCCCTGATTGCTTTCTGAATGAGGGGAGCTATCAAGACTAGTTTGGGGAGATGGCTTTTTGCATGCACATGTGACAGTTTGTAAGTCTGTGCACAGTCTCTCTCTTTCCCTCTCGTATACTGAGCACACGTGCACCGACTTGTCACCATAACAGAAAGATGGTCCTGCTAACAAGAAGGAGGGGGGGAGGGATCAGTGAGAGCAAGTCGGTGGGGTTTAAAATTCAAGGAATAAAGAGAAATAAACAGAGAGACAGCAATTCCCTGAGCTGTAATGAGACTCCTGCTTCCTCTGTCCTTCTTTCCTTCCTTGTCTTGCTTGTTCCTGATGAAAAAGGAAATTGTATATAATGAGAGCCATCAGCAAAACAGGATGCAGAAATATTTCTGTGGAATTATAAAAGTCCCGTTGATGGAATTTACGAGCGCCAGTGAAGTAAGGTGTAGCAAAATTATGTCTGTTTTAAGACATTTCTAAAGAAACAGGAAATGTAGAATGACAGAACAGAACAATTCTTTAGCAAATCACTGCATGCAATATATAGAACAGCTGTTCGAATATCTGTCCAAGCTATTAATTTTTTTATGTTGTAACTATAAAACCCAACTGTAAACATGAAATACCCTCAGATTCATATTCAGCTGGTCTGAGCAGGCAGAATCCTCAGCTCTGTTTGAACCATAATAATAATAGTAATAATAATATCACTACTGTTTAAAGCAGTGGGTCTCCAGCTTCATGTTCAAACCTCCTAATCCGATCGTTCAGTATTTGTTTTTGTCATATGTCAGGAAAGCAGACGTGTAGCAAGAAGCAAGAAATAAAATGTTATTAATGCATAAAATACGATTAGTAAAACAAATATACATTGATATTTTACATTTATCTGGATATATGAACATATATCCAGAATGTATTTTTGCAAGAGCATGCTTGCAGTTCTATTTTGCACCTCTTGGATATTGTGAAATTGAAAAAAACAGAAAAAATGGCTATTTAGACCACTATTATTAAAGTACCCAGGTTCTTGAAATATTCAGATAAAAAAATGTATCTTTGTTCTGCCACTTTCCTGCGCTCTCCCTGTCATTTGCTATGTGAAAATTATCATCAATGTGCAAGAAAAATTGGTTGAAAAAAAGCTATAGACTGTTACTGAACTCACTGCAATCAAATGAAAAACTGTGGTTTTTGAAATATTGAGCTTTAGAAATGCAACCCTCTTTTCTTATTTGCTAAGTCCTGCTGGTGATTAATCCAGCTTCAGAATATAACCAGCTACTGTGACAACATGCAAACACAGTCATCTCATAATTAAGTTGTGTTTAGTTAATTATTTTTAAATTATGTTGACACCTCCTACACTAAACCACACATTTTTTTTTGTCATCACCACTGTAATGCAAACATTTATTAGAAGCTAACTGGATTTCCAACAGAGGGGTTGATGACCAAATAAAGCAGCAGGTGTTGCTGATGTGAAGAGTGTGAATTTCATCTTTAAAATTGTGATCTCATTGTCCTTTCTGGTTACCTGAACAAAAAAATTTACCGTAATTTACAGTTCTTCGATGGTTTTTAAACTCAAAGGATTTTCATGTCAGCACTCTGTTACTCAAGCTACCTTGTAGTTAATCAGTACAGCAGACTGGCAGCTGATAGCTGGGTGGCTGCAAAGTTTGCCAAGAACTCACTTCTTTGACTTCTACACAATCACTTTATGTAAAATTCCAAATATATATAAAAACAGTACAGTACATAGTCACACATATATACACACTCTGCCCCCTACCAATTCCCTCAACAAACACGTGCACACGCACACGCATCTGTAGTTAGACACTCATAATTGACCCTCTCAGTGTCAGTCCACCTGATTTCAGCATGAAATGACAGTGAGAGGGCTTGAGTTTTTCTGCCTTCCAATCAGAAGCTCAGCATGCTGCAAAAAAATAAAAAAATAAAATAAAACTGAGGGCAGAGTCAAACTTCAACAATACAAAATAAAAATAGAGATGTGCAGAGAGGAAAAACTAGATGGTGATGATGAAAAGGCATACCTCCTCTCACAAGTTTTACAAGCTCAAGAGTAAAAAGGAACAAATACGTTTTGTTCTCGGTACACTTAAAGCACTGACCCGCAGTGTCCAGAAACAGTACTACAATGAGGACATGAAGTGAGTTCTTGGGCTTAAACTGACTTAAGTTTGGTTCACTGTGAGGTCACACTTTCTTGAGAAGCTTTGGTCTACTTAATGGCCTAAACGTGTCAAAGATTGTACACACAGTGCACAATCTTGCAAACATCAGCTCACTATATTCTCAAAGGATGATTTTTTTTCAAACAAATATGGTAAGACTTAAATCACATAAGTGGGTACGGTTGGGTTTTCATCTACATTCTTTATCTAATTTCACTTAGACTATGGGAAAAGGACAATTATAAGGAGCAAATGTCCCAAAACCTTTATGCATACACAGTTTTTTTTTGTCTGAAAAACACAAACAAGAAAAAAATAAATTATTAAGGAAAATAATCTCAACATAGGAAACAACTTATTTATGTGAAACTATCTGGACCAAAGAGCTGCAGGAACATTTGAATACTAATTTGTGAAAATAGCTTCTCCATCCACTATAACTGACTGCTTTATGAGTTTGGGAAGCCATTTTATTATGAGAAGGAAAATTGAGCCTTTAGGGCTGTTTACATACCAATATCATACTAAAACCAAGAAATCGCAGCCTCATTGATAGGTAGAAGCAGTTGCAGTTTCTGTAACACCAAAGAAGTAAGAATGTCAATCTCTTGGGAACACAAAATGCTTGTAACCAAAACATAAGACGCTTGGCTTCTATATTTCTTGTCATCACATTACTACCATTAAATTACAAGTGAAATCACATGTAGTCTTTCTGTATTTTAAATGGCATGTAGTTTGCAATGTGTCTTAGTTCATAAGGTGCAATAAGTTTTTGACTGACAGTAGCCTTGAGGCTATGAGTGCTGGCATTGAATCAAAGAGCATAAAAGACAAAGTAAAGAAACTGACACCAGCGGTTCATGTTTCTCCGTGAATGAGCAAGGGTAATGTAAAAGAATATGAACCTACTCAGCAGCTGCAGCAGCTAACACTGCAGTAAGCATAAACCAAAAGTTGAACTAAAGTTGCAGCCTTTGGAACAGAATTTAAATGGATATTTGGATTTAGATCCTTTACCTGTCTTTAAAGGAGTTGCTTCAAAAACATAATGTTTGACGAATATCTTAATTACTTACTTAAGTACGTTCAAATGATCCAGTCACTCTATCAGTACATTCATGCAGAACAGCACCTCTTCCAGCACACGCTGAGTCTTACACTCCTAAGACTGGATATAAATGGGATAATGGAGAAATGTTTTGACGACATCCTGGAGGCGGAGTATCGAAAAGGGCGGGAGCTTCTTAAAGAGACAGAGGCCAACTTCAAGCCATCAAATTAAAAAGTCTTTTGAGTCACGTTTGAAATATACATAATTTTTCATAACAACTTATAGCACAATGAAGTTACTTGATTGTGCTATAAAATGGCACTATGTGCACTATGTGCAGTCTCTCATAAACGGATCACGTCTTGATGCACAGCACACTGAGCCATTCATGCAGCACACACAGCTTACGTCCTAATTTGCTGTGTCTTTCACTACAGAGTCTATGAGTCACCGACCATGGCAGTTCTACCCGACCTCAGCTAGTACTGACCTAATCTGTTTTTATCTTTTTGCTGGCTCTAGCAGCCTTTATTTGACAGTTGCCAGACAGACAGGCAGGTTGTGAGAGAAGGGGAAGGTCATCGGACTGGGACTCAAACCTGTGACGATAGCATCAAGGCTTCGGCCTCTGTACATAAGTCGTGCTATATACCCTGCACCGCCTTTGCACTCAGCGCTGATATAATCTGAACTGAGAAATGAGCGAATGTGTTAAAGAAAATGATTTGGTTCCATTCGCTCACTCAAATCATCCGTTCATTGGAACAGATGTTATTCTGGTAAAACCACTGCAAATATATCGATTTACCAAGAATTATTTGCTGCTTTGTACGCTAGCGCCCCAAAAGTTGAAAATGCCGGAAAATAATGTGCTTATGGTCCTGAATTATATACAGAAGACACAGCAGATTGGTAGGCTCCTAACTGCTCATGCCTGTGGCTTTCATTCTGTTTAGCACTTTGCTGCCTCAGTGTTACACTTTACTGATTTGTTTCCAAATGCTGCCCAGTCCATTATTTTCCCTAAGCTAAGCAGTTGCATCACAATTCATATGCACCTCTAGATCTTCTACATGTCAGCAGTCTCAGTGAAGGCTTCACAGTTCAACCGTGGTTTTGAATGTGCAGCAGTCTGAGATTGCATCACGGTGCTCGAGGGCTAATTTTCAGTTTTCAATAATTTTAGAGATATATTCAGTTTGTTGCGTTTCCGTTCTGAGACATTCAGTCCAGGACAAACCGAAACTGTGCATGTTCTTTTCAAAGATTATGAAGTTAAGTCAGTGACGTTACTGAAGGCTCTGAGAAAATAAATGGTAATTCGCTCTTGTAGTTACTTTGTTCAAGTGTTCAGAATTCAGCTGGGTATCATTTTAAAGGTTAATAATATTCCACTTCATATTTTACTCTAAGTTTGCATATTCACAAAGACTTACAGCAACAAACAAACAAACAAGCAAACAAAAAATATAAGAATTGGAACTCTGCCTCATGGCCCTGACTGAGGCTTGGTGCTTTCACTGATGTGGCAAAGGATTGTTTGGTCACCATACAGGTCGGACAGGCAAAAAACAAGAGGAAACTGTAGCTTCCTGACAGATTTTGCTTTTATCATTTGCTGTTGCTCCTCGTTTCATTATCACTGTTACTTTGTATATTGTTCACTTCATCTAAAAATTAAACTATCTCATGTTTCTACTTCCAGGCTGCCTATTGAGAGTCCACTTAACACTTAAGCACACTTCCTCTAATGACACTTTCATTGGGTGTCTTTTAATTGATGGTTTCAAAACGTCAGCAGCACTCTGGCTTTCTCGCAGAGCCCATTGCCCCTTCTTTTCTAAAAAAAAAAAAGAGGGAACAGAACAACCTGGTCTAAGACACCTCAAGGACACATATTTTTAAAATACAATACTGACAGAGTGGAAACAGAAAGGAATTACTGGAGAAGACAATGTATTCGAGAGGCGAAAAGACTTCAAAAAGGGCTTCACATCAACTTTATGGTGATGGATAAGCCTCATGTTTCTGCTTTTTTCTCTGGCTTGGAAGTGCTCTCTGAACAGATATGACAAGCATAATGTCCCAAGATACAGTTTTGTTGTAGCAGAGGTGATTTTCAGAAAAAAAAAAAAAAAAAAAATCATCTATTATGATCTCTGCCACACGAATCTGGAGAAAAGCAATAACTTTGAATCGCTCAGAATACCAGATGTGGACAATAGCTCAACTTTCAGCTGGGTTTCAGAACGTTTTTTTGATTGTTGCCTATTTATGGTTATGTTTTACATTTTAGTTGTTATGCAAATTTAGTTGGACATTTCATGTATTTAGATAATTTTCCCTATATTGTATATTTGCACCAATTTTGATATACTCAACAACATTGCTTTCTTATGTTCAAAACTGACCAACTGGCATTCAATATTTAATCTTCTCTGTCTGTGAAACCATCCAAAAATTGATTAGTGATAGCATTCTTTTTGTGTATCCTTATTTCCATGGAGCCAAGGAAACTAAAACCATTCTTAAAAATCTATAAATATCAGAGGAAAAAAAAACATAATAAGACATCATCAGTAGCTGAGAGAAAAATGGAACAGAAGAATGTAAAAGTTTCACTGGGTGTGAATCTAAGACACTGATGGAGCTGAAGGGTGAGAAGTGGAAATGTGAAGACCAGTCAGGAGCCATGGGTGGACGAGAGCTACTGTATGAGTGGTGTTAAACAGTGCTAGGTACCATGAAAGAAAGACATGTTTTATCTGACAGGTGACAGATTGCAGAAAGTGGGACATGCTGAGACATGAAGACAGATGAGAAGTTGTTCTATGGTGGTCAGTAAGTTTTACAAGATGAGAATACAGAATATTATGAGGCAACATCTATTGAAATAAAGTGTCAGAAGCAAAATGATATCCTGGTGAGATGTTAATGAGGTTATCTTTGTCAAATATGCATTCTCTCCTCATTGATTCTTTGTCTTGATTGTCTTGTTTAGGCACAGAAAGTGATTCCAGCAACAACAACAACAAAAGACTTTAATGCAGTTGTATAAGAAAAAAAAAACAGGCCTCCCTTCATAAAATTGCCTCTTTGAAGTGGCGTAGGGGTTTGATTCGTTGGACCTATGTTGTATGGGACTTTGTCCCCTGCTAGGGTCTCCCATGGCAAATTGGCTTGACTGGTAGAGTCAGGAAAATAAGAAGCTTAAAGTATTTGGTGGCTGGCAAACCACACAAAATGCTGGGATTGGGAAGACCAGTGTGGCCTCCTGGAGCAAGCCCTGGCTGAATCAGGGACTTGGTGTGAGCTCCTTCTTTCCTGAAGTGCCAGATTATCTGACTTTATCCAAGGAAGTACAAAAAAAAAAAAAAACCTCACCATAAGCAGGTGAAAAAGAACCAAGTTCTACTCATGGCAGCATTATGAATTTCTGCAAAATGTAAGCTATACAATCAAGATACCAGAAGCATATTTTTAAGAGACAGGTCAGGAGTGATATTTAAGAGAAGTTGATTATGATCTGCGCTCATGTTCTTTTTCAATACAACACACTTTTCCAGACTAAGACTTCTACATTTGTACATTTTCTTTTTCAGTTTAATTGAAATGTCATTCTGGACATTTATCTAAAGAAAAAACACCATCATTTACATACTCCAGTATTACTACTTGCACAAGTAGAATATTTTTATTTATTTATTTATTTTATGTACTGAGTAACACAGACTATGTCTAAAAAAATCTATTACATAAAGAAAAAAACTAAACTATGGTGTACTAAATAAGGATTCTTTAAACCAACACTTTAAAACCCTTATTTTCAGTATAAAAATTAAAGCAGTGACACAGTCACAAGAGAAATATATAGCTGTAAAAGAACTCAGTTTTTATCTTTTTATGCAATAAATTAAATTAGGACATCACTGACAAAGTGCTTGTTTTGGGATTTTCACCAACATTTAAAATGAACAGATAAAATCAAATACATCTAACAAAGCAATTAGTTTCAGCATCAACTTCTAGGTTGCTGAACAGAACTACAATTGAAATCGACTCAGATGAACAACTCTCCATGCACTCCACCCCATTTTATCTGGCAACATCGACTGTGCTGGTGAAGTATTTCTTATATAGCGGCTTATTGGGGAAATGTTTTTGACCTCTAAATGTGGAAGGCCACTTAGCTCCTGCTGTGCCTCCATGAGGTACATAAAGAACCGGGGTCAGAGGTTGCAGTTAAGCTCTCAGCCAGGGAGAAGGAACGAGGCCATGATTGATGTGGGAATGCAAAAAGGTCAAGCAATACAAGCTCCATCATAAGGTGAGACTTAAAGTGTGATGCAATAAAATACAAACACAAGTGCCGCCTTCACTTGTGTGTTTAATTTTCACCTGGGTGAGAACATTTGTGTTAGCAGAGGCCTAAGCCACCTGTCAAGACACACACCTTCCTCTTTAGACTGTCCATCAATCTCCCTGTCCACTGCTGACACTAAGCAGCTCTGACACATCAAAGTCGCCCTTCTCTTTGCTCTCATTCGTTCCCCTCTGCCTCTTCATCCTTCCATCTCACTTAACATAGACTCAAATTCTCACTGCTTATATGCGTCGTGTACTTCCTTATTGCTTCCTAGCACTCACGCAACGTCATTAGATGACAGAGAAGACACTGGTGATATCACTCACAGCAGGAGGCTGTCCCCCCCATGCTGGGATCACCCTCAAACTGACTGAGGACCTCGGCTTCTTCTGCAGGTTTGAAAACCGGTAATTCACACCTCCAACCGAAAACCGGTAATTCACACCTCCAACCCATTCTCTGCCTCGTCTACTGGTGTGGTCAGAACAACATGGAACTTAACATGTTCGAGACTGTGGAGATGTGTCTACTGTGGACCACTTCTGGTTTCCAGGAAGCCAACAATCTCAGGAACTGAGATGGGCCTCTCAAGTAGACACTGCATCAGAAGAGACTGTACTTCCTGCAGTAACACAAGAAGTATGGCCTGCCAGAGGAGCTGCTGGTCTTCTTCTACACTGTCATTATTCATTCTGTCCTGTGCACATTAATCACTGTGGGGTTGGCTCTTCCGATAAACAGGACAGGGCCAGACTGCAAAGAACAATTAGGTATGCAGAGAGGATGATCTTCTCTCCATCCAGGACTTGCACACAAAAGGGGAGGTTAAAAACTCTGCAGACCCCTCACATTCTGGACACAAGCTATTTAGACTTTTACCTTCAGGCTGTGCTACACCGCATTGTTTGCAAAAAAAACAAACAAACAAAAAAAAAAACAACCATCACAGAGGCAGTTTCTTTCCCCCACCTGTGTCTGATGAACACTTATAGCCACAGTAGTCGACTGCTCTCTTGTGAAACAAAATAAGCATATTTGCACTGACACAACTATCCTTTTCTATCTTTCTATATCCAAATGTGCTGCAAACACATTTACACCCTTTTCCTCTTATCCTTATTCTATTACCTCTAAAGTACATACATTTATATTTTCTGTGTGGCCTTGAAAAGCAAAGTCAAATTCTGTGTTTGTGCGCACAATCTTGGCCAATAAAGCTGATTCTGAAGAGGCTCTTGAATTTCTATTTCACTGTTTCTCAACAATCACTCTAATTATAACCAAATTACTTGCTGGCCAACAATCTCGTCTCTCACAATGGATTCTCTAGGTTAATTTTATGTGAACTCATACATTCACTCCTCTTTGTCTGTTTCCATGTAGCGTTATTATTAGAAGACTGTGAGCAAGTCACTGGGAGGATAAAGCTCTCTTAAAACTTAAAGTGAAGATTTCTGCACAATATACAGAGAAATCCTAACAGATTAGAAGGTCATCCAGTAGTTAAATTGTTTCTGTTACAAAATTAAACAAGTGAAAATTGTGTAATATATGGATTCATTTCACACACAGACATTTTTTCAAGTATGTATTTCCGTGAACGTCTTACGGTTAACGTCTTTCCATAAAATTATTTTCACAAGTTAAAACTGTTAGTATTAGCCGTTAGTCATCATCATCGTCATCAAAATTTACTAAATAAACTGTGAAAAAATATCACATTGTTATTTATATTAAATTCACTTACTGAACTCAACTACTGAGAGAAACCGAGTTTTTGATTATTTTCTTATTTATTGAGATGGATCTCAAGTTGTATGTAAAAAAAGCAAACTTTTAGAACTAATGCAGCTGCAGATATTAAACATAATTGCATTTTGTTCTGCTGAAAATATTTTTTGTGACTTGTTTTCATATGTCCACCAGCAGTTACCTTCATTTCTTCCTCTTCCATTTTTTCACTTTTAACTTCTTAAATTCCTTTCTTCAGCTTCAGCTTCTTGCTCTTCCCTTTAAAGTTTGACGTTTTTTTTTTTTTTCTTTCGAATTTACATTTGATAAGTTCTCATTAGGAATTACAGGCCCACCGCCATTGCTTTAAGGGGTTAATAGCAATACAGACCCTGACCACAAAGGCCTTAATGAAATCAGGAACTGGTTCACCAGAGGTGAGGTAACTCTGAAGAAGCCGCGACACCACTTACAGAAGCTCACACAGCAGAAGTGCATGCGCAATTAAGACCCATTTTCATTCGTGGCCCCTTAGTTCTCTCAGCCAATAAAACTTGATTGAAAAACTCAATTTGTATAAAGCATTTTGCATTTGAAGAGCAAGTAGAAAATTAATGAATTTTCTTGTTTATCAATCCCGTCCCTGCGTTGCTCTTCCTGCCTCTGCGTCGGCGAGTGTGCACGGGCTTGTGACTCAAAGCTGCATATTCACACAAACACAAAATATGACTTCTCTGATTCCCAATTCTTCTTCTTCTTTCGCGTCTCTCTGTGTATTAAAATGTTAATTGAAACGAAGTCTGCCACAAGATATTTGATTATGAGTTAGAGTGTGAACACAGTGCATGTTCGTGAATTTAAGAGCATTTTCCAGTTGTCCTCCCACACACATCCTTTTCCTTGAAGGAGTCGGGCAGTTTATGTGCGGCGGCGCTGAAGCTCGTGGTGACGCACTGAAACGCCGCGCTGGAGAGCTCAGCCTCATCGAGGAAAGTCATTAATTTTTATCTGCTCTGACGATTCAGCTGTAACTTTGCAAATAGCATGGCCCATTCTTACCAGCATGCACACAGCTCACACGGAGACCTGCAGGTGGATATTTGCTGCCTTTTTCCCGCAGACACACACACGAGCAGATGTGTTTCAAAGAATGGGTCACAGTTTTCAGCACTAACACGGTGACATTTGCTGCAGTCTGTCCACTTCTATAAAACTCTGCCTTTCTTATGAGGGGCCGTTTAGGACAAAATTTACGTTTTGTCTCTCACACACTACCAAAAAGTCTCGCATACTCCAAAAAAGTAGCCTCGCATACTCAAAAAAATTACGTTTCGTCTCTCACACACTACCAGAAACTCTCGCACACTCCAAAAATTACGTTTTGTCTCTCACACACTACCAGAAACTCTCGCACACTCCAAAAAAGTAGCCTCGCATACTCAAAAAAATTACGTTTTGTCTCTCACACACTACCAGAAACTCTCGCACACTCCAAAAAAGTAGCCTCGCATACTCAAAAAAATTACGTTTTGTCTCTCACACACTACCAGAAACTCTCGCACACTCCAAAAAAGTAGCCTCGCATACTCCAAAAAATTACGTTTTGTCTCTCACACACTACCAGAAACTCTCGCACACTCCAAAAAAGTAGCCTCGCATACTCCAAAAAATTACGTTTTGTCTCTCACACACTACCAGAAACTCTCGCACACTCCAAAAAAGTAGCCTCGCATACTCCAAAAAATTACGTTTTGTCTCTCACACACTACCAGAAACTCTCGCACACTCCAAAAAAGTAGCCTCGCATACTCCAAAAAATTACGTTTTGTCTCTCACACACTACCAGAAACTCTCGCACACTCCAAAAAAGTAGCCTCGCATACTCCAAAAAATTACGTTTTGTCTCTCACACACTACCAGAAACTCTCGCACACTCCAAAAAAGTAGCCTCGCATACTCCAAAAAATTACGTTTTGTCTCTCACACACTACCAGAAACTCTCGCACACTCCAAAAAAGTAGCCTCGCATACTCCAAAAAATTACGTTTTGTCTCTCACACACTACCAGAAACTCTCGCACACTCCAAAAAAGTAGCCTCGCATACTCCAAAAAATTACGTTTCGTCTCTCACACACTACCAGAAACTCTCGCACACTCCAAAAATTACGTTTCGTCTCTCACACACTACCAGAAACTCTCGCACACTCCAAAAAAGTAGCCTCGCATACTCCAAAAAATTACGTTTCGTCTCTCACACACTACCAGAAACTCTCGCACACTCCAAAAAATTACGTTTCGTCTCTCACACACTACCAGAAACTCTCGCACACTCCAAAAAAATAGCCACGCACACTAAAAAAAATACTAAAATGTCACACACACACAAACGTTAACTTTCTCGCACACATACACTGCTACCAAGCTCGCACATTCACAAACGTTAACTGTCTCGCACACATACACTAACAGCTCGCACATTCACAAACGTTAACTGTCTCGCACACATACACTAACAGCTCGCACATTCACAAACGTTAACTGTCTCGCACACATACACTGCTACCAGCTCGCACATTCACAAACGTTAACTGTCTCGCACACATACACTAACAGCTCGCACATTCACAAACGTTAACTGTCTCGCACACATACACTGCTACCAGCTCGCACACACACACACACAGACGTTTATCTCTCACATACACAAGACTAAAGTTGAACACACAGTACTAAGACTCGTTTTTTGAATGTGTGAGAGCGAGACTTTTTTTGAATGTGTGAGAGCGAAACTCTTTTTGAATGTGTGAGAGCGAGACTTTTTTTGAATGTGTGAGAGTTGTCACGGAAGAGGCGGGGCATAATTTTTGGATCAAACTGCGCATGCGTAGATCCTAAACTATAATTTTCCATTTTTGACTCACTGTATGTTGTATTACTTAGTATATTTGTGTTTTTAAATATATATAAATATATTGAAACTATCTTTCAATAGCTACCTTATATTAAACTATGTTAAGGACAAATGTCAAACATAGTGCAAATATTTTGAAAACAAAGTAAAAGATCTTGCAGGTATATTAATCTCCTTCCTCCTTCATCAGAAATGAAAAATTATAAATGCACACTATGTGTTGGGAACCTGTGTTTGTTGACTGACTTTTATTTGTCAGGCTTACGAGACAAAAGCTGAAAAAAGATCGATTTTCTTCGCTTTCAAAATAACACAAAACAGCGAAAAAAGACCTCCACACCGGACCTCGTTTATTTATGTATGTATTTTTATTTTGATAGCTGCCGATTAAACTGAAAGTTACACATTGACATGATCATATGAGTAGTTTTTACCGAGAAATCGATCAGAAGCGCCGTGAAAATGGTCAGATTCACCGGATCCACGTCTCTGGCTGCAATGCGCGCTCCCGTCACAGGGGGAACAGATTTTCACGGGGGAACAGAATTTCTCACAAGACCTCTTAATAATTCCTGTAATGCTGGCACCCAGTGGACAGATTGTACTACAGCAATTTTGCTATTTTTAATCAATCAATCAAATTCATTTATTTCTATAGCACATTTAATCTACAAGAAAGTTAAACGTTCTATATATATTTAAAATATATATAGCACAAATATACTAAGTAATAGAACATACAGTGAGTCAACAATCGAAACTTAAGGTTTAGGATCTACGCATGCGCAGTTTGATCCAAAAATTATGCCCCGCCTCTTCCGTGACAACTCTCACACATTCAAAAAAAGTCTCGCTCTCACACATTCAAAAAGAGTTTCGCTCTCACACATTCAAAAAAAGTCTCGCTCTCACACATTCAAAAAACGAGTCTTAGTACTGTGTGTTCAACTTTAGTCTTGTGTATGTGAGAGATAAACGTCTGTGTGTGTGTGTGTGCGAGCTGGTAGCAGTGTATGTGAGCGAGACAGTTAACGTTTGTGAATGTGCGAGCTGTTAGTAGTGTATGTGTGCGAGACAGTTAACGTTTGTGAATGTGCGAGCTGTTAGTAGTGTATGTGTGCGAGAAAGTTAACGTTTGTGAATGTGCGAGCTGTTAGTGTATGTGTGCGAGACAGTTAACGTTTGTGAATGTGCGAGCTGTTAGTGTATGTGTGCGAGACAGTTAACGTTTGTGAATGTGCGAGCTGTTAGTGTATGTGTGCGAGACAGTTAACGTTTGTGAATGTGCGAGCTGGTAGCAGTGTATGTGTGCGAGAAAGTTAACGTTTGTGTGTGTGTGACATTTTAGTATTTTTTTTAGTGTGCGTGGCTATTTTTTTGGAGTGTGCGAGAGTTTCTGGTAGTGTGTGAGAGACGAAACGTAATTTTTTGGAGTGTGCGAGAGTTTCTGGTAGTGTGTGAGAGACGAAACGTAATTTTTTGGAGTATGCGAGGCTACTTTTTTGGAGTGTGCGAGAGTTTCTGGTAGTGTGTGAGAGACGAAACGTAATTTTTTGGAGTATGCGAGGCTACTTTTTTGGAGTGTGCGAGAGTTTCTGGTAGTGTGTGAGAGACGAAACGTAATTTTTTGGAGTGTGCGAGAGTTTCTGGTAGTGTGTGAGAGACGAAACGTAATTTTTTGGAGTATGCGAGGCTACTTTTTTGGAGTGTGCGAGAGTTTCTGGTAGTGTGTGAGAGACGAAACGTAATTTTTGGAGTATGCGAGGCTACTTTTTTGGAGTGTGCGAGAGTTTCTGGTAGTGTGTGAGAGACGAAACGTAATTTTTTGGAGTATGCGAGGCTACTTTTTGGAGTGTGCGAGAGTTTCTGGTAGTGTGTGAGAGACAAAACGTAATTTTTTTGAGTATGCGAGGCAACTTTTTTGGAGTATCCGAGACTTTTTGGTAGTGTGTGAGAGACAAAACGTAATTTTTTTGAGTATGCAAGGCAACTTTTTTGGAGTATGCGAGAGTTTCTGGTAGTGTGTGAGAGACTAAACGTAATTTTTTTGAGTATGCGAGGCAACTTTTTTGGAGTATGCGAGACTTTTTGGTAGTGTGTGAGAGACAAAACGTAAATTTTGTCCTAAACGGCCCCTCATACTTTCTCGCTTCCGCTCATATTTGAAGGCCATCTCTCCCGTTGCATTCACCGCCGTTTCAGCTCTGTGTCCTGATTTTCCTCAGAGGAGAAATCACTTAAATTACACAGCCCTCATAATCTTCAGAGGGATCCATTAATTTTGTTTGTTTGTCTGAAGTTATCCACTGTGCCAAACTGGTCATGAAACAGTAGCTACACATCAAATCAGTGTGTGCTATTGTGAATTGCACACTGAATTTAAAATATTGCTTATGCACCACTTCTGTGCTCTTAATTGTTAATGAGCAGCTAACTGTGACCTTTGAACCAAATCCAAAACAAAAACAGTGTTATTACTTAATGTGACAGTTGACTGCCATTTTTGACAGTCAATATATGTTTTGTATATTTTTTCCTACAAAATACTGTCGCTCTTACAAACTTACATTATGTTCCTCATATAGTAAAGCTCCAAGTTATTTATACACCTTACAGATGTAGTTTGAAAGTAGCTTCTTTTTTTTCTCTTTTTTTCCAGTTAACCAATATGTTTTCCTTGACTGGAGGTAATATTAACATTTTGGAGTAGCCCAACCAAAAAACCAATTCAAAATGAACATCTCCCTTTTTCACCAAATTGCTTCCAGTGCTGAACTAGCGCTGCGTCGCATCAGGCCCTTTGGTGGCCCCCAATGGCTGCAGATTGTGGACTGAAGAATGGATGGGGAGTCAGATAGTGGGCAGAGTCACATGTCCAGCTCCGTTCTCAAGCCGTTTTGATAGAATAATCCTTCTCCTTTCCTCCAAATGTATTTTCATATCAGTTTGATCAACTGTGAAGCATGCATAAGAACGTGACACAATAAGAGAAAATAGTTTTGTATGAATGATTTTTTTTTTTTTTTAATAAGAAACAAAAGAAGCCTTTAAACGCAAAACAATTGACAGATTTTTTTGAATATGGTCAAAATCTTGGAAAATTATCTAATATCAAGACAGGACATATTGAAAGAGAACATGGATAAAAAAAATCCATTAACTTTTATAGATTCAACTTCTAGTCTCTTTGAATGCAGCAATGCAGCAGAAAAGTTGGGCTCTTTTTAGTCAAGAATTTTTTTAAAGTTCAGATGCAGAGAAATCTTCATCTTTATTTTTTTTCTTTTTTTTTTCAGATGTGCGCGTTTTACATGTTCAGTACTGATAAAAATGAGTGATGGGATGATTTCAAAGTCAAACGCAGGCTTGCAGCCTTTTAAAACACTTTTAAGAAGCCCTCCCCACCCCGACTCTGTGATCTGTGTGCAGATGAAAGTGGTAGCCTAATGCCTGCTAAGTGACATTTCTCCATCTCTGATGTGCGTCGCTCATGCAGCCAGACAAGGGAATAAGAAACCCCAAGTTGGCATCAAGGAATTTTTCTCTCCCTCCTCCTGCCTCTTTGTATATTGGGTCTTCGTTTCTCCCTTTCTCTCTGTCTCTGCTGTTTTCTGTCTCTCTAGATTTGACAGTTGACTGCATGCCAACCCCCACTTATATTTTTCAAATCTGTTACTCCTTCCAAATCTGATTATTTTGGAGGTAAACACCACAAAAGGGTTTTTTTTTTTAGAGTTGCAGAGCATTTGTTTGCACAGCCTGTTTATCAGCTTTGGTTCATCTCTCTGTAACCTTGAGATAAAATTGTGAATAACTGTGAGTGCCGTTACTGTGCAATTAATCCCAGCGGCGCACACTTCTACGCACACAGACGGTTTTGTGCATCAATGCGTGCGTTTGGGCACACACTGGCACAGTTCTGGCATTAAATCTCTGAGGGACATGCTGTTGTGAATCAGATTGTGACACACCAGTTGCGGAAAATTTGTATTGATTTTATTGCCCATAAAAGATGCACAAAACGGTTATTTTTCTGCTCCTTATCACCATCCGTACTACGTATCCCAGTGCTGCCTTCTAATCACCATAAGTCAACCCCCACGGGGGGAAATAATTAAATTGTCAACTCTCTGTCATTGTAACAGATCTACCAACCAGAAAACATCGGAATACTAACCAGGAATTATTAGATCTCATCTTTAGTGCATGACAAAATCCATCCCTGTTTGTCTTATTAGTTGAGTGTTTGAATCTCAGGTTGCTGTCTACAAGTATCTGTGCAATTTGTTTCATTCAAAGTCATATTATTTTCTGTGGGCAACTTATGATTAACGTCAGAGCAATTATTTGATGTATTCTAAAGACAGATGGTGTAATCTGTATGTGAGCTCACCCTGATGCTTAAGCTTATTTGGTAATGAGGCATTGCGTTAAATGACTAGCAGTGATGTAAATATCTGCCTTTCCCTCTTCAGTTCTTAACTCAAACCTCTTTATGTGAGATAGTAAGACGTCTTGTCTCCCTTTATGTTTGTCGACTGCTTTTTGCATAGATGGACAGAAAATGACCCTAAAAAATAAAGTTCACTTTTTGGGACTTTGTGTGACAGTCTAGTAAGAAGTATTTTTTTATTTTTATTTATTTTATTTTTTTTGTGAAAGCAAAACTGTGCATGGTTTTCACAATGTTTTACAAAGGAAAGTCCACATAGTCAGAGACATTCTGGCTTTTTCTCTGACTAATGTTTTCCTTGTGCATCCTGTCAGTTAAGTGCACACTTATGTCAATTTGGGGTTGCAGTCTTGCCGTACTCATTTCATGGAAAATGGCCTGTACTTGCTTAGCACTTCATCACGTCCAAAGGAGTTGAAAGCACTTCTCTCTACAACTTCCCTGAGGCAGTCTGACAAAGGTGAGATTGGAATGCACCGGGGCCACCGGGCCCTCTCCAGCAGCCCAGGTGAGTAAAGTCCCTGGCCTTAGGACACATCGACTGAGACAGACAAAGCGGGGGTTCAAATCGCCAACCCACCAGTTACAGGGCAAACACTTCCCTCCTGAACCATGGTCATCCACTTTCAGATATCTCTATAGCTTTGTATATAATTTTTTAATGCAGCCCTACTTAAAAAACTCTCTAAAACTTTAGAGAGAATGAGTCAGTTTATTGACTTGGCTTCTTTAAATCCATATAGTTTGCCTTTTATTGTTTTGAAGCATGTGATTGGATCAAACCTTTGTTTGTGACGTTAGAAATTTGATTTGTTGACTACTTGTGTTAAATTGGAAAGGATTAGGACTTCTGAATTAGGAAGAAAAAGTGCATTAAAATTAAATTTGTTATGGCTTGATGCTATTTTAATAAGCTGAAGTAAAGCCACAGCTTTTGCGTGTTTCTACATGGTACACATCTAAGTCTGCAGGAATGTGCTGGAAAAGGGGACTCAAGGAGAAGTTTTTTTTTTTTTTTTTTTTAAAGTATGTTTGTAACATTTAGGGCTGGGGGTGAGAGATGTGCTAAAGCACAAACTTATCTAAAAGTCGCGTGTCGCTAGCCCCTCAGAACAGGAATTTGAAAACCCTGACCGAAGCGGTGGTTTCCTCCGCTTCCCTCGGCTGCCTGAATTTTAAATCCCCCTCTCTTCCTTGCCGTTTCTCTTGTCATCTCTTTAGTTCACTCTGAAATAGTTAATCAGTAGGCTCATATCCAAGAATATTAGTATGGTGTTCATTATGCTTCTGCTCACATAACTTTATGTCCAACAGAGACCAAATGAGCGTACATAGTGAATCTAACGAACAATTTGTCCTTTTGGCACAGCACGTATAATCTTTATTAGATTGAGCCGTAACATGGTATTGGCAGCAATTAGACCCGGGAAGGAGTCTCTGCTGTAGAGGTTAATAACTGCAGTGTGTATGTGTGAAGCTCCGTTATGATAAAAAGGTTAGTTGTATTAGGGATGGTGGCTGTGGGCCAAGCCACAGACAGAATTGGGGCTGTAAGACCGTGCATAGAGCTCTAAAGAAAGCATTCAGACTGGAAAGACGGGGTGTGAAAGCAGTCTCCAATCACTGAGGTAAAAGGAAGCTGATGGTGTCTTGTGACACTGTTTTGTGACCATAAGTAAATTTTAGAGCACAAAAAACTTGACAGTTTAGATATCATCTCCTACATCAAGGTTATTGGTTCTAAACAACTGCATTCCACTTTTTCTAAAGACTACGGGACTTTGATTTCCAAATGAATTACAAACTTTACTTTCGGATCTCACTAAGCAACAGTCCAGTCCGTTTTCTACTCAGCCCAGGTAAAACATTTCTGATGTTTCCGGTTCAGGAATGGCCTGACATGAGTAACGTGACAGAAGAGACTGCACAGTAAGGACACATTTACAGCATAAGAAAAAATACTGTAAAGTTTATAAAAAATTGCATATTTAGATTCAAAGGAATTTACAAGTTATTAGGATAACTCCCTGTGTTTTCTTTTAATGCTGCTTATTTAAGGTGATAATTTTGATTATCTACAACGCGTGCCTGAATATTTATGCACAAAAAACAACAACAACAAAAAAATAACCCAGTGTAAATAAAAACAGATATAAATAGCTTTTGAGTTTGTCGGTTGGATTGATGATTATAAAGTCTTAACAGCTGCTGTAAGTAAGTAAGTAAGTAAGTAAGTAAGTAAGTAAGTAAGTAAGTAAGTAAGTAAGTAAGTAAGTAAGTAAGTAAGTAAGTAAGTAAGTAAGGAAGGAAGGAAGGAAGGAAGGAAGGAAGGATATGCAGTAACAATCCACTGTGCAAAGCTTCTAGGATGTAGAAGTCTCTCACTGAAGTAGCTCTCGAGATCTGCAACGGCTTTATGCATGGGGTGAAACACATTATCCAAGCGTGGTGTTATTTTTGCCAGAGCCCTGTCTCCCACCACTGGGTTGATGGTAGGGTGTCTCCTGATGTTTTAAACAAACCGCTTCCTCTCAGCTGCAGGTAAGTTGCAGTTCCAGCAGTCTGAAAGGTGTGAAGCTTAGAGGAAGAAAAGCAGGCATGGGTTGAAGACACAGTGAGTCACAACAGGGATGATCGGGCTGTGGGAGAGGGAAGAGTTTGATTAAATTTCTTGAACTGATTCAGATCATTCCCCCATCCCACATCTCCTACAGAGTTTTAAAAATAAAATGGACAAATAAAGACAAATACTAAAAATCAAATAATTCTAAGTTAATGTAAGGAGTGTATTGACATTTATTAGTGCTCTTATTAGTACTTGATATTGGTAAGTAGTTAAATATAAGTACATATACTTATATTTAATACTGGTATTCTGTTTTTATATGTTTGCTGTTGATGCATCCCAAAGTTATATTAAATAAAATCAGTGTTAATGTAATGTTTTATCTTTAGAGACTCTAAAATTTAGTGTATCATCATTTCTTGGCCATTAACAAAACAATATTCTAAGATATGAAGTCTTGAAACATTCAATTATATGAGTAATGAATCCATAATATGAGTTTAATTTTCTGAAATGAGACAAAAACACGGAACATTTTCTTTTTACATTATTCTATTCTTTTTCAGATTTCTTTCTACTTTTTAATGCAGACAACACGTTTGTATTTTTACGTAGCCACGAGAACACAGTTCTTTACAGTCACTAGTGTATTGAAAATATGATTGAGTTGATGGCCAAAAATGTCCACATCTTTTTGAGAGTATACAGGAGTAAAGGAAGTGTTTGACTGTGGTCTCAAAATTGCATTGTTACGGATATCAGCAGGCAGTTGGAGCGCTGGTCGGTTACATTGGGATGTAACTGAATGTACGGGTGGATGTGTGAGTCAGGCATTGAATGATCAAAGATGTGTATGGAAGAACAAGCACATAAACATCTGAGAGATTTCAGGGGAGTCAGTAATTTTGCTGGTCTGATTAATTATGCAGAAAAGCTGATTTTTGCATTTGGTATTCAAGGTGTTTTACCAGGCTGAAATGTCAAGAAAGAGTATTTTTCAAGCAAGTTGCTCTACATGAAAGATCACTGATGCAAGCGTTTGCTGAATCATTCAGGAAGCAGTGGTTCAAAACCCCTTACAGCTAAGTATTGGTTTTGTACCATTTGCTAGTTCATTTTTGAAAGACATCATTTTTTTATATAACACTGCATGAAAAAGCCTACAGCGAGCATATTCACTGAAATGAGTTTTTAACAGCTGGAGAAATCTTCTTGGAAGAAGAACTTATCTCATTAAATAAACTTTATTTGGAAAAAAGAATGTTAAAAGCAATTATGTTTGTTAGAATGTTTTGAATGGAAAACATAAAATGTAACCTTTTCGAAAGACACCTCAGCAAGGTTATTAGAAACACTGTAATACAACGAAAAAAATAAAAAAAATACACAGCTTATCTTCAGAGAGACAAAAGGGGGTGCTTTGCAGGCTGCGATTCATAAATGAGGCGTTTATGGAGACGCGTTCGTACGGCGCAATAATACAAATATCAATAACAGAAATGTCAAATGTATTAACAGCCCATGATTATATCTTGAGTGTGTCAATTTCATTTAATGAACTTTTTTTTTTTTTTTTTTTTTTTACATCCCTCAAGATGTCTATTTTCACACTAAATTAATTAAGTGTTAAGAAAAACAAACATGAAAAGAATTCCCAGAACATCTCCATGAACACGTTCTAATGCAGTAACAACACCAGAGAGTCAATCCTTCACGGCTCGCACACGTGTAATCACACACTTCAGTTTAGTTCCCCCAACCCTATGAAGGAGTCGTAGGTGAGACAGGACCTGAGTTATTTGAGATATGGAGACATGAGCCACAACTGTCAGCTTAAGATGCAAATAGGTTCTTGGTAGCAGAGCCAGAGACATCCAGCTGCCATGGCTGAGGCCATTTGAAGTTGGAGCTTTATTGCCAAAGATGTGATCAAAGGCATGCTGCCAGGAGAGCTCCATCTTTGTCTGGCTCTTGATCTCTGTGTCTTTCTCCCTCTCTCTCTCTCTCATTTATTTTCGAACAGTCACATGTACGCCAAGCTGACGTTCTTTCATCAACTGAAAAGAATTAAAAAGGGAAAAGAGGCAATAAGAACAGGAGACATAAAAACAGAGTCACACAGGATGAGATACTATCGTCCCTTGTGTTTCTAGCGATACGTTAGCTTGACATTTTTGACTGGATTTTTAAAAGCACAAGTGTTTTCAAAATGGGATTAACATATAAGAACCAGGTTAAAATCAGACAGAGATGTAACATGTCTGCACTGTAATATTTTCATTTCATTCAGAAAGCTTTTAAACAGCCAAAGATTTCCTGAAACGTTAATTTCCTGGAAATCGAGTGCTTAAGTGAAACTTACTTGGAACTTTGTAATCACTTTTCTGGATCCTATTTAGTGATTTTTTGGAACTTACTGGATACAGAGTTGTAGCCAGTAAGTTCCAGGATGCAGGATGCTTGAAACAAAATGTACACCTTGTCAGGCAGGAAAGCAAATTAAGAAGTGTCAATTACAGCATCTTCTCGATTTTTTGGGAAAGCAGATCACAAAAAAAATAACTTTGGAGGTAAAATATGTAAAAAATCATCAAGAGAATGATGCATGACACTAGTTTTTTATGTGCAGCTGGTGCATAATTTAAATACTGTGATGTGTATTGTACATGCACCCTGTCCTCTGTATTTTACTTCAGTTTTTTCTTAGTTACTCAAACTCCATGTCAGCTTTGTTCAAAATTGAGGTGAAAGAAGAGTAGAAAAAAAAATGGAAACTGTATTTCTGGTTTAGCTGTTCAGAGTTAGACTTTAAAATATTAGTTTTATAAGGTCACTCGAGGTTGTTCCGAATGTGCTTTATCTCTCTATCAACAGAATCACTTTAAAAACAACAGAAACTGCAATTTCATTGTCTTTGTGACAATGACAATAAATTCTTCTGATTCTTCTTCTGAAATCAAATAATACAAGCCCTCATGAAAAACGTGTCTGAGAAATTGGTGAGAACCTTTAGGTTTTTGAAGTCACGCCTCTTTGTTGTCATGAAGTACGCATTAAGCAGTTTTAGCAAACAAGTCGAATGTGATTTAAAGATAAATGCTTGTAACGTAGCTTGCATTGATTTATATATTAATGAGCATCTGTTGGCCATAGCTGCTTAATGCTGTGTGAAATCCCTCTTCAGTTCATTAACTCCCTACAGCCATCTCAAGCCAGCAGCACAAATTTATTGATAAAATCTGCATTCCCTGTTTTGATGAGTACAAAGCACAATTACACACACAGCTTGCTGAATTTCCATTGATTAAATCATGGGACAGGTGACACCAAGCTTTCTCAAATTGATAGCAAGCACCCCTTCCTGTCATTTTTGAGAATCAAATCTCTATAGCATATGTTTATGGAGTAGATCTAAGATTATAAAGATCAAGAGGTAATTTAGGTCATGACTTAAAAGCAATCTAATGATCTTGTACCCCATTAGAAACATCCTGATGATGTGGAAATTGATACATACCTGAGATATTGTGTTTCCAACAATTTATATGGTGGAGTAGATCTTGTGATTGAACACAGTGCTTTCTTTTCAGTAAACATACTTACAAAACAATTTTTTGACTAAGCTGATAATAGATATAGTTATATTTAGTGAGGAAATCACAGCTATTGGGAATAAGCACCTAATTTATAAATGTTGCTTTGAGGAAGCAGATCAGATCAATTTTTGCACACTTTTCTATCCAACATGCAGAGATGGACATCTTTTAAAGGTTTCTACATACTTCTCTGCCTGTAAAGGTACACACTACTTTTATATGACTGACACACAAATAACCTTGGATCAGTGGGTAGAGTATGTATCTTGCAGTCAGAAAGTTGTGGGTCTGAATCCAACTTTCTACTGGCACGTGTCGATATTCTTCTGGGCATGTCATTTAACCTTGAGATGCCTTCCGATCAACATAGTGGTTTGTGAATATAGCTTTATTGTAGATTCATTTGAGTGGTTGATACAACCAGAAAAGTACTATTTAAATTTAGTTTGTTTGCCTGTTATTTGCCTCGGTTTAAACGGTATCAAACTCAGACATTGAGTTTCTCCTCCAGCTTTATATGGGCCAATATTGTGATTCTCAAAAGCGTAAAAGTTAAAAGAATGCAGTTTTTGAAAGTTACATCATAGAAGACATCAAATCTCTCCTTCTGAATTGATCTAATTATGGATGTTAATGTACAACGGCACAACTCCTCCCAGGGCGTAGAGAAGCTATATTCCATTCTGTAACGTCACAACTCTGCTAGGAGTCCGGGGATGAAAAATAAAGACTGTCAAGGTGGCAAGATGAGAATCAAATGGTGCAACTCAGACAAATTAACACAACACATTTTTGGCAAGTGGGTTAAATCTAACTCCTGAAAATAAAAAAAGCCACGAAATCCTTCTAAGCTAAACTGACTACCCAAAAACAGACAAAAATAAAACACAGGGGAGACGCACCACTTAAAGTACTTTTTACTAAGCAGAAATAGCTACGCAAAGTGTCATGTGAGGATTGGATTTTATTGGTTTAATCGCAGTTTGAAATGATTACTAATATAAATCTTAGGTGATCAAACAGTTTTATAAATGTAATCCTCAAAACCTGTTTTTAACAGGCCAGATTGTGTTCACAGTATAAAACACCCCAGCAACTACACTTCGCTTTAAAGTCAATTGACTATGACAAATGTGTTTTTCTTGGGCTTTTATTGATGATGATTCTTTGGTGGCTATGGCTGCAGTGAGAGCAAGCTGATACTGCCAGATTTTATTTTCAAGTACCAACTATACATCATGGCGTGACCTGTAAAGCTTCAAACATCTACAACTCTGAAGAATAACAACCAACCAGACAGAGTCACAACAGGTTCAATCAAACAAATTATAACCACCTTGCATGCACATGAAGCACAATTCAAGAGATCAGTAAATTACAAACATCTCCATGCTATCAGAAAACTCAAAAATTAAGTCTTCGACTTTGTTTAGGCATGTTTAAACTGCACACAATTTAATTTATTTACTTTTTGCAAAGCTATTATGTCAAATAACTAGTTGAATTTATACCAACATAATGTTTTTTTTAAATAAAATAAAGTCTTTAATATTGGGATAGTCATTTTCATATTTTCTTTCTTTAACTGTCACAAGTCAAAATTGTATTGACATTTTGACAAAGGGATCTGTTAAAGATGTTTGGCTACTTTTAACTTGTCACCAAATTGTGAGTCCCTCTTTAAGAGAATCGCTATTCTGATTTATGCAAGCACAATCAAAACACATGAATATAAAAATAACTCATCTGTGATGTTATATTGGCTACACTTACCTGTGTAATTGTCAGAAGAAAAAAAAAAGGTTGGACTGGTGTAGTACAGAATAAATCAACATGTGGGTTCATTCATTCAGATGTGCCTATAATGTCGCCTTTTGCAGTTATTCACCCCTGAATTTAGCACCAATCAAAAATGCATTTATGCACTGAAGAGCTGGCTGATTATTCTAAATGCTAATTAATATCAAAATGATGGTCCATTTATGCACTCTTTGTTCAGGTAAACACGCGGGCTCGTTTCAGACATAGTCAGGCATCTCTGCCCTCCTGCTTTCCATGATTCATTTATGCATTTATTAAGTTGGCATAGTTTTTATGCCACTACAGTACAGTTCTGAGTTAGTTTCCAATTTCAGAAACATAACATTTTTGGGTTAGTGATCGAAGAGGTCTTTGAAATCTGAAAGAAAGGGTGCTTGCCAAAGTACAGGGGGAAGATTTTTTTTTAGATTACGAAAGGCTTGATCAGACCGAAAATTCAGTTTTTTCTGGAGGACATAATTGGCTTCATCTTGCCACTTGGGGCATAATTAAGAAACCCTCTTGTATCACATTTTGTTGATATTCTATTTTGACTATAATTCTGAAACTTTTTAAAGATTTTATCAAGCCAAAGATACAACTGGACAGGAAGATATGTATCCTTCTTCGAGACAAGCCCAGATTATAGTAAAGAGAAAAGTAGCTGGCAAAAAAATGAAAAAAAAAAAAACATATCCTCACTCTGTAGCACACCATGTATCATATAGGGGGCTACTAGTACCTAATTCATAAGTAAAATAAAAAAAAAAGGTGGTTCATTTTTCTTTCTAGTGTGACTTGTGAAACATCTTCCGTCTTACCCTATCCTTTTCCATTCCTACTTCTTTCCACTCTGTCTCTTGGCTGCCATTGCCCATTCTGATTGGACAAATGAGAAGCAATGCAGAGGGTAAGAGCTGAGGGAGTCTCACACCCAAAAACTGGAAAGTGATGGAACTAAACATATAGATGAACAGATCAATAAAAACTAAAACAAGTAAATAAAGAATGGTTTTAGTGATGGGAAAAGTAAAGATAGAAACTGTAATAGAAAAATAAAAAATAGATACTGAGAGACACATGTGGTTCAGCACTTAAGCTGCACCCATCCATCCCTCCGATCCCCTCCTCCCTTCGTCTCTCTACCCTTCTTGCCTTCCAGCTCAAGACTGTCCCCACCGTGGTCGTCGACCGTAATGAAAAAGGATGCCTTGTGTGTGTGTGTGCATGCACATATACAAGCTTGCTTACACGTGCACAGGCATGTGTGTGACGTGTGCGGTAATGAATAAGGATGTGCTGTGTGTGGAGCTGGTCGTTAATCACTGGCAGTGCTGGCAGCTAACAGATAAGCAGATTGATCCAAGGCCACAGAGGGAACGCTGCTTGGCACTGGCCCATTCATCACACATACATCCCAAATACACACACACACACACATACACACACACACACACGCGGCGATGCATGGACTATACACACAGACTGTGGAAAGGCTAGTCACTGTGTTTAAGAATCTCTGACTAGTCATGTTAACATCTTTGAGAGTTACTAGAGAACAAAGTGAGCTTTAAGCAAAGAACAGAGAGAGAATAAGTGACATTATCAACAATGGCAGTTGCTCCATGACTGCTCACCTGGAAATCCCAACCTGGCATTTTTTTTTTTTTTTTTGCAGTTTTAGACATACACAAAAACACATGCACTCAAGTACACAGATGGAGAGCAATGAAGGTCTTCTCTTTGGTCATCCAGAAATCCCACAGGGGCCGTGGAGGCTTGGGGGCTCAGAAAAGAATGAGTGAATGGACAGATGGATGGATGGTTGGAGAGAAGACAGAATGACAGGATGACAAAACACGGTTAAGGACACGCTCCAGTACTGTGTGACAGCTCGGCAGGCCCACCAAGGAAATGGGGAGCAAAGAGAAATACAGTAAGAAAAAAGAAAAAGGATGGAGGCCAAACATCTGTAGCTTCCCTTTTGCATTTCTTCAGTCATGTGGTCAGCTATTAGCTCCATTTGTTTGACTTGTTTATCAACATTTGTTTATCATACTTATTAGAAATCATTGCCTTTATTAAAATGACCAAATACATTTTGACATTACACATTAATTTTCTGTATGTTACCTGTTATTACTTACATAAAAATGTATTCAATTTATTTTTGCAAAAATAATGCGATAGCAAAATTTTAAACATATAAAAAGCTGAGCAAACATTGCGGTATATTTAAGATTTTAAACATCATTAGAAAACAATGAACATGAGCATAGTTCTGAGTCCAAATGTGAGCCCAAAAAGGAGACCCAGCTTCCAGCAGGGTCGTCTGCTATTCCAGAACAACTTCACCTTCAGTAACGGTTTTCAGGCTTGATGAATGAAGATCTGGCGTTGACAGAGACACTGTCAGGACACCTTCAGGACGTTTCTGTCTTCAGGATTCACCAACCAGATCCCAACGTCCATTTGCCCAAAAGACTCGGCACCATTACCGTCCTAAAGATAAACAAAAAGTCACCATTAGTGGAAAAAAAAGTGCTGAACTTTAGCAGACTGCCATGAATAATAACTAAACAGAAACAGTATGAAATGCAGTTCCTGCACAAATCAAATGAGGTGACTAGAAAAACACAGCAGAATTGAATGAACTAGTGTCACTTTGACCGGCGGAGGCTCTGCGTTAAAGAAGGAAATGAGGCAACAAATGTCTTTGAGGTGGATTTATTTGGGAGCTCCAAGTCTTCATTACACCAACACCTTTTTTTTAGTGAAACAAAGAAGCTGACATTTATACCTGAGGCAAGTTCCAACACTGACACCAGGTAAAGGGGTGATCAAAAAGAAAAGACAAACACTACTTACACAAAACTAACAAACAATAAATGATCCAACAAATATTTACATGCATGCAAATTATTAAAATTAAACTAACCTAAAGTCAATCAAAAGTAAATATAACTAAATATAAATCCTCAGAGTATTCCTCCTGCTAATGGAAGCTGGTATGCTCCAGGAGCATTCGTCTCCCTCTCTGCTCCACCTTGCTGAGACACACCCAGAAAGGCAAATACTCAATTAACTCAAATTGAACTAATCTAAATCAAAACAAACTGACATTTTCCCCCACATTCTCTGAACAGGAAAGATGGCCAGTCTCCCTACCCAAAAAGAATGTTCACCAAATGTCACCATGTAACTGAAATAAAGAACTAATACAAAACACATTTGAACTGAAAACAACATAATATCAATAATCAACATGGGATGGAACCCCTGGTCTCCATCACAACTAGCACAGCTAAACTACGAAGTAGAGTCTACGGCTGCTGCATCAGGAATCATTGTAATGTACCCTGACCAACGCCATCAGTAGGCAAAGATGCACTAGGATCAATGCCAGTCGTCTTCTTTTCCTTCACGTTAGCAAACAACTCAAAGGTGCATTGCTGCCACCTGCTGGCTCGACTCTCAGGCTTTCGCTGACAAGCCCCTCCCAAAACCAGTAAAAACATCTCAATGGGAGTTGTTTCGGACCAGAGACATTATTACAGCAAATACTCGTTTTGAGTAGTTTACAATTCACATTTGTATGCTGTCTTTTGCATTCTAACAAAAAAGATTTGTAAAAAATAGCTCGACTTACTATGTAGAAGAACATTTGGGCTGCATAGTGCTGGCAAAAAGAGAGCAAACGATTGATCCAGAAATGTTCCGGCTGATCCAGACCTGAGCATTAAAGTGCGCAGGGGCAAGTTTTAAAGTGTTGTCTTGAGAGTCATAAATGAGATGATCTGGCAGTAAACCAGATGAGTAACAGCGAGGTGAGTCTTGGGGAGTTTCGTTTTCCAGAAGAACCAGGGAGCAGCTTGGAGGATTTCCTCTAGGAGACGCAGATTTAAACACAGATAAACATTCGATGCTTATCTGGAGTGTTTCAGCTAGATATTTATGTAACGAGAAACAGGCTTGCCGCTCCTAAAATCTTAACTGATGAAGGTATAAACTAATTTATTTGCTTAGAGACAAATGTTATGTCTTAACAGTTTCTACCACACGTTTATAAACAGACAGTAAAAACCAATAAAAACATGTTACAAGATTCTAATTTTAAATGTGGAACAACATAAAAACCTCCTTTAAAAAAAGGTTGTTGGGAAAACAGGTTAATCAGCTGGAGTGTTTTTGGAGACAACTTCCCAGAGAGAATCAGCTGCTTATTTTATTTTATTTACTTATGGCTGGAA